>NC_141395.1:46804530-48004530 GCF_034619465.1 Leptosomus discolor | reverse complement strand
TTGTTATGAATGGTTCACATAATGGATCCTATCAAATAGTCCGCAGGAAAGAGGCCTTATTGTGATGCAAGGTAATGTCTCTGAAGAAATGATTCAAGAACATCTTCTCCAATTCATGTATCTCTTCATATGGTGGCTTGCCATACTACAGTACGTGGTTTCAGAGAAGCTTTATGACATACTGTATGTATTGTGTTGAAGATGGGCGTCGTAGTGCAAAGCGTTATACGTTTTATTGACCTACATGGACTACAGTGAAGTTAAATAACCAAATTTATGCTGCTCTTTAATACCCAGCCCCCCAATATACTTAGATCAAAAAATTGCAAGGTAGATTGGAAGAGAATGTACCTCAGGTCTTTTAGTTTACAGTAGAAATGCCTCCGTTGGTTCTCTTGTAAATCTGTGGGTAAGCTCACCTATATAGAGAGGGCCAAGACAAAGCCTATATACCACTTGAGCCCTCAAAATAATGCAACTATTCTGACAATGCTACGATGTTCTGAAACAGGGCTTGAATTAGATGAAGGTGGTACCATCCTTTCTTTAGGGTGACCCTGTGTATGTAACTTACTTTCACTTGGAATTTCTCACATGAAATGATAACAGAATTGGCTTGAAATGATCTTGGTTTTATTTTGTGTCAATGTTCATGTTCTTAAAACACCTTGTTTTGTGTTTAGTGTCTTTATACTATAACACAATAAATTCTTGTTTGCAAATAGATTACTACCCTTGAATGGAAATACGTGTGGACCTTTTCATGGTGGAGTGCAGAAGCACTGTTCCGTACATTCAGCTACCCTTGAGACAAAGCTGTCAGTAATTCCAAAAAGCTATGATGGATATCAAGAGAGAAATTTGCATAATAGTGAGGTGTTTCCTCTTTTCTCCAGAGGGTATCAGCTGAAGGAAATAGTGTCTTTAAAAAAAAAAAAAAGTATTGCATCCATTTGTCATAGATGATCAAATAGTTCCTTATGGTTCTTTACTCTTTGACAATACTTCAGATATATAATGGGGAGTTTCAGATTCAGGATTCTTATGTGCTTGCAGTAGTGGGAAGAGAGTCTATTACTTTCTTGGCATATGTGAGGATTCTTAAATGAAACTTCTGCCTCATATCAATAATTGCTTTCAGTTTTGTACAGTTTTTTATTCAAGAGATGATGGCTTCTGCTTTGGAAAAAGGCACTTTCTTCATACCTAAAACCCCTATTTTTGTGGAAAAAAAAATTAATTCATGTATCATATGTTGTGAATACTGTTTTGGATGTGTATGTTTTAGTTATTACTGTATTTGAAAGTCTGATAAAATATAGTTCACATCTCAGCTTTTAAAGGTATGGTCTAAGGAGACCGTAAAATTCCCATGTCAGTAATTAAATTTTAAAGAACAGATTAAATAAATGTCTGTCAGGGAAGATTTAAATGTAATTGATAATAAGTCTTTCCAGTCCTGTTCTTAGAGATTTTTTTTTTTGTATGTGTAAATATTTATTAAAGTGAGTGTTTTAAAAACGAGGTGGGGGGGAAGAAGCCACCTGTGGCACTCCTGTTTCTTAGAACATGTCCTGTTGATACTAAAAGCTTGGCAATAGTCAGCTGTAGAATTTCTGGCTTTGCTGGGGGGAAGCCAGTATAGCTTTTGCCTCTGCTGGTAAAGCAATTCAGCGTTGCGTTGTGCTTGTACACTCACAAATCCTGATCATTCTGAAAAAAATAGGTTTGAATGAACTTTCTTTTAGAACCAGTACATTTAATCCAAGTCACTCCATCCAGTTTGGATTTGCTCTCATGAACAGTTAGTGTTGAACTGGGTAAGGGGAATTAAGCAGCCTTAGTCATACTCTAGCTGCAGCTACACATCAGAGTGGGAAGAGACACTTGGAATTTGGGTATATATTTACCAGGTGCTTGTTGGCCTGTTGTTTTCATGACTTCTATGAACTTTCCAAACCGTCAGGCTTTAAAATACCTTAATAAAATTGGAAAGGCAGAAATATCGTGAGACTTCTTTTACTGTATTAAAGTAGAATCCAGAAACACAAATTTGAAAATACTTAGCCACTGCTTTTATTTCATTTTGCTGATAATAGCAGTGCAGGATATTCTGTTCACTTGCCATATTTTTTTCCTCCAGATTTTAAGTACTTTTTAAAGTTGTTTTTGGGGGGTTTGAGCAGTTGATTCAACTTCAGAAATTCCCTCTGGAGCTACTTAAAGCAAGGAGTTTTTAAATTACAAAGCAAGAGCATTTTCAGTAACTTTGTAGTTCCAAAGTAATTGCTGTCATGAAGTGGCTTCTTAGAAACCTGTGTGGGTTTCGTTCAGATAATTATTTTGTATTTAATCAACAAAAACTAAATACAAAACCAGTTGATTATGCAGTGTATGATGTCAGTGCAGAGATCAGATTTATAAGCATCTGCCCACAGTCTTTTTTAGTATAATACTCCTTAGGAGCTCTTAAAGTGAGCTCTAAAGTGATAGGTTTGATTGTGTTTAACCCCCTTCAGTTTACATCTGTGCTATCTGCAAGTGTAACTTTGTCTTTTTCTTTTGAAGTGTCATTTTTCTCTTGACTTCTGCTGGTGAAAGAGCTGCTTACAAGAGACTGCTTTTCTGGGATAGGAATCCAGTGGAGAACTCAAAACCATAATGATAGCCTCAAAGATACATACTACAATCTGAAATCCTGTAACGCTGACCACAGTTGCTTGTCTCGTGCTGGTCTGTCTTTTGGTATTTAAAATCTCTGTAATAAGACCTTAAAATGTCTGTCTTGTCATCAGCAGGTGGGAACCTGTTCTCCTGGAGCACTTTGGAGTGCTTGCTGCCAAGTAGGTCAGGGTTAAATCTGTTCAGATGAACATTCTGGGCCCTTTCTCTTCCCAGGACCAACGATGTTACCTGGATGGTGCTAATGCGGTTCTCTAGGGCATTTGATTCTTAAAGATAAAATTAAGCAAGGTTCCTGTTATTCAGTGTCTTCTCTTTGTTTACTGCTGCTGAAAAGGAGGAATTTGTACTCCTCCTCCTTTTCCAGCCTCATGATTCACATTCCTACCTTGCATCTAGCTTTGTTGTCCAGTCTGTGCTGAGATGGTTTAGCATGTTAAATCATGGGATTTAGCATGTTAAACCATGAAAGGAGATCTTATCAACGCTTATAAATATCTAAAGGGTGGGTGTCAAGAGGACGGGGCCAGGCTCTTTTTGGCAACACCCCGTGACAGGATAAGGGGCATGAACTGGAGCGCAGGAAGTTCTGCCTGAACATGAGGAAAAACTTCTTTACTCTGAGGGTGACAGAGCACTGGAACAGGCTGCCCAGGGAGGTTGTGGAGTCTCCTTCCCTGGAGATATACAAAACCCGCCTGGACACAATCCTGTGCAACCTGCTGCAGGTGAACCTGCTTTAGTAGGGAGGTTGGACTAGATGATCTCCAGAGGTCTCTTCCAACCTGCACCATTCTGTGAAACTGGCTTGAGAAGAAAAAGTGAAAATCTTCCTTCTCAATTAGCAAATTGAACCAGCTTGCTGCATAATCAAGAGTTTCAGAGCTAGTGCAAGAAATGGAGAGGATTGTGCAGCTGGGGTTTGGGAGGTGATGGCTGAAACCTGATTCATATCTTTGGATTTTTCTGCATAATGTAAAGTACTAGAATATGTACTTGGCAGAATCTGAGTTATGTGCTGTGAGACGCCTGAGAGCTGGTGGTCTGGACTGCCTATGACAATCTGTGGCAGGGGATTCTCCTATCTGTTGTAACTTGTGTTTTCTAGTAAAAATTCTGAAGTTGTTACAAAGCCTTCAAGTGATCTATTACCTCTCCATTTAGATGCCTTAAGTTTCTGTGCCCAGGATTTTTTTGATTGACTTTCTGGGTTTTGTTTTCTTTGAAATAGCAAGGCTGTTAGCATTGCTCAGCGCAGATACTTAGCGGTTAAATTTGTATCAGACATCATCAAACCTTAATCAAATACAGAGTTACAGATTCAGTGAAGCTGCTCAGAAGAGGCTCAGTTATTTTCCAAAAGGAAGGCAATCATGTTACAAATCAAATGTTCTTGAGATTAGATAGAAAGCCAAATGTGGTACAGTCATCTTCTAATGTAGAAAACACTTGAGACAGAAGTCTGGGATACAGATCTCATTTGTCTGTTGTATACTGAAAGAACAGGACTCTTGCACTGTGGTTGGAGGTTTTTGAGACAAAACCACACTGTTCCTTGTCTCACCCCTTTTTCTGAAGGTCTTGTTCAAAAGACACGTGGAATCTGATGGTTTTGATCTCAATTTATTATTTGTACTCAGTAAAGAGTGTGTGACAGCCGTCATTCTGACCAGTGACGAAGGGTGAATAGCTCTTCACTATCTCTCTCTCATTCTCCAAACTGTCTGTATGTCTACAGAAAACATTGCATGTGAAATATAGCTACCACAAAGTAAAGGACACCTTTGTTTATTGCATGTAGACAACTTACTGAAGATTAGTATTCTGAAAGTAGCAGTATAGGAAGTATATATCACTAAGTAAATGAGTCACAAAGACTGTTAAAGCACCCAATCTCCAGATGATTTAGAATATATTGAGCCTGAAGTCTTTGATTTCCATAAGGATTTGGGGAAAAAAGAAATTGTGTTTTATCACCTGGAGTTTTGGACTGTAACTCTTTTTTATTAATCTCTGACATATCTGTGCATTGTCATATGCCCCAAGCAATAACTTCTCTCTCAAGCATCATGCTGGAGTAACAGGTGACTTTGGCTTCCTTAAACAAGCAATTGTCCAGACAATCCTGTGTTGGCAATGATCTTCCGAATGCTCCTGCAAATTGTGTAGACTAACACAATGAGGATGCCTTGTGGTGGTAAGCTATGCTTACAAAGTGGGGTGGAAGAGAGAAAGGGGGGGGGGGGGGGAACGGTTCTTGAAGGTTACATTTGATAGATTTCTGAAGATTCTCAGAGAACTAGTGGCTGGTAGTGTAGTGTTTGGTTTTTTTGGGTTTTTTTAAGAGAACATTGGTAATTGCACCAAGCTGTAGTTTTTACATTACAAAGCACTTCAAAAGTGGAAGAGGGCAATGCAACTATGGTCACGATGCAACTGCATGATCAAGGTCGTGTATGAAAACCAGTATCAGTTTGTTGGGATATGCTATACTAGGAAAAACCACTGGTCCAGTAAAACTTTAAAACTTAGAGAATGGATAGCCTTCTGCAAGAACTGAAGTAATAGGTTTCTTTTTGCCTTTGCAATAATTTTTCCAGAAATTCTAGTCAACTCTGAGCACAATAGACTTCATACTATGCCTGACAAGAGGTTCTGAAGTCTTGCAGATGAAAAATAGAGCCGGTATTGTACTTTGCTATGTTTTTGTAGTTCTCAAAGTTTGTTCTGTTAGCTTCCTTCCTTTCTTTAGTGTGTAGGAATAGACTAAGGCATATCTGACATTAGTCTTGTCTTTCTTGTATCTCAGTTACAGATAGGGAATGCTGTATAGAAAAGCTTATGATTCTTTGCCGTAAAAACTTCTCTGAATAGTTCTTATGTTCATCTAAATACATCATCTACTTCTATACCTTCCCCATCAGCTACTTCGTAGTGTTGGGGCTTTTTAAACTCATTTCTGTGCGACGCTTTTTGAAAGCGAACGTTATAAAAGCTGGCCGTTTGGATGTTGCTGTCAGAGAATCACGGGATGATGGGGATTGGAAGGGACCTCTGGAGATCATCTAGTCCAACCCCCCTACTAAAGCAGGTTCACCTGCAGCAGGTTGCACAGGATTGTGTCCAGGCGGGTTTTGTATATCTCCAGGGAAGGAGACTCCACAACCTCCCTGGGCAGCCTGTTCCAGTGCTCTGTCACCCTCAGAGTAAAGAAGTTTTTCCTCATGTTGAGCTGGAACTTCCTGTGCTCCAGTTTGTGCCCGTTGCCCCTTGTCCTGTCACTGGGCAACACTGAGAAGAGCCTGGCCCCAATCCTCTTGACACCCACCCTTTAGATATTTATAAATGTTGATAAGGTCCCCTCTCAGCCTTCTCTAGGCTAAAGAGCCCAAGGTCTCTCAGCCTTTACTCATAGGAAAGATGCTCTAGTCCCCTCATCTTCATAGCCCGCCGCTGGACTCTCTCCAGTAGTTCCCTGTCCCTCTTGAACTGGGGGGCCCAGAACTGGACACAGCACTCCAGATGTGGCCTCACAAGGGCAGAGTAGAGAGGGAGGAGAACCTTCCTTGACCTGCTGGCCACACTGTTCTTAGTGCACCCCAGGATACCATTTGCCTTTCTGGCCACAAGGGCACATTGCTGGCTCATGGTTGACTTGCTGTCCACCAGCACTCCCAGGTCCTTCTCCGTAGAGCTGCTCTCCAGCGGGTTGATCCCCAACCTGTACGGGTGCATGGGGTTATTCCAGCTGCAGGACCCTACACTTGCCCTTGTTGAACCTCATCAGGTTGCTCTCTGCCCAGCTCTCCAGCCTGTCCAGGTCTCGCTGAATGGCAGCACAGCCTGCTGGTGTGTCAGCCACTCCTCCCAGTTTTGTATCGCCAGCAAACTTACTGAAAAAAATACTGAATAAGACGGGACCCAGTACTGACCCCTGGGGAACACCACTAGCCACAGGCCTCCAGCTGGACTCAGCACCACTGATCACAACCCTCTGAGCTCTGTCCTTCAGCCAGTTCTCAACCCACCTCACTGTCCACTCGTCTAACCCACACTTCCTAAGTTTACCTATGAGGATGTGTTGGGAGACAGTGTCAAAATCTTTGCTAAAGTCAAAGTAGACAACATCCACTGCTTTCCCGTCATCCCCCCAGTCAGTCATGCCATCATAGAAGGCTATTAGGTTGGTCAGGCATGATTTCTCCTCGGTGAATCCATGCTGACTACTCCTGATAATCCTTTTTTCCTCCACCTGTTTAGACATAACAGCCTGAATGAGCTGTTTTATCACCTTTCCAGGGATGGAGGTGAGGCTGACTGGTCTGCAGATACCTGGATCATCCTTCTTGCCCCTTTTGAAGACTGGAGTGACATTGGCTTTCCTCCAGTCTTCAGGAACCTCTCCTGTCTTCCATGATCTGTCAAAGATGATGGAGAGCAGCTTTGCAATAACATCTGCCAGCTCCCTCAGCAGTCGTGGGTAGTTCCTATTGGGGCCCATGATTTGTGAGTGTCCAGTCTGGCTAAGAGATCCCTGACCTAATCCTCCTCGACCAAGGGGCAGTCTTCCTTCCTCCAGATTTCCTCTCTTGCTTCCGAGGTCTGGGATTCCTGAGGACCAGCCTTAGCAGTAAAGACTGAGGCGAAGAATTACTGAATGGCTTCTGCCTTCTCCATATTCTCAGTCACCAGGGCACCCGCCTCCGCCTCATTCAGCAGAGGGCCCACATTTTCCCTGGTCTTCTTTTTGCTACCGATGTATTTGAAGAAGCCCTTCTTTCTGTCTTTGATGTCCTTAGCCAGACTTAATTCCAAATGGGCCTTAGCCTTCCTCGTTGCATCCCTGCATACTCTGATGATATTCCTATATTCCTCCCAAGTGGCCAGTCCCTTTTTCCCCATGTTGTAAACTTCCTTCTTTCCTTTGAGTGTTTCCAGAAGCTTCTTGCTCATCCAAGCAGGCCTTCTGCCTCCTTCGCTTGATTTCTCTCTCATAGGGATGCATCAGTTTTGGACTTGGAGGAAGTGGTGCTTGAAGAGCAACCCACTGTCTTGGGCCCCTCTACCTTGTAGAACCCTAGCCCATGGGATTCCTCCAAGTAGGTCTTTGAAGTTGCTGAAGTTTGCTCTCTTGAAATCCAGGGTTGCAATCCTACTGATTGCCCTGCTTCTTCCATGCAGGATCTTGAACTCCATCACCTCGTGGTCACTGCAGCCAACCTTCACATCACTGACCTGTCCTTTGTTTATAGTAGGAGGTCCAGCGGTGCCCCCCTCCTCATTGTCTCCTCCACCATCTGAGTCAAAAAGTCATCATCAGTGTTTTCAGGAACCTCTTGGAGTGTGGCTGCTTGGCTGTGTTGCTTTTCCAGCAAATATAAGGGCGGTCAAAGTTCCCCATGAGGACCGGGGCCTGTGATTGTAAGGCTGCTTCCAGCTGTCAGTGTCAATTGATATGAATTGTCCTTTCATCCAGAAGGCAAGTTTACTTACGTTAGTGACTGTAGCATGCAGGCTAGTAAGGCTTAGGTGTTCCTGAATGATTTCTGAAATGTAAATCCATCTAGACTTTTTGTCCAGTACTGGATGTACCTGAGTAAGTATGACAAGAGTTGTCTTGGGCCAACCAGCCCAGTCTGGAGCGTCCCTGCAACTCATGTTTAATGTCTCAGCGTTCTCTTTGGTTTACTCCCAAGATCTAACAGGAAAAATTGTGCTGATCTCTGCCTAAGTCGATTCCATACTGTTTTGTGGTGAGATGGCTTTCTGTGCGTTTCAAGGCAGCTATTAATGCATCTTGCTTGATTTTGAGTAAAGGGGGGGTCCTGTCGCTGTTATAAGTTTGTCACAAGATAAAACATTTACTGAATTCTTTCTTACACTTACAAAGTATTGCAAGATTTGGCCTCCCGAAAGGAGTCCTGCTGCATGGCCTGCACTGGAACACTGCTTCTTTCTGTCATAGAGCTTTACTTCTTGGTCTTGGTCTCCACAGTAGGTTTATGTGTAGGTGCATACTGAAGATGTTTAATAAATCTTGCTTAGGCCATGCATTAATCTGGGTTGATTTTGGTATGTATCCATCTTGATAGGTATGTTGTATTTATCTTCTTTTATACAGTGTCAAGGACCTCATTATTTATAGCTTTTCATTTAAAAGTGCAGGATTCCATCAACTCTGCCATTTTCATTCTTTGTTTTCTTAAAAGTAAAGATAATGCATTAAAAATAATCTGGAGAAAAGGAAGTGAGAATTTGCTAGCTTGTGTCTTGAAGTAGAAACTTACAGGCTGCATCCCTCCAAATTTGGAATTTATTATGTAAGGTGGTTTTTCTGTTTATTTTTTTTTTCTGTTATCGAATGTACATATAAAACAATAATATACTGAGTTCCGTAGTGAACTGTAGGTGTAGTGAGGAAACTGATTTGAAAATTTTGAGCTGGTTTTCATCCATCTGTGAAGACACAATGCTTTGTAGATTGCTTATGTTTTGTCTTACTGTGGCTTTGAAGGATCGAAACATTTTCAGACATGGGGATGTTTCGCTAACTTCTGTGAAGGCATGTGGGCACTGCACTTGTTTAAACCTTCCGAGAAATTGAAAAATGTGCATATCTCATAGATGTTACCTTTTTAAGCATTTTTAATTGCTGCCCAGCCCAAATCTACTGATTGGGACTATTCTTTTGTTAAAAGAACACTGAAATTATGTGAAGGTTTACTGTTGCTTAAGCTGTCAAATTCAGCAACATTGAACCATCACAAAACTAACGTGTTTGGTAAGTTACTGAATGGGTGGGAAAGGGCTGGCTCAGTGAATTGCTATACAGCGACGTTTTAGTAGAAGCATCCAGTTAGTGCATTTGTGTCAATTCTCAAAATAGCCCAGAACTCCTCTAACCTCCAGTCCCCAAAAAACTTCACTGAGGGTGGGGGCCTTAATTTAGACAGGATTGTGAAATGATCTGAAACACAAACAGCTTTAAACCACTTCGTCTAACAGAAATATGATTTGTCTCCCTTTCAGCATATGTTGTTATACTATTAATTCCCTGTTGTCCTGTGAAAAAGTTCCCGTGCTAGTTGCTGTAACATGCATAATACGCGGCAAACTCACTTAGAAATGGCTACGTTGTATGTGAAACTGAGTAGTTAAATTGCATGGATGTAGGTGTAAATTGCACAGAGTTCTGTATTTTCAACTGATGTAACACCTACTCAGTAACACCTCACATGGATTGAAGCTGTATGTTGCTGCTGTTCCTAGAAGCGGCACAAATCTCGTTGCTCTAAGAGCCGTCACTTAAAAAATTAGGCAAACTGAAACTGAAGCTAATGTATGCTGGCAGGAGACGGCACTAACGGCAAATCGGAGACATCGGTAATCCTCTGAAACCAAACATCATTTGAGTGACAATGCTGCCAGTTGTCTTTGCTTTTAGTGTTTCCATTCATGAAGAGATTCAATACTTAGAGCACGTTTAGGCAATGCTTTAGTGTTGTTCCTATTGACTACGATAAGCCCTTTATGTTGTTTACTGATTCTGTTTACCATGCTAGTAACTTCTGAAGCTTTTCTTTGGGGGGTGGGGTGTGGGGAAGCCTTTTTCTGTATGAAAAGTCTACATAATGCTGTGTATAGAGAATTTCTTTCTCTTTTTTTGCTTGCTGTTTTACTCCATGTATGTCTAAGTCCTTGTTCCGAGAGAATAATCATTTAAAAAAATACTAATTTGATATAGGTTTAACTTAGTGTATAATTTATAACCGTGCCCAATTGCCTTAAGTCATTTTTTTACTTCTACAAAACGTTAGAAATTCAAGTCCTTTTCAACTTGTTGCAGAGTTTTTCCACTGTCCTGCAATAAAAGGAGTGTTTTAGGAGGGTTAGGCTTTGTTTGCCTTAACTACCCTGGTGCAGTAGGGAATAAGATTGTTGGTGAAGTATGTAGCAGGTTTTGTAGCAGTGTAACTTACACAGCTGGGTGGAAAAGCAAACAAACTATGTAAAATGGAAGGTACCTTTCTTCTGATTCAGTTCTCCCCAGTTGAGTCCCTTTACATCTGCGTAACTGTATCAGGTAAATTTAATGTCTGTACAAGAATGTGTTTGGCGATGAGTGGAATATTGAATTTTCATGTCCAACACTGGCCTTAACTTCAAGATTTAAAAGGCCTGATCCGTGCTTCATCTGTGCCCTAGTCCGTTATGGTCTGCTACTTGTAAAGTTGTCGAGAGGTATGATTAGATACAATCTCTCACCAGCACGGCTGTGGCAAATAAATGTACCTGGTACAGACAGATGGGTGCTGTTCTGGTGCAGCTGTGGTTGTGTTTGATCTGCTTCTGTCATCTGTGCCTGCAGTGAGAGGCACTACTGGGAATCCAAAGCCCATCAAGATGGGTGTGATGCCCCATCAAGATGTGCAATGCCATTGAGTAAAATAGCATTGTGTCTGGACTTGTTCGAAGGCCTTTTTATGTAGTCAGGATGCTATCAGTAAAGCAAAACCCAAACAACAAAAAAAACCCCAACCAATGAAACAGGCCTGTAAACATGAATTTATATAATCTACTGCTGCTTTGGCCTGTAATTGCACTTGGGCTTTCCCATACTTCTCCCCTGAGCAAAGCCAATGTATTCTCATGAAGTAGCAGAGTCCAATCATGCAGAACTGGGCCATTCCAGTGGCTGTGTGCCACTGTGTCTGAATGTCAGACTGTGTGCTTTGTAGTGGAAAACCCATAGGCCATGATCATCAGGTTGGTAGTTCTGGTGGTGTTCTTGTGAAGTGATCAAACTGTAGTTATGTTTGTCTGTAGTCATGAGATGCCATTTGAATTACCTCTTATTTTTTAAAATTCTGTGATCTGTGTTTTACAGGACTAATCCAAACCTAGGTTTTTCTAAATCTTGAAAACATAGGAAATATGAGAAGTTCCTTGTATTCAACATGGACAGTGAACTTGTGTGTATTAACTAACTGTGCACGTATGCACAAGTTTATACAGTTACCATAGATGCCAACTAGGCAGGCATAAATAACGCATAGTGACATTTTCTGTGGTTGTAAGAAGGAGGGATGACTGTACAGAAAGTTCTTGCAGTTCCTTGTGTGGAAAATAAATGGAAAATGATGGAAATAACTGCAACAAAACCAGTCATGTCATTGCAACCCAAACCAAATTAAACGTAGGAATTTAAAGTAGAGATTTTGGCCTAGCTTTCATTCAGTTTTGCATGCACAAACTAGGATACTGAATAATGTGAAGTTTTCTGAATGTATAATACAACTCCTACGATATACTATAAAATATTTTGTCAGTATAATTTTTAAACTAACATTATTAAAAGGGTAAAGCTTTTATTGAGACAAGGCTTTACTATTTGCAGCACTGATGTAGGAGAGCAATGGGACCAAATAATTACAAGTGAGTACAATTCTACCTGCAAAGCGACCTGAATTTGGGTCAGTGGGCCAACAAATGCAGAGCTGGCTTTGATACCTTGATGACAGGAGACCTAGATGTAAGCTGGTCATTGCAAAATCAGCAGGTCATTTTGGTTGGATTCACTTTGGTGTGCTCTGAAACAACGATACTTGCTAAAGGAGATGAGGATCTGGAGGTTGCACAATGTCCTTATACTAACAGTGATTTGAAGTGATGGAAAAAGTTGAAAATGTGCTGACAAGCGCAAGTTCTAGTTCACTTCATTTAGATTCCTGAAGTGATTGTGTGATTCATCTGATTCAGAGAACTCTCATTTTAGATGTGAATCATGAAAGATAATGTGTTCTGTGAGTTGTTAAAGTTGATGCTCGTGAGTCTTCACTGGAGCATAAAGAATAAATGGTTTCCATTACCTTAGAAAACTCTGCATAGTATTTACTCGTAAGCTTCTTGTATCTTGGTTTGTTCATGTCTCTCATTCTACCTAAGTGACTAAAACAATTTATCCCCTTGTATCACGTGCACTGTAGTCAACAATCTACTTTCATAGGCACAGTTCTGCACCTGTAACTGGGAAGAGCAGCGCTCTGATTAGACTTAGGTTTATTAGTAAAACGGGTTTAATCAAATACAATCCCAAAGTCCTGGCTATTGCTTTTCTAATAGCTTTTAGTTATTGGAAAAATATTATTAAAAAAAGAAATTGTGACCCAGTCTTCTGGTGTTAAGCTGTTAGAGGCTTTCATGCAGTTGAATGACTATGACTAATACAAATTATGCATTATCCACTTCCTGTGGGTATGTTATGAGCCCTCAGTATTAGCTTGATTACTCTTTCAACTTTGATATCAAAATAGCATCTAAGTTCTTTAAGATACATTTTAAAAGTACAGCTAAAAAGAAACTTTATCAAACCCTGGAACAGATTGTTGGAAGAGGTTGTAAAATTCTCCATCCTTCAAGGTTTTCAAAAGTAAACTGGGCAACCTGATAATTCCGAAGTCAGATCCAGTGTTAAAGTTGGTCCTGCTTTGAGGGGGCAGGGAGGGTAATGGAGCAGATGACCTTCAGAGGTCCTTTCCAACACATTTTTCATTTTCTATTGTTGATTACTTTTTTTTTTTTAAAAAAAAAACAATTATAGTAACAAAATGTATCAGTAAAAATTAATGTATCTTTTTCTTTTAAGTCAGCTTGGAAGTGCCAGTTTGTTTTTTTTCTGAATCTGAGGTTAGAAATGACAAGGCCAAGTGTCTTCAAGTGTTCTGCACCCATGTGTACAGACCAAATGGAATTGCTCTGTACCCTTTCCCCCAGTTAGACATCTGTGCAGGCGTTTAGGCATTAGGGTGGCTTTTTTTTCCCCTTCCTCTTGTTTTCAAACTGCATACTGAATTAATCACTCCTATTAACAACTCCCCTACTGAAACTAGATTTCTGGGCAAGTCATGACACTCTCATTGTGTCCTAATGGAGTGGATGAGTATGTACAAACTATGCATCTCTTATTTTCAAAAATCAAGAACTTTTTGGGTTCTGATGAGCCGCTCTTACTGGAGGCACTGACTAGCCTTTATCCTTTATCCCGTATCTCAACAGTAGGAGAAAAAACCTGTAAAGGTACAGTAAATCTAAGGAGTGGCTAGTAGTGCAGTTCAGATATGTGAAGTCCCAATCATATAGGAAACACTAAAAAGCAAAACACTATCATGGCCTTAAAATGATTATAAAATATTTGATTCTTTGTTCTATACCTGGACAAAATTAGATTCAAAAGTCATCAGTGTGTTTAATTATATATGATAAGGTTTTGAATAAAATTTTTGCTCTTTCATATTCAGTTTTCTTTAAGCTATATGCGATTTGCAGCAGAGAATGTGTATTAAAATGAGACTCTTCTGAGTTGCTATGTATATTTCAAGATATGTTTTTAAACTAAGCTTTTAGTGTGTAGTGATAGCAATATGATAAAAATGTTAGATATTGAAATAATAGCACAGACTGGAGATGTTAGAGGCTTGTTGGAATTCTATCTATTGCAGAAGGTTCAGAAAACTTCCCTTGTAACCTGGTGCTGACATTCACTGAATCCATTTTTCTGCTGGGTACACCAATACTAAGTATATGCTATACTGTAGGGCTGTTCTTCAAACTACTAACAGTAAGTAAAGTGAAAAGTAAAATTTGATGTAAATAAGAAAAAAAAAAAGGAAAAACAACAAACTAAAACCCACAAACTTTTAGACAATGACATCATGATTTGGCATCTGAATGAACTTTACTTACGCAAAAACTTGTAGTAGCCTTGAAAAGTACTTGCATTATTATCCGTTGCTAAATTACCTCAGGAGAATACATAAGAAATTGTATTATACTGTGTACTTCTATGCTCACTTCTGAAATGAAATAAGGGGTAAGAAATCTCAGAAAACTAAACAACGGAGGAATGAGAAGGGGAGGATGAAGAGCTACCACAGCTGAACAGAGGGTATGTATAAAACCATCTTGGCAAATGCTGCGTTCCCAAAGTGTGGTTAAACGAGCTGTAAATGCCATATTAGTGTTCTGTTAGTAGGAATAAAACCTTGCTGTCACTTAGATACTCATAATACAGCCCTGCTGCTAAGTCTCATTGCATGTTTTTGGTGTGTAAATTATTGTCCACAATATGCGAGCTTACTACCAAAATTCACCTGGGCTGTGTGCTGTTAGAGTGTGTCTGTACCATGAGCACTGGGAACCCTGTCAGGTTATGTCTTATTTGCACGGTTTTCATACTGATCCAGCACTTTGGTTTCAAGTCATGATTTGAAAAGAAAAAAAAAAATCTTGTAGAATAAGATATTGGAGGAAATATGAACCCTGAATTCATACTGATCCTGACTGAAATATTTTGGGTTTTTAAATTACATTTGCTATGTCTAATGTTCTAACTCTCCTCACTATCATTAAAATCCAGTTGCCTAATAAAAAGATACAGGCATCTTTCCCCTCCAAAAAATCTGATTTTGTTTCTAAGCCTGAAGACTTTCGTTACTGCAGTCTTGCAAATCAGGTAGGAAATTCATTGCTGCAGGTTCTGATGCTTCTGCTTGGTTTTGGTGCAGGTTTAAAAATCCTTGGTTTGTCTTACTTGGCAAATAATTACTTGAACCCGTGAAGAAACCAGATTTTTACAAATGAAATTAGTTGGATTAAACTTGGAAGCCTTCTTTTTTTTTAATGACCAATAAACTGTTGATTACTTTGAGATGAAGAATTTGAATGTTATCATTTCAGTGCTAAAGATGGTCAGGAATGGTTTTCTTTGATCACACCCCCCACCCCACCCCCCCCCTTTTATTAATTTCTAATTTAAAACAAGACTTCAAAAACCTCTTTAGCCTTTAATCTCAGTTTTGCATATCCCCAAACAGGACTTTTTTTTTTTTTTTTTAATTATTATTTCTGCCATCCACCTCTGCGTTTTCTAGGGGACTTGCAAAGAAAGAAAAACGTCCTCACCTTTCACGAGGTTTTTGGGGTTCAAGATCAGTATTTTATGATGGCACCACTGGTGTGGGGTGGAACTGGCTCACCCACGGCCCCCAGCTTAAGGCCGGTTGCGGAGAAGCCCCGGCCCCGGGTGGGGACGACGACGAACCCCGGGGAACGGCGGGCCCCGCCGGGGCGGAGGGCGGGAGGACGGAGCGGAGCAGGGCTCGGCGTGGCCGCTAGGGGCGCTGCGCTCCGCCTCGCCGGGCCGGGAAAAGGGACTCGGACGGGGCCATTCGTGCCGCGGGAGCGGGGGGGGAAAGCGAGGCCCGGACGAGGCGCCGGGAGCCTTGCGGGGGCGGCGGGAGAAGGCCGGAAAGGGTTGGGGGGGGGGGTGGTGCAGGGAAGGGGGCCGCTGAGGCGGGGCGGCGGCGGCGGGAGGGCGAGGGGTGGGTGTGTGTGTGGAGGGGGGGGGGGGGGGCGGAGTGGTTGGGGCCGGCGGCGGCCGCCGCGGCGGCGGGGTCAGTTCTCTTTAGTGTTTGCCGATGTTGGAGGCGTCTCCAAAGTGTCCCCGGGAAGCAGGTAACCGGGCCCGCGGGGGCGGCCCCGAGCCCCTGCCGCCGGGGGGGGGAGGCCGAGGGACGGGGTTGGGGAGCCACGCCGGGGCAGGCCGGAGGGGAGGGGGCTGCTTCAGCCATGATGTCCGAGTCCCCGTCCCGTCTACGCCTTCCTCCCGCCGGGGTGAGGGCTCCGCCGGCCCCTCGGCGCTCCCCCGGGCCGGGCAGGCGCTTCTGCGCCACGGCGCTGCCGGCCCGCTCCGCTCTGCTCCGGCGGCGGAGGAGGCACCAACCGCGCCATCCGCCCCCGGGGCCCCCGCCCGGCTGCTTCGCCGGTGGCTGGGGGCGGGCGGGGGCACAGGTGGGCCGCCCCAGCGCCGCTGCCTTCGAGGGCCTCGGAGGAGCCCCCGTCGCAGCTCCCCTCCACCCGGGTCCGGCTGCTGGCGGTGGCCGTTGCGCCAAGGCTGGGCCGCGGCCGGCGGGGCCGGGCTGGGCCGAGCTCGGAGGGGACCGCGCTGGGCCTGCCGTGTCTCAGATCTCGGGAAGTAGTTGGGTGCGACCTGAACTTGCCCCTCGTCCTTTGGCCTGCCCCGGCCCGGCGTGCTCCCCGGGGCCCGGCGGCGCCGGCTGGAGGTGCGCGGCCTCGGGGGCGCTCGGGGGCGTTTGGCCGCCGGCGGGGCGAGGGGCGTCGGCGGGGACACCTCGCCGCTCGGCCGCCGCGTTAGTCACCCTCGCTTTGGGCATCTCGCAGTGCCCCCAAACTTCGGACACAGCCTGAAACTTTGCTAGCGGGACTGGGCTCTCCCACTCCCAAAATGGATGTCGGTGGCTCTTCCACGAAGCGAGGAGCAGTGGAGCGCTTTGGGGCCGTCGTGGGGGTGGGACTCGGGGAGACGCTGCTGTTAAATGGCCTAGCCCAGGCCGCTCAGGCGGCATGCGGCGTTTTCCCGGTGTTCAGGTCTCTCAGGTGGGAGAAAGTTCATCTCGATCTTAGCCAGGCCTGGAAGTCGCAGCCGTGCCCTCCCGGGGAAGCGTGGGCTGCTTGGGGCGCGCTGGGAGGGCGAACCTCAGAGCGGAGCCTTGTAGTGCTCAGGGTCCCACCCACCAAGCCGGTGATACCCAAGCGAAAAATGTCCCCACAGTGCATCTACCCGGTGTTGCCTTACGGCCAACAAGCTGTTTCTGTGGATACTGAGACGTCATGCTGCCATGATACTAAAAAAAAAAAAGTTTCTGTTATACAAAAGACTGTGTGAAGTGTTGCTCTCATAGTCACTCTCTTTGCATGAGATACTGTCTTGAACAGGACTGAGGAACATGCATGAATAACCGTGGCATTGCAAGGCACAAGCAAGACTGTTTGCTCTGGTGTAACTAGGTGTAGTTACATTGAGCATACGTTGCTGTATTTTGCTTACGTTACTAGTGGCATCAAGCTGTGCAGGAGTAAGGTCTTCCTGAACTGCATGGTAATTCCAAGTTAGCAATCTACACCAGTGTAGTAATATTAATGTGTTTAAGTCATTTGTTAAATACGCGGAGGTTCTCCGCAGGCTTTGTTGTGACATTGCTGCCTACATAAACAGTGCCAGGCTGACAGATTTCTGAACGAAACCTTTTTTCTGGAAAGCCAGCAGCAGTGTAGGATTTCCAGTACTGATTTCCAGCTGCTGAACCTTAACTTTGCCCTAGAAAAACTCCTGGAGAGACTGCTGCTCTTGTATGTGTTTGCTAAGATTCCTGTTGCTGACAACTAGGAACAGGATTGAGATCGCCTGCTCGTTCATAGTTTTTGAGAGGAAGGGACAATTCACACTTCCTTTGCTTTGTGGAGAACTTTTCAGCAATGTTGCTCAGCTTTAGCAGAAGTCGTTCAGCTTGGGTTCAGTCCAGGCTGTAGTCTGGAGGCCAAAGTCTTTACGCATCTTCTTGCCAGGTTAAGCTACTTTGTCCCTCAAGAATTGTGGCAAAATAATGATAAATTTGAGTCATCTTCCATCCTGAATTATAGAAGTAGATTGTAAAGGAACTTCCTAATTTTACTTGCAGGAGAACCTGGTCAGAGGTGTTTTAATGACTTGACCAAGTTTAAATAAGCACTTAACTCGATCAGCCCCTTCCTTGGAGGCAAATATCAGGCTTGATTTTCCTGCACAGGTTTATAAACATAACTCTGCCATAATCCTGGTTTACATTGGTGTGAATGTGGGTAGTGAATCAAACACTCTGTGTTTTATTTGTAAAGCGTCATGAAAATTGACCTTGGGGAGGTTAGACAACAGGCCATAATGAAGCAGATCCTCTGATTCCAAGACTGCTTCTCCCACCATTAGGAAAGCTGCACCTGTCATGCTCTATCTAGACAGTTTGTTTTGACCTGCCCGAAATATGTGTCTATTGCTTTGTCAGCCTTCAAAAAGACTGAAAAAACTCTCATCAATTAATGTCCAGTCCTTCAGCCCAAAATACATCTTATAATAGCGTACCGTTTAGCGAGTGGGCCTTACAAAGTGTAAGTGCCAATTTTTTGGTCTGTACTTCATAAATACGTGTATACACATGTACAGATTTTCTCCCATTGGAGACTCAAGTCTGTGCTTCTCCACAAGGGTCACAGTGACGTGGTGGGGAAGGACCTAATTGCATCTTTTCAGGATAACTGTAATGACGTAACTACTGTTAATAACTCACCAAAGCTTCGCTTTCCCTTCCCCTGCTTGATTTTCTATCAGCAACAGCAAGATCTATAAGATAAGAGTTAGGCCTGTTTTTTGCCTGAACCAGTTATTTTGCATTTCTGATCTTTGTGTCATACAGAGCCTGTATTTTTCACAACAGTTCTTGACTTTTCTCTCTCTTCCACAAAGAGGAAGAGAAACAAAGGCGCTCTCAAAGCTCCTGTGGGTGCTGATGTCAAAATCCACGTGGGAAACCAGGAATCCCTGCTACCCCTTTCTGCCTTCACTATTCTCAGCCCTTTCTGTTGCTGGTTTTGCTGCATTAATGCTTGAGAATACACCCATGTAAGGGTCCGAGCTGCCTGGGGTGCTCACCACGCCAGCCCTCTTCCCTCTGCTTGCTCTGTGCCGACGAGTACAGATGCACGGTCTCTGAAAGCAGCAGGTCAGAAGGGTAAGGCAGGGGTTTCTGTTTGGTTGAGGGCCATATAAAGCACAAGGCTGGGGTCCTGCAAAGGCAGGTTGGGGAATGGGGCTGGCAGTTTTACTCAGGGAAGAGGGGACATATGGTGCAAGGGCGGGGTAAAGTTGGCAGAAGCACGTGACAGACTCTGGGAAGAGAGGAAATGGGACCTGTGTATAGCATAGTTAATATATATAAAATATATATATAAAAGAAGTCCAGGGCTCTGCCTTTAGGGGTTCTGCTCATTGTCAGCAACCAGTCATGATCAGTGTTATCCAAAGCATGTTTGCATTAAAAGATCAAGAGTTCAGTAAAAATCTGAGAGCTGTCTTGTCAGGCGTTGTTCTGGAAACTATTTAGGATAAAAAAATTGCTTGTCACAACTCCTAATCTAAAAATGAATTTTGAAAAACCATCTGTGGTAGTGTAATACTAAAGTCATGTGCGTGTCTGTAGCTGCTAAAGTTTGTTCATACTTCATCTCAACAGCAACTGTTTTGTGGTTTCTTTTAAGCTAGTAGTATTTGGAAAGTTTCCCAGTAGTGAAGTCTGTACTCCCTGGTCACAGTGTGCTCACCTGTGTCGTTCTGCATCTTTTCTTCTGCTTTAGTCAAGTACACATCACCAGTATGTTACAAATTTAGTGATACTTAACCAAATAAAACCACACTGTGAAATTTAACTTTTTCCTTGTAAAGGACGCTCTTTTTTTTTCATATTAAATTATTTAATTTTGTGACTCCAGTCACTGTATCCCTATAATCTTGTAATTAAGTCACCATTAAAATGATGGCGGGGGGGGAGGGGGGGGGCCTCTTTTTAGACTAATTAGAAATCAGTGCTTGAGCCTCCATTGGTGTTTGGG
Organism: Leptosomus discolor; assembly: GCF_034619465.1. Taxonomy (NCBI): domain Eukaryota; kingdom Metazoa; phylum Chordata; class Aves; order Leptosomiformes; family Leptosomidae; genus Leptosomus; species Leptosomus discolor. Next base: position 47,984,352 of record NC_141395.1, on the reverse strand, counting down.
GAGGTCCCTGGTGATAGCCAGCGGCTAAGTGTTACGGTGAGTATGGGTTAACCTGCTATCTGTAGTTTCTGGGAAAAGGGAGCTTGCTAAGATGTTTACCACAGTACCACATGCTTGAAGGGTATGTTTACAGTCTCATCTTCTCCTGAAAACCTCCAAAGGATCGTACAGGCAGCGGTCACGCTTCTAGTTTTGCTGCTTGCCAGCTTTGAGGAGGCTGTTTGTCTCCAGGCTGGAGGAAACGTTTTGGAGTGTAGGAGACCAGGTTTTTTGGGGAAGTTTCTTGTGATGGAAATGGTCACCTGTTGGAACAAGAAGAGTTCTTTGAGAGATGAAGAACCTAATCTTTATTGCTATTCTTAGTTTCTTATTTTTAGTAGCTGTTATGTATTTGGAGTTTCCAGTTTCTTGCACAATAACCCCAGTTAAAGAGAGTAGTGTTATACAAATAGAAGGAAATTTTAGTATACTAAACATGCAGATTGATGTGAGTAACTGAAGTTGTCTGGATAAGTAACTGGCTGTAAGTGACGAAGAACTCGTGTGTCACCCAGATGGCACATCCATGCCACTGATACATTTTGAAGGGAAGAAATCAAGATACACTGTTCCCAAGGTGAAAGTGCAGAGCTGATACAGAGCAATGTTGGGTCAATTTGTAGCATACCCAGTTGTAGTGGTACAAATAAAGAAAAGAAGTAATAAAGTCTGTAGGAGCTTTAGCTTTGTTAGGCCAAAAAAGAGCAAGAAATAATCTGAGATTTCTTGGTAAAATTTTATTTGTTTTAATTCCTAACACCACCCCCCCACCCCCACCCCCCCCGCTCTTTCTGATCCATTCTTCTGTCCTGCGTATTAAATTGCAGGGCCTTTTCCTTTTCCTTTCCAGACTGTGGAAAATGTTTTCTCTGCTTTTTGTTCCAGTCTTGTGTATCTGGTAGTACTGAAACCTGCCTGCTTTGAACTGTGTTCCGTCTGTGGTGGCAATGTCCACTCGAGGGACATTGCCAGTGGGTATTTTGCTTAAGAGTATATACCCAAGAGACATTCCTTTTGTGTTTAAGGACTGGGAATCTTAATGAATGACTCCAGAGGGGTTTTCTTGAAAACCCTTCTGACCCTCTTATAATTCAGTGCAACATGCTTGCTGGTCCTGTATGAAATAGGTGTCCTCTCAGCTTCTGCATGGCAACTGAGGCTGGCTGTCCTTCATGAACAGGCATGAGGACCTTGTCCTGGATCAGGAGGCAGGTAAAGCTCTCGCTGGTTTCTCAGAGACATCCCTTGACGTTCTCTCTTAGCTGAATCCACAGGGTTAGATATGAGATTTGTCCTCTTCAGAAGGGAGAATGATCCACATCATCTTTTCTTCACCCTTCTTCAGCTGTCCAGTCTTTACCTCTTAGAGCCTTGAACAAGTGAAAAGTCATTGCAGATGCCAGGACTGGATCCCGTTTCTGTGGACTTAATGGAGTTGTCATTCATGAGGACATTCTGGGTGTGGACTTGTAGGTAACCACATGTATTTGCCAGGTCCCAGGGGAAGAATTAATGTAATACTTTTCTTTAGCTGCTGTATTATAAGGCTCCTCAGAAACTGGCCTTCCACAAATTACTGCCAGTGGCAACTCACCAGAGGTGAGCTTTGCAGGCCCTTTTTCATGTGACCATTAAATTGTATGTAAAACTTTGACTCCTTTTTCTGGTTCTCTTCAAATCCTACTGCAGTCAGAGCCCCTTCATCACAGATAGGCGTGAAAGCAAACTGCTGCTGTGGCTGGCCAAATGGATCTTTAATACTATAGCTTTAATACCATACTTGAGGTATTCTAAAAGAGATGCAAGGAGCAACTTACCTATTCTGGATTTGAATGGGTTTTTTTTGTCACAGTAGTACTTTGAACCTTTTCAAGGCTTTTAAGCCAACTCTGCTCACAAGGAATTTTTGACATCTAGCACCAAAAAAGAAGCAGTTTTATTTGCTGTCATTGCAGATACTGCCTGGTACTGTTTACCTTTGCTCAGGCACCTCATAGCTGACAGAAGCAAGGGAAACATAGTTACCTTCAAACTCATATACCTAATATATCCCCAAGATAGGGCAGGACAGACCACTGCAGGTGAACAGAGTTAGCAGAGGCAGATCTAGTTCCAGGGCTGTTTTCAAATGTGAGTGTCTGCTGTTGCGCTGGTTTGCAGACCTCTGCTCCCCAGCTCTGGGGTCTGCACCTCTGCCTAAATATCTGCTGCTTGTCGTCGCAACCTAGATGTTGGATGGCTTTTGGGCTAAGAGCACACCTTCCCTCCCTGTTAATGAGGAACATCCTTTTCTTGCAGGAGGTGAGACTGCTTCAGGTGTACATATGTAGCCAAATAGCGAGTGTTCTGTTTGAGATCCTAGAAAATGGGGTCCTTCTTCCCTTTCAAAGTGCATTTTGTTTGTTTGATTTTGGTTTTGAAGGTAGGGAACAGGAGTCTTAGCTCAGTAGTGAACTGAAGCATTGGCTCCCTGCAAGTTCAAAAGCAAGTTTGTTCTTTCACTGTGGTTCAGGGTGGTTCCGGAGTCACAAAAGCTAACTTTACCCTGCTGAAGCGAGCGGCCCTGGAGTCCCGCAAGTACAGTAAGTGATAAGAAAGACATTCCTTTAAAGGGCAGCTCAGAGCATCATCCATCCATCCATTCTGTCTCCAGGGAGTTGTCAGCCTATGCAGTTGCAAACAGTGGTGTCATTCCTCATATATGCAAATTTCTTTTTCACTTTCACTCATTTCTAGGTGCTGTTTCCTTTTACTTTGAATCACTTCACGTTACCACTGAATCAGGTTGCATTTTTAGCCAGAGTTGTCCTGTGTTTTACTTCTGACTCTTTATCTGTGTAAAAATACTTGAGAGAATTCCAAGTTTTAAGTCACAGTTTGTTTACATTTTTTTCCTCTAATAGTTATGCTTATAACTTCCTTTGGTCTGGGGAAACATGTTATTCTGAATCATCAACTACATGGATGAAGATCTCTCGTTTGCTGTCTTATGATATATCCTACTGGTACTCCTAACTGCCAGTACATAAGGAGTTGGAGGAAAAACTCTGGTTTTATCATGCTGGTTCTATGCCCTCACAGTCTGCTCAATTTTGCTCTTTTTACCAGCACTCTTTTTTTCTGTTGTTGGTTGTTAGTTTGGGATCCTCCTTGCTGATTTAACTCCAGAAATCGACCCTTTTGCCATCCTACCAGATGCGTGTAGTCTCTGTGCTGCAGCAGAATGTGTGCTCAATGTGCAGCAAGTTTGTAGTGTTTAGCTGATGTTTAGCACTGATCATATAGCCAACAGTTTTTCTTCAGTGTTTTCTGCCTTTTTTAACTCTGGAAGTGTCTGTAAGTATGCCACTAGGATTTTTTTTTCTTGCCCTGGATTGCTAAAATCTTTTATAATGTGTAGTTTCTTCTAAAGGCAAATAATTTGTTTGACTATGTTTCATGGCACAACTTCATCATTTCTGTCCAAAGTGTGAGTGTGCTACAAAGAATCAATAAGCAATTACTGCCTTTGGGTGCTTTGCTGGGTTGTTGATGATTCTTTTCGTTCTCAGGATCCTTGAGGAGTCTGTGTTGAGAGCTGCTTGCTACCTATGGATGGATTGGTTAGCCTTGTTCCTTTGGCTTTCTCTTAAGCTCTAGGCACGTGTCTCTTCCCATCTAGTTTGTTGGATCCAGTGTTAGTGGCCCCAGGTCACCACTGGCTACATATGATCTGTCCGCTTCGTTAATTTTTGGCCTCTTTTGTTTTTGTTGTTGTTGAGACAGGCTTGTGTCATCAGTTTTGCAACAGTTCATGACCTTGCCCCCAAACACAGCATCTCTAAATGGTTAATTTTCTCCAGTTGAAAACTTAGATTTTGTCCTTTTTATCAGTCAGAGAATTTGCTATGCCCAGTCCAGTACTTGGTAATTATTTTACCTTTATTCATTGACTGAGGAAAGCTGCACTTAAGATGGGGAGGAGGCTCTCTGAACTCGTTGCAGCTATGCCTATGAGCAGAGGTCCCATTTTGTCCCCCAGTCAGCAGAGAGCTGGTCTCCTGAGCTCTGTGTCAAAGTTATCTTATAACGAAGCATTGCAAAACGTGTCTATAGGAGAGCTGAGAGATGAAGAATCCAGGAGTGATTCATGAACAGGGGATGGCAATTTGACTCCAGCTGTGTCTGGGCGCTGCAACTTCTTGGAAGCTGTATGAGACTTCAACGTGGGCATTCATCACTCGAGCTGTGAAATAGTGTTTTTGTCTAAATGCACTCCTGCAGAACAAAAAAAGGCACACAAACCAGAATTTTATCTACTGCTAGCAATAGAGCACAATACCCTCTACTTTGTTCACCGAAACCACCTTCTCTGAGGATCTTGTAGCTGTTAATGACAGGCGAGTGATCATAGTATGAGGAGGGCTGGTAGCAGGAGCTGTAACTTTTTGTAAAGAAAAAGGCATGTTTCTGCTACTTCACCAGACTTTGTTACTTGAAATGGTATGAGAAGTAGTTTGTCTGTCACAGGTAGTCAAGGAAAACCTAGATAATTTTCTGAATTCCATTAATAATACTCAGTTTCTAGTTAGGGAATAAACTTTTAGTCAAGAAGTAATTTTTTCCTGCTTCAGAACAAAAAAGGAAGGATGTTTTACTTAGAATAAGAGTATTTTGTAATTTCAAATCAGTCAAAGCTTATTTGAGATCTAAGGAATATAACTACTAGTTGCTATCACAAATTGAAATAAAATACACAGCTTTTAGAAATATATATGAGAGAAATTTAAAAATACTAATTAAATAAGAAACTGAATTCCAGTATCACAAATAAGGAACCAATTACAGCTTTGATGCAAATGAGTCTGCAGTGGCAGTGTGTCAAGTCTGAGTCATGTTTTTTTTCATTTACTTGCTTAATCCCCTTCTGCACTTTTAAGCTAATGATTGATTGTTAAACTAGTGGCTTAGGCTTCCCTCTTTTCAGCTATTTTTCTTCATGAAAAAGCTTAGTAACTTATTTTTGTTTAACCTAAGATGAATGTGGTTTACCTGACCATCGTCTGCAGCAAGACAGTATGATGACTGCTGTATACGATGGCAGCCAGTAACCACTTCAGTATAACACTTTGAGTCTCAGTGGAATGTTTAAATGGTTGCACTTCATTGTCTTATCCCAGAAAGAAACACATAAATAAATAAAAATATTTACAATGATTCATTCCACATTTTTCTAATCTCAACTTCTGCGTTCACGATTTCTGGAGTCACTAAGTTAATGAGTTGTCTCCTTGGACTTTTCTGATATGTTTTGTGGGGGTAAATTTTGAGGTAGCCCTGGAAATTCAGCTTAATTTCTGTCAGTGTTGCCTGGAGTTTCTCTTGATTGTCCTACTCTCCCTTCTCCGAGGACTGTGGGACCAGGTAAGGATAATCTTGTCCAAAATGTTACAGGTATGACTGTGTGTCACAGAGTGTCTGGGGAGATACAGGTTTTCAGGGGATCATAGGTAGTTTACAGTCACGGCAAGGAAGAGATCTAAAGTTACAATACTGGACAGCCAGCTTTTGTCCTTTGGATTAGTGATTGTGGCAAGTTGCAGCAGACATACAGAGAAGGATATTACCCTCTAGTGTTGGGAAGCATGTGTGATGTCCTGCCTCTGATCTGTAAGGATGTATAGGCATCTATAAGCTAGTTTTTTGGATATATACCTCAAACCTTGATGGATTTTGGATGTGGAAGGCCTTCCACAAAGAAGGCTCTGATAATCGCCTTGCTGTTTTATGGAGGAGTTTCACATTTTCTCCTCTGTAGTAATTCAGGGTATCCTGGCTGGGTCAAACTGATGACTGTGTCTGAACCAATGTTCTGGCTGGATGGCTTGAAGTCTTTTCTGGGCATAAAATTTTTGACAGGATGAGACCTGAGTTAACTCATATTGACTGTTGAAAATTTCCATGGCTTTTTAACCATTTTTTTTTTCTGTTTTCTGGACAGCAACAAATAAAGTGAGACAAACTTTCTGATGAGTTTACCTTTGTAAGGTATCAAACATTTATATAAACCAACCTAATTTTTCCCCCTTGGGCTTTGGGTTGTGAACAGGTTAAAAAGCGTTGAGACACCCGACTGGCTCAGTTTCTGATGCAACAAATTTGCTTTCCTCATCTTTTAGTTTTCTTCTGGCGTTGAAATCTTCAAGTTGATAATTTGAGTGTCATTTCAAATGGGAGTTTTGTAATTAAGCTTCCCAAACTGCCCTGGTGCCAAGCAGCTGTCCCTATGAAGTGTTTGCTCTGGTTGCAGACTGTCTTCTCTGAGGGATTTCTGGATGTTCAGGGTTTTTGTTTTCTTTCAGCCTTTGCTTCAGTGATATTGAGTATCGGTGAGGTTGTTTTGTGGGAATAGCAATCCTTCTTTCCATCATGGTTCAAGATGAATATTAATAAAGTGTCTCTGCTTAGGAGCTCTGTTTCCTGTCTGCCTGTGAAGTCTCCACTTGAGACTTCAAGTAGCTGTCCAGTATACACAGGGCCTGACTATAATTTCTCTGTTAGAAGAGAAAATTAGCAGTGTGTACAGAGGCTGGGGTCATTTGGTTTTGCTTGCGCAGTAAGATACACTGTGGCCTGAGTTGCTTCTTTCTCAGCTTTTTCATGTCAGCTTCGCTGTTGCCAGGAAGCGAGGGAAGGGTTGCATTCCTGCCTGTCAATATGCTCTGCTTGCTGTTGAGTTTCTCTTGTCACAAGTTTTTAGTTTCTTGCAAGTGCAAATCCCTGTGTTTTCCATTATTCCTTACAAAAAGACCTGGTTTAGGCAAATATATTATGTAGGGAACCTCTCTGCAAGGGACTTTATTTACTTCCGTAATTGAGTCTGTTTTAATAAGGTCCATGATTGCTTATTTGTCAAAGACAGGTTTGGCAGTAGACTTTGGATAGGCTTCAGTTGCCTGTATTTTGCCATCTAGTGCAGTTTGAGACACCAAGTTATCCTGTCTGGTCTTTAGCTGCCTCTCTGCTGCATGGTTTAGCTAATCCTAAATTAGAAGTCTGCTTGTTGATCACCTTGAATGACACCCTGGGGCCGCTGGCTGTGTTGACTAGTGCTGTAACATGTTTGTTTAAGGACAGAAATTATTGCCGTTCCGTTGCCTTTTTATGGTGGGGTTTTATCTGAACCATCTGCTGCATGCAGTGGTGTGAGTCTTCTGAGAGTGGACTTCTGCTTGTTGAAGCAGCAGCTGAGGGAATACGCAGGTATCCAGATGTGGTATCTTAGGACATCTCAAATGCCACTGGTAAACATTGTGTGGATTACTGAGTTCCATACTGTATTTTCTTTGACTCCACTGGGAGTTTAGACACCTTGCTTGTATTTGGAAACCTGCATTATAGATGTCTTCAAACCTTACCTGAATCCTCATATCTCACTGTACAGCAGTGCCATATGGTGTGGGTCACTGTTCTGCTGTGAGATACGCTGTACATGTAGATGGCCTTGTAGAGATCACATTTTTTCATATTAGTTACTTTTACTGTAGTGGCTTAAGCAGTTTACTACATCCAAAATGTGTGCTTATTATACTTGCTCTGTGACATATACTATGTGTTTCAAGCTGTGTGAATCTTACCTCAATTGCAGGGTAAGCCTCTTCTGTTCTAGCCCACTTCCTAACACATTGTAGTTAAATGGCAATAAAAATTCGCACTGTTGGCCATTTTGTCGATTGAGAAAATCTTAGGTTTTAGTCTTTGATTCCATAATTAGTTACCTCATTTGTTACCTTGTTACTTTATTTGTTTGGAAATTTTCCTTTCTTTTGAAAATTACCCAAAATTACTCCATTGTAAAGAGAGTTGTTAGAGAAGGATTGAATCGGTGACAGATGTAAATAATATGTATTCCCAAGTAATGGTAATCTGGTCATTGATTTAGAGACTTGTATGCTTTATGTAGCATCTTGGATCAACATAGTATTGGAAATTAGGGAACTGATATGTTTTCATGGCGAAAGAATTCTGCAAGATTAAGCAGTTTCTAGCTCAGTCTTCTGAGTATTAAGTCCTCTTTTTTGTTGTTGTTTTAATGTGCTTGTCCTGTGTAGTAGTTCAAAAGGGAAGTTGAGCTGACTGCTGTTTGAAGAAGTGGCTGAAAAGTATTACGAGTGCACACTTTTAATCTGTTCAATTTCCTACTTGATTTTTTTTTTTCAAAAATACTTTCCTGCCTCTCCTCAGAAAGCATCTTACTGTTCGTATATAAGAGTTTGCAAAGGATATTCCTCCGTGGATGGTAATATCCTTACAAAAACAACTTTTGTGTTTTCTCAGAGTGCGCTGGGATTTAATGTTCTGACCTGGCATTCCCTGCAGCCTCCTGGCCCTTCCTTGCCTTCCTGGGGGTTTATCTGCAACGCTTTTCTGTTCCAGGCCAAGAGCAGAGGAAGCTGCTTGTAAGGAACTGTGGTGTCTAGTCAGTCCTCGGGGGGAGGGCGGGGGGCTGGGTTTAGTGCTGAGCAAGTCGGGGAGCTGTTTTGTAAGCCTTGTAGCTCCTTGGATTTTGAGTTTTAGTCCCTAAGTGTGCATTTTATCAAAATAACCAAAATAAGAGATAACGATTCTCCCCACACACACACCTTATACTTCAGGAAAGTAAAATGCTCTTAAGGCTTAGCTTCTAACTTCACTTACTGTCATGTATTAGTTGTTAAGTAGCCGGTAGCTATGCCCAGATTTCCACTGAAATTAAGATTTGCTAGTGTAAGGCACTGTGGGGGAAAAAAAAAAAAGACAATGAAAAAACCCAAATAGGCCACAGGTTTCTGAAAATGAAACTGTCGGCAGTGAGATTGTGGGGTTTGCGTGGAGCAGCATGAAGGAGCTGAACTTCGGTGTACGGTTTGGCAGCGAAGTTAAACTGATTAGGAGGAGTTGAAAGGGCTAATTCCTTGCACCCACTCCAGGTCAGGAGTTTATGGCCCTCCCTGCACAGACATGGATGCTCCTCTGATCTTCCTCCTCACCCGCGTGTGAGCTGGTTCAGTGAGGTAAATGGGCAGAAAAGTATTAGCTTTTTGCTGTAGGGGACAGAGGACACAGGATTGTCCCCTGCTATGGCAGCAAGTCATTAGATCAGTTTGGCTGATGGCAAACCACCCCTAGTAAGGCAAAAAGCAACAGATTGATGGAGGAGCAAATGAGGAGGAAAATAGCGGGGACCAGCAGTAATATAAAATAGAGAGACTGTGTGCGATTTCGTGTGTAGTTTGTAAATTTTGCCTATTTAAAATTTATAAATAAGATATATTTTTTAGCTATTCTAAATAACCATCTGCTGACTGTTGCATTAAGTCATGCTCTTGCTAAACTGCTACTGTGTGGCTATCTCATTATTTGATTTTACAGAACAGAAAAGATTGAATTAACGTCTGCTCTGAAGGTAACGCAGAGCTGTGTGTTTTCTGTCATCCCCAAATAAGCTGCTAGATATAACACAGTAAAAAGAAATTACAGAAAGCTTGAGACTTCCGTAGTACTTTCTACATGAATGTACATATATGTATAAATATTTACCATAAATGTAAGAAACGGCACACAAGAAATACATTTTACCTTTTGGCACTTTTGTATGCTTTTGTGTAACGAATGAGGTAATGTCAGGAGAATATAAGGAGAATGGAGAGTTTAATGGAATTTTAAGGCTAAAACTAAAACGAAACCCTCCTTAGTTAGGAAGCTATTAACTCTGTTAGGGTTCTGTGACTTGGGAGTTTTACAGAAGAATCACATTCACAAGCTGCTACCCAAAGCAGGGGTTGATCTGGAAAAAAACCTTGAGCTGCTGCCTGCTTAGAGACTGCCGCCAGTCTGTTGTAATGCTGTTCCTGTACCTTTCAATATTTTCTTTAATGATGTGGATGAAACAGTACACTTATTGAATTTGTAGATACTATAAAGCAGGCTTGGAGGAGACTGCAAACATTTTAAAACTCGAATTAGAATTCAATGTGATCTTGATTGTCTTTTTCTTTTTGCTTACTTTTTTTTTTTTTTTTTTACAAGGGAATTCAAGGAAAACAAGAACAAAGTGTCATTGGCTGCAGAACAGTGAGATTCACAAATAGAGCACAGGCTAGAGCTTGCTGGGTAGCAGTTCTGCAGAAAAGGTCCCGGGATCATTAGTATGATACTGTTGTGAAAAACAGGCAGCGATAGAATGTATAAACAGAAGTATTGTGTATATGAGATATAAGGTATCTGAAATGATTTTTATTTTTTTTTTTTTACTCAGCAGTGGCTGGCCCTCTGTAAAGCACTTCGCAAATACGTAGTATGTGCTGCGTGTTACATATTTGTACGCAGCTTAGATTGGGTATGTTAGGTTATATGACAGAGCAGTGTAAAAGTGTGGTAACACCCTACTGTGTATATGCGTTTTCCATTTTTCTGCACAGATGAAGTCCAGTCTTCCCTTTCGCCTGTTCAGGTCATTTGTTTCTCCGACTGTTGGTTTTTCATACAACAACTTGTGTTTCAAGTCAAGTATTGCTTTTTTAGTTTTTTTCACATTGTGGAAGTTTAACTTGAAAACTTACTGGTTTTGTTTTCCACCTTCTGTGCTGGAGAGCCACGAAGATGCTCAGGGGCTGAACCTGGTCCAGTGGAAGGTGTCCCTGCCCATGGCAGGGGGGTGGGAACGAGATGATCTTTAAGTTCCCTTCCAACTCAAACCATTCTATGAGTCTATGATCTGCTTCATCTGTCTGTTTTTATTCCATTAGTGTGACACATTCTAAGAATCATTTCACCTGAGCATTTAATTCATATCTTATGTCATAAGATCTAAGGATATAAAGTGATTCATGTTCCAGAAAAGTACAATAAATTATAATAATCAGAAAAAATCTAAATAATTCTTTATGTTATATGGTGCTTTTTATCATGACACAAGTGTATTCACAGTTGTTTAAAATATTCTGCATCTGTGAATATAACAAAATTAATGTTGTGGTTCCAAACTTACAAAAAACATGAATGGAATATTCAACAGCAATATTTTCACTTTAAAATGTGAAGTGGGATTGATTTGTTGTTTTAAAGTGAGTTTATTTTGTTTTGGTTATTTTTAGTGTGAGAGAAAAATTCACAGCTTATACATAGTTTAACAGGAAAGTTAATAACCAGCTGTGTAATGAAACCTGTGTAATTCCCTTTTACAAACTGCTTTCAAAAGTGGAAGGGAAGTAAAATGCAATTATAGTGTATTTACATCCCTTTAAATGCCTGCTATAGCACTTCTAATACAGCTGTGCAGGTTAGAGTAAGAGAAGAAAAAAACATTGCTGCATTTTCTTTTCAAGAAAGCACTGTGACTTGCAGGCTTCAACTGGATGGACACGTGTGTGATTAAGACTGCAAGAAATATCCTTGCTGTGGTGTCTCAGCATGGCAGCTGGCAGCTTGGTAAGGACCCAAAGCTGGCTGTCACAGCTGCGCAGTCCTGCTTTCTCAGAGAGACCCAAGTGCCCGTAACCACTACCTGGCATCCAGGGAGGCTCCTGTGGAGATGCTTGGGTGTAGCAGTTTCCCAGATGTGAGCTGGATTAGCCACCCGAAATGAGGTGTGGGGGCTTTCCTAATCATCATAGCCTAAATAAATGATCCCTTTTGTATATGCCAGATTTTTTCAAAAATATCCATGTGGAAGATTTCAAAATATTTTGATTATAGAACTGCATTTCACCTCTGACCAGCTTAGTGAAATCTCTTTCCCCCAAGTCCTACATTTGATTGTGTAGTAGCAAACTGGTCTGTGCTCGTGGCTGGAAGGCCCCAACATGTTCTTTTGCTTCACTGTTCATAAAATAGTACAACGCTGGTAGATATGTAAAAAATGTAAAGAAAAGATGGAGAATATAAGTTTTTTCCCTTTTTTGTCATGACATCAAAGATTATTTGCTTTGCAGTGTGAAAATGACATGACAGCACTATGTCAGCTATATCCTCTCGGTTGTCTCTCTCTACTAGCGGATTATTAGAACTGATGACAAATTTATTATCTCCTTATCTCCTGTACTTAAGAGTTAGTCCCTATAATTATATTTACCTCCTGGGCATCTTTATACAGATTAATTTACAAAATAGTTAGGGTTTCTTGTAGGGGTTCTGCAGCTTTAGATATATAAGAAAACCCCAGCACCTAATATGTTATGATTTTAATGCGATTTAACAATTTAATTTCCTACGTGCTTTACTGTAGGACAAAGAGTGTCTTTTATTCTCCTAAACTTTTATCTTGTTCATTTTTACAATTCCTTGATACTATTATCAAACTGATTTTTTTTTTTTTTATCCTTAGTAGAAAAGGATCAGTCCTATGGCTTCTCCCTTTAGAACAGCAAAATCATAGAACACATTATTTTATTTGTTTATTAGTAAGTTCTGCTTTCTTGAAAAGAAGAATAAACTTTCAAAATACTGGAAGCTGAAAGAATAATTCACATCTGGCAGGGCCCGAGAATAGATGTTCGGTAATATCTCATGCAGTAGTGTATGAGTGATAGCTTTCTTGTACCTATGTTTATAAGCTAAAATAAGGGGTTTCTTAAACTTTAATTATTGTGATGATATTTCATATTATGTTGATTTCGGTTTAAAGATATTTAATGAATATGGCCTGATTCTGCCATCAATGACTTTGATGTTTACAATGAAGAAACTTTTCAAATTCATTCTGGTCTACACTAATATATTTAAAATCAGAATTAAACATGTAGTACACCAAAGAATTTCTATAGTTTTACACATTCTCAATCTTTAAGTTAGACCCTTCTAACAATACTGGTGTATTGTATGACATTTGCTGTTAAGTGACAGTAGGATTTTTACAGTCTGAATTTAGTCCATATTTTTTAACACATGAAGTGTTTGAATAGATCTCAGCTGACTGCATATGTACTTTTTAAATCTGTCGCTATTAGTGTTTTACTTATGGCATTTATGAAAAGGGCAAGTGATTGCATCTCGGCTTCATTTTTAGTATTTTTACTTTTGCTTTTCCAGAGATTTAAATCAGTCATCTGTCAGTAATAAAAATGGCATTCCAGTCTGAACCTCTTTTCCAAAGCACAGAGTCACAGCAATAGGATTTATTATTTTCATTATGCTAGTGCAACTGTGCTAAAGTAGTTGCACTTGTGTGGTGTATTGAGTGATTTGGGATCTTAATCCAACAATACTGTTCCTCTGAGTGGAGGTACTGGGATATTTTTTAATGGATTGGGGTGGGTGGCAGAAATACTGATCTAATAAAAATTTTTTATATGGTTGTACTCATTTCAGTAAGACCTTAGTTAGAACTTTTTTCAGGTGTTGGATGGAATTTTTGCTTAGTAAGAAAGAATTACTGCAGCAGAAGTAGCTGGGTTCCTGTCCTCCTCTGCCTTAGCCAGAGGGACCAAAGCTGCTACCTGGAGAGGTCCCAGGTCCCCAGGCTGTTTGTTGGGGTTTGTCTCTCTGTCCTCCCTGTACGGTTCCTATCATGTGTATGAACACTGAAAAATACAGTTTATGTCTATGCTACTGAGTAAAATACATCATCCTGTTTGCTCCTGATGCCAAAAGGAGAAGCCCAAGACTTTCCCCTGGAGAACTGAGAATGACTGCCTCCTCACTTATTTGAGGGGATTGCCTGGGGTGCCTGCTGGCCTCCAAACTGCTCCCATGTGGTTTTTGCAAGAGTTTTTTTTTTTGTCAGTAGCCAAAATTTTGCCAAGGAGTGTACTCTCAGTGAATGGTATGAAGGAGCCATGCCCTGACCCTGGTTGTTTACGAACGCAGACTTAGCCAGAGGACAGGTATTGGTAATAAAGAAACTCCTTTGGGCAGATGCAGAGAGATAATTAGCACCTGGCGTATTCCAGGTAAATGCTTTAGGCACTGGGTTAAAGGCTAGTTTAGGAAATCCTGGTACTGTGATAGTAATTTGTACAAGGATTGAAGTGCTCCACCTGTTGACTGCATAAGCAGTGATTTTTCAGAACTTGCTGCTGTGGTGGTTTGGTTGGTTGATTGGTTGGCTTCTCTTCCTATTTTTTTCTCTTTTCTAGAGAAAGAAAATAGGGATTTTCTCTTGTGGCCTTATTTGGTGTTTTGTGTGCACTTCACTGGAATAACTCTGGAATGGCAGGTTGTTGCAAAGACATCCTCTCTTGAAGAAATTGGCAGGTGCTAATCTTATCCGCAGAATAATTGCTTGGAATTTTATTCTAAGTAGTCATTCTTCCTGCTGTCTTTCAGGCAGGGTCACAACATAATTGAGCAACAGAACCTGGAATCAGGGCGTGTGCGTTCTACTCCGGTAATATTCTTTGTCTGTGATCTCTGTTTCTCTGTGCATCGCTTTGGAAGTAACGGATGCAGAAGCATGACTTTTGTAGATAGTTTTGTGACCCAGATCTGGGTGCAATAAGGAAGTTTTGACATTCAAAACACAAAGTGTCCTGCTCATAATAACTTGTTTATTGCAGTGATAGGCAATGGCACAAGTTAAGATGCAGACTACAGCAAACCTGTCTGGACCTGCCATCTCCCCTATGGTGCTACCCCTACCAGTTACAACTACAAATACGCTGGGTCTGCCGTCCTCAATGAATGGATCCGTTTCGGAATCGGCTGCCAGCTGTAGCAGTCCTACTGCCAGCCTTGTGGATCCTGCGCCTTCTAGCAACTCACCAGGTAAGTTGGTCCAGGTGTATTTTCTTTGTGAATCTTTTTGATGACTTGTTAATTTAAAACAAACAAACAAACAAAAAAGTAGGTCTTAAAGAGAATTAAAATAAAGAAAAAAGATCCCATAGAAAAATATTTTGGCTAAATAGGCTGTTTACAAAGTTAAGTTTCTTTAACTGAGTTCAGACTTACAGCGAAGTGTTGATCAATTGTATAAAAGCTCAGAAAAGAACATGTCTGTTTTGTCAAATTCTGAGCGTATCTTTTATAGAGAAGGTTTAGTGGTGCAGGAAGGTCTCCAAGTGTATTTCTCTTCCCTAGAACAGAATGTCTTCAGACTGCTTGGCAGTATTTGGTGTTTCCTTTGTAGCCTAATAAATGCTGTAGTTCCTATGCTGAACTGGGTATAAAATACAGAAATGTTACCCTAAAAAATTAAGCAAGAAATGACAGAGTGTGTTAGAGATAAATACAAATAAGTAGAAAAAGAAATAGCAGAAAGTTAAAAAGTAATAAGGCAGTATACATGAAGTGAGTAGTCTAAGAAAAGCAGAACAAAATCCTTAAAGGGGCAGGAAAGGCCTTCTTTGGGAGTGCTCTGAGAACGACTTCATTCTTGTGAGAAAAGCCTAATACACTGGGGAGAAGCAAGTGGAGACAACAGGATTTCATTGCCTATATTTATCTTGCAACTCTTATGCTATCCAGTTCTGCTTCCAAGTGTCAAGAAAACATTCTGAAAGAGTAGTCGATTCCTGGAACCAGTATACTCCTGACAGTATACTCTGGTGACATAGGAAATGTAACATCTGTATGTCCTCCTACACTGTCATCTTTTAAAGACATTTTGTAAAGAAATAGTTGTATTCTTTTAGATTGCATGTAATCAAAATGGTTATTGTAAAATGCATATTCTCATGAGATTAATATGTAAATCGTATTTAAATACTGTGTTTAGCATATGTGCAAAAAGTATTATTTAGCCACAGTATTTTCTTTTCTAAGCATGCTGCTGCTTTTGCAAAGCTTTACGAAGTTGTGAAGAATACATTTCTCCACAAAAACTTTACAGACTCTTTATTTACAGCTCCTCTCCAAGATAACATGGCAAACCCCAAAGAGAAAACTCCAATGTGTCTGGTAAATGAGTTAGCCCGTTTCAATAGAATTCAACCCCAGTATAAGCTTCTGAATGAAAGAGGGCCTGCTCATGCCAAGGTAAGGTCACAGTTCCAGGTGATGAGCCATACTGTAAATGCTGAACAGATAATGTCATGGTCTGGACAAGTGCACTTGTCAAACGCAGCCACATTGCTGGTGTAAGGGGTTTCTTACTGTTCCTTATTTTACTTTTTTTTTTTTTTTTTTCTGTTGAAGCACTGTAGATCATTTTGTACCTTTCTTTGACTTTCATCTTTGAGTTTATATTCGTTGGTCTCTATAAAGACCTTGTGAAGGTCTTTCCAGAGTATCACCACACTTCCTTAATCGTTACGGAGCGTTTGCTTTTTAAGCTGCATGGATCCTTCCCAGTCGGCGTGCCTCTGATAACTGTTTCTGCCTTTGTTTTGTGGTAGTGCAGATGATGACAAAGCTAGTTTGTGTCATTTTTGAAAGTGCTTATTGATAAGATTCTGTGTCCATAAAGTTGATTGCATTGAGTCTGCATCTTTGGGTCATGCGTTATAGGGAACTTTATTACCGTTCTTTCCTTTATATTCTGTGCAACTTAAAGATTTACAGTGATATTAAGACTCCTGATATGATTATAGCATTAAAGTTTCTAATGAACTGACAGTTAGTTCTGGTGAGTTCTCATATCGGTTTGGATGTCCAACTTGAGTACAAATTAGGATGCTTTCAGATGGTAGGGAGCACAGAGGCCTACTTTCATGATAATAATTTTCAGGCGTAATTTTGGATTTCCTCGCTAGTTAGGAGAGCAATCTGGGGGAAGAGAAAAAAGCCTGAAAAACTCTGAGAGACACAATGGTGTAATTAATAGCTGCTTTGTACTCAGTATTTCTAGAGTGGCAAAACTGCATAAAATGGTGGGGTCACACTGCGCATTAGTAACAGTTTCAGCTAGTCGTGGGCTATCTCTGCCATTGCCCCTTGTTCCTCACTTGCGCGTTATGTTGTCAAATAGTGCAGAGTTGATGCAAATCACTGACCTGCTGGTTTGGCTGGTGTTCATGCATCCTTTATGCTGATGGGGATGATGTCAGCAGGCGCAGGGTGAAGAAGTGCTTTGGTTGTACCAAAAGCTGTGCTTTTGGCTGGTCATATTCCTCAGCAGTAAAGATATTTGAGTTACATTACATTCATACTGTACTTTAAATTTTAGCAGGATAAGAAATAGTTCACATATATTTGTGATTACTTTTAAAGGAACTGGTATCATTGAAATTACTTGAGCCTTCATTAGCTGCACTTTTGAAAGCCAGATTTTCAATGGAATTCTTAATTTTTCAGTTTTTTAATTTACCTCTTATTATTTTAATTACACTCAAAGTGGTAAAACAATAAAAGATGTTCTCTGTAGACTTGTAAGGATATTAAGTCTGATTTTGACCTGAGCAGCAAATGAGAAAAAGGAGGGAAGGGGATGAAGAACAAGGGTGATATTAATAAGATTATGCGGACTTACGTACCTTTGACCAACGAAAAGCAGAGAAGTTACTATGACTGTGTTAGCAGTTTAGTAATATGGCTAGTAATATGATGATAAACCCAATAGAGTATGTGAAACAGAGCTGAGTTGTCCTGGAAAGCATGACCTGAAGGCTGTAATGCTGCTGCTGCTGTTTGCCGTGCTGCTTTCCTCCTACACATGCCCTGCACCTGTCCACTAGTGGTGTTCATGACTTTCAGAGACATGCTCTACAAGACAGCTGTCTGTGTCATGACCACAAATGCTAGTAAATTTTTACATCCTTTTCTCTATTTGTCTCTGGAAAGTAATGAGAATTGGGGTGAAAGGGGAATCTAGAAACTGTGGAGCTGGTAGAGAAGTGGCTCTTTGTGATGGTGCAGTTGGGGTTTCTAGGAGTCTGCCCTCGAGGTGGATTCTTCATCATAAGGAAAATCAGAAAGTCTGTGTTAGCATAAATGATATTTTGGGGTATTTTAGTCAGGTAGATCATTTATTCTGTGCTTCTTTGTCGATGGCATCTCAGGAGACAAATTTAAAAGAAACACTGGCAGAAGAACGTGGATAGTGGTAAGGGGTAAGGGACGTAGCACTTCCAAAGGCTGGAAAGGAGGAGAGAAAGTTCTACGTGCAGAAAAAGTGAGGAGGAAAGAATTGCCAGAGCTAAAGGAGGCTGACCTTACAAATACAGCAGAGTGAAAACAAGCACAAAGTGCAGTGGCCTTTGCATTTCTGCTCTCTAGCCGTCAGGTAAATTAGGCTGAACACGAGGAATACAGACTTCCTCAGAAAATTGGTGGGAATTGCCTCTCCATCCATGGCAGAAGTGTCAGCTCCCATCTTCCAAAACTCCAGTGCTTCATGGGCTGCTCCAGATTTTGGTTTTAGGCAGTTTTATTCCTTTAATTAAATTCCCATCTACTACTGTGTGTGGTTTTTTGCAGGAGTTTTTTTGTCAGATAGGCTAAGTGAGAAGGTTAGATCTCTGGCTATAGAAGTTTACTGAGCAAGCCCTTTATTATCTTGAATTCCTGTTTATTGCTCTAAGCACTAAGAGTTATAGGTAGATAACTAGCCATTATTCATCACATTTTAATTGAAATTCAAGTTATTCTCCTCCTATAAAAATACTACACTGCTACTTACTTGCAAAATATAAAATATATAAACTCCAAATCCAGAAATCAAAATCCTTTTAGTAATAAGGATGTATGTTTATAGATAATTTATGTAATTGTTGGTATTTAGCTTATTACCCAACTTAGCTTTCTGGTGGGGGTAGGGTTTGACAGTGCAAAATTAAGAGACTATTTCTCTCTTCCCCCTTGTCTGTGAGGAAATTGTCATGAGTGCTGTGGAAAAAATGACATGGCGATAGGAACTGTGATATGGGGACTTGCACTGTGCTTCTGAAAATGGCAGTAGGCCAAAATTCAAGCCTATAATTAAGACGCAAGTATGTATTTGTAGTATTCAGTTCATATGCGCTGTGTGCATGTGTGTAGGGCTGAGTTGGGAGACACATACATACTTGTGTTCAAGTGCTTGTTTGCAAATACCTGCTAAATGAAAATGTATATAAAGCCAAATTTAAAGGCTGCCCATCATGCCTGTCTTTAGATACCTGGTCCTGGATCCAGCGATTTTAGTTATTTTAAATGTGATAGAGCAAATAACTATCAAAATGAAAATTTTACTTTATGTACTGCTCCCACTAATATGTAGATTTCTTTACATTGCGTCAAGTAAGTTAGTCTGTTTTCTGAGGTAGGTATATCTTAGTTTGCTGTGTATATCTGACTATTAAATCCTGCCTTACATGTATGGAATTGATATAGAAAAGGCATTGAGTTCTTACCCTTTCTCTTGTTCTTAGATGCTCAAATTTAAACAGAGCATGTACATATCCTGCAGAAGCTAGACTCTATCTAATATCTTAAATATGTGTTGAGTTTTATCTTCACAACTTGCACAGCATAGATACTGCTTGAAATAATCTTTTATTGCAGATTTTGAAATATATATGGTTTTTATCAGTAGTCTGTTTCTAAACTCTGAATTTTTACAGTTCCTGCCTTCACTATAGATTCCACATTAAAGAGCTGCAGTTTCATTCAAAAAGATAATACTTGTTTTCTGTCTTACTTTATATTTTTTAATGTATTTGAGTTGTGACTGTGCCCTAACAATACACATTATTTTCCGAAATTAGGTTGTGTGAGAAATTCTTTCACTGGGTAAAACTATTCAGGCCAAATTCTCTGCTGCCTTGAAGAGTGTGCAGTCATTTATATCCATTCAGAATTATTACAAAATTACTTTTTTTTTTTTTTTTTTTTTAGTAGCATTGCCAGTGTTTACCTGTTCTTTGTCTTTGAAGATGTTCACAGTGCAGCTGACTCTTGGAGAGCAGACATGGGAAGCTGAAGGAAGCAGTATTAAAAAGGCCCAACATGCTGCTGCTAGCAAAGCATTGAATGAAACTACCCTTCCCAAACCAACGCCTAGACCACCCAAAAATAATGTTAACAATAATCCAGGTGTGACATTTTACTCTGTGTTAAATGTTGTTGAAGTGTTGGAATATTATACCACTAATAAATAAATTGAACAAGATGTGAGTTAAGTTGGAGGATGAGAATCTGTTTTACAACTATGGTAGTGTAATGAAGAACCTCTAGTGAGTTTGCACAGGAAAATTTTTAATGCACATACCTAAAATGGTTGAACTGGAAGTGAATATATTATTTAGATAAGGCTTGAATGTGTACAAAGTGGTTGTATGTGATCGACAGTAGACAGACAGGACAAATACAGATTGAACTGACCATTATTACCACACTAAAACATTTTTCCCAGAGAGTTATTTTAGCTAGTTTTCCAATGAAATTGGAAATTTTATCCAGTCCAGTCCTGGAAATTGCATCTGTGGTGTAAATAAAAGGTCATGAGAACTTTTGACTAACAACGCTAATTTTGCTTTAAGAAAGATGTGCTTTATATGCACAGGTATCTTCTCATCAAAATGACATTATGCATTTTTATTATGTAGTTGACTTCATAGTTATTCCTTCGTCTGGAAAATATAAAAACTGTTGATAGAATTTTTTGAATAAGTATTGCATGAAAATTTTCATCATTTGACATACAAAACTTCAATGGCAGACTGGCAAATTCATCATAGCTTTTTTAAGGCTAGATTCATTTAAACCTCTTATGAAAATATTTTGAGAAAATACTAAATCCTTTTTATTGGAATGTACGTTTAGCTCATTTAGGATTTTCTTACAACAGTGCAAGTGGGTAATACTGTAGCTGAACATTTTATTTAAAAAAAATAAAGTAATTAAGTCACAGTGTAGTTTTTTATTTGGTATTTTGGAGACCATACAAGTGGGCAAGTGTTGGCCACTTTCTATTTTTGTGTTCTGTCACCAGTAGATGGCTCTAGTGCCACTGATTTCCAGCATTTGTATTTTCAGTTTGTTAGGTCATTCCTGTTAGATGGTGAGTTTTAACTCGTAGTCTTAAGTTTTCAAGTCTTGCAAATGAAACATTTTTTTCTAGTGTTTTGTAAGATTACCAAATGACTGCAGTAATGCCTGTTACTGCTTGCTTGTTTCAATGCCTCTTTGCTCCATTTGTGGTTTTAATTAATAGTATTCAGCAGGAAGAGACGCTATTCTTTTATCTTTGTAGTTTCAGAAGGTGTCGTGATGTATTATAAGCACTTTGGAAAGATCAATAAACAGCTTGATTATAGCACTGGCTTTCTCATTCATAAATGAAGATTAATCTACTGAAACTGCATAGAGAATGCACTGAGATTAATGTTTAAATGTTCTTTTTCATTGCTTGTGATTAGGTTGGCATCTATATTCCTATCTTTTAGAGAAACTGAAATACTATTGTAGTTGCTTCTTTTTAATTTAAGAGCAAAAAAATATATGGACCTCTCTTTTTGCTGCTGTTCTCAGTCCTGCTTCTGTGTTTTGTGTTATTTGTGGTTTAAGTGCCTTACATGTATTCTTTGTTTTTTGCAGGCAGTATAACTCCAACAGTGGAGCTGAATGGCCTGGCTATGAAAAGAGGAGAGCCTGCCATCTACAGGCCATTAGATCCAAAGCCAATTCCCAATTATAGAGCAAATTATAATTTTCGGGGCATGTACAATCAGAGGTTTGTACTTTTACTGTTATTTGATGGTTTTTATCCTTTGCTTGTCAATGTGTTCTAAATCTTTATGAACTTCCTAAGTTATTTCAGAGTAATATAAACCTAAGATTTTTACTAAGGAGGGTCTCTGCAGCCTGATTGAGAAACACACATAATCTCCTGCTAAATGAAGACAGGTGCCCTCAGCATGTCACAAGGAATAAAGACATGTAAACCAGCTGTTGCTATATTTTTAATGTGCGTACTGGAATTACAGTATACAGCCATGGCAGTGAGAAGACAGAGCATTTAACTACAGAGAGAGGTTTTGCTTTTCTTGTTGTGTCACTTGATTAGAATCAGTGTCATTAAAAATGAAGCACTCTTTCCTTGGAAATTTGATACAAAATTAGCAGGGCTGCATTTTGAAAATTGGCTTGAAATCATTCTCAGGTTTCCATTTTTTTAACCGTTCTGCCTGGTCAACTATCTCAATTCTTTAATCCTCAGTGTTTCGTTAGGAAAAATGCTTTATTTCACAGTTTTGAAATCTATGTACAGAGTCCTCCGTCAATACTGTCATTACTGTAGTAAGTTGGAGTGATTGTTGAGAAGGTGGTATTCAAAATTTAGTTTTTAAACTATCAAATTCTTAAATATTTAAAAAATTTGAAAATTTAAGTGGGTGGAGCACTTTTCTTGACTGACTATCCAAATATTTCATTTTTGAATATGCTCTGAAGTTTTGAAACACCTTCATCTTTGATATTTGTACAATTTTAGTACAGACAGAAACACTGTTCTGGCTCATCCTGAATTAAATGCGATTTGTATCTAATGCAACAGCCTGAGAGAAACTTAAGGTAATATATAGATATTAATTTGCAATTCCAAGAACTTCTTTCCTTGAGGTAGGGTTTTTTTCCTCAATTTTTCATTATTTTTCTTCAGAGGAACTGTATTAGAACAGGTCTTTTGGAGCTCCAGAAGTGGTACTAAGTGTAATATGTAAAATAAGAAAAAAACCTGAAACAATTCAGGTCAGGAATTCCTAGTAGCATGTTTTATCAGTGAAAAATGTTGCTTTTCTTATAAAGGTTTGCTTAATGGATTCCCTGTTCATTTTTAAGCATCTCACAATTATCAGAAAGAACGAGGATATGAGCTATGAACAAGTGTTTTTTGTTCAAAATTACTCTTTTATTAGAAACTGAATTTACAGCAATGTTTAAAAATTAAGGAGTTTGAAATGAAAACGCAGCGTTTCAGAATTGTCTAAGGAAAATATGTCAGTTGACTTAATCTTATTTTGCTTTTCCCCAGATTTTTAAATCATTATAGCTTTTTGGTTTTGACATTTCTTTCTGATTTTTCTTTTTTTTTAATAGCAACAATAATTAGAACTGTAAAAGACAAAAATAACCTGAAAGAAAACTCTTCCATTACTCTACAGAACAGTGCCTGATTACTGTATTAGTTGTGTTATATTTCTAGTCACTGCTGACCTGAGTCTCTGCTTACATATGTCATGGCTTAAAAAGCTAACTGTGGTGCCTGAAATGAGTTTTCTTAGTGTTTAGAAATCCTACATTTATTTGAATAGCTTTTATAATGAGATTAGTTTGACTAACAGATAAAAAGGCTAGGCTGGAAAAAATGCAAGCTAGTAAAAAAACATGAAATGGAGAATTCTGGAATTTGAACTTATTTACAGGACTATATTTGTGGAAGTAGAACCCCAAAACACTTAGCAGTTGCTAACTTTTAAGATTTTGTTTCTTTTCATAGAAAATGGTTAGTATGTCTAGTGCAGTCTTTTAAGTTTGCTTCTTTGGGAAGTTTCTTTCATGGGAACAGTGTTTGCATGGTAGGGTGAAACAGTACATGAACTGTGTTTCTCTGGGCACATTAGGTAGCCAAGGACATTTGACTTTTCTGATCACAAAACAAACAGGCAGGGTGGGACAGAAGGCCAGAATCTATGCTTGTCTGCTTCAGTGTGCTTATTTGAGTGTGGTTGCCCACACAGGATAGCTAATAATGCTGTGGCTAGTAAATTGATAAATAACTAAAACTAAGTAGTAAATAGCTAGATATGCCTGTCTATCTGCATGAACACATACTCCCTGTGCGTAGACCAGCTTACAGGTGAACAGCAGAGTAAAGAGGAGACAGAAGAGTGATGCCATATAGTACTGATTTAGGACTATTGCTGTGTCGGAAATAATTGTTCATTGCCTTGTTTTGCATTGGGAGGTGCTGGTCCGTTATGATCCCACTATGAAAGGCACTTAGACTCTGTAAGGTGTTATTTAAAGTACTATTTATTAGAGCTGACAATATAAGAAGAGAATAGCATGGATAATCTTCCACCCCTTCGGATGCTGGGAGCCCTGAGCAGTGCAGCATCGAACAGGCCTGCAACTCATGTGCAGCATGTCATGCAGACCTTGGCCATAGCAGAGGTTCTTCCCTTCTTGGTCATCCACACTCTTACAGGATTTTCTTACAAGGAGACAACCCTGTCATTGCTATAGTCAAAACAGGAACAATGTTTTCATGAGAACTTCTTGCTGCCCTGTTAGATAAAGCAGGGCCACGCACATGGTACTGAGGGGGAGCTGCCCGTGGGACCCTCTTGCAGCGAGAGTCCTGCGGCTAAGGGGTTTGTGTGGCATGGCCCTGTCCTGCGAGCCACGCTGGGCGTGGGCCCTGCAGCACAGTGCAGCCCGCACTGGCTCAGGCTGGCTTCAGTGTGGGTCGCTGGCTCCTTGATGTGCAGGATCCTGCTCCTCTGCCAGCTGGGATTGCTGTGAGCCCCCTGCCCACCCTCACTGGAGGGAAGTCTGGAGACCGATTCTGGATCTGTTATCATAGCAATAGAAGTCTGAAATATGAAGCACATGCTGTAGAATATTATTTTTTTGCAGAGGAACTGTATTAGATCAGGTCTTTTGGAGCTCCAGAAGTGGTACCAAGTTTAATCTGTAAAATAAGAAAAAACAAAACAGGTCAGGAATTCCTAATAGCATGTTTTATCAGTGAAAAATCTTGCTTTTCTTATAAAGGTTTGCTTAATGGATTTGCTATTCATTTTTTTGCGTCTCATAATTATTAGAAAGAATGAGTATTACGTTCCTGTGGTATGATATGTTACATTTATTATCTTCTACTGCCTTGTTGTATTTAGCATTCATTTGCTGATTTTTAGCAGTCAGGTAGTAGAATAGAAGTGTTCTTGGAGTTGCCGAGTAAATTCAGACCATACAGACTGTTTAAAAATAATATTTGAAAAATAATGTAGGTAATATGCTGTAATCAGTATTTTTCATTTTCACCAGGTTCTGACTGTAGATTATTATCTGTTATTAAAACGGATACAAAATATGTTAAGTAAGTTGGAAGCCAGTTTTGTCTTTTATACTGTGACTAAATTCCCTTTACTGATCTTTGTTTAAAAACAATGTATTTTTCAAATAGGTGAAGATACAGATTAAGATTATGAGATTGCATTAGGGACCTTTGATTCTGACAAAATGAAAGGCTTGAGGCAAAATGAAGTATTAAGTTCATCCCAGGGCATATCTTTAGACCAGTTAAGTCTAGTGTTTCAAGAGGCACAAAAGATCCTTTTCAGTAACTCATGGAAGCGTGGTCTAAGAACTGCTTTTGTATGCAAAGTTGAGGGCTAGCTTCCATGTCAGGCTAAGATGAGTTATGTTGAGGTGGCAGTGATTCCTCCTCCATCCTTTGTCTCCAGCCTTTGTGTCCCTGCAAGTTTCCTAGCTTCAGCACTGGGAGTTGAGCTGCTTGGAAATGAATCAGTTTGAGGGGGAGAGAAAGTGAGAAGTTACTCCTGGGCTTACAACTGTACTTAAATACCTCCTCACCTAGTCACACAGGAGCTTGTGCCCTCTCTGGAGTGGAAGTGTCTGGAAGTTAAGGGCAGCTCAGGTTGATTTAAGCGTGTGAGGAACTACACTCACATGTAGCAGAGTATATTTATAGTGTTGCACAGAGGATGTTGAAACAGGTTTACATGCAAGGTACAAAGATCCATTTGCAAGGTCTGCATCTGGTGGCGTAAATTGATACTGCAGGTGAAAGTTATGTTCCTGGAAAAAAGGAAAGCAAACAAGTGAAAGGGGAAAAAAGGGAAAGGAGAAGGTTTTCCCGGTGGCTGGCTTGGAAGGGAAGGGGTGGGATCTCCCAGATGGGTGTCCTCTCTGATGCAGTAAGTGTTCCCCATGACACTTTCCCATAGTAATTCTGTGTTTTTCATCAGGACCTGCTACAGCTCCCCGTTGCTCATTCCTCCTTATGATGCTGGTAGTGCTGCATCAGGGCAGGTGTTGAACGCTGGCTGTTTATTGAGCTTTGTGCATGCATGTTATTGGGCTCTGCAATGTATACCAAGGGATGGGAGAGGGCAGAGGAGAGAGGGGTCTCGGTACAGTATAGGTACAACACTGTCAACCTATTCATTTGCAGGTGAAAGGCCTTGAGAATAACTGTGCGGGGAGAACAGCAAGGGAAAAATACAGCTAGAGAAACTCTGGAAAACACTGGCCAGGCAGCTTAGGTGAAGGGTTACAGAGCTGCGAGAGAAGGCAGGCTCAGAATTACAAATGCAAAACTCAGCATGGCAGAGGGTCAGGCATTTAAGGCAGTGTGTAACACTAGGGTAGGGTGTTACCCTTGGAAGTCTCTTCCTGTGCTGAGTTAGGAAGTGCATGGTAAGTCTGCTCCCTTCTCAGGGGTAGCTGAGTAGATAAAATACAGTCCCTCTTGGGAGTGGATGAGGTATGGATGTGTTAACCTGTCTCTTCACTCAAGCTAGTGAATGCAATACTTGCTAGATAGTTACCAGCACTGGGTCATTTTCATTACACTGCATCTTGACCCGAGTTGATAAAGTTTGTCTGATGCTGAGCTGAATCATGTGAAGATATCAGCTTAGGTCTGTGGTAGGTTGGGTATCAGTATACTGCAGTTCATTGCACAATATAGATAAAAACTTCAAACTTTTCTCATCTCCCTCTGATAAGACAGCTTAGGAGTCCTCTAGATTTCCTTTGTTCAAGTAAAATCCATGCAGGTTTGGTACTAGGGAGCTTGATGACCTCTGATAAGGCAGAGCTTTAAAAAAAGCTTTCAAGCCTGAATCCAGTCATGTTCGTCAACTTTTTATTTCTATGTTACTAACAGAGATTATAATAAAGGAAAAAACTGTTTTGGCTCTCAAAATTTACTTGTGTACTGTCTATTTAAAGCCTCACAAGTTGGAGTTTTGAGCAATTTTGCCACAAAGGCACATTGAGGACCTTTCAATTCAAATATACATTACAGAAAAACTAAAAGTGGTGAACGTTGTGTTTTGTATGGCTTCTTATATCTAAGAGCTTTACAAACTGATCCTGGGGAAGGAGGTGCTGATGCTTTCAGGGACTAACTGATTTGGATTGCACATTAGTCAGCACACCAGTTGGCATGATTCAGTAGAACTGGCACGCTATTCAGAAGAAGCTAAACTTTGAAAGGGTGGGTCATGTTTGAGAAATACTGGCAGGGCTGAGGATGAAACGTGTGCATACTACTCATATCTGTAGCCAATGCTAGAACCCATACTCTCTCGCATCCCTGAGTATGCAGTTGGCTTAAGCCATGTAAAATAAATTTAAAACACGGCTCTTCAAATTGGAGCAATTAAATAATAAAATAAAATATTGATTCTGACTGCAGGATCATCCAGCTTGCCTTGTCACCATTGAATGCTGGTTTGTTTTATTATAAGTTATTTTTCCTTCAGTTAGAATTGAAAAGAGTAATTCTGAAGTTTAATTATCTTGCAGTATTTTCAATTATAGAATGTCTGTAAATGACAAAATAGAAATGATATCTTGCAGACTTACCTAAACTGTTTTCAGCCAAGAAATAAAACCGCTAGAAACTGAACAGCAGCTTTTGATGTCTTAGTATAGAAAGTAGTGTTAAAGAGATCACAAAACTCAACCCTTTTTTGGGGGCAGAATTTAGAAGTTATTTGCTTATTATATAAAATTCTTTAAAATGTGTCTCACCACAATCTAGAGTGCTTGAAAAACCTTTACTGAAAAAAGGCTTTCAAAATTAAAAACACTTGTGAAGTATAGGAACAAGGAAAATACAAAGCTAAAGAATGGAAATAAAGTAATTAAAGCAGTTTCATGCTAGGTTTTGAGGAATTTGGATGGTGTGATAATACTGTAAGCATGTCAGGCAAAGTGGTAGTGTCCCTGGGATAAACTACAATTATACAACCCAGTTAATTGAATTTACAGAAAAAGAATGAAGCCTGAAATTCTCCTGACCTTTAGAAGTCCTTCTGCACTGCCTGAGCACCCTGTTTCCCTTCTAGCAGGAGACCTCTCTCTGCGTGGAGAGCCTCAGCCATTTGAGGCACAGGTAGTCCAGTGCATAATGTAAAGAGTTGTTGGATCTGAAAGACTTGGTATTGATTAAATCAGCCAGTAGCCTGGAAAAGGTTCAGATTACTCTGTGGAGTCTTTTTATGACTCTAGGCACATGGTTAGCTTATTTTCTGTTGCTGAATTCCAGTTATTGAGGTTTTGTCCTGTTGAGGCTTTCTGCAACAGAGGAGGATTTTATGCACAGCTGTGTACAAAGCAGATTTTTTTTTTTCCCAAGCGTATGCATTGTGGCAGATGTGAGGATGCTAGGTTGCCTAAATGTAGGCCTCTAGTGCCACTCAAGACATTGTAGGGTGTTTGGGGCATCCACATGGAACCAGTGGATTTGGCAGAAGACCTAGAGGAGACCTTTACTAGAGTGGCAGCTGAAGGCCGGGCAGGATACCCTAGAGCATTTCAAATGGCCCCGCGTAGCTAAATCTAGGCACTTGAAGGAATCCCTAAAAGCGGGGTTCAGTCATCATAACATTTCATATAATCTACCAGGACTCCAGCTATTCGTGGGAAATTTGTGCTTTTCATGGATCAGTCCTGTGTCACATCTTGCAGATGTCTTGGGTACACGACTGCATCTCAAATGGCACTGTGTGCTTGTATTTAGGCAGCTAGATGCTGTTCCTTACAGTACTGGTGGGATTCAGATCCAAGCTCATATGCCTCTAAAATAGTCTCTGCCTGTGTACTAGAAAGCCAGTCTCCCATTATAACCAGAGGAAGGTCTAGTCAGAGCAGTCACTAGTCGAGAATACTGTTTGTCATGCCAAAAACTAGGATGTCTATATTTTGTATGGAACTCTCTAGAGCTTCTCTGTAATAGCAACTTAGTTTCTACACATTAACTAAATACATAAATTTAGGCATCTGAATCTAGAGCTGAATTGTACTCTGAGAAATAATCCTAAGAATGTTGAATTGTAATAATTTTATGAGTGCTATAGTGGGAGTCATCTGACTATCGCAGTGGAAGGACTGGAAAAAGATAAAACCCTATCCCCAGAAAGAAGAGGGAGAGAGAAGTATCAGAAGAACAAACTCCTTTGGGACATATCTGGGTAATAACAGCTCTGCAGAGACGCAGACATGCAAGTACTGAAATGCTTTTGATTGAACAAAGTAGTATTTTGCTGCAAAAAGCTGTTAGGCTGTGGACACCAGTGCCCTTGCTCCCCAGGTGAAGTGGACCCTCTGTTCCGAAGCCTGTTGTGTTAAGCTGAGTTAGTCACAGCAGAATAAACCCCTTAGTCAGGAGCAGTGCGGGGTGGCACTGGGATTTTTACTGTGCTACTGTTGTCGGCTTCAGACTTCAGCTATAGGGTACGACATCCCTCACCTAAAAAGGCCAGAAAGAGTTGGAGGTGGTTTGCCTGCCTTTCCAGGCAGTGTTGCAAAGTTTTGTCCTTAAAATTTGCATTTTATACATTAAGAGGTGTGATGATAAAGATGTTTACTGACTGACTCTGCGAAAACTCCTTTCTACATTCCTTGCCCTCATCCCAACCTTTTGGACAAATGGACAAAAAAACTTGGAAGAAATACTAAAAACTATTTGGAAATAGAAATTAAGAGTTTGGTTAGAATAGGCTGTATCTTCCTAAATACACTCTAATTTCATTCTAAACAACAGATACGGGTTTCAGAGAATTAAAACTTAGGGAAAGAAAGAATAGTCCTAAAAGTAATGCAAGCGATCAGATTGGCAATTTAATTGTTCAGCTGGAAATGGCTGATTTAGACCGTTAGATGGCAGCATAAATTTGTGGTTTGGTGCAAGACTCACAGCAGAAGCACTCTTTCAAAAGTTGCCTTTTTCTATTCTGAAGCTTTCCATGACTTTAAAATGTTGGAATTCCCGCATAAATCGATTAAAACCAGGCTTGCTGCAATGTTTTGTCTCATAATTTTCTTCAAGTTTTCTTCTTCTATAAGGATTGAGGCTGTAATGCAATAACTTCAATGGCATTTTCCCCTTTTAATGTAAATCTAGTGCCAGTTTGTCAGCAGTGAAAATAGAAGTGTTTCCTTTATCCACACAAGGACAGCAAGAATTCTGCATTTCACGATATTATTTCGTTTCTCAGGCTTGACCTAGAGACATTTCCTTAAAGATAAGGCTCCAACTCGGCCACCAAACCTGCAGTCTGTTCATACTAATGAAGCTTTCTGCTGATTTGAACATCTATTCACTTGGAAGAGATTGAGATTGCCAGCTGATAATTGATTCAGTTTCGTACATTACCAGTTGAGATAGCATTCAGATCATATCTTAAAGCAAAGTCTTGTACATCATGCTTTTATTACCCTGCTAGTGTCTCAACATTATGGTGTAACAATCCACTCACAGACTCTTAAATGAATTCTTTGTGTTCATCTTCGGCATGCTACATTTCACTTCCCCTGGTCTGTTTGTTCCCACTCATTGCCTGCCTCCCACACAGACATATTGTTGTAAGGAAAGTGTTGAGTACAGCTGTGCTAGGATTTTTCTTTGCTAGTATTTGTTTCTAGGAAAGGAAGAGGGAGAAAGTCAGTCCATTTCCTGTTGGTTTAAAACAGCAGAAACATCTGTTTGTCTTAAGATAGTTTTCCCAACAGAACAGTGGCAAGGGAGCTTGCAGGTGATGAGCTTTGCCATTGCCAGTAGCTATCAGTTTAGACAATAGTGATTAGTATGGTTGGCTTAAAAAAAAAAAATTCCTTAAATGACAGAGGATATTTATTCCTGCAGTAAAATTTTTGACAGCTAATGTTTAATTTCTACAGTGTTTTAATTCATAAAAATACATAGAGTATCTGGGATCAGAAAACCCATATTCTGCTGTGGAATCTATAGACTCCATTAATTCTGTCCAAAAGTGATTTTTCTGCTGTCCCCTCACCCTGTTACAGAGAATTTCCACAGTGCTCACAAAATGGTGTTAGGTGATGCGTCCTGGCACATTGTGCCTGTAATCCTTAAGACAAATGCATCCTGTCACTACCATCCACTGCATTAATGGGTGCATTTAACCTATCAGGGATCAATAAAATACATACTCTTAAGTGTATTTACAGTATTACATTGACACCTGTTAAAATAATGTTATGTAGACTAAAAATCAAGCTGACAGAATAGTGAGCGAGCTTTCTGGGTAGTATTCCCAGTACAGTGTCTCTTCATTCTCCAAGTCAGTGCACTTACCTGGTATCATTAAAATCTTTTTAGCTTAGCTGTAGAGCATCTAGGTGCTTCATCACTCTTCATGCCTAAAATATGATGTGTTAGGCATGACATTTTACACTACTGCGGCCTTCTAAACTGTTTTCACCCAAGATTAAGTAGTTTTGTCAGTGACCTCCTGGCTCTATTTATGGAGGAGCTCCAAAGCCCTGATACTTTATTCTTCTCTTAATTAATATTTTTTTTCATTTTCTTTCAGGATATAGTGTCCTCTCCAGGACATTTGCTTTCTTACCCTGTCTGCTGGGAGGACTGCCCTTTCCTTTTGTGGTCCTTGGCTCACATTTTGGCTATGTCTCCTGGAGCTTCCTTCAGTGGACAGGGTTCTTTTCTTTGGGTTTTCAACTTCCTCAGATTTTTCTCTGCTCTGAAGAAGGCACTTCTGGCTCCAGATCTGTCTCTCCAAGTTTCAGCTGTGACTTTTCTTGTTATCACTTAGACTGAAAGCATAAAGAGGTGAAATACAGCTCCTCATCATCTTTGGTTTCTTAACGTCTGGCTTTCAACACTGCTCTTCCACTTGGGAGAGCTGTACACCTTCTGATTCAAAGATCTTCAGAGCCAACAGCCTGCCCCAGCACCTTGTCAATCTCTTCAGTCTGTTGACTTTGCAGTTCACTGGATGTGCTTTCTCTAGACCTGATTGTTTCAAGGCAGCTTTGCTTTCAGGATACAGACAGCAGACTAGCACTGTTGGTGTGTATAAAAATAAGCACCAGTTCAGAACGCTCTTGCAGGAGCAGCAACATTTTGGGTGTGTTTCTTTGTTTCCACAGTTAGATTTTTGTTCACCCTTATCTTTTTCCTGTACTTCTGCTGAACTGTGGATGTTTCAGTCAAGAGACATACGACATAGTGAGTTCAATGGAAGCAAGCCTAGGTGGCCTTCTGTTTTGTTATGGCCTTTCGGTTTTGTCCAGAACCTGAACATTGGTTACCAGTGAATAAATTTTCTTTCCTTTGCCTGCTTTTTCTGGTAATGACACAGGTGACCTGCTGTTAGAGCACAATTGTTAGTTTGAGAGGCTGTCACAATTTTCCTGAGGGAAGTAAGAAGGTTAGTGGCTAATTTTAAACAGATTATAACTCAGTAAGATCTGACTGGAATGATACTCTCTCCTAGTCCAAGGTCTTTGTCTTTTGAACTGAAAGTTCTGTGACAGATTAAGGAGGTATCAAAATTTCTCAAGAAATGTTTTCAACATTCTTTTATGACAGAGTGTATGGAGTCTGAACACAGAACGCACCAGCAACCACTGTGTTACAGTTTCTCTTCAGGTCTTGTCCACAGTAGTGATTTTGGTGGCTGCTCGTGTTCTGTGAAGGAACATACAGTTAACATCTCTTCCAAAATGCTAATTCCCAAGATTGTCTGAAGATCTGCTTGTCTTTTTAGGATATTTTAAAGAGGAATGCCGGTTAAGTTGGTGGTTGTCATGGAAAGGATAGCTACACTCACAGCATCAGGTACTTTGGCGCCACGATTTGTTTTGATGATTAGTTTCACTGAAATGAGCTGAATCCCCTGTTGTGATCAAAGCAGAAATCATATCCGGAAAAAAACCCAAACAACCCGAAACTCTTTTAGCTTTGAGGCTCTATTCCATGACAAAAGAGGAGAAAGTGGAGTCTAATCACCTTACCGATTTAGATTCAAGTCTGACATTAGTGTCAGTGAAGCAGAAGTGGGAATTCTTAAGGAGGTGGACATCAGCAGCTGAGCCTTAGTTCCATTCAGTAAAGGTAAACTTGTTTACTAAGGCAAGGGTCATAATAACCATTTTGGATACACGTGATCAACAGAAGGAGATTAAACTCTTCAGAAGGAGTAGGCAAGGAGGGAGAGGCAGTGGGGTAGCCCAGTATGTTAGTGTTTTGACTGTCTAGGTTTTAATGATTGTGACTATAGGGTTGAGTGTTTATGGGTAAGAATCAGGGGGAGGGCCAACAAAGCAGGTACCATGGTGAGTCTTTTATAGACCACCCAACCAGGATGAAGAGGCAGATGAAATATTCTTTAAGCAGCTGGGAGAAGTCTCACAATTGCTAGCCCTTGTTCTCGTGGGGGACTTCAACTTACCAGATGTCTGCTGGAAATACAATACAGCGCAGAGGAAACAGTCCAGGAGGTTCCCAGAGTGTGTGGAAGATAACTTCCTGACACAGCGGGTGAGGGAGCCAGCTAGGGAAGGCGCCCTGCTGGATATGTTGTTTGTGAACAGAGAAGAACTTGTGGGTGATATGATGGTTGGAGGCCGTCTTGGGCATAGCAATCACAAAATGACAGAGTTTTCGGTTCTCAGAAATGTAAGGAGGGGGGTCAGCAGAACTGCCACCTTGGACTTCTGGAGGGCTGACTTTGGCCTGTTTAGGAGCCTGGTTGACAGAGTCCCTTTGGAGGCAGTCCTGAAGGGCAAAGGAGTCCAGAAAGGCTGGACATGCTTCAAGAAGGAAATCCTAAAGGTACAAGAGCAGGCCATCCCCATGTGCCAAAAGACAAGCCAGGTCCTGCACTTGGGTCACAACAACCCCACGCAACGCTACAGACTTGGGGATGAGTGACTGGAGACTGCCCAGCGGAAAAGGATCTGGCAGTGCAAGCTGACAGCCGGCTGAACATGAGCCAGCAGTGTGCCCAGATGGCCAAGGCGGCAAACAGCATCCTGAACTGTATCAGAAATAGTGTGGCCAGCAGGAGCAGGGAAGTGATCGTCCCCCTGTACTTGGCACTGGTGAGGCTGTACCTCGGATACTGTGTGCAGTTTTGGGCCCTTCACTACAAGAAGGACATTGAGGTGCTGGAGCATGTCCAGAGAAGGGCAACGAAGGTGGTGAAGGGCCTGGAGAACAGGTCTTGTGAGGAGTGGCTGGGGGAACTGGGCTTGTTTAGTCTGGAGAAGTGGAGGCTGAGGGGAGACCATATCGTGCTCTACAGCTGCCTGAAAGGAGCTTGTAGTGAGGTGGGGGTTGGTCTCTTCTCCCAAGAAACAAGTGATAGGACAAGAGGAAATGGCCTCAAGTTGCGCCAGGGGAGGTTTAGATTGGACATTAGGGAAAATTTTTTCACCGAAAGGGTTGTCAAGCACTGGAACAGGCTGCCCAGGGAAGTGGTAGAGTCACCACCCCTGGAGGTATTTAAAAGACGTGTAGATGTGGTGCTTAGGGACATGGTTTAGTGGTGGACTTGGCAGTGCTAGGTTAATGGTTGGGCTTGATGATCTTAAAGGTCTTTTCCAACCTAAACAATTCTATGATTCTAATCTAACAGTCCTTGGTATCTCTATCCTCCTAGTCTTTTGGAGTGCCTGCTTTCTAGGATACAATTCCATACCATCTTATAAACATTTTCTAC
The DNA here is from genome assembly GCF_034619465.1 of Leptosomus discolor. Taxonomy (NCBI): domain Eukaryota; kingdom Metazoa; phylum Chordata; class Aves; order Leptosomiformes; family Leptosomidae; genus Leptosomus; species Leptosomus discolor. The sequence continues at coordinate 47,949,751 of NC_141395.1, read as the reverse complement.
ATTTTAGCAAGTCTGCAACCTTATGCTTTAGTATCTTGATCTAACTTTTTTCCTATATTAATATTCAGTTCTAAATTGTATTCAGTGGACCGACTGAGGCAAGTCAGTGTGCACTGGTGACTGCTACTACTGCACCCTTGTTGCGTCACTTGTATGCTTTTATTAGCAATGACTTTATATTTACTTATCAGTCATTGGTGTGTATCCATTATGGTCATTAAAGTTTGAAAATTGAAAGGGTGTGATGTCTGCTATTCATGAGTAAGCTTCCCCAGGAAATCTGCATTTTTTTATGCTTTTAAGCAGAAAGGAATCAAAGCACTGCAAGACTTCACCACTTGTCTTCTTGGTTTCCAGCCTTTTTGCCCCTTCCAAACTTCTCTATGATTGATTAACAGACCCCTTCCCTTCCCCTCCCAGGTGTAGATAAAGCTTTCTTTGTAAGGCCGTATGTTGTTTTCAGCATCTCGATAGGATCAGTGCCCTCCCTTTCCATTTGACCAAGCTCTCTCTATCTCATCTTTAATTTCTTTGCAAGTCTGGTGGCACAGATGGGAAGATTTCTGGACAGAAGCTGTGGCTGGCCATGATAGTACATTTTCAGAGGATGCAGAGATGATAACTAGTGAGGTAGGAGACCATGCATCCTCAGTTAACTGCACTCAGCTGCTGAGAGATGGCTTGCTAAGCCAGAATTAAGTGGTTTTTTTCAGTTTGTTCTTACTTTCGATCCTTTAATTGCCAAGTTTAAAATCATAGGTAAAATTTTTTACTCAGGATGATACAATTTAGTGGCTGTATGTTTACATTCCTCCAAGTGGGAACAGAACATAGCCCAATGTACACTAGTTATTTCAATGTAAGTTAATGTAGATGATGAGGATCACTCTGTGAGCTTTCTTGGGCCTTCTTCCTCTGTGGTCTTTTAGGTTAATTAATTTCTATGAATTCCTAGGTCTGAGATGGTTTTGTTAGTAACATTTTTATTAGCATTATACTTCCAGTATAAATATATGATAAAATTAAATGAGTGAGTTTGCTTCATTCTCTCATTTGCTTAGTCTCTAGGCTGGCGAGTGACGTGGTTTTTTGACATGAGTTTCTTATGTAGAAAGAAAATGATATTGTAGTCAGATATGCAACATTGTTTATGTTCTTTTACTGTAATGGATATTTGGACGACATTCTCAGTAACCACTCTGCATGCTTGTAAAGATTAGTGAGTAATACAGTTCATGGGAAATTTTATGAGCTGAAGTAGATAAGTTTGTCTTCTGGATGTCTGCTTTAACCTCTAAGTATACAGTGTACATCACAGCTTCATTATGTTGTCCCTCTCATTCTTATTGTACTTGTTTTTATGTCATGGAAAAGAACATTTTCTTTTTCCTTGTACTTATCTTTTCCTCCCCCCCATCCCCATCTCCGTTTCAGCATTGTCCACTTGACATTTTCCAATGACTTAAGATCTGGAGGCAATATTCTTGTTATGTTCTTATATTATTTGTGCTATTTTTGCAGTCAAGGATAAGTTGAAGTTGTGTTGACCATTTTCATTAGTTATTCGGTTGATGGATAAAAATACTTCTTCAGAGGCACATAACATTTTGTTCTGTGCTCTCTTCTTGATTTTGATTGTTGTTTTTCACTTGGGTTTTTTTCTACCTTAGTCTCCAGTGTACAGTGCTTTGGAAGGTTCATCTCCTGATCCTTTTTTCCCTAGGTCTTTTCCTTTTACTACTTCTTAGCCTTTTTCTTTTTTTTCCTTTCATATATCTTGCAGTAATTTTTCTCTGTTTTAAGAAAAAGGTATTCGGGCTGGTTTTGAGACCCCTCTGGCAATTTGAAAAGTGCTTATTCTAGACTTTGAGGCTTTAGACTGAAGGAGAGAGAGAAATGGAAGCAGAGATGTGAGCTTACTGTGCATGGAAGCATCTCTTTATAACTAGTGCTACATAACTGGTTCAATATGTTTGCTGTGTTGCTTGTTAGCTTAATCTGTGACTGTTAAAGTATTTAAATTACAATGTCTGTAGCTTTCTGTCGGTTTCTTCTAATTACTTTTGACGAGCAACTGTTTTTTACTTGTGGATATGCATATTTACTGGAAATTATAAACAAATTAGTGATAAGTGCAAAGAGTAAATATTGAAATATCTGTTTCGGTCAAATGTCTGTATTGAGCAACTTGGAATTCAGAGGAAAAGTGATGTGACAATATTATTGTCTTGTCATCACAAATTCTTCTGGGAAGATTCCAATTAGATAATGTTATGTGAACTGAATTCCCCTCCCTTTTGTTTTTTACTCAGGAATGTTTCGATATTGTGATTGTGAAAACATGAGTCAATTTTTTTTGTTAAGTCAGTCATACTGCTTGAAGGAAATGCATAGTCTCTAGCTCAGGAAAAGAAGGGGGAAAAAAGAAAAAAGGAATCATCATTAACTTCGTGAAATATTCACAGGCTCAGCACAAAGTTTAAAAGAAGGTATAAATAAAGACATGGAAGTGAAAAAGGATAAAACTCAACACAAAGTTGCTGTATACTAAAGGTAGATTGTGTCTGACTAATATGTTAACCTTGCATGTTATGTGTTAACTCATTTTTTAGGTGAAGAGAGTAAAGTAGATCTTGTATTTGTGGGATTCAGTTAAGTGTTTTATAGCATTAGATAAGGATACTGGTTTTCATTAAACTGAAGGAGATGGGGATTTGTATAAGAAATGCAAGGGGGGGAAAGGAGAAGAAAAATAATCAGCAGCTTTAAAAGTCAAACTCAGAGGAAGATTATTGAGTGCAGTTCTTCCAGTTTTAGAATCAACCTTTTTAATTTTTTGTTAAAAGTGCACAAAAAGTAGGAAGATGTTCATGGGATGTAGAAGGTGTCATTGCTACACAGGAAGATCAAGATACACAGGAGGAGTTGGATGATCATGAGGACTGACACATTAGCAATGGGATGAGACTAGACTTTCCAGTATAAAATGTGAGATTAAGACCATAGGCACTAGTAGTACTAACTCTTTTGTCACCTGAGGGTTATTCAGTTGGAAATCACTGAATGGGAGTGTTATCTAATATTATTCATTATTTGCAAGATAAACTGATGTGATTGAACCAGAGGAGAGGCAAATGTGATTTTTAAGATGTGTTGAGTAAGATATTTCTGGTAAAAATATATAAATATTGCTGTTATACAGAACACTGTTAGCCTTTCAAATGGTATATTGTCTACCGTTCTTGACCCTTATGTTTAACAGGAGCAAGTATAGGGAAGGGCTGTGAAGGATTATCAGGACAGAAGACTTCTAAAATGCCTTGACTTGTTTCCTTGGAAAAGAAAGGCTGAGAGTGAATAGGAAAGCTCATCTTGGACTGTAAACATAACAAAAAAAGTCCATGAGCTCTGTAAGATAAAGGATAGTATTGACACAAAACAAAAAGTAAAAGTATAGACAAGCTGAACATTAGGAGATTCCTAAGTGTCAACTCAGCTTCTAGATCAGCCTCCCAGCAGAAGCACTGGAAGCAAGCAATCTAATTTGTTTTCAAATAGACCTTAACAGATAAAGAGGATGACATTATGCAGTTGCCTGCAACTCACGCGTCTTGACTGATGCGGGATTTGCTTACGTTCTTACATATGAAATATAGAGATGGTTTGGGGGTTCTAGGTCTTAAAATGGGAAGCATCTTTGTTATGTTTTCTCATTATTTAAAAAAAAAAAAAACCCACAAAAAACAGATGCTTTTGAATCTCTTTCTGTTAATATATTTCCATCACATGGTTATTCTTTACAATTCTTACGTAGTCAATTAAACATTCTGTTGCTTAGGGGTTTTTCTACAACCAGGTCAAAAATGGTTTCATAAACTGATCATTGCAAATATTATATAGAGGAAAAAATATTGATTCATTCAGAATTAATTAAATTAATTTTAAAGTTTTAAAGATTCTCATGATGGCTTAAAACAGTCTTGCAGATGAAGCATAACCTGCGACAAGTACACATAATTTTTCTGTTTTTTCAGATCTCATTTATGTAGCTGAGGGGAGGTCAACATTGGAAAAGTGAAAATGGTCATAGGCTATATAAATAAAGCAGCTGAATAGAAATTTCAGAAAATTATGTTTCCGTCTAGTAAGGGATGTCTATGGCTAAAGGCGATACATAGTGCCTTGTCTTGCTCGCTTTACATTAAGAATGTTTTTGGAGGATGTGAAGGTAAACTAGAAGAGGGCAGCCAGACTGATTCAGGGGTAATAGACTGTAGTTCTCAAAAGCAGAAAACTTGGAAAAGAGAGCCTTTTTGTTCCCAGGTGGTATTGTGGACCTGCTGAGAGAACCAGAAGGTGGACTGTATGAAGACAAAAGTGGCTATGCTGGATGTTTCCTTCTTCAGAACATAGAACTCACATCTGTAAGAAATGCACGTGGCTAATGGACTGCTTAGAAAAATAGGGCATGGCCAGGGAACAGCTGCACTAAGCAACTTGCTCCCCTAGAGAAATTTCAAATGTTACAGAGAAAGAGCCAGTCACAGCAAATGCTGTTTCCTCCTCCACTGCATGGTCTGTGGCTCTCTATCCCTCCACTTGCCAAGCTCACAGCATTTTCCTGGTTAAGTTCTGCCAGCCGGGCTGCCAGCTTGATTGAGTTGGTATGGAAAAGGAGCCAGAGTGAAAAAGTGCAGAGAATGACCCTTTCAGCTCAGAGCTGGTATCTGAAGAATGACTTTCCCATACCGTGTTGTATCTCATATTTTAGTGGCCCTCATCTTGACTGAAATGGTCTCAGTTCCTCTTCTCTTTGCAATATGAAATGGAAATAGGGCAATACTTCCTATAACACTTGTAGTGCAGAAGTAATTGGGTTTATTTGTTCTTTTTTACATAGGTGAAGAATACACTGGCCATTAGAATTTAGACAAAACCTCACTGGAGTTTTTAACAGTGAAAAGGAGGCTAAATCTAAATAAACTTCCTGAGTTTCCATGAGCTGCAGCATGCACTTGTTTTTTTTCCCCCTTCTAAGAGAAAAATAATGGTATTTATCAGAAATTTATGCCATTGAGGAATCCAGAGAAATGCAGGAAATGCAGTATGAACACATAACGTATGTACTAATACTTTATTTGTCTTTGTGTGTGTGGATTTGATGGCCAAAAAAGGAAGAGGCCCCAAGGGCTCCTTAGTATGCAATTAATATTTTGGCTAGAAAAGCAGCAGATTGTTTCAGTATGCTTACATGTTATGACATCATATTCCAGTAAAATTATAATGAACAGAATTTTTGTTTGTCTCTGTGGCAAACTGAAATGAGTTTTCTAATTGTCAACAGACCTTGGTGATTTATTTAATTATAGTGGCGCCCGCTCACACCAGCTTAGTTAAGGCCTGTCAGCATTTCTGTTATGAACCCCTGTTTTTAAGGGTTTATAAGTAGTTGTAAATATTTGCTCGTTGCTGAAACTTGGCATTCAAGGTCACAGTCATAGAGCAAATATCCTTTTTCAGGTTGACTAAAGTGATACCAATGGCATTAGCTAAAAAGGAGATTTCTGATGCTGTGAAACTTAGAGGGAATAAAGAGGACCTGCTTTCCAGACCTTTTATTTGAGGGATCCTCTTGAGAATCTCAAATGTCCAGAAGAGCCAGATGAAAATTAACTTGGTTTGATAGTTTATATGTGACTGGTTGCTAAAGTATTATCCTTTACCACTTTTTTTTTTTTCCTTCCAATTAAATATGTCATTTCACATGTCCTTTTGTTGTCTTCTGGTCTTGTAATCTTCTGTCCTTTGCCTGTGTCTGTCAGCTTATGTTCTGCAGTGTGTGCCAGTATCACCTGGGAATCCTTTTGTACATAAGAATTTTCTCCAAAGGAAAATCCTAGCCTTTGTAGGATGCAGGGACATGCATATTCTTTAAATATAGGTAGTTTTAAAACTTTCAGAAGCCAAATGAGTCCATACGTGAAGCATTGCTGTTGGAAATCGTGCCTGCCTCAGTTCTGTGGCTTAACAGTGACAGAGGGCTGAGGGGTGTAGGACTGATGTGTAGGTGTTCTTCTGATGGAAAATACTGTGATGAAATGTTATTGCATAATAATCAGCAAATTCTATATAAATATTCCTATGATTGTTAATGCTTTCAGACCTTTTTAGTAACTCGTGTAATATATTGGGAAGATTTGTTAATGATCAGTGGCAGATACGTCATCTTAACTTTGCATGGGCTTGTTCCTTATGTGAATGTGCATCTTCAGGGTGCAGAATCATTCCGTATTAAAACTCGGTTTAATTGCTGCACTGGCTTTTGTTAATACAGTCTCTGTCCTCACAACTGAAAAGAGGAGGGTATTTCGTTTCTGTTTGACACCCTCCATGTTATTAAGAAGCCGATATCCTCATAGATTTAGTCAATTTTCTGAGGATTTCAGGTGCTCCTTTGTACTTTCCTGGCAATGTTCATGTTATCAATGCTCTGTTAACTCTGCTTGAGGCCAAGCAGAGAAAGAAAAGTTTAATCAAAACCATGTAAAAGCCTAATCATTCTGCCAATGCCAAAGAGCTGCATGAGGCTCTAGAGCCACAGGCTGAATATCATTTTTCCATATTATCACATAAAGAGCTCCCTAAACACTCTTTAAAAGAAAAGGTGGGGAGGGGGGAGGGAAAAAGAGAGAGCCTGTTGTGGGATCTGAGTTTATAAAGTGGGTTAAGGTACATGTGCTTTCCTGCTTTGCATGTAAATGGAAAGAAAGGTGGGTCTAGTAACTCAACAAGAAACAAGAACTTCTGATGGATGTTGTATTTTCCCTAAATCTAGGTAGCTGCTAACAGCACTACCGCATTTCTTTTTATTTAAAGAGGATTGTGAAGTAATGAGGTGGGACATGCTATCAATGTAACTATGCTTTTGTGTGGCAGAAGTTATCCTGTCCTAAACTGCGGCTGACAGAGGCAGCCAACAGATGCAGTGGTTTCCAGGCTCTAGTTGTAGATCTTCCAAGAACAACTTCTAGGATAGTGGGGGGATTCCTGGGAACTCTTTTGAGTTCAGTCTTCCAAGCTCAAGATTGGAGCATCCCAGTTGGTAGGAAATCAAGAAAGGGAGCCAGGAGACCCGCATGGTTAAACAGGGAATTAATGGGCAAATTCAAGTGGAAGAAGAGATTCTATAGATCTTGGAAGGAGTGGGTGGCCACTTGGGAGGAATATACAACTGTTGTCAGAGGATGTAGGGAGGCACCTAGGAAAGCTAAGGCCTCCTTGGAGTTAAGTCTTGCAAGGGAGGTCAAGGACAACAGAAAGGGCTTCTTCAAATACATTGCAGACAAAACTAACACTAAAGGTGATGTAGGCACACTGTTGAATGAGGCGGATGCCCTGGTGACAGATACAGAGAAGATGGAATTACTGAATGCCTTCTTTGCCTCTGTCTATACTGTTGGAGACTGTCCTCAGGAGTCCCAGACCCCTGAGGCCCCAGAGGAAGTCAGGGTAAAGAAGGCGTTTGACTTGGTTGATGAGGACCGGGTTAGGGATCAATTAAGCAAGCTGGATGTACATAAATCCATGGGCCCTGATGGGATGCACCCACAGGTGCTGAGGGAGCTGGCAGAAGTCATTGCTAGAGCACTCTCCATCATCTTTGGTAAGTCATGGGGAACAGGGGAGGTGCCTGAGGACTGGAGGAAGCAAATGTCACTCCAGTCTTCAAAAAGGGCAAGAAGAAGGACCTGGGTAACTACAGACCGGTCAGCCTCACCTCCATCCCTGGAAAAGTGTTGGAATAATTTATCCTTGGCACTGTCTCTAGGCATATCAAGGATAAGAGAGTCATTAGGAGCAGTCAACATGGCTTCACCAAGGGGAAGTCATATTTGACCAACCCGATAGCCTTTTATGAAGCCATAACCAGGTGGATAGATGATGGTAGTGCAGTGGATGTGGTTTATCGTGATTTCAGTAAAGCATTTGACACTGTCTCCCACAGCAGCCTTGCAGCTAAACTGAGGAAGTGTGGTCTGGATGATGGGGTAGTGAGGTGGATTGTGAATTGGTGAAGGAAAGAAGTCAGATAGTTGTGGTCAATGGGACAGAGTCTAGTTGGAGACCTGTATCTAGTGGAGTCCCTCAGGGGTCAGTACTGGGACCAGTGCTGTTCAATTTATTTATCAATGACCTGGATGAAGGAACAGAGTGCACTGTCAGCAAGTTTGCTGATGACGCAAAACTGGGAGGAGTGGCTGACACGCCAGAGGGCTGTGCTGCCATTCAGCGAGACCTGGACAGGCTGGAGAGCTGAGTGGGGAGGAATTTAATGAAACACAACAAGGGCAAGTGTAGAGTCTTGCATGTGGGAAAGAACAACCCCATGTACCAGTATAGGTTGGGGACTGAGCTGTTAGAGAGTAGTGTAGGGGAAAGGGACCTGGGGGTCCTGGTGGACAGCAGGATGACCATGAGCCAGCAGTGTGCCCTCGTGGCCAAGAAGGCCAATGGCATCCTGGGGTGTATTAGAAGGGGTGTGCTCAGTAGGTCGAGAGAGGTTCTCCTCCCCCTCTACTCCGCCCTGCTGAGACTGCATCTGGAATAGTGTGTCCAGTTCTGGGCCCCCCAGTTCAAGAAGGACAGGGAACTGCTTGAAAGAGTCCAGCGCAGAGCCACAGAGATGATGAAGGGGGTGGAACATCTCCCTTATGATGAAAGGCTGAGGGAGCTGGGTCTCCTTAGCTTGAAGAAGAGACTGAGGGGTGACCTCATTAATGTTTATAAATACGTAAAGGACGAGTGTCAGGAGGATGGAGCCGGGCTCTTCTTGGTGATGGCCAATGATAGGACAAGGGGCAACAGGTGCAAGCTGGAGCATAGGAGGTTCCACATTAACATAAGGAAAAGCTTTTTCACTGTGAGGGTGACAGAGCACCGGAACAGGCTGCCCAGAGAGGTTGTGGAGTCTCCTTCTCTGGAGACGTTCAAAACCCCCCTGGACACGTTCCTGTGTGACCTGCTCTAGGTGGTCCTGTTTTGGCAGGGGGGTTGGACTAGATGATCTTTCGAGGTCCCTTCCAACCCCTAACATTCTGTGATTCTGTGAACTTGAGTGTGACTGTTGCTGCAGGGAAAGGATAGCTACAGGAGGCTGCAGCTTCTAGCAAGCTCTAGGAGCTGCCAACAAACTCTTGATCAAAAGCTGCATTGAGCTTTTCTTCCAGCTGTCTCCTGATTAGAGAGGTTTCGAGCACCTTTCAGCAGGTACTAGGGAGAAGCACATATATATATGTGTAGGGCCTAGAGCACTGCTCCCAAAGACGACCAGCAGATGCAGCAGTTTGCACAGCAGTTCACACAGAAGGGAGCCAGAAACTCTGCTGAGGACAGTGTGTGTGTGTTCAGCAATAGTGGTGATGCACCATGTGGCACAGTTCCTAGCACCACCTGGATCAGCTATCCCTGGCACATCAGAGACCTTGAGTCATATCTAGCTCCAGAGCTCTAGCTGGGATGGGAAGACAGTGGTCTTGTCTGCAGGAGGTGTGAGCTGTCAGAGGATCTGTATTACCAAGTAAAGAAGATGCAGGAAGATGTCAGCAAACTGTGCTGACATCACTAGACCTGATAGAGTAAGAGATCAATTGAATCTTCTCTGAGACCCTGCAGGTACAAGAGCCTGAATCCATAGCCATACCAAAGGAGAAGTGGGGAGAGTCAGTGCTTATTGGGCTGGGAAATGAGTCCTGTGATGGTGAAGGCTGGAAGCTTGTAATTTTTTGGCACCAGGAGGAAGGCTTCTGCTCCACCTGCAGATCTGAAACTACAGTTTCAGTGCCACAGCATCAGATGAGGGCCTAGGAGCTCTCAAAGCATCCAATCCAGCAGAGTCTGAGCCCTGCAGCAGCACCAGAAGGAAACAGCAAGTGATAATACTGTGCAACTTCCTACTGCAAGGGATGGAGACCACCATCTGTGAACCCGACGTGTTGTGCAGGGAAGTTTGCTTCTCACCCAGCACTTGGATTGGAACATTGTGGATGGACTGCCAAGAGTTGTCTGTTCCTCAGACTGTGACCTACTGCTGCTCTTCATTGTGGGCACCAATGATAATGTAATGGGACACATTAATCATAACAAGCATTACTACAGAGAGTTGATTTTTTACAGCTGTGGCACTCTCTTTGAGGATCAGTGCTTGCAAGAGACAGGATCCACCTGACCAAGTGGGGCAAGCATCTTTATCAACAGGCTGGCCAGTCTGGTCAAGAGGTCTTTAAAGTGATGGAGAATGGAGTTGACCTATAACTGAGGAAGTGATGGACCAAGTTAGTAGGCAAAGACTTAAGGGTGATGTTGACAAGAGAGGCCCTAAAACCAACAAAATAAGGGCTGAAGAGGTCCCACCCCAAGTGTATGCACACAAGTAAGGAAGAGCCTACAGGAGAGCGAGATAGGGGAAGACCTTATACCCTTTCTGGGAAATCAGTACATTAGGGTTCCCATCTGAAGTGGCAGTACACTAACACGCTTAGCATGGAGTATGAACAGGAGGTCTGTGTGCAGCTGCTGCAGCACTACAACCTCACTGGAATCGCAGGGGCATGGTGTCATAGCTCACGCAAATGGAGTGCTGCAACTGATGCATACAGGGCCTTTAGGAAGGACAGGCCAGGATGGCAAGGACAAAGTGTTGTCCTTTATGTGAGAGAGCAGTGGGAATGCATGGAGCTCTGCCTGGGGATGAGTGATGAAACAGCTGATAGTTTATGAGTCAGAACTAGAGGGCAATAGTGCAGTGAGTGTCTCCTACGGACTGAATGATCAAGAAGTAGATGAAGTCTTTTTTCAAGTAGCTGTAAGAAGGTTCATGGCCATGGCCCTCACCCTTGTGGGAGACTTTAACCACCCCACTATGTGTTGGAGGGACATCACAGCAGGGCATAAGCAACCCAGGAAGTTTCTGGAGTGCATCAGTGACAACTTTCTGACATAGGTGATTGAGCAATCACTGAGGATGGGCACTCCTGCCAAGATCAGACTTTAAAACAAAGAAGAACTGGTCAGAGATGTGAAGGCTGGAGTCAGCGCAGTGGCCATGAGATAGCGGCAGTATCTCGAGAGAACAAGGCAAATACCACAGATCACAAACTGGACTTCATGATAGCAGACTTGGGCCTCTTCAGAGACCTGCTTGGAAGATTCCCAGGGGATACAGGTCCTGAAGAGAGGAGAAGTTCAGGAGAGCTTGCCAAGGTTCACCTCCTCCAAGCTCAAGAAGGTTTTAACTGTCCGTGCCAACTTGCAGGTAGTCAAGCAAAGGCAGCAGGAAGCCTCCATGGATGAACAAGGAACTTCTGACTAAACTCAAACAGGGTTTGTGACCCAGGTGAGGTGACGCAGGATAAATGTAGAGGTACTGTACAAGTGTGCAGGTATGGGATTAGGAAAACTGAAGTCCATCTAGAGTTGAATCTCGAAAGGGATGTGAAGGGCAAAAAGATGGGCTTCTACAGCAGCAAAAGAAAGACTAGGGACCCACTGTTGACTGGGGCAAGGGACCTCATGGTCATGGAAAAGTTGGAGGTACTTAAAATGCCTTCATCTCAGTCTTTACTGGCATTCAGAAGTCTCAGGTCCCTGAGATCAGCAGGAAAGTCTGAAGCGGGAAGGACTTATCCTGGATAGAGGAGGATCAGGTTGAGGAACATTTAAACAAGACAGGACAGGTCCCTGAGGCCTGATAGGATGCCCCCATAAGTGCTGAGGGAGCTGAATGATGTCATATTGATGCCACTCTTGATTATCTTTGAAAGATTGCTGTGATTGGGGAGGTTTCTGAGGACTAGAAGAAAGCAAATTTCACTCCTGTTTTAATGAAGGGCAAGAAGAAGGATCTGGGAAAATAAGTCAGCCTGACTTCAATCCCTGAGAAGATGATGGGGGAAATCATCTTGAAAACTGGTTTTGATCATATTAAGAATGAGAAGTGACTGTAAATAGTCAGTATGGATTTGAGAAGGTAAGGTTGTGCCTGAACAATCTGATAGGCTTGTGCAGTGAGATGACTAGCTCGGTGGATGAGAGGAGATGAGTGGATGTTGTTTATCTTGACTTCATCAAGGCTTCTGACATTGTCTCTTGTCCTCATTCACAAACTCATGAAGTGTGGTCCGGATAAATGGACAGTGAGGCAGTTTGCAAACTGGCTGATCTGCCAGGCTCAAAGGGTTGTGATCAGTGGCACAAAGCGTAGCTGGAGACCAGTCAGTGGTGGTATACACCACTGGTCGATACTGGAGCCAGTAATATCTTCATTAATGATCCAGATGATGTGGCAGAGTGTACCCTTAGCAAGTTTGCAGATGATACAAGCCAGGGAGGAGTGGCTGATGCATCAGAGGGTTCCTCTGCCATCCAGAGGGACCTTGGCAGGCAGGAGAAGTGGGTGGACAGTAACTTCATGAAATGCAACAAAAGGAAATGCAAATTCCTGCATCTGGGCAGGAATAACCCCATACAGCACTACACAATGGAGGCCAACTGGCTGGAAAACGGCTTTGTAGGAAAGGACCTGGGGGTCCTGGTGGACACCAAGTTAAACATGAGCCAGTAATATGCCATTTTAACAAAGGTGGCCAGCAACATCCTGTGCTGCATCTAGAAGGGTGTTGTAAACAGGTTGAGGGAGGTCATCCTTCCCCTTTACTCAGCCCTAGTGAGTGGCTACATCTGGAGTGCTGGGTCCAGTTCTGGGCTCCCCAGCACCACAGAGACGTAGACATACCAGCACAAATTCAGTGAAGGGCCACTAGGGCGATTAAGGGACTGGAGCATCTCTCATCTGAGGAGAGAGTGAGAGAGCTGGGACTGGTTAGCTAGGAGAAGAGAAGGCTCAGGAGGATCTTACCAATGTGTATAAAATACATGAAGAGGACAGGTAAAGAAGGTGAAGCTAGGCTCTTTTTAGTGATACCCAGTGAAAGAGAGGCACAAATTGAAATACAAGAAATTCCATTTAATCATAAAAGCTTTTTTACTGTGAGGACAGGCAAACGCCAGAGCAGATAGCCAAACAAGCTGTTGAATCAGTCACCCTTGGAGATACTCAAAACCCAACGGGAAGTGGCCCTGAACAATCTGCTAAGTGACCGGCTTTGAAGAGGGGAGTTGGACTAGGGGATCTCCAGAGGTCACTTCCCACCTCGACTATTCTGTGTTTCTGTGATAAACTAAAGAAAGACTTTCACAGGAATCACATTAGCTGTGTAGAGGAGCCAGGAACAGACAGCTCGAAGCCAGCTGTGGAAGAAGTGGAGTTGATGGTGACTATGCTGATGAAGTTTTTAATTGTTTTTCCCTTGATTTTAGGTAACTGTAATATTTTTCACTTTGGAAATGTAGTTTGACCTATGTTCAGTGCCAAAAACCTGTTTCGGATTCTTAGATTAAAATCCTTTGAAGGTATATTCCCTAAATTTATTTCTGATATTCCCTGAAACAATATTGCAAACCAAATAAAATTAATAAACCAAAGGAAAATGTTGATATAAGAAGCATTTAATGTAAACTCATTAAGTGAAGGGAAAGTGTGAAATTCTGCCTTTCACTTGAAAAACTACCATTCTTTTTGAGGTAAATCTCAGTCTGAAGCCACTGTGATTTTTTTATTGTAGATTTTGTCACATTGGTAGTGCCTTGCTATTGTGCTTGTACCTTTTAGAAGCAGAGGGAGGCAGAAGGTGAATGCTGTGTGTCAGAAACAATGAAGGACACAGTGGAGTGGGATAGAAATTAACATTCCTGAACTATCTGTTTCTTTGGTTTGACAGCTGCTTTGTGAACAAATGGCACCATGGAGCTTGAATTACATTACGCATGAGGACCTTTGTAATGTTCTTCCAGAAAGAGTGATCAGACACAGGAATGGGTTGCCCAGGGATGTTGTAGAATCTTCATCCTTGGAGATATCCATGATAACCCTGGAGAATGCCTGGACAAGACAGTGTAACTTCAGAGCTTGACCCTGCTTTGGGTGCTGCATTGGACCAGATAACCTCCAGGAGCCTTTCCAACCTGAGTTACTCTATAATTTTATGAAAATGTTACATAAGCAAATGTGTTTCCAGGCCTTAATAATTCCCTATGACTGTAAACAGGAAGGCAAAGTAAATACCTGCTTTTTGCATATCGTAAAGGCAACTTAGCTCCCCCCTTCCAAGGCCCTATAGCTGGAGGCTTGTTGGAACCAGTGTTATGGTTTTACCCTTTGCATATAAACGTATTTTTAGAATTAGGCACAAAATTCAGAGACTGTGAGACTGGAGTGCTTATTCACACTTGTTTGGATTTGAAGTGTGCTGCTATCTGAAAAACTTTTGGTTTATAGTCGAAACAAATCGGTTATAAGTATTAATGAAAAGTCAGAAAGTCTTCATACAAAAAAAATCACCATCCATATCAACAGATGAAAATGGAGAGAGCACACTTTATAAGGATTCCTTAAGAGGAAGAAGGAAAATGGAGTACTTTCTTGTTCTTTCGAGTGATTCTAGTTTTGTCGTGATGGACCTAGCTTTTGGCCACACTTTCAGAATCCTGGGCTATTTTACATTGCTGTAAAATACGTAGAAGTTATTTGTCATAAATGAGAAACCATTTCTGATAGGTAAATATTTTTTCCAAGGACTAAATCTCCAGTATGTTAGAAAAGCCTTTGTTTGAGGAAGAAGCACACGCAGACTAGACTAAAGAGCGAAGTGTATGAAGAGAATTCCCTCACCTACATATAATGTAATTAGAGGACTTTTTGGAAATGTTCTCTTAAAAGATTATAATTTTAATGGTGATTAGAACTAATTATCAGTGCTGAATTACTTTTTCTGAGTCTGGGGGGTGGGGTTGTAGAATACTTCTTTTCTGTAGAAATTGCTTATGTGGACAAGCTGTTATGTTTGTTGTTGTCACAGTGCTGTGACAGGACCTCCCAAACCCAAGAATGGCAATATGTCTCTTTCTTAACTTGCTGCTAGTGAGAGACAGGTTTCAGGGTAGGGAGTATGGGTTGGGTCAACTATTTTTATTACTGAAAGTAGAGATGTGAAGTTGATGATATGAATAAAGCTACTGCTTTCTTTAAGGAATAATAGCTGTGCCAGTGCATAGGAAAGTATTCAATTTCTTGCTTTATCTTTCTTTTGGTGCCTTTCAGACATCTTCAGCAAAACAACCCTGCCATTGTATTTGGAAATTTTTCTGTAGGAAGGAAAAAAAAAAAAAGAGGAAAACAATGTGGTGGTGATCATTGCTTTTCTTTCAGTGCCCAGAAAATATTTGGCTATTACAGTGTTGGAGAAGAGCTCTCTATTCTGTGTTATGTTTTTGGAAGAGAACTCCTCATCTTCTACAACAATTTCAATACTTGATCTTTAAAAAGAGGCTGGAAGTACATTGTCCATGTCCCTCACTCTCTGCCATCTGACTGTTTATTGTGCCAAAAACCTGAGCTATGCCAGCAGCTTTCAGACGAGAGACTTTACAATCTTTCTTCCTCCGTGCCGCTTTCCTGTGGGACAGGAGTTGTCTCCCAGACATGGCCTCCACTGGCTTTCGGCTCTCCTTAGGTTTAACCTTCTCAAGACTCAAACCAAGAGGAGAGCAGAGCTGGGCTGTTGGGCTGAAGTATAGTAGAGCTCATTACAGAGCCCTGCAAATGTGGGTGAAGAGCTGGTTGGCACACAGGAGCTGCTGTCAGAGTTACTGATGGCCTTGCTGAGGAACAGTCCCTGTATCTGCGTGTTAGGTCTTGTTCTGTGAGAAAATAGATGTTTTATCCCTAACTACTGCTGTATATTACATAAAATTGATGGTTAAAATTTGTAACTTGTACTGTTGTTTTCTTGTCATGACTTCTTTCTAGGTATCACTGCCCAGTGCCTAAAATTTTCTATGTCCAGTTAACTGTTGGCAACAGTGAGTTTTTTGGTGAAGGAAAGACTCGTCAAGCTGCTAGACATAACGCTGCAATGAAGGCCCTTCAAGCTCTCCAGAATGAGCCTATTCCAGAAAAATTACCTCAGGTTTGTGTTTCAGAAAACTGTTCATAATCTTCACGTTAAGATACCAAATCACATTATTTAATTCAATGTTTAATTTTTAGTGGGTTTTTTCATATTAGCTTCAGTAATTAGAGGAGTAGTACTTACAACTTGTTAGTGTTATTTCTTTATAAGAGCACACCTAACACGGAACTAGACTTAAATAACAAAAATAAGTAGGCATTTTAAAGATGGGATTGTCAACAGTGATTAAGTAAAAAATAAAATTAAAATAAAATGAAATATTTGAGATTATACCAAAAGTGGAGAAAATGTCCATTGACTCAGCACTTCGTGGAGAATTAATTATTAATTTTAAATGTGTGTTGTGCTGTGTATGTGATCTTGATAGTTGAGGTGACCTGTCCCAAAGGTATGTAAGAGCTCAGTGACAGCTACTGATCACTGTCTGATGGTTTTAGGCTTTTAGCCACTTACTACCTGTTAAAATAGCTCCTTTATCACTGCTATGTGAAGTCTTAGAGGAATCCCTGTTTCCTTTCTCATTGTTTATTCCATTCCTTTCTCTTTTGGTTTCCAGTCAAATGTATTGGTTGATAATGAATCCTTAGCACAAACCTGAGTGGGCATCTTGTATTGTTGAAATGTATTTTTAGCTCAGCGTATTCTTAGTTTTTGAAAATGACATGGTTTTTATTATATTTTATCAGAAGAATCTTTGAATTCAAGGTATCCATTAATCAGAATGGAAAATAAGCCATTAAGTAGTAGACAGGAGTAAACAATATGTATAAGTAACATCGATCTGTACCTGGTTTGTATACTCAAGTCCAGTCAGCTATGAGGAACATAGGGAAGACTTGTCAGAAGGCAACGCTGTAGATAAGCTGAGCCATTCTCATAGTACCTGCAAGACCTGTGGGAGCACTGTGGGTGTCTGATGCAGCAGTTGAAGACCACCTGGGATACTGCAGGATCTCAATAGCAGCTGTCTGTGGGTAGGAGACTAAAACTCATAGTTTCCTGACAAGTCCTCAGTTAGGAAGACCTCTGTGGCTTGGTTATGCTGAGGGTAAAGGGAGCTGGTTGCGGGCTAGCCATGAAGAAACGTCTCTGTTATTGCATTGGTTAGAGTTGTAGGTGACTGGAGAAGGCTGGAGGTAACACTCTGCCTAGGTCATGATGGATGAAGTACAAAGAGCTGAATCATGTGGAGCTAAATATAGCTCTCTGGAGAACTGGAGGTTGGTTGAAATAGTTTAAGGGCTTCATGATGCCAGGGTTCAGGTTTCTTCCTGCTGCTGGTCACGTGAAGTGCACGCAGGGCTGCTATGCAGTGGTGGGATGTGCCTTCACCATGGGACATGGTCCAGCTCAGTAAAACTCAGCTTCGTTCTGCAGAACTGACCTGCTTGGGTCAGCCGTGGAAGGTGGTTGATTTGCCATTCCTCAAACATCATGCGTGGATCAGAGCCAGTACATGTTAGAATCTGGCTGGCCTCCATTACATGACTAGATCAAGCTTCTTCCCTGATCGCTGCCACTGTGCTTCCAAGGAGAGCAGAAAGGGCAGCAGGGACAGACTTGCTGGTACCGATCTAGTCCTGCATCCCATTAGTAACTCAGTGAACTTCACTGGGATGGGATCCATGGAATAGAGCACAGCAGATACGTGGGTTTACCTTCTGGCCTTCATGACCGTGTTTGCTTAATGCAGCCTTCTATATGGTCTTCTTTCTTTTCGAGTTACTCTTTTTTTAAAAAAAAAAAGTTAAGGATAAAATCTTTTATCCGCATAAAACCACTGAAGAGGAGTATTGCCATCCTAATACTTTGTGGCACAAATGTGTGGAAGAGCATAAGGTGAGCAGAAACAAGAAGCAATCAGCAAACAGGGCAGGGTACAGGTGACTGTGAACCTGCTTCCATAAAAGAGCTATTGTGTGTCTGCCAAAGCACCGCTGCACTCTCATAGATGTGAGTCTAAGGCAGGCCTTACGATTAAAGCAACAGTTGTGGAATGAGGATCAGATTTAAATCCAAAGTACTTGAGACACTCATGAACGTATTTTATCTTCCTTAGGGAAGTCATATGACTAAGACTTGGAACTTTATTGCTCAGTACTAAGGTCTGAGCCTTGAAGTCTATGATCCTCCCTGATCTCCACTCATGGTTAGGTTTTCTGCTGTGTTTGGTGGGAAAACATGCAAGGAGTTAAATTGTAAGGGCAGAAGGGACAATCAGGGATTTTCTGGACCAATGTGTTTGTATTAATCATGACATTTTAAATAGTAATTTCTACATTAGACTCTACATATCTAGTTAAGCTAGAGTATAGCTAGAAAACCTAAACATTCTTGATGTAAGGGCCTGATGGCAGTCCAGTGGGCTTTATATTATTTTGTGTAAATTATGCCACTGACTGATTATTCCCCACTTCAAAGATAATTTGCAAGGTATTTCTTCTAAATTCACATAGCTCCATTTTCTATCTAATTGATGTATTCTTATCTTCACTAAATGTAACAGATATCAAAAATCTCTGCCCCATATACGTTTACAGATTATACTTAAGTAATTTTGAATCTTTATAGAACTGATAATTTCCTTAGGGTCTCAGTGTAAAGTTGTTTTTCTAATCAGTAGTTCATCCTTTATAAAACACAAACTTAATTGAATACAGTACTTGTAAGATTCTCACTAAGGTTTTTTATAGACTAGAAGTACGCTACTCTTTATGTTTGATACTCTTTATATCCCTGAAATATATTTTTACTTTGAAATATTGTCCTTTTAACTCAGTTCAGTTGATCTTTCCCAGTGAACCTAATCAATGCTTTGCCTGTCCTGTGAATAATGACCTAGATCATGATTTCAGTGGTATTTTATGTTTCATTATATGAAATGAGTTACAGGTCCTACACAGTTTCATTTTAATTACACTTGTTACTGCTTTGCACTCAGGATTTTTTTGCAGCTGGTTCTATCAACTTGGTAAATTTTTATTTTGTATTTAGCACCAGACCAACGTCAGGGATCTAAACTGCTTTTTCAGACTCAAAATTTTGCAACTGTTTAATCAGACAAAAAGTGCTCCAAGTCTGCATGCTGTAGCTGACTGCTGGATTTTTGGTCCTGCATTATCTTAAAGATTAATGTATTAAGGGTTAACACATGGTAGATAAAAGATTGAGAAATTTGTTAACGTGAAGAACCTAGTGTTTTTTAAATGTTATTTTATAGCTTCGGTATCTGCACTTTGTAGCTATGCTGGTGGCTGAAGATTTAGATCAGACTTTGTTATGTAAGATGGTAACTCTGCAGGGATCCACCTAATTCAGCCCAAGTTCCTTTGATGTTTACCTCCACTCATAAAAAATTAGGAGCCCGGCCAAGGTTACATGGTTGTTGAGAGATCCCAGTTTGAAACATTCAGAGATTTGCAGTTTGAAAGTAGCTGAAAGTGAAACCTCTGAGAACTGAGGAAGATGTGGCCTGGGGGACGATCACCAGCAGGCAGTGGCCGCAGAACACGATAATTCTTTGACTGATCCCCGTGCTGGTTCTTGTCTGAGAAAAATAAGACTTACCTGAAGTGTAAAGCAAAGCTGAATTTTAGGCAGGATGATGTTTGCATGTGCCTTTTGTTGTTTTATCTCTTAGCCTCTATGTTTCTTATGTTCCTATGGATAAATAAATAATGTTCTGTGTTGAGCAAGCTGTTCTCTGTCACTATCTTTTCACACTGGTCATACTCCCAGAGGGAAGTCAATGGAGGGGCTGTTAACCAGCAGGACCTGCTGTGGACACCTGCAACCTGGTGACCCAGGCAAAGTGTGGGGGTGATTCACTGAATCTCTTCTGAGCGACAGAAGACTTCTTCCTTGCGTGGAAGGGGTACCCACAGAGAGACTGAGAAACAGGTCAAAGGATCTGTTTGATCCTCGTGTTTGACACAAGAATTGTGTATTCAGATGGTTATTATCCGTGTCAGGACTAAAATTCATAGAAGTTATTTTGCGATCTATCATTAATTTATAAATTAATGTGTATGTGTTCCTTTATTATGACGCATAAGTACATTATATATGGTTTTCTGTCAGCAGGTGTCTGATAATGTGGTGCTGAGATGGGTGTACAAATGCTGATCTAGAGCATGACAGGAGAACTCAAAAGCCTTTGAGAAATTGGGGGAGAAGCATATATTTTTTGATCTTCTAAAAATTGTAATATGAATATATATTCTTCATTTTCAGAATGGAGAAATGGGAAAAGAATCAGAAGAAGATAAAGATGCAAACAAGTCTGAAATCAGTGTAGTGTTTGAAATTGCTTTGAAGCGCAATATACCTGTTAGTTTTGAGGTATGTGTTACATATTTATCTGTTTGCTAAGAAAGTATTAAAAAAAATGCCACTAAAACTCAACACAGTTAATAATATTAATACAATATGAATAAGACATTTGAATTCATGCAAATTAGAAATAAAAAATTAGTGGTGTATCAGAGTCTAAGACACTGCATTTTTACTATTAAATTAGATGTTCTTTCAGAAGTATTAAAGACCTAATATTTGGTTGCAAACAAGTGGATGGCAGAACTACAGTTCAAGCATCTTCTGCCTAGTGCTGTGGGATTAGAATCAGTAGATACACTCGATTTGAAACAGTCAGCCACAGGCTTTGCTCTAGCTGTAGGCATTCATACACTACAAAAGATCCCATTGAGATCCAGTGTGCTGTTTTCAGAAAGTCATGAGTATCTTTTTATCTTCCATGGTGTTTGACTCCTTATCTATCTCTGCTTAAGTTTTTATGATTTTTTTTCCTCGTTTCATATGATTTTATCTATGAACGTGCTTCTGAGACCTTTTTTTACCTTAAGTAATAAAGAATATTCGGAATAGCTCCAATGCTGTTGATGAACTAATTATGGGAGAACGAGTGACAGTAACTGAAAAAAATTTCCAATGAGAAAGTTCTTTTTTACAAACTGGTTATAAAAATCTGAAATTATTGTGGTAGGAACCACCAGACTTTCAAGCTGGGTTTTTTCTGTTTGTTTGTTTGTTTGTTTGTTTTAAATACAGAAAATGCTAATGTAAGTGGCTCTTTAAACTTTTATTTTTCTGCTTTTTGTTTTACATTTAAACTGAGTATATATGAAGGACGTGGGTAGTGGTGTTGTTTATTTTCTCCAGTGCTTTTTCCTTTTGAAGTGTAGGAATATATTTGCATGTCAAAAAAAAAAAATTATGCTGTGTCATGCCTTACAGTGTGCTGTAAGCAGTTTACTGACAGGTTAGATAATTCATGGATATGGACCAAATGTCAAATGAGCTATTTGGGCCACCTTAGAAATCTGAGAAATCTCTCAGAAGGTAGGTGAGAGAGCCAAAGACAAAGAATACTGTTTTTAACGAAAGAACTCCTCAGTATAACAAACGCGTATGTCCTTCGTACATATGGTCTATCTAATATGGACTGATTAGAAAGTTAAGAGAATGTAAAATCTCGAGGGTAAAACTGGGGTGTCTGGGGGTGTTAGTGTATCAACTTGCAGTTACATGGGAAGAAGATAACAGATACAAGATCAGACATAATGGAAACACATGTCTGTGCTTCAAAAAGGAAGCTCATAGTTAACATTTCGATTTTCACACATCATTTTCTGCCTTGAGTATTTAACAGTATTTGGACTAGTTCCATACAAATCAATACACTAAAATACAAGGAGATGTATGGTCATGGGTCACCGAATAGCTTGGAGGTTGGAATGAAAAGAGTGATAATGCTTTGAATGTCTTAACTTCATTCCTGTGTTTCAGCTTATTTAAGGGAGAGCATTTGGTAAGGAGAGAATGAAGGCAGAGATACGTAGTACAGAAAGAGTCTGATGTGTCACTTGCTAAAGAATGTTAACAACATTGACAAAAGAGAGTTTCTTCTTCTCCTGATAGGTTTTGTGTTATTTCTTGCCTTTAAATCCTAAGTATAGGTGGCGTTCTTAAATAAAGTTTTGATTGAACTTGGTACTGGCTTATATTTCAGTAAAACTGCTAAGCAGTTGTGGGTGATCCCCAGGATCTGATGTTTCTAACAGGATTTTATTTACAAACCTTTTTGTGTTGTTCCATGCAGGCGTCAAAACTTTCTCCAGCTTTTTTTGTGTGTGCGGTAGCTATAAAATGATTTGCCTTTTCTTCATCTGATGAAGCTTTAGCCAATGTTCCAACAGTGCTATGTTATGCAACGAAGTAATGGTCATAAAGATCTGTAAAGTTCTATGTAAACATGTCCTTGGAACTGCACGAGGGGTGGAAAAGAAGAAGAGCGTGCAGAACCCCATGGGTTTCTTCTGTTTCATGTAATATGGCTAGTTTTAATTGCCTAGGAACTTTAGGATGAGTTTTAAGGAATATTAAATCATTAACTGAAACAAAAGCATTCAATTCTAACAAAGAGCAAGCTTTACTCCATACTTGTCGCCAGTGCATCCTTAGCTAACCTTTATTCAAAGGTTAGCTAAGTCAAAATGCAACTCCTCTAAGGTGTTTGTGGGACTCTCAATGAACAATTTTTAAGGAGGGATACAAAACTGTTGCTGTGGGAATTGTTAGAAAAGCTGTTAAATGGTCACTTTACTTTGTATTCCTTCCTTGACAGTAGGCTAAAATCTTGCTTTTCTTCTTTTGCAACATATATGTTTTTTGTTTCTGACTCGTCGGTAAGGAGTTGGGTGGGCCTAGAAGACACAACATATGAGAACACATTGGGGTGTTTCAGATTGTCATTTTATTTTCAGTATTTTTCTTTGGATTGGAGTGTTCTTTCTTTAGTACAGCAAATACAATAATATATTTTTTCATTCTCAGCATCAGGAGTAAGGGAATAGAGTGCCCGAACAGGCAAATTTTTCCCCCTCCATCCCCTTCCAGTGTTCTGCTGCAAAAAAGAGTTCCCGTTTCTCATGTCTTATCACAGTGAGGCAGAGATTTTATATTTTGAAGCAGGAACAGGCTGAACTGCTGACTCTGGAAGACTGAGCAAGTTCTTAGCAGGAAGTTTCACACCCGTCTGGCTCCTGCTCTCCTGGGGATTAAGGCTTTCAGATTGGATGATTGACACACTGAGTAGCGCTCGTTCAGGCTTTGCACAATGGTCACCCTTCCTCACTCCAGTCTTAATAAAACATCCAGACCTTTTTTTTTTTTGCTGGACTGGGAAAATCTGCTATGTCTGCCTGCACAAGCACATGGAAATATATTGGTATTTTAAAAATTCTAAATAATCATGGATGTAGGTGACATGTTTTTATCGACCTACTTTTTGTCTCCTCTATTATTTTTTTTGATGTCCATTTAATCTTGTAAGCTTTTGGATTTTCTACCTGGAGTCTCATTAATAATTGAAGCAGCGTTGCTCTTTCGCTGTAATCGTACTGCTGTTTTTCATTTGTCAGCATGATTCATTAAGTTGAGCCAAATTCACTCTTGATGTAACTTGACCTTAAATGTGTTTTGGCCCCATGTGTTTTCTCTTGCTGGAGTTATTCTTTAAATCAGTGGAACAGAAAAAGAAAAGTGTATTGAACTGTCACCCTTAATCAAATTCTCAGCTTTAAATTAGCCATGATTTGGTCCACGGGTCGTATCTTTCAACCGAGGAAATAGTTTAATGTACTAATGCATATAGTGTTCTTGGATAGCAAAGGCTAAATTTCTTTTTGGTGTTTTCTGTCCCAAGGCTTATAGCACAACTGTTTGAAATCATGTGGAGTAAAATGATCTAAAATCTGGGGTTAACCAAAAATGTTGTTAGGTAAATATTTTTTTTGCGAAATTACCAAATTTGGATGTTTAGCTTGATCCAGATCCCATCTGAATCCTATGGGGTTCATTCCATTGACATCACAGACTTCTTTTCATTTACACACCAACAAAGAAGCAGTTTTGAATGTCTTCCAGGCAATCATTTACCTTGTGTAACATACTTAAAAGTTTAAAAGATGAAAACCACACCAGAATACATTAGGTATATATTAAGAAATATATTTTCATGTATATGAAAATATAATCTGGTTTTGTATGAGCATTCTTTTTCATATATATATATTTCTGTGTATTTATATATATATGAGAAAACTTACGTAAAACTAATATTTTAGGAACTTAGGCATTATATTTGTTAAGCAAATTGTTTTGTCCTTTTTTCATCTGGTCAGTATAGACATTCTTGTGTATTTTATTAATACGTTATATTGCATGTAAGTAGAAATACCTATATAATGGTATTAATTAGTAAGACCACAAAAAGATTAAGGATCTTAGTAAGGTTAATTTAGCCATGTTTTATAGCCAACGTGCTGTAACACTTAGATAGCAATGTACAGGGATGGATTAAGATAAACCTTTAAAACAGAGTGGGAAACACTGCAGTGCAATGAAGGTGCTCAGCACTGACACGAAGCCCAACTGTGCCTGAGAGCAGGAGACCCAAGTGCAGGGCTCATCCCAGCTCTGGTGCAGGCAGTGCAGCTCCCTGGGGCTCGGCAGTGCCTCAAAAGCACCACTGCCTTCTCACGTAGTGGGCAACTTTCAAGTGAGGCAAGCTTGAAAACACTTCTGAAATTATTGCCTTGAATCTTAGAGTGGGAACACTCCTGGACTGCAGCAGAAAAATCCCATGTTGGCACAGATGTTGTCTTATTCTGGGAAAATGCGGACAAAGTTTTCTGTTAATTTTCATTTTGTGTCCTTTTATTGATATATGCTGTGATAATTGGATTTGCTGGGTGAAGTTGCCACAAAAGAAAGCTTAAAAAAGAAATACAAGCCTAAGGAGACCTCATTACAGTGTAACAGCAAAACTAAATAATGCAAGGGACATGACCTTGATAAAAAGAACTTTAATACAAAACATGCTGTAATAATATTAAAGTTGAAGGTTTCAGCCTGTTAAAAATACAGTTATTACACCAAGAAGGCCCTAGCACCTTTACCTCAGTTCCCTTGCACTCAGGCATTACACTTCTTCAACAAATGGTTTGAAGTAATTGCACCTACTGAAAAAATATGTATTTGTATTGATTTTGAAGATAATACAAAGAGGTGCCTGTCAGATGCCCTAGTGTCTCCTTATATACATTACATGTAACAAAGATTAAATTAGGTAGCTGCTTCCGCCCATCAAACAAAATAACTGAACCTTTTCCCAAGTGAGGTCTCTTAATTCCTGATAGACATTGTCCAGACCAGTAAGTGCTGCACACACGAAGAGATGGTTATCTTAGCACTTGCATGATGTGATTTGTTTGCATCCTAACAGTATAGCCTTCTAAAAGGAGATGCGTGGAAAAATGAAGACAGAAAAAGAGCTAAAGCAAGGTGTAGCATTCAGAACTTCATTTTTTTCCATTTTATTGTAACTTTTAATAGTGGAGAAGAACTTCAAATGAGTTTTCTCATTGTCATTCTGAATGTTTGGAAAAGAATGAATAAATGGAAACTTTTCAGAACTGATAGGCTTTTGTGAGAGTTATGGTGGCTCTTTGGATAATTCCTTTTGGTACTGTTGGGAGGGACAGCTGAGAATCGTGGAGGCAAGACTGTGGCAGCCTTTCAAATGTACAGGGTATCGCTCTGAGTTGTGTACTCTGGCAAGGTAAGAATTGAGAGCAGGCATGCTGCTTGCAGCTGGGACAGCGTAAAAATACGGACCTTTAAGACTGAAGTTTGGGACCGTGCATGAACATCCTAAGTTTTAATGATAATAGGAAAAAATTGCCAATAGGTTGAAGTGATGTCTTGTAACTATAGTTTTGAATATGTTTTATGTAAAGAAATAGCCAAAGCCTGGTGGACCTTCATGAATTGAATTTCTTTAGTACATGAAGCACCTTTCAAGGAAGAAACCAGCATCATTGGTTTAAATATGCATTATTGATGTGTATTGTGTTATTGTATAAATCTTTTTGAAAATATAGGTCCACTGTATTTTCTGTGAAACACTGAATATGATAGTTAGATTTTCTTTTTCTCATTAGCCTTAATTTTTTGTCCTCAAACCTGTTACTGTCATTAATACTTGTCCAGATTTTATGAAAACCCATCTAATGCCTTCAGTTAGCAGGAAAACTGCATTAGTAGGAAGTACATTGCAGAGATACAAACATTAAGGTATATTCTTATAGGGTGACTCAGTGTTACTTTTGTTTAAAAGGTGATTAAAGAAAGTGGACCTCCTCACATGAAGAGCTTTGTTACACGAGTTACAGTAGGTGAATTCACTGCAGAAGGAGAAGGCAACAGTAAGAAACTCTCAAAGAAACGTGCAGCAATGTCTGTCCTACAAGAACTTAAGAAACTTCCTCCTCTTCCTGTGGTTGAAAAGCCAAAACTTTACTTTAAAAAACGTCCAAAAACAATATTGAAGGTATGTGTCCACCTTTGACAGAATTAAGAATGTTTGCTCAGAAAGTAACAGAGTTACTCGGATTTAAAATCAGCAGAGGTTTATTTGTCATTCTCTTGTCAATATTGTTACTTGTTTGCCTGTGATAATATGCCTGTGCTTTTGTAAATTCTGAGAAAGCTGTGAAATTCTCAAACGTAATGGCTTGTAAGGTGCTTGGCTTAACAACAGAGCTCACATCACTGAAGTCTTCAGGGATTTGATTCAAGTCTAGTGGAGGATCAAAGCCTCCAAGCAACTGTGTACAGCCATGTGAGTTTTTAGCATCATCTCCTCTGGGAGGCCCTGCTAGCAAATGTGGTGGTTCTCTCCCTGGTCTTTCCTCCCTCCCCAGTTTGAAGAGGGAGAGAGATATATGGAATAGTAAATATGTGGCAAATGGTACACAGTCCAGCTTCCTACCTTCATGGAGCTAGATTTGGGAGTTTTGTGGCTTCAGCTTCAATTTGATTTTTGCTAGATTTGAAAGAAGGCCAAGGGTGTGTTGACATCTCGGCCTAATCTGCCACTTGTCAAACACCAAAGGACAATGAGTTTCTTGTTCCATGTGTCTGTGTTAAGGTTAGCGTGTGTTTGATAATGCTCTTTAGCTCTCAAGTACAGATAGGGAATTAACTGGAGACCAGCCCATGAAGGACTTGCAGACTTTGAACCATCCCTCCGTTAACACATGCCCTGTCTCAGAGGGTTTTAGTATGATTCTTGCTGCACTGCTGGGGCTTCCTTTAGAGACTCTGGATTCTTGTGAGCTCAAGCTTCTTAAATGGTGCTTTTATTCTTGGTGGCAGTAGATTTATTGCTACTTCTACAATTCAGTCAGTCTATGGTGACTAACCCTGGTTTGTCTACTCATCTTCAATTAATACAAAACCAAAGGGTCATCTGAAGTAATTAGTCTTCCAGATGATCTAACAAAAGCAGCCACATAGCGTCCTACATATGAAGCATCACTACCTAGTTTTAGCACTGAACAACTAATCAGATTAACTTGTCATCTTTTCAGGCCAGAAGACGAGGCTTTGGAAGTGGCCAAAATCTACTACATCTCATTTTATTTTAGGAATTATTATTTTGTGAGGAAGTAGTTAAACTCTTTGTACATGATTTTCTGTTGTCTGGTGTGTGGGATAGTCATTTAGGTATACGTGAGGGCACATTAATAGCCTTTCATACTCATTTTAGGTCGGTGTAAATAACGGTGGAGAGTTGCACACTTTCTCTCTGGTGTTACAGAGTCACCTTTGCCCCATACCATGCAGATCAAGAACCTTGAGACTAGAATTGCAGGAAAACCAAGGAAATCTTCATGTCCAAAACCTGTGCTTCAGAATATAGTTTCAGGACCTAAATTTCATGTCTTTTTCTTTATTTGCCTCTTGTTAGTTAAAAAAAAAATAGAAGATCTTCAGTTTTTTTGAATTGTGTTATGTCCACGGCTTGCATTACATTGGGCTGGACGGTGTTATACCAGTATGGCTTGAACTCAGTCCTCAGTGAGTGTTACACTGATAGGCTGTAAAAATAAGTAAATCAGTACTTACTGTACTAAAAGTATGACCATTAGAAATCTGTATACTCAGTACACCGAGTGCAGAGTTCTGTAGGAGCAACCAACAGAAAATGCCATTTAAAATGTGCAAATACTTTGCAGAGTGCAAAACTGGGTTTGGAAAATATACAAAGGACTTACTTCATCTTCCTCTCTTCATTTGCCTTCAAAACAGAATGAGTGATTTTTTTAAAAAATAGGTTAATTAGATACCTGTCTCCTACTGAAATTCTAGGGATATAGTTCTCAAAACTAGGAAAAAATAAGCATTAAAAATTATTAATGGAAAACAGTCAGCATTAATGCATCTTTAAAGCTGCAAGATCTGAGAAGGCTATTGTCTTTGGCTGTCTCCTATTCGAAAGTTTTTCTCAAGAAAGATGCTAAGTATATAATAATGTAAAAATCTCTTGTATCACTATATAACATTTACCATTACAATCTTAAATTGAATTATCCATAGTTGGCCATGTTAGAAAGAGACATTAATAGTCAAAATAACCTGGATAGGTAGAAGGTTTATAGTTTTGGAATATCCAGACTTGTGAGATGCTTTCAGTGTGCCCATTTCTTTTAATTTAACCTGCACGTGTTTTGAGCATCAAAAAAAGTGACAACGATAACTTTTTTTAAATTTATATATATATTTATGAGGCTATCTCTTATGGACTGCACTTTATTTAGCCTGCTCTGCATTTTGTCTCTGCCTGGCTTCTTGCCCACACAGCTGCCCCTGTGCATGACATGATCTTACTTCTTTCACCTACATCCTCTCTAACATCTTCAGCAGTTACACTATGTAGGATTCACTGCACAGCTTGCTTAATATAATATCCTGCCCTGGTCTTTGTCTTCAGTTACTGATCATCTCTTTAGTTTCTGGATGACTTGTTTTTTCTCATTTGAGAAGCTCAAACAAGCTCATCTTTTCTTGTCCTGCGAATGGCTTCATGTAAAGGAAGTAGCTCAATAACAAAAACAGTTCTACATTCAAATGCCATTTACATTTGTGAGTTCATTCTTTGTGTTTTTGGTATATAAATCAGTTAAATATGTCTTTAGTTAAATTTTTGGGGGGGTCCTTAATTTCTTCTCTTTAAAATCGACAAACAAATATTTTCATAGCTATTTGCTTTGAGAGAGCATTTGCCATGTGAGTAATAAAATTTTAAAAGGATTTTGGAACTAGATAGTTTGTAAGGACTGTAGTTTTTTACCTGTCTGTGTAATCTTGGGCAGACCAGTCTCTCAGTCCTTTTTGTTTTCCCCCATCAGCTCAATTCCCCCATCAACCGTATATTTTGATATGTTATTGTGAGGATTATTGTCTGCATTTGAAATACTTTGTGGATGACTCACAGTATGCAACATTTCTAGCCGTTGGAGATATTCCCCTCTAGCTTCACTGTGTAAAGGTATTTTGAGGGTGAATTCCTGTGACATAGAAACAGAGTAAACCTTCTACACCTTTGGTTGCGTTGCAGGATGGAAGGCAGGAGCGCTGAGAAGGAAGGCAGGAAGGCTGAGAGGGGCGCCTTCCTTGTATATGGCAAATCTTTTTTTGTCCTTGTGTAAATCCTGCCTCTTCTTGGTGTATTGCATGTTCCAACATTATACCAACCTATTTTAAGGGGTTAGGGAGAAGGGTCTTAGAAATAGGGCAATGAAATATAATTGACTGATGGATCCGCTCATTTTCGTCCATCCTCATAGGACCTTCACAGATAGATGAGGGTATTAGTAGCTTACAGGTGCTAGGTATGCACACAGCCTGCAGCAGTGGCAGACAATGGGTATATATTTTTTGCCACAGTTTGAGCTTGAGGATTCTTATCCTCTCTCTCTCATGATCAGAAGATGGGAAGAAAATTTACTTCCTATTCTCTCAAAGGGAGTATTAAAGAAGACGTAACCCTAGTAAACAATTCATTGAAGCAACATAATAATTGTGTGGATATATGCTGAAATAATGGTTCTTTCTTTTAAACCTGTGTTAGACTGGACCAGAATATGGTCAAGGAATGAATCCCATCAGTCGCCTGGCTCAGATCCAACAGGCCAAGAAGGAGAAGGAGCCAGAGTATGTTCTTCTTTCAGAGAGAGGAATGCCTCGCCGTCGAGAGTTTGTTATGCAGGTATCATCTGCTGTCACGTTAGAGATAATGACCTTGCTATGTTGTGTTCAAACATAAGCAAAATGGTGGCATAATATGAAGCAGATCCCTCTGTGTGTAGCTTTTTGCTTTACCATCAGTTGTACAAGAAGAGTATGAAATACAGTGTCAGAAAGCCTGTTTGAACCTTCATCTTCTTTCTCTTGATGAAAGAAATGGCAATTAAGTTATGTGCCTTTTAGGTGCTTTTCTTGTAGTCGTTTTGCATTTTTTTTATACTTTTCTAATTTTTATTTCACCTGATGGTTTCTGTCTTTATCCCCGAGGGTTCATCATTTATTTACTTTTACTTATCTTCATGAAAAAAAATATTCTGCTACTGTTGATCAGAGGATTCCATTACAAACTAGTATTCTGAAATATGGTTATGAATATCTCCATATTACCAAGAATTTTGGTTTAAAAAAATAGCGTTGTAAGTCTTTTCAGATTTTTCAGTTTCTTTGTGGCTTTGTTCATATTTGAAATACCACAAGAAAAGCCTTCCATCATGTGTTTAGCCTCTCCAGTTAAAGTCACTGGACCTAATAGAGAAACAGTAGATCATTAATGTTTCTTTAATTTTTAAATTAAGAACATTTACAAAGATTTGATATAACTGTGATATTTTGTTAGATAACACAACAGCAGGTTGAGAAAGATTAGGAACAGGAAAGAATTATTTTCTCTTGTGTTTTCACTCAGGGGTAATTTTGTGCTGGAACAATTCGGAACAGCATACCTCAACATATTTTGACTTCTTGTCTACAAACCACACCAAAATGTCACTTCTGATCACAAGCAGAATTTATGACATTCCAGCACCTCCTTCTCCAGAATATTAGTTATGTTTTCACTTAAAGATTTAAGTCCCTCCTACATGTCTGTCAAGATAGGCTAGCAATCTTAATTTCCTTGGACCTCAGTGGTCTTTCTTGATGATTTATTAGTTTTCTCTCTGAAGCAAAAGAAGATACAGGGTTTCTTTTGTTGCAGAATATGATTTATGAATATAAACTTGGATTTCGAACTTTTTATGCTACCTGAAAGCATTTGAAAAAGTGTGATCCTATCACCAACAATCCCTTTTCCCATGCTCAGACCCCTGTGGGAGCGCCAATAGTTAGAGATGGTTGTGTGACGTGTCAGAAGACGACTGTGTAACACAGTCCAGCATTAGAAAGATGGGCTGAGAATTTGGTTTTCTGTTGGAGGAGTCTCAATAATGGCAAAATCTTTGGTTTGAATAAAAAAGGAATCTTAAAAGCAGTGAATACATAGAAGATTCCCTTATCTAAGAAGACTTGTGAAAGAAAATCTTGAAGAAATTTCATAGAACAGTTGCTTTGTTGTGAATACTTTTAAACACTGTAGCTCCATTTTTCTCCTTTTGTGATATTTTCACAAAAAAACCTTACTGCAGTTTCTCCCGCCTTCAGGAAGTCTCAGTGGATTCATTATGACATGCAAAAAACCTTATCAGAATAAAAAGCTTTTGTATAAACTACTTAAACAATGTTTTCATTTAATTTAATTGAATGTGGAAGTAAAATATCCAGAGATAATATGTTCATTTTTATCTGTCACACAAGGAGCAAGTTTAGATGTGATGAAATGGATCCAATTACTTGTCCTGACTACTAGATAAACAGAAGAAAACCTCTGATGACATTAGTTGGTGTTCTGTTCCCAAAGTTAATTTCAGAAAGCTCTTTCTCTTTGTAGTCAGACCTTTAATCCTTGATAGAGGTTATAATAATAGCTAAACCAGTTTTACAGGTCTGAGAAATAGCAGTGCATTGATTTATTGTGAGCTATGTTATAAATTATCCTTTTGTCTTGTCCCATTAAAGTCCCTCAATTTTATTGCATATAAACTTGTAGCAGATTGGCTATTTTCTGATTGTGATTGCGGAACTGCATAGGAGATAAGGTTTATATTGCAAGATTATTAGTATTTCTGGTTTACATAGCTGCATCTTTCTGTTTAATTATATATATACTTTGAAGGGACATTTACGATAGTTATTTATTTACATCCTTTTCTTTGTATTTAGAATTAATAGGTATTTGAGTAAAGAAAAATGAAAACTTTTAGGAAAATATATACATGATAATTTGAGGAAAGCGAATAGTTATTGAATAACATAAATTACTAAATGATATTTATTATTTATTTAAAGATTGTTTGCATGTTTTTACAGTTTTTTTAAAGCTTCTTCCAGACTGTTTCAGCTCTTTGACCTCTAAGGTTTCTTTTATTCAGATCACCTTGGATATTTTATTATTTTTATTTTATTTTGGTTTCCTTTTTTTTAACAGACTTTTGAAACGATACACTATTTTAAGAGAAAATTTGGCAAATGAAATGACTTAATGGCTAGAGTGAAATATGCCTAGCAAAGAGCTAAGAATATTGCGTAAGTGAAGAGCAATGACAGTGCTAATATCACAAACCAGACACATACAGTTTCAGGACTTTAAGAATGGTACCAGAGCCAAGGAATAAGTTACAGCCTTACTCTTTGAGGCTATCCATTGTCTATAATTTATGAAAGTCATCTTGTTTGTCAGAAATTCTTTGTGCAGTACAGACCACAGGCCCAATAAGGAGCCTTCTTTCCAAAGACTATTTTGATAAAAGCTTGTCAGGTGTAAGTGCAGAAGAAGAAAGCAGCCCCAGCCTCCATGTTGCTTGCAGTGCAACAAAGTGAGAGGAATGTGAACATGGTTTTCATCTTTCTTTAGAAACCACTCTCATTTAAATCTTCAGGTCATTGTTTGTGTCTCTGTTGTTCTGGATATTGTCCCAATGGTGCTGGAGAGCTGCTGCAGACAACGCTTCTACCAGAAAGAGGAAGTGTAGAACCTGTAGCTCTTCCCCCGTTAAGAAAGAGTGGGGGAGATGTTCAGCGAGGAGAATGGGGTTGACACACAGGCTGCGGGAAGAGAGACCCAACTGTGTGTGCAGTGAGATACAGAAAGATGTAGCTCTTTGGTACGAGTTTGGGGACCTTATGAAAAATCTAAACAATCTCCTCTGTGTGAAGCAGTATTGTAGTCCCCTTTTGCACTATTCTTACTTTTTCAAGATTGCACCTTCATGGAGAGAGCTGACAGTTGTTTGTAGGTCAGCAAGATTATTACGTGGTAATATTCAGGAGTCTTGCATTTATTGTGATTATGATCAATGTTTTCTTTTTAAGGTAAAAGTAGGCAATGAGATTACTACTGGAACAGGCCCAAACAAGAAAATAGCTAAAAGAAATGCAGCAGAAGCAATGTTGCTACAGCTGGGTTACAAAGCTTCTACTCCTCTTCAAGACCAGCCAGAAAAGGTGAGAACCAATTGTTATGATGCCCGCATTTTACACGTGTCTAGATTTTTAGCTGTATCAGCTGATCACTTAGTAAGAATGGAAGCTTAAGCTTGGGCACCCCCTGCTTTAGAGGATTCGTTGCTGGAGATCAGCCTTTGTTTAGCTACAGCTTTTTAGCTACACTCAGTAGTAAGTGCAGCCTCTCCTCCTGTAAGAGTAATTAAGAACAGAAATGTGGTTCTGTAGGATACTGTGTGTGCAGAAGTGTCCATGTGATGTGTTCGCTTATTTCTACCTGCAAACCAGGATGAAAGTGCCTCTTCCTTTTATTCCATTTTGGGCATCCATGAGAGCACTGAGAGGAATTATGTTAGTAATTTTCAAGTAGCCGTAGTAGTCAATGTTTGTCTTCCTGTTGCATATGCACTAAAAGCATTGCAGAAAAATAATGGCCTTTTCAGGTTTGATGACTGAGAAAGAAAAAGTGTGTCATTTTTTTTGTGGAGAAGAAGTTACATTTTAAATTCATATGTGTGGCAGGTATGTATTTCCATATTAGTGATGTACAACTTAGTGCTACTCTCCTGCCTTGAGTTTATTGATGGGAGGTTTTGTAACCAAAATTGGGTAACATTTTGTCTTTTGTATTCTGAAAATATATTTGGTAAGGTATTTGGCTAAGCTGTGGGCCCCGTACAGCTTCTGTCATATGCAGAGTCACTGCATGTATATATTTTGATCATGGCTTAAATGTTTGCTGTGGCTCCACCAGGTAGCTCAGGTCAACAGAATGTTCTGCTGGGCTTTTCTAGGGACCACATGATAAATCTGAATGTGGCATATATCTATATGTATCTTCTGAAACACCCGTTCTTTTCCTTTAAAAAAAAATATATATGTATACACAGATACTCTGTTCTATACTTTCTATACTCCTAGCCAGGAAAAGATAAATGCTGTACTGGTTACTTGGCTCCATCTCCTTCTGTTTCCCTCTGCTTTGAGAGGAGCAGCTCTGTGTATGTTATTCACACTCACCTTCACTGCGTTCTTCACTTTATATGTTAGTCATATACGAGTGTGCAATACTTTGAAGAGAGTACTTTGAAGCTAGGTGGTGTTCCTAGTGAGAACACACTGTGCAGCCATAACCATTTAAAAGGCTCATGACAAAATCAAATGATAATTTTTTTTTCACCAGAATGCTGAGACTTTTCTGCTGTAGAAGATACTTTCTACCAGTTTCAACTTTTTCTCGCTGCCAATTTGGCCAAAGGGCTTTTTGAAAAACAAAGCGAAACAGAAAAGTCAAGTGTTTTTTTTCCTAATAGGAAAACACAGGTTTTTCATTCTTGGATTTCAAATTGACTGAGCTATTTTTACTCAATAATTTTCAGAGATAAAGCCTGAAAAAATTCAGCCCACAACATAGTGGCTTTGGAGAGCTCTATACAGTGGAAACTTGTGGTTACATTGAAATCCTTAAAAAAAAAATAGAGTGGCTAAAAAGGTGTGCTACTGCTTCGTTTCCCTATGTTTATTAAACTATTGCTTACAAGTGCATTGTCTTTAAAAAACGAGGCTTACTTACGTACTTGCAGATGTAAATATTTTAGAACTGATAGAGTAGAGTACAATGGCCTAATATTATTCTGAACACAACAAGCAAACATGATACTGTATCCAAAAAATGTGGACTACTCAAATTTTCTGTAGTGGCAGTATTCAAGATCATAGAACAAATTTTAATAGCTTCGTTGGCATTAAGGACATAAAATATCTGGAACATCTGGCTTTATCTTCTGTATGTAACAGACTGAACATGTTTGCAGATACAGAAGTTAGTTTGTGTAGATGAAAGCATTTTAATTCTCAAACTAAACTGCTGAAGAAGAGGGAAAACAGCCCTTAGATCTCTACCAATTTCAGCATTGCAAAATTCCTTCCATATAAATTGCACAATAAAGAGGTACCATTAGAAGATACTTGTTTCTGTCTTTGAATCCAAAATGGGGCCCAGCTTAGATTAGCTGACAAATTGGGTTGGCGTCCAAATGGACAATTTTCACTTGTGTTGTTTTTGATGATTTTAAAAAAAGCAACTTCTCTTCCTGACCCACACCCCTTCCCAAGTATTTTCATCCCCTGCCTCCTCCCTTAAAAAAAAAGGCAAACCCAAGTTCAGTGTTTTTTTCCTTAACCCCAGTGCATAAAATATGACTGTATTAATTGTTTTAATGAAGACCTAAGCGTGTTACAGGAGCCAGGCATGGTGCTGATGGCAGCACAGGTAAACAGGTAATACAGGTAATGTAAAAAAGTAAAGGCTCTGCTCTTTTCCAAGATAATCCAGTTCCTGGAAGAAATCAGTAATGGTTGAGCAGAACCCTGAGGAAAGCAATTTGAAAGTGCCCTGGGAGACTTTTTGCAGCTATCAGAATTTTAGCTCTATGGATGAGAATGGAGAGTTGTAATGTCTTCATTATTTCATGTTTACATCTTTTTGTTTCTTCTTGCCATGTTTTTCTCTTGGAGAGAAGAAAACCAGAGTAGATTGCATTCATGTGAGACAGCAGCACTAAGGATAACTTACTGCTAGATGAATTCTTGTTAAATTCCCCATCATGATTAAGTTAATAAACAGTGAAAAGAGAGGAATGAGGAGAGTTGGAAATGCTCTTCTCATATTGTACCAGCATGCTCGTGCTGGTTTTCCTATCATGTTAGGGATGGACAGTATGGATTTGTGACAAAACCATGCTGTTGTAACAGACAATAAATACAAACATATTTATAGATTACATATTGCTTATTCATTTGAAGAACTGTCATAATGTATGTTGGAAAACATGGAAGATGTGCTTTATAATATGACTAAAAGGAGTTAGGTGAAACTAAAGTGCTTGGAGGTGGGTGACCAGTTGGGGAGCCAGCTCTAACACCTACCCTCCCTGTCCTCTATGTATCTCCCATTTTTATTGCACATTGCCTAGGCTGTAAGCACATTGGGATGTATGTAATGAGGAAAAGCAGGGAAAGAAATAATTGGAATAGCTGCTTTGCATAGTGTGCGCTTCTCTCCTCTTTCCCAAGGAAAACATAACACCTAGTAGCCTGCATTACAATGTGATAGTAATCTAAATAGCCTTAATACAACCTCTGAGATGCAGAGGCAGATTTCAGCTGGCCGATCCTCCTTCACCTGTGTTCCTCTTTCCAGTCAACCCCATCTTCCAGAGCAAACAATTACAACTTTGGCATGGTATATAGTCTGCTTTGCTGCAAGGTTTTTTGTTTGCCCACAAAATCCCAGTGAAATCTGAAAAGGATCATTTGTTTCACATTCATAGAGCTGGTTGTCAATAGCTTCCAGTTTATGAGGAAGCCTGAACTTGTTTATCCACATTTACACAGAAATCTACAACGCTGTCATCTTATTTACTGTGTAGACTTCAGGAACGGCCTCAGTTTGAACTTCTGTGTTAGTTGCTCCCCTTTTCTGTGTCAAAGCAATACTGGGTGTTAATAAAATTAATTTGAAGACAATTAGCTTCCTCAAAAAAGTCTATATATTGAAATAATGGAAAATTGCAATCTTTTTTTGCTTCTACTTCAGTAACTGAATGGATTCCTAGCAAGTAAATATTTTAAAATTACACCCAAAGTACTTTGTAGCGTTTATGCATTCTTTCGTAGTCAGATATTAGGATATTCTTGTTGTAGAATGTAATTTCTCTGTTGTCTGTGTATGTTTTCAGTTGAGATCTGCTTGAAACATTTGATTTTAAGTCTGATTTGGTAACATATTAAGTTGAGCCTGATCCTTGGGGAAGCATTTATATTTCAATGTCAGGCAATAGTTGTTAATGTTTATTCATGAAGGATACATGCCTCAAATAACTTATTTTAGACAAAAATAAAGATGTGTTAGCAAAGTTTTGTGAGCAAATGTGGCAATCCCAGGTCATCCTCTTTAGAATCTTTCAAATCAATTTATAAACATGAATGTTCTGTTTAAGGAGTAGTTTGCAGTTTACTTATTTGTCTTTTTCCACCTGTTTCAGCTTGGAGAAAACAAGAGTTGGAATGGCCAGAATGTTGGGTTTCCTGAGCCAACAAGTAACAGTGAGTATTGCTTTCTAAATTCATATTTATACTTACATATCTTGGTTTCTGTAGGATTTGTATTTGTAAAAATATTTTTGTAAACATTTTAGGGGTTTTATTGCAATTAGATGAATTAACTCTTGAGTGTCCACTATGTGAGTATAGGTATGAATGAGTGAAGGAACAAGGAATTTCCTCATTGAATCATTGAATCCTTCATTGTAAGGCATTTTAGAAGGTCATCTAAACTGCCTGCTCTAAGCAGGGTCAGTACAGAGTTCAGACAAGGTTGCTTATGTCTTTTTCCCAGTTCTCCAAGGGTGGAGATTCCATAGCTTCTCTAGGCAGCTTATTTCTATGCTTTATTATCTTCACATCGATTGTTTTTCTTTTGTATCCCAGTCAGAACATCTCTTGTTTGTTTATGCTATCATCTCCTGTTTCTTCTGCTACATACCTCAGTAATGTGCCTGGCTCCATCTTTTTGGCAACCTTTTCTTAGGTATTGGAAGGTTTCTATTAGGTAAAATAAAGCATACCACTGTCCTCTAAGCCTGATCATCCAAAAAGGTTTTCAACATCTAGTAATTCACCTACGTAGACTCCAACATGACAGTTTGGATACAAGAATGCTGTGGGAGACTTGATGTCAGAAACCTTGCTAAAGCCAAGGTAAATTACATCCACTGCTCTCCTGTCATGCATACATCCAGTAATTTTATCATAAAAGGCGATCAGGTTATTGAGCCTGGTTTTTATCCTTGGGTAAATTCATTCTGATTGTTCCCAATGGCTTTTTTCTCCTTTGTGTGACCAAAAATGGCTTTAAGAGGACTTCCTGCATGATTTTCCCAGGGACTGAAGTGAGGCTGACCAGCCTGCCTTTTTTAATGATGATGATGCCTTTCTCCAGGCGTTGGAGACCTCTCCTGACCTCCATGACTTTTTGAAGATAATAGAGAGTGGCCTCACAATGACATAAGCTGGTTGACTCAGCACACTGAGAGATATCCCATTTGGTCAAATGGACTTGTATGGGCTCAGAATTTCTCAAGACATCCCTGACTCTGATCAGGTTCTGCTGCTGGTAGTTTCTTTCTTCCATGAGCCATGTCTATAGACACAGAGCCCTGAGAGACCTTGTTGGTGAAGCATTTTCACTGCAACGGATAAAGAATAGGACAGACCTTTGTGACTTTATAACTAGATTTTTGCTGTTTAGAGTGGAAAAGATAATATAAATAGTACTTCTTCACTTTTCTGTGAGCCCTGGATTCTTCTCTAGAGCTGTGTTGGGTTTTGAACTTGTTAAGAATCCCAAACACTATCTCCATCAACTAAGGATTATACTAGAGACAGACACACACATGGGCTACCTTCCGTTTTTTGCCTGTATACATCTGAAGGACGTGATCCTAAAAGCAGATTTAAGGGGGTTCAGTAGCGTTCTAGTGTATATGCAGTCTTCCCACTCACTAGACCTGGAGAATAATTTGTCCTTCAGCTTACGCAAGAGTTTGCTAATATTTAAAGTGATCTTGGATTCAGCACACGCCATTGTGTTTCTCTGAAAGGAAGGATTCTACAGGATCTAAGACTTCTTATTAATTACTTTCTTCCAGTCCTATCATCAATCGCCATCAATACTTCTTGATATTTTCTGTTTGCATTGTCAAAATCTCTAAGGACATGGTCTGTGAAACATCTCCAAAAATTCACATCTTCAGATGTTAACATATTGGAGTTTGGGACAGCAGAATAAGACCTCTAGCTTTTCTCTCCTATCCTTGCAGTGTCTTGTAACAAAGGTATTTATAGGTGACATCACAACCATCTACTACACCAAGAAAAAAACATCTCTTTCCCAGGCTTCATCTGGCAAGAAAACTCTGGCAGTTACAAATGTAAATCCAAATCTAGAAAGAGAACAGAAAGGCAAACTCACTCAACAGGAAACAAGATCAACAAAAATTGTATTTTAAACCTGTGCTGGCCAAAGAACTTACTTTTCACAGAATGGCCTGCTCGCAGGCCTTTTTGTGGCCAGCACAGGCAATGGTACAGAAATGGGTTTTCATTCTGGGATGCTTTTCTAATGCACGACACTTCTAGATGCCTTCATTTCCCTTCCTCTGATCTCCAAGTAAATTTGAAATCAAAGGAGGTGTAGATGTCATGTCAAAAGACATAGACCATTTATTTCTGCCAGTGCTGTTCAGAGACCACTGTGCTTAATCCCTTAACTCCTTTTTTGAGGGTTCCCATCTAGAGGCAACATTAATGATAATCAGCTGATTAAAGTATCATTTTTTGTTTTGGAGGAACTATGTGCAAAATAGGAAGGGTCGGAACCCAAAATGTTATCAACAGACATATATTTTTTAACTCTTCGCCTCATAAAGGGCCTTTCTCTTCTAGGGTATTTTCTTTAAAATTTACAGCTGAACTGTGGTTTCCATATAGACGTATAAGAGGAGAATGAATATGTTACAGCTACGTAGAGGACAGACCAGTCTTTCTTCACCATAAAGTCTCACCCAGAATTCATGGAAGACCTACAGATGCAATTTTCTTTAAATGTACTGATGTGGTACCACCGCTGGCTGAATTAATTGCTAATAGATCTTCCTTCTGAGGTTCTCATTGAAACCTCTCTTGGTATTTCTAAACTAAAATGGCCTTTCTGATAGAATTATGAATCTGCTGTATCGATTGGCACTCTATTAAAGTGTATTTTTATATAGAAAAACTGTAGTAGTTTCCGTACTGTAGATCTTTCAACATATAAATATCATACTATTTATTTGTAATGTATAGGGAGGAACCTGGATAGAAAATGTATAGAACGTTTTTGTATGTTTTGGTAACCAGTAAGTTCAGTTGATACCTTCCTACTGAACATACTATGAAGAGGCTGTTTTCAGGCCTGAGGACAGGGGATTGCCGCATCTGGAGAAGAGCTGTACAGTATCACTTGGTATTTCTCACCAGTTTTCCAAAGTCATGTTTACTTGTTGAAATGCTGCACTAGTAGGGGGCTGATCTGCCAGTACACGTTTATCTATGAGCACTTTGCCTGCTCTGCTTCTGCTAGAATATTATGTGTTAGTTTCCCACACAGGAAATGCATAAAAAATCCTGAAGAAGAACTAGTATTATTAAGAGTTTTCCCTACACACACCTGCTGATCTTCCCCTAAGCCCCAGGGTGCAAAATAACTTCAGAGCTTTATAGTCAAGGAGAACTGAAGAAATTTGAAGTGTCTTCTACTTTTGAATAAAAGAATTCACTTGAATGCGTAATCTCTCATGTGCCTGTGAAATGCAGGGATTTTTTAAGGCAGTTCCAAACAAGTTCCACTGTTTGATATCAAAAATGTCACAGCCTTTCATGTATGAATATGCTAGTTTATATTTAAGAACAACAGTTGTTGGTAGGTGGATCTACTCTTGCAGTGTCGTCACTATTGTAGGAAGTTTTAAAGAGGTCAAATGGAGCAGCTTCTTTCCTTCTATATCCTTGCTTATAAGAGAAATGTACAGTTTGCATTTGTTGTTAACCTAACGTTCCGTGATCTTGAAAATCCAAGGCTCTGAGATTGCTATGTCTACCATTTGGCAGCTCTTCCTCAGATTTCCAGTAATTTTATTCCAGGAAAACAATAGTGTCCTGCTGGCACAATGTGTTGTACATTAATTTCCTTTTGCAGGCAGGTACTCTCTCTTTGTGTACGCTATGTGAAATAAAACTGGAGTAGTACAGTGAAGTTGTGTACTTCAGTGCAACAAAACCAAAAATCGTAACAGTTATATATTTTAGTACAGTCGAAGAACAGGTTTCGTTGTACCCTTATTATGTAGTTTGGTTTTGCTCAGAAATACCCTACAGTCTCTATCCTCCTACATACTTGCTCAATGCATCTTTAGTATTCCCTATTAAATACCCTCGAAAATTAACTTCTGTTCCCTTCTATCATGTTACTTTTGCAACTGTCCTTGTGGCACACTTCTGTTCCTCCTACTCATTGGCAAAGCTTTTTGCCACAGGATTACTTTGCCTTTCCTCTTCATTTCACAATCTTAAAGATGAAACAAGAAGCTATTTGTTTCTTCGTTTGGAAGATCTTAGACATTTTTCACACGTGAACTAACAAGAACGTTGAGTGAGGTTTTTTCCCTGATGCATAGGGAAGAGACTTTGAGACACTGTGGGCAGACCACAAGCATTTGCAGCCCATACAGGAGATATTTACTGTCAACAGAATGCTCATTTATCTCTCTGGATTTGACTTAAGCAGTTATCAACAAAAACAAAACATGGAACAAATAAACAATCCTAATGCAAAGTGCATTTTCTTGGGAACATATTTTGGTTTTATATTTCTGGATGAGTTAGTCACAAGCATCATACAGTATGTGTTTTAGGAGAAGCTGTAGATGAGCAATGAAGAACAAAAATATATGAAATAAAAGGAAAAAGTAGCATAAAAGTATTATAAATCTAAGAAGGAAAAAATGACCCTGACTGCTTTTGTATGTTCTCCACCCTCAATTTTTCATAGTATAGTTTTCCTTTGTCTATTTCCAGCAATTTGGGAAGTCACAAAATAAGTATTGAAAAATTAGTAATAACAAAAAAATACATTTTGAGCAATTGTACGTCTCTGTAATGGACAGGCTCTTTGTTTTTCTTGCCTAACGTTTTATTACTAGGGATTCATGCATGACTTTACAGTCTTTGTTCTTCAGAGTACATCTGCTCCTGCTGTTTGTTCACCACCTGAAATCATAATCATTTGTTTGTGACATCACAATTAGTTACTATGAGGATGATTAGATTGTCACCAACAGATGATTATGATTTCAGATGGTAAATGAGCAGCAGGAGCAGATGATCTCCTAAGGAACAAGGTTACTTGATCTCATGCAATTATTCTCAGTAAAAAAGAAAAAAAAGCAATGAGAAGAAAGCAAATAGCTATTCAAAAGAGTTTCTTAAATCTCTGATAAGGAAATTTGAGCATTTTTCCATAAATAACATGTATTTTAGTATTTTTAAAAATCTTCTTAAGTAATAAGATATTAAAAATATCAGAAATATAAAAAATATGAAAATATATGGTGTTATGTAAGCCGTAACTGTATGGTTACATTCAAATTCTTTCTCAGATGTTTCTTTACCAGTATTTTTTTGGAGAAAAGAAATGCAAAATAAATCATGTATTTATGAAATTTTGCGTACTAATACATCTTCACTTTGGAGGAAACAAAATTTATGTGAACTTTATAGTTCTGGCCCTCACTTGTTTTATAAAGACTTTTTTTTTTTTAAGTCCTCTACATGTTTATTTTTCAGCTGGGGATTTTGGTGAAGACTTGCAGTAGATAATTTGATACCCCTGTATTTCCATGGACATTAACTGAAGTCTGCAGTTTGGGAATAAAGGTTTTGTTTTGTATTTCAGACTTTTTTAATTGGAATTGATATATGTTATATTTTGCTGAAATATGTAATTCTTTTGGGTTTATTGCAACGGTGACTTGCAGTGGCTTCTATGCTTTTTTGCTTACTAAGTACCACTTTTCATTGGACTTCACTTCTGAATTGCTTTACTTCACTTCTGAATTGGTTCCAAACTTACTAGACTTCGTCAATTATAATACACTCTTGCTAGGAGCTAGATTGATAGATTACGACACATTTATTGAATTATTTGTCATTCTGAGCAGAAACCACAGTAAGAGGGGTTGACAACAGCACTTACTTGATGAAGCACAGGCCCCAGAACAGTAGATTTCCATCTCTTTGGTTTGTTTGGGGTTTTTTTTTTCTGTCTTGGGTTTTGGGTTTTGTTGTTTGTTTTTTTTTTTTTTGTGGGGCGTTTTTTAGCAAACATACTGTTGGGTGAACATTACACCATCACTGTGGGTTTCAGGGAGTAGTTCCATC
This sequence comes from Leptosomus discolor, assembly GCF_034619465.1. Taxonomy (NCBI): domain Eukaryota; kingdom Metazoa; phylum Chordata; class Aves; order Leptosomiformes; family Leptosomidae; genus Leptosomus; species Leptosomus discolor. Next base: position 47,906,138 of record NC_141395.1, on the reverse strand, counting down.
AGCTGAGCCACTTGTCTATGCTCTGTGTGTCTCATGACCTCGGCTAGAGTCTCTTATAGCAGTTGGTTGTGTTTAAATAACACCTTGGCTCTATAGCTGCTGTGTTGGTGTACTAGTTTAAAAAAAAAAAACCCAGAGCAAGGATTCATCCCATCTTCTAGCAAGGGTCTGAGATAACTGATTTTCTTTCTAACTGAAGAAATAGGAAAATTAAATTTAGAAGCAGAGGAGATTTGTCCAATTTTGTTTCTTCCCTGAGTTGTTGAGGCTAGGAAATCTGTGCTGTATTTGGCATTATTAGTAATTAATGTGTTATTTTTCAGTTTCATCTAGCAATAAGAATGAGCTAATAATTTATCCAAAATAATATCAATTAAATACAGCTTGCATGTATTTTTTGAAATACTTGAAAAAAAACCTTCTGAAACAATATTAAAAAGCACCTCATATTGATGAAACAGGGAAGGGAGTGTTGTTATTTTTTCCTTGCTGTTTTGAGAACTAGTGACAAGACCCAAATTAGCATTTTTGTGTGTAAGTGGGGTTTGGGTGCAACTCGGGTGTGTGGGACCACAACCACAATTGGTCCTCCTTCTTTCACCACGTTTCCCCTTCGGAGATGCTCAGTTAGGTGCTTAAAGTACTGCAAGTTTTGCATCTGCAGATGCGATACTTTCTTTGCTGAGTTTAGTGTGTATTTCTAAAGTACCTAGTGTTTTAAACATGTTCCCAGAAAGTTGGGAGACTTAGATTTTGTTTCCTTCTTCACCAGAAGGAGATTACTCATGGGGTGCAGAGTAATCTGGATAATGGCAGCCACCCTTTGGAGATGTGTATCTAACATCATTGTGATTTGCAGACAGAAAATAAAAAATCAGATGCTGTCAAAATGCAAGAAATCCACAGAGAAGGGGTGATCTGAAGGAATCATGACTTTGAAGTCTGTTGATTAAAGCACTTGTGAGTGAAGGTGCAGATGTGTATTCTGATGTTCCCTGGCTGGTTTACAGGTAATATATTCTGCATATTTTAGATACAGGTTAAAAAAAGAAAAGTGTTGAAAGCAACCTGAAGCCTGGTTCTTGAGTAGTATGGGTTGTGCATATGGAAGAAACATACACTCCGTCTGTGAGGCTTGTGCTTTGGATGCCCTCAGGCTGAGAAGGAACCCAAGTCAGCTTCTAGGAGACTGCTTAACCATTAAGCTCTTGATGTATGAAATGTATAAAGAGGAAACAGCCAGCATGACAGCAGATAGCCAGCTCTGTGGGTAGAGATAGCTTCAGAGAAATTATCCTTTTGCTTTTCTTGATCCCCTAAAATACCTATATTTACATTTGTTCAAGGTTACTAGTCTATTCCTATTCCTGCATGTGAAATAGCAGCACAGAGCTGTTTTTTGATGTTAGCTCTCAAATTCAGATTTAATAATGTAATTCTGCAAGTTACCTGCATTTGGATTTCTATCTTCAGCCAAGCAAACGGAGCAGTATCACACAGTTAGCCTCAAGACTGTGTTTCTCTAAATACTTTCACTTCTCTGAAGTCTTTTCCCCTTTTCCTACTCCCCTGCAACCCAACATGTACCTCACCCTTAGCCTAGGACATTAATGTCCTTGAAGAATTGGATCGCTTGAACCAAGGCTTTATTGCTGTCAGAACCAAGACTTAATTCTCCATTCTATACTCTATCACCTTTGTCTTACATCAAACATCTTATCCCTATGACTTCCACTCCCCCACCGCTTTCTCCTCCTCAGATTTCATCTTCGCTCATACCTATGCTGTGCTTGTTGATGTCCCACTTGACCTTCTTAGCTTCAGCAACCTCTCTATCTTGTCTAGTAGACTTGATCATTCTTTCATCTCTTCTGCATGTGGGTCATGCCTTTGTTTTCATCATCACAATTCTCATTCCCCTCTTAATCTGTTAATGCCTGCACAGGTCACCACCAGTTGCACTTAGGCACTCTCCCAATTACTTTACACCCTCAAAAATCCCTTTCTTGCAGCTTTTACCAGCACCTTGATCGACCAGCTCACTAGCTTGATTTCCCCCTACTCCAAATTTGCTGATCCTCATTACTGGTAAGAATACTGTCCTTTCTTCTGCATTTAGATTGGTTCTTTTCAGAACCTGCTTCAACTTAATCCTAGGTTATCTGGTACATTGACACGTTGTTGGAAATTTACCATGCAGAAATTATCATGTAAAAATAACGGTGTAGGTGTTTCTTCTGTCTATTGGAATATTTCATAGAATGTCCAGTAGAAATTCCCTACTGCAAACACGAAGTCTTATTTTTACCAAAATCTTATGTTCCCAAGCAGAGGTAAAGCTGTGGGAGATTTCAAAGGACTTTCCTCACACAAATTAAACACCAAATGTTACAGGAAGGTATACAATTTAAGTCTCCTGCGACACTGCAGTTTGCTTTTTTGGCTGTACAGAAAAAGTTGCAGTGAAAATAAGGATATCAAGACCTGGCTTTGTGAAGAACTAAATAGTATTTACTTCAGTGTCATGGTTATTTTAAGGTTAAACAAACTAGTATTTTAATGAGTGACTTTATATAACATCGGTTTGTTTAAGGTCACAGAGATGAGATCTTTCGATTGAAGGACATTGTGTAATGACAAAACATTTTTTCATGTCTGAATGTTGCAGTAGCTGGTGACTTAGAAATACCACAGATAGCTGTGTTAAGTAGGTAATGATTGCATCTTGGTTCTTCAAGCCAAGATTGTGTGTAGACTATTACTGAGAACATAATGGCTGTCCTGTTTGCCTATTCACTTGTTTGACTGACGTTTGCTTCCTACTGAGGTAATGAAACAAAATTTGAAAATATTCTAGTGTATAAATAGGTTTTTACAATGAGTGGAGTATAAAATGATAATTTCTTTTTATGCTAATATTTACGTTTTTCAGTCTTGTTATTGAAATAGTTATTTGCTTTTATAAATGCTCTTTTTTGCTCTCAGTGGATTCATAATGGGCCACATTCTAAGGGCATGTTGAGAACCTGCCAGTTCTGTGGAAGAATTACTGCATGTGAATTATTGCATTATTGCCATGCCTCTTAAGGTTTTGTTCATTTTAACTTACAGAATAGTGAAGTCAGGATTAGATCTGGGTCTAACTTTTCCTGATTAATACCTTACTACAAGATTTTGCCGCGTGCTTTGAGCAGCACAATGCAAGAATTTTTTTTCATTGTCAATACAAGTAGCATAATCTGAAAGAAAGCTTTTTGATGATTATCTATCAAGTATTTTATTCAGTTCCAAAAATACTGATTATCTCTTCATGAATAATCTTTTCCTCATCCAGTGATGGGTTATTTCAAATAGCAAGGTGTTAATTTGTGAGCATGTCGTATACAGAATTATATCATGGTTTACTTTGACTCATTACACAAGACGAAAGCGCTCCTTCATGCTATGAAAGCGCTTCTTCCTGCTGGTGCCCCGTATCACTGATTGTGGTGCAGGGAAGAGCATGTGCTCTTCAGGGGTGTCAGGGAAAGTCATACTCCAGCTGACGCTGCTTCTGACGCACTGACAAGTATAGCTTTGCTGTAGGACAGGTGAGAGCCTTGGGAGAAAATTGTCGTTCTCCAAGAAAGAATAAAGCTGTGATTTAGACCAAGTATACTGAGCGTCCATAGGCGTGACAGCAAAAGGAGACAATGGAAGATCAAGAAACTTGTTCTTAGGTAAGAGAGGTCTTTGGTGTGGAGTTTTTGGAGACTTCAGAAGATTGTGAGAGGCTGCTAACAATTACCACCAAGGATGAATAAGACATGTTTTTCAAATGTTAGTGATTACACTGCATAGCTAGCTTGCATATTTTCATAGCACATTTGCCCACAGGTTTAAATAATATGAATGGAAATTATTTTAACATGTTTTGTGAATGTACCTTTAGGTTAATGTCCAGCAGAAGGTGTGATGTTGTTGGCCTAAATGGTAGTATTACAGATCCTGTGACTCCTAATGCTGCCTTTGGAGTATGGTGAAGTTAGTATGGGGTAAATATTCAGTGGATACAAAAATCCATATTTTTTTTTAGCTGAAAGACTAACAAAAATATGAAAATATTCATCTAGAGATGTTCTGCAATGCATAAAGGTGTTAGAGGACAGTATTTCTGCCTTCCATGTATTTTGTTGAAGTGCTTGTTGGAAGAGTAATTAAGATAATTTCTGAAGAGTCCTTTTGTTTTTACACTTAATCCTCTGTTGATGTCATATTCCATACTCCTTGTCTTGTGATAACAGCTTTACCACTGTAACTAAACTGTTTTTTGTGTATATATATATATATGTGTATATATATTCACACTGTTCTACAATTCAACAGAGTTGAAGCAAGCAGATAACAGTGAGAAATTATATTTAAGAAATATTAAAAATAGATAATGAATTACAGTTAATATATGCTTGATAGAAGTTTTCAGAGACCAAATTTTTATTGGCTTTTTAAAACAAGTTTGTAAGAAGCTTCGTGAAACATAGGCCCTGAATATAAAAAGTTAATAGCTTGCAACTATATTAATGTAACGACTAGAATATTACATTACTTTGTTTCCAGAGATAATCAATGATGGTAATATAATATCTGCCTCTCAGAGCCCATGTATGATTTAAATTAATTATTGCTTATAAAGCACTTTGAAGTCTTTAGCAGAAAGGTGTTGCATAAGTGTAAAGGTAGTATTATTAATTTAACATCACCATTAAAGTCAGTACTTTAGGAGCATTTGCTGTACTCTGCTCAATATCTTTTTATTCATCATATGCTGCATATTAGTTATTTTAACATTTAGAAAGCTTAGTAATCTGGACATATTCCAAGCCATTGTTCCAGACAGCGGTTAGATATTCGGGTGGATCATGTAAAAACAGTGAAATGGCTGAGAAAGCATGTAAAATGTTTGTTTTAAGTAATATTACATCAATGGAACAGACATCTGCAGCACTGGAATTGATTTTAAACGGCTTTAAACTTTTTTTAAGTTAACATACTATGTTTTTCTAAAATTGATTTGGGGGGGCTATTACCATATTATTTCTGAACAAGTCTACTGGTTTACCTTTTGTTCCATTTTCATTTCTGTTTCTCAAATATTTATAGGAAATCAGATTTACAGTAGGCAGGTCTTCGGAGGCGACAAACACCTGCCACTCAGTATTATTGTTGCTGTTTGATTTTGTAACCTAACATCAGCTATCAATATCTGTATTATCTATTTTAATTTTCTTTTGTGTTAGCTCCTATATAAGACTATTTAAAAATGTGAGCAGTGATAGGCCTTGGAGGTTGTAGCCTCAGAAAAAGGGTATCAAATCAGTCTATCATGTAGTGATTATGTGCCATAAAATAATGCTGCATGTTTACACAGTTGTTATCTACAAAGTTATATTCTAAATTGTCCCAAATGGAGAAAAAGAAATTTTAGGGACCCTGTCCTCTGTCTTTCCCAATAGCATTGTCTTGAGTTTGTGCTTAGCTCTAGTGTTCAGGGCAGGGTTCACTGGCTTTGGAGCCAGTTGCAAGACTGGGTGAAACACCTTTCAAGTTAAGAGTTCAGGGTCCAACCGGGCTCCTCAGCCCCACAAAGGTAGGTGGGAAGAGCAGTCAGGTGAATTACAGATACGTCTTTGTGAATGGTATAAGCCGATGGTCCGGCTTTCTGAAAGCAATATTAATTTAAAAGCCAAATGTGTGAGTAAATCAGTTAAAAGATTCACCTGTAAGCAGTTTGCTAAGTCAGCAGTGAGGAAATTTGATTTTCACCGTGTAGTTGAAAGTGAGGATATTAATTACTGGTAATATTTTTGAGTCTTCTCCTTGTAGTAGACATTTTATTTAAAAATACTGCCTGCACTATTAGGATTAGAGGAATCCTTTCTAGGTAACTGGAAATTAATTTTCTTCTCTTTGAATTTATCCTACATTCTAAGATGAATTTAATACTTACTGTAAATGAATTAAACATTGAACCCTTTGATTTCTCTTGGGAAAGAGAAAACAGGTTAACAAACAGGTTCATCATCCCTAGAATGAAATGCCGTATGGCTCAAGTTCATCCATTTTTTTTCCAATACATGCTACAAGATTAAAGCATGCTATTAATATGAAATTACACATTTCAGGCTTATTTTTCAATATTTTAATAATAAGAAAGAGGTTTTTCTCTTATATCAGTAAACTGGGTACTCATGTTTCCAACAAATGCTTCATTGTGTATGAAAACTAGCAAACTTCAGACTTAATTTTGAGCATTTCCATCCACAGGACTATCAGCAAAACTGATCAAGTATGTATTCCTGTTTCCAAGCAGATTTAGGGTTGAGACATTTTCTAAAAATATTTTGAAAATTTTGGAATGTAGACAAATTATCCCCAATTTACATGTCACTGGAAATATTTAAAAGTAATTCACTTAAATGAATTCAGATGTTTTTACTATTTACCCTAACTCTTATTGATCAGTGATGACACAGATATCCTTTCCATGTTCTGTGTAAATGTTGTCCAAGGCAAGTAGCTATTTGCAAACTATAGGATGCCATGTACACAGCTAATAAATAACCTCCTCTTCACTGAAGAGCAATCAATCACCTAAGAGTCATTAGCAGAGCAGCGATGTGGCTGCAGGGCAATTCTAGGTTGTTTAAGCCCAGGCTGCCGCTGCAATTCAGCACACTTGGAGCCAGCCCTTGAGGCAGTGCTGCTACCACAGGAAGCCGTCCTGCCCTCCTTTTGCCTCCAACAGCTCATTCTCATGAGCATCACTGCGTGGTCCTACAGGTGCTGGTGCTGGCGGAAGCGATAGAACAGCTGGAGAGGACAAACAGCAGCTGTAGGTGGGAGAGAAAAGAACTACTTCTGGTGGCGACAGTGCTGACATAGGCTAGTCTAAATTACTTGTGGAATAACAGCCTAAATTATTGTATGAGGTAGGAGGCAGAAGATTGGAGTGAAATAACGATTGTGCTACTATTTTGAAGTAGCAGCTGTTCCTCGTGGTTTGTAGATGTCCAAACCTTACTTGTTTGTGATGTGTATTCTGCGCTAGCCACAGTTTTAAAGTCCAGGCTTGTACCTTCTTAAAACGAGTAGGGGAAGAGGATTAAGAGGAGCACTTCAGATCTATTTTGTTTCTAAATACATTTTGCAATTTCATTTACAGTTACCATGTAAAAAAGCTACTGCTTCTTAATGCTTGCTTTGTTTTCCACTGCAAAACACATTAATGAAAATTGTCGACACATCAAACCCATTCTAGAGTAATGAGAATTATCTTTGTTTTTATTTTCAGCACCAAAGGGAATACTCCATCTCTCTCCTGATGTTTATCAAGAGATGGAAGCAAGCCGCAACAAATCAGCCCCTGGTACCACTGTAAGCTATTTGTCGTCCAAAGAAATGAGCCAGACTTCCAGCTCTTTCTTCAGCATATCTCCTACAACAAATAGCACAGCTACGATTGCCAGGGAACTTCTCATGAATGGAACATCCCCAACTGCCGAAGCCATAGGTCTAAAAGGAATTTCTCCTGCTTCCCCCTGCTCTGCAGTGCAGCCTTCAAAACAGCTGGAGTATTTGGCAAGGATTCAAGGCTTTCAGGTATGGGAGGGGGAAAACGAAGCTCTTCAGCCAGAATCATAGCATTACCATCAAGGTTTCACTCTTGCCCTCTTGAATGTGGGCATGCATGTAACTTATCTTGTAAAATTTAGCTGGTGTCCAAGGCAGTTTCTGGGTCCAGGAGATACAACCCTGCACCAGTATACACGTCCCTCCTTCTCTCTTTTTTTTTTTTTTTTTTTTGTTCCTTCCTTCCATTCACCTTACTGCAGGCCATCTTTCTCTTTTGTTTATTCTCCTTAAATAATTACAGGCTTAAATTATGCTTTTTACTTGCACTTCTTTGAGAGTCTTCACCTCTTGGCATTAGAAGCTTTACATACTGCTCTGGCGTTGGCTTCTCTCTTTGACTCTGACCCAGAAGGTACTGACGCAGCACCTTAACTTTGTGTTTGTCTTCTGGGCCGGGTCGTGAAAGCTGTTACTTTACTTCCCAGCCTGCACCTCTTAGTTGTAACCTGTAGAACAACATTTTGATCAGAAGGTGCAGCCTAGGAGCAGACCTGGTGTCAGAGCAATGCAGAATGTTTTTGACATCACAGTCAATACTAGAGAATGTCAGATGAACCATGCTGGGCCAGTGCATGAGTCCTTCAGCACTGGTAACCTGTGCCCAGCAACGGCAAATGCTCTACGTTTCATAGGACAGTGGCAGCCTCCGTAGTACATCCAGTCATTTCTGCAGTGTGGAAGGTGGGAAAAGGAAGCCTCTTCTCGATCACCGTTACATGCAAAATTACAGGCATATATGGATAGTAGCTCATTTTACTGTCTTGCACCATCGGAGGATAGGACCAGCTATGTAGAAATATTCTTTCTCCTGTCGTAGTTTTTTGGTTTGGTTTGGTTTATTTTTTCCTTTTCAGAGTTGTGAATTTGTTTCATTTCAAAAGTTGGTTTCATATGTTCTAGCATTTGTAATTTGATCATGTAACCAAATTCTGAAATTGGGAGGTTTCTGTTAGAATTTTTGCATGCCTGATAATGACTTTTTTCATCAAAACCCGTGTAATTTACAAAGTATGCAGTTGTTGGAAGTGATTTAAAAGAGGCTGCTAGAATTCAAGAAATAGTGTCAGATGTTCTGTTGGAATAAGCAGCATAGTTAAATTGCGTTTGCGTACATCAGATATCACCAGTTGTGGATTTGATCTAATGCTGTTTCTGTCTACAATGTATATTCAGCTTTCTTTTGGTCTTCATTTTTAAAATGTCATTTTTGATTCATTAGTTTGAATGTCTCTTAATGCAAGAAATGGTAAAAGCCTAAGCCTCTCCATAGTAGAGTTAAGCTGCTAATAGGAATTCAGTTCTCCTGAATTCTGTTTATTACCTGCCTGCAGTAGAAACAGATGAATTCTGATGAAAAGAAATTTAATCGGTGAAGTTTTCACTGCTCATTTTCACGTCTTCTCAGATTGCCTGTGTCTACTAGTAACACGTTATTTTCATAGAACTGATGCACAATTTATGTTACTGTTTTGATTCCTACTTGCCTACAGTATGTGGTTACTGTAAAATGATTAGTTGTGTTTGTCCTGGGTTTTTTATGCTTTGATTCTAGATGCTTATGTAGAAATTGTTTTTAAAGGGTCTTACCTTGAGCCAAAAAGTATAATCCGTTTCATCTGTAAACTAGACTACTACTTTTTACCTGGCCCTGATACAAACCAAGGAGTTTGGTAGAGAGTCTCGATTATTAACGTCTCTCCGCTGTATATGTAACTGATGGTTTTACATCATCTTAGCATGCTTTTTAACACCTCGCTTGAATAAGCCTGGTATTGATGTGAAACTCTGCCACTGCTGGGTGGCTGAGCCGAGGTGGAGCAGTGAACAGAATCTCTGTGGGAAATGGCTCAGTGGCCTGTCAGGTGCATATCACAGGTCTCTTCACCATTTCAGCCTAGAAAGCTCTTTGTGTTTAAGAGTTTGAAAGCTGATTTCTTTACAGGTGAACTTTCTCAGGCATATTTACTACGTAGAAAACTACTGCATTTGCAAACAGCTAGCTTGTTTCATGTTTTCTGAATGACCCCAAATGATTTTAAATTGTTAGCATGTATTTGTATTCTGGTCCAGATGATAACCATAGTTTTGTCTTTCATTGAAGAACGTATACATTCTGTTCTGTTACAATGTATTTTTGAATTTTTAAAAAAAATCAATAAATACTCATATGATGTTTCATTTGTAAATGTAAAAAAATGTTATTTGCTTATTTGAATGTTTTTTTGAACTTCTTTAGCTGCAGGGGACATGTCTTTAAAATGTGCTTATTGAATTTAAATTCTTCTGAACTGTTTGTATATGATCTCAGCCATGTTTTATTGTAAGCCCTTAATATTAAGAGTTATTGGGACCAATGTATGGAGAAGTACTAAAAAATTACATTTTTATGTTTTATGGCTTCTTATTCTAAAGATACTTGTAATTGATAAGCAGCAGCTCAGTGTCACTGAAAAACAGGTGTTTAGTTTGGATACTTTCAAGGCTCAGGCTTCAAATTACCAGTGATGATTAAACACAAATACTTCAAGCAAGCCTTTACAAACTCTGAATAAAGCATGTTTAGTGCTTGCTTCATATTTATGAATACAATCTACCAGTTAATTCTTTTGGAGGCTTTGCCTGGAGATGGTTTAAAGGAAAATTCAGCTTTGGTAAGATTGTTATTTTTAAGTGACTATGGAGTATTTTAGTCATTGTTTTGTAACTAGATTAGGAAAGTTACAGTTATTTTTGCTGACCGTTTAAATGCAGTAAATTATTCAGAGTTTGTTTAGATGGAAGCATTTAGAGAAGCTGTTTACACATGAATAATGTGAGCCTCCAGTTTTTACTGAGGCAAAACACAAGTTGCAGGTAGTCCAGTAGGAAATTCCCCTGGGAGTTCCCATGAAGCAAAGATCGTAAAATTTAAACAGCCACGATTGAGTGCCCACAGTCAGTCCTAGTGTGTGGCCGCAGCCATACTTGGCTTGTTGTGTTGGCAGGACTTAACAATCTTAACTTTTTCTCCATAGTGGCTACGTAATAGAAACTCACATGAGATAACAGTTTCCGCTTGATGTATTCCTTTGATTGCAATGGTTACACAATTTTATTCTTTTTTTTCTGCTCCACATTGGTTTAGTGGTTAACTGCTTCACTTTATACATTGATGGATTTAAATGTTGTTGGGCATTTCTAAATGTTTCTCATCTCCCCAGCCAGTCACAAAGTCATATGTTTCTGAGTGACTGCATGCCCAGGAAAAGTCCTGCTGGACGCTCTGGGGTCAGGTTTATTTGTGGCACAAACATTTCAGCGCATGTTTTTGAATTGTTGGCAGAGCTGGGCCTACGCTAAATTTCCACACTTGTATTTGGGTTAACACTGAGCTCAAACCTTTCCCTACAGTGGCTTTAAACAAAACAAACACTTATTTTGCTTTGTTGGAGGTTGGATTTGGAAATCAGTCTAGGAATGCTTGGATCTCACTACTGAGATATGCATGTGAGGAAAATTTCAGGGAAATTCAACCCTCAGTGAATTTCAAGGAAGGAGCTATAGTTTTAATCTGATCTGTACATGATTGCAAATTTCTCAGGGCAGGTCAAATTTTAAGCAGCACCTAAATACCGCTTTCAGAATTGACACAGGCACTATGGATGCTAACAGCAAATCATTTAAAGCTGTAAAGTCATCTATAAAGGTAGATTCTTGGGATTTTCATAAACATCTGTGCAGATTAGGTGCCTGACTTCCAGTTTGATCGTAAGCCTGGACAGCCCACACAGTGTTTTGCAAATTTGGGCTATCGCCCCATGCTGTAAACTCATCGCCTGAAGCCGATCATAGCTTTGAGACTTCTGCCCTGTACTGTGTTGTCCGATGCAGACATGTCCTCATGTACTGTGGGTTGTCATTCTGGTGCGGTCGGTAATGGTACTTCCCTCGGTGCCTGCTCACTGCTTTCGCTGAAGGTTGTAGGGACTGACAGAAAGAGCAGAAAGGGCCAAGTCTGGCTTCTTCAGACTCTGTGTAGTATGCGGAACAGCTGTCAGTCATAGCTTAGGCCGTGCTGTGACCGGTTCATGGTCTCTCACATTTAGCTGTGGCTGCTAACGAGCACAGCACCTTAGAACTGGTACCTGGCTTCCTGAATAAAGGACGGTGGGTGACCTTTGCATCTGTTCTGCCTGAATTTGCGAAGGTTTGTGGATCCCAACCCTGTTTTTACCCAAGATGTCTTTCTTTTTGACCAATATTAAATTCGCTGTCAGAACTTGTTGACAGTGTTCATGACAGTTAAGTAGTTCCTGATCTTTTTAAAAATGAAGAGTTTGGGCCTGAAATTCTCTTTCAAGCAAATGTAGACACAGTCATGAAAATCAGATTTGAGTTCTGTGGGAGTTTTTAATACAAAAGGAATGAATGAGGGATTCAGGGTTAAGGCTGAAGGAAATGATTGAGATATAAATTATTATCATCACATCACAACTTTCATATCTTGAAATCTGATGCAGTTGCCTTTATCTTCATTAACATTTTGTGTCCAAGTATGCTGACGCATCGATGGTGGCTGGCAATTCAATTCAAAAGTTGTTTTCCAAAGCAGGTCATAATTAAGAAATGTTGCTTACTTAGTTAAATTAAAATTCATTGGACTTCACTAGATGGACACAGCTTTCCTTTCGTTAGTTCTTGTTCGTTACATGACCCAGCAAAATGTGCATACTTAATTTGCAAGAGCTCCCTGGGAATCTTGACATTAGCTATTTCCCTCCTTCTTTCTTACCTCTGAAGCTGTTTTTTACCTCAGTAAAAGCCACATCTTATTCAGTCTGTCTTTTTCTCTTCCCACAGCAAGCAGGACTTTTTTCAATGGAAGTTTCATCAGTCTTTACCAGCACACCAGGATATTTCTTCTTTGCGATCTTCGATATAACTTAGGTCTGGAAGATTGAGGCCAGGTCTTTTACTTGTACAAGTTGTTGTATCTCTGAAGGCAACAGATTGACACACCAGTTGTGGATTTGGGCAACAGGGCTGCACTTTGAAATTTTCCATAAACTTGTCACATTCACAAAAAAAAAAAAGCCATGATAAATAAGGAGAAGGCTACAGCAAGACTTTTACCAGCCTTTTGAGCTCTTGAAGAACACAGATCTCTGAATTAGCTTTGAAAATTGCAGTAATTCATTGGTACGGATTGCAAGGTTAGGGAGAAAAACAAGCAGGAAAACCCCCCAAGCATTCCCCATGGGCTCCCAATTCAAATTGCTGCAGTAAAGGGAATTATGAGACTTTTTTTATTGTTCCAGTGAGTAGAAGTAAGGTGAAAGCATTCTGAGAAATGCTCAGTATCGTGTCTCATTCTAAGCAGAATCTCCCTGCTGAGGAGGCCAATGGGAAGAAATGAAAACACACTAACAAGGATGCTGCAGTGGAGGTGAAAGCTTGAGTAGATGGCTTTGAAGCAGCACATTAACATAGAGCTTCCATGGTTTCCCAGAAAATCAGTGGGCATTTCCTGTCTCTGATGGGCTATAGACTACCTTCCCATCCCAAATGTCCTGTCTCAGTTTTTACAACTGTTGTTGTTTTCATTTCCATTCCTCTTTCAGGATAGAAAGCAGCAGCTTCTCTTTGCTTCTTTCAGCCTTTCTCGTGGCTCACTGCTTTGGGTAAAGCAGCCCCCCCACTATGTCATCCGCTTCTGCTCTTCCTCAGTGGTTACCTGCTGAGCCTACGCTACAAAAGTTTTAGTTAGAAGTTTAATCATTTTGTGGTGATTGTGTTCAAGTGATCATTTATTTAGGGGTGAAATGAAGCTGAGCTGTGCTAAACGAAAAAAACAAACCATCTCTTAAGAGTTGTGAATGGCTGGTATGATTTTCCTCAGATTCCCTCAAATCACTTCTGAGAAAGAAAGCAGGTAAAATTTTGCTGTGTTTTGGGGGGACAGGTTCTATGTACTGAATCTATTATAATGAATATCATTGTAATTATAGTGTTAGTTGTCATGGTATATTTTCAAAGTTCCCTGCAGATGAGTGAATCAAAAGGTACTTTTTAGCAAGTCTCCAGCTAAAGCCAGTGAGGGAGGCTGTAGCAACTGCTAAAAACTAGAACGTAAACCCAAATTATACTGTTCTGTTCTTGAACGTGTCGACTGCAGATGGTTTTGTGGCCACTGTCAGCATGGGACTGGAATCCCAGGAAATGGGCTAGTTCTGAGGACTGCAAAAGTCTCATCTCTCATTTAAATTAGAAAACCTGAACAATAATTAAGCTTTTGAAATTGTAACATCAGGCTTCCTGGCATCATTAATGTGAAATGGATTTGGAGGCTATGTCAGCAAACTGGTTTTATATAAATGCTTCTTTGGAGAAGCATCTTATCTCAAAAAATTAGGATATTAAAAAATGAAAATGTTTGTAGAATAATACTAGAGAATACTTTTGAAATAAGGCTGTTAAAGCAAACATTGCTTCATCCACATTTGGAGTCACCCCCCCCCCCCCATAATTCTGTGTATATAACTGTGCATCTAGCCCACACACACACTTCACGTCCCCCAAGGTATCGGAGACTTCTTTCCCAGCAGGACTGACCAGACTGCAAATAATAGTGAACTAAAATAGTAGTGTACAGTCAGGCCCAGAGGGACCTGTGATCAGCTGATTTGCCTTAATGTTAACACTCAAAGGGCGGTGGGAATTAATGAAATTTTTATTTAAAAATAAGTACTCATGAAACCACTTGAAGTAGCTCGAGAGTGACTGTGCTGCTGTGTGTTATCAATACCTGCTTCTGCAAAACAGGCTGTGGAATTAGGCTTTTGGCTCCTGCACCAGAGCCTTGGGTCTTAGTCAAGTTTACTGGCGCTGTACCTGCTCGTTGGTCAGATCAGTTTCTGTAAAATGATATGTGGAATGATGTGGTGCTCTGTCATCACTGAAAGGCTTGAAATCTGGCCTTTTGGAGAAGAGTATCGTCTTCCCGTGTGCTTGAACTGTGCCATGCTCAATGGCCAGTACAAGCATCTCAAGAGCAATGTTTATCTCTTAACCACAGGTGATATAAACACCTTTAGAAATGGTTGACAAAGTCCTTGTTATCTCAGTTTCTCTCTCTGCTGTATACTTTTCTTTTCTGAATATGAAGTTTGCATTTTCACTGATTACCAAACTAAGGCCTCATGTTCAAATTACTATAGACTTCTGTTGTGGGTTAACCCTAGTGGGTACCTGCAGCCCCACGCAGCTGCTCGCTCGCTCCCCTGCAGTTGGATGAGGGAAAGAATCAGAAGGGCATGAGTGAGAAAACTCATGGGTTGAGATAAAGACAAAAGCTGCAGGTGCAATGAAAGCAAAATAAGGGATTCATTCACTGCTTCCCAGCATCAGGCAGGTGTCCAGCCATCTCCAGGACAGCAGGGCTCCATCACGTGTAAGGGTTACTTGGGAACACAGATGCTGTAACGCTGAATGTTCCCCCCTTCCTCCTTCTTTCCTCTGTTTTATTGCCGAGCAGGATGTCAAAGGTGTGGGATATCCCTTTAGTCAGTTGGGGTCAGCTGTCCTGGCTGTGTTCCCTCCCAACTTCTTGCCCAGCCCCAGCCTGCTCACTGGTGGGGTCGGGTGAGAAGCAGAAAAGGCCTTGACACTGTGCAAGCACTGCTCAGCTGTAGCTAAAACATGTGTGTTATCAACCCTCTTTTGGTCACAAATCCAAAACTTAGCACTATACAAGCTTCTATGAAGAAAATTAGCTTCATCCCAGACAAAGCCATTATAATCTCCACGCTTTATTCCTTACCATTTACATCATGCTGAGGTCCTACACTATCCAATAGATCCTCTTTAATCCCCCCTGCCCCACTTCCCATCGTTTGATATATACACAGATATCATTCCCTTAGTCTGTGGGCCACCCCACAAAATATGCATTGAGTCCATGTAGTCCATGTTTACTCCATCTCTTATGTTAGATACTCAGGACAGGAGAAGCAGTGTGTTGTGTGGCGCTATTGGGCACCAAACTGAGCTCAGGTTGGGTCACTGCTGCACTTTCATGTCTTCTTGTGAGGTTTGTCCTCTGTTGATTCAGATGGTACCTGCTGTAGGGCTTCATACAACATCAAATCTTGGGTTACAACAATTTAAAAGTATATTCACTACAGTCTTCACCCTTTTTCCCTTTGGACTAGGCCATAGAGTTTAACATTGCAACAAACTCCTCCCCTTGCCCCTTCTCCAGCATGGGCTTATCCACAGACCCTTCGGGGTGTACATGCTCCAGTGTGGGCTTGTCCACGGGCCACCATCCCTTACAGGTCTACCTGCTTCAGCATGACCTTACCCATAGGCCACAGTCCCTTCAGGGAAGAACCTGCTCTGGCTCATATCCATGGCCTCATATGCTTCTGGATATGCCTGCTCCAGTGTGTACTGACCCACAGTCCCAGTCCCCTGGACTTGAGTTCCAGCCTGTCCAGTACAGCAGCACAGGAATAGCAGCAATGCCCTGGGCCATCTGCCAGCCCAGTGCTGTTATCAGTGTGTTCCCAGGGAGAGCAGAATAGGGTGATAAGGAGAGCAGGAAACAGCAGAAGCGGAAAAGAGGCTCTAACAAGCACTGGACTCTAATCTACAGTGAAGCAAGGAAGCCCCATGGCAAACACAGGAGCCTGCCAATTAGTAGCTAAACAGCTATAAATTTGGTCTAGCATACTCTGATCAAATCTGTTGTTATCTCAAACCCCTTGTGGCCCACATTGGGTGCCAGAAGGGACGGTCATGGGGTAGCACCGGGGGGCAGCTCAGCTCCACACAGCCACTCACTCGCTCCCCCCTAGTGGGATGGGGGAGAGAACCAGAAGAGTAAAAGTGTAGAAACTTGAGGGTTGGGATAAAGACAGTTTAAGACAAAGGAAACCAAGGAATTAATTCACCACCTCCCATGGGCAGGCAGGTGTGCAGCCATCTCCAGGACAGCAGGGCTCCTTCACGTGTCATGGGTACTTGGGAAGACAAACGCTGTAATGCCAAACCTCACCCTTCCTCCTTCTTCCCCAAGCTGTTATTGCTGAGCGTGACATCATACCGTGTGGGATATCCCTTTGGTCAGCTGGGGTCAGCTGTCCCAGCTGTGTCACCTCCCAACTTCTTGCCCATCCCCAGCCAGCTCACTGGTGGGGTGGGGTGAGAAGAAGACAAGGCCTTGACTCTGTTCAGCTATGGTGTGTTAGCCACACTGTTTCATTGCAAAGCCAAAACATGGCACTGTACAAGCTACTGTGAAGAAAATTAGCTCCATCCCAGTCAAAATGAGTGCAGCTTTTCACGCTTCACTGGCATTTTTACGGTTATGTGCTACTGGGAAGAAGTCAGGAAGTAGGAGAGCTCCTTCTGTCCACATCAACTTACAGTCATCATGCTCTGAAGAAAACTTACACCCTTTTATTGAGTTATTTGCTACAAAACTATCCCATTTATTCAAGACAACTACTATTTTTGTTGTATTAACAGGGGAAGAAACTTTCTCCAAGGAAAGGCAGTAGGACAGTCAGAATTTTATTGATAATTTTAGTGGTATCTCTGATTTGCACAACACCAGGCTGCCTGTTGATTGACAGTCCTTACCTGGCTCTCAGAAACTTACAGGTGTCCTGCTATGCTGAAAATGAACTTGACATCGAATGGGCTTCAGAGTCTCCAAACCCAAATTTCTGCCTGACTAGCCAAAAGTAAGAAAACATGTTGGGAATGTGAAATAGAGGGAGAGATAAACCAGAACAAACTGACAGCAAGAATTGTTCTTGAGAGTGCGTTTCATGTAAAAATCAAAGCACCTGGACTTCATTGCATTCTAGTTTATAGGGTTTTTTTAATCAGAGGGAAGGTAGATGGTACCACAGCTGATGGCAGTGACCCAGGGTAGATCTACAAGAGGTGGTTTTATTCGTTCCTATTTATTTCAGGAATGTTTCTGTGGACTGTAGACCATCTAGTCCTTATTATCCTATTTTTGATCTCAAAGGAAGTCAAAATAGTGGTAGTCATTCTGCAGAAAAATAGCCATAAGAATCATTCTCATATCAGTTTCCGTAAGGAGAGCTATGCAAGTTTGGAAACCTGTCATATTCATTCAGAGTGTACTGCAGGAGGTAGTATTTGCTGCAGGAAGAATGTTTCTGGATTAATTCGAGAGTATGCAGAATTAGGGAAAAAATGCAAATCTAGCTACAATGGAGAGTAAATTTTCTAACATGAGGTCTCCAACTACCTGCCTTCTGGCTGGGAATCTGCCTAAGCTAGCTTTCTTCTATTCTGCCCCTCATTACCTCTCTCCCTCTTACAAGAAAGAAAGCCCTTTATTCAAGTGCTGCTGACGTTTTGCTCCTCTTGCCTCCAGAAACATCCAGGTGCTGCTTTTTTGTTTCAGTTTCTAAAAGGAAAGAAGGTAAATGGAGAATAACTGGCTAATGGCATTGTGTGGGTGTCACCTTGGTGACATTTTAGCTTTTCTCCTCAGCATCTTGCAAATAACCATTGAAATCGTCCCACATAACCCTGCACGTAACTTGGTCCATGGAAAAACTGTGAATTATATTTTCATAACCAGTTTTAGAATTTAGGGGGTTTACGTATGAGAAAGTTTAAAGGGTGTCAGGATCCCTCAAAATACTGTAGCCAGCACTAAACGCACCAGGCTGCCTTCCCTGCCAAAATCTTTCTAAGTAAATCCTAACGTGACTTGATAACTTAGCTACGGACCTTGGCTTGGAATACAGCCAAAACTTTGAAAGACTGGAAGTTTGAGCTGCCAAAAATGTGAAGGTGCGATGCTGAATTCATAGCAGACTGGGCTTTAGCTTTAATTATAATAAGGGAACTTGTCTCTCAAACAAAAACCCTTAAAAAGAGAAGCAATAAGAAAAGGTGAAGAAGAGGCGAGTTACTGTTTATTCCTCTCACTGTGACTTGAAGTGGAGGCTTTCAGAGGTTTTTTTGGCTGTCATCTCCTTCAGTCTCGTTCAGAATTGGGAGCATAATGAGGCAGGATAATTTTCAGAAGTGCAATGTTTTTTTCTTGTTTTAGTTAAAGAGGGGTGGTTCTTTCCGCAAACTGCCCTATATGTAGGTTAGTGCACAAAACCGGTGTCTGTATCAGCATCAGATGTTTCAGCAAACCCAGGCAGCTGGTTTTGTGCTTGCTATTTCACAGTGATCCTGTTCCCTCTTCATTAATGCAGCATTTGGGGCTTTCATGTGCAGTTTGTAAAAAAGAGTTAATGCTTGCTTCACTCATCATTCCAGCGACAACCTTCATAATGAAAACAAGTGGACGTGAAAACATACTTCCATTGCTGCTTTTGCTAGAAAGTGGTTTTAAACCTGAACATTTCTCTCTCTCCCTTTAGTCAGTTGTTCAAGCTCCTCCACAAATGCTCTGTACCATGCTCGCCCTCTGTGTACTTTATTAGCAGAACGCAAACTCCCTCACCTCCCTCCTTTTTTTAGGCCATGTGATGAAACCCGGAGATCCAAGGATTGCCAGTTTTTCGTATTTCCTTTGACTGTGAATTATAAAATTAATTTAAACTCCTCTCTCTGAAAATATGATATTTACTTGAATAATTATGGATGAATGGATCAGAGGCAGACAAGTTGTTTCTGCAAAAACCATGTCAGGTATAACTTACATTGTATTGTAGCGCTTTGCAGTGATTTAATTTCTGAATTATTAATTTATTATTTTTTAATCATATTTTTCGTATGGGGGGGGGAAGATTGTATTCAGTGTTTAGATCACTGTGGTTAAACTACTCCCTACTATATCTGCAAAATAATGTGTATCTTGGTTATAGAATAGAGGAAGTGAACAGAGCAGCAAGGTGCTTTTCAATGCAAGTTTGATTTTTTATGGAAAACCATGTCCCATCTCCCAATTTCAGCTTCCACATCAGACAAACAGGTCTCTCTGCAGCCTTGAGTGCCAGCCATTGAAAACATGGTTGCTCACTTTGCAGGTGCTCCACAGAAACACTGTCTTTATAAATACAAACCTGGGATAAGGTTTAACAGATGGAAGGTAAACAGTAAGCACCTTACTGTGCTGATTATCCTGTATGCTGCTGCAACAGCAGCAGTCGTAGCTAATTTTCTCTTAATTAGAACTAAACGTCACATCCAGAGGTAGGACAGAGCTGGGTCTCCCCTGCTTGACTGAACATAATGTATGGCCAAAGTTTCCGGATCTCCTGCATCACTGAAACAGGAGCTCTGAATTCAGGGGGTATCTAAATAGCGTGAAGGATGTACAAGCTTTGGCTCAGATGAGAAACTTGTTTTGCATTTAGCAACTATTTTATATATTCTCTTGGGAAACTGTATCAAGTAAGTTTTTTCACTCTTACTATACTTCACATGTTTTTATAGATGCCAAGCGTCTGCCTTACTACAGTCAGGAACGTAAAATGCTATGGCAGTAACCTGTGACAATGCCTGTAGTCTGCTGCTTGTCACCTATTTATGGTACAGTAATGGTTTATTTCTTAGTCTAAACCCTAGGACTGTGTTTTAATGAAGATTTAAGACTACGATACAGCTGCTATTCAAACTCTGTAAGAGAGGAACCTGTTGGAATAGCTCAAGATTTACTGCTGAACTGTCAGTCTTTAAGCTACCGGGTGTCTTTAGCCTTCGTGCAGTAGCTACGGTGGAAACATTGCCCACTGCTGTGAAGCAGACACAGCGATTAATGAACCTGAGGCTCACTAATCAAACATATGTTTTCTTGACACAATGATTGTGTTATATATCACATCCGAATGTACAGGCCTTTATCCTTCCTTAATGATCTAGCAAGGGGGCTTTTTTAAATGTGGGTGTTTTTCATGCGCTCCTTAGATTTGTTCCACAGGGGGTGACCATTAAAAACATCTGACGGGCATGCAGTTAGCCAGCTCCCTGCTGAGATTAGTAAAATACTATATTTAGTAATCGCACTACATCAAGGAACTCCAGCATTGCAGGAAACAGTTTGATTCAACGCGCTTTTTTCTGATTTTTTTAAATTTTTTTTTATTGTATGTCTTATTTTTTCATCTGGGACGTTTTTTTGCATCTCTGTCTTGGTTTTTGTATCTGTGCTTCAGATACAAAAAGTCTTCGTAAAAGACTTTATTCGTACAACAGGATTTTTCCTCCAATTTTATATTTTGGTCTAGTCTCACAAATGAAATGTATGGAATTGTAAAGCAGGTAGTAAGGATGCAGAGTGGTATTTGGAACCTCTCATGCTGCTCTGTGTCTGAAGAGACTAATCTATTACTTGTCAGGAAAGCTCTATGGATAATACAAGGATTCATGTTTTTAAGTACTAGAATACTAGACAGTGAAAGCTCCTAAAATTGACTTTGAGAAAATGGTTGAAATGAGGAAGTATATTTAACTTATTTTCACACCAGGAGTATTTCTTCACCAATAAATATGCATGAAACAGAGTTTGAGCTCAAACAAGCAGGATTGTTTTATTTTTTTTAGCAGATGACATGGCTAACAACAGAAGGAGGAAGAGAAAAGTCCACTATGGAAAAGAAAAGCATTCCACTGGGAAGCTAAAGGAAGAAAAATGTTTCATGAGACACTTGTCCAAATTACTATTTTAATATCTGATTTTTGAGCCCATTGTGGTTTGCTTGTCGCTGTAAATCCAGAGCAACCTGTGCAAAATCTTGGAAATTATCCTGTAAATTCAGGGCTTTCCCTTTAAGGGACAGATTTAAAGGAATACCATCCTTTGTTCTAATAAAATAGTCCGGGCTTGTCAATCCAGAAGATTTGTGCATTGCTGAACATAATGGCATTTTATTACCTAGTTTATTTCTGTCTAGCATTCTAAGACTCCTGCTGATGCTTTGACTCAGAGTAGTTTTTGGTTTGGAAGCATGAACTCCAGTGTCACAGATGACTTCTTTCTTTTGGTAATTCCGATTATTTTTTTAAGGTATTGAATGTTCAAGAAAGAAGGTGTTTGGCCAGACAGAAGTTGTGTTTCAAACTGTGAACATCTAAGCAGCAATGTGTGAAAATAGTAACCTTTATTTTCGCTGCTCTCAGTCTCTTGTTAATGCACAGTTAGCTCGTTTCTAGCAGTAGTTTAGTATATTATAGTTAAGCGTAACTACTGTGTAGTAGTATAACAGGTCTCTCACCTTCCTCAGCTGTGAATCAGTAAACAATAGCCCTTGTTCGTGCAAAAGGACGGATGTTCAAATTCAGAAGTGTCCACTGAAGACCAGCAGACTACCTCGTGCTTGAAGTTAGGATGTTGTATTTACAGAATAATTTATGCAGATTTACAATGGCCGTTGTCTGAAATTGCATGTTCATTCAGTGCGTTAAAGTAGCTTATTACAAGACAAGTCCTGCAGTATTTTTACAGTTTCTGTCAGAACACTTGCATATAAGGAAGGGTATTATAGTAAAGCTAGATTCAAGAGACATCTTTATATAAATATGAAAGAAATGGGAAATTTTCTACATTTGGAGCAGCATTATGATAGAAGTGACCTGAAATGTAAATTCTTATGCAGTTTTATTCAGTGTAATTTAGTTTTTCCTTTATAAAATAACATATAAGGTTGAGAATTTTGGATGTGCCATTCCATGTTCAGTTGTAACATTGTAAACATTCATCTTATACCTTCCTTTATGTGAAGCTATAAATCTCCATCAAAATATTTGCATCTCTTCAGTAATTTAAAACATTAAAAACAAGGGCTGAATTTCAACACAGTTGCCAGGTGGTCCCAGACCTTCACATACATTTCTATGTACATACACCAGTTAATAGTAGCCCTCCACTCACACTTGTACCATGCAGCTTGTTCCTGACTGAAGCAACCTGTGAAAAGGATACACAGTTGCATCTCATGTGAATATCGAACATGAAAGCATACATGTGTGAGTAAATCTATGGCATGTGCTTGTGGAAAAAATTACTTCTAGCTTTATTTCATTATTTTGATACCCGGGATGCACTTTGTGTTCTACACACGGAGGTTTCGTGCCCTGCCCATGCAGCACAATGGAGTGCTGTGGTTGGGATTCCTGAGGTGGTTATAGATGATTTATCTCAGGTACTCTTCCTATGTGGTTGTCCAGGAGAAAAGCTAGCAGTGCTGTATGCTTTTGCCAATAAATGAGCAGGCTCATGTAGAGTTATTGCCAGGACCTTGTTGTTGTGGCACTTCTTTGTGCTGTGTAGACGTACCTTGGAGGAGAATTACGTGTAAATCACTCATAATAGTCTGAGGCTGGAGTCTTACATTTTACTCAGAACCTTGCACAACCTTTACTACAGACATCTGTATGCTGGCCATTATTTTCTAACCAGATCGTAGTGCTGTTCTATAAAATTTTTTGCTTAAATGCTACCCAAATAAAACATTCAAAATTTTAATGAGTGAAATTTCATTGCTGTTTAATCCTTAAAATGCACCGAGCTAATTTGTGACTGTCCCTTAATTACAAAAAATTGAATCCTGAAAATTATGGCCTGGATATAGATAGTTATTATTTTCATAAGTCTTTTATTTTTACCTCCACAATATATGAAAAGGGAAAATGACCTATTGTGATTAGACCAGAGGCCTTAATGAAGGGTTATGGTCCCAGCACTGCCATTCACTCCTGACAGTGCTGAGTGAATTTGGACGAGTCATTTAACATCTGTCCACAGTGTCCTTACCTGCCTAACAGAGTTATTGGGGAGGTGAGCTGTAGTTAAGCACTCTTAAGGCACTGAGGAACTTACAAAAGTATTCTTGTCGTCATGAATCTCAATGATGGCCATGTAATCACCATTGGAGCACTTGGCCAGCCTTCAGTCACTGCTCCTCGGTCACAGATACTGAATCAAGTACTTGCTGTGCCTTCGTGTTCCTCTGCCTTAGATGATACAATATTCTTAAACCAGTTTCAGAGACATTCAGTTTCCTCCCGTACTTAGTCATAATAGCATGGATGTATAAACTGAAATATTTGGAACATACTGCTGGCCGAAAACCTAGAAGCATCTGCTGCTATTCAGACTATTTGATAACTATTTGACTGCTGCCATTTCTTTCTGAGTGCCTATTTTGAACTTTCTGCCCAAATAGGTAAATACCTAGAGCTCTTGGTTGACAAAAACCCCTAAACTTTGGATCATAGATCAAATTTGAAGCAGAAAGGAATACAATACAGAATTTGAGAATGTAGCAGTTGGACTGATAGGTAACAAAACAGGACTACTGGGAAATTGCCCGTACACGTGCCAAATGTAGAAGAAATCTGAATATTTCTGCTGACTGCACAAATCTGTAGAGTAGAGAGATTTGATGAAAGAACAAAGTTTTATTCTGTCCCCCATTCAAAGTCCAGTCTTTTGTTTGTTTGGTTGGTTGGTTTTTAATATCACTGTTCATATCATTAACATAGAAAGTGTTCATTTTGGTTCAACTGAAGAGCTTCAACAGGGCAAGAGACAATTAGAGGACTTTTGTCTTAAGAAATTACAAAATAATGCCATTGATGCATTCAGATGAGGCCAAAAGTGCATCATGAAATTCCTTTGGGAAAGCTAAGCCTAGAAAGATCCAAAAATTCTGAATTTATTGCCATTTCTATGTGGGACTCTAAAGGGCGTGTGGATCAAATCTGCTATTGCAGATAATAGTGTCATGTAATACTACTAATAATTTTTCCTCTGGTTATCTCCTGTTCTTTCAGCTTGTTAGCCTTGCTCTATTCCGGTGGACGTTAGTGAAGTGTAACCTTATTCATATTATTCTTATTAAAAATAAGCTTACAAACATGCTGTGCAGTTCAGAAGGTGCTATTTTTCCATTTCTCTGTATGTGCTCTAAAACATGTACTTTTCTCTGTCACCAGATTTTGCCCCTTTTGCTGTGTACTATTTGCGGTACCGAATCATCCTCTTGAGCTTTTCTGCCCCATTTCTCCACATCGCATTCCCACAACATGTACTCAGCAAAATATCTAGCTTGCAACCAGATACCACAGTTGTGGAAGCTTGATAAATCCTTGTCATAACAGTAGTCCCTGACATGTAAAGAACTTCAGTTTATACTTGCAAGCCAAATTTCATACCTTCATACCTCTTTCAATTAATCAAAGTTAAACCATTGTATATGTGAAGGGGCCTCTTGTGGTTTCTAAGTAAGTAGTATGGCTTTTCTGGCAGACAGCCACAAGCAATTTAGTAGGCATGTATTGTGGGGGTTGAGAGGAAGAGAGACAGGAATAATCCAGAAAGCTTTAAGAAGGACTGAGTGAAATCAGTATTTCCATACACACTACAAGAATTTTGCATTCTGTATCTTACTTTCAGCCACAGCAAAACTGTTCTGATATGTTGTCAGTAAACTAATTCTGAAACATAGCATTGACTTGGTTTTCCTCTCAGCCAGTTTTGCACTGGTTTTGCTTCAGTTAGAATATTCCCAATTTGCACCTGTGGCAGAGAAGAGTTAGGCACAGGGGGGTTAATAAACACGGTGTACAGTTAAGTGTCATATACATCACTAAATCATTTCCACAGGAATAACTCCAGTGTGGTTCCTAGTTGTCTTCAGAAATAATAAAGTTGAATTCTGTAGCCTAAATGTCAAGATGAGGCTTTATCATGTAACTTTTGACTGAGAGCTATACATCTGTAAATAGATACTAACATAAAAGGTCTGTCTCCAGCAGAGCTGATCTCTCTTTGCATTTCTGACAGGGGTCACATAGCCAATGTAAATTACCACCATAAACTGAATTCCACCTCTCCTGTAGAACAAAGTGCTTGATCTGCTTGTCTAGAAGCCAGGAGCTATGCAGAGGACTGTAATATTTCAGCAATTCAGCATGAGTGGCAACCTGTTCTTAATAATGAAGCACTGGGAATCTTTAATTTTATTTTGTCTCAACATACTAAAATCCATCCTTTCTTTAGGGGGATTACAAACTATCTGAAGGGAACCCAAAGACAAGGAGAATAATTCATGTAGAAGCACTGTCTTCCTCTATTTCATGCAAGATTCTAGTTCAACATGCACATCTTGACATCAGTAGGGAATGAGTTACTCTTAGAAAAGGACAGCCTAGGCATCTCAAGAAGAATATGAGTTCTTCTCCATTTTGTGTCATTTCGATTTAGTAACAAAATCAAATTCAAATATACAACATTAGCCACGTCAAAAGAGTTAGTGGATTTTAGTAGACAAAGAATTACAATTGAAAAATTTAAACTATTATTGCCAAGTTTTTGGTATAATGATTTACATGGATGTTTTATAACCAAGCTACAAAATGCTGTTAAAAATGACATCTAGGCCGGAAACTATAACTTGAAACTAGATTCTTATTATCATATAGGTACAACATCTTGAATTCAGTCTCAAGGGTCTCAGAAACCAAAGAACACAGCACTTTAAAAACTGTCCAACATACATATCACAAAAAATTTGGCCCCAGTTCAGTATGTGACTACCTAGAACATTTTACACACTCCTTGTTTTATATTAAAGATGAATTCAATGTAAATGTTTGGAATTCTTCTTACAAACTTGTTGAAAAGGGGCAGTATTTTAGCATGACTCCCTTGTACAAACCTGGTGTTTAGCAGATTACGTATGTTATTCTGTTATAGGTACACTACAGTGATAGACAAAATGGCAAAGAGTGTATGACCTGTTTGACACTGTCTCCTGTGCAGATGACTTTCCAAGGTATCGGAAGCTCCATTGAAGCCAGCCATGACCAGGTATAATACCTTCACCCCACACTCTTGTAATTTTATTAATATTTAGTAAGGCCAGAATGTCAGCATTAGTAAATTTTAAATTTCAACACATCTTGTGCTTTTCATATGGCATGTTCTTGTCACTGGGATTTGCCTATCTTGCCATAGTAAAATCCTGATTAGATCTAAAGAGTGACCCGAAAAGGAGACAAATTTTAAGATGTATTAGGAAAGTCTGAAGAGCTTGCTTTAATTTTAAAGTCAGATGTAAGGTTTCCACAAAGGTTTTGTTTGATTTTAAGTATGTATCAGGTCTTGTCTGGCTATTTTTACTAGAGGATTATGCGTAGCTGGAAAAGCAGAGAGGTGAGGCCATCATCTCTAGCCATCATCTGTCACAAGAAACTGGCATTTGAGAGGGGAGAGGGATTTTTAATCAGACTGCGTGTGAAACTCCCAGTTTGTTTGGCTGTTCTTAAAATGTTTAATTCAAGCTTCTGGCGAAAAGCCAGAAGAGAAAAAAAAAATCTCAATGCTAATCACTCATCACTCTGCTGCTTCAGATGGGAACTGAGGGGGACTTCAATTCTAGTCTTCTTGTCCTCCAACACACTTATGTATAAAAGCAAGACAAGACTTTGATACTCCAGGATTTCCAAAAGCAAAAAGGAAACAAGTAGAAGAAAACTTTAAACCAAAACTTGCACCTTTCAGATCTTCAGTAGATTGGGAAAAGTGCCATTTTTATTTGCCTTTGCAGGCCATCTTTAAGTTGCGCTGTGCTCACATTTACTGTACATTTTATCAGAATCTATGTAAGATTCTCTAAGGAAAAAGGAAAAGTCACCTTAAGAATTATGAGAATTAATTACTTTTGGGGAAGAGTTTCAGACACTCTTAGCCATATTTTTAATTGGTATTTTTTCTTTAATGGAAGTTTCTGAGTTAGTTGTTAACATACACTGAGCCCATTAGTTATTTACATGGTAACATAAGGATACTTCCTGCCCTTAAGTGTTTGGTGTTTTACAGTGATGGAGAGCTGTGGTGAGTCGGACCATACTTCAACATTCAGTTCTCATCTCATCCAGCAACTTGTTTATGCTGTTCTAAAGTCACCCCGTTTTCCTTTCAGTAAAGATTACCTTTTGAAATTTAGTTATAACTCAAATACAATATTTAGACATTTCAATGAATTTAAGGTGGTCCCTGTCAGTTTGGTAACAGTTACATTCTGGGCTACCAGCCAGCTTGGCCCTTTTCTTAGCATTTATTTAGGCTGGAGTATGATATGTAAACAGAAAAAAGACTTTGTGAGCAAAAAGCATATTTAAGCCATCTGAATAATTATATATTTAAGACATCTAAATGAAAAACTGTTATTGAGCCTGCAAAGTTAAGCACCTAGAAATTAGGAAATTCCAGGTTATGTCCAGCATTAGTTTGATCCCAAGCGTACCCATTCAGTGCTCTAAACAGGACATTCCTCTGGGAGGAAAAAAAAGAAGGCATAAAATCACATAAAGGTTGTACCATAGCACGTGCACAAATAGGTAGAATTAAGTTTGCTTGGACCATTATGTGGCTTGAATTTCTTAATCTTGCTTCAATTTGAAGTTTAAAAACATGTTCATCATTGGTTTTAGTTAATGTAATTTTCCACAGGGTTCTTAAAAAGTAAAGAAAAATGTTTTGTCATTGCATGATGGGTGGTTGTTGTGTTACTGAACCCACATCACTTGTGCAAAGGTTTCACCTGAGAAAATAACCATCTAAAAGCCAAGTGCCAACCAGTGGGTCACAAAATAGATCCACATACTGGACAGGATTCACAAATTTCTGCTTGTCTTTTTCCTAAATATCGAAGGAATGCCATGTTCTGGGGAAGAGGGATGCTGTTGACTGATTGTGGTTGATAAGGGGTTGGCAGGACTAGACTGAAGCATTATTTGCCATCACTTGAATAAACAGAGAGAAAGGAATCATTAGCAAACAAACAGAAAGCACATTACAGTGCTTTGTCAGGCACTGGAATTAATTAATGACAAAATTAGAGCTCTTAGTGCACTAACTATAAAAAACCCCACCCTTTTCTTTCATGTTCCTGATCAGTATGATTTTGCTTGCTTTTCTGCAATTTCCCTCACAACACGTTTATTTGATACCATTATTTGTCTTACGAAAATAGGAGACAGAACTGCTGTACCTTTGTTAAGCTGAATTATCCACATTTTAAAGTTTGAAATGAAATAAGTGCAAGATAGCCATATGCTGTAAAACTTAAATTCTAGAAACCCTTCTTTAACGTATGTAATCTGCTACTTTTACATCATCTCTTTTGTGCTGTGTGGTAGTTAGGATGGAGTAGTCACCTGAAGGCCTATGATTTCCATGGAGGCATGTTGATTTGTGTCAGCTGTGAGGCCTGACATAGTTTGACTTCAGGATCTGTCCACTTCTGTGTTTATGAAGATAATTTTTCTCGTGTTCATTCTAAAATATAGATTCTATAATTTCTAGGTTTTTTAAATGGAAAACAGTCTGAATGAGACTCTGGAATAGTTTGTGGGAAAGTGGTGGAATCTGTTGCGTGAGAATATCTAATAAAAAAGCTGTATTCCAGATTTGTCAGTATATTGTGGCAGAAGAACCACAGGTGGCCACATGATCAAAAAAAGAAACAGAAAGAAAAACAGGTTCCCAGTGGCATCTCCAGCACTATAGCCTACCTTTTAGATTGGTCTTGCCTTTTGTAATATACCTCCCTACTCACATTCAGTGGGAGATTCATTACCCAGCAGATACCAGTGTGATTACAATCCTGCATAAGTATATTATCTTGCGTTTTCAAATATGCCAAGATTTGACACAGCAGTTTTTCAAGTCACTTGCCCTTTTCCTGTACTCTGTAGGGAATTTTAATTCTTTAGATTGGTTTAGCTTGTGATTTTCATGAGTTTAAAATTTTTCCACACATGCTTCATTTGAGCAATTTCCAATTAAAATAAACATTTCATACTGGTACACTAATTAGTGTGTATTTCAAATATCTGATTGACAAGGGATATCTCATTTGCTCATGAAGCAGTACTGTGGAAGCAATTGCTGATCTTTCATTTTTCTTTTGGCAAACAGTAAAAAAGAGAAACATTCCTAAAGTACCACTGCAGTCTAGCCTGCCACATGTTTTGTTGGGTTTTTCATTCAGGTATGCCAGCCTTTTTAGTAGAAATTTAATGGGGTATAGAATATATTTTTCCTGAATGATTCATTTTTCTATTTTTGCTTCCCAGTATCTGACTATAAATATAAATTTCTCTTTCCTTAATGGCCACATTCTTTGGGATTTTTTTTTTCCATAGAATTTAGCTACAAGCAGCTTATAGTTAAAATGGTCACCACTTTCTAGTGGCTTTCTCAGGCAAACCTGGGTTTGTCCTTGGTAGTAATGAAGTCTGGTAATTTTTACCTTGCTGTGGGACTGGAGACAACCTATTGTCAGGGCTTACGATGGACTTTAGGCATACATTGTACTCAAAAGCCCCACCAAAATGGATGAAGACATGTTCTCTATGGCTTAGTCTGAAAGCCTTAGAGACTTCTGCCTGCTTAGCTTTTCAAAGTAGTGACCATTGAATTGCTTGTTACCAGTACAAATTAATATCTTTCAGCTTTAGTGAGCTGGGTTATATGAAGAGCACTTTGAATTGTTGAGCACAGACATACCAAGAACTTTTAGTTAGAAGATGTAATGCTATCAGAGAAAACTTCTGAAGGAAATAGAGATTTCTGTTTCCCCTAAAGAATTCTAGTCAATACCATAAAGTTGTTAGAGATGTACTTCACTCGACACAAATTATTGGACTCGCTATAATGCTAGCTAGGTTAAATTTGATAGCTTGTGTCATACAAGATGGCCTGTCACACAGTTTCAGTCTAAGAACTGACACTTCTACTTCTGCTGCGTCTTGAACAAGGCAGTGTCAAACTCAGATTCCGTGTTTGCACGTATATTTTGGAAACTTGTAATGTTACCATCTTTAATGGCTTCATAGTAATTGCTGTTTTTCTAAACGCTTCAGCTCTAAGTGATTGTAGAGCTCTGCTTCAGGGGTGTTGTACCCCTGTGGTTGTCACAGCTGTGAAGAAAACCCTAGAAAAATAATCCTGGGTGCATTCTTAAGTCTTGCTGAACAGTTTGAAAGTATGAACATTCATTTTTTAATAAAATTATTTTAATTATTTTCAAGTCAGTCCTGGTGATGAGGAAGAACAGATTGGGCCCATCTTGAGATTTTTGAATGCTTGCCATGGAGTACTCTGCCTGTACAACTGAATTTTTAGCCCCCAGTAACTTGACGTTCATTGAGGGGTGACCAGTTCTCTACTTAAATTTCAGGAGACAGATCAAAGACCAGTGCATTTTCTTAAAGTCTCATTACTTTAATACTTTCTGATGATTTTAAAGGTTTTAACATGAGCGTGGTTTTTGGAGCTGGCAATGCTGCCCATTTGTTTATTACTGACTTCTGCTGTTTACTTCACGCAATAGTGCCAATGAGATGTGCTGTTAAAGTGATGACAGTGAATCTTTTACACTATATTTCTAGTCCGTGCTTTCTTAATCCTGGCCATTATATGTGTTGTATATTAGACCATGTTTTTAGAACAATGCATAAAATAGAGTATTTTTATTTTCTAAGACAGATAACAGTTGTGTAATATTATGTATAATCTATTATATATATATATTATCACTTTTATTTTCAAGTTTAAAAATGACTGGAAAGATAATAAGCAGGGGCTGAAATTGTATAAGTGGAAGAGCTACTGGTGAGATAGACTTGACAAGAGAGCCCAACGGGGGGGGCTGTATGGAGGGAAGATGCCACACTCAGCAGTTTCAGAAATCGCTGATGGAAAGCTTGACAGACAGCGGTGACAAGCAAACTGAAATGTGGTATGTAGCAAACCACCATTGCTGACCTGCAAACAGGCCTTTCTGGGCAGGGTTAATGGATGATGGTGGTGCCCAGAGGTGAGCAGCTCCTGATGTCACTTGAATACAGCAAAGATTGAAGTAGTTCTTTGGGGACAAAAGACCTCAGAGATGGGTGACGGGCTCGAGGGAAGGTGCTTGGAGCATTGAAACTTAAGGTTAAAGAAGAACTTTACCTTGTAACAGCAAATACGTAATACATATGAAGGTCCACATCTCTGTATTTGTTATGGTCTGAGAATGGTTTGTAGAGCATGCTTGGGAGGTAGCATCTAGGGAATTCATGCCAGCCAGAGTCACTGACTGACTTACCTGTAAGAAAAACAAAAGCCCCCCAAAATAATGGTGTAGTCAGTGAGTATGCAGAGGATGAGAATTTGTCCAATGCTGTAACCAAAAAAGATGAATGAGATTGGGTTTTTTGTTAAGATCCACATCAGAAAAAAAAAGATTATTTACTGGACACTACATTAATTCCTGCTTAAATTTAATGTTGTTCTAGACTGAAATTAGTATTTTCTAGATGTTCAGATTTTCTTCACAGTGGGTGTTTGTGTCCTAGACATAGCCCAAAAAATGAGAAAATGTTAGATTTTCTTTAAAAAATACATGTACTCCTCTTTTTGGCTGGTGTTATGTGCTTCACTTGTCATCTTATTTCTACTTGATTTACTGTAAATGCAGGTGTCATTTCTTTGGGGTGGCTTTTTCAGTAAAATGAGAAGACTTTAGTTTGACCCGGTAAAAATCTAGCAGTTTTCCCAAAGCTTGGCAATTCCATCACAGCCCCTTCAGCATCAGGACTCCTACTTGATCTTGTAAAACATCTCACACAACTAGGTCTCCTTCTCCTGCCGGTGTGATCTGGCTGGCTGCTGCCTTCTCCTTGACAACTCCATAACCTTCAGGTGGGTTAGGCATGGCCACAGCTGAGTGCATGGTCCTCCAAAAGAGTTCACGTGGGACAGAAATATAAACTGCTTTTGATATATAGCACCACACTTCACCCTTGTAGTGTTGGGAAAGTCGCACCTCTTAGGTCGATGTTGCAGTCAGGAGTCATCATCCCATTAGGTTTTACTTAGTCTCATTAGGTTGTTGTCTGCAATTCGGTGCTTTTTCCTCATCTGCTGTGCTCCCCACGACTGTGTGTGGAAGTGTTGGTACATTCTCTCTGTAGTCTTCATTTTCTGTTTCACATTATCTCAGTCTGGATGTACGTGACAGAACATTTGCTTTTCCTTGGCAGCTGCTGAAGTTTTCCTTGATGAGCCCGAGATCAAACATTTGTCTTTCTGTTCAGGATATGTAATCTTTCATTTTCAAAGTATGAGTTACTAATTAACTGCCTGATGCGAACAGAATCTAAACCAAGGCACGGCTATCTCCTTGCCAGACCCATTCAGTGCTCTCATTCAGGGCTTCCTGCGTAGCTTCCCAATGTGACTGCCTCTTGCTGAAGATGAGAGTAAGATTTTTCAGTGCTCTGTGTATGCATGTTTGTTTCCACAGTCATGTCAGCAGGGTATGAAATGCTACTGTGCAGTCTCTGGGCGTCTAACATGCTTGGCATGTAAATGATGACAAACAAAGACCATGTATGTTTTAAGGAGTTTCCTCCTCTGCTGGGGAAAAAAAAAAAAAGGTGAAATATCCTGGTGACAACTATCGGTGAGGTTTCACAAGAGTGGTGAGCTTCACAGTATCACAGAATGGTTGAGGTTGGAAGGTACTTCTGGAGGTCATCTGGTCCAACCCCTCTGCTCAAGCAGGGCCACCTAGAACAGGCTGCCCAGGCCTGTGACCAGGCAGCTTTTGAAGATCTTCAAGGTGGGAGTCTTTGCCTTGGTTGTTGCTTCCCATTGACTTCATCTCCAATCCTGGCTGCTTCCTAAACCACTGACCTGGCAGAAACTAACTCAAGTTTTTAACCAGCTGAGCAAGTTGGACTGATCCACTGGGGCTTGGATGAGTACCAGAGCTGAAACACGAGAGACATCAGGACTCCCCAGACAAGAGAAGAGGAGGGGGAGCCATCCCCTTCCACAGCAGCAAGCTATTTTATCAGCTTACCCACCTTGTGAACTATCATTTGAAGAGGATGAGGCAAAAATTAACTGCACAGAAAAGTCTTTATCTTGTAGAAATGTTTGTCTTGTTTAGTACCCATAAACCTGTTCACTGTGCAGTAATATGATCTGACATAAAGAAGAGAATATGAATGCACACAGAAGGAAGGAGGAAGAGCAGGATCATAGCAGCCCTGACCTGGAGATGTTTAGCTGTTTTGGAACTGCACCCTTAGTAGTTGCTTGCATTAAAATACCTTAGCAGGCTTTCAGTGCAGTGTAGCATGTGGAAATGAAAAGAAAGGCATTGACAATATGCAGTGAGCCAGTCTTCCATGGACCACAGGCCAGCTGTTCGCTGTCCTTAGTCTGCAATCTGTTTCTGGTTTGGTTTGTTTTGCTGTTACTTTAGTCTCAGCTGGCCAATGCTGAAATGCAAGAACTGTGAATTTTCTTGCTGCTGTGGCTGTTAGGGAAGGGAAGAAGCTTAGAAGGGAAAGGTATTGGAGAAGTTTGGAAAAGCTAAAAGTGTCAGTTAGTTTTCTGCCTTGTCACACTGCAGCAGGAGATTCAGCCCACTTGCAGCATCAAGAAATCTTAACAGCTTTTTCCCTGGCAGGAAAAAAACAGAGGGAAGACAACAGAGTTAGGTTTTTCTCCTACTCAACAGTTAAAAATGGATAGATGTACACCTACTAGACAGAAGTTGGTGACAGAGATGGAGGCAAAAATGAATTGGAAGGGGACCCCCCCTAGTCACTTGTCTTGCAGTTGGCATTGACAAGGATCTGGATTTTTCATCTTGACCCCTGATGGGCAGCATTTTCATTTTAATAGCTACATTCCTTTTAATTTCTAGGACTGGTAAAGCCTTTCAAACCTTATGAGTTAAAACTGACACTCAGTGAAAACCCAGTTGCCTATTTTGTAGACACCTCCGTTTTAGACAAAGAAAGGTATTAGTAAAACGTACACTCAACATTTTTGCCCACCTTGTACTTTCCAGCATTATTCTGTGGCATTTTCCACACACTAGTCAAAGCAGTGCTATGTCTGCTTGTTGATACATCTTTAATCACTTGTCATTCAATGAAGTTGCT
The DNA here is from genome assembly GCF_034619465.1 of Leptosomus discolor. NCBI lineage: Eukaryota > Metazoa > Chordata > Aves > Leptosomiformes > Leptosomidae > Leptosomus > Leptosomus discolor. The sequence goes on along the minus strand of NC_141395.1, from coordinate 47,871,521 downwards.
TAACACATTAATTATATAATTGCCATTTCAAAATACATTTCCTTAACCATTCTAAGAGACAAAATAATGTTTTGCACATTTTGCATCTGAAAAGCTGTGCTTTTGCCAAAACTGTGTTTGCCACCTAATTTTTCCACTTCTCTTGAAATAGTATCACATGGCTGGCATTGTGCGTTCACCTAGTACAAATGAAGTATCATAGTTTTTTGTTTGCATAATTATCACAAAACCCCTGGATCTACATAGTGTAAGTAGAAAATACAGTCGACATCCTACACCACTTCATGTCAAGGATTCGTTTCAATAAGCCAAGATCTGATAAGAAATGTTCTGACAATAAGACTTAAAGGGAACTGAAGGAGGTTGGAGTTTGTAAGTAATTGCAGGGGAATAGCCAGGCTTGTGTACTGTGAAATACAGAGGGACAACAAAACTAAGCGCTCCTCTGTCACCACTTTAGTTTCATCAAATTGGTACAATTTTCCTCTGACTATCTGCTCAGAGTTTAAACAACTTTTCCGTCTTCTTTTTGAGATAGGTCTCCACAATGTAAACAGCCCTGGTGGTGGGCTAGTCCAAGCACTCCTGTAAACTTGGACTGTCTTCCAGCACCACGTTCCCACAGCAAACTCCTGTCATCTACATAACTCTTGCACTCATCTGTATGTAGTTTGGCCCATGTGTGTAGTGCTGAAGCACTTTCCTCAGTCTGTTGTGAGCAAACTTGTGTCTATTCTGGGCAGAAGTAGGATTACCAGAGGAACAAAGGAATAGTTGTGTCAAGTAATGGGAAGAGTATAAAAGTAGTTATGTGTGCATGCTCAGTGCAGATTGTGGCAAGTTCCTGTCCAATTTAAGAGTCAGTTCTAAAGTTACTGTCTTAGCTATGCTACCTGTAACGCAGATCAGTACATTAAAGGTCTGGATCTCTGCTGATCTTGAGAAAGTTGTGGAGCTATGTTTAGGAGCATTAAGATTAAACACAGTTCCTAGACATCTGTGGTGCAACAACATCCTGCTTTCTTCCTTGGACAGTTTTTAAAATACCCCATCAAGGAAGAGCTGAAGACTTACCCTAGCTTGATCACTAATGGTTTACCTGAGAAAATGATCTCACTTTCCTTTTTTACACGATTGCCATTGATGCCCAGATGGAAAGTGTCAGACATCTCCAGGGTAAACAGTGTTTATATTCTCTCCTATAACTCATCTAACATATCATTCAAGTCCCTCTCTTGTCTCCCAAACTTGTTTCATGTACAAGTTTTTATAGTCACACCGGGTTTCTCAGATCATCAAGTCAGAACATCCCACTGTTTAAGACAGAAAGGAGTCACCAACCAACTTTCTCTTCAAAGCATCAAATGTGCAATATCCTCACTTGATACAGGAGTTCCTGCATCCCCAGAAGCTCTGTATGTACTTGTGTCCTCCATTTCCTAACCCTTACAGACCATCTGTGTTCCAATACTAATGCTTCATTCCAGCAAGATCCTTCACATATGCTAAATATAAGACTGCTTCCAAGTAATTCACTCTCTCAAGGATCCAGGACTTGAGACAATAAACACTAAAATGGAGGTATCAAGCAAAACCAAAACAGTGAACTCTTAAGTTAAACTTTAAATTTTATGCGTATTTCTTCATATTCATTCTTTCTCTTTCCCATCATTAGAGAGACTGTGAGACCTAGTTTTCCGCAGATCCTTACGGTTGTACAAATAATTGATTTTACAGTCCAAAATCTCCTCTCTCATCCTTCATCCCCTCAAAAAAACAGTTCAAATTGGTCCAAAATAAAGAAAAAAATGCTTCTAGCCAAAAAAAATAATTAATTTTGTACTTGGACATTTGTAGTGAAACTAGGAAAATGGCTGAGATTCACAAAACTAGTGGGAAATATGATGAATTCTTTTACCTACAAGCTCAGCGGTTCATGCACTCATGCAAGATGCAGAAGATGTAAATTTTATTCTTTGCCTGTTCCCGCAGGAGCATGAACCCTGTGGAGGAACTCACCTCATGCTACAGAGAAGCACAGCTGGGTAGCCACAGGAACACAAAGGAATAACCACAGAGTAGTCATCTTCTCTAACTCACTAAACAGTGCGCTCAGTAGACCTGCATCAGCAGAAGAGTTTGGGGGAATTCCTGTTTTGTAATACCTCACAAGATAACAGAGTACCTGTCCCAACTCTGGGAGCAGATTTAGCCAGTACAAAACTGCTTTTTCCAATGTGTATGTATTTTTCAGGAAGAACCTGCTTACCTTCCTCTATAGCCAACCCCATCCCTGCCACCGGTACATATCCAGTTGGTGGCGGCATTGTTCAAACCTGCCAGCTGTGTGCTCCTCACGGTTGGAAGTTGCCACGTGGACCCCAAGCAGGGACTGCTAGGTCAGGCTACAGAGGCAATTTCCATGCTCAGCTGGAGCCACTGTGTTCCCCAGCAGTACCCAGAAAGTCGTCTTCTTCCTCTCGTGTAATTCTTCTAAGCATAACCTGCAGACAAAAGGAGAGCTTCCCTTCCTCAGCCTTAAGCTCTTCAGCCGTCTATAAAAAACCTTTGTATTTGCGTCAGGATTTTTAAAACTTGCTTACATGGCATGGATTCATTTAGGACATCTTGGCATACATTTATACCTCTGCTGTTGCTAAATCTCTTATACTGGCAGCTTGATAAAGTAAGACAAATGTCAAAGGCTCAGTTCTCTGTGTGCTGATAGCAGTGAGGCTCTGAGCAGTCCCCGTACCTGTCACGCCTCAGCTGTTTACATGAAAAGCACACCTTTTGCTGATACTGGCTACAAGGCTCATCCCAGTAACATAAAGATTTTAGCTGGTTTGTGAGATGATAGAAAGCCTGTTTTCCTGTTACTTCAAAACGTTGGTCTGTTCAGCAAGTCAGTCCCATTTCAGGCTACTCCCTAAGTATTTCGTACTTTAACACTGTTTTGAATAATTGGGGTAATTTTTTCTAGCACAGCATGCTGTATGAAATTATGAACTGAGGAGATTTTTATGTTGTGGTATTTGATTGAATACACTGTTGTCATTTATGCAAAGTGGTATAATAATACACTGTCAGTTATTTAGGGGACAGCTGGGTGTACACAAAGCTTTGTTCCTATGAGTGGGGGTTCCCAGGGTGCCTCCGTTCATCAGTGCAGATAATACTACAGGACCTGGGGCTTGATTCTGGAGTGTCCATAAAACAGGACCATTCTTTCAAATTAAATAAAAAATAAACAGGGATCAGTGTGTAGAGCTCTTTTTTTGTCATCACATGTCTGTCCATGCTTGTGAAGAAAATAATAGAAAATTAAAGAATTGGAAAGGAATCTTTGCTATGGTCTTCTAATCTGCAAAAGAAGATACGGGTTTGAGAGGGAATTAAGGACATTAAAAGGAGGCATCAAATGTTGGCTTGACGCAAAAATGCTTAAAGCCCCGTTTACCCTTACAGAACAAAAATACCAGCACAGAGAAAGTCCGACATGCTGGAAAATACACAATTTTGACATGTCAAACCATCTTGAGAAAATTCGCAAAAATTTGAGAGTTTTTTGGCCCTCATTTAAATAAACTCGAGCTTGTGGAGTTTTTTGGAACTCTTCTGGTAAGTGACACTTAAACCCCTTTTGATCAAATACCCTTTCTCAGGCAATTACATGTTCTTGATTTAGAGGCCAGTTCAAAAGATTGCTTGTTACCTTCATTTAGCAAAGGTTCAACTGCTGCAGTTTTCTGATCCTTTTAAAAAGGCAAACAGGGAGAGTTTACACAATAGAAGTTCCTTTTTTATTCTCAAATTAATTATTTTGAAATATCTCACAGATTACATCAGTTTCTAACTTGCATTCATGTTGCAAGATGGCGACTATTGTATATTGTTAGTGATGCATTAAATTAGTTGTTTACATTATAAAATCTAAACATATTAGAATCTTTTGTGTTTGTCTTCAAAGATTCCTATTCTAATAAAGCTTTCTGAAACAAGTAAGGTTGTCTTTTTTGTTTAGTTTATGCATCAGTGGAGAACCTAAAGATTTGTAGCCTGTAGCCATCCCTGTCTGTGTTTAGTAGAGTGTAAGGAAATGGTGTTTGGGACAATATATATTTTCATTTAAAAGGGAAAGTTATACTTTTAAATTAATCATTTTGTATTTAGAAAAGGTAACACCTGAGACAAATGTAAATGGAGAGTTGAAATTCATCCTCTTTTCTCAAAGACTCTGTTTTGCTGAGACTTTTAATCAGAGTAAAAGAAGTATATATAGTGTATTGAAAAATAAAAATTTTGGCTGCATCCTTCCTATTTCTGATGGCTTTGTGTCTCTCTTCAAGTCAAAGTGTTTCTGAGGGTTAAGTGATACAAGACCAACATTCAGTAAAGAACAGTATTCGGGTTTTTAAAGAAACTTTGCAATTTGCAGGTTTGCTCTTTGACAAATGTTTTAACAGAGACATAATGAAATGTGAAAAATAAAAGCAAAAGCTGACAGCTTTAATACAGTTGGAGCTGCTCTATGATATAACTTTCACTGTTTAGGGAAGTTCATGAATACATTTTTAGCAACAAAGGAGCTTCTTGAAGAGTCAACTGAGCAGCATAGCGATGAGTGTCCACACTTTTCCCACAACACACTCCTTTTAAGTGCAGCATGTCTTAGTTCTTCAGCTAGAGAAATGTCTGCTTCAATACATGTTTTAGGTCATACCATGTCTGCCTTAGGAGCCTGTGTTTTAACATGTTTAGACATACATCTTCCTTTGTTAACAGTGTTGGCAAGTCTTGAGAAAACAGCAGGATTTTATTGACCTGTCAAAAACCAAAAATAACTTGCATTAAGCCAATGACCAAATCAAATTGTCACAGTTATACTTTATATCAATGAAAGTCATTGAAAGGAAGAGTAGCAAGCTAAGTGTTAACTTCAGAAGCAGATTATTTTCTGTGTACAAGATATGCCTTTTAGGATAACAAACCAGCAGCGCTTCGTATCTAAATAGCCTCTAGAACATACAGCAATATAACAAGCACTGAGTTATAGTAAGACTTGGGAAATGTGACAAAATAAGCAGTGGAATAAAGAGAACAGTACTGAAACAAGTTGGAAAACCAGGAAGTATAGAATTTGAAGAAATTATGAGCTATCTTAAGGAACATCTTGTTTCTGATCATGACTAAACAGTGAGAAAAGCAATAAGGAGTAAACTGACTATTTTCAATAAAACTTCAACTTTAGACAAAACAGCTAAAGTGATTAGAAGGTACTGAAGACTGTTTTGATTAAATAAGAAAAAGTAGCATTTTGAGTAAACTGTAAGATTTTTAAAAAGGGAATATATTCTTATTTGCTTGAAAGACTTTTTTAATGAAAGAAAGCATGAGAAGGTATTAAACAGTTTGATGTTAACAGCCCGCCAGAAGTTGTTTCAAAGGTTATCGCTTGCTGAGATATTTAGGCAAGATGTGTTCCTTCAGCAGCCTAAGGACAGTGCCATGGATAGTAGCACTCGATACATCTGAACAGTTTTAGTAAAGTTAAGGTTAATCATGAAGCTTCAAAAATAATATCGACTGTGATCCAGAAGTCTGAAGTACAAATTCAAGCCTCAAGAAAGGCTCCATTTCAAATATACCCTCTAATTCTGGACTTGTGATTTGAGATACCTTAAACTAAGGTATTCAGAAACAAGGAGCACCTACAGCTTTTAAACGGATGTGTGCTTTTGCTTTTGCAGGAGCTTTACCAATTCAGTTTATAATGGTATGAGATGAGTATCCACTCCATTAGTTCATTAAGAAATTCTGACCAATTATCCTGTTCCTGTAAACATTTTCATACCCATGTAGGTCTGCATATGAGTTGTCCCGTGAGATTACCTGATGATCGGTCTGTGCAAACATACAGACAGTCAGAAATGGAAGTTCAACTGATGTGGTGGAGGTTGATCTGAGGTGAAATACCAGATGTAGCTACATTGCCTGGGTTTAGTATCCCATCTTTGTTTTGGCTGGGATCTTGTCTAAGTGCGTGAGAGTAAAACACAGCATCTCTGAACACAGTCATACTAAGAACTGATGTTCCTACAGTTAGTTTTTAATGTCCAAACTGCAGTTTCCAACTGTATCAGAGTTTATATAATAGAATTAATAATTTGTATTTTGTACTCCCTTTTGCTTTTTCTCTTTTCTTTTACAAGTCATTGCAGCTGGTACTTGCATGCCCATTGCCTCCTGCTGGCCAAAACTGACTGAAGGGGAAAATTTTGTTCATAGTTTTAGAAAAAGAAGTGGATGGAAGTATAGAAAAGTAAAGCCTCGTTGTTGTAATCACAGTAGTTCACAGCCCTTGCCCTGAAAACAGATATGTGTGCTGGGTTGTGTCTTGAAAAGCCAGTGTCTCATAGGTCTCCTTTTCAGTAGTGCCTCTTCCTTCTCTCCTAGACCTCTCTTCTAAAACCTTGTTCCAGATCACAGATCATTTCACGACTGAGAGAGCAGCAGCCCAGGGTATCAAAGACTGGTATTTAACTAATGGTTTGAGCAAGACTGCAATTTTGACAGGGATGGTCTTTGTCAGATGGAACAAGACTCTGGGGCGTATGTTATGTATTTCTGCATTCCCAATCACGTTCTCCATTCAAGTAGAAATTAGAAGGTAAGCAAACCAAGTTGCCAGCTAGGAGTGGTATAACCAGGTGACATGCTTTGGTTTTTACTATACGAAGAAGTCAGAAAAGTCCTTACAGGTCTTGAAATGAACAGTGTGAGTACACCAGTGTGGTACATTGGAAACTTGCTAAAGACAACATTTTGTTGTGCACCATCCTTCTTGTCTGATCTTCCTCTGCCTTTTACAAGATCTTGTTTTTGTCTTTGTCTCTTTTACTTTTGAGATGTCACCCTGCAAATCTCTCTTATTGAAGGTACTACTGGTCCACTGTTAGGTTACCCACACCTTCTCTCATAAGCGCAATGACTTAAGCTTCTTTAGCCTTGAAATTCAGGGAAGATTTTACATACTCATTCTTCTAACTCTTTTTCAGAAGCATCTAATATGTCAATATACCTTTTAAACTTTGGAGCTTAGAGCTAAGCATGGTCAAGTTCTAGAATAACAATGCTATCCTCACAGGTAATAACACTTCTCTTTTCTTGATATTGTTCTGACTATGTGTCTAAGCTTTTCCTGTTGTAGCCTTTGCATTACTTTTGGTACTGCAGTTTGTTCCATTTTTTAATTTTGTCCTTTTTTCTGGAACAAATGACCTGCATCTGAACGAGATGGAACTTGCATCATTGCAGATTACTTGTTGAGAGTTCCATTTTTACAATGATTACATGTCAACATTAGGAGTTTGCCACAAAATAGCTGCTTTTTAGTCAATTCTTGCTCTTTGCTGAGGAGAAAGCAGAGAATGCAGCAAGAATGCATTATCTGTGTTGAAAGTAGGTCTTTACATACAGCAAACAACATTCAATTTCCCCTAAATTGAATTATTTCATGAGTTGCATTCGTTGAGTACTGGGAGTAAAGTTCAAAATGTTAATATGCTGGTATGATTAGGCTGTATGAGGCTGGAGCTCCCATTCAGAATCAATCAATCAGTGCCCAGTGAGTTTCCTAAGTAAATGTCATTAAAAGGTTGCATTTGCTGAGGATGTATTTGTGTTCTCCAAATAATCATCTGGCAAATTGTCTGTGTAGTAACCTTACATAGTGTCAAAAATTGCAGAGAAGATAAATCTTAAAGGATGTGAGTCTTCTGTCTACAAATGCACAGCAGAAAGCATACATCTGAGCAGTCCTGATGAAACCAATTGATTAGCCCAGTCTTACATCAAAATACTTATATAATGTTGAACAAAATACAATTAAATCTGTGAGTAGGAACAAAATTCTTCCAAATCAGCTCAGAGCAAAAAAAATATACTGACATGCTGTCTGTAAGTAATGTATATATTTTATGTTCATTCATAAAGAAATTACAAAACTTTGTATGTTAAATTACAAAGCACTTACGCAAGTAGTTAAAATTAATTCATGAGGATTACTTGTATGTAAAGTTGCTGAGTTATATAGCATTTTCAAGATCTGGCCCAGACTATATGCATCTATCAACATACTTAAAACAACTTGTCACTATGGGGTATCCTGCATAAATTACTACTCTGTATACATCAGATACACAATCAAATTATATCTCACATTTGAAATATATTTAAAATATTTGCTTTTGATATAAATTTCTTCAGTACAATGTTTTTCTGCTGAAATCTGAGATGGTCTCTTTAATTGTGTAGTGTTGTGTTTCAGTAATTCAGGTCACGGTGCAGGTGGTACATGCAGTTTACTGATGTTAGAGATAGTATTTAAACAACTCCATGCTCAGAGGTAGTATATCAAAAGTCTTTAAATTGAGGGTGACAGGAACTGGTGCTGCACTTTCATGTTCTCCAACAATGTGGAAGAATTTTGACATGCAGCGGGAATGATCAAACCACACCAGTTTTACTGTCTAGCTTCATTTGACATGAATTTCAAAGGTATTTGGAAATTATTAAATTGTATCCTACATTTGGAGACTTTACCTTCCTTAGGGAACTTTTTTAATAAAGTCGATACGGGGGGGGCTTATGATCTCAAAACATTGCATAAAGCGGATATATTTTTTGGTAAACCTTCTTTTATGTTTAATTTGAGTGTCATGCAGAAGCTGTAGTTTCTACAGGAGCTGTTACTATGAAAGTGAAGCATGCTGCTACAAACCTGCCCACATTATTTTACAAATGTACTTGTTCTACTGATACAGGAAGAGACTGGCCTGAAAATACAAACAATTACTTCAGATAGTCAGTATTTTGTGTACATAGAATAGGTAAAACTGGAAAGCAAAGGAACAACAGGAAACCCAGAGCAGTTTGGTGATACAAAGTTGGTTCTAATTCACATCATAAATGATATAATTTATGCAAGCTTTAGTTGGTGTTGTAGAACCTATAAACTTATATTGGTTTATTGCTTTTTGACAGAAAAGCCAAGAAAAATTTCTTTACATCTTTTTGTTGTGTTACTTAATACTGAAGTGGCTCAAAGAGCATAGCTGTAAGCATAGGGATAAACACTTTTTTTATGGGGTAAAAACTGTATGTAATATAAATTTTTTTGTGAATACTTGTATTTTGTCTGGATTCTGACAGCTGTGACCCATAGGCTTAATTTACTTTTGTAGTTACATGTATGTAGGAGTCATGTAAAAGAAATGAGGATTTCAAAATGTAGCAAAATTAATTTAATTACAGAAATGCTGTAAAAACTCTTGATTGAAAGTTAGTTATATAAAAAAAAACTTTTTGAAAATAGCTTCCTAGGTTTTTAATTTAAAGTTTATATTTTTATTTAGTTAAAATGAAATGTTTCCCTACGTTTTTATTTACAGTAAGATCTTTTACATCAGCAATGCTTTTTTCTGGCCAAGTACCAAGTGATTGCTGCATAGTGATTCACAAAGGGCACCTCAATATAAGAGCGTTTCATAATTGTCTGACAGAACAGCAGATGATCATTTGGTATTTGCCATGATTATCTGCAGCAATAACAAAGGATTAAATGCTTCCTCGCTCCCGCGTTACAGTTCTCGGACGCTCCCTGCTAGCTCACATAGGTGAAAGGCACGTGTTTGTATCCAGTATAAAGTTCAGTAGAGTCTGTAGGGGGGAGTGGGTTATTCAGAAATCAATACATGTCTCCTATAAGCAAAACCAGTGCCCTTTGTGATAGCGATTTTTGTTAACCAGGAGCCAATGGGGGAAGGATTATGGTGTGTGATTGAGACACCTGTTGAGAAAATAGGCAACTATTGACAAGTCTGATTCATGACTGAGTGACTGCTCTGCTAGTCTTCACATGATCCCCACCGAGAGCGAGCCTCGACCGCCTGCTAAACAAGGGCTGTTTGAAGTTTCTTTTTAACATTTCCAAGACGTTAATTCAGCAGGACATCTCCACTGGGGTTCTCGATGTCACCAAATCAGCAGCTGTTGAAATCCATTCACTTCAGCATGAAATGTTTGCATAAGTTTTTTTTCTTTTTTTCTTTTATTTGTGACAACAGCAAAGTAAATAAAACCCTAAAAATCCTGCAATGCCCAACTCGTATATGTGTGAGAACAGCTTCTGGTTGCGATTGTAGCTGCTAAGGCAAAATGTTTATTTACAGAGAACAATGACAATTGGAGTAGTTTATTAAGATACACAAAAAATACTGATTTTAATAGACATTTCTGTGACATTTTTCCAGTGTAAACATTCAGTTAATTTTTGTGCCAGCTGTCGAACTTGTGCGAAAAGTCTTTTGAAATGGAATTGTCTTTGTTTTTCAATTCCAAAAAAAATATTAAAAGTCTAAAAGCAAATGTTTCCTACTTTTTCCAGTTAGTAAATGAAACACTGTTTCTCAGGTAGGAAAACATTTCTGTCTGACTCACGTTTCCCTGAGAAAACAACTTATATCATAGAATTAGTTTAGTTTGAAGGGGAAGCAGAACAAGGCAAGACATGTAAACATATTACAAAGCTTTGATATTTAAATGCTTTTATTTTTTATTTTCCTGGCCATCTGAAAAAAGGTGTGGTGAATGTAGTCAATTGTAAATAGAAACTCTGTATTTTCGATCAGCTTCGTTGTTAAACCTGAGAACTGCTGACCACATAGGAAGACTCCCGGTTTGAGCTGTCCCTCCTCTGTTTATTAAATCTGTTAAGACTTAAGTGTATTTTTACAAGTTCATTAATGTATTCCATTCTCTCTGATGTATTTTTTCCCACTATTATCAGATTTCATTATATGGGAGGAATTATCAGATCAACCCATTATACAGCCGAGCAGCGTTAAGTCTGATTGGAATTTGGGCTTCCCTCCGTTTACAGGGGGAATATTGTGTAAATCAGACTCTCGGGTTTCAGTGGGAGGCACAGGGCTGCACAGCATCCATTTGTCAAGTTGATTGCACCTCTGCGAGGCTGCATTAGCTTGTCTTTGAACAGAAGTGAAATCGTATGCGAAGCTCCCCTTTCTGTCATTTACACTAACATCCATCCTCTTAAACCAAGGCCTCAGAAAAAACAAAGTGATGGCACAATATAATCAGTCACTCAGGTTGTCTGTCATCTGTTTTCTTAAGGAAATGACTTTTAAGTTAGTGGAGCAGAAAATTGAAGAAAATTAGCAGAAGGTTGTTGTAGAAGGAGGAGGAATTTTTAAAAATTACAGATGTACATAGGGAAGCTCGATTGCATGCAGCAAATAGAAATGCAGTTGATTCTGGTTTTTAGTTTAGTGTTAATATAGTGCCAGCATACCCAATATGCAATAATTCAACTTTTAATGAAACTTTATTCATAAACTCGAGTTGGGCTGTAAACGCACAATAAAAAGCTGGTATGCACATTTTCAGCTTTTATATCAGTGACTGTGTTTTATGATGCTGAATAGTCGAGTAATTTGCACTCGTTTCCATATGTCAGGAAAGCTGCTTACGTATGTCAGAAATGTTAAGCTGGAAAGGCCATTGTAAACAGCTCTGTGAGGAGGCTTGTAAGTGTTTTGAGAGAATTGATTCTTCACTCTGAAGCGAATGGCAGCAGTAGATAACATTACTTGTTTAAGCCGATGTGCAATGAAACTTGTCCAGTACAGCTGTGAGAGTTGCTACAGGGGTTAATGGTGTAAATGAAGAGAAGATAAAGATGTACATTTTGCACAAGGCAAAAAGCGCCACATTTTAATATACTTCTTTTTCTCCCGTCTTCCTAAATTCTTCTATTACCCACTCTGGAAGTAAGTTTTTAATTAGAGATACTTTGGTTTAACTTCAGTCAGTAAGAGAATCAGTTTTGTCTTGTGTATCTTAAGGGAACATTTTTCAGTGTGGTACTTTTTTTAAAGGAGGGTTGTGCATGGCTATTTTAAGTTAGAGCAAAATAGCACATTCCTAGTTTAAAATAAAAACTGTGAGCTCTTGTAACAAACTGGTGTGAATTTTGAATTTATTTAGTTATGTTGGAATAGATACGCCTTCTAAGGGCTTTCCAGACATGCAGTAAGTGATGTGACTAGCATCTGTCAAATGTGCTTCTTTCTTTTCTCCTTTTTTCATTCTGCCCAAGGGAAAATTACATGTGGTCTTTTTTGTTTATACAATGCAGATATAGTAGCCTAAATCTTCCAGTGCCGTAATAGAAATATTACTGATCTTGGGTGAGAAACCTCATTTCTTATATTCTTTTTTCCCCATTTTTTTTTCTGTTAGAAATAGAGACACAAAACCTCACAAAACAAATCAGGTTGTTAATTTGCTGCATCTGAACATGCCTTGGATACTTTGGACAGAATGTGCTATGACAATACAAAATTCTGATACTGGTTTCTACCAGTGTACTAGCACATCATCACTCGGAAAAAAAGAAAGGAAATGTAGAAAAAAGGTTACTCTCCTAAATACTATGCAAAGTATTTTTATAATTTTCATGCACAGCTGTAGTTTGCAGATGGTTTAATTTTTCATTCAGTATTAGATTTTTCATGTGTCCCTTGAAGAACGCTTAAATTGGCTTCACAATCTTGAGTACACTTTGAATAGCTTGACTCAACAGAGACGTTATGTACACTGAAGTCCATCAGAAATGTAAGGGTCTGCAGGACCAGCGCATAAGTGAATTAATCTTTCTCCTCAAAAATAAATCTTAAAAGATTTCAGAAGGAAAGTATTTTTAAACACGGCATAAAAAATTATATAAAAACTTACAGAACATAGAAATACCAAGTACACTGCTCATGCAACTCATGTTTCGTTAAGATATATGTTACTCAAGGTTGTGATGTGAAGATGATAATGGCTACATTTAACACTTCTTTTCCCTTTTATAACCTAATGTTAACATTCAGGAATTTGAGAACTTGAGAGCCCTAGTAGATCAATCTTGATTAGTTTATTTTTCTTTGTAAAGATTTTGATAGCCTGATAATGCTTTTGTTTGAAAGAGTATTCTTTGCTTCCTTTTGTGGGGGATGAAATATTGTTACACCCAGATCTTCCTCTGAAATAGTGAAAAACAATTTAGGTAACTGAATCTTTGATGAGGAGACCTTAGATTGAAAAGTCTGGCATTTAATTGCCCTTTTACTCATAATTCTTCCACGTTTAACCTCAGAGGTGATTTAAAAAGTTACATCTTAATTGCATAGCCTCATTCAATCATTAGTACTTTGCCTTGCGGCAATTTATTACAACTTTATTTCCCTGAACCATCAGTGAAGATAATGCTGAATTTTATATTAGCCAAATGTCCTTTTGAGATTAATGTGGTAATATAGATTTTATGCATGCTTTTTCCGCTTTAATATTTGTGTTATAGATTGGGGTCATAGGTATAGCACAACTGCTGAAGTAGTTCAGAGAATGCTGCGTGTATTGCCTCAAGAAATGATGCCAGAGATTTATTTGAAAATATGCATCTGCAAGAGGAAATAATAGCAGGGTATTCTCTGATGTGCTTCTCCCTAGCTATTTTTACAGCTTACTCACACAGGGTTTTCCCCTTTGAAGACAGTAGTTGGACTCCCGTTGGGAGGAAAGCACTGTGATCAGATGGGCCAGAAGATGGGGATATGGGCGCAAGGGTGCTGTGCCACAAATGCCACCGTTAACGTGGGGCAAGTCACACTGTAAATTGTACTTCTCTTTCTCAGTGGTCTTTTGGAGGTTCCTACATTCTTAAAATAGTTGATGGTTCCAGCTGCTAAGGCTGTGAAATACCAAAGCGCCCTTGTGTCAGTGCAGGATCAAGGTAGAATTCATCATGAGCATGTTTCCTGTCATGTTCTCTAATTCATTTGGATAGATATTTAAATATGGCGGGTAGAAAGCATTGAGACCCTTTATGCTACTCTAGGCCATAATTTAAAAACTCACAGCTTTTCCATACCGTTCCTGCCCAAATTCTCAGATTAGGACTGGCAGCTACTGGCATCTGCTATACAAGCATTTCTGCTTGCACAAAGCTTAGGGAGATTTCAATGGATGAGGCCAGTTTGATGAATATGCCAAGCCAAGTGTGCTGACACAAATGCCAAGTGTTGTCCTGCCTTTCCCCCACTCCTGGCTTCTCATTCGTGACCCTCACCATGCTTTGCTTCAAGCTATTGAAGCTGTTTATCCTGCAAGCAGTGAGGAAGATGAGGCTCAGGGAGGACAGGACTGCTTCCTTCACTCACACCGCTGGCACAACCAGCAGACGCGTTGGTTTGGCTGCAGACTCTGGAGCCAGGTATGTAGGCAAACCAGAAGGGTCTCCACAGCATTCCAAAAATGTGAATTCTGTGCATCTTTGGGTGAAATACCATAGAACTTGGTAAATGTTGTATCCTTCCTTTAAGGAACAGGTAAGCTCATGCTAGCATCAGTTCAAACAATAGCAGCCTCCGCCCTAACGTCAGGCACATTTCACCTCCTGAAACAAAAGCATATGTGGGGACACTTAGGCATTTGAACAAGGTGGAAGAAGGGCATGACTGGATATTAAAATAAACTCAATGGAAATTGGGCATATCTGGAAGAGAAGGACAAAAGCAAAAGAAAAAACAGATAAAGCAGGAGAAAAAAGCATAGCAAAAGACTCGAAGGAGGAGAAGAAAGTGGAATTAAGAATAAAAGAATTAGATGAGCACTGTGACAGTCCCACAAAGGTCTGAGTGCTGGCTGAAAAGTCTTCAAGAAGGGATGGCAGGGATTTGTTGTTGTTGTATATCTCCTGCATTGAAGGAAACAGCAGTGAAGTTGGAGGTGAGTGACTTTGGAGGTGTTTTTTTAACTAGATGTGCCTAAAAGATGCTTGGCTTCATAATTTTCTCCTCCTAATAGAAACAGCCCTCAGGGCCTCAAACTTTGGCTAATCATTTAGGTCAAAAGGGTAGTAATTATGTAGAAGACCATGAATTAGAAGTGTACCCTGGGGAAAGCAGAAGTAGAAAATAACCATACAAAACTCTGTAACGGGATCCTCTGAAGCTGAATGGGAAAATGAGGACTCGTACAAATATGCTCACCATCTAATATGAAACATAACTCCAGAAGTACATATTTTTATTCCCTGTTACAAGAGTGAAACCACAGTGGAGTTACTGTAACACTGAGGCTGAACTAATCCCATCACAGGATCGGATCTTAGTAATAAATATTTCCAGGTGTGATCCAAGGATTAGGAATGTTTAGATTTGTTTAAACTGAAAGATGTGGAGTTTTTTTCAGTCGTTCCACTGACAAGGGAGGGTTGTATGAGGTGTGTAACTCCTGTCTCTCAAAAGAGAGACCTTATTGCATGTCCCTTTTTACTGGTATATCTATCTCAGGTACTTTACCAAGAAAGCTGATATCATTCTGCTTATAGGGAAATGAGGGATGAGGATGCTCAGCATCTTGCTAAAGGCCAGACAGCATGCCAGTGGCAAACCTGGAAGTACCAATGCTGGTACAGTGCTCTGCTTAGTGGACTCTGCTGCTTTATAGGGCATCCTTACAATTTGCCACTTTCTTTATCATGAAACTTTGGGTTTGTGATGGGAGAAGTTTGGAAAAGAGTTACTCTTCTCAATATGCCCATCTTGTGAGTGGCATTAGACAGGAATGGAATGAGCATATATTTAAAGACTGTGCCATGCTGCACATACATGAAGGACCATACCAAAGTGGTGTAGGCAATCCCATGGCCAGTGCCTCCATGTTTTTCAGTATTCAGTTTTTCAGTTTCATGGACTATGTCTAATCAAGTGCTGAAGCTCTATGAAATAGGTGATACTTGTATATTAGGTTGCTAGCCTCAGTTCTCAGTTCCTTTCCACAGGCTGTGGCTGTATTGGCAGCAGATAGATGGCATAGCGCAGATAGAGTTAGTTATCTTGGACACGTAATTTGGGTGAGTCTGCAGCTGAAAAAGGAGCTGCCCAGAGCTGGCTCTGATGACATGCTAAGCATTTATATCTGTTTCCCTACCATAGTCTCTGTTCAGAATTTGCACAACGGTATCAGAGCAACAAGTAGGTGGTGACTTCCACTCATAACTCAGAATTTTCCATGTGCGGATCCCACTTATGGGCAGGAACAAAACATTCTGTGGCCTGAAGCATTTGCCTTTTCTGCCTAACCCATGTGTCTGGAGAGATCAGAATGGAAAGAGAGAGCATGGTGAAAGGGAAGGAGCGTGCAGGAGACTGTTCCTCTGCACCTACACTGGCACTTACAGGAAGAAAGCGAGCGGGTGCTGGAAATCTGTGCAAAGAAAATAATCACCAGTAGGCACCAACTATAGGGCCTCAGACTGTGCTTTCCTTTAGTCTGTGCTGCTGAGCAGAGACTCTGAGCCAGGGACAAAGTGTTCTGGGACGTGTCCTCTGTAATACTTCTACATTTTTTGAATAATTCGAAAAGCTTTTGTACCCCTTTTCCCCAAACACACACTAAGCCAATTGTGCTGTAGAAGAGAGTGAGAAACTCTGTAAGGAAAGCTGCTTACTTCTTCAGCCTTTATATAGGCATTTTAAAGCAGTTTGGTTTTATTCCCTGTTTTCAGGGGATGATGGAGTTGACCACTTAGTTTTTGCAGAGTTAACACAGTGTAGCAATTTACTTTTTATCTCTTTATTAGGGTTTTACGGCCTTATTCACATTGTAATAGCAATAGTGATGTTTCCCAAGTAGTCATATTGCCTTTAGTTGAGAACAATACCAAGAAAATGCAGTGCTTCATGATTTAATTATTTGTGTTCTTTGCAAGAATAATTAAAGGATCATGCCAAAATCTTATCAGAGCATGAAAATTTAGCATGCTGAGTGTGAAGCTATTTAAGTGGCATACCAATGATTTATTTGCTAACAATTCACTTTTAGAAACTCTCTCTTCTCTCTTTCACTATTGGTAGTTAGAAGTGTAAAAAATGTAGTAATCAAAAAGCATTAGTAGGAAGTGACTTGTGATTGTAGATGCTTCAGTTTAAAAAAAAGTCATCAGAGAAACTGATTTTCAGAACTGAGCAAATATTTTCTGAAAAATCAAGCCATGGGCAGGTATTTGAAAGTCAGCCAGCACTGACAAAGCTACTCATGCTAATCGTTTTCTAAATCTTCACCATGAAGTTTTTCACTCCGGTTACTCATCTGGGACACCGCTTTAATCTGTAAGTATTAGCTTGTTTCAGAAGTATTGCAACTGAATAGGAAAAAATGGTGAGTAAGTTTTTCTGAAGAATTAAACAATCTAAGACATTTTAAAATGTCTGTAGTCCATACATGCCTTATGAAATAGATCCTTTATTTAACATTAGATCTTCTTAAGCCACAGCCATCCACTTGGTTAGTTTTTCGTACTTTCTCTATAAAATTCATCTGTTCCCAAACAATAGATTTAACCGTCTCCAGTAAAACACAGTTTTTTGCATGGCGCATATACCTTGACCTCCAAAGTTAATCCACAGTTTTTCTTTAAGAATTTTTGCATACTTACAAACACTGGTCTGTTGCAGGAGGGACTTAAAAGGATTTATCTGTAGATGCTTGAAGGAGCAATCATTTACTAAAGTAGTATTCAGATCTGCAGATCACGTTTAACATTTGAAATACATCAGTAGCAGTAAGTCAGTTTGGGTGTCTCAGCAACTAACTGGTCCCAGAAAGAATATTGGCGGTATCCCGCAACGTGCTGATCTTCAACATTTTTAGTGCTTCACAGAACTGATTTCTCAGTCCCAAGGCAATTGTCCATATCATGCAAGTGCTGCATACTATTATAGTCAGAAGCCTCCGTTTGAGAGTAATCCAAGAAAGAATACCAGTATTTTGTTTCCAAGTTATTTTTGTGAAATATTTGGCTCCAATGCATAGCTAATTTTCATAAGGCTCTTTGAAAGTCTGTCTTTAGAATAAGATGTATTTTTTTTCTATGTGCATAGTTCATTTTGAAATGAAATTAACTAAAAATTGCCACATAAGCTGTTTTTTTTCAACAGAGGGCCAATCGCCATATTTTTATCTCCCCACAGAAGGAATACATTTATTTTTTTAAAATATATGTTTTTGAGTAATCATATAAAATGAGAACCATAAAGGTGCCGTATTGAATTCATTAAGATTTCTCTCTCATATCTAATCCCAAGTATCTAGATCCTTATAATTTTATTGGCAAACGGAGCGAGTACATGGCTTGACATATCAGCTGGGCTGTGAATATCTAGACGTTAACACACTTCCAAGCTCATGTTTTGGTTTGGGTTTCTGCCTTCAGTATTGGTTAAGAAGTCCCCATGGATGATGCCATCTCCAGACCATATTTAGCAGATGGATTTTGCCTGTCCTGTTATCACCCCTCCAAAGCCGGGAGATGGAGTGTCCTTTGGTTTGTGGTCCCCTTAGCCATTCAATGCTCAGCTTTCTTGCTGCTCTTTGTTCATTAGAGTGTAACCACAGGCAAAGTGAGACAGCACATTTGCTGGGCTGTGGAGCTGCCAGGCCCTAGAAAGCCATGATTCCAATGGCTATAGCTGTCCTGAGGAACAGGGGGCTCAAAGAAAACCAAAGGCAAAGGATGGATCACTGATTCGGTCTTTTTTTTTAATTTAATATAAATAATTATTATGAAATAAAATTTAACTTTAGTCTCATAACCAGAAATCAGTACCAACTTTGTGTGACATAGTGACATCTTACATTGTTAAAGAAAACCCTGGATGGCTACCAGGGATTAGTAGGGGAAAATATTTCACTTGCAGGTCACTTGCACGAATCTGGCCAGGGATGTGGATGATTGACAGCTGTTCAAACGTGATGTCTGTAGGGGCCCTCTGTGAAGGAAGTTGCAAGTTTTGGTCTGGGTAGGCAGGTGTCAGCGCTACAGACCCCGACTGCCATAATTAGTAATCTCTGCCGGCAGTGCCATGCCAGCTGCCAGAGCAGGGACTGTGTGGAAACCCGGCCTCAGAGGTCAGGTGAGGACGTTGGTGGGACGTGGGGCTTGCTGCTGTGCTTGCACCAGGAAGAGGCCTGAAATTTGCACCCCGTGCGTGCTCTCTCCTGGGGTAAGGTCACACAAGTGAAACAGGAGCTTGTCTCGAACCTCTTTGTGCAGGATATTCTCTTTAAGCATGAGCATTCCTGTGTGGTGTAGCCCTGGAGAAGGTGAATGCCAAAGGAAAGGTTTTAATGCCCTTCACTATTTCTGTCCCAGATTCCTTCTCACAAACCTGCATTTCAGCAGTCTTTTCTCTTACCGCTTCAGCTCCTCCCTACACTTTCCCATGCAAGCTCTTTTTCCCTTGTAAATGATGTGAAGCAAATACCTAATGTTATCTTTAGTGCTGACGCAAGAAAATTAGAAGAGGTATATTACAGTTCTGTTCAGTATTCTTTCCAGAGAAAACTGCTGGGTAGGTCAATTTACTTGGCACTGTACACTGCTTTAATCTTAACTTGAGGACTGCTGTAGATATACAGCAGCTGGGTCTAATGTCTTCATGCATGGTTGCAAGCAAGGCAGTTAATTTCTGTTTGTTGAGAGGTAGGAATCAAGCAAATTTTTCTCTGTTGAATGAAAACATTGTGGGGCTGGTAACAGGTGAATAAGCAATACTGGATAAGAAAACAACCTGGAATTACTGCCTAGACTTTGAAGGGCTGGATTCTACAACAAAGAAGTCACGGTTTCATCCTGTTTATAACGGCAGTAGTTTAGCCCCAGATCTTTGCTTAGGAGAATTAAAAGGAAAAACTGGCTGGACAGATGCTGGGGAGAAAACATGTCACCGGTGAAGAAGCACTTAGCTTCAAGTCCACTTGCAGTGCTGTAAACTGGGCTGGTCAGTGTATTGCTAAACCTACACACAGGCTACAAAAGCTAAATGAATTACTCCCTCTATCACACTAACGTCTGCTCAGGCTCTCGATGACCTCTCAGGTTATAACCATCAAGCTTGTTGCTGTGCGTCCACAGAGGTAGCACTGGCTGTGCAGAGAGCTACCCATGTATGGCCCAAGTTCCCGCCACATTCTTTGGAGTCCTCAAAGGCTGAGACTAAATTCACTGAATCTTTTGACTTTAAACAGGTATTTAGAGTTATAACTAGTCAAAGAGTTAACTTAAAAAGAGGTGCTAATAAAACCTCCGTTGTTCTGATGAAATGTAAGATGCAAGAGCTATGAGTCTGTACCTCACCATATAAACAATTAGGCACCTATCATATTAATGGTAGCTTAATTCCAAATACACCTTACTGTTGTACCTTAAAATTACCTAAAACTGTTGATATATTTTAAAAATAAAACTTTAGATAAAATAGACAACAAATCTTAAGAGCAGAAAATGAAATCCAGGCCTTTCTTCTCCCAGATGACCACCTATAGAGTCAGGCAGCTGTCTCCTCTCTTGCTGGGAACCTTAAGCTGTTGCCTGCACTGTGCAGGTGGGAGGGGAGAGATTGGACAGCTAATTTTAGCAGTGATGGGGTGTTAGATTGGGTTAGCTCTCTTGCCAAACTAACCTTGGTATTCTGTAGAGAATAGCATAATTGCGTTATTCCACAGTAAACCTGTGGTTCCTGTTGTGAGTCAGCCTGTGTAACTGAATTAACTTTCCCAATGAATCATGTTTCTAATGTAGTTCATCGGGCATGGTTGCACAGACCATGTGTTAGTGATGACACTGATGTGTATGCCTGACACGCCACCTCTCGTCTTGGTGCAACTCTTCAGGCCTGTAGGATGAATGAGATGGGAAAACTGGCTGATATTAAATATAACTTCATTTTTCCTGGCAAATTAGTTGTAGGCCGGTCACTGATACGTCCTGATAGACAGCTATGGCAGCATAATTAACGGAGCAACAGAAGGGCTGGAATGGTGATGGGGGAGTGGAGAGAAAAGGAGCGGAGGAGAGCTACTTAAGCAGGTGTGGGCACCAAAAGAAGTATCTGTATAGCCATTGCTGTAGTAAGGGTTTAGCAAAGACTTTCCTTTATCTAAAGTGTAAGGGACATGCGCTTTTGGAGTAGAAGGTCTGAGTTTAACCATACTGCCAACATGCCACACTGTGAATCGTTGTGACAGTCTCAAAGATTAACGGGGTAATGCAATTTGCTTCGTGTTGTCAGCAGAAATGGGTGCAACTCTGAGCCTTGAGTATAGGGTAAGATAAAGCAGCTGTCTGATGAAAACTGATGGTAAGTTAGTCCTAGAAGGATCTCCTAGGATTAGATAGTGTATTCATGGCTGGTTGTTCACGCAGGATGAATGGGGGAGTAAGGGGATGGGGACAAGAGGGGAATCTCACAGGTGTCACATCACCTGTTTGGGAGCATGCTCACCTTACTGAAACTGCTAAGCTGGAGCAGACAGACTGGGTAGATGACAGGACAAATCTGAACCTGCAAAATATTGTAGTTGTATACATATACACCTTTGTTAGCATCTGAAGGAGTTACACTTATGTCAGCATCCTTTAACTACAGCTCCATGTTTTCTCTGATGGTATTTTGCAATAACTGCCGTCGCATGTAGAGCTGTGGGGGCCAGTGCACCCACAGATTCTCAGCAGGGATTTCTGAAGCAGAAGGACAGTAGGATCAGTCCCACAGCATGATAGTGGTATTTTACAAGCAGCTTTGAAGCATTTAGATATGTAATATTTTGTGGTTGCCTGTAAAGTTATCTGTTGTCTTTTGGAGCAATTAAAAATCTTCCCATATGCTCCAACCTTCTTTTCATGCGGCCGTGGGTTATGTGCAAATCTTCAGGATGACTGCTAGAACTGTTGTGAGCATATTGGATGCTTGCATGATTCGGGGCACAACTTGTAATGTGCTCAGCATCCCACACTGACTGCAGCCCGTTGAACTGAAGTGCTCTCATCACTTTGCCACAGCAGGCTCTTAACAAGTGGACTGCATTATGTTAGCTTCCTTGGAAGGAAATCAAGTACTGCTCTCTTAAAATCATTTGTGACTTTCTTTCTGCCTTTCTTTCTGCCCGAATTTGTAGGGGATGACAAACTTTCTCTCAACTAGTTCCTTAGTGCTACTTTGCTCCACTGTGTGTGAAGGAGGAAGTTTGTCACACAGAGCAGCCTGTGAGTCAGACCTGTGGGACATGTCACTGGCACGACAGGTTCTTAGGTGGAGGATAAAACCAGTTTGTGTCAATGCTCCCCATTAGCCACCCTAATTTTCAGATGGAAACTTGACTGTCACTTTGACTTACTTGCATCGTTTCCTAACATACAATGATGTGCAGGTTTTGTTTTCCTAACTGTACCATGTGTAAAGGCTTTATAAAAGACCTAAAGTGTCGGTTTGTTTGTAAACGAAAGGTGGTACTTCACAGTCATCCTCTTTCTTAGGACCCTTCAAAACAGAGGCAGAGCTACATACAATTTTGTTGTTCTCCCTAGTAAAAAACCCCATGCATTTCGTAATAATTGTGGGTAACCTTTCAGTAAGAACAGGATCATTTGAAGTTCTTTTAAAGTATGTCTACGGAATATAGCTACATACTGCATAATGTACTGAAAACTTTGCATATTTCACATGTGTAATTATGCTTTATTACTAAAAGTTTTCTTTATGTACTGTGAGCCCTGATCTTTATTTTAGAACTTGTTTTACTTTGAGCTGTCTCTGTTACTAAATTTGGGGTATACAGCTCCAATTCACATCTCGGTCACCTTCTATCTAAAAATGTGTTTCACTTGTTTCCCCTGAAAAACTCTGAATTTCTAATTATGAAAGGGAGCTGTTTATCGTTGTTTGAGGTGTCTGTTTGACAAGCAGTCATGCAGAAATAGTGCAATGTGTAGGCTCCCAGTATAAATAGAAGCAATCATGATCCAAACTGTGGATAAGTAATTAGAATAATAAGTAGAAATAAAGAAGCTTTGTTAGTTTGCATTCCTTTTTCTGAAGCAGCTAAGGGTAAGTGTAGAAACTGATCCTTATCTTTAGTTTCCTCCCAAAATAGGATAAAATTGGGTTTAACAGTAAGAGCTTACCATATGAATTTAGGTTTATGGAGAATGTACTCTAGACTGTCAAAAATAGTATGCCTAAGGCAGATTTGCTTCTAAAGAGAAGAATGCAGTAAAGCTTAGGGTTATACTGAAACTGAACTGCAATATATTATGAAATAGTTTGGTTCAGTAATTCCTGGATTGTTACATTCAGATTTTCAGCAACTATGGTTTTTTGTTGATTGAAAAAAATCCTCTGGTAAATGTCAAAGACTGGTGAAGTTAAGGGTCTAACTTTTCTTTCTGTCTGAACCTTTCAAAGCAAGAAAGAGATAATAATTTAGGCTTGATAAAAACTGAATAGTGACCTGAAGCTATTAAGTGTATTTCAAAGAGATGGTTGAGAATAGTGACAATGAATCTAGCCTCAGCAAAAAGTGACCATCACGCCTATGTCATAGATCATACCTGACTAAGAAAGCTCTGAAAAGTTGGTCTCTGTTCAGATGTTTTTCACCCTCTGAGCTAGGATCTAGAGGGTGAGGTCAAAGAAGACTGCACATCATGTATGGTCTGTACAGTCTCTAGCATGACTTAATCAGCCTCACTGCTGCTCTAAATTCTAGCAGAAAAAAACTAGTCTTGTAATCCTTCGTTGTATAATCCACTGAACACAAACAGTCTTTTTGGATTTTTCTTTGCTACAGGTTTGTAAATCTTCTTGAACTAAAAAATAAGCAGATGAAACCCATTTTTTCTTGTACTGACAGTTCTTGTTTGTAGACTAGTTGTATAAATAACTCCAGGACATCTGACATCTTATTCATACAAAATGTGTTGGCAA
The DNA here is from genome assembly GCF_034619465.1 of Leptosomus discolor. Taxonomy (NCBI): domain Eukaryota; kingdom Metazoa; phylum Chordata; class Aves; order Leptosomiformes; family Leptosomidae; genus Leptosomus; species Leptosomus discolor. The sequence continues at coordinate 47,847,624 of NC_141395.1, read as the reverse complement.
AATTTGGCATGAATTGGTTCCATTTCATCAACTTTCTTTTTGGTTCTCTTTTTTTCCGTTTCTGTGGGAGTACTTCTATTTTTTTAATCATTTCAGAATTTGGAAGTTTATTCATATCTCCTTAAGCGTATAATAGTTCAAGGAACACATAATCCCTTTTAGGCAGCAGCTTTTACAACATGTGGTGGGTGCCTCTGAATCAGCATCAAATGCTGGCACCTCCACTTCCTCCTTCATCAGAAGTAGTGAAGTTTCATCAGAACTAGTGGGAAAAAACATTTCAAGAGAACGTAAAGAAGTGGTGCTTCTTTCCTCGGGGGGGAAAAAAAAAAAAAAAGGAAAATCAGTTTTAATATTAAATGTATTAAATGGAAGAACAAAAAGCCACTTTAGCAAACCATCCTGCGTACCTCCTTCAAACTTAACAAGGAATTAAAAATTTCTCATTGTAGAAGGGCACTGTTGAAAAATAATAATGAGAATTGAATATGACTTGTCATAAGACAGAGCTTCTTTTCCTGAATATTTTCAATGTGATTTGGTGGGGGTTTTATGTGTGGAAACCTTGGATTCAGGATATCCTGTTTCTGGCAGGTCTAGAAAAGAGCAAAATTCAGAATAATGTAATTTTCAGTCTGTACGGTCAGATTAATAAAATGCCCTGTCACCTACTTTCTCCAACTTTCTGATCCATTTGATCTAACTATCAGCAAAAATATTTGAGTTTATAATTTAGAAAATCACTTCTCAGCTTTTGAGCTCCTGAGGCTGGTATACACTTGGCTAGCTCCCAGCCTCCTGCAGGGACAAGAAGCAGGTGCCCTGCAGCTCTCCTTCCTGCCCTCTCTCCACCCTGACTTTCCCTGGACATAATCCAAGCATTTGGGTCTGGAGAGGCATTTGGGTCTCCCAGAGCAGGCAGCGGGTACCCGCTCCTGCGGCATTCAGAGTATGCACCCCGGGAACTGCTCCGATGCAGACCCTGGGAGCAGTCACCAAGGTGAATGAAATATGCTGGGTTTGGCCCTGAAGAGCACCGAAAGTCTGTGGACCATGGCTGTTCTCCTGCCTGATGTTCACGTCTCAAATAATTCCAGTGTATACAAATCTTCCTCCTCCAAAGTTCAAATCCCATTGTTCAGCATGCTGAACTCTGCAAGAAATAATTCAAGGAAACGCTTCAGGTGATGGAATGTAAAACTTAGAAAGGTCTAAAGGTTTCTGCTCATAATGAGGTCCCAGTATCACTTAAATTCGTGGATTACTTGGTCCTTTTTTTTCTTCTTAAATTGGATATTTATAATATAAAAAATCCACAGTGTTTCAGCTTTCAGGAGCTTAGTGTGAAAAGCTAATAAGGTATAACCCTCATCTCTCTTGCCAGCCTCCCTGGTTGGAATAACAGCCCAAGAACAAGTCACTTTATATAAAATAATAACTTTGGGGGATTCATGGCTTTGCTCTTCCCAGATTATGAGCCCAGACACAAAAGTCTGACCAAAGCAATGGAGCCTTTAGAAAGCCTTTCCAGAGGAAGGGCTGGATGTCTAAGCTGTTTTCCCATCCCAACTCAGAGAATGATTTTTCTGGGATCATATATCAACAAATAAACATTTAGCTAAGCTATGGGAACAAAACCAAGTGGTTTTGGCCAGTAATAACATCGCAGTTGAGTGTGGATGATGCAGAAACCTGAATTTTCAAAACTCAATTTTGTCTTGTATTTCTAATACTTCATTTGACATTAATAGATGATATTCTATCTTATTTTTATTTTAACTTTATTTCACAATTAAATTTTTCATCAAAGCCACAACATTTCTCAATGTTGAAATGAATATTCTCTGATAACTTAATTCCATTTCTGGATGCAACAGACCTAGATTCCTTTCTGCACTAAATGGAAACAGAGTGCAGGATATTTAATATCCTGTCATTGAGACAGTGCAGGCTGCTACTATACAGTGAGTAATATATAAGTACGTGAGTTTTGAGAATTAAAATGAGCTAGTAAGCTAATAAAAGAGTAAGATGTAAGGATAGTCATTGTTATTACGTCTAAGTAAGGCTACCCTAAATAATTCGAAGCAGTTCGAATGTTTTGAACAATCTTTTTTAGGGTAATCTGTGCAATTAACTCTTCATAACATTAATACTTTGAAATAATTGATTTTCAAATGCTGAAGCAAGTAGATCATGAAGATTAAGACTGCAAGGCAATAAAGACAAATCAGTTTCATGTAAAAACCTGTTTTTAAAAAAAGCAGTACAACTTCAGTGAAGTACAACTCATGTTTTACGAAAGCCCTTGTTTGCCTCATGTGAAAAGAGTGTTATCATTTATTATACAGATATCTTTCATTTTCTTGAAAGAAACACAGTATTGTTTAGAGGAGGTGGACATTCATAGCTCTGTTAGTTGTAACAGTCTACAGTCTCAAGACTGTTGAATTCAGGATATACAACTGTTTACGACTTTATATACTCTACAGCCAAATAAGGTGAACACCCACTTGGGCTACAGTAGAGCTGTTAGCAGTCTGACCACTTGCTTACATCATCTGAATTCATCATCTGAGTTATTGCTCCATTGTTTCCCAGTAGTGTACTGGATCTGACTGGGATGGAGTTAATTTTCTTCATAGCAGCCTGTATGATGCCCCAGTTTAGATTTGTGACAAAACCAGTGTTGACAACACACCACTGTTTTAGCTGTTGCTGAATAGTGCTTGCACAGGGTTAAGGCCTTCTCAGTTTCTCACTCTGTCCCAATGTAAGCAGGCTGGGGTGGACAAGAGGTTGGGAGGGGACACAGCTGGGGCAGCTGACCCCAACTGGCCAAGGAAGTATTCCGTTCCGTATAACATCATGTTCAGCAGTAAAGCAGAGGGGGAGTTTTTCCAAGCTAACCATCACTTGGAGAGTAGATGAGCATCAGTCTGTTGGTGGGAGGTGGTGAGTGATAACTTTTGCATCACTTGGCTTTATCTCCTTTTTCTTTGCTTATTAAACTGTCTTTATCAATCCATGAGTTTTTCTCACTTTTGCCATTCCAATTGTCTCCCCTATCCTGCTGGCGGGGAGCGAGCGAGCAGCTGGGTGGGCGCTTAGCTGCCAGGCAGAGTTGACCCACCACAGGTAGGCAGGATCTGTTTGGACACTTTCAAACATTTCAATTCATCAGAATACAATATCCTGCGTTAACAAGGTACACAGTACTGAAAGCTCCCAGCTTCAAGTTTGATCATTTTCATTGCTGGCAATATTCAGCTTTATTCTCACATTATAATGAAGGTGTGGACTAAGTGTCCTTTTTTTTTCCTTTTCTCCTTTGTTAACTCTGTTGAGAATGCAGCAAATACACACAGCTCAAGGCTTTGATCTCATATGTAGTCCTGAAGCCTAATCTGCCAAAGTGTGAGAAGGCTATGGATTTTGAGCATGCCATGTACTAGGCTCAAAAAGGAGGGTCCACGTACCTAATCTGCACAGAAATCAGTCAGCTTGACCTGCAGGATCTTCTTGGCACATATAAATATCTCCATTTCAATTCTATCATTAGTTTACACAAAACTGGAGACTAGGGCAGAAAATGTGACCTGACCTTTTATTTTTATTACATATGCAGCATTTCCTGAGTTATCCTGAAAAATCTGTTCCAGTACATTATAGACACTCTCTCTACACTATACAAAAATAAACATTTCAAAATTCAGTTTCAATTTTCAGTCTTGGGTTATATGCATTACGTTCATCAGTGGTCTGGGTAAGCATAAAATCATCTTTCAGTAGTGCTTGCTGATAGCACAAAGACCAGCAGAGTGTTAAATGGTGGTAAGTTGTACAATACAACATGATAAGCCTAGCTGATTCAGCAAAGTCCATCCTGACACAGCTAACTGTGCAATTATTCATCAAGGAACAAGGAATCAAAGCCATACTGACAGAATGGAGAATTTTAGCCTAAAAATAAGTAACTGGTTGGGGGTCATATAAGATGGGCAACTGAATAAGAGGAGTTTCCATTACAGTACTTGACCATGAATGCCACGGGTAATAGTAAGTGTGAGTTACGAGATATATCCTTGTATATGGCATTGGTCAAGCTGACGCTGGAAGAATTCATCTAGTCCTGATGTCAGCATTTTTACAGGGATATGGAAACACTGAGGTAAGTTCAGAAAACAGCCACAAAAAAAGTATTTGCTGGAGGAAGTGGGGGGAAACGCCTTCTGGTGGGAGAATTGAAAGCTCGTTTGGTGTAACGTCTAAAGGAAAAAACTGGGAGCTGACTTGACTCTGTCAAAGTACTTACAAAGAAAAAAATGTTGATTCCTAAGGGACTCCTTAATCTAGCTGAGAAGGACATAACAAGAACCAATAGCAAAAATCTGAAGGTAGGCAAATTCAGATGACAAAGAATGATTTCTGAGCAGAAAAATGCTTACCTATGGAAAGAAGCTGCTAAATGTCTCTAACATTCTGTGGAGCAGGATAGAATTTCTCTGGTCAACACAAAGGACAGCAATATCATTGTAGGACGTACAGGAGGACAGACTAGACCAAGTCAGATTCCCTTCTGGCTTTATGAATTGATGAATCTATGTGGTTTATAACTATGGAACAGAAATCTTACTAACCTGTACCTTTTGTCACTGGTCCAAGTAGCACAGACCAGGAAAATCAATGCACATTTTCAGAGAGGGGGAGGAGCTAAATTGAAAGAAGTGTAGTGGGGTGTGGTGCCATCTTGCTTTCATAATGCTTTTCAGATGCAATCTGAGGAATGAATTCTGCTACCTGTGGGTTCTTCTTTTTTAAACTGATGATTCGATCAGGTCTCTTTTTCCCTTTTTGGGGGGGTTTTGAGTAGTGAATTCATTGTGTTTGCATTGTGTTTTAGGCCTTCTCTCTGTCTCCTCTAGAAGCAGTTTCTAGGTATGATGAATTTTTCAGCATTGGAAAGGAAGCCTGGCATCCAGTCTCTGGTTAATACAACTCAGAACTGCAGTTTTGCAAATGGTTTAAATCAACACAACCAGGCTCATTATTTTGCTTGTTTGCTGTTGTTATCTGAGGGGAAGGCAGGAAGGGTTGCTTTTTAAATTCTTATACGTAACGTAGTCTCTATTCTTACCTCTCTGGGTCAATGCTGGGATTAAAGAGCGGATCTCAGAATGCAAACACTGTGGGTTACTCTGGAGTTCTTTATCCATCTAACATGTTACTTTTAAACTACTCCTACTTTTTCAGCATTGGGTAGTTTTTCCTTTTTTTCAGTAAAAAAATGGTAATGCTGTCCTGTAGATGCTGCGCCTTACCACAGCATATGTTTCCTTCCACAACATTTATCTGTTTGTAGACTGAGCCTATTTTTGCCCATGACTGTATGAAAGCTTGAAAACTACAGATAAAAAAGTTAAATAAAAGCCCTCAAAAATATTTGGTGTCTTAACTTGGGCTCCGAAACTGAGGGTTCAAAGCCCGTCTTGGATCTTGAACTGGCATACGGTAACACTCAGTTTGAATATTCCTGGTTGGATGCATCATTCAAATGAAAACACAGCCATGGTCTGGTTTTGTATCTACTGGAGGAGTGCTCTTCCTAAAGATCTCCTTGTTCTCTACAAACAGGTATATTATTTTCTACCACAATCTGAAAGAGATGGATTTAGAGTAGGGGAATTTCTCCTTAAGCCCCAGAGTAGTGCAGTGTTTTCCAGTGGTCCCAATGCAGGCTTTTCATTTCTTCCCCACTTAATAGTCAGAACCCATTAGCAAGGCTTAGCATATCTATCTAGATTGGTCTCACTCAAGTTGTTGTCTCTGTCTAATTCTGTTAGTGTGCAACAGGGCTCTGCAGTGTACAAAGGACACCCCACTCTCCTCCAGCACGTGTACCCCCATGCCCCGCCCCTGATTCTGCTTTTTTGTACCATATACACTAAAGAACCCCACAGGCTGATTTTAAGACATCTCAGGCCACTCTATGGAAATGGGCAGAAATCTTCACAAATGAACAGGTAATATCATTTCATGATTTACAACTAGAATGATTTATAACCACTGTGTTAGAGTTCTAATACTCAAAGCTTCCTCATGAACTATATAGTCACTAAAACATCTTGAATACCTTTCAGACACCTACAATGCTTCTAGGTTGGGCTAGTTTTATGAGTTTCTCTATAGTGAAAGTACATAGAGAAGCATTTCCAGAGTTTGATTCCTCCCACCTGTCTATTTAGGATAGGATAAGTTGTGCTTCAGAGATACCTGTCTCCTGCTCACAATAGACAATTAACTTTGACTATGTCCTTGGCAAGCTCAGGGTTAAGGGAGAATGAATCCATCCATGATTTACTAGCCTGCCATATCTTCTCCAATCAACAATTTATTGAGCATTTGATTAAAATGAAAGATGCTACTGGTTATGAAGTGATTAGCTTTATAAATAGGGATGGGTCAAAGATTTGCAAAAGCATCACCTGTAGTGATGCACCCTGGCATTTCCTGACATTTTGCAAAAAATGTTTATAGGAGAAAACACCTTTGCAGATCAGATAGATCTAGACCCAGGTAAATGGTACATAGTATTAGGATCTTGCAGGATCAATTTTAGGAGTGAAGTTCTTGTTCTGAGCAGTCCATTTCCCAGTAATTACTCCTTTCCAAAGAAAGTCAGAGATATGTTAGCTTGAGGCTGGGCACAGAAATCTAGCCATATTTAGCTCTAAGAGAATATGTATTTCACTGGTAGAGGAGACAGTTGTGAGAGGATGGCTTTAAGCTAGAGAAAAAATGTTTCAAAGTAGAGGGACAATTTAAATTCTTTAACGTCCACTTGTACTAGCTACTTCTTGGCTTCTGGTGTATGAAAGCTTCTTGGCATGTGCCTTGCCTGGGGTCGAGTAGGACGTGGGAGAGATTGTGCTTGGATGTCTGGAGTACTACCACTTGGGGGGGAAAATGTGTAGCATTCCAACAGATATAATTAATGACAAGTGTTGTTGTCTTTCTCCTGTGCCATCCACCCACTGGCTGCCTGGTGCTGACCCCTTGCTGTCCTGCTGACCTCTCCAAAGTTTATTTTAAAAAGGCATCCTTGCTTTCCCAAACTTTTCAGCTAGGCTTCCCTTGGGCTTCTTGTTCAGTGCGTGCCCAAGACTATGCCTGTGTCCACTGCTCAGTGATCAGACACAAGTGTTTCCATTAGAGGGATGATTAATGGAACTGTCCTTGGGAATGGGAAAGGGAGAACTGGGTAATACAAGTCAAGAAACATGTTAAAACTGAACAAAGGAACTTTGCTTCTTTGTTTCAAAAATAACTTATTTTTCAAGGGCCGCAAATTGCACTTACTCACTTGGGTCCTGCCTACATCAGTAAAATGCTGCAATTGTTTCTGCAGTGCTGGGCTTGAGAGAAGGTTGTGCTTTCAATCCACTTTGTAGTGAGTGACCACATCAAATAATTCCACCAGCTGAAGTGGCTTCTGTGTTGGCAGATTTTGTAGATATAGGGTTTCGTGCTATGTAGTGGAGGTTCGTGGAGGTTCATGGATTTTTTTACATCTAAATGCAAAGTGATAAAACAACGTACAGGACTGAAGAGCATACAGGAATCCAAACTGGCTATTGTAAGAGTGCAGATGTCAAGTTACTCCTGCCTGGGAGCATTCACCAAAGAGAAATCTGCATGACTAAGTCCTTCATTGCATGATAAGGCTCTCAGATCCCTTTCTGTCTGATCTCAAGCCTCACCTCATGCTCTGCTTACCCTTTTCTTGTTACGGGATGTTAGACGCAAAAAGTTGTTTCTTCCATTTCCATTAGACTCCCTGCTTAGCTCTTTGGATGCCCAGGGGTGGCATCCACCCTGTCAGCCAAGGCAACCTGCAGATTGAAACAGTGCAACAGTGAAATGGGCATGATGACTGATTTTTCACTGCTGAGGGGAACTGGTGAAAAACATGAACGAGGGACAGAGAGAGTCATAATCTTGGGAGGAGAGTAGAAGCTCTGTGCTGCCACTTCCCTGGGAAAGCAGAGGGCTGGAGTTTCTAGCACTACCAGGTAGGACCTTCCACAATGCTTTACAAGAAAGAAGCTTTGCTGTCTTCCAGGAGAAATCAGTGCTTTTGTTACTTTCTCTTTTTTGCCTAACTGTAGTGAGAGCTGTGTAGAGACAGCAACAGAAAATATTATCTTCCCACAAGCCAAACAGCGCGGGCAGCTCCTCTGCCTGCCAAACTCTGCTGTTCATCAGAAACGATCAACTCTGACTACTTGGTAAGTTGTTATTCAGCATGTGCACATCATATTCTTTATGGAGTCAGTTTTTTGAGGCTAGAACTTGATCCTGTTGCCAAATCAGAAAAACAGGGCAGTTGCGCTGTGGTGCAACAGGGAGACTGAGGTATGGGGCTGGAGCTGCTGTTTTCCACTCAGCAAACCAGGTCTGAAACTCCTTTGCCATCTGTACCGCAAGAAATAAATTCATTCCATGTTTTATGCATTAAACCAGTTCTGCACACACTCCGGCCCTCTCCCATGGCCAAAGCCCATCAGGCAGGATGTACCTGTGAAAGGCTGGTGCTGGCTGGGGCCCCCATGTGCCTGCAGAAGGGGAACCCTGCCCCTCCCCTGCATAGCGAAGGCATTCAGCTTTTGTGACATCTGGGCCACTGCAGCTGTTATAAGGAGGGGTTTGCTCTTTTTAGAAATTATTAGCAAAGTAAGCATGTTGTTTATTAAAATATGTAGTGTACATTGTGAACTTGTAACTGTGATACAAAAAATACCAGCACACGATTCTGACAATTTATTGAAAACCCCTTCCTGCCCCTACCCCAGTGAAGGGTGGGAAATACATTATTATTGAACATGCAACTTAAAAAATATATTTTTTTTTTACTTTGTGTTTTTCCTTTAGAATTTTTAATAATTTGTATTTAGTTATAAACATTATAAGTTAAAATTGCATATTGAAAATCATATTAAAATATTGGGAAAAATTGTTTTACTTTAACTTGTCATATATGACCAGCATTGATGAAATCACTGCAACAGTTAAAACACAGGGGAGCTAGTGATCACAAAGAACAGCTAGAAACTTTTTTTCTTACATTTCTTGAAAAACGCTGGTCATGTACAAGTGCACTGTTAACTCAGCATGCAACTGCTGGCAACACATGCTGGCAGCACATCGTTTAGCCAGGCACGGTATTGTAAATAAGACCTAGAAAAGATCAAATGTTATCAATATAGCAGTATAAGAAGCATATATGACTGTATGAGTGAACAAACTTTGTTTAAATACTGCAGAAGCTACTTTGTTAAGAATGACGATATATTTATTTTATTACACATTTTTTTGCCATCTTCTTAATAAAGTATTCTTTCGCAGTCTGTTCAGTGTAATAATGATTAGATTCTTTACTCCAAGATTGTTAAGTTTTTGTCAGCTACCGTTCTTCATTTCTTTTATTTATATAAAGAGATTTTTTTTACTGCATTTGAATGATTGATGTTCATTCCCTGTATTGTTAATTGTTGCGCCCTTACTGGAGAAGACTAACAAGCTTTGTCAATTAATTACTGCTTCTTTTGTTTTCTTTTGTATGATTAATACCCATTGCTGATACCAAGTTACAGTTCAGCCAATTGTGGCTTAAAGACAAGAATGAGATTAATGTTAGGGAAATATAAATTATTAATGAATTTGCAGGGGTGGTTGGTTTTAATGAAGTGAGTTTCTTCACTAAATACACGCTTGAATGATCAAATTCCTCTATGGCATAGCTAGAAAGAAAGAAATGCCACTGCTTTTCACAGCATTTGCAAAAGAGAACATGCTTGTATCGTATCATTAACTTCTTATTGGAGTAAAGCATTTTTTCAGATTTATAGGATCTTAAATTGAGTAGAAACAGGCCCAAAAAATGGCTAGATCATAGACCCCACCCTCAGGGCAACTGCATTAGTCCCCTGCTTTAGCATCCTTAATATTGTGTGTCTTACAACTTGCGAAGCCTCACCTAAGTAATACACAGATGTTTACACTTTCAAGGTAAAATCTATAGACAGAGAACTGGCCATGCCTCTTCTAGACAGGCACATGTTTTTTCAGATCTAGAATAATTTGCTTCTGGCTGATAGGCAAGGAACAAAACTACAGTTCCGAGTTAGAAACACAGTGTACAGAAACACTGTATTTTCCTGAAAGAACTGAAAGTTTTTCAGCATTTGATCTTCTCTGTTTATGTGTAGTCCATAGGAAAAAGAGATATGCTGTTTGGGATCTGTATTTCTAAAAATGAGGGTGAATATTCCCAGGTAACAAATAATGAGGACAAAATGGGTTTCGTAGAGGAGCAGGTTGAAATGCAATAGGCACTGGGGTGCATTAGGAAGCCCTCTCTTTTACTGTTGGTCCCAGGCTTATTTTTTGTTTAGCTGGGAGTGTGTTGCAGTTTAGTAAAGACATACAAGAGAGCTATTATCCTCTGTATGGGGATTAAGTTGTCTTCTTTAAGTCTTAAAAAAAATATTCTTCATTTATGGAGAAAATGGTTAGATAAACATGAAAGTATTCCTCACTGATGGCTGTTCCAGGGACTTGCTTTATTTTTTGTAAGAGCTGTTGTAGAACTATCATTTGCAGACTGACATTGGTTTACATCGCAGTTCGGATGATCTTCTCCAGTTGTATAATCACAGACCAGCATGCGGGGTCTGTGGGTGGTTTTAAGAGATTTTCTAGGTTTCTTTGTTTCAGGAGTTTGATGTCCAAACATTATATGATTTGTTTACAATGATTTCATCGTGAAGGAAAGAATAAGTCTGATCTCCTCTTCTCTTTGTTGTAACTTGACAACATGACAGTTATCTCAAGCATGGTTTCAGTTATGTCTTATTTGTGCTTGAAGAATATTACTGTATAATATGCATGGCTATGAATGCATTTTTCCACTTCTAGTAGCAGCCTTAAAAAGCTAGTATTTCTTTCATGCTATGATTGTATTGTTTATGTGACAGCTAAAAGTATGAAATTCTTAGAGCTAACTGAGACTGCGCATAATGTTTCAGTCTCCGCTGCCGTTTAAGTTACATTAGTTTTTCTGCTTTTATTGTGAATGTGCTGATTTTAAGCAACTTAATTTTACTCTATCATATCAGAGTAAAACTGCTTGTAGCCTGATCCTGGAAATGCTCTCATAGTGTTTGCATACAATGAGCAGGCTTATTGGAATCATTTGCATAAAGAGAGCTTGAGTAATGAAGGATTATTTTATTTATCTTAATAAAATCTTTTATTAAGATAAGGCTGTATATTAATTAACATACCTCATATGGAAAAATGCTAGATAGAACAGCATCCTGCAGGCTTTTCTTCTTAGCTGTGGTTGGTGTAGTTGCTAGTGGTTTCTGTGCTTTACACAGTAACATAGACTTACTCAGGAAACGTGAACTTGGACTCTGCTCCTTGCACTGCCTTAAGGTATTCGTAATGGCATGTCACAGGAGTCTGTCTAAATGCAGGTACAGCTATTTATCTACCTTCCCAGATAACCAGAGCCACTGTATAACAAGAACTTAAAATACTCGGGATTGCACAGAGAAAGCATAAGAAGGAATATTATTGCATCATAGCAGTTAAAGAAGCCGCTGAAAAGCAGAAGTACTGGATTGCAATTCCTGCTTTCATCACTTCTGAACTTAGCATTAAAGTATCAGTTGGATAAAGAACAGAAATTATTTAGGGAGCATGGGGTGATCCTCAGGATAGCTCAGTGACTGCTGTGATCACCAGCCAATGGAGTCATCTTTTCTTTGACCCGTGAATGTTGAGTTGTTTTTTTCTGCGACAGCTGAGTCTTCCCTATCACTGATCCTGGAGGTTAGATTGCCACCTAGGAGGTGCGATGTGTGGTTTGTTGACCTAAAACTGAGAAATCTAAAATATATATCTCATGTACACTGGACAAGTGTTCTCACATCTGTGTCGTTGACAGAAAGGGGAGTCTCACCTCAACCTGCTCCTCCGGTGGTCATCGTCTTGGTGAAAATAGTGAGCTCTGCTCAGGCCTGTTGAAGAACTGGAAGAGCCAGCTATCTTGAGGAGTGGTTTGTGTGTCTGTAGACACTAGCTGGCCAAGCTGCCAGGACCTCTGCGTGTGGCCCTGGCTTTGCAGCTGAACTCCAGAGAGGAGCAGGAGTTCATCTCTGGGCTTGGAGTACCTCATTGTCTGCAGGTAGCTCCAGATTCTGCAAATAGCTTTCTCAGGTCGTTTCTTCAGGGAAACCTGGCTCTCCTCTTAATACCGAATAAAGAAACTGAGTGCTTAACTTTAGACCTTTGATTTTATTCCAGGGATGTGCTGTTTAAAACTTCACTCTTAACAGAGCCTAATTTGTAAGCACCTGAATTCTTTATTGAATCTAACCCTGACAGGTTATTTTGTAACTAGCAAGATTTTGAATAAGCTCTTTTTGACAGCTGTGGTTAGTGGAGTTTAATAATAGATGCTAGGATGAAATGATAAAATAGCCGTTAGGAGATCTTCCAGACTAAAATCCAGCTGTTCATTAAAGTTGTTGGACATATATCTATATTTTTGACTGTAACTGTAAATGGAGGAAAAGCAGGTCCATAGTTGCAGAGCTCGGTTAATCAGAGTCAAGGAGTGTCTAATCTGCATTGCTGAGCTGCCAGTTGGAAAGGTTCCTGAATTTAAGAGGTCAGAGTTCTTGAGGAAATCTGGTTCCTGCTTGTTAATGTCTCTCTTGAAGCACTTTTTGAGCTACATAGTACCTGACGTATACTATTCTTACCAGAGAACCGCATAGGACAGCATTCATGGAGATGACTGAAAATGCCTGATCCATCCCACCTAGTTAGTACTTTTTTAATCTTTCTATCTGTGTTGCAGCAGTAGCCAGAATTAGGAGTTAATGACTGTAGATCAAATCCAGGTGCACACAGTCAATTCCTGATTCCTACTTAACTTTATGTAAATGGCAGTAGAAGCTGAATCTGAGGGTAGATTTGGCCTTTCCATTAAAAAAGGGAGCTGAAAGCAGTAGAAAATATAAATAATCCAATAAAAAGTGCACCTGCCACTTCACAAAATGAATAGGAAAGTAGCTGGTGCTGATTTTAAGTGAAGACTAATCTTTCACGTCAAGATACATTTGCTAAAGAAATGGTTGAATTTGTTTGTAAAATAGCAGCACTGGACTAGGCAGTGGAAAAAATATGTATTATGAGAGTTTTCTGCAGTGCTGTCATTTAGCTTGATCACTGGAGTGATAAGACACTGAAAGCGGATTAGTTTTTTATTTCACCTTTTGGAAATACCCAAATACCCTCACACGATTTTGAGATAAAAGGAGAAGCAATGAAGTCATGGCACTACTCCTGTACTGCAAAAAGACAGGTTAAAATATTTTACTTAAGTAAAAAATATTAATTAATATATGAATATAAGCTTGAAAAGGAATGGGTGGACAGAAATAGTATAGCCTTGTTTTGTTGCTAGAAAACCAGGGCTTTTTCTTTCCTCCTTTCTGTATAATAAAGGTGAACTGTGGCACTTGAAAGGTATTCTCATGCCTGAGATAGAAAGCTGAGTCCAAGCAAAAGGCTCAGCCTCTCCTCTCCTGTACTAAGGGGCCAGACAAAGTACAGCTTGCATTTTATCCACCAGATGCAGCAACATCTTTCAGGTTTTACAGATATTGTCAGAATCCTCAGATCCAAATGGTAAATTGGAATTGATACATCTAATCTAAAATTTTTAAGAATCTGTGGAAGAAGTCCTCTTTTTAGAAATGAACCTTTTCAGCTGCTGCCTTCTGTCAGAATATGTGGCACTCACCATATACTAGCTCTCCCCAAAAAGTGGTTTTATTTTGCAGTTTACCTCTAATTCCAAACACTGAGAGCTGGGACTGCTGGATGCTACGGGCTAGTAAGTAATGTGTAGGAGCTTAACAGCAGGAGCAACAGACCCAGGTTAAAAATCCAATGACCAGGAACAAATGTGCCCTTTATTTCATCTCCCAGCTAAAATCCTAGATACAATTTATTGGCTTTAAACTCTTCTCATTTAGCAGAAAAATCTAAGCTGAGTGTTCCTTCTTAATCACAGCCACTTTAAATGGGACATATATGGCTCTATAAATTGAGCTAGCACAGAAGTAGTCTTTGTTTAAAAGACTTGGAAATTGTTTGACAGTTAACTATTAAATGGTATCTAAAATACCTGGAATTTCCTCAGAAGTGTATGCCTCTACTAAAAATGACAAAATAAAATTTATACCACAAGTGATGGAAATGTACTTGATGGTCTCAAAGTGAGGAACTAAGTATATGTCTGAAAAATGCAAAGCTAAAGTGGTTCTCCAAGGTCACACAGCAGATTAGTGGCAGAGTCACTGTCTTTTAAACGAAACAGATTTTTTATCCCACAAAACACATCAAGAGTTCAAGTCTTTTCATTCACTTCGAAATGAACTAGAGACCTCTTGATTTTTTTTTTCACACAGAAGAACCAACGAGTACATGAATGTGCCACACCAAGCATAGTCGCTAGCCCAGTCATTATGTATGGTGCTTGACTGTGATTGTGACTTGAATTGACTGGAGAGTCTATCCTGGACCTACAAAACCCTTTCTGAAAACTGACATATTCTCATAGAAAGTTTTGTTTCTTGATTTAGTGCTTTTCTGGGGAAGAATTTTGACCAGCTCTCCTCCTGACTTCTAGTTCAGGGTGCTATCCAGATGATCACGTGTCCCCCACCAGGAAGTATGTACCAGTCCCTCTTTGAGGAGTAGCAAGACCTCCAGCATCTTCGTAATACTTCTGATGTACTTTTCTTCTCAAATTTTGTGTCTTGACATAAAAAGGCTGGAATGAAGGATATGGTGTTGTGCATACCCAAGTGAAGGCAGGGAGCCAACAAAATGCTGTTGTAATTACAAGTGAACATTCTTGTATCATAAAACTGCAAAGAAAAAACTATAAATCTGAGCTGGCCTGGTGGTCCCTGGCAGCAAAGCACAGGAGATTTGAGCTCATTCCCTGAGCTAGCCAAGAGTGGGATCCTCACAGAGGCAGCAACTCATTCCAAGGGAAGGGCATTCCTTGTATCTCCTGAGTGATGGTCACGAAGCACTGATTTTGGTGGGAGTCAGATCGAGCCTTCAGCCCTGCAGGAGTGATAGTCTGAAAAGTGCTGGCCATTGTGGAAAATAAAGCAAGTTGAGAACCACAGGAATTTTATCTTCAAGAGCTCTTGTGCGTGTATTTAAGAGCCTACTGCTTTCAGTGTTAGGTCTGCACTATTGTCCAGATCCCATATTTGATCACTTATTGTTGTACTTGAGTATGTAAGATTGTCCTTTAATTCAGGTATCTAGTTTCATGTTTCCATACACTCACTCATGACACCAAACTGTACTGAATCCCTTCTATGGGCATTAGAAAAATGCAATGAAATGAAGTAATACTATCCAAAAAGTCTCTACTGAAGTTTCTGTCACTAATGAACACGTACTTAAACTTAATCTTCATTTTCTTCTATCCTCGAACATTTTTCCTTTTTTTCTTTCTGGTGTCTCATGAGGATGTAGCTCTTTAAAAATCATTGATCTGTCTGGATAATTTGGCAATTTCTTAAGTAAGTAAGTAGCAGGAGGATAGGAAAATATTAAAGCTATTAGCATTGGGCAGTTTTCTAGAGGCTTTCTTTAATACAAGCTGTATGTGGGGGTTATTTCCTGTCCCTCTGAAAGATGTGGCTTGAGCTGAGCCCACATTTCCAGTTTGGGAGGGGCAAAATAAGATGATCTACTGTTGTTAAAATAAAAAAATAAAAGAATCCTGAGAGTCTACAAGTGATTACAGCAAAACAAACCCCAAATTGACAGCTGCACAAACAGCACTTGCCCACCAGTGGTAGTCAGCTACTAGCAATGCCCGGTTTCCCATCAGATTGGTAAGAATTTATAATTAATAGCACATTTGGGGACTCTTCTGTAATGAAACCACAATTTATTCTACTAACCTGATGATGGAGGAGGTAAAGGAGAGAGGGCAGAAATTTAGAGTCTGGCTTTGCTGAGTACATTATCTCCCTATCAATAGCAGTATGAGACCAAGACAGACCATGTTTTCCAGAAAGAGCCCCTACACTGAGCTGCAGTCCTGAAAGGTGAAGGGCTCTTTCCCAAACAGATGTGACCCCCTTCAACTCTGATAAACTTCCTGAAAATATGAGGGAAATCTGTACCGCACAGGATGTGCTCAGCACATTGAGGGATTGAGTTAGTAATGTCCCTGATAATTGTGGATACCTCATTGTAGGAGTCAGTTTTTATTTAAATTTTTTTAATAGGAGTATACACATCTGTCTTTATACCCAGCAGCTTTTCTGGCCCACAAGAAGTCCTCTGTGAGTTTCCCCAACTGAGCTCAGTGGGATCTCTGTCAGCTGCAAGATTTATGTCATCTTTTTCAGTCCTGAGAACTGTTCCTTAAGCTTTTCACATCTGGATTTAATTGGAAAGACATTAAAAGACATTAAGTGTGCTGGAAAAGCATGTTTTAGAGAAGATCTTTATAGACACTTCCATTAAAGGAGCTGATGGTTGTAGGTTAAAATGGGATGAGGACAAGCCGTCAACAGTTAGCAAGGACAAAATTACATTACAAACTACTTCAGATGAGGAGTTCGACCTGTAGCTTTTGGGCCTGACTCTGACCTCACTTAAATCAACTTCAATTAGGAGAAAAATACCATTTAATGCAGTGTAAAAATACAGAATCAAAAACTTTTTCCTTTTGGAAATGCTCAAATTTCTAATTACATGCCATATAGGCTAAATATAATTGCTTTTAGCTGTCAATCTAGATTTGGTACTTTTTTGGCCATACATGCATGCTTGTAAAATGAGACTTGGAGAAAGAAGAGGGGCTTTGGTTGTTACGGCTCTGAGGGTGGAAGTATCCTCCAAATGCCAATATGTGGGCCACAGGAGTAGAGTTACACAGAAGCAGAGATGATACACTTTAGTACATGGGCTGTAATGCAAGAATCTGCAGCCCTAAACTCCCACATTGTTCCAGCTATAATGTGCTGCTTGAAGAAGCCAATGGGCAGTCCTTTGCATTAACTGTAATCTCTTGCCTTTGTCTTCAAACCAAAGTTTCTGGTCATGTTTAGACTGACACGCACTTAAAATCTAAGGCGATGGTCTTGGTATGAAAGAACAAACATTCTTTCATTGTCAAATTGCTAAAACCGAGCAATCTGATATTTAGGAAATTACTCCCATGTCTAAAGCAAAGTGTATGATCTTTAGAAACAGAAACATGTCAATCTTTAAAGAAAAAATAAAGTATTTTTGCAAAACATTGTGGGGAAAAAGGTACTCTTTAGAATATTCCAGCAAAACAAATTTGTTAGTGGCTCTTACCTATCTGCTTCTCCTAAAAGGGAGTCTTTTTCTCCGCTATGTCATGGAAAGTGTTTAGCATTAATGGGAAGATTATAGCTGGCTGGGTGACAGTGACAGGAATGAGGCATTTGAGTTAAAACTGTGTCTGCAGTGTAGACTGTTCTTTTATTTTCTATCATTAAATACTTTTTTTCCAGAATCTCTGTCTGTCTTGGGCTATGGTAAAATGCATGTAAACTAGTAAAACTGATTCTTCCTTTTATTGCCTGACCTTAGGTGAGCCCTTTATGTGCTTATGCACTCTCTCTTCACTTCAGTTTCCTTCTCTTTAAAAACAGGAATAATAAAACTACCTCTGGTCCCTAGTGCCTTTTTGTCTCATGAAGAAAAGGATATTTGCAAGGAGAGGTAAAAAGTATATAAACGCTAGTGAGTGTGTTTTACAAGTTCAGCTTACTAAGCAAAAGAGTATCCACGTTGAAGTAAGCTTTGAGTAATACTTGATAATTTTTTTAATACTAATTTTGGTGTGGATCTTTGAGAATTCATAAAAATCTTTTAATATCCAATTTTTTGACCACTCTGCATGAGCAGTTGCCTAAGAAAAACACTTAAGTAACAAAAACACTTAAATAACAGAATAAATGCTTACATTTTATTTAAACACAGCTCAGTTTAGAGATTACTCCTTTTGTTAAAACAGTTGTGACTACATCTATGCTATTAATATGGGTCAGGACCCATTCCCTGGTGGGGAATGACATGGTCTTTGCCTCATTTATGTACTGCTACCTATGTAGTGAAGGCTTGTGGTAGTGATGTAAAAAACAGGATGGAACTGTGGAGGTCAGACAGATGGAAGAGGATCGCCTATTGCAGTGTATTTTAGAAGACACCGTGAACTCTTATGCAGCTGAGAACCTCAATCCACTTATTTAAAATCAAGAGGTCAAAATCTCCTGCAATACAGATAGGATTAATGACAGTGGACTTGCAAATCTATGGCAGTGATGTGGAGAAATGCCTATAAATAAATAATTTAATAAACCAAATTGTTCTGAGAACACAGCTGACAAGGATATTTTCCAGCCATCAGTGATGAAAGAGACAGTGATTCATGACCTTTCTTCCCTGCTGGTGCAGGATTTTGCCTGAGGATATACATTCTGCTGTTTTCAGTTTTAGGTTTAAAGCCATGTTTCTTAAAATCTCCTATAATTTTTGTCTTCAGCTTCTCAGCCATGCTTGAGTGTTGTCTTATTTGCACGATTTAAACCTCTACCTACCCGTACAACTATTGGCCATTTAAATGCTCTCCTTTGGAAGTCTTGAATTATTGAAAGCACTTATATTACTTAGATGTCTACCTCCTTCTGAAAGTTAGTGTTCATTAAGTAGCTTTTGTCTGAGGATACAAAATTAGAAGCAAGATTAATTTAAGATTAATTGCTCTCTAGTGACATTCTATTATATATGTAATGTAAATGCTTGGAAATGTAATTTTAAAATATTTTTCTTTGTGTTCGTAAGTGATGATGCATGATTCTTTCTGCCTTTGTTCTTTCAATTATAGCAACTGAAGAATAAAATATGAAGTTTTGAGTTTAGAAGTAAATTTACCTTAAAAGAACTTCCAGATTTCTAGACCAGAGCTGAGGAATATATGCTGAAAAAACAAAGAAATTATCTGACACAAAAGAGGCTTGATTAGGATTTAACTGCTGATACTGGGCCTGAACTTTTGCACCTCACTTCACCGTTAGAGGACATAGACACACCTTGATAGATACTGGCATGGAACCTGAAAGCTTTGTCGAGATGTTCATGAAGAAGTGCCAACTTACTGGTTTCCAGCATAGATTGCCATGGGGGCAAAAGCTAGCATTTTGGTAGCACTTGAAAATGTTGCTCCTCACAGTTGAGAATATGTGAAGAGGGAGAAGTCTGAGAAGATACAGATTTAAGAACAGTCCCATACAGATCTTTTAGCAATCCTTCCCTCTCTTGTTCCCACCCACAAGTAAGAATGCAACCTAAACTTGGCAACCAGACTAACCTCTCCATGCTGGATTAATCTTTTACATTACTGTTAAATTCATGAAGTTTTATTTTCAGTATTATTTATGAAATACTCTTCATACAAAAGCATACCTTTTAATTATTTTAAAAATTAAGTGCTTTTCAGCATGGTTTTCTCTCTTTGTGACTAGAAAATCTTGCATCACCATTAAAGCAGTACAACTGTGTCATCCCAGATGATCATGCAGCTCTTTCTTGGGTTTTGAGAGAATGCTTTGCCATTCATTACTCCTGGAAGTATTGCATAGTCCCAAGAATGGCAGTCAGATTTCTAGTGTGATGGTTCACATGCGAAAATAAGCTATGCCTAATCGACTCTCTACTGTTAACTCAAGTAGTCCCTTTACTTAATTAAATTGTTGAAGATGAAACCTATGGAAATAAAATTCCATGTTGAATAGTGTTTTTCACTCCATTCACTTCTTGGAAAATTATCACGCATGGAGGAATCAGTACATGTGTCTGACAAAACTAGGGGAAGAAGGTGACATGCATGCTGTTGTTGATAGAAGCTCTGCTTAATATATTGGAAAAATTGTTCAAGAACAGTTAATCCTTACGTTAGGATTACCCCCGGAAAGCTGGCAAGGTCAGGCTGTATGTGGATTGTGTGTCATTTAAATTCTGGCTGCGTGAGTTGCCTGGGGGTAGCATTAACTACTACATGGGACTTGTTCTAAGATACATCTGTGAGTCATCATTCTTTGTTTGAAGATAGTGGACTCCTATCCTCCAAGCTGGTTCTCTTGACAGGTGCAATCAGTAGCCTTAATTGTAGTGCCTATCGGGTGACTATGCCTTTGTGCAGATTAATCAGTTTGGCAAATGCTATGTCCATGTAAACTACGTGAGTTAATCAGATTATAACCCTGTGTTTTTCATGCAGATCATAAACTGTGTGAGGAAAAGGTTTAAAGTCATTTAATTAAGGTTTATATTGTGCGGTGTGAAAAGCTTTTCTGAATTTAATTTTTAAACAGATGTTACCATTGGTTCACATGAAATCTAATCAGCCAGGGAGAATGGCACGTTGTGAGGAAAGTGGTGAAAACTCCTAGCAGAAGTTGTTGCTTGTGTTATAGTAAATTCATTTACAACAGAAGCTGTGGGGGAAAAGGGTTTATTTGCAATACCCATCAACTAGTTTTTGTTTAGCTTGTATGTAGCTAACCTGGTAAATCCAAAAGAATTAAATAGATATGTTAAGAAGTCAAATTTTAGCTACTTTGTATATATTTATGTAAGTCTACACAAGCAAATATATCTTCCCTTTGTCCATTTCTGTATGCATGCATTTTAGGTGTGGACAAGTTAAAGCTAGGTGGACGCTTGGTCAAAAATTTCTTAATCAAGAGAAAGCAAAACCCATCACCAAGAACAATAATTTTGAATACATACAAATTTAAATAGTTGCTCAGCTTTGGGACATTAAGTCCTCAAACTCGCCTCTACAGCTGTGATATGGTTGGGTTTTTTTCAATAGCCTTTAAATGTGAAATTTAAATCCACATATTAAAAAGTCATGAAATGCATCTCATGCAGACAGCTTTGCTGCAATGTTACTGCACAGATGATATCGCCTTTTGACGCCTCAGTTGTCAGGAAGAGGGGAAGAACCTCCCTGATTTGGGGGGCATTTTTTCTCTTGGCTTAGAAAAAAATGAACATTGATTGTAAATACTCTTGCCACCAGTTTAGTTCATGCATTAACTCTGCTGTTGTCTAGGCTTCTGGTTTGCAAGTGAAATTGAGGACTAGAGGTAGATCTGTCTATCATTTTAAACTGGCATGCAAGCATTTTCTCAAGTCTAAACTTGGGCACAGCCTGAGACTTGTTCATGTATATGGCATGTGGCTACAGGCAGTATGACCACATTAAGTCATTTCACTCTGCAAACTCAACCTTGAACTAATACCCAGATATGAAAGACAATAAAATCTTGTCCTTTATGACCTACTCTGGACCCTGACTCAATTCAGGGTTTTGATGTTTCTGCCCATAATTTTATATCTTCAGAAAACACTTATTAAGGCCAAGCTGAATATGTTTTTTTTTATATACTTAGAAAAGTGATGTTAAGAGACGTATCACTAGTAAACTACCAGTATCAAGCAGTGTGTTTATTAGGATTGTCTCAGACCTCCTTGGTAAAGTCAACTGTAAGGGCCACAGAGAATAACAAACTTTTACAATTTTCAGCTTGATGGAATAATCTGAAACGTAGTATAGATTTAAGAGGAAAAACACAAACCACATACTGTGCTAAAACAAACATGTGCAAATTTTATCATGAGGATGTGGTCTTAAAAGCACTTGGGCTAGTGTAGTGCTTGTCTGCTGTTCTTGCTGAAAGAATGATCTAATGTTACTAGATGGTCATTATAAGACGCTTAATCCCCAGAGAGAGAAACAGGAAGAATATTCACAAGTTTCAATGCTATTTACTAATTGCCAATTGACTTGAGGAAAGCTAAAAAATGACTGGAAACATCCATCCCCATCCTGATACACACGTAAACTAATAATGGAAATGGTAGCCAAGACAAACAGCTAGCAGTGCGGTGCATCCTGTTGGCATCGTATTTTTGGCACTGTTGTAGCTACACAGAAAACAAGTGATACAAGAAATGTGTAAGGACATCTGTTCTGTAACCTATGGGGCTTCACTCACAAAACAGTTGTAAAATCTTCTGGGGGAGAGAAAAAATTCTCTGTATCTGTGCAGATGCTCTATTGTAAGAAAAATATCAATGGAAGGAAGTGTTGAGCCTTTAAAAGAGGAAATTGTTCACCAGATTCACTGTCAAATGTTCCATTCTTTTCTTTCCTTTTCATTTAACCTAAGTTATCTGCCATTCACAAGTTATATTTAAGCCAAGTGGCGTAAATCTGTTGGGACTAATAGAATTGAATCATGGATTAAATTAGCCCGGTGTCTGCTTGTAAGTCTTCTTCATTGCAGTTTACTTGGGCTCTGTGTCACTGTACTGACTATTCAGGTCACAGCCTCTCAGCTACCAGCTTCCTTCCTGAATCCAGCATCTTCATGTCTGTCTAGGGTCACGACGGGGAGAGGAGAAACATTAAGGACATCTATTAAGGTCCAAAGTATTGTTTACTTACCAGCTTCTCTCAGCTTTGCTGATCCTTCCAAATGTAAGCAGGCCATGGAAGAAAGAAAAGGGGGAGTTTTAAAGACACTGCAAGGCTCTCTGCCATTCATCTGCTGCCCTTCAGTCACATTCCCATGAATGGACATTTTAAAAAGGAAAGAAATTTTCCCAAAATTCAAATGTTGTTGTGAAAGTAGGGATATAAGTATTTAGGCTTCCCCCACAGGTATCTTACAGAGAGACATGGTTCCATGAAAAAGAACTCAGATCTCATATAAACCTGGAACACATTAGGAAACCGGAAGAAAAAGAGGGACTGTGAGGTGTAGGACATTGGAAGGACTTGGGGAAGGAAAATTTAACTCTGGGAGCTGGGAGCAGCTGGGGGTCTTGGGTGGGAGAGCATTTAGCAGCATGAAAAAACAGGGGCCTGGGTAGGGGAATATTTGTGAAGAAGTAGAGGTGATCACCTCTGCTGTAAAAGAAATCAGAGCACTGGTGTGGACAGTAGGGAGAAGACCAGGGGCACTGGAGTCGCTTGGGAAAGACGTGGGACTAAGGCAGAGGATGTGGGGAGTGGGGACTCGGTAGTGAGAAGCATGAGCTTTTGAAGAGATTGGCGGCTTCCAGAGCAGCAAAGGTGAGAAGCCCAGCAATGAGGGACACTGTAAAGGGCTGGCTTTTCAACAGTGCTCATGCAAACACCCCGACACCTCTACTTGGAATATCAAGGATACAGGCACAGGACTGCTTTCCTGCTGCTTTCTCCCTCTGATATTTGGTTTCAGAAATACAATAGACCTGAGATCTTGTCTTTTATATCACACTTCAGTTTGGGAAGGGCATGGCTTGAAGAAGGGCGAGATATAGAGAAATGAGAATGCACCATGTTGCAAGCATTAGGATTTGGATGTTCTGTTGGTTTTAAACATGGTTATCATTAAACACCTTGAATCACACCTTCATTTTATACATTTCCTCTAATTGTTCCATATTTACTTCCTTGACACCCATACAGTAATGATCCATGCTTACAGGCAAAGACCTCATTATTTTATATTGTAGTACTTCTTCGCTTGCTGTTAGAAGAGAAGAGATGCCCTCATGATCTCTTTCTATTGAGATAGTGGCTAATACTCCTCCAGGAAGTTCCAAAGCAGTATTTCTGGAAAACAACCCTGAAAGCTGCTCTGTAATTTATGTGGTATGCCTTGGAATAGCCAGTTCTATGAGTAAAACAGTTGTAAGTAACAGATGTACTCATATTCAGAGCAATTCTAGAAAGGAATTAGGAAGTTTGGGTTGGTCTAATTAATCTCTTGATGATTTGGGCGTTTCAGTGACCACTGATCAAGATCAGACTGTTCTGCGTATCATATGATCAACCTGTGGTCTAATCTTGAATGAAACATTACTTGGCTCTACTTTTTACCAGCTACGATCAGGGTCTTTTCGTCCAAGCTACTGTATAAACAAAAAACCCGAACAAATAGTTCTTCCATGACAAGTTTACAATTCACATATCAGACCCAGGGGCTAAGAATGGATATACAAAAGAAAACAAGGTGGGTTCAAAAACAGATGAGGGAGCAGTTAAACTGTGTAAGGAGGAGCAGATGTCTCAGCTTCCTTCTCTCCTTGCAGTGCTACCTGGTAATGATTTTTTGATTACCGTATATAAGAAGAAAGTAGATCCTGATTGTTTTGCTAATGTGCATCAGGAAGAATGGGTATGAGAAGACAGGAAATTCTTGTGTGCTGGTCCCTACCCGTTCAATTGTTTGGTTCTCATGGTTGCTAACCCATGACCAACAAAAGTGCAATAGAGAAGCAGTCCTGTGCAAAGAAGCACAGGAGCTCAAATCACTCCCCTTCCTTGCATGATGAGTAGTGCTTGCATTGTGATGAAAAGGAACCCAGGGAGAGGAGGAGAGGAGAGAAATTGGGATGAAGAAATGTGTCGAGCTACTGGAACAAACAAAGAAGTTGAGAGGCGAGTAGATGAAAACCCTTGTTGCCACTGGGAGAAATTATTTGGGTTGAACAGTGATTTTGCTGTGCAGTCAAGATCGAGGATGGAAAGGCAGACGGCGATTAGAGCTTACAGGAGTTGAGAATGCACTTCTAGAACTACAAGGGACACAATGAGGTGGTAGAGAAAGAGCTGTTATAAAAAAATGCGAATATGTCAATATGTCAAGAAAACCAGAAGAAATGAGGAAAGGGAGAATTCATTCACTGGGGAACTCAGTGGGTGATAAAAGTGAAAGATCCTGTAGTGGAAGTTGTTATTGACATGAAGCTGAGGCTCAGCCCTTAGCTATAGCATGGAAAAAGATAAAAAGAAAGATGTGGGCAGCAGAGATTTCAAGATAAAGGGGAAAATTATGTAACTGGATGGGAAGAAGGAGCAAGGAGAGAGCAAGTTAGCTGTCAGATACAGGGAGCCCAGAACACATGCTAAAAGTAGAGTGGATGTGTAATTAACAGTGTTAATCTGAGGTTTACCAAGATGCTTCATAAAATGTTTAGCTAGGGAAAAACCGTAGAACTCGACAGACTAGAAAGAGTCCATCTTCATGCATTATGGGTGTACCTTGTACAGCCTTCTGAAGCTTTAGCAGCTAGTCATTACCATAGACAAATCTGGGGCAGGTGGTCCTTTACTTTAGGGCAGGCTGGCAATTTTTGTGCTGTTATTCATCCCCCCAAAATACACATTGTCTAATCATTTTTAAGTTGTATAAACATACCTTTCAAGGGAAGGAGCTGTTGAGAGAATCCATGTAAATAATTAGTACAAAAGCAAATCTAGTACTTCATTACAAGGGCAGCTCCTGCTCCAGAGTTCCTGCTCTCTGAGAGGAATGGGAAATGAAGATAGAGACATGGATTCTTTCTGTCCCAACAATTAAGAACAGAGCTACTTCCCATTTTCCAAACAGTGGGTTTTGCCTCACTGTGAAGAATAGTGCCATAGGGCCTGCAGTCAGTTCCAGTGTTTGAGATGTTGCCTTAGCTGACAGTGTCTGTGAAAAGTTAGCTTGTTTTTCCCCCTGTGATTAGTTCTGAATGCATCTTAGGTGGGAATGATTAAAAGAGAAAAATCTGTTTTTCAGTTGTGCTTTGCATTTCACCTTCAAGACAGAACTGACCTCAACTATTTTTTTTGTTGTGCTCGGTGTGTTTTCAAAGTCAGCCATGTGGTGCCGGAGAGTTTCATAATCAACCTTTGCTAAATTAATTACAAAAAATCATTTGCCTTTTACCAAAGCAGTTAGGGGGGAGAGAAGAACAATTTTGAGTCCTAAAGCAGGGCTCATGAAGATGAGAGAGAAGCTGGTCAATAAAGAATGCATTGCGCAGAAAAGCATCAGCTGAAAATTGATCATTCTTCTATTGCTGATGCTTCATAATCATCTCATATTGGGTCACTGTGTTTAGCATGTCACTACCAATGTATAAGACATTAGTCTGTTCGTTGTTCGACATCCAGCCTTGGAGTGTGGGTAGTGTCCTGCTGACCCTCTTCCTCTTGCTCACACCTTCTACAATCATCTGCAAGACAAGGTTGTCTGTAGGAGCTCCGGAAAGTGTGGTCTCTAGGAAAGCACGTGGGGAAGCTGGAGAGATTTTACAAGCCGGAGAGGCAAGAATCCTAAAAACATATCATGTTCTTCATGGAGGTGATGCAGCACAAATGGAAGTCACTCATATACCAGGGAAGAAGAAGATATTCTCAATCCCATGCACAAGCAGAGCTGTTTTTCATGGAACTGTTACCTACCCACTCTGTTAGCTCTGTAGCCTGAATGGCTTCAATACATAAGAAATCATTTAAAGCTACAATATCAAAATACACACCTTTGTTTGGTGTCAGTTGTGTCAGTGGGTTTTTTGACAACGCATTTTTTCTTTAGGCAGCGTTAAGTGCCTTGAAACAGTTTTCAGAACAAGGACTGGATCCAGTGGAAGGGGCTATGAAAGTTGAAAATGGATCACATGAAAAGTAAGTAACATTTAAATCCTCTGCATTTTAATGCCTGTGTGGTGTGGTAGATAAGAAATGTTAATTAAGAGCTTAGTTGCCCTTTTAAACCTGTGCAAAACTATTTCCTCTGGAATTTACATACAGTTTTTGACAATTTGAGAGGATAAACAAGATTTCAGGTTTAGCATTACTGATAATGTTTACTAATGAGCTATGAGAAGTCAGTCCTCCTAAGAAAATCCTAAGTGAAAAGGATTTTCTTTTCATTGTATGGTTTCTGTGTAAGTAGCATAACATGATTTTTGTCAAATGTCCTGTAGCACATGATACTGCCTGTACATAAGGATAGCTATCTGCCAATAAGTCCTTATGTCTGCAAGATGAATTTTACCCTAGAGAATCTAAAAGTTAAAATTTCTTTCAGGTCTTAAAAAACTCTTATATGAAATATTAGCTTTAAGTAGTAGACAATAGAACCAGATTTCACACTGGATTTTCAATTATTTAAGAAAGTGGGATTGTCTGTCCAGCAGAGAGTTTTTTTCCAGCTGCCGGTCTGTTTATGTGAGAAGGTAGTCTTGTGTTACTAAATGAATTAGGAAGTAACAGAATAAAAGAAAGAAGACTAAAAGTGGCATTTGGAATATTCAATAGATATATTGTGGTATTTATAAACTAATTTAATCAGAAACATTTTTCACTATGATCTCATCAGTGTAGTATTTGAACATAAATATTGTTGTTTCACTTCAAAATGTTACCTTCCACAGTGACCTTTGAATCTCACGTGCCATCTGGTAATAAACATGTCTTAAAAATGTGCAACCCTGGACCTTACCACTCTTGTTAATGTATTAATCTTTCAGACAAGTCAAGCATCTGGGAGAGAAAGCAGACAATAAACAGACTAACTCAGGCACCATTGCTCAGGACTGCAAGGATTCAAAGGCTGTCGTCTAGGAGCTTCCCAGCACCCACGGCTGCCACTGCATCCTTATAAACCTGTCAACACGCAATAGGGTGTATGTGTACAAGGAAATGAATGACTAATACCATTATTTGAGTCTTATGTGAAGACAACACTATTCTAACACAAGAGATAGTATACATGGTACTGTTTATTCAACTGTGGAAAAAAATAAAATTGAACATTTCCCTTAGAACTCGAGATCAGAGCATAATGCAGTTGCCCAGAGGCAGAAGAAGTCTGATCATGTTACTGGAGGTTAAAATAACAACTAATTAACAAAAAGCGTTAGAAAAAGAAGGGAAACTTTAAAAATTTAATAATATTGAGGAAAACAAGTCAGCATTGGTTCAGTTATACATTTTTTTCGTAGTGTAGTTTTAAGTTCAGCTTACTGTTTTTTAAATAATGCTTGAATATTTTAAAATTAACCAATGACAGTGCTGTGAGAATTGTAGTTGTTGTCTTCATATATAGTCATACAGCTTATCTTTCTATGCAGACATTATGCATTCTTCATTCTATATGAATATGTATGACTTTAAGATGCACTACTCAGAGTTGTATGCAAACAGAAGTTTAAATCATGACAAGTATTTGCTTAACATGAACAGATGTTAGTTATGATCAGTCTTGATATACTCCAGGAAAAAAGCAGATATGGTATCTGATTTTCCTTGCCATAACCGATTAAAGAGGCGTCTTGCCTCCGGGCAACATTTTCCCCTTCAATTCTGCTCTCTGTTGTGTGAAGCACATCTTCACCCCATTCTGTGTGTTGTATCAACCCACCGTTTGCATCAACTGAGTGTTTTTAATCTCTGCATTCGGACCAACAGCAAAAAGTAGGACTGCAATGTTATCAAGCCAAGGATGGAAAACTCTTGATGTAAAGATCATTCTTTTGTGAAAGCAGTGGCAGCAGAGATAAGACCTGTGGCTGCTCTGTACCGGCATATTTCTTTTAAGTGTGTGGCCAAATGCAGTAAAACCACATCAGTTCATGTGTACAATGACAGTGTCGTCTCTTTCTTTATCATTCACAGGTAGAAAACTAAGAGAATGAAGTGAAAAAAACCCAATTACAAACTAATGAATGACTAGCTACCATGCCAAAGCCAGAGTTCAACCTGCCTTTCCCCGTGCCACCACCTTCTACAACCCTACTGCGTTAGACCAGTCACCCTAGTATTTAAGTAATTTATTTATCCAAAATACAGATATTTTATTTTGTGTAAACCTAATGCAATAAACACACAAACCTTCTACCAACTGCATAACAGTCACAACAACATTGCAGAAGATTTTAGAAGCATGTAAACCAGGGATCACAACCCAAGTGACTCACGCAGGAAAGCAGACAAACAGCAATGTAAGGAAATGGTGCAAGGTAGAGTGGCATTGATTCACCTCTGGGACAGGCTTTCAGGGTAGCATGCATGACGCTCTTACAGAATCAGTGGTCACTAAATATTTGGAGTCCTTTCTTCTACTTCACATTTCTCATGGGTATGATTCACTCTCCCGCAGCAGATGAGGAGCCTTTGCGCAAAAAGTTTTCAGTTTTCTAGGGTCTGACTCCATAAAAGAGTCAGCAATGAGCTGAACCTTTAAGTTCCCACAGGAACTGGGAGATTTCCAGAGGCATTTGGCACCTGGCAGACTCAAGTTATTCAGGCAGCAGCGTACAAAAATAATTAGCTCTTGCACACCTTCTTTCTCAGGGATATGTTACCTGCCTAATTGGCAACCGAAGCAGAAATTCTACTGCTCCTTCACCTCAGTAGCCAGCTTCGAGAGGCTCAGTCTGTGCTTTCGCAGTACCTGCCAGTATGCAGAATACAAATGGCATTACTGTCCCCTCCTATGGAGAACAAGAACAAAAGGAAGAGGCAAATCCATTCTTTGACAGCTCTGTCCTAAGGGCGAGAGGCGGAGCTTGCTGGAAAGAATGTGACTAGGAGACCGGCAACACGGTCTCCCTGGCATTAACAGAACCTCCGTGGTATGTTCCCTGTCCCACCACTGCAGAGAAAACCTTGTTTTGCTCAGAAGGTCAAGGTACAGCCACAAAAATGTGCCCAGTAAACTTCAGATTAGTTTTGTTGCAGGTGGCCTCTTCATTGAGTGCCAGGCTTGCTCCAGTGTATGTGGAGAGCAGCAAAGTGCTTGCCTCACTCCAAATGAGCAAATTGCAACAAAATGCATGCAACCAGCTCTCTCTCATTCAGCCGCTCCAATCAAGACAACAGTAAAGAAAGATCATCTCTATGAAACTGTAACATCTCAGGTCCTCTTGCTGATCAGAAGCATGCTTGATTCTGACTCTGACAAAAAAACAAGGAAAGTAACTGAGTTGGAGGGCTCACTCTTTTTTTCTCAAAATTATAGAAACATGGAGCAGATTGGAGGAGGAGGGTCATATGGTAGCAGGATTTCTATTTTTGAAATGCAAGGTTGACTAATAGTTGTCATAATGACAAGTCAGAAAGTTCTGTGCAGCCTGAGGTAAAGTGCACCCAGACAGCAGTTTTAAAGCACCTCCCAAGCCACAGGTTAAAAACCTCGCTGAAGAAGCTCCAATGAGGGTTAAGACAGAGCTTTTCCTGGCATAAATTTGAAGGAAGAGTTCCTGCTCCCTACAGGTATGGACGGAATCACAGAGACCTCAGTATGGTATCAAGAAACTGCACCTGAGCTCCGTGGCGTCACTTTGGTGTCAATAAGGCACTCCAAAGTTCCTGTCTCAATGAAAAACTTTCAGTCTGTCCACTTGCATATCACACATGAGAAGTTTCTCAAAGAAAATCCTGCAGTATTCACACACACATATGTTGAAATACACTTTAAATGTAGTTTGGCATTATCACTACTAACCTCCCAAGAGCCTGAGGAAAATTCTTGCACCAGAGGTGTTGCAGCAGCCATTGGACTTGCGTCTGATATTTGGTCTTGTTGGTTCACAGCTGTTCCTCTTAGTTCCTGAGTTGGCAGCATCTGAAAGCTGCTGGGGAGCACTTAAGTCCAAAAATCTAAAACCCACTTTATTTTCCTTCAGTAACCTGATTTTTTTTCTGATTTTGCTTCCTAAAATTAAATAAGAGTTTGTGAACAGGAGCATGTGGAAAGAGCAAACTTTGTATTTACTTTTGTTTAATAATTATCTAATGATGAATGCTGGAAAAGTATCAGTATGTTTGAATGTTATTATTAGTTCTAAAAGAGTTGTTTACTTTTCTTACAGGAAGTTAGTATTTTTTTATTATTATTATTGTTTAGATTATACTTTCTTTGAGGTACAGGCTTTTTTGTCAAACTTCTGTTTGCAAAACACTGAGAATAGTTTAGTTCCCTGTTTAGCATTCATCCCACACCTCTCATCCTGCGTCTCAGAGCACTTTGAAAGATGAGCAAATGCCATATTTGACATATGTGGATCTGAGGTGCAAACTGGTTCTTAGGAATAAGGCAGGAATAAGGAACAAGGCTTAGGATAGTCAGTCTGCATATCTAGCAGAGGGCACTACAGTCATCAGTTCTGGACCTTTAACACTGATTAATCAGGGGAAAATAGGACCCTCAGGTATCATCTCAGAAAATCTTCTCAACAGCTTCTTGGGGTCAGTGAATTAAGAACTTGCACAGGAAAAGGCTCATCACTGAGTGAATGGGAGGGATCTGCTATGACTTGAAGGACGAGAAATTGCACCTTTAATTTTATATCTGAGTTACCATCTCCAATTGCACACTGGCCTGTCAACAACTCAACACACTCTGAAAGTTTCTGTTCTCACACTGAAACACATAGCACTGATTTCCAAAGGGACAGATGTGCTGCTTTCAATGAATGCAAAACGCAGCAGCATTGGGGCCGTAGAGCTGGAGAAGAGGGTCCAGATTTCTGTCACCAGCCATCCCAGCATTCCATTTACAATGGAGCTGAATTTATCCCTCAGCTAGAGTCCCTACTGAATTCAAGAGACAATTATGCAGGCATATATTTTCCCCTGATCAAAGTTATAGGATTTAAAAGATGTATTGCTCATCAGCAGCATTTTTAAAGGGTCTTTGGATAACCAGTAGAGAGGAACCTCAGGAGCTCTTGTTCCCTCTGCCATCTCTCCCTTCTGAAGCATGAGGAAAGGGCTGAGCCACAACAGATTTTAAAAATCAGTAGCGGAGTGGTCGGGATGAATGACTACAGGAATATGAAATCTCCTCCTTCCTGGCCTGGAGTGACAAGGAAATCGAATTCTTCCTAAAGTTTTTGCAAAGCCCTTGATCTCTCTACCAGTACATTACTACACACATTTTATTGGTGGGTGGCTGCTTCTTGTTGTTCTTGTCTCTCTGGCCTGCTCCAATTCCTCATGAAAGAGCAGAAAGTTTCCCATTTTCTGCAGTGAGAGTTGAGAAAAAATGTTAAAAAATTGGATTTGTTTTCCAGCCAATAGGCAGAGGGTTGGTTTTTTGTTTGTTTATTTCAAAACACTATGTAAAAAAAATGTGCTTGGTAAGTATCTCTCCCAGAAACACTCACTCTCAGTTGCACCCCGTAAGCAGGTAAGATTTCCTTTGCTCAAATAAGAATGGCCTTTGCAACACCTGAGAAAAATCAGAGGAGGGTGGAAGGTTATTCTTAATGACGGTGAAGACAGGGACTGTGTCAGAGCCCCGAATACAACATTTGCATGATGGTTTTGTGTGCTTTGGGGGGACATCGTTCTGTGCCCAGTGGGAACAGATAGTGACTGTCCTTCACCAGCTGTCCAGCACAAACAGGGCAAGTTATCTGCACTGAGCAACAGTGTTTGGCGCGTATATTTGGTTTAGCTCCCCAAGGACATCTGCAGAAGAGCTGCAAGGAGAGAAGCAAGTCCTGAGTAACAGCTTGCTCTGCCTTTTCCTCCCCACAGCCAATGAACCTCAAGCTAAAGGGGTGAGGTACCGCCAGGATGAGGCACAGGGAAACGCGGCTTCCCCTCTGGGTATTTACCTCTCATGCAGGTCCCTTTCTGTTTGTAACTGCATTCCTGAGGCGTGATATGAGTTGAGCAAGTGTGTATGTTGGTAGATGAGACGTGTATGAAGTGTTTTGGTGGTATGATTTCTATTATTCCACATGAATGGCCTGGCTTTCGTTTTTGATCATACAGCTTGTTATTTGCTTTATGCAGTTAGTCATGGTTGGCTGTGCACTTTTGTGCTTGGTGCTTTAACTCCGTAGCACTTCAGTACAAAGGAAATTTAAAAAACAACAATGAAAATGTTTCTAATCTGTTCTTAATTAAATAGACCTCAATAATTGATTTATGAGAAGAGGGAAAGAAAAACAGAGTGGTTGTTAACCTGAAAATATAACTTATTTAAGGGCCAAACTTTCCTTTATTTATGATAACCAGGATCTAGGGGAGCTGGAATACCCATGAAGTTTTATCCGACAGCGCACAACACATGAGAGGAAAAATGACCCTGATGAAACAGTTTATGCCTCTTACTACAATATATTAAAAATATCTTTGTGTATTAAAACAGAGCACCTAAGCCTGTTTATTTACTTTTGTTTGTGATTATATGTACAGCATAGAGTTTCTTTTTTATAAGCCACTGGTACCTTTTAAAAATGTGCAAGGGCAATAATAATAAAGTCAAAGTAGTCTAATTCCTTGTTTTAAAATGGCCTGTTTCTACCCCCTGCCCCACCACCAATTTACTGTAGTTGAACTGGGCTGGAGACAGATTTGAGTTTTTTAAATTTATTTAGGTTTAAAGATAGAAGGTCTTCATATGTAGTTCAAAGGAAACAAGACATATTTAAATATGGCAGGGAAAAAGAAATCAAAATGTGATACCTGTCTGTGGTGCAAAAATTGAATTACCTATTGCCTAAAATATACCTGATTTTGTTGAAACTGAAAGACTAAGCTCCATCCAGGCTCTGCTGAAGACAGTAGATGTTTGTCTGTTGACTTCAATAGAATCTGAGTTTAATGCAGTATTGTATCCCCAAGCCATGCAGCTAGCTAGATCAAATAAAGTGTGATGACCCAAGTACTTAAACTGAACTTTCTTGCATTGTATTATCACAAAATGATAATTTATTGCAAATCAAACTTGACTTCCTCCTATACGGAAACAAAATATAAAGTAAAAGAAGTGCAGAATTTTTTTCCTGTCAAGAAAGGTGTACCAGTCCAAAATGCAACACTATACTATACTCTGCCCAGCTTTTACACACAGCCTTAGCCAAGTCCCCAGTTGTCATATCACTAGGGTTATTGATGGCTGAAAGCTCAACCCCAATGATAACTCATAAAGTTGAGAATTGTTTACAGATGCACTAGAAATAGTGTAGGTAGGTATCCAGCAAGCAGACTACAGTTCTCGTGTACAATAGATGGTAGGAGTAAACAATGAAATGAGAACAGAAAAGAAATAGTTCCCTACAAAAGAAAAGTCACCAGGCCTAAGGGTGTGCAGTCAATTTATGAAGCTCACTTCAACAAAGCTGCTCTTATTATTGTGAAATAGTTGTTGCATGTGGTCAACACAGCGCAGAGAAAGATGTTGCTACTATTTCGATGTTTCTTTTAACTCACAGACAAAATAACCCAGGGCCAGAATGTTAATAGCACTGACCTAGTTAAAATGTACCAGAAAGGATGAGATTTACTGATGCATTCTGAAAATCTGATCCCAACTGGGCACAATTATCTTGAATATCACCTTTGGAGTCATTTTGAAACTGCTTTTGAAATACCAACAGATCTATCAGTCTATTGTGAAGATGTACAAAGGTAAGTGGCTTGATGAGGAGGAAGGACACTGTCGAGGCCTTGACACCTTCATGGACAATATTTTGCAGCAGATTTTGCAGACATCTGAAGGTAAGTGCAGGAGGCATCTGTCCCTTCCTTCTGCATCAGTCATACTCCTAACTGCTGCATTTGCACAAGAGCCGATGCAAAAGTTTCCACACAGATTTCAAAGTTTGTGAAAATATTTTTGTGAAACAAAAATTTGTGAGAAAACAGAGACTTAATAGCTTCCATGATTTTTTTTTTTGCTATCTTCTTTTGAATTTTGGTTTACCCAAAAACCCTAACAAATCCTTCCCACATAAATTATGGTTTGTTTCTTTCTACAAAAAGAAGTCCTTCACGTTCTGTTTCAGCTAAAGAATAAACACAATATAGCAGTCTTGCAAAATCTGAAATAAAGGAAAAATACTGGCTTTTCTGAATCGAGTTAAACTTTTTATGTATATATAATACATCTTATATATTGTGGCTTAAATATTATGTGTGTATATATATATATATATATATGTATATATATACCTTGTGTGTTTCTGTGTGTGTGAATGGATTCAAACTGTGTGCATTTAAATATATGTATACAAATGACCTATCTGCCAATTTGAAAACAGAATGCTATTTTAAGAAGCACCTACATTCCAGATACACAAATGTTTAAGTACCTCACTTGGGGGCAAACTAGATATGGAAAAATCTCTGTGCACCCCAGATCTAACACAAAGCATCTTAAAATCCACAGACAACTAACTTCTCAAAGCAGAAGATTGCCCGAGTAAATCTCTGTTTCTGGGCATACTCAGAAGCACTTTGATCTGAGCCATATGGACTGTTTCCTACTCCAGAAACTTTGGGACTCTGAAGGTGGATGCTTCTTTCTCCCAAGGAGAGAATGTCCTATCCTGTAGATGTTCAGGGATTCTTACCAGGTTGGGCAAGCTACAAAGTACTGGTGACAAAGACCTGCTTTTTACTCAATAGCTAAGACTAGAGATTAACTTCTTCCTGTGCACCTTGCTTCAGAGAATGCCATGAGCCACCAGGATGTAGTCTCTGCTGAAGCAGGGTGTCATCCATGCCTCCAACTGGTCCTCTTCACTTTGGTCAGATCTATTCAACATTCACTATATCAGTGAGAAAGAAAAAGTATTTCTATTAACTGGTGCTTAGGGTACTTGCAGAGTAGGACAGAAGGAGGGTGGTGTTCCAAGTTTTTCCTTAAAATAGTGAAATATCGATATTAGCCAATCAAGAGGTAGTTATTCATGTTCACTTTTGTACTCTCTGAACCACTGAATATTAAATTATTCTGTACAAAATGGAATAGTTTCCATGGAGATGGAAAGTAGCCCAGTGACTTCCATGTTTTGACGGCTAAAGCAGTCTTTGAAGGTGGAAAAGTATATTCTACCTGCTAATCAAAGACATTGTCAGTGCAACAAAAATTCATAGTAATCTCAGAATTCAGTCTAGTCTGCAAAAGCCTGTGGAAAGCACAGCAGTTGAATACAATGTACATATGCCACCCTCCCCATAAGGAAACAGAAACGTTCTTACTGAGAAGGAAACTACCTTTCGTCATGACTACTGCACTTCAGTGGTGAACTTCCCTCTGAGTAACGGGTGATGTAAGCCTGAGAAATGTATGACCGTGACATATTCAATATCTTTACAGAAAGGCTCATTCTCATGAATGCTTGGAATCAGAAACCATCTGTTGCGTCTGAAGTCAAGAGGGAACTATGTTCTAACAAGTACTTTAGGTTTATTTTCCTTCTCAATCTATTAAAAAAGGATGTCTTTTGCTTTTCTCTTTAATCCAGAAGTTATATTAGATCATCACATAGAGCTCCAAGCTCCTGTGGCCTCTCAGCTCTGTTTTTGCTTGCGTGTTTGCTTTCCCTGGTTTAACCTTTTATTTATGTTTGATAACTTGGATCCATTCAGATTCATTCTGTCACATTTCGGAGAGAAAAGAGTACAAAAAAATTTGGTTACAGAAAGGGTGAGTGCATTGGAAATAAAATTAGCAGTTTCATTTTATTGCCTAAGGCCTTCACCAAGGAACAATTTGTGCAACTTTGCTGAAAGACAAAGAAATCTTAACACAAAAAGAGTCAATAGTTTGATAAAATCCAGACCTCTTGTGTTATGCAATTAAAGGTTAGACAGGGTGATAAGAGCTTTAATTTACCTTTGGGAGATATTAATCAGATTTTGGATTAACTTAAAATATGCTTCCTATGCATTTCTTGCCAGGTGAAGGTCCTTCAATGTTTCTCCTGGTGCCAAGGAAGAGAAAACTTTCCCAAAGTGAGGTGAACTCCACAAACTCAGATATGCTATCAGGAGGCTTTCTCCAAACTCTGTAATTCTGTGATTTTTCTTCTAGCAACCAGGAAAGCCGGTGCTACAAATTCCCATATGTGCTACTTTGATGTGAGTTCTGTTATCATTAATTATTTATACAGCACTGTGCATGTGCACGATTCTTTATAAACAAAAGATAATATCCCCCAAGAGCTTGCAAACCAAATGGCCCAGTGGTACAAACACTTCTTTAGCTTTCCTTGGACATACTACCTGGAATAATCCACCAATGTCAGTGGGCTACTTAGGCACTGGTAAGTGCTCTGCTGGGTAGGAAGCGTTTGCAGGATTAGGCTATAGTTAAACCATGAAGTGATCATGAGTGATGAGGGAAGGCAGGGCAAGCATTCCAGCAATAAGATCATGCTGTTGCTTTGGTTATAACAAAGGTGTCAAGGGGTTAGGGCATTTTTAATTTTTTATGGTGTTTGTGATCCTCTTACCTAGAAGGAAAAACTCAGCTTTACAAGCCACACGGAAGAAGTGAGCTGCTAAGGAGGAAGCCTCACTTCGAGTGGGGAGAGAGGCACAGCTTGTTATGCGAGGAAGATGAGTCCAGAGTAGGAAGGAATGCGCAAGAAGAGATGCTGACCATATGCTCAGAGATTCTCCATCCTCTGCTGCAGCTAGCACATGTCCACATCCTTGAGAGCTTCTTTTTTTTTTTTTTTTTTAATTGAGGGCATTTTCAGAATTTTCCCAGTACATTTCCAGCTCTTGGCAAGACCCAGACACATCTGTGACATTTAGCTGATAGCCTCCTTAGTGAAGGGAAGGTTGCCAATGAATCCTTGTGCAACTGTTTATGCTACAAACCAAAGCATACAACTGCCAGTTTCACTCTTACAACACAGAGAGCATTTTTCCTTCTTAATTGAAAGTGTGGAACACAACAGAGCCTTTAAATACCAAGAAAACAACTGGCTGAAACATGTAGTAAGAGAGACATCAAGGATGACAGGCAGTAGGCCCTCTGCCCAGCAAGACACGCAGCCAGGGCATGCTCTGTTTTTAAAAGGAACCTGCAGACTTCAGGAAAAATATAGGACTCGAGGCAAGGGGGAGGGTTTGCTCCAGGATTGTGGGGCACCTTAGAGCAATGCATCCATGGGGAAGGGACGCTGCCTTTGGAGTAAAGGCACAGACTAGCTATGGGGTGGGGATGAGGCCCTAGGGAAAGCCAGCGGCAGCAGAGAGGGATGAGTCACTTGCCTGGTCTCAGTGGAAATCTTTCCTAAGAGGCTTTTCCAGGTGAAGACTTGCACAGAAGTGTGGGACCATCGTTCTGAGGCACAAGGCCGCAGCAGAAGTGGGGCGAGCAGCAGACCAGAGCATCAGTACTTGCACCCCACCAAGGGCTGTACAAACGGACCAAGTGTCTGGAGGAAACCCCTGCCTTTGTGGGGGTAGTGTAGGAACCCATAAACTCACCTCAGTTTTGCTTTTCTGGCAGCTCCAAGAGTTAAAATCCAGGAAAAAAATGATTTTAATTATGAAGGCAACAAAATGATGGAAATTAGCAAGGAAACTCAAGCAGGAGATTAGCTT
Source organism: Leptosomus discolor (assembly GCF_034619465.1). Lineage (NCBI taxonomy): Eukaryota > Metazoa > Chordata > Aves > Leptosomiformes > Leptosomidae > Leptosomus > Leptosomus discolor. The sequence goes on along the minus strand of NC_141395.1, from coordinate 47,809,274 downwards.
TCAGCTGCTTTCTACAGCATGAATATTTTGAGTTTTCAGCATTTTGTGGGAACCAAATAGATGCCACAATGGTTAACTGAACTGAGACACCTCGCTCCTACACTTGGAGGGTGAGGATGGCACTTGCACAGAAAAAGACGTCATCAACCCTCACTTTTCTGAATCCCTCTCCAACTTGTTCCCTCTGTGATTTGTGAGACTCTTCTCCTTCCTGAGCTAGTCTGTGATACGTGACTAAATTAATTTCCATACATTTTTAAAAGTTTTAAAATAATTTTGACAGATCACAAAGAGCACTTGAAGCAAACAGGTATGTGTAGGCAGATCCATAGATTATGGAACTTGGATACTCCAAATTTTCTCTGCCCTTTTTGGTGTTTAACCTGTTCCAGACAGTATTACTGTTTTCTTTTACAAGTTTCACATTCTTTTAACCCGAATTTTTATACTTTATTAGCAATATGCTTTGAATTCTACATAAAAAGAACTGGTGATGTAAACAGCCAGATCTTCCTGACTGACAAATCTTTTACATATGACAAATATAAAACTAACCAAGAGATGGTCTAGTTTTGAGCTTGTTTTCCTTACTGTACAGACAGCTTTTTATTTAAGAACCCCGTACGTATTTACTCAGTGCATCTGACACTTGAGATCAGGTTTTTATTGGTACAAGGTACTCTGGACTGTCAATCACAATGAAATGAGCCATTGTCCTCACAGATAATTAGCATGCCTCTCCCCTTGTAGAGGCATGTTTTCAAAGTTGCTTCTGACCTCCAGCATGAATGGCGTCACACATACTTTAGCTGTAACACATGAAAGATAACATTAGATGCACCACCAAGAAGTACTCACGTTCTCTCCTGCTTGCAGTCAAAGATAGGGCTGAGGCTTCACAGGTCTAAGTGGTGGCTCCTGGTACTTGCTGACCCTCAACAGGCAGCTCTCAGTAGTACATAGGTGCTTGACATGCTTGAATCAATACCTGGTCTAGTATCTCATCGGTTGTGACCAGGTCTTCTGTAGCTCAGTGAAGGGTCCAGAAAGATTAAAAGAAATGCAGAGTGAGGAGGGAATAGTCCTTTCAATTCAGCAGATGGTTGTGGTGCTCCTGACAACAGCCCTGGGAGCATCATGGCCCTATGACATGGTCAGCAGCCAAGGGGAAAACTCACAGGGAACTACTGTCCTCACCTTCTTCCTTCTGACCCTTGAGAATAAATGTGACATGGGACATCACCTTGGACGAGGCAAATGCTGCCTCTGGGTGTATTTCAGCTTCTCTTAACATCACTGCCAGATTGCAGTTACAGAATTTTACAATTAGCTTTTGTACTGGATTGCCAACAGAAATCCCAAAAGATTCAGTCTCAAAAGTATACTTAACGAGGGAATATTGTCTGGATGTAATTTAGCTGCCACTGCCCAGCAATTCCACAGATCCTTTTGACTTGTGACATTAAATATATGGAGAAAGCACATGAGTGGATTAACATACATGGTCCTATAATTAGCTATGTTATTAAATTTGCTAAGTAGTTGGGGGAAAGGGGCTTGTTTGCCATCTGTTTAAAAAGCATGTCTCTTTCCACTGAAATCTGGATATAAAAAACCCCAGACATGTGGGCATGACCGCCTTACATACATAACTGGGATTATTTCCCTTGAGTTAACCAAAGAGAAGCATGATTCATATATCAGTAAAGTATTGTGCAAAAATGTACATAACATTTTTTCACATAATGTTCCTTTTCCTTCCCATTGTAAATTATGAATCATGTAAACATCATGAATTACAGAGTTTTGCTGGTCAGGGGTTTTCATTTTTTCACCGTGACCCTAAAAACTATGTAATGGAAGAGTAATTATACCAAGCAGTATGGTAAATTCCTCCATGAAATTATTTTTTAATCCTGCTCTTGTCGCTGTGTAACCACATAGTCATTTGTTTCAATTTCCCTAGAAAATTTGCAATAACCAAACTATGATTTTAGAACCCAGATACACACACACATGTACATGTTCCCACTGACTTGGAGGAGAAAGCATGTTTGTATAGGCAGAAGGAAAAATTTCTTAGAAAAGAAATCCATATTAAATATTTAATAATTAGCCTCAGTTATGTGGAAATTGGCTTAAAAACGTGAAAACAAGCTGCATTCTAAATAGCTCAGAGTAAGATTCTAATTCACAAATTCTTCAGTAGAGCTCTGTCACTCAGTCAGGAGTCCCATGAAAGCTTGTGCTGTGAAAGCAGAAGAAAAAGACGGCATAAAAGAAAAAACCCTCAAACTGAAAGATACCAGAGTATGGGAAGCCTTCCAATATGGTAGCTGAGCTGTACCATGAGTGGATATTTCTACACAGAGCCTTACTTTTAATGCCACATTTCTTTAGAATGGTGAGTAAGCATTTGTGGTTTCCAGTCAACCATTTAGCAACAGTTCCTGCAACATTCAGACCAAGTGTTTTAATAGCTTTTTTTTTTCCAAAAAGTACATGTGATGGCTGTACAAAAGCATAGATGAAAACAAGGAAACCTTGATCTGAGAGGTTTTGTCCATTTGCCTCAGGCTACCTGAAAGGAAGTTTAGTTAAGTCAGAGGCAGAGACCCACTCCAATACTATAATTATGACTTTGGGGTTCGGTCTTACATCTGCAAGGATTAAATTTAAAAGTTGCGATAAAGCAGTGGAGAAGGCACAACATAAACCAACAGGACAACATAAAGGGAAGGGAGCTCTTAGGTACACTGACACGTACACTCTGCCTTCGGGCTTCCCATACAGTCATTAACGAGGGTTAAGCTTTCAGTGTGGGTGCTCTGAGTCACTGCCCAGAGGAGCTCAAGGGGTGATTATTTATACAGCACGTTAACCACACAGGAGTATACAGGAGTCTAAAGTTCAGGAGCTGAACATGAATACTCCCCAGAAGGTGTGGAGTTTCCATTTCTCTCTATTTGCCACTTTCCCCATGGCCCCTATGAGCTCCTTCAAGCCACACTGTGGAAGACTAAGAAACTTTCTAATTTACATCAGCTAGAAACAGCTGCTGTGAGTGATCCAGACTAGTTTCTCTGTCTATGACCTGCTCTCTGGCAGTTGGCTGTTTGTTCCTGCACAGAACAAAGTGGCCAAGATAAACCAGCTGGGTATCCTTTGCATGCAAAAAAGAAAAGAAAATGAAAACCAAAAAAGGAACTCCCTGTTAACGACACTCATCCATCTATTTTTCTTTAGGGATGCTTTAACATTAGCTAGATATCACTTATTTACACCTGAAGAAGTTAAATGATCTTGTTCCCATGAACTCACTTACAAATGCTGTCCTGGCCTGTGATTTATATAAAAGTAGCTGTTGCCTTTATTTTATTCACAATAGCTTCATTCTTACTGTATGAACCTGCTTTGTCAGTATTCGCTTTGATTTATGGAAGATTTCAAACTACCAAAATAACTATCCCTTTTCTTTTCATTACAGCTAATCCCCACAAAGACACTTTCATCTGCTGATTAGTCATGCTTCAGCGATCCTTGCTAACCAGAGGGTAAGTTATTGATGTGTTAAAGATGTAATCACAGGGATTCAAGACCACTGAAGAAAATTCAACGTGTTGTTTGACACCGTCAGAATTTAACAGTGTCTTGCCTTGTTGAACCAGCCTGCGTAGCGCATGCTCAGCAGCATGGTCAAGTCTCTTCAGTTAGGCTACAGGCAAGAAAGGCTGTGTTAGGAAGTGTTTCAAGTCTACACAGACATGCTGCATTACAGATCATGAAAAAAAGGGGTAGGGATTTCCAAAACACTTCAGGGAACTGGGACCTCCACCTCATTCAGCAGGAAAAAAACAAACTCTGGTGTTTCTCTAAATTGCACCCAGGATTCTGAGACAAAGTAGCAACATTTTCCATTATAACCTGTGCAGGTAATTCTGTAAAATTCACCACTATGGCATACATTTCCCAGGCCTTGTCTCATTTGAATGTTTTTTTCTAGTAACTATCTAAGCAAACCCTCCTTGCATCTTTTCATGCTTAGACAATTCTGACCACTGTGAAACAAAATTTTCTTCCTGGCCATTGCTGTCCCTAAGTGATTTTACATTTAGACAATGACAAGGTATGATGAGAAGCTCATATACTCGCAGCAGCTTCCCATGAATTCATAAAGATGATAATCCCAAATGTTTAACTTAATAGCAGTGCTAAGGAGAATAAGGACTCTTGGAGCTCTACACCCTGGCTTAGAGCTAATGGAAGTCTTCAAGACTAATCCACCCCCCAGCAAGGCAGTTTGTATTACACTTCAGAAAAGAGAATGTGACAAGCCTGAACCTCCACTTCCAGCAGTCAGCACCTCTTTTGATACTGCTGTGAGTAGCTGCTACATGATGCACGTTTAAGTTCTTCAGAATACATCCTTGTTGCAGGTACATCACAACTTCCTCAGTTACATGTGTATTCATGCCTGATGCTTCACTATCTTGACCTGAATAGCTTTGTGCTGTTTAAGAAATTAAATGTCAGTGAGACTTGGTCTAAATCTCAACTGGCTTTACAACTGGCATATTAAGATCTCCAAGTAATAATCAGCTTGAATCTTGTGTAATCATTTTTTGGGGCACAAACATATATTCAGCTGCCATTACCTGTAATTATCCAATTGTAATAAGAACCACTTCCCTCAGGTCTTCTCCATCATCAGTGGACAACTGTAGATTAGTGTGAGCAGGAGGCCACCGCGGTTGCCACAGTCAGCCTGGGCCTGAAAATGGGTTAGCTGTTTTTGCATAGTATGGAGCCTGAACAGATGCATCCTGCTGAGCCTGAGCTGGCTGCCTTCAGGGGTAGGCCAGGTGTCACTGCATCATGTCCCGAGACTGAAGGGGGTGGCAGCTTGGAGACCCCTGCACAGAGGGTCAATAGGGTCCTAACCCAGCTGGCACCATTGTACCAGGACGGGAGCTGGCCTGGCTCTGTGTACCCACTGAAGCATTTCTTCAGGAGTCCTTCAGAACCCACCTTGTGCTGCTACTTTGCCCACAGCCCTGTTACACAAATAGCCAGGCACTGACTGCGCTAAGTCAGATGCCCGCTTCATCCTATTTTCGAAACTGCTGCGTGGATGAGCCCATGCTCCCTTGTTACTCTCTCTGTTAGTTGAGTTACAGGCTGCTCCAGGTTTGGACCCTCTGTTCCATAATCTTAACATTACTTATGTTTGGCCTGGATCAGTATAGACACATGCCTTTCCTGTCTTCTGTCATTCAATCTCAGCTGTGTTCACTGATACACTTGATCCTAGTTTCCAGGCTTTACCCCTTCCTTTCATGTTCCGTGCTAGAAGACGCTGCTCCTTCTGCCCCATCCAGCCTTGCATTCATAGCGCTCCTTGGTATCACTGAATTTTTTTCCACACGGTTGATGTTTCATCCATATTATGTCAGTGTCCCTCATTCCACAGTGTAAACTCATCATCTGTCCTTGCCGTTTAGTAAATCTGTGAGCCAGATCAGAATTCCCATTTCCGCATGGGTATTAGACACAGAGCAGTATGTACAGGGTTCATGGCAGCCAGCTTTCTGCCTCCTTTCTAGCAGCTGCTTCTTCATCTGGTGTATTTCTGGATGGATGGCATCCAGTTCCAGAGCAAATACTGCTCCTCTAGGAATGTTCTTGGAATCCTCTGGCTGAGCTCGGTCTGCGAGCCCAAATCCACTGATAAATTGGTCCATTGCTACTTTGTGCTGAAAAGCCCTGCTGATTATAGGAATATACCAGAAACAGAAATCTCTGAGATCCTCTTTTCAACTGAAATGGCTTCTTCTCAGCTCACTTTACCTTTCGGCTTTATCCTGGCCAGCTAGGACTGATGACTGCTCCACACACCATGTCAAAGATTTGCTCCATCTAGGCATAAATCAGGCTTGGGAGGGGAGTTGAACTCTGTACTGCAATTGGAGCAGATTGCCTGCTGGATGACGCCCTTTGAGTCCTGTGTCAGCCATTTCTTTGGTATTGTTATCATAGCAAAATTAGTCAAATGAGCCTATCAAAGTTTTACCCCACAAATATGGCATGGTTTTGTATTATCTGCAGTTGGGACAGTCTGAGCTCAGGCTGCATGGCAAATGAAGAGAAAGTTCTTTCAATGCCCAGGCTAGATAAAGTCTCCTCTGATTTGTGTCAGGTCCACCACTAGTATTTGTTCTGTGATCACACATTTAAGGCAAGGGGTTAGTTCCTATATTTTATACATCCTGTACTGAAGACTTAAAAATTTGGCTTCCATTTTGAAATACCTTTACTTCTTCACTTTTGAAAAATGATAAATTACTGTGAGCAATTGATCAGATTAAAATGTACAAAATCACTCACAACCTGTATATGTCAAATTCCAAAGCAATTAGGCTATTACTAGTGAAGAAAGACAGCACAGAGGAAAAATATGTTTTCACAGTGACCTGGCAGTTCACTGACTCGTAGACAGCCTATCTGTACCAGATCTGTGAAGCAATCCAGAATATTTCAACCAGCTGGGATGGATAATGCTGACACATGAGAGACAGAGCCAATAGCTGTATCTCACAGAGGCAGTAACAGCACTCAGTGTGACTAACAGGTGTCGCGTTGTTTCAAAGGCTTTCAATGATCCCACCCTAGTTTTATTCTAACGAAAACAAGTTTAGTTTTCATCCACATTGACTGTGTAGATCTCTGATTGCTCTGAGTAGGTAGTAGTACTGTTTGCACAAGGAATTGGTTTGTACAGCTCTTCGAGTGACTCCTCAGCCTTCCTGCAGTACCTGGACAGATACGGTAAGGAGCTTGCCTTGTTCCTTTAGACCAGTCAGCGTTGTTCACTCTGATACTGAGGCAAGCACCCAGCTCCTTCACTGCTGCTCTGCAGATCTCCTTGAGAACACAAAGTTGCTTCTTTCTCAAAGCACATTCCACTAATCAGTTTGAGAATGCTGATGTATACCCTTTGATAATGGCTTATGAACCCCTTCTCTTCTTGTACCCAAGATGATTTTACAGGCATCCTGATAAGATCTGATTTCTTGATGACAGCATGACCAGAAATGTACCCATCAGGTGGCCCTCTGAGTCCTCCTCTTTATGGAGTTCTTCTCCTTATGGAGCCCTGTTCTGTGGCACAGGTATCACTAGCAATAGTCAAAACTCTTCAAACTGGTACACAAATACAGCCTGAACAGCTGAATGCTTCTGCCTCCATGTGCCCTGGTACACAGCTAGCAGCTTCTCCACGGTGGCACCTGGAAAACACACCTGGGGACTCTCAGGCTCAGAGTCACCTTTGCCCATCCCAGGCAGGCTATTTCCTCTGTTGAGTGTTTCAGTGTGATTTTTGTCCCCCTTCCTTGTTGGTTTTTTTTGGTTGGTTTGTTGGGGTTTTTTCCCCCCAGAAAGCTTGGATTTTGTCTCCAGTAGTTTTCTAGTATGTCTCCTGTAATCTTCCAAAATATGATGATTGTATGACTAGTGATAGTGGGAGTGAGATTAGCAAAAATCATTTTGCTTTTTCTGGAGCTATATCTGCTAGTAACCCAAACTCTGTCAACCCCGAGACCTAGAGGCATGTTCTAGGTACATCCATAGTCCCGAACTTTCTTGCCCACCAAAGCACGGGATAGGCACATTCACTCTACCTAATGGATCTGGTCCATGGCTTGTGCCATTGCCTGATACACAAGGGGAAAATTTTAGGATAATGTTATTTGGCATTAGCCAGAACTGTGCCAAGGACCCCAACAACAGTCTAACAACATAAACAGGTTTTGGTGCCTGGGAACGTACTAACACAGGAATAACCAGCATGGCCTGAACAGGTCTCATTTTATTCTTTCCATTAGATTACTCACAGAAACTTGAACACATTTTACCCCCTTCCCAGTCTAAGAACTCCTACATTCAAGATGTAATTACTCAAGGGCAGTAATTCCTGTCCGGTAAAAAAAAAAATGCTTCTGGACAGCACTTCTGTGGGCATTTGTATTAGCAAGACTTGATCTCATACACATGCACAGAAAAAGACCACACGTGAGAAGAAATTTGCAGAGAATCTGAGTGACAGCAGAGAGACTTTTGTTTGTTTTTCAGGGCATATCCAGCATTTGGTAACATGGCTGGAAGCCATGACATTCTGCTCATGTTTGGAAGCCTATGGGACAGGAATTGCTGGTCTCACCTCTTGGTCACACTCTTTGGCTATTCACGGCATAGAAATTGTGACTGGCTGTTGTGCAGACTTATGGAGAGGGTAGGTGAATCACACTTGTAGCATGAATGTATCTTTTATTCCAGGACGTTCTTTCACTGGAGAAGTTCATAGCAACTGGCTTGGGTCTAGGCAACCTGAACCTGACGTCATGCCATCTCTTTCACATGCTTTGAAAAGAAAAACAGCTTAAATGATTTCAGGTGGATATGTTGGAGCCTTGCTGGTGTAAGTGCTACAGGGTAGTATAAGCCATCTCATTCTTTGGCAACAGCAGAAGATCTTTAATGCTAATACAAATCCATGAATGGTAGCAGAGTTTTTTGCCTGGTGCCTCCTCTTTGTTAAAGTTAGTAGGATAGCTACAAGTAATGGTGTTTCTACCTCCTCCACTCTGATTATTACTTAGAACAAGTGCCAGAATAATTAGTTCATTGCTGAAGAACTTTACATTGCTTTTCTTAGCAGATCTCATATCCCATACAAGGCAACAATTCACAGCTCTGAGTTGAAGTACAAGACAGAATTCCAGCTGGGGCTGGGAAAGAAAAAACCATTAACGTTAGATTATTTTAAACTGGTTCATGTAGTGTATTTCCTCCACTAGCACTCCACTACCCACAACCCCAGCTGGCTTCAGATTCATCTGAACACCCAATTGTATGTACCGGACACGAAACACTCATAGTGTACGTGAATGTGATAAAATTCAGTTCTTATCTCCATGTCAAAAGGATCACAAATGTAAATGAGCGCAGCTGAATGCTTTTCCGTTTTCGCTTTTGTTTTTACCATGGGGTTTGAAGTGTCACATTCTGAACTATAACTTCCCTTTTCTAGTCACAAACAAATGACATCTGGCCACTTTCAATAATAAACTTGAAGAGAGGGGACATTTCCTTTCAGCTTGTTGGGCCCCTTCTTAACTTTCAAATTCCTACGAGAGCTGGGGAGAAAGAAAACTTAAAAAAAATAATCCCCTAATGGTTAAACTCACCCATGAAAAAAACTTTCTTTCGAGCCTCTGAGTACTGTTTGCTTCACACAATCTCAAACGTCCCAACACAGTTAATGTTTGAGGATCTGTTTGCTGCTCCCAGTCTCATTCTTACATCATGCAGGAAACCCTTGCAGGAAATGAACGTTCAGTCAGCTTTCTTCTCCCTCAACACCTCGGGCTTAGAAGTCTAAGACAGAAAGCATACAAGGAAGAATTAAGGTGAGGTAAGAGCACTGGAGAGGCAAGCCGGACACCAATAAATCACACACCTTGATTTTCCTGCCTGGCACAACATTCAGTTTTCTTTCCTGAGATGCTTCTTTCAAATAATCTGGGTTTAACTGAGCAGGAAGGTTTCACTACCTATCCCACACAGGGGCTTGTCATTCAGGCTTGTGTAGGCTGAGTCTGGTTTGTGTCATCTCAGTGGACATTTTCAAAGGAATACAAAGAAATGAAATGCCTCTCTTCTGTTTTACATGAACGAATGCGCTCCCAGGCCTTGATGTATACACAGCTTGAATATTCTTGTCACCATAACGATGTGGTGCACCTTTGTCTGGGTGGAAAGAGTGCGGTTTCAACAAGACTTGCGCAACTCTTTTTCATCCAGGAGCAGAGAATGGCTGAGGTTATCAAGATGAATAAAAACTGGGGAAGGCATTGTGAGCAGGGGTAAGGAAAAGCTCTTTTCTTCTTCGGTTTTTAGTCACCAGAAATCCAGACACATCATTTTAAATATTAGATTGTTCAGGCCAAACCACTGACAATGGTACAATGTGTAGTGAGTCTGGAAGAGGCAATTTAATGATGATGTACAAGAGCTTCTTTCAGAGCTGATTCAGGGCAAGAGAAAGATTTCCTACGGTTCCTGTGGCTCACAGAGTGGCACCATCCCTGCCACCACAGCTAGTTAAAGGTTTTCTTTATAAATATTTTTTTTCTTTCTGCTGAAAAAAACAATATACTGAAATGGATTTCTGTTGAAAATATTGAAACGCTAAATGGAAATGCACCCATTTGACTCCATTTCTGCCTGTTTGCCCAGCCTGCTCAGCTCCCTTCTAGCTCCCTTGGCAGGTGCAGGGCTTCTGTCTTGTGAAGTGTCTGGGAAAGCACCTTTCAGTTTCAAAACACTAGGAAGTGCTACAGCAAGAGTCATCTGTTTTTGTCAAAGCAAAGGAGTAGCTATTGCCAAAGTAAAGCTAGTGGGGACTGCAGGCACCAGAGATTCACACTTCTGGACTGTCATCATCACAATCTGAAACAGGAAAATTTATTTTAAAAAAAGGTATTATGATTTCCCATGAACCCACAGAAGAGTAGAAGGCCCTCAAATTTTCTATGGAATAAGACCAGTTTGTTATTTTCCTGCTAAAGGCCATACCAGCCCGGGTGAGTTCACCGATAGGCGTCTGCTTTCTCCTCAGGCTGTAACAGGCATGGTGGCTTTGCTGTGCCACTGTGGGGTGCAGCATCTTCTGGAGCTCTTTAAACGCAGCCCTCTCCTTTGGAGGTAAATTGCGTTCCTCCAGGACTTGCTGGGAGCACATTTCTGCGTGGAGAAAAGGCAAGTCAACCTCTTGTGGCACACAAAGGAAATTCTCTGTATTGAACCTGTCATGTCCAACAGAGATGGAGAGCTTTTACCTTTTTGCCGGCGTGTGGGCCCTGGGGCTGTACTAGGCTCAAGGGCCGTTATAGGCTCTCCTGTGATTAGTGGCTATGCTGGTTTGGGAAGTCCTTAAATAATCTGAAACACCCACAGTAGAAGGCAGTGAGCTGGCAGGTCTGCTGATGCTAACATCACCAGGTCACATTTCAGCCCTCTTCCACACCCATCCTTATCTTGCAATGATCCATTAGGAAGGGAAACTCACCCTTAAACAAAAAAAAAAGGCAACAAAAAACCAAATAGCAAGAGTAAGAGAGTCCTGTGCTGCAGCAGCTGAGGTGTTTAAGGAACACAAAAGCTATCGCATGAATCACAGCAGTATTGTGGGGATCGTAACACCTGGGACAAGTTTATACACAGCTCAGCACAGAACTCTCCAAAGTGGTGGTGAATTGTCGTGCTGTTGTCCAATCTGAGAGATTTTGGAATATTATCTGGTAATAGCCAAGAAGAATAATCTAACGTGGGGGTTGTTCCTCTCTGGCCACCTTTGCTTACAAGGCTTGCCTCTTAGCATGTAACTAGCCACCCAACACTCTGCCAAAGAGCAGCCAGACCCCCAAGTGCCATCTCCATACCGTGGGGGCATACACATGGCATTTGGAAATGAGAAAATAAGCTGTTAGTAAGTATCCATGTCCATCTGCAGAAAGGTCCACCACCGAAGCAAACAACAGGGCCAGCGAGCTGTTGTGAGGCTCACAAAATCACACTTCAAAAAACCCCCTCAGATTCAAACTACTATTATGGGTCGGTCTCTTCCTGTGTTGCCTTCTGAGGTTGTGATCTGCCAAGGCTTGTGCTTCTCATAGCTTCTCTCTGCTGCAAGGGCTTCTAGGAAAAATAGTACAGGATCTTCCAGGACAAGACACAGCATGTGGCCACACTGATTTCTATGGAGAGACAAAGGAAAACACAGCAATACTGGTTAGAGACAGTTAATTCTAACCCCGCCACCTCTGCCTGGAGGCACAAGAGCTCAGACCATGTCACTGAACACGGGTAGCTGACTTGAGAGTCTGTGGTTGCATACTGTTCCTTTCTCCAGTTCAGAGGGGATTCTCCGGGAGTCAGCTTAGCTTTCTAGTCCATGAGAAGTTCACCCATAGTTTACATTTTCCAATATTTTCATGGTGACTAACAGTGTTATTGAACTCCGCAATCTTTCTGGCCCTGGATGACCAGCTTGTTTTACAGGTCCCAGTCTCATCTCTGGCTCTCTCTGCTTGCAGCCTTTGTCTCTGAAACCCTGTGGTCCAGTGCTGTACAGCATGTCCCACATCTCCCTGACCTGCAACAAAATCTCTTTCCAAAAGCTATCATTCATCAGTTTGTTCCTGATGAGAGTATTTGATCAAAGCAAAAATGTGGCTTGTTGTACTTGCCAGCATCAGAGAACCCCATAGCGTATCTGATGTGAGTAGCCATCTTCATGGCAGCTGAGCTAACTGGAATCGTGATTAGCTGCACACTGCCTCCAAAAACAAGGGCTTGGCTGGGGCTAGCAAGTTAGCTGGGGTCCCTGTGGGGAGAAAGACTGACCTTGCATGGAAAGCAAACGAATGCAGAGCTGACCCCAGCACTTCTGAAGCCTCTGAGAAGAGCCCAGAGCAGAGAGAGCACATGGGCGTGCACATGGTGCTCCCTCCCTCCTGCTTACGGTACACAGGTGGCAGAAACATTGCCTGGCTTGGAAAGTCATGGTGCTGGTGTACTGCCTGACTGGCACAGAAAAGTTCCTGTGTTTGTGGTAAAATGACTGAAAACAAGGCCTGAGAGGATTCTTTTATAATCAAGATCATTTTCTATCCCACAAGCAGGAAAGCAGAGGGGCATTGCAAGAGAGGGAGATTTTGTTAAGCGGATTAACATATTAACTAAAAATAAAGATTGGACATATTTGGAATTCTAGGATAATCTTGCTTTTCTGGTGACAATAGAAACCACTCAAGCCTCTCTCCTTTGCTTTCTGTAGCACTCAAACTTGTACTAGCCAGTTAATGCATGAGTTTATCTATATCATACAGTAAAAAAGATATGTCTATGCCTAGAGCAGATGCTGACATTTGGGTCCAGATGATCTAGTGATTGGCATGTTTTGATTCAGCAACTACACGCTGAATAATTTACTAGAAAATTTATTTTTAAATACAAAATTGATCCTTTTTGACTTAATTACTTCATTTTTTTCCCCCATACAGCATCTCCCTTTCATTTTGTCCATCCAAACTCATGAATGTGATCACAGAGGGGATTTTTTTTTAAAACATTCAATAGTCTCCACTTAGCCTGAAGTGTCAAACCTTCCTGCCCTCCCAACAGCAGTCCTGGTGCTGTGCCTGAGCCTGGCCAGAGCCCAGAGCAGTCTGACTGGTGGAGACATCCCTTGGGGTTAACGGTGTCCACCCTGAGCTGTACTGTCTTGACTTGGCCAGTTCTAGTCCTGGAGAAAACCCATTTCAGCTGGCTTGGGTACCTACTGGTGTGCTGTGACTTGCGTGGTGTTCACCATACAATGTGCAGGCACACATGGGCTTTTGCCTTTCCTCACGATCGTGGCACCTGTTTGGCTTTTTCTGCTGCAGGTGCTTGTTTGGCTAGGGATAGATGGAGCTCCAGCTGCTCTGGGCTCCTTAGCGTGGCTCCCTCCCTCACACAGAAGCAGAATGGTCTCACAGGTGGCTGGAGGATCACCCCAGGACCTTGGCCTGGGGGATTGTTTATAGCAACCTCTTAGGAGAGCGCCCAGAAAGCCAACAGCTCCACAGGGGTACAGGGGCTCGGTGCCTCTGCTGCCTGCGATATCTCCAAGCTGTGTTAACGAAAGCAACTGATTTATTTTCCTGCCTGTCAGCCCCAAGGGGAGCCTCTTGGTGCATGCACTCAACGTGGACTTGGTGACCAGTTTTACCACTGCAGCTCAAAGTTGTGGGAGTCTAAGACCCCCCCTCCCCCAATCCATTAGAAAGCACAAGGAGCCCCATGGAGGATTATTTTGTCTACCCACCAGTGGCACAGTCTGGGTACAGGGCATCTGCTAGCCAGCGAGCAACCGTTTACCTTCATATTGGGGCACATCTGTCCCACACCTCCTATCTACCCTACTCTCTTGTAACTTAAAATTATTTCTTCTTTCAAGCTGCAGAGACAGATGAAATCTCTCAAGAATTAATGAAAAATAAATGCCATAGCATTCTTCTGTAGGAACTTTTTAATGGGTTTATATGCATGTGTGTGTGTGTTTATGTACATACACATGCACCCACAGACTGCATCGTTTCAGCAGGGGACTTTCTATTTTACATTCTACTCGGGCTAACACTTGCACTTTAATACCAGATATCACTGTGAGATATAATGAGGGTCATTAAATATATTTATTAGCTTATTAAACTGAACTGCCTTCACTGTTGCAGCTGGCCTGTGTTTTATAGAAACCCCAGCAAATCCCCAAAGCCACACAACAGGAGCCCAACACACTTTAGCTGATGACAGTGTAAATATCAAATTTACTAGGGCTAGCAAGTGGCAAGCACAGTTCTGGTATGTATTTTAAAAACCTGCCATGAGGCATAGTACGTAATTCTCAACTCATAAGGGTAGAGTTGCTTTGGAAGGAAATATGGGAAGAATTTGGTAGGTTTTAGTGATATTTTCAGGGATATGGTTTAATCACAAGCAGCCAGGAAGCTCTCAGATACTAGCTGCATGTCTGACCATTGAAGTGAGAGCGAAAACTTAAGCTGGTTATATGGGTTGGTCTAACATGGGTTTTAATCATAACACATGAGATAGATGAAATGCCCACATCTTAAAGTCTATACGGAAAATAAGTTTATATTTTCAGTTAAGTTCAGGCAGGAAGAAGGAGAGCCCAGTGGGTGCTGGTTATCAAAATGGGGTGTATCTGTGTGTGCGCAGGTAAATGCATTTATGGTTTTTCATTAGGCAACATGCCTTTCTCACAGGCTGTTGTCTGCAATGCAGCTTTTTCTCTGATTTTTAAGACATGAATGTTTCTTCTCACTTACTGGGGTCCCTCATTTCAAACATTTGTGGGACTGCGATAACAGAGTCTTCTCAGTGCCCTAAGCACGGGTGGAGGCAAGCGTGATGCCAATGTGGGATGGACTTCTGCTGCTCACCACCTCCTCCTAGGGTCTCAGCTGGGGGGAGACACTGCTAAGGAGCCTGGCTGCAGCAAAGCCCCTCGACTGTGGGGACCAACGGACCCCAGCAAAACCCCAGGAGGGCTGGGCTCGGTTTCCCAGCCCCACGGATGTCGGATGTCGAAAGGATTGGGATCCTGGAACTGCTCCAGCGTCGCTCCGCCCTTTAACCCTCACTTTCCAGTAGTCCCACACGTGCGAGGGTGATGGGAAAGGCTCCAACCCTCTAAAACATTTCTTGAGCTTCTCCTCCAGGGCAAAGACAAATGGGCAAGTCCCTGGATCGATCGGTTGATACAGTATCAGCCACACTTTCGGCCGGAGATGCATCACCAAAAAGAAATCAGAAAGGGATTAGTCACAAGGAAGTACACTTTGTTTTTAAAAGCTCCTCTCATCCAAACAGCCTGCTCAAACCTGGTCAGGAGGAGAGTCTCCCAGGGCAGTGGATGAGCAATGCAGCCAGGTGAAGACAGAAAAGCTGCTCAGCCACCGTGAGGTTGCTGTGACTAAGAATGATGACCTCGCAAAACCACCATCTGCCTTAATAAAAAAAAATAAATCCTGTGTCGCTTTTCACTCCCATTACAAGGAACTCACGAATGGTTTTGCATCATTTTCCATAAAGCAGGAGGAAAACCCCTGCTGAGGTATTTTTACTCTCGCTCTCTCTCACTGTCCTGCTCTAACACACACAATTCTCCTGAAGACACAGTCACTGCTTATTCAAAGTTCAAGTGTAGGGGGACCTTGAGCTGTTCTGCCAAAAGCTTTCCCCTTCCCCCACCACCCCCGCCTGAATCACTGGCAGCAAACATAATGGCAAAGGGTGTCACATTCTTCTTACTGTAATTCTGTAAAGCAGACTGGGATATTTTCCGAGATTTCTTGTAAAGCTGGATGCAAGCAACTCTGTGTGTGTGTGTACATGTACTCACACCCAGTTGCCAGTAAATCATCTTAAACTCACATGTTTGGAAAACGAATGGCTGATTTGGCTGTTTTCTCATAATTATGAGTGTGTGTTCAAATTATAATTGAAGATTTACTTCTTCAGGCTTTGTTCTTCCAAGCTCTCTGTTAAATTTCATACACAAACAACACAGAAGTGTATCCCAGATAGCTGAAAGGCATGAATTATAAGTACCCCCACCCCTACACACACATTTTTACAATGGCTTAGACTGACATGAGCCAGGAAATTCAGAGTTTGGACTCACATGGCCTTAATTCATACCTTTGAACACACAAACGCTTCTCTCTATAGGGCTATATTTTAAAAATAGCCAGTGGGACTTAACCTCAAATTTCTGTGCAGCCCTAATTATATTGGCTCTTCCTTTTTCAGCTTTATCTTTTACAGTCTTTCTTGCTCATTTTTCAAAAGATAACACTTAGAAAGAGGGATTTGGAATAGATTAATTAGTTTTCTATAAACCTAACGTTATTTTGGAAGTGCTGGGGTATTTTTTTCATTTTAACGTGTCTTAAGCATGTGTATGTTTTATATTTTATTATCAACACAGTGAAAAATATTGTAATTGAGTGATCCAAGGACTCAACAGTTAAGAAATGCCAGAGTTAAGTTGCTTGCACAAGCCCATTCACTTCTCTTATGCTTATGTACAGGCAGATGGCTTCCACTTAGGGTCAATCCCCCTTCACTCTGGCGCTTGCCCTTATCAGCTCCCTCTGCCCTCCCTGTCCTCCTGGGTCCCTGTCGTCTTGGCCAGCCAAGCCCAGTCCTCCAAAGCTGTCTTCAGGTCACGGCCTCTCACCCCTCTTACCCTGTTTTTCCACCCTGCTCCTAGGCTCCCAGCCCATGAAAGCCAGCGCCATCTCCCAGCTCTCCTACCAAAGCACGGTTCTCAGTGAAGACTCTGGCACATCACGGTGGAGGGAAATCAGCTGTAGATCATGCAATTATTTTGCACATAGACAGATACACCTTCTATCAACAAGTCTTCCACACGCTTCATCTGCCATCTGCCCAGGCTGGTAAAGGACACAAACAGTCTCAGTTTACAGATGAAGGTGAAGGAAGGACATAGAGGCTAAAGGCAAGAGATAAAAGAGAATTTAAAGCCAACCTGGCAGTATAGGACATTTGCTTGAGCTGAGCAGCCTGGACACATAGAACACCCTATGCCTGCACAGGTCTGGCTGTTCATGTGCAGCAAGTGGGGCTGGCATGCTGCAGCAGTGGGGAGCTGGGGACATCTTGTTGCCTGAGCTGCTCAACATTTGGGAATTGGAAGATGTCTGGTTGCACAGAGGAAAAAGCTCACAGGTCTGGCAGGTCTGACTTAGGCAAAAAGCAAGAAATCAAAATTGCAAGCTGCTCTCCCCAGACACTTTTTTTCTTCAGGCATAAAGATGCACTTGTCCCCTCCCAGCTTGCTTTGACTGTTCATTCAGCCCTTAGGCCAAGAAAAGAAAGAAGAAAACTGGGTCCTTGACGAAGAGTGCTTCTTTCTTCTAGGAAACAAACCCGAGATGTTTTTACATCACGAAAGGAAGGAAGAAGGAAGCAGTAGTCAAAGCTATGCCACCCCTGAGTGCAAAAGGGACTTTCTCACCATGCGGCTTCCCAGAGCCTTCCTTAGCTGAAGCTCGGCCAGAAGCGGGCCAGGCAGCACAGACATGACCATGGCTCCACAAGCTGGGACTTGTCTGGAAAGCATCTGAATTCTGTATTTTCTTTTTTAATTCAGTGACCAGCCAGTTTAAAAAACGCATTACCAAGGCTCCTCAAAAACGGGCTGCGGTGTCGTGCCCCTTCCTATGCTGCCTGGGTGGTTCATGCACTGCTAAATTTGTCCAGAAATGTGATTCCAAGAAAAGCATGGGGAGAGGCAGTATCCTGAGCAGAGATGTCCTGGCTGACAGCGACATGAAACAGGGAGCAAAAGGACTGTCACCTGCAGCTTGGGACCTCCAGGGAAAGCATAGTTTCTGAATTTTTTTGTAAGTAAACAGGATTGCCTCAGAGAGACAGCTGACTCCATCTTTGGTTTCCCATGCAACACCTGCAGCTCCACACACTTGGCTAAAGTTTGGGTCAAAAAAAGGGTAACATTAATATAATCAAAAGTAATGTAATGAATTTAACTAAGTGAAGGGTTTCTAAACAGCCCAAGGTCTTTTGGGCTGTGGGCTGCTGGGATTCTGGACCTGAAACTTGTCAATCTTTTCCAGAATGCCAGCGGGCATTAGAAAGGATATTGAGTATATCCTCACTGACAGTTTGATTGACCCTGTGCTCCCAGGGAGCCTAGAAAGGCTTCCACCCACATGGAAGCACTTCCAGTGCCCTCAAAATATGTACTTTAGGGCTTCAGCTCTGTTTCCCTCCCTCTCTGCCGTTTCCCACTGAAGGAATGGGACCAGTGCTGAAAACCACAGTCCTGGCATTGCCCACTGTACAGCTGAACATAAAGAACTTGCAGGATTCACACCCTGAAAAGAAACATCTCCAAATCATATCCTGAGTATTCCCTTAACTCTATATCATCTTACTTACTTTGTCCATTTCCTTAAGTTGCACTTTTATTCCCAGCTTTGCTCACAGAATCTTTCAGAGCTCTGCCAGTTCCTCTCCATCAATCTGTTCCTGAGTTTACACCTCTCAGTACCGATCTTCTCCATGGCTGAAAGGATGTCCCCTCCTCCTGCAACCCCACACCTTCTCATAAATCTTTGAAAAACCCCTGATGACCCAGAGCAGGTTGTTGGTTATTCTCACTGCCTTGACAGGTCAGTCAGCCTGGAGGAACAAGGAGCTTTCTGCCCTTGTGCCAATGGAGTCACAGCCTCCCCTCCACTGCTGCCAGTGGACTCCAAGACTACAGAATAACAAAATAAGTACCTCTAAAAAGCCTAGGAAATAAGACACGCTGTGTAAATTCAGGTAAAAGGTTTCTCTACACTGGTTGATTTGTGTGATCAGGAACACAAATGGGGTAGAGAAGCCGCAGAAGCTGTTTTCTTGACTTTCAGCAGAGGCAGCATCAATTGGCTGGGTTTAATACGGTACAACTTAGGACAAATATATGCAAAACTGCTGTGAGCAGTAGAAAATTGCTTGCTACATGGACAAATTTTACACAGAGCAAACCATGTGGTTTGGATGCAGATTCAGGGTACTGAGTGAGAGGAGGCAAGGATGAGGATTTTGTGGCGTGCATGTACGTGTTCATGCTCAGTACCTCTCTCTACAAAGCCCACACTGTATGCTGTATCATTTCAGACTGAAGAAACTGAATAAAATATTGTCAGAAGCAACTGGCATGTGCAGGAAATAACAGATTTTAAACCTAAAATCTCTTTTATATTCTTTAGTCTAGTCCACTCAAGTTTCAGTTGTTTCAAATGACTTTCCTAAAAGGAAAAAAAAAAAAAAAAAAAAGCCTGAACAGCAATTTGAGCTTATGCTTTGTGTAGAAATCTCAAGCTTGAGCTTGTGAAAGTATTTTGCTTTATCTTTGATTCAAGATACAAGCTGCTCAGTTCACTAACACGGCTCAGAGCCTAAAAGTTATCTCATGGTTTGCTCCTGTAACCCAGGCAGTTAGCTGAAGGATCCATCCCACTGAGCTATTTTTATATAGCTCAGTTTTTGTTTGTCTCCCAGTAGAAGAGCTTTTTTAAACTCGTTGATACACTTTTTGAGTATTAGCCATTGGGACGCTGAGTGCACAGGTGCGCTGAAAGACGTGCAGTGTCAGGTTACAGAACAGCTCTGATGTGATCTTTTGACTTTTGGGTCTGATTATTTAAAAAAAAAAAAAAAAAAAAGAAGTGAAAGCAGCAATTGACTACATTTCATTAGAGCTTTCCATCCAGGCCAGCAGAATTTCTTAATCCTGTATGTTTCATTTTGGGACCTTATGTGTAGTATCAAACAGATTAAATGAATTGCATCACTCCTCGATTCAGCATATGCAGACCTTTGCCGTTGAAGTTTCCCAGTCAATCCATCCTCTTCCCCCCAGACATAAATAAAGTCAGGAGTGGAAGATTCCCTTCAAGGAAATTTATCTCTTTGACAGTCAAACAGGTGGCGAACTTAATGCGAAGTCTCAAGAGGACTTGGTTGGTAAGAATGGCCCTGCAATAACTAACCGCAATGATTTACAAGGGACTAAATTGCCAGATTAGGCCTTGATAATTTTTCAACTCTTGACTTCATTATTACCTTGTGGATCTGGATCTTACATCACCTCTAGGAATGCCTGGGATCAAATTAAAGTGGAAACACCTGGTTGAAAGTCAGTTCAAAATACAGATTTAAGAACTAGGGGGCTATTTTTGTGCGCTGGATCTGCTTTTCATGCGTGGTAGACAGCTTTAAAATTCTGTTTCTCTGTGTTCGAGCTCTGTTTTCAAATGCCGGTTTGCCTTGCATGCGCACTTGCTAATAACCACTGCTCTTTGCAAGCATAATCACTGCTTAGACGTCTACAGATCTGACATGGGAAGCAGATTTACTAGTTATATGAAGTGTCCAAGTGAGGCAAACTGCAAACTCAAAGACAGACCAGGATGAAAATCTGTGGTTTGATCTAATGCACCATGACTATCTAGGGAAGAATGCAGAGGTGCTCATGCAGCAAGGATTTGCAAAGCAGCGAGATGATGCAGTAGTCAAGGTGACATGCAAAGCATTTTTCTTTAGTCATGTGTGAGATCCAAATAACAATTTTTACCAGGAATTTGTAGCCTGAACAATCCAGTGGAATGCTCAGAGGCCCAGTGGGCAGTGATTTAATGACTGGAGACACGGTACCGTTTCACAGTGCTGTTTGAGGAGAGTCTCCTGCAAGCCTGTATGCCTTCCTTTCCTTTGCATCTCAGCTGTCCTTCTCCAGCTCTTCTGCTCAGCTGGGGAGCTGCAGCCTGAACTCACAGATGGGTTACCATGACCCAGGGACTTCAGCACTGGCACAAGCTGTGTGACAGAACAGCAGCAGGACCCTTTCATGGGAAACCAGGTGGAAAGCCAAAAATTTGTCTAGTCCAGACTTCTGCCAGGCCATCTAATGAGAAGACAGTTATTTATACAGTAAAAGAGAGATCCTTTGGGTTTGTTCTGCTGCTGCTGGCACACAGACAGTGGTTGTTTCAACAGAGAAAGCTTCCACCTCCAAATGAGTCCCACTAATTTTAACGGGCGCCTGCCTGGATGGCTTCAGGTGACAGATCTGGCCCAAAGCCTTGATCCTTGAAAAGTAAGCTGTTCAACCAAAGTTGCCATATGGAGTGGCTTAACCTGGTCTGGAGCCATGCCTTGAGGATACCGCTGCACATGGCTGATAGCACTGGTGGGCACAACATGCCGTTCAGAGACCAAGGTACAGGCAAGGCTGGGAAGGACACATATCCATGTTTCAGCAACTGATATATTGCTTTGTCCTTTTTAAGGAGCGAGGTTCTCCTGCGTGTGGTGCCTTTCTGTTTTAAAAAGTTGCATGTGCAATTGACTCCTACCTAGGGAGAAGTCAAAGGTGCTCAGCAGAAAACAACTGCCCATGGGGGCACTGGAGCTACCTGTAGACACCGCTCTGCCCAAGAGGCCAGATATTCCTAACCATCTACTTACACTCCTGTCCACACACATATATTCTCACATTCTCTTTCTCTGCCAGGTGAAGTGGGTGTTAGGATATGTGCTCTCTGCCTATGGCCTTGTATTTTATTTTTCAGGGGCTAGAGATGCTTTTGTAGGGTTGTAGGTGGACAACACAGCACAACAGCTCAAGGGGCAACTTCTCTAGCCCAGGATGGGCTAGAAAAATCACCCCCATGAGTGGGCCAGGCGGCAAGTGGTAACTGTCTCTCCCGTTTCATTATGGGCACTTGAAACTTCCCAGTGTAGGCTGGGAGAGAAGCAAAAACATGAAGATGATGGTAAATAACTTCCCTTTTCTCCCTCATGAGAGTGCCACGACAGATGGGGAGCTCTCGCATTGCCCATGCAGCTCAGTTTCTGGGCCCTCGGGGTCAGACCTGTCACCCCTGGGCGGGGAGAGGAGGCGAGGATGCAGCACCTCGGCAGGTGAAAAGCCTCAGAGTCCTGACCATGACACTGGAATAGTCTTCAGGGAGTGGGACTTGAGGAAAAACTCCAGACAGTGACAGAACAGGAAGTTACAGCAGCTGTAGGAGCTGCAGTTGATGAATTTCCCAGTGGGGCTTTAGCTTTTGCACTGCCTTGCTCCCTCTGGCCCAGAGTGCTGTATTAGTTTCTCCACTTCCCAGCCATCCCAGTCCCATAGGCTGTTTCATGTAAGAATTTTCAAGGCAGCAGATTGTGTTATGAGTCCCCAGTGAGAGAATAATTTTAGGTCTGATTCCAAAAATTTAGTAACAAAGGCTCAGCTTCCCAAGGTGAATCCCAGGAACACTGACAGCATCTCCACATCTGATCATTCAAGCATCAGGAGGAAGGCAAACACGAAAACGTGGGTTTTGAGAAAACAAGATATTTGGGTCCCACAAGCTTAAGGGTTGTGGAATTTCATGTGCAGTTTTGCCCCTTCGATCAAAAGGGACTACCTTGGCTGACTTGACTGCTCTTATTAGATGCTCTAGGTCTTCAGAGGAGAACCTTCACAGGGGACTGCAAATATTTGTAATACCAAAAAGCCAGAGAAAGTTAGAAGCTGCTTGTTGGAGACTCTGGGAACACCTACCCCCAAGTCTATTGTACTTGCTAATTTCAGCTAAAATCTTGCATCTTTTCCAGGAATGGAGAACTTGGGTGCAACTTTTCTTCCAGTCCCTGTCCCAGTCCCAGCCTCAATCTGAGTTGGACAGGGGGTTGGTGAAAGTTACTACTGTTCTCTTTCAGTAAAGGAGAAATGAATTATTTCCTTGAGAAAATACCATCTCACCAACAGATGTGGCTCATAAATGCTCTGCCTATAAATAAGGATTCCATACTAAAATATAGTTCAAATTATTTTTAAAAACTTACTCCCAAAGCTTATAACCTTTTAATACACCTGGCATTACTGCAGAGGGCTTAGTTTGTTCCCCCATCTAGTAAGGACAATTACACACCTTCCAATTGCTTTATTTGTTCTGGTTTGCTACACAAAATAAAGACGTGAAATATTGCTAAACCAGATGGAACTACCGCTTGAACAACCTGCATCTTCAGAACCACCCTAGTATTCCTCAGAGAATCCCAGTTTAGCCCTGGGACTAACAAAGTGCCCCATTTTGCACATGGTAACAGATGATGTATTATGTGAGTCACATGTTATTTTTAAACGTCAACATTGTTAGTTAAACAACCAGAGAAGTGGTCATTTCTGTAAGTTCAGAAATAAAATATGGAGAGCAATTGTTTAAATGATTTTTGTTTTGAGTTACTGCAAGCAGAGAAAAGCTGGAATTTCTTATCAGGTTGTTTGGATTGTGGATACAAATGAAAGATGAGAAAATCCATGTATCAATGTTTTTACTGGGCCATTCTAGTTTATGATCCCTCCACTGGAAGCCTTGGTCTCCTCTGCCTCATGCTTATTTCCCACCACTGTGAGCACTTGCTGGACAAGAAGCTGGCAATCAGCATTTCAAGCATCACAGTTCACAGGCAAGCCCTGGGAAAGTGGAGGCCTTGAGGAAACACTGATCCCTTGGAGCCGTATCTGCATTAGGGCTCCCACTACCAGAAGTGAGGTTGAATTAGTAGGAGTAACAAGACAAGAACTGGTGATGAAACCTCTGTGCAGACACCCATAAAATGAAGAGCACTGACACTAGCTTGATTTGGGGATATTTGGGAGACCTGAATTCCACTCTCTCCTCTGATCCTGCTGTTGACATGCAACTCCTCACCTTACATACCAGAGGTTTAACTAGCCAGCAGCTCCTTTCTAAAACAGCTGGAAAAGTCAATATTCCTGGCTCTCAGTGTGGCAGGAAACCCTAACATCCTAATCACCTTGGCGTGCTTCTGCCTGCCCATTAACTACTGATGCATGTGAAGATCTAACTTGTATCAAGTAAGGTTTGTTCCAAGCAGTGGATCAAAATGTTCTTGCCTGTTAAAAAAGTAGAACAAGTTTAAGCTAACTTTGCTTATCCGTAGCTTAAGTGGACACATCCCTATGGAAGTTTGTAATTATCTTCTAAAGGCTTGTTTAGAAGTGACAGTTGATGTAGACTAGAACGCAACAGGCATCCAAAATGCACTGGCTAGTTCTGAGTTAGTCTCAGAGCACAGAACTTCTTGCTCCAGAGCATTGTTCCTGTTTAAGTTAGGCTGAAACAGTTTATGCTTATTGCAGATATAAGGGTACACACACGCATACACATGCACAAACTCCAGCACACATTTCAGTGTAGCTATTCCAGAATAGCTTCTGAGCAGGGATGTGTGTAGATGAGCCCTACAGATAAGCTCAGGACTATGGCTGCCTGCAGCTGTAATGAGGAGGGAGGGCTGGATATCAGCACACCAGCAGGATGCTGTGCATGCACACACTCTGCAACAGAAGCTGCTAACGCAGGGCATGGAGGGGAGATCCCCAGAGCCACCTTAGCACCCCATTCTTCCTCTCATGCTAAAAACCTCTTCCTGGATACAGCTACTTGCTTTCCTAATGGCTCAGCTCTAGCCCTTCCCTATGTCTCACTGCCACAGCAGCTTTTATTGATAATTGGATTAGGAAAGAAAGGCTCCAGCTATCCCAGTGCCATAGACACTGGCCCAGGCACATTGTTTGCCAAAAATGTTTTCAGTCAGAACAGGGTAATGTTTTGAAGGCAGTTTGATCAGCCTGTATGGACAGGGACATGTTTAAGGGTTTCATTTTTTCAAAATACATTATGGGTCCTTGTCTAAGAGCCACAATGACCCTGCTTACGAAGAGAGAAACAAACATCCTGCTAATTTTACTTACCCACAAGCACACACACACACACAAACATTTGATCCTGACTTCTGCACATTCATCATTTAGCTCAAAAGCTCTTTTTTTGGTGGAAAAAATGAATTGTTTGTGTATTGTCAGCATTAAGCAGATAGATAAATATGTAAGCTGGAATGTTATTTCTAAAGTTATTTTAAATATTTGGGTTGTCCACTTAAACTGTGTTTAAATAAAGTTAGTAAGAATTTCTTCATTTCTTTGATGGCACGCTAAAGCCATACTTTCTGTTGTTACATACATCAGCATTTAATGGCCATGCTGAAACATGACAGGCTAATTAGGATACTAGGTTCTTGGGTTATATGTAACCACATTTCTAACTTTGTTGGGGACCATCTCTAGACTTCCCAGCTTTTTTTTTTCCAAAGCAGGGGAGCAGCTGTGTGACTAAATACCTGGAATTTCGGGTTAGGAGCTTCATGACAAAGTAAGCCTTAAATCAGGTGCCCTCATCAACCAGTTCTGCCTAACTCGCTGTTCCGGGGGCTGTTAGAAGACCTTACCTCTGTGATAGACAGTTTTATTTCCTGTTCGTGGCGTATGAACTTGACAACAATGGAAAACTGAGCAGAGCCCCAAAGCCTCTGTACTTTGAAAACTTGGGTTTGAAGCATTAATGGACAGAAACAGACTCTGAGGTTAAATACTTACCAGATTACCATTTGTGTTATCATCATCTGGTTTTGTTGAAGAGATGCTTAGGACTGGTCTACTCAGAGACATGCAGAAAAATTAGGAATCAAATTCAGAAGTTAATGCTTTTATATGCATCAAACTCTTGTGCAGATGCACACTTTGGGAACCATAATGGTCCGTAACTTAATCCTTAATTTATATGTGTTGGCCACACAGCTTTGATTCCTCTGATTTTTCCCAAGTTGCTCCTGAAGACAAGGCTCATCAGAGTGTCTACACACAAAAGTTACAACAGCGATAATGGTGCTTGAATGTAAAGAATAATGCTTGCTCCTGAATTATTTGGTCATTATGAGGCAAAAGCTTACTGTTCCTGATCAGCTTACCTCACTTAGGGGTCCTCTGCACAAGTCATTACGATGTAAGCTGAATTATGCACTTATTGTGTGTTAACAACTCTACATACGCCACCCGAACCTAACAGGGTGTGGGGGAAAGAACAATTTATACTATATTGAGCATCTCGCTTTGGTGCTCCAAACTGGAACTACATTAACATATCAAATAGCCAACAAGTACACGGTACAGGAAACTACTAACACCAAAAGCAAAGATACTTGAAGCCCAAACTTGTCCTATCTCATGCCAATTACCTAATGGGTACACCCAGTTTAGAAACATGGCAACTCCAGATTCCTTTTAAAGACTAGCGAATGGCAGAGAAAGAGGACTCACTTAGAGAGCAGCTTGGATTTTCCAGAGGTAAGTTTGTTCCCCCAGACACTTCTGCTATATGGGACAGAGTGAAAGCCTAGGTTTACAGGCTCCTATTTAGCTATATAAAGTTAATGAGATTAATCCAGGCTCTGCTACTCATTGGGACTGTCCATATGGGAGGTTGACACAGGAGATGTAAATTCAGATTACTCTACATTTCCTTCCTACACAGTCGAGATTTAAGAGATGCTAATTCCCTTTCATAGCATGCCTACTAACCTAAAAAGAGGTTCCCCCTTTTTTTTTTAAAGAATCACACGATCACAGAATGGCTGAGGTGGGAAGGGACCTCTGGAGGTTGGTCATCCTTAAGCCAGGAGCCCAGGACCATGTCCAGACAGCTTGTGGATGTTTCGAGGGATGGAGACTCCAAAGCCTCTCTGAGCAACCTGTGCCAGTGCTCAGTCACCCTCACAGTGAAAAAGTGTTTCCTGATGTTCAGAGGGAACCTCAATGTGTCCATTGCCTCTGGTCCTGGCACTGGGCAACAGTGAAAAGAACCTGGCTCTAAAAATCTGTTTGTGTAGACATTTACTTGGGAACTACACAAACAGACTCCCAAAGCATAAGGCCAGGAGTCAGCTACCACAAGGTAAGCCTGGTTGTGAACACACTTCTGATATACCAGTTATATTGCAGCAATTGCCTGCACACATATACTTATCACAGGGCAAATGTGAGGAATTTTATTCTTCAGAGAGGAAAAAGTTCTCTCACATCTTCTGAGCTTTGGTTTGAACAGAACACATGTAAACCCTTATGGTACCATTCCTCTGACCAAGCACAGATGATAATGTCTGAACTAGTCATCCAAACATCTTCTGTAGCAAGGAAGCAGCCAGCTCATGTGTTGTGAAAGCATCTAATCATCAGATAGCAACACAACTAAAACTCACCAAAACCCCACAAGTCCATAAATCAGGCAGCACTCATTTCTCTCCACTGACTGTTAACTCTAGAGCACCACTGTGCAGCAAAGATGCATCAAAGGTGCGATTTGTCCTGCTTGCTGGCAAGTGCAGTGCTATAGAACAATCTTTAAGCACCTTGTCTACACAACTATAAGCTTAGCACCATTAAGATAGGAGCTTTCTGAGAAAACTTTCGTCACCTGACTATCCCCTCTGGTTGTCACAGCAAGACAAAGACAGGAAGATACCAAGAGGTGCACCTCTATTGGCTCATCTGGGTTTAACAGTAAACTTCTGTAGCATCGTCCCGCAGAATGAAGGAAAACATTCCTACACCAAATTAGTAGTTTAAAGTATTAATTTAAAACTTTTACCCAAGCTATTTAAACTACACTGGCTCTGTACTGAAATAGTGCAGTCTATCAGCTAGCCACAACCCCAAAGAGACACAGTAATTCTCAGTTTATGATCATATTGTCAAAGGAAACTCTCAGCATCACATGGTATTTGAAGCAGTTTAGGGTAATCTAAACAGGGGAAACCCCAGTTCCCACTCCGTCCTCAGTTGCAAGCCTTCTCTTCCTGCTTTATAGTCACCCGTGCAACTGGGAAGCCATTAAGTCAACAGAAAACCCTCTTGGACAGGTGAGCAGCTTCTATAGGTGCTGGTTTTTTAAGGTGTGATTAGAGATGACATATTTCGGGATTTTTTTTTCTAAAACAGCCCACCTGTATTGGGAAAAACTCATAATTTGAATTCATTTTAACAGAATTTAAGCTGCCTCCTACTCTGCAAGAGAAGCACTATCCATTTTGTTAAGTTTGGGGCACAGCTGTCTCCGGGGATGTTGTGTGCGTGCAATAACTTTGATATTGCTTGACAAACCAGAATGATATAAAATTAGCCTCAAAGACCCTCCCCACAAGCACTTAAGGAATTCTCACCAGATCTACAAGGTACCTGGTATCCCCTTTCTCCATATGTTGACTTTTGAATAGGAGATGAAAAGTTAAGGGTCTGAACAAGTTTTAGAAACATGCTCGCGGAGTGCACCAGTCACAAGACACCCCTCAGCCACACAGTTCAAGAACTGAAATGCAGCATGATATTTCTGGAATGGCAGTAAATTCAGCAAAACCAGGATGACAGCGTATTTGATAATTAAATTAGAACTCTACACGCTCTGAAACTTGCTTTTTAAGTAAGTCTGTAACCATGGTAAATTGTCACGATCCTTTACAGAAACTTGGTATAACTGGTCAGCTTCTTATTTTTCCTTTTCTGTCAGGCTAATAAGTGTCTGGAGTATCAATAGATCAAACTTTAAAAGTTGCTTCTTAGTCAGAGACAGCACTATAGATTGAAACATCTTAGAAAAAATGAGTGTGCATTAAAATGATGCTATGTAAGAGAATGAAATGTGCTGTACTTGCTCTTAGTGACTTTGCTGTAAGAACATGGGAGTTAATTTGGCCCTGGGGAAGTCATTAAGACACTTTTTCAAAAGAGCATGGAATTTGGAGTAAGGGTTAATGTAAACAGTTTCTTCTACTCTAGATCAATTTCTAAACAGGCTTATAGTTAACTATTCTCCACACAGATACCGATTCTTTTATTTCATGTTATGCTATATACATGTATGCAGCAGTAACTAGAGCTGTACTGAAACTGCATTTACTTTTTAATTCACTAAAACTGCATCCACACCAGGTCATTTTTATGTAGGTCTAAATGCAGCTCCATACCAAACCAAAACTAGAGAAAACTGTCAGCTCCTAAAACCTGATTTCACAGTATTTACCAATCAACTTGAGATTACACTGCAAACCATGTAGCTGACAAAGTGAATACAGGAATTGAGCAACAAGTATTTGAACTGTGTTGATATGAAAGAGCTATGGAACAGGCACAAGTAGGTTGCATTAGTTTAGTCTTTAAAAGGAAGCTTTCCATTCACCGCTTTAAGGAAAAGGTGGCTCACTTTAATAACCACAGGTATTGGTCACTATTTAACAAGACATTCTAAAAAAGTAATCACAAATTGTCCAATAGTAGTTTACAAGTGGATGGTATACATTAAGATACAGAGGTAGAAGTTCACTTTTACAATGCTTCACTAATACAGATTACCAAATCCAAGGCACAGAATTGTTCGCTTTACAAAAAATACTGTAAAAATGTCATTTGCTGTTCTACAATTTGAGTACAACTCAAAAAAATCTTTACACCCTTCCATATTCTGCATGTAGAGTTGCATCAGGCATTATTCTCTTTTTCCTTTGCTAATAATTGGCATATGACCAGCACTTACATAAACAGTTTGTATCTCAGCTGAGTTACTTTGTCTTTCAGGCACGAGTCCAGTTACAGAAATTTAATACAACAGCTTCCTCAGGGGGTGGGAGAACTCTGTCAGAAGTAAGAATGAGGAGGAAGAAAAGAAACATATAGTCCATAACAGTAGATTGGACTCTGACACATAGAAGGAAACAGAATAGAGCATATTTCAAATCAAGTGACTTGAAAAAAGTCAGTTTAAATCATTGACTGCATTCGTAGAAAACCAGATGCCCAGTACAAGTTTGCTCTGAGAGTATTTGAGAAATTCACTTGCCTTTGAATTGGCAGAGATTTACAAATTTGTTTTTATCTTTGTTCAAATAGAACACACACGTTGCTACAAAAGAGAATTACACCACAATTTGGCCACGTGTCCTTTAGAGAGCTTGGGTGAACAAGAGATGCATTCAGAAACTGTCCTTGAATTTGCTAAAAGGTCATGAGCAGTAGCTTAAATCTCAAGATTTCCCTCCCTCCCCCTTCCCAAATAACATAGGGAAAGACAAACAATTTCTGAAACATTGCATCTTCCAGTTGGAGACAGCTCCTATAAGCCTTGGCAGGCCGAGGAAGAGATATCACACAGTGCATCCCTACAACAAGTAGTATGACTAGTTTACTGTACATACAGTGATATTCTAAAGGACAATGGTGGCAGCTACATTGTAGATTTGCTTTGCTTACCTATCACATTTTCCAAGTACTATAGTCAGTTTTATTTACAGTATATAAAAACCCATTGATTTTTGGAGTTCAATACACAGGTTTAGGACCCAAGAGAATGCCACAGTAAGATGTCGACATTTGCATCTCTTAGATGCAAGTCCACTTCACAATTCAGTCATGTAACATTGTCATATTTGCCTACAAACGTTAGTCCATCCAAAACAGTGTTAAATTCCATTTTTTGCTTCATTGTTGTTTGTAGCCTGTTTCCTTTGAGCGATGAAAGGGTACATACACTTGTCTGCTCCCAAAAATCGGTACATGCACACGACTGCTTCAAAGGGCAGAATACTGTGGAAAAGATGTTATAAAATTGTTAGAAGCCAGTATAGAACAAAACCTCCGCTTACACGATGTACTCTGCCTCCTTAAAAGCAATATAATTGTTATTGGAGAGGCTTTTTAAGAGACTTGAAGGATTTTTATTTCACAGCGATACTTACAGAGAGAATTGAAATTCTGGAGCCCCAACCACGCAGGCAAGCAGAAAGGAGGAAGAAGCTACTTACTTGCATGCCTCTAGCTTAGACCAGATTTTCTGCTGCTTCTTCACATGCAGTGTGATGGCTTGTTTTAAAGGGGGGGGCAGGGGAGAGCAAAGGCATCACAGAAGGCCTACTAAAAGCAAATCATCTGCTCAAAGCCACATCAGCAGAGGTCATCAGACATTTAAGATATTCTTTAATGGGGGATTAGTGTTAGTTAATGCCATTCTTTGATCACCAAATGTCTAACAACCTTAACTTACATTCTAAACTCAATCATCCATCCTCAAAAAGAGAGGTCTGAAGCAAAGAGAGCAATTTCCTTTTTCCCCCTCTAGATAAAATTCCAAGAGGTGACTATGTGATGGATACCTGGCTACAGACCCTCCCCCTTCTTCCCACACCCCCAAAGTACTACTTTCATTTCAAGTGTAGTACTCGGGGGCGCTAGTGAAGGACTAAGATGGAATTTCCTCAGCCCCTGGAAATAGCAGCAGGCAGTCGTTCAGTGGAAAGCGGTGCACAGAATCTAGCCATTAGGAGTAATGACCACTGAAGCACTGAGAAGTCGATGTCACAGGTACAGGTGTCCCCACTGCCAGTAGTACTGCTTGTGCAGTGGCAACTGGAGGGCCTTTGATCTAAGTGCTGCTGCCTGGGGCATGGATTACGTGGAAGCTTTGATCTCCCTGCTGGAAGCTGAAGTGTTGAACCAAGACAACCCAAAGGGCCTTTGATGTGACCGTTGCTGCATAAGGCACTGCTTGTGCAGAGAGCACTGAAGCACCCTCTGAGCTTCTGGTTGTTCTTTAAGATGCTGACAGTGGCCTTTGTTTGTGGCCAGAAGAGACACATACATACTCTCTTCCAGTAAAGAGGGGAGCGGTGAAGGCTCCTCTAGTCTTTGGTGAGACTGTCCACCATGAGAGACTTGAGGCAGAGGAGAACCACTGCCTTGCAAGTGGAATAAAAGTCACCAAGGTTCTCTGTTTCAACCAGCCCTTGCAGAAGGAAAATAAGACAACACTATATTTTAAAGGTTTCTCCTACACACTACAGATTTGAAATAAAACCACAGACAGCTGTGAAGCTGTTCTCTATAAACTAGCATGCAAGTGATGTTGCATCAGTGGAATTAGCCAACTCCTGTATTACTCTGCATCACTGAAATGTTAGCCTGGTTACAGATGAAACAGAGTTCCCATTCAAAAACAGTAGTGTGTTAGACAGAACAAAGGAGGCAATTAATTTAAATAGTCCTTCCTCTAAACTTAGACTCTGAAAACTGCTTCTGAATGTGCAGATTTTCAGTTTATCTACCATATCTGTGCAAGTCCTAGAGAATCTGCAGGCAGGGCCTCCTACACACTGGTTCTAGAGACAAACAGCTAGAGGCTCCTTTGCTGGAAGCTGTCTCATGTCCCATTCCTACGGAGGAAACAAACAATGGAAATAAAAGTCTGTTGAAGAGAAAATAGAAATCTGAGGATGGAAGGTACCAGAAGGTAAAACAAAGATGCATAATAGATAGGATCTCAGTTTTATGAAGCTTCCCAAGCAAGCAACCTAATTTCATGCAAGCCAAGAAAAAGACACAAATTCTAACAAAACAGCACCTATGGCCTGTGTGGGTAGAAGGGTGTTTATATCCAGAAAGCGGACATGCTCATGTATTTAACTGGTGTTCTGTAGTTTGTATTTTCAATGAAATGGCAATTCAGCTCTTACCTTTTCATGAAGGTGACCATATACATGAGGCGAGGTGTGCAGATCATTGGCTGGTCTGTAAGGATGGCTCTCATAGCCTGTTTCACACAATATTCTGGCTTCAAGGGTGGAAGGAAGGGCTCAATTTCCTTTCTGAAATATGATTAAGACAGATTAATAAGACACATAAAGGACTGCAGACCTCAGTGAAGAGTTCATTAAACTCACTTTCTTTGGAATGCCTCAGCAGCGACAAAGACTTCAATTTTTTTTTTTATATACTCACTGTTAAGTTACAAAGACTAGAACTCAAAAATTGTGCTGCCTAAGCACAAAAGTACAGAAGACACTCAAAGAATTCAGAAAGTCTCTTTTTCTAGTCTAACATTTATGAAAGCAGATACAATAATTATTTTAATATTTTTATGGTACCAGTTTAGTTACATTCAATACTTTTACGACACTACAAACAGAACAGGAGAATTTTACTTACCTGATTCTGCACCCTCTAAACATTCCTGTATCTACAAGATAAGGGCAGACTAAAGTTGTTTTGATTCCATCCTTTTCAGCAGCCTTCAATTCATGGCTCAAAGACTCATGGAAACCTACAGCTCCAAATTTGCTGGCGCAATAATCCTGTGTTGGCAATGAACGAAGCAAAAAAAAAAAAAGGCAACTTGAAAGGGACAGATATGAATCATGTTCAAAGCCAAAGCATATCTGAGGTGATTCTGCACAGATTTTCAAAGCAACAACGAAAGATACACACTGAATAGAGCATCACACCAACTCATTTATCACTTTACTTTTGAGGCAATTAGCACAGAATCATGAAAGAAGGAAAGCTGAATGTAGGATATTACCTTGGATTCAAGTCTTTGAATCAGGCAGGCTCACCTGACAAGTTACTCCAATTACCAGTTTGCTTAATATTAAATGTTACAACAAAGGACTAAGATACCTAATACTACCTTGGGTCAGATTTGAAAAAGCTTGGAGAGTTGGCAGAGCATAGGTGTAAAAATCTTAAATGCTTTAAGGTTAGTTTCAGTGTGTTCTTTAATTTTCAGAAGAGGATATAGCTTGTATATCTCCTAAAAATACTAAGTTCAGCAACATCAAAAAATAATAGCATAGACAGCAGTAGCATTCGCATTTTCCATTGGATGTGTCCACCTCTACTGGTGGTCACACCCACAGTCTAGGAAATTCTTTGTAGTTTTCTCCAGACAGTAAATATTCTAGAAAGCCTTGTTACACCAGCTTCATTAATTTGTTATGAAACACCGCAGTTTAAGGTCCTGGATTGAGACTTACCTATATGCAAAGAAGCCTGTGCTTATGGGGTAATATGACTATTATTCTGTTAGACACATTAACTCATTTTCACTAACTGAATGCTTTTTGTTCACACTTGTGTTTGTGCTAATGACCCAAAAAAAGCAAGATAATAGGCTCTAATCCTAACCTAGTTTTACATACCAAACAACCATCGCAAACTGGTGTTCTCAAGCAGCTGCTAGCAACTAGACAACCTAACGCAAGTCCACCTGCAAAGTAGGTGAACAAGGTGGCTGCCCAAGTCCTGTGGATCCCACTCACAGGGAGCCATGTGTTGCTACGGTATTCTGCACCATAGCTTCCAGGTGTCTTCGAAGATTCAACTTTACTTTCTCTAGCTGATAACACAAAAAAGCTTATCCTAAGCAAGAAATGCCAAATTTATTGTTAATTACAGTATAACAAACCTCCACTCCAGCAGTACTGAACAATCCCAAGGAACTTGCAACTGTCACGATGTGTCCGTGATTCATTTCCAGCATCTTGGGAAGGAATGCTTTAGTGGTCTACAAAGGAAAAAATAAAACCAAAATAAAAACCCAACACCACAATAGTGATAAGTGTTCAAAACCTCTATCTCAGTTTATTGTCAAGAATACAATCACTGTACAGGTTTTGAACTTCTGAGTTGGTCAAAAATGCCAACAGAAAATCTGCAGCTTGATGTGAATTCAGACAGCAAGGCAGCAAGGATTCTATCTCCAGAAATCCTAAGGTTAAAGGATCAATTGAGCTCAGACATGTTTATTTTTCTGCAAGACTAGTTATCAGAAAGAGATAATTTGACCCTAAAATGGAAGTCGCATTTTTTTAAAGACAGAAAAAGGAATGCAAAGTGTTTAATTACACCATCCAGCACATCTATGTTAAGACCAGTGCCGATAATCTGTTCTAATTATTGACAGTGTGTTTTGTAAGGTAGATATGGCTAGTTTTATCTAATCAACTTACCATCTTCAGCATTTTACATTTAAAGAAATAGGCAGAGCTTTTGCTGATGTTACTTTTTACACATAACACAGTAAACATCTGCTAGTCTAAATTACTTTCAGTCTTTATCAGTATCCATAAGCATTGCTCTAACTAAAAAGACAGGATATACATTTCCATTATCAATTCCTTATTTTAACAGTTTCAAAATATAACAAAATAAATAAAAGCAAGTCTCAAGATGAAACTTTGATTTTACGCTCCAATTTTTATGCTTTGATTATAACAAAGTTTGTTTCTGTTTAAAAGCCCAAATCAGAGTTAACACCTTTAAAAAAAACTTAAGCAATAAATTGAAGGCATTTGCTAGATCACTCCTGCTAGAATACCCACTTTTGTCATATCTGTTTTCTGCAGCTGACTCAACACTTTCTTTTAAGCAAGTATTAAAAGCAGAGACCATATATGCTAAAAAAAATCAATGAAACAGTAAAATGGTATGTGCAGTCAAGGTTTACTTTAGCTTCTAGGCTGTCAGTGTACTATACTAGATCACTTTAAATTGCCAAAGAACTTCAGACAATGCTTTTCAATCACAAACGTGCCTATTTAATATATAAATCTATTAATAAACAGAGCTATTATTCTATTCTAATTCACTCAGTACCGCGAATGCTTAATCCTCCCAGAAAACCTGGTCTTCCCACATGATTTGGATCCAAACTCAGAGCATACAAATGCCCCTCAAGTATTTGCTACTTGCTTAATTGTGGGTCTGAGTTGTGTCAGCTGCATTCTTAAAAAGATGTGCAAGCTACAGCTGAATCCATCTAATTCCATTCTTATGCTGTCTGCATTTTCCAATCACAGACGTCAGGACAGTTTTGCTCTAATGATTTTCACATGTTCTTGTACAACATTTTTGCCTGCAGGTGTTAAATGACTAATCCAGACCTCCTAACACCACACAAAAGAGTGTTTTCACTGGACAGCTGGCAGATGATAGAAGATTAACAGACCTCCTGACTCCTTGCCTTTTCTACTGTTGATTCATACAACTCCTAGATTTTGTCATAACTGCATAATGAAGCTAATTATAAAAAATAATCTGTCAGCAAGCTGCCTTGCATTTGTTTCTTTCCTTATGGCGGGGATCTCTAAACCTCTTACACAGAGCCTCGGACAAGAATTTAGTTCGCTGTTAAACTGATCTGTGCCAGGCACACAAAGTTTCAGCCTCTTTTCCCGTGTTGCATGGCAACAAAGCCCAGTCATCACAGGGCAGTGCTGCCTGAAAAGGTGAGAGGCTTTGCTTGGATGACACCTAAGTTTTACAGTGCATTATTTATCTGCAGCTTGCCTTACGTACCCCAACACCAACAGTGTGCATGCTAGCCCGGATCCTCCATGCTATCCCTGTAAGAGATCCACGCTCCCAGTCCTGCTAACAATTTACTCCCCTCCGGAGCATTAGTCAGCTCCATCAGCAGTTTCCACTTACGTCTCAGTTATCTGTCCACATCACATCGGAATGACTGATTGCCACCTCGCATTGCCAGAAAGCTTGATAGTGCAGACTGAGATCTGGCTTCAAACCACAGCAACTACAGAAATGAAGGGGCACTTGCCTTCGAGTTTGTCTTCAGGGACAGAAAGAAGGGAAAGAAGTAGTAATAGAATTTTTTCCTACCACTTTCAAAGCATGAATCAATGTTTTCTTCCAAGAGATAAACAACAGGCCAAGTGCACCAAGCTTTGTTGGACTGGCTTTTCTACTGTATTTACTATGGCACTGCTTTATTTTTTTCCCCCCTTTTTTTAAAAAAAAAAACAACTATGATGAACTATAACTAGGTGTCCATAAGTGTCTATATTTATCTATAGCTGAAGAAGAGGAGAATTTTCACAGGCATATAAATAGATACAGGAAATAACCAGAACAACTGCAGAGCAGTAAATTTCAGAAAGCCTGCTCAACTGTGCTACACTCCTTCAAGTGAAAAAAGAAAACATTACAAAGACTTGAGTTTTCAGAGCTTGTGGTTCAAGTAACCCATTTTCAACCAAGAGGAAATTGGCACACAACGAATAAACCCTGTTGAGGACACTTTGGGGTGACGTCTTCAGCAATTCAAGTGCAGACTGAACAACTCCCAGCAGCAGAACTACAGTCACTTCACGTAAGTCATCTCTTAAAAGGCCATTTATGGCCACATAGGAAAAAACACAGCTCCTCTGCTCTGAAGACAATTAGCAATTCATGGAAATCTTTGCGTGAGACCTCAGTGTTCTGAAACAGCCTGTTCAGAACAGGCCCCTGTACTTTGTCATGGGACATTATCCCACAAATCCATTTAAAACCTGATGCAGAGGCAGCCTATAAAGATAGCACTACTATCATATGTAGAAAACTTAGCAGTCAACTATCATCGTCTCAGCTAAATGGATGTCAGAGAAAGTCACCTCGGCTGCTGCCATCCTCCAGCCATCTGCAACAGCTGGGAGTCAGTACTTGAAAACAAGCACTGTCAGAGGCAGACACACCCTACAGGGGGGTGCATTTCCAGTCTCAGAGTAAAGGCTTGCCCACTGCTCCTCCCAGCCTCCTCTTGCTGGGAAAAACAATCCCAAAGTGAAGTTATTCTCTTTCGTGGTATAAGCAATCCCCAAATAAATCAGTGTTCTTACTGAGCTTTTGGCACAGCCCCCTTCCTCGATCAAAGCAGCTTTCTCCATACTCTGGTCCCCAGTTTTTCTGCCTGCTACATAAACCAGCTCAACCTAGTTTCTTGTTTCTAGTTTCTTTCAGCTTCAGCTACATCTGCCTACCAGATCTGAAGTCTTGTGTGTGCTTGTTGTGCTGCTGAGAAACTAGTTAAGAGTTTGACCGGTTCGGGGCAAGATGCCTCCTGGGTGGCCTTCCCATCTGGAGTTTGTCTGAACAGGTAGCACAGCCCACATTAGTCTTCTGAGG
This sequence comes from Leptosomus discolor, assembly GCF_034619465.1. NCBI lineage: Eukaryota > Metazoa > Chordata > Aves > Leptosomiformes > Leptosomidae > Leptosomus > Leptosomus discolor. Next base: position 47,771,407 of record NC_141395.1, on the reverse strand, counting down.
TGATGCACAGACATGCTAATCCTCCATTAAAAAAAAAACTATTAGAAGATACCCATCAAGAAATGTGTTTTGTCCATGGCATTAGAGGTCACGAACCAGGCCCCCAAAATAATTCTAGTCAACTCAAGTGATTCAATCAAACTATCTGTCTTCTGGTTTGATCCTTTAGGTTTCAGTTTTACCTCTCACAGCTGTAGAGGAAGACATTTAACCAAAACATTTAAGTACTCAAAGTCAGAGCTGAGTCTTTTATTAATGACATACATAACACACTTTCCAACACTGAGGAGAAACCAGTAAGTAGAATATAGTGGATGAAAGGAATTGTGATGCATCAGGGTGAGGAATCAGGGAAGTTATGCAGTGTTCAACATCAAGAAGTTTAAGTTAAGCATCAGATTTGCTCAGAATTATCTTTTTCTTGCCTTTTTTTTTTTTTTAGAGAAAGTGAAAAACCCCAAAAGCATAGTGCAAACATACATTTTTCTCATCTCCAGTATAGTTTAGATACAGCAGCTAGGTAGGCTAGATAGAGCGTACAAAGCTGTCCTGAACAGCATGCAAAGCTAGTTTTTCAAGCTATTTTAACCTGTAAGTTTTTTGGAGCCTAGAGATCAATTCCTAATCTTTTAAGCATTTTCCTCTATGCTTCTGAATATACCAGTAAGAACAAACTATTCCCAGTAGCTGTAACCAAACATCTATTTCATGTGCACACAGCTTTAATGACTTATTTCTCACAAGTGTGAAACTGAACAAGCATTTACATGTCACTTCATAGCTTTCGTAATCTGTTCTCAACATTTTGGTTTACGGCAAATTAACTTCTAACAGTCTAGCACTTCTTCCCTCCCCTTCCCCAAATTCTTTAGTTCCATTCTTAATGAAACAAAACTCAAAAGATTGTGCAACACAAAGAACAGCACAGCTGCAATGTCAAGACAAATTAGTCTAAATACAGCAAATGAGAATATGAAGAAATACTGTGTTTGGGAAAGTGATTTTTTAAATTAAATTTTGGATTAATTATTCTTAAAGAAGAAAGCAAGCATCCACAGAAAACAATGTTAGCTGTATGCAGCTCAAGACAATGAATACTGAACACAGAAAGCACACGAAAGTAGAAGAGTACGTGCTACCTCATGTTTAGAGAGTTGTCTTTATCTCGAAGAAATAAAGCAGATACCAAGCACATAAGGTCCTTTAAGTTTCCATTTTTCAATACAGTATTTTTTTTTTCATACTTTCTGCCTTCTGTTAACATTCAAGAGCTCTTTTAAACTATTTTGATGGCATAAACAAGCTGCTTTACTGTAAAGCAGAAATTCCTTTATGCCAAAGGAATAGCTCATTTTCCATACAACCCCTTCAGGTAAGGAGGATGGAGTACTGTTATTTTTCTGGGGCTGATCAAAACATGTGAGTTTTTACATCGTTTTAGTTAACCACAACTGTTGTGTACTGGTATAACAGATAAGATGTTTCCTCCCAAGCCACAGCTATTGCTGACTGCCAGGACAGCTGTGGAACAGCACAAACAAGTGCAACATTTGGCTAAACGTATTGTTTCATCTTCATGTTAAACACGATTTGGCCAGACCCAACAAGCAAAATTGGTGTGATTAGTCAAGGACTCATCCAGCCAACTCTGGGAACTAAGATACCAGAGATTGTAACAGCCTGCTGCCATGTATGTTAGCGAATTCTATAGCTACTATCATGAAGAAATGGATATGGTGACAAGAAAGTGTTGTTGCAAGTTTTTGCCTAAAATACACGTTATCCTCTCTCCCCCTCAGCATGGATGTCCAGCTTTCTTTTCTTCCCATTGTTCTTCACGGACCACAGCAAGACACACTGCAGGTCTCCTACTCCCACGCAGGACAGCATGTGTCCACACACTCCACTTATTTCCACATGCTCCAATTTCACTTTCCATTCCAGTAACTGAGAAGGAATGCACAAAGGTCTGAAAAAAATAGCACCTCTAAGTCTTCTGCAGACAGGCTGAGGCAGCTTTGCCTTAAAGTGGGTTTGTCCAAACTGGGTAGTATAGCACTAATGCACTGCTGTATGTTAAAAGGGAAAGTGAGGTGCCTGAAAAGCAGAAAAACCCCACCACAAGCTTATCAGTAAATATACTGAAGTTATTTTCAGCTACAGTCATAAAGTCCAGCTTATTTCAGAAGATAACCACTTTAAACACATTTTTATAAACACAGGGTAAAACTTCACTTACAGGATTACAGTGAAAGCCATCGCCAAATAGTTTTAGAAGAGGCCTCAAAAGTATACCCTAGAACTGTGCAACTCTCAAAGGAGAATTTATTCAAGTTAGAGGCTATAATATCCAAAATGCCTTCTCACGCACCAAAGCACGCAGTTACAAGCCTGGGTTTAACCATTTACTTTCCTTCTAGCTTTTTTATTTGGTTTGAACGAGAACTGAGAATAATTACTTGTCATTTGCACTACCATCTGAATTACTTTTTCCATACTATCTCCACATCCTTCTTAAATCCAATTACAAAAGCATCTGCAAAATATTAGGATAAGGTGAGATTAGTAACTGTGCTAAGACTACATGAAAATATCAAGTACTGAGTTGAAGACTAGGGAGACCACACAGCACAAAGGACATGACTGCCAATAACAGGCTGAATAAAGAAGGCAGACAAAAGTCTACAACTACTGTTGACCTGGCTAACATAAGGGACCAAAGCTGTACTTTAAAGGACCTCCAATGCCTCTGCTGACTTTTTGAGATGTGCTAGGCCCCTTCTGGATAATTAGCCACTGTCTAAGTAAATATTTGAATAGCTGTGGAAATTAGTACTATTTTTGATCTTTGGTTTCTATTCTCCAGAAACAATAATGAAAAATAGGTCAGAATTATCCAGTCTCCCTAAAGTAATGAATTGAAGTCACGCGTGTCTCTGGAGTTTTGATGGGTCTACCCAGACCCTTTCGGAGCAAAAAGGATCAGGAGATAAACATGACATCCTCAAGCCAAGCTTCCATAGACATCCGTATTAAAAGCATGAAAGGAAACTATTCAAGGATTGCCCTCAAGTGTGCTTTGAACAGGCCCTGCGTTCAAAACAAAAAAGCTAGACCTTCCAATATTTCATCACGAAAGGAGTCCCTTAGTTATTTAGCTCCTGGCAGGCAACACAACCTTCAATTTCTCACTAAAGCTTTATTTGTCCTTCACATAAAACCCCACTGTTTTGGGGCCATGGGGATTCCTTTAATATTGAACTGCAACAGCGGTTAATGCTTAACATACACGCACAGTAATAATGTTACAGTTGCCTTGCAACCAGAAGCTCATGAAAGAACAAGATAGACTTAAACAGAAGTCTATAATGATGGCGAGTAACAAGGAAGCAAAGCCACACACCACCCTCACCCCCCCACACCCCCCAATACTTTGGATATCCTACATTTCCACACAGAGTGAAACTACAGATAAGATCCACCCAGGTTAAGAGTTGAAGGTAACAAAATAAAGTAAATAGGCTGAAGAACTAGGTCACAATGAAAAGCAACATCAGTTAATTTAAAACTGTATTTGGTTTACAGAGGAATAAGCATCTTTTTTCCTCTCTCCAACTCTGCGTGAAATACTGCATTTGTTTTTTAATTTATTATTAATTCATATTAGTAATTAACACTCCTGTTTTTTCCACCCTCATGACTGATCCATACACATAAAATCCCCTGCTTCTCAATAGATATATTTAATCAGCTGAGAAGCACCAAAGTTGTACAAAATTAGGTTAAAGCTTATTTACTGAAGTTTGTAAGTGGGTTTCTTAGTAGTAACAAACATCTGTCATGCCATTTGCTAAAGAAAAGTATGCTACAGCTCATATTTACGTTACTACCTAGCATTTGTAGTATTTAGGGTCCACTTCCAAAATTCCTTCAACTTTCAAAGCCAATAGTTACCACTGTTTCCTGTGAATAGTTCAGTTATTGTCATGGTTCCTCTTACATGGAGTCAACTCATGTTGAGTATATCAGAAGAAAGCTGAAACTGAATTAAGCAGTTTCCTTAATCAGAATTTAGTGCCACAAAGCTGTTTACAATGGGTAGACAGGAAAGATAAGATAAGTAATGCTATTAAAAAAAAAATCACAGGAAACTAATACCACTAGTTATCTCTCAAACATTAATCATTGATTTCCACTCTTTACTACCAGAACCAATTATATCATGCCTAGGGCAACTGAACATTGCCTGGCTAAACTGCCTTTTGTATAGTTTGTTAACAAGGCTTAGTTGAAATGGGGTTGTCTACAGCGAGTGAGATTGAAAAGTGCTTAGGGAAGGACACTGCAGCAGAAACTTTTGTTACTGCTGCCTTATCATGGACTACATTGTCTCCCCTTCCCCTTCCTTTTAAGGGCTTCATTTCCTGTGATCTTACCTCAAATCAGGTAACTAAGACAGGAGGAGAAAATAGCTTTGCTCTCCCTCTTATCTGAAGTGTAGGTTAAGTACTCAAGAACACTACCTAAATAATAAAATTCCTGCTTCAGAAGATTTCTTCTTGAGATTAGAGGTGGAAAAGGTATCATTACCTAAGGTTTATAGTGGTCTTCTGCTAATCAAACTCCCAGCTCTCTTACACAAAGCTTTGCTGCATCCCCCACCATTGCATCACTCTAGATTTTGAGTGCACCTCTACCTAGGGCAGGGGCTTAGGTACTTATAACACAGCCAAAAAGTGGCCCCAATTTCTGCTTAAGAACAACTCATCTCTCTTTAGAGAGGCTACTACTTTATAAGCTTTCTGGGCAGGAAGAAGTTCAGGTATTTGAGCTGAACTACCCTTGTTATTTCTATACCAGCAAGTGGAAGTTAGAACCTTTACGTTATTGGTATGCGGTCTCCGTCTTTCTGCTCCTGAGAACTTTTATATTCTTTCTTCCTAAGAGGAAACAGATTTTAGAATTACATGCTTTTAAAATTATTTCCACCCTCAGATGTCAGGCCTGTCCTATAAAGTGCCTGATCTTCCTAATAACTGTATGCAACCACTCCTTTCTGTGGAGGCATCTAGCTGCCTTTCATCGATATGCTTGTATATATACTACCATAAATGCACACCAACTTGTTTACTTTCATCTGTACTTGCAGATATCACTTCATAAATGTATAGCTGCTTCATATACATGCAGCAGTATATAGCATTGTTTAAATCGCTGATTGTATATTTAGGCCTCTTCCCTCCAGAGACTGCAAATCTTTGCTTTGATATGGCTATGAAAAATTAAGCACATTGTCACAGGTTGCCCAGAGAAACTGTGGCAACCTCCATCCTTGGACGCATTCAAAAGCCATCTGGACATGGCCCTGGGACACTGGCTCTAGGTGGACCTGATGACCTCCAGAGGTCCCTTCCCACCTCAACCATTCTGTGATTCTCCAATTACGCATATCAACTCCCTGCTCAACAGTCCATTCCTCTTCGTCAGAGGAAGAAGTTCATAAGCCAGTAGAGACCTTGCACTCTTTGTCCCGATGTTAACTGCAAGTTTATCAACACAGAATCTTAACTCACTGGAAAGGATGCTGATTCCTCTGCCATCTCTCTCCTGTATCTCCCCTACAGGAGCTCTTTGTTATAAGTTATACTGCTCTGTCTGAAACAGTGTCTGTTCTACTCCCATTTCTCCAGTCTCAAGCCCTTTCAGCTGGAGAGAGGGTCCAATGAAGCAATGCAGAGCACCTAGATGAATTTCTTGTGGAACAAACATTTTCAGCTGAGTCCAGAACATACACATACCAACCTGTTTTCAAAAACTAATCATGACCCTCCGGCTATTAGATGCCCCCCAATAACTACACTCCCTTGCCAGCATAAGGGTATTCTGAGCCCTCACAGACAGTTAGAATTGTCTGCTTTGAATTTTAATGGCTTTTAAAGCTTGGATAGAGCAATCACATTGGATTCTCAACAGCTAGCAACGAATAGGGAGTACCTCTGCTTAAGCAGTGTGAAAGTGCAGAAAATAAGTTGCTAATGATGTTTGTGGTGGATTTCAAATGCCAAACTAATCTAAAAGCTGAGGAGGACTAGTAGTAGTAGGTGGCACAGTAAGAGGGCTGTTGGAGGCCTAGCTATGTGTTTAGTCTGCCTCGCACTGCAGAACAAGCAAGATACAAGTCTAGACTGAAGTGGAACTTGGGAACAGTTGCGTACATGTGGACTTTTCCAGCCAGCACAAATTTAAGGCACAACTAAGCATGAGAACTGAAGTTTTCAAAGTACACATGCTCAAAAGCTGACCTCTTCCCTCCCACCCAAAAGCATTTTATTAGATAAGTTGATATTTATCCCCACAAATGCTAATGTTATACTCTCAGACTACCATAGCTACCAAACCACAATTACTATTCAATTTAAAGGAGGTATTACATGGTTGGCAACAGCCACTGAAGAGCAACATGAAGTTTAAAGAAAGTGAATCCTTCTGCTCCGATCTACCATGTCAGCATTTGAGCTTTCCATATACCCAAGACTAACACAGAGCTCCCACACAGCTCTAACAGCCCAGTTACACTCCTGTAAAGTCAGGAACTTGCAATTCCAGCAATAGGACCACCACCCTCATACTCTTCCGCAGACATATCTGTCAGTAACGATGACTTAACTTAGATTTATTCAAATGTCAAATTTGAAAGTACTTTAGCATTGCTGGTCAAATGACATAAGAAGTTAACACTTGGCTACTCCTTTCCACAAAAGCTGGTTTAAGCTCGGTTGAAGTCAAGTGACTAGAAATTCTACTTTGTTTATATACTGACAAATGGCCCCGTCAAAGGATTTGTAGTGTCTCAGAGCTATGTTGACATTAGTGTAACAAACACATTGGTCCCTCACCTTCATTAGCACGAGTTTGCAGCAAATGTCCAACCATTTGGAGAGCAGTTATTTATTGCCAGCTATTTGATAACCTTGACAAAAATGAAAACATGCCCCTATGAGTCAGTGAAAAATCCTAACAAATTCATTTTACAACAACTATTAGATAAGAGCTCAGAATATTTTGTTCAGAGAACAAGAACACAATCCAACTTTTAAATACACATTTTTCTCCAGCTTGCCATTCGCTTAGTCATCCTCTGGAATATTTAGTAAAACCTGGTATTTTAGTCTGCATGTTTCCAAAAAATTACTAGAGAACAGTACTGTCAGAACTACTTACAGAAAACATGAAGTCATCATTCATGTTTTATGATTTATGTAACTGACTTTTCAAGAAGTCACTAAACAGAAAAAAGCTGTCTCACATTTTATAGATACCTTTAGGCCCATACCTCCACAGCACTGCATTGCCATAGCACTTGCATGCAGACCACAGCTGAGTCACTTTACTCATCCTCTCCAACTCAGTTGCTAAGTAATTGTTTTGAATCAATTACTACATGAAAAGGAAAGTGATTATGCCATAACTGAGTATCTCACAAGAGGAACCAGATTAGAATGAAAGCTTCCCTTTTCATGTAACAGTCGTTCTTAGTGGAAACAGAAAAATAAAGAAGATGATATAGCCAAGTGGAAATTTAGCTTCAAAGTTTGTTGACGAAACAGTAGGAGCCTAGAAGGCTCCAACTTACTACAAAGTAACTCACTGAATGAGAAGTAACATTTTCAAAACGCACGGATTAGAGGTTTTTAAAAAACAGGTGTTCCTGTTCCACACTTCTCCCCACCCCCCCAAAAATGGGTCTAGAGAAAATAAGTAGTTTGAGCAGGTAAACTCCCACTTCATTAGCCAACAAAGGCTAAAATGACCAAAAAACTCCAGCCAATACAGCAACCAAAACAGTGTTTTCAAAGATTTTACTTGCACAGGCTTTTTAACCAAAACCAACAAACTACTCCCTTTCTTGGGGGTGAGTTTTCAAATACAGAGATACTTCCTTCCTTTGCCTGCCTGTGGAAACTATGCTTGTTTCCCACAAGCTGAAATATGGCTCTGGCCTGTTTTTTCCACATTCAAACAGTGTCAGTGCAACTGATTTCCAGTGAAGTTAAACAGTGCAGTAGGCACAGAGATCATTGCTCTTGACAGTGCACAATGGCAAACATAGTATTGGTGCAAGGCAAATAAGCTAGAGTTGTTAATACTATTTGATGTGTTCAGAAAACCAACTTAGCTTTCTCTAAGAGGTTTTAATAGTGTGTAATTAAAATACTGCAGTCTCTTTAGAAGTCGAGTTGTCATATTTGGTCTGTTATGCCAGTGGTGAATTTGCTATAGCTTGGAACCATTTATGACTATTTAACTATTTAGATCCTGTAAATCCTATTCCAGAAAATCTCTCCAAGAATGAGGCTTCCTTAGACAGCTGCAGAGGTCCTGTTCACAGCTATGTGGTTTTATCCTATTCCTCCTCACCCTTTCCACAACACACCCCCCCGACACACACTGGTTAGTTCAAGTCTGAAATGTTGATGAGGTGATTCTAGTCTCTAAATAGAAAAACTAATCAACTTGGCCAAGAAAATCAACAGCTTTCCTCCCTGCCCTCCGGACGAGTTAGTGAGCTGAACTGGGTCACCTAAGGATCAGATGAATACCAAAACTAGTGCAAGGTAAGAAGCAGATTCAAGGGGTGGACCCATGTGACAGCTTGCCACCACTAAGCTGCCTTGTAGTTTCATTCTAAGTCAATAGAAATTTTGGACAAGTTACTTTTAAGCATACACTCAAGTGCTTTTCCAAACCAACGCTGAAAGGGGAATGCTCGAGAGGCTGTCACACAAGTTCAAACAGATGCCAGAAGTGACCAGCACCAGGGCACATTTAGGTGCAGAATTCAACAGTCAAACAAACTTGAATTTCAAAAGGCTCACACCAAGTCAGCCACCTTGGCTCCACAGCTGTTTTGGCATTCCTCGGCCTACCATGCCCTCCCATCCCAGTTGTGACAACTCACTCGTGTCAAGTGGTAATTTGACTGGCATATAAATCATTATGCTAATATAATTATTTACAAGAACAGAGTGTTCATTCAGAAGTGTAAGCACAGATGTAAATCTCTCCCCTGATTGCAACATATCTTCTTTTAAACTAAATCCTCAGAAACTGGGATTCTACCAATCTCAAAGTCTATGCCTACGCATCTCCACTATAACTGCCTTTTGAAAGACTTTTTTTTTTTTTTTAAACAGACTAAGAAGCCTAAGCCCATAGGTAAAAGCATATAGCATCACACAGAAATCAGCTTCAGGTTGCCTTTGCAGAAAGACCTCTACCATTTTTCACAACAGAGACAGGTATCAGTAACTCAGTTTTCCCAATAGCCAGAAGACCTCAAAGGTCAAGGGAGCAAGGTTTATCAAGAGAGTGATGCTCTGGCTTTTTTACATAGAGGACTGTGGAAAGGTTTAGTACTAGAGATACATAACAAAAACCTTCCCTCCCCCTAGAAAAAACAGAAGTGAAATCAAAGCATGAGAAGCATTAGGAAAGAATAATACTTCACAGCTGATAAAGATAAAAGTAGAAAAGATTTAAAAAGTGTGGTGCTAAAATGGCAGGGATGGTGCTAGAAAACATACCATTCATCTTTCCTCAACCTGTCTAGTCAGAGTAATTGATGACACAGAGCTACAGAAAAGGATTGCTCACCCACACAGATCAGTTAAGACAGGTCTTAGGCAGTGATGCAAACACTGGGTTAGCAGGACGCTTCATTATTAGGATTGCTTTTCTCCACAGCTGAGCACATGAACACGCCTGTCTTCTAGAAGTCTGCTGTAGTCACTCGGTTATTACAGAAAGTTAGTAACGCAATGAGATCCCATTAACTTAGCTGCTTTTCATAAAGTAAAAGTGGGTGTTACTTGTAGATAGAAGAATCTGGACTTCAAACTCCATTGCTCTCCTAACCTATATAGGACAAGAAAGGCATACACATAATCTTTTAGACAGAGTATTTCACTGAAACAGTGAAGAGCCACTCTCTTCACTTCTAGTGAGGTGAGGCACCACACTGGCAAAGACTATCGTTCCATTCAAGGTTTTCCTGTTTCCCCAAATCCTTCACAAGTAACAGCATAATATCAGACCAAAGTCAGCACAGAAGTTTTTGCTTATTCAGCTGTCCTACCTCGTTCCATAAGAAGCAGAAATTAAATCACCGCGCTGATCATTCATCCAGGACCATGAAGAGAGTAGATCAGCAATCCTGAAAGCATTCGTACAGTTTGCTGACATGTCTCCGACCCTCAGAAAAAGTCACAGGAGACTGAAGAGTGAGATTATTTCAAGTGCCTTACCTCTGCAAGCTATACTGCAACTCCAGCTTTATTTTAGATGGCTGCAGAATTGCAAACCACTAATAATCAATAGTTCAAATACATTTCAAATAGTTTGAGAAGCCTTGGCATGGTCTCTTCAGGACAATTTTCCCTTTCCCTAATGGAACTTTCACATTGCTTGTCTGTGAAATATATTACTCTTTTCACCTTCAAGCTTCATATTGATTAGTGCATGGAAGTAACACCTCATGCTACCATCCTGGACACTGAACTACAAGCAACAAACAATCCATGAGTCACAATCTAAGAATCTCTTCTGTCATTTGAAAGTCTAAGATCCATGCACCTTTCAAATGGTGCAGCAAGTTAATTTCCAAAGTATGCCTGAGAGAAGCTGTCACAAAAGCTTGGATGTAACTGAAGCAGTTTAAGGAAAACATTCTGAATGGTCATTTCAAATTTTTTAACTGACTGGGATGAAAATCAAATATTTTACCTCACTGAAGAAAAGGAAGAAAAATGCATAAATTCAGCTGCTGTTTGAGCAAAAGATGTCAGCTGTCTCCACCATGCAAGGAAGATGCTCTAGCACAGAAAGCATACGTAGGAAGGCTGGTGGTGTAACGCATTCAAAGAATCTTCAATACGATTTTCACTGCCCTGATGGAAACATTGCTCATTAAATGAGTCAAGAGTGCTTAAGCTGTTTTGTTCAGACTCCTTGATATGCGACAAATGAGTAGTTGCATATCAAGATACAGCACACAATGGAGAACCATAACTAAACAGCCTCAACAGATCTCAGGGACTAGAGTTGACTAAGTTGTAGAACTACAGTTCGGCGGGCAGTTCGGCGGGCAGCACTCTGGAATCCAAATTATAGGTGCTTGAATTCATATGATTCCTACACAGGGCAAACAAAGGAGCATTTTGCGCAAGACTAAGGCCACCCATCACCCCATCCCAATGTGGTTAATTATGCTTGCTAATTCCTCACATGAGCACATGGTATGAAGGGTCATTTTTACCTTCACCTGTGTCTACTCCAAAACTGATATAAGATCACGTCTACAGCCAAAACTTAGACATCCATATACTAACTAAATGGTTTGAGCTGGTGCCTCCCCCCCCCCCCAAAAAAAAAAAAGGATCAGGAAACTGAAAAACTTTCAGTGATTTTTTTTTTAAAGCAATAGCTACAAATAAAATGTGAATACAAGGCTAGATTACAGACACACACAGATTGCAAGATACAGGTTAGAAAATTAAAGATTGCATGCTGGTAACAACTGTGCTTGACATAATGCTAGGCAAGCTCCTGGTAGACTGTAAAATAAATCTGTGAGGAAAGCTCTCAGCCTGTAGTCTTGTGCCTATTCAAGCTCCAGAAATATATATCCATCCATTTATTTTCTAAAATGTGTGTTAAGTACATTCCTTCACAAAATGGGAAAGGGCAGTTTTCTAGAGCATGCATCTGGAAGATAGTATTTTTAACTGATAGATTCCCGCTATTTTCTTGAGAAAGGAACCCAAGGACATATGAACTGCAGAACCACCAAAGCACTTAGAAGTTTTAAGTACAACTAATATGACTGTTTCTGTAGCTAAGAGTATGACTGCTTTTTCCTTCATTCACTACCCAGCATGCTACCACAGTATATGAAACACATGTGCTGTCCAGGGTAATTTACTAGTGGCATATAGTTGGAATCATTTTGCAAGAGAAGAGTTAGTCTTGATGACACTTTTTGGATCACATGCACATGTTTTGCTTGAACTCAATCCAACTCATTTTTCAAAGAAAGAAGTCAAGAACTTATAGATTAAACTTTATAAGTAATCTTATGCATCTTGGGACACATTCTCATGAAATTAAAAATTAAAAAAAATTAAAAAGAACCAATGAAAGCAGCTAATTCCACTCATGCAAAATGCTAAATATAGCTAGCTGGCCTGCCAGTGGAATATATTTAATCACAGATACTAGAATCCTATAAATTAAGACAAAAAAATCAAACTGCTGCACCAACAGGCCACAAAACTCAGCATGATATAGCTTCAAATAACATAACTTAAGCTGTCTGCTGTAGAAGATCCAGTGTGCGCACTAAGCGTAATATTTCCATATTTAAACTGAACAAACTCCAGGCATAAGTGAGCTTTATTTATCACCAGGGAGTTTGAAGAGACTAGAACAACAATACATAAGCATTGATACATTATAGGTAACAATAAGCCACAAATATTTTCCAAGGCTTTAGCAATCCTGTCAGTCTAATTAGACTGACAACTACAGCAGCTACATAAATAGGTATTTGATTTAGTAACTCTGCATTAATATTCTTTCCAAGGTACATTTAAGTTTTAGACTATTTATGAACGCCCTAATTACTTGAGTAGTATTTCTCTTTTCTTGTATCAATGCCAGGCCACCTAAAAAGCTTTGTTCAATTCCTACAAAGACAAATATACCTGCAAAACTTCAAAAAATCAAGTAGTTTGTATGTGAACAAACATAGCTACTCCAGTTAAGACAGCAGTACACAAGCTTTTAAACTCTGGGCCCTAGTCTCTCATTATGCGTTTTTGTGTGTGTGGTTTTTTTTTTTTTTAAATGACAGAGCTGGAGCTGAATGCTTTTGCTTCCCCCTTTTGGTAAGTTGAAGAGAACTCCTCTAGGAGGAGAGCTTTAAGCTGAGAGTTTTGGAGGATCCACATGACAGGAAAACACAAATCACTATTCTCTCAGAGCTGAATACTGAAGATCTGCCAGACAGAAGGACCTTTCTTCCAGAAAAAAAAAAAACCACATTAAGAGTAGGTATAAGAATCTCAAATTGTCCTCAAACAAGAGTTTGTACAGTCGCTTTATTAAATACAGTTCCACGACCTAACACACAGTATTTTCATACTTCACTTAAGCTTTATTGTAAAACCACAAGGAAGAAAAATTGTTATTCTTACATTTGCTTAAAACTGATTAAGCAACAGCTTTATCTTATACTGTGATTTAACATTTTTCAAATCTGAATCCTGACATATCACAGGAAGAAAATTTCCTAGTCTGCAGAAGTTCAGTTCCAGTAATTGACAAGCACAGCCAAGTAAGTTATTATTCTTGCAACAGACTGGCAGGAAAGATAGCATTACACTCCTGCTACAGTTTTATGCATCTGCAAATTATAGTAAACCAGAGCTGGCTTGTTTCAAATTGGGAATGGATTTTGTCCCTATGTTTTCAATATCAGAAGCAGTCAAGTTATCACAGCATGAAATAACAGGTTTTTAATACTGCAGTGGATTTTATGCTGTGGAAATTGCTACATGATGCAGCGGTGACATGTTTATATAGAATGCTCACAGGAAGGATTATACAAATCATGAATGTCAGCAAAATGGAAAGCATCTGTTTAGGCTGTGGCACGCTGCAAAGTTCCTCGACTGCCAGTTTGTGATATGGTACACAGCCCAGTTGGAGTCACAACAGCAAACCAGTGACAGACTTTCATGTCACTGCCTACCGCAGAAGCTAGGCAGCCTTCAGATCGTAGCTGCTAACATAAAGCAAGCTCAGATCACCTGTGCTCTGCATGGAGAGCAGGCAATCAATCTTATTTCAGACATTTCAAGGGGACAGTACAGGAGCCCTATTTTAGGCTTCTATATAGAAGCACATGAAGGCTTGATTAATGATCAAGGGATGAGGAAAAATTTCCTGTCACACATTAAAAAAAAAGAATCCAAAACCCAAACAAAAAACCCAGAGAGTACAGACACTTAACTACTGAAGCAGTATCACACAGAAGATCCATATCTTTATAAAATCCATTTACAGCTTTTTGGACAAAAACACCCTTCCAAGAATAGTTAAGAGCCTACATAATGCTCCAGAGTATCAGCTTTGCTTTTGGACCACCAGTTTAGCTGACATGGAAAAGACTAGCTGTATAAGTCTTCACACATCTAGACACATTGTTCTATTTAAGTCAGCATTGACTTGCATCAAAAAAGTTGGCTTCAAATCAGCTGATTCAGATGATATCTTATGAATTAAGCACTATTACTTTTAATAGAAGTCCACCCACTGTTGGTCAAGCCAAGCTTTTCTGGGATCATGAAGGGGAAGACTAGGAAAAAAGCTTTGCCAACAGCAAAACCTAAAAGGAAAAGTAAAGCAGGACACAGGATCTGCAGGAAGTGTACACATGAACAGATCCTCTATTAAATATAAAGGGTGTTGACTGCTCCTTAGAAGCTTAAGCCAAGATCTCAAGTTCCACAGTTCAGATCTAGCTATACCTTCTTGGAGTAATTTTTTTTTTAAATTTTAAAGTCATTTCACACTGTAACATTTAGAGGTGAATGAAACTGCTATGGAAACCAAATCATAGCAATACAAGACTCTCACAGTAATAGAAAACTAAACTTAGAGACTCAGAAGACACAGAGGGTGCTTTAAAAAGGTCTCTGAAACGATGTCATAAATAAGTGTATGACTTAAGCCTGAAGGAAGAACAGCTGGAGAATTTAGGATCCTCCCATATTTTAATTCACAGTGATGTCATAACCTGGAGTTCTTGGAAACTTTGTCAATTCGGCATTTAAAGCACATCAATAACAGTCATTAAATCTAGTGCACATCTCTGCTCAAGCACCAATTTAACCTTTATGAAAGGGAACAGACAGAGCTCTTCATTGCAAGATGTCATATAGGCTTTCTCAGAACTTTTCAAATTGCCTTAAAATATACTTTCAGAGTTCAAGAGAGTTTCTGAACACACTACCTCATGTACACTGAAGTCGAAGCGCTTTCTCTGCAAGCTTTACAATATGTTGGAAAAAGACTGCTCTGCCATTACGTGTTTCACAGCACAGATTTGAAGGGGCTCCTTTAGGGTTATGAAACAGCATTTCACTTCCACATCAAAAAAGTCAGGTTTGGGAGCGCCTTCTAACTTTTGAAGATGAGGCATTTAACAAAATTTTATTATGAAAAGGTAAGACCAGCCAAAGAAGGCTTAAGTTGAAGTACATTTCACATTGCTTAATCCTTTGATTGTTATGCAAGTGTATTTCATAACCTCATCTGAAGGACCAAAGAACAGTTTTAATACTAACAATGGGCTCAGTCTGACAGCTAATGCTAACCCGAGTGTGCATCATGCCCTCCTTCGAGACTCCAATTTATGTAACTCCACGCTACCGTGGGCTTAAAAATAAACCACACAAGAAAACAAGGTTCAGACAGACAAAAAGAGCAAGATCACATAGCTTGTTCTCCCGTGATTGGCATCTGCTACTTATGGAGACAATATCACCCCAGGAACCATATTAAAGATTTTCTTACTTCTGCTGGCAGCCTCCAGAGAAAGCTATGAGGACAAATATGCAGGATTCCTGAAAAAGTGTTCTTGGCTTGATTTCTTGAGAAATCTTTTTCGCCTTTCCTCCCAGCCTTCAAAAGGAACAATTTGCCTCCAAGGCAATTCAAACAACATTTCCAGAAGGGGTTTTAAGTATTTTTTTTCCAGAAATGTGCAAGTTTGCTATTGTAACCATCATTAAACCAGCATCTTAAAGCTCCTAACGTGCTGGCAGAAGGCTATGGGAGGAAGGCTGAGAAGCCATTCATTAACAGGAACAACCTTTAAGCAGATTCAGAAGTCGTGCTTGCAAAGGATTTCACATCCAGAGCTACAGAAAAGGGCACACGACTTAGAATTCTGGATTCAAAGAGGATATAATTGATTTAAAACTATTTGTAAAGAATTTTAATACCCAACATCCCTGTTAAACAAAACAGTAAGTTAAAAATAAGAAACCCCCAAAGCAGTGAGCTTGCAAATGAAAGGGAACAAGTGCAAAACTCGAGGAGACAGGGAGATAAGCAACAGCAATTTCCCAAAATTAACTGTCAAAAAAGGGCAGCAGGAAGGAGTTTATAGTTACCCAGAAGTGTGCGTGACAGTTGACCATCATGGTCCTCTCAATAAGCTCATCAGGACACTCCAGAAGATGGTGCCCGGAGACCACCCCAGCATTGTTAACCAGGACAGACACCTCGCCAACCTCCTTGCGGACCCTCTCAGCTGTCGAGTAGACATTTTCTCTTTTGCCCACATCACAGGTGTATGTGTAAACCTGCAAGTTGCAATGGGGCAGCGCATCTTTTTCTCCATCTCCAGCAACTAAGGAATACAGACAAGAGAACAGAGTGGGGGGAGGGGGGAATAAATAAAGTTCTTACTTGTATTTCGACATTCAAACAAGTAGTTGAGTGGAAACAGTGAATGCATTTCCACTACAGTAAAACTTCTATTTACTTTGCTGTCACCACAGTACGCAAGGACTCGTCTATTTACTAATGCTGCCAAAGCGCTAGTAAAGAAGAGCTGCCGGTTTTAAAGCCGTTGTAGGAGCCCAGGGCTGCACGAAGCAGGTCCCCGCTCCCACCGCGGAGCCCGGGCACAAGGCCGGCTCTCCCAGATGGGGCGTCCGACGGTCTCCAGCCCGGAGCCGCTCTCACCTGCCCGCCGCCTGCGAGAGCGCTCCATGTCGGAGCCCTCCAGCCACGCAGCCTGGGCTAACTCCTCCCGGGGCCCGGACCGGGCAGGTGAGCGGCGGGGCAGCGCCGGAGCCCGGGCCGGACCGGGGTGCCCGTCCCAGCAGGCCGCCGCTTACCTCTCGGGACGGCGGCGGCCGCCGCCTCGGCCAGCTCCCGATAGATGTGGCGCACCATGCCCGCCGTCTCCTCGTTGCTCTGCGTGTTGATGTCCCACAGCACCAGCAGCGCCCGGCGCCGGGCAAACTCCAGGGCGAAGAGGCGGCCCAGGCCGCTGCCCGCCCCGGTGATCAGGCACACCTGCCCCGCCACGCTCTTCTCCTTGGGCCGCACCAGCCACTTGGCCGCAGCCAGCACGAACGCCCACAGCACTCTGAAAGTCACCACGAAGAGCTCCAGCAGGATGTTCATGCTGTCGGACCCCGACCCCGCGGGGGGACCCGCGCGTCCCGGCACGGCCGCCGGCGGAGCCGGAGGAGACGGACGCCGGCGGCGCGGAACCTCTCGGCGGCGGAGGCGGCTCCTCCTCACCGCCCGGCTCCCCCCACCTGGGGCCGCCCCTGACCGGGACCTCCTGCTGCAAGCAGGGAGGGAGGAAGGAAAACTCCGCTCCCGCTGCTGAGGGTCCCGCCGCGCCACCCGGGGCCTCTCCGCGCCTCTCGCACTCGGGGCCGGGCGCCGCCGGAGCCCCGTATCCTTCCTCAGTCACATACGCCAAGGAAGGAGCCCAGACACGGCGCTGCCCAGTCGCCGTCTCCCCGTCCTCACACGCCCACGGCCCCGCTACTGGCAGTGAGCATCATGCTCGCTCGGCCCCCTATATAGGGCTGGCCGGGCGGCCGTGCCCCTCCCCCGGGCCGGCCCAGCCCGCCCCTCATTCCCGGGACTCCCGCCCCCGCCGCGGCCCCTCCTCGTCCCGCTCCGCTCAGCCCCGCCGTCGAGGGAGTGTCCGGCGGCCGCGCCAAGCCTCGCCCGACGGGAACGGGCCCGACCAGTGCTCCGCGCCGCTCAAGGGCGGCCGTCCCGGCGGCCGCCAGCGGCCGGGGCTGAGCACAGCCGCCTCCCGGCCGGACTACAGGTCCCAGGGCGCGCGGCGCGCCTCCCGCCGGAGCGCCATCTTGAGGCAGCGGCTGGGTTGGAGGGCGGCTGCGGGCCGGTGCCCGCCGGCTGCGCTGGCCGGGGGGGCGCGGCGTGTCAGGGCAGGCCGGCAGCGGGCCTTACGATGCCGCAGCGTGTGTTGAAAGATCACGAAGGAGCGTTAAGGGTTCGTGCTCACGGCCAGAGACGCAGGGAAGAGGCGAGCCGCCGGGGTCCCCCCGAGGCCCCGCCTGCCTCGGCGTTCTCTGCTGAGCTGCGAGAAGCTGCTGAACAAAACCCTTATGATTTTGGGGGCTTTTTTTGGGTATGCCAGCCAAATGCAGGGGCTATCGATGTCTGACCAGCCGCGGATTGAAACGGGAACACAGAAGCGCTTGCAGGCGGGAAGCGTTTTCTTCCCTGAGGCGACAACGGCCGCTCCCTGCGGACGGGCGCCCCGCGGCCCCCTGCGGAGGGAGCAGCCTTGAGGAGCCCCCCGATCGCACGGCCGCTGCGCTGGGATGGGCGCCCGGGCTTCCTGGCTGTAGCTGAGGAGGCGGGCGGCGGCCGCGGCATTTCCTCGGTTTCGGCCCCCGTCCCCGCCTCGGTGCTGAAGCGCGCGTCCCGTCGGCTTTCAGTGCGGGTGTTAAGGCTGGAAGAGGGGAAGTCCGGCGCTGCACGGGGTGCCTGGCAGCCCCACCGCTTCAGGGCGCCTGCGGAGAGGGCTGGGTTTGATGGCGGAGCGGCTCCCCCCCGGCCCAGAACACGGCCGGTCCGGGCCCTGATGGGCGGAGGTCTGCTCCCGGCCGCGCTTACCTCAGGCACTCGCAGGCCACCACGCCGCCCACACCGCGATGAGGCGCCGCCGCGGACACCCAAACCCGGGGTCCTGCGGGCGGCCAGGGCCCTACCCGCGCAGGCAGACGGGTTAAGTCGGCCCTGCGCATGCGCCCGCCCTCTCTCTTCCGGTGCTGATCATGGCGGAGAAGGAGTAAGTGGCCGTCTTGCCCGGGGATAATCCGCCGCCATCGGTGGTTGAGGTGGTGCCTGCTCCTTGCCCCTGCCCTCAGGATGCTGCGCACCGTTCTCCGGTCGTCAGGCCCGCGCCGGCCACGCTGGAGAGGGCATAGTTGTCTTGGGTCCGGGAGCGGCGGGAGGATGGGGCCTAGCGCGGCGGGGGTGCAGCAGCCACCGCTGTCCGGCCTGTCCCTCTTGCAGGCGGCGGTTGCTGCCTTGGCGGCCCTTGGTGAGGTGTGGGGGGAGAAGTGGCCCCAGTTGCCGTGAGTGAGGGACCTAGGGCGGCGGCGTTTCTCCGGGCTGAGCGGGCGGTGTGCGGCTTGAACAGGGCGTCGTGGCCGAGTACGTTCGGGGTGGGAGCTCTCCTAGGTAACTGGCTCTGCTGCCTTGCAAGTCTTGTCCTATCTGAAAGTTTAAAATCTCAGTAAGTTTAAAGTCATGTGAAGGCAATTTTTAGAATAATGCTGAGCTAATTTTTCTCTTAAAGCGTGCGTTGAGATGTTCAGTAATCTGAAAGAGACGTGCTTGAAACAGGCTTATTATAAATTGGGTTGTAACAAAGTAGGGTAAAAACTTGCCACTTGAGTGGTCTCAGTCTTTACGGTGGTGTTCATGAACTGCATGCAGCTCCACAGCTGGTCAGTCAGAGCTCCTTGTCTAGAGTAAAAGGTGATCCCTTCGGGCTGGTCGAGGCCTGGTGACAGTAGGAATAAGGAGGATGTCTCAGTGAACTGGCTGGAGGTAGTAAGGCCTGTCTAGTGTTTTAGTTTCCATTGATGTTTGTCATGTGTAACTTTAAAGCTCAGTTTCTTCGTATTGGCTAAAAGTGTTCGTGGTTTTTTTTTTTTTTTTTTCCCTGAAGTGGCTTTTTCATGTTAGCTAAAAGTGTGGGTTTTTTTTTTTCCTTTCTCTTAGAGCAAAGAAGGTGCCGTCTGTACCGGAAAGCCTGCTGAAAAAGCGGCAGGCTTACGCAGCTGTAAAAGCCAAACGTCAGAAGAAGATCTTGGCTATAAAAAAGGTGAATATTTCCTGACTCTTTAACTTGAATTGCTTATCTGTTGGGATATCAGCTGCTGCTGTGACACAGTGTGGAAGTTTACAGTATTTAGGTGGAGCACGTTGATGTTTTCTTAATGTTTTGAGCTAAAATATGCTGCTTTTGTTTGTTTGTTCAGTAACAAACTAATTGTAGGCAGGGTAAGGGCGAAGTATACATGTTTTTGTAAGGTTAAAGTTAGTCTTTCTCAAGGCAAGAGGTTGTTAAAGCCCTTGTGAGGGTAAGCTTGATGCATGATAGCATTGACCAAGGTAAAGCAGGTCTAGATTCATTAGAGTATCACTGGGAGCGATTCTGAGCTCCATGATATGGGCAGATGTTCCTTTAATCTGTTACTTGTGGGAAGTTTTAGAATGTGCTGTGTTCTTGGAAGGTGATTTTCATGTGTTAAAAGGCATTCTGTAAGCTTAAGTCATTTTCAATTGCTTTCAGTTCCGTAAGGCGCAAAGAAAACTCATCTATGCCCGAGCCCAGGCTTACCACAAGGAGTACAGGCACATGTACAGGCAGGAGATCCGGATGGCCAGGATGGCCCGAAAGGCTGGCAACTACTATGTTCCAGCCGAACCGAAACTGGCCTTTGTGATCAGGATAAGGGGGTAAGACTGAATAGAGGTAGAAACAATTCTATGTTCAAAAGCACTGAAACTGGCTTTCCTGTTATGTATCTGTTTTGAGAGCTTAGGTTTGTAAATAAAATGAAGCATTCCGCTGGTGGCTTGGAAGGTTGTGGGCAGTATGTTGTACCTGCACCAGGCGCGCGTTTGATTACGTGCAAAGTCGTTATGCTGGCCTTGTCTTTAGGAATCTCTGATTTTTAAGAAGAAAAAGCTACAAATGAGTGCAGAGTTATTTTCTTTCACCTGAATTGTGATGAGACCGGATGCCTGTATTTCCTAACATTCTGCTAAGTTTTGCTTGAAGAATTTGTTTAACTCTGTTTTGGTAAAGTGTTACAGAAAACTGACAAGAAGTGTGATTGGAAGGATTATGTTCAGGGTGGTTCTAAATTGTTTTATTCAGTATAATACTTGTTTCAGTTTTTTTTTCATGGAAATAGGTCTGCTTTAGTACTGAAATATATAGAGTTGGTAAATGATTTACTGAGAATCTTTTGTGTAATTGGTAAAATAGTGATGCATTTCACGTGGGAGCAATACTCTTGTGGGTTTTTTTAACCTGATACTTGGTGTTTTCCGGGATGTAGATAATGAAGGCTTTTTTCCTGTGTTCTCTAGTACCAATGGCGTCAGCCCTAAGGTCCGCAAGGTGTTGCAGCTTCTTCGCCTGCGTCAAATTTTTAACGGCACGTTTGTAAAGCTCAACAAAGCCTCTATCAACATGTTGCGGATTGTCGAACCCTACATTGCATGGGGGTGAGTGAAGCAGACAGTTTTGTCGAATCGGGATGCGAATGTTGAGTGCCTTTTGCATTTTGCTACACTGGACTTGCTGGGTTCAGTTGTGTTCAAAATCTTTTTACATTTTCTGTTTGCTTTCCTTGCTTTGAACTGAAAACAAGGTAGTACTTTAAAAAGTAATGTTTGCTAGATAAGATTACACTCTCGTACTAATGTATTTGGGAACTTAGTATGAGTAGCATTTGCTTCTCTGTTGCTTTTGCATTTGGGAGTGCTGAAATGATCTTAAATTGTTGTGGAAGTTTAATTTGGGGACATTAACTTGGAATGTGGCGTGCAAAGACTTAGAATTCCTTTTTTTGTTTGTTTTTTTACTTGGTTGTTCCAGTTATCCCAATCTGAAGTCTGTGCATGAACTGATCTACAAGCGTGGTTATGGCAAGATCAACAAGCAGCGCATTGCTCTTACTGATAATTCCCTGATTCAGAAACGCCTTGGTAAGCTTCGGTTAGCGATACAGTGCCAAACTGGGCAGCTGTCCGTATTTGTTTCTAGAGAATAGTCATGATTGGTTAATAATCTCTATTTCTGTCTTAGTAGCTTAATACAAAGCAAGCTGGAAGTTACTTTTGTTACAGAGTATTGAAAACCAGTGTAAAGAATCACATTTTAGCGTCTCACGTGTAATTTTAAATGTAAACTGCTTGACCTGTAATAGGTCAGTAGGTCTTTCGGTAATGAAAAGGTGCTGCAGCAGGAAAGAAGCTTATCACATAACTTTGAAGTTTCAGACTTAATGTTAGGTATTGTTTGTGTTTGTTGTTGACCTTCGTTATCTTGCAAACAGGCTTTTTAAACTTCTGTCAGAAGAACCAGCTGGTAAAAGTGATGAGTGTATTCAGTTAAAGCATGGTGGTCAGCTGTCAGGAAGCAGACTGCTCTCGTAGGCTCCTTCTTTTGCGGTCATGCCAGGAATGAAAGCAAACACTGATGTCTCCCATCTTTGGCTCTTGATTTGTGTATTGCTTCAAATTGGACTGTCATGTTCGTTCGTTTGCCAGTGCAATAAGATAATCAGATTCTGAAGGTACAGGTGTCACGCTGTAATCACTTTGCTTTATAGCATTGTCTCTTACGAGCAGCTGACTCATAACGTGTTACTGAAGACTCTGGAAGGGCATTAAGGAAACACGCAATTGCATTATTTAACAGTGTAATTCGTTCAGTGAATTTCACTGAGCTACACATAACTACCGTTTAAGTGTATTTAATCCAGCTTTTCTTCAAAGAACACAGTCTGTTTTCCTGTGATTCACGAAGTGGGGTTTGGTTGTTCTTGTTCCTTATTGCTGGCTACAAATATTCAAAGAGTTGAAACTGATACCCCTTGCCAAATGTAACAAGTAAGTAATATTGAGTTGGCTGCAGCTAATCCATTTGAATTGGAAAAGTCAGTCATTGGGTGTCATGACAGAGTGGGTGCTTTCTGACTTCCTGAAGTTTTATCAAAATAAGTAGGTATGACAATGATAACTTGATATTTAGGTTGTTATTGACGAGTGGCTCTGTAGCCTTTCTGAAAACAGCATCTGTTAATTTTAGGAAAGCTTGGCATCATCTGCATGGAAGATGTGATCCATGAAATTTACACTGTTGGCAAGAACTTCAAAGTTGTGAACAACTTCCTTTGGCCCTTCAAGTTATCCTCACCTCGAGGTGGAATGAAGAAGAAAACGATTCACTTCGTGGAAGGTGGGGATGCTGGTAACAGAGAAGATCAGATCAACAGGCTCATAAGGAGAATGAACTAATGGTGAGATATGACCGAAGTCCGTACTACCCACTCGTCCCTCTCTGCTGTGCAGGGCGCTGCTGTTACTGGTTGAACATTCAGGTTTAATGGACATTCCCTCATGCTCAGCTGGTACCCGCAATGAAAAGCTACTTGGACAATACAGCATTCTGTTTTTAATGTCTTACTAAAGCTTAAACATTTGTGAAGAAATTAAATCTTCCATTATAGCTGGTACATTTAGGAAGTATAAACATTACCAATAACTTTTTTTAAAACCTTTTTGGGTTTTATGATTGGAAGCCCTGAGATACTGGCTGAAATTTTTAGCTTTCATTAATGAATTCTTAATATGATCAAAGTCTTGTGATGTTAAGTACGGTGGTTTTTTCAGATTGTCTGATTTCTGCTACAAAAGCGTGTTCAGGACTGGGAGAAATTAAATTATTAATTTAGGCCATTTTAATACTCTAAATTTTCATCTTGTTCAAGCTTCAAAATGATGCAGTTTAAGCTTTCACATTAACATGACCAAGGTGGTGATTTTGAAGGGCTAATTTGCCCATTTGAATAGTCTGTACTTGGAAATGGACAGGTTTATTAACACTTCAAGCAGTTTGACAGTGGCAGCTGAGTCCTGGAGTTTGTATCTGGTTCAAACAATCTGTCTTACTGTCCCTCTGCTGTTCCTGCTTTGATGAGAAGTCTCTGCCGTTCAAAGCCAAAGTTGTTTTTTCAGAGTTCCTGTACTTCCCATTGCTTTTTCCACCTCTTTTATACACTAAACTAACTTTGGTGTCACCCATATCTTACTTTCAATCAAGGACAAAGGCCTTTTTGGTATGACAGATACACTGGAATTTAAGAAAACTTCGTTGTGTTTGAGTGCTTGGAAAGACTTAACAGGCCCGATTTTCCCCAAACCATTCCTCCAAACGTGAGAAGGTTTTTTGGTGATTGGTTTTGGTTTTGTTTGTCTGAATAGAAATCAGATGTGCAGTTTACTTAGGAATTGCTAATGTCCAGAGAGTTTATTAATAAAAAATTAGTGGGTAGTGATGCGGCTTTACAGCTTAAAACAGGTGCAGGTGCTGTTTGGATGAGTTCTCAGAAATTAAATTTTCTGAATAGAGAGAAATTTGGTGGTTGTTTTTTTTCCTTTTTTTAAGCCTTTTAAAAATGTTTTTATAGCCAACAAGGCATAGCAAGTTGAGCTCGTTGAGGTCTGCTGTCTGTCCAAAGAGCTAAAGGAGACCTATGAAATACCTTCCCATTTGAGGGCTTTTCTTGAAGGTTTTTTGTAGGCTATTCTTCCTCTATTTCCACTCCCCCAAGCTTCTTGCATGTTATGTTGTTGTCTCTGGAGTTTTAAAGCAGCGGGTACATGGCGTGTGGAAACTTGGGCTTTAGGGAAATAGCTGCTTACTGGGGACAGTGTTCTTGCAGAGCTTTTTTGCTCAACTATGGGAAGAAGTGGGTGACTTTGAGAAGCAGAATTGCTGTAACTTTGGTACCTGGGGCGATGTTACGTTACTCATACTAGCATTCTTGTAGATATTCTGCCGTTGGTGGCACAAACTGCTACAAGTTCAGTACCAGTAGGTGTTTCCCTTAAGTTAGTGCCTGAGGCTTCGGAACCAAGATTGAGCAAAGCTGCTCTCACTTTATGCTCCTGTCTGGTTCCTGAGTGTAAGATGCAAACGGCTGTTTTTAATTGAAACTCTGCAGCTTTTCTGTCAGGGTAGGTCCTTTCTCCTCCATCTTCACTGAGAGACATCGGAAATGTGCTGGTGGTCTTGAGTTTTCAGGAAGGAAGCTTCTAGTTCATTGTCGCCATGGTTAGAAATGCCTGTGAGGAGTAGTGTATTTGCAGAGAACCTAGGGAGATTCAGGTGATTGGTTGCTTGTGTTTTTCATTGACCTCCAGCTCAGCATCCCGTGTA
This sequence comes from Leptosomus discolor, assembly GCF_034619465.1. NCBI lineage: Eukaryota > Metazoa > Chordata > Aves > Leptosomiformes > Leptosomidae > Leptosomus > Leptosomus discolor. The sequence goes on along the minus strand of NC_141395.1, from coordinate 47,746,308 downwards.
AGTAGCAGACGTCAGGGCTTTACTCCATCCTTCAATTTAGAAAGTGACCTTGCAGTCTCCTATGCTTACAAGCAGTTAATTGTTCTGCTTGGACTGCAAACAAACATATCTCTGGTATGAAGCTAGGATAAGTGATTGTTCTTGTCTCCTGCGCTTTCTATTCCTGCTGTTTTCATACTGGTTTTGGTAGGGGGCATGTTTAAAATACAAGTAACCTACATGTAGAAAATAGAAGGGTGTTGTAGTTTCTATTGAGGTAATGGGCAACTAGAGCAGTAGGTTCAGATGAGATGCTGGCTGTGCTCTTAAGTACTGTCATTCTGAAGGGCCATGTATCTGAAGACGAGGATTTATTCCTCTTCCCTACATGTAGATGGTTTCCTGCCATTTGTCTTTTTTTTTGTATTACTTAAGTGGTAGTCTGAAATAAATTTTTAAAAATTAAAGACTTCCAGTAGCAATTTTTCCTTACAGATTGGGGAAAAAGAGCGTAGTACTTGGTATCAAGTTTTGACAATGCAGTATTGGGAAGGTACTGAATTTCGTTAGCTCAAACAAACTTTGCAGGAACTAGCCTCGGGTCTGCTTTTTGCTCTCAGTCTTGTATGTGAACAGTCCCTGAATTGTGCTTTAAATAGAATTACTGCAGCAAAAGTTAGAATATGCACAATGCCTCGATATGCCTTTAAATATCAAGGTCCCCCTGCCACGCTTTTAGGCAAACAGGAAAACAGCCACTGATACTTCAAGGTAGAAATGTTTATCCTGTTACTTCCTGCACTTGAAATCTGTGTTTTGAGTGAAGAGATGTTAATACAGAAGTTAGTTATTGTGTGCAAGATTACTGAAGTCTTAAATCCAGTGAAATTGAGTATTTCAGCCCAAATTATAAACTGTAGAAATGTATTAATTCATCAGGTGGCCAAAGTAGTTTCATATATACACATGTCTAATGATACCTTTTTCTTTTTTCTTTCGCCTTGCAGATGCAGATGCCCAGCTGCAACCTTTCAACCTCTGGTCTGTTAATAAAACCGTCTTGCACAAAACTGTCATCTTGATTGGCCTTTTTGTGATCCTCTCCTCTAGTGGTGGTGGCTGTTAAGTTACCTGTGGAGTGGCGTGGTTCAAAGAGCTGTGGGTAGTTTGAGTCAGCAATGTATCGATAATACTGTTTCACCTTCGTTTGGAGGAAGAAAACTTGGAAGGATTCATGCAGGTAGCAGAGTAGGTTTTGAGTGGCAACAAGTTCAGCAAATGGCAAACTGAGCTGTAAGCTGTTGAGTGGACAGGATTCCCAGTTGTAGTGCACCTGAAAGCTGTGTGAGAAGATTTTTCCCTGTAAAGAAGAGGCAAGGGTAAATCAGTTCTTAACATGTTAAGATCCTGATTTTAAGATCATAATAATTACTTCCAGTTCTGGACATCTTCAGGTATTTTTTACCAAAGGAAACAAGAAATACAAATTGTATTCCACGTTCTCAAGAATGACTCGTCCTTACATAGTTTGTGTGCGGTGTTGTATTTCAGATACTGCAGCAGTGGAGCCCATAGGGTTCGTAAGGATATGAGTGGTTGTTGATGGTGTGTAGGTCTAGCAGAGCACAAATTAGCAATGCAGGGACTGGTGCAATGTGTAGCTCGGCCAAGTCGTGCGTCTGCTCTGACTGAAAGGCTTTTCTCAGCTAGAGGCAAGCTGCATTTACCTTGCCAATGAAGGATGTCCATTTAAAAATCACTGGCATCGATTTTTTTTTTTCCAATTTGTGCAAAAGCGTATTTCTGCAGTTTAGTTCAAATATAACTTTTTCACAGTAGTGCAATTTTTATTAAAGCTTGTCAAAAGCTAGTTTTGTTTTTAAGTAACTCGAAACTACGATAATGACTTAACTGAAAATAGTGTGCTTTTGTTTGTTAATGTGTTAGGACATTGGCAAAAGCTGAGCGTCAGATGGATCAGTGGTTGCAGATACGTGGACAACTGAGTTCTGAAACCTAAAATGACCATTCCCCTATTAGGAACTCCTCTTAGGGAGTTTAGTTCCAAAACCTAGTAAGACAGCTTCTTGTGTCTGAACACTTAAGTACCAACACCTTTGTACATTTCAGCTACCAGCTGCACAGCTATCAGTTAAGTAATTAGGCTGCTGGTCTGTGCTTGAAAAGGGTTTGGTGAGTGAATGAGGTGAAAACCATAAAAGTGCTGTATTAGGCATCTTTGTAAAGTGATAAGCAGTATGATTTACAAGGAAAAAAACATTTTTCATAAGTGCTGGATGAAGGGGAAAAAAATCATGGTGAAAATTACCATAGTAGCTTTGCACAATTGGTGGGAAACCTCAGTTCTTGTCTTGATCTTGTGAGAGTACAACCTGACTTGGCTTGAAACTGTGCCAGTGGGCAATGAAATTCAGACATTGGGGAAGATGCACCTGAGAAAAGTTTTGTTGACTTCAGTATCCTTGGTTGGTTTTAATTGGCAGAGTTACTGCATTACTTTGCTACAAGGTGTTCAGTTATTTCCCTTTGACTTACGTGTTCTTAACAGAGCAGCATTTCATGGATGCGATGAAGCCATACAAGTGGATAGCAACCTTGTGTGGCAGGTGTAGAGAACAAAAGACTTGAAGTTAGTCAGTGTTGTAGGGTGTTGTCAGGTGAGAACAGGTCCCAAATCTTGTTTAAAGGCAGGCATGTGCTAAAGCATTAGTGAGGACAGAGTTAATTTGGTTTTCATGGTACTTGAGCAACTTGTTTCTCTTACCTGCCTCTGAAACGCGCTTTCAGGTAACAGCTGCAAAATGTTCATGCGTAGTGGGGGCGCTGATGTTAAAGCGTGGCTGTGTTAAAGCCAGGAGTCCTGCGTGGTTGGTCACCTTTTGTACTCGCGTAGCTTTTGGGATTTTCAGTGTTGCTCTGCAGGCGTATCCCATGGTAGGTGACTACAGAAACAACTCCTGATCCAATAGTAAAGGTCAGAATTTGCCCTGGAAATGAGGCATGATCCACTGATTCAATGCACAGATGGTGAATTTTGGAGCATTTATGAGTTAATTTGAGTTAAAAATGTAGCTGGTGACTATCACTTGGTCCCTAAACAATAAATAATGCAGATTCTTTGTCAACATTCTATGATAAAGTTCAGGTTCTTGCAGACATGCTGTTATTTTCTCACTGTCTGTAACTGCCAGCTGCTGACACATTCTAGAATAAAATTTCTATGAACTCTTATCCCCTTTCAGAATGACCAACATCTTCCTTTTTTCCCTCAGAACTGGAGCCAGAGGCTTTACCAAATAGCTATTGGAGAAGCAACAGGAGACTGAGACACTAACGACTCAACGAGTTTTTCAGGCGTGCTAAAGTTTATAGGCTTTACAGTTAATTGGTGCTCGTTCCTTCCTTTGCTGGTGTCCAGCTCATACAGCCCGTTTCACTGTCACCAAGTGTAGAGTCACACATCTGGAAACAGAATGGGAGCCCATCCCAAGAATTAGTGTTTTGAGAGAAAGTTCGGAACCATGATGGACAGCCAGCTGAACATAAGCTCCCACTTGGCCAAATGCAATTCTTGGATGCGTTAAAAAGGGAATATCAAATGGGATGAGGGAGGTAATACTACTTTTGTTCTAGTAGTGCTTACACTAGTGCCAAATGCAGTATCCAGTTCTTGTGCCAGAAATCAAGCACAGGCCTTGTAATACTCTGGGAGCTTACTTTGAAGGCAGATGTGGTTGTGAAATGAGTATCTACCTATAATTACCTCCATGGAGCAAAGTAGTTTGATAATAAGAGAATTCTTTGATGTAACAGCTATAATAGCATGAAACATCTTGAAATTGAAGCCAGATAAATTTTGGCTTTAAGCAAACAATTTTAATGGAACATAATTAGGCACTGGAACACTTAACCAGTCGTGTGCCAAATTTCTTTGTCAGTGGTCATTTCTAAGTTGAGGTTTGGGGAGTTTTTCTTCCTGCAAAGCATGTGCTCTACTTCTGTTGAGGGCAGTCCCAGAGGCTCTCTTACTCAGCAGAAATTACTAAATGCAGGCTCTTGAGGTACTCGAGGAACAGCAGTCAGAGCTCTGTTTGAAGATGCCTGGCCACCCAGAGTGAAATTTGGAATGGTGGTGGTGGGTGTCGGGTGCTTCGCAAGGGAACTCGGGCCAATGCAGTGCACGAAGTGGCAGGTCACCTAGACCTCAGCATTGGTAGCGCTCAACAGAGGCGTGGTAGGACTTCATGTGCCTTTTTATGGGTTTTGCTGCTTCTGCCTGTTTGGAATCCAGATCTCACAGCTCCGTCCCAAGGACTGGGGCCTCTGTACACAGCTCTGTCCAGAGGACTGGGGACCGTGTATTTTTTTAGAGAATTCGTACACAACTGGTTTACTCACTCTTGGAAAACTAGATGCGTGGGTTTTGTTCAAACCATTCTTTCCATCTCCCCGTTTCCAGAAGACTGTCCTTTCTGCGTGTTGCTCCTTATTGAAGCTGTGTCAAAGTCTAAGGCAGGGAGAAGATCCCGATTTTAGCTTAGATTAGGAAACTGCAGAGGAGACAGGTACAAATCTGAAAACAGTCAAGCTTAGAAGGGAACAAAACCTGTTTCCCAAATCACAGGCAAAATGTTCTGCTCGACCAGTTCTGTTAAGTGTAAGTTGTAGTGGGAATTTCTCTTCAGGGATCTTTAATGTGATTGTGCCAGTCTCTTTTGTGAAGTTCCCGTTCTTGGCATACTTGTGTTTTCTAAACATTTCTGTGCCATACCAGACTACTCCAGGCATCTAGGATCACAAAAATGTCTTTGCCCTGCCTAAATATAGGTTTAGATGTAAGCAGGCTCTTACATGGTGCAGTTTTTCATGACTGAAATGTCAGAAAAATCAAGTATTGAGCTCATGAATTGCAAGTGCTAAGAAAGAAGAAGGATGCTCAGAAGCAAGCCATCATTTTTCAGTCTGTCTGTAGGTGATCACACCAGCCCTTTGTAGCCTGATCTGTGAAAACGGAAAGTACTTGTGACCTTGGTCGTATTGCAAATAAAAGCAAATTTTCAAAGCTCAGAGCTGTGAGCAGTTTTCCCTGAGTTATTTTTTCTAAAAATAAGTTCCACAAAAGCAGTTTCTTATCTGCTGAGTATTTCTTCATATAAACTACTCATTGCACCAAATGTCTTTTGTTATGAAGTAAGTAGGGGCTTGGTTGGAGAAAAACTGAGAAATAAGGGAGTGCGCAGTGATAGGGGCCGTGGGGTGTGTAGGGGGAAGTAAGCAGCAGTGTTACGCCTTGCTTGCCTAGCGCTGTTTTGGCAGCGCAGAGGGGCTGTAAATCCGGTGTAACTAGCCAGCGTGCCACATGCCTCACGTGCTTCCCGGCCCAAGTTGCTCTGGCGGTCAGAGGCGTTTTGTACAGCTGAACTGGTCTGCCCACAGCACTGGTCAGCAGATGCTGGATGCGTGCTGCCCAGGCCCTGCAGTGCTGTCATGAAGCTCTACCCATGGCACTTCCCACTCCTACTGCGCTTTGTTAGGAGCTGTACAAGGGTTACTGCACTCCCCTGTACCCAATGGCATCTGTTATCCACAATATTATGCTCTTTTTTTATTGCACAATAAAACCTGATTGACGTTTTCAAGTACTGATCACTCTGAATATCTCATGTATAGAATACCACAGTAGTACCTAATAATTTCAGCACAATGCATGTTTAAATTTTTGATACTAACACTGTATATCACACATCTTATAACAAGGCCTTCAAGACAGAAAGAAATAAGATACAGTGAGCCAAGAGAAGTAGGAAAATGGAATTCAAGGAAGACTCTAAGCATCTCTGTTTTTAGTTTGAAAACCAGATAGACTTTTTTTTTTTTTTTTCCTTTAACTTCTTTTGCCAGGTGTTATTTAACACAACTGAACTGTAAGAGAACAAGTTTAAATAGCAGATTGTAAGGCTGGCACTTCCTAGTGCCAATCCCAATTTTATAATCTTAACTATTTTTTTAACAAATTTTTTTTTTTGTTTTGCTATTCCCTCTTACTACTGAAATATATTTTTGTAAAAGGAAAAAAGAAAAATTGGGTGAGACCTCTTTATACAAATGGTCTACTAGTATGAACACACAACCCCCCTTGTGGAAGAAGCCATCAGGGCTGAAAGCAGCATAAACAGTGGGTGACAGTTCAGTTGGTTTTAATTAGGCATAGGAAGTGTTAAGAAGAAATTAAACTAATTATGTAGTAGTGTCTGGCTCTGTGACATCCTTTCCTCTAGAAGCCTAAAGGAGCCAGCGTGTAAAATGTTGCATTTGTTTATAACCCAAAGAGTTGAAGGAGAGGGGGGTTTAGCTCTGACTTGAGTACAGGGTTAACTGGGAGATGATGTACCTTTTGTGATTATTAATGATTGCTTTGTCAGTTTAGAGCCTGGTGGTTCTTTGAAGCTTCTGCATGACCTTTGCTGTTTCATGACTATCTCTGAAATGATTGCTCTTGAGTGATTTGAGAATGTGAAACTTGGTAGACACAAGGCCTAGAAAAAACCTGCAACACTCCTTTAATCCTTTTATTTGCTTTTACTTGCTGTATAAGCCTAAAAATTACCTGGCTCAATGTAGAATGAAGTGAATGGCTCCAGATAAGATGTATCCTGAAGAGTACTTCCAAGCTAGCTTGTTTCCAGTACCTTATGAAGGAGGACTGATTTGACTGCCTTCTAGCCTCTCTGTCCTAACATGTGGCTTTCTGCTGTTGTGGTGTTCCCCCCTGCTCTTTTGGATTGCAATCCCTGGCTTTCCCAAATGAAGGGTAAGTGTTTCTAACTACTGTTCTACAGCTTCCATTTCTAAACCCTTTGACAACGTTCTTGTCAGCTGACTTTGAAGTACTTCACCACTGGCATCAGTACTAGGCTTTGCCTCCTGCTGGGAGAGCAGACCCATGCAGGCTACTGGCTTGCTGGGTTTTACCTGGCAGACTGCTAGCCGAGCCCGCCTGCAGGAACGGGAGGGGAATCCGCAGCCTGGAACAAGGCCTCTGAGCCGTGTTGGGGGGCCGGTGGCTGGGGCTGGGAATGGGATTTGTGCCAGCCAGTGTACTGTGACTGAGGAGGCCAGGTCACTACAATCACAAATAGGGGGTAGATGTACCTGAGAAACTACCATTATAAAACTGTGACTGCCGTCTCCCTCCCTGCAACTCCCCAGCTGAGCTATCCTTGCAGGCAGGCTTGGGACTCACTGTCCAAAATCCTGTCCTGGATTTAGTCCTCTCAAGCATGAATCCCTGACTCTGAGGTACCTGGAAAGGTGGTAATGGGCAGTACTCTTTTTAGCAGGTCAGTCTAGCACGCTGTCTGGGGAAGAGGTGGTCTCTGTGTGCTCAGTAATTTTCTGTGACTGAGACGGGTTCAAATTCACATATATCACTCTGCAGCAAAAATGGCCTACACTTCTTAGAAACAGTTTTTCTGAGTAATGCCTATGCTTTCTTTTGAACTCAGTGTTACATATGGTCTGAGTTATCCTACTGGCTTGAGTATCTTTTGGCCTAGAGACATCTATCGTGGATGTTAAATAAATTTAGACTTGATATAAATACAGAGATTCTTTGCCCTGCCAAAACGTTCATTTCTCTGGACAGGCACAGTAGGAGGATTTTAGGAGACAATCTGGGCTACTGTAGTCCTGCAGGACTAAGCTGGTAAGTACACTTCGAATACCGCTTCAGGAACCTATCCGCAAAGGGAACTGGGTCCGGAGCCAGGTGTGAGCCAGCAGAGTTTTCTGTTGGAGTGAGGGTTGGTCTGGACTGGCAGAGGGGCAGTATCCTTGGACTACTCCCTTTTAGGTCTGCTCTTTTTCCTATATTCAAATGAGCAAGGCCCTTTTTTGAAAGTCACTCACTATTTGCTGCATTTTATTTAGACTGTCTTCTCACAGTATTTTACCCCTGGGTTCTGTGGAAACTTAGGCTGTGAAACAACAGGGAATAGGAATGCAATAACACTTTAATTTCTACCCCTTCCCTTAGTGTGCCTCTTTTCCCCGGGCCCACTCATTCTCCACTATACAATCTAGATTAGGAATCACTTGTGTTGGAGTAGCAAGCCAAGACCTGAGATAAATTTTCAGAGTTTTTGTTCTGGATGCTGTACTAGCACTTTCTGGAAAACTGCTGTTGTACTGAGGAAACTATTAACTCTAAAATGATTGGAGCTTGTAAATCAAGTGATGGCACATACACGTGACCTTTAAAATATAATCTTAGTGAATCATGTTGCATTTAAAACATTGATATGTAGTTAGATTTAGATGCACTTTGTGTTAAATGCCAAGGTCATTATTGGTTTTGTTTGTTCCCTTGTCGCTTTCTTTTCTTCTTTCACCAAACATGCGTGCTTGAGCAAAAGAGGCTCTTTCTGCCTGAATTACGCTTTTCAGAATGCAAATCTTGATTCTGGTATTTAGTTTCTTCCCATGTTTTCAATCCAAGTGTTCCTGAACCAAGATTTTGCAATGGGAATAAACTTAACTTTTGCTCAGAAGCTGAGCTTTTGAAGTGAATGCAAGTATTTTTTTCAATCATAAACTGTGACTTCTAAAAAGCAGTAAAGATACTCAATTTTTCTTCGTATTCTTTATATGACGTCTTTTAACAGTATAGATAAATGTGTGTGGGTAACAGTTGTTTCGACACGGGAAATGGAAAGCAATCTGTAGGAAAAGTCTGTGTGTCCCTGAAGAAAAGCAGGACTTTTCTCCAGCTGGGAATCAGAATGATGAAGTTCACCCTCCATAGATTATTTTTCCCAAGGACTCCTGTTACTTAACCACCTGCAATGTCTCCTCTTGAAGTGCTGAACTTAAACCTGTATATTCGTAGTACAGAAGTACTATGAGTAGCTTCTGGGTCTTTAAGACCTTCAGGATCCTATCAAGATGCCAAAGTTAACGGTGCTGACAGCTCTATGAGACAGAAAGGCTCCTTCTGTGGTAATGTGCTGTGGAAATGGTCCTCCTGGTAACACCCCTGTACAGAGCTACACATAGCCGAAGGCTACAAATAGGCAATTGCTGTAGTGTGTTGAAACTATTTTGTTTCAAGCAACTGTGCTTGGACTGGGATCCAGCAATATTACTATTTGTTATGTGAAATTTCATTAAAGTTGCATCCGCAGCAGGTTTGGTTGGGAAGAGAAAATAGCCCTCAGTCCAAAAGCTGCCCATTATCCAGCTGGAGCCTTCACAAGGGAAGTACAATTCCTGTAATCAATTCATGGGTTTGGATGCTGCTGAATACCTATGGAGTAGGATGTATCAGAGCACATGTCAAGCTATAACCTCTGCAGAATGTTTTGGTCACTTTCTGAAAGTTCACTTAGACAAAAAAAGGCCCTTCTAAGCACCCATGTTTCATGGAGTCCACATTCTAGGAATGGCTGGGAAAGAAAGGGCACATGGTTTAGAATCAGTAGTAATCTAAGCATTATAAATAGTTGTAGGAACTCAGCTCCATGTACCTTTATGTCTCTTACACAAAGCCTGTGGGGACATGGCAGGTGACTGTACCTCAGTCAGTTTGTAAATGCATCTCTAGATGGAACCGAAACAGATCTGATGTATGAATTTTGCAGACAAAGGAACAACCTTAAGGTTTTCTACTGGAGGCCTACAGCTATGAGGAAACTTCTAATTCCATAACAGATCTTTATATCCACCTGAAAACTACTGAGGTTCCTTACTGATTTTTAGGGTTTAAAGCCTAGAGATTTGCAGTGCTCATAGTCTATAGACAATTGCGTATCAGAGCATTTTACTACACATTAATGGCTAATGTAATGTTAGTATCCCTTATCTCACAGTAGATCTGCACGTGTGCATCCATTACATATACAAAACCAGTATGACAATCTCATCGTGCACCCTCCAGTATCTGCCTGCACATTAATGATTTTCTGAATTGTCAGCATTGACAAGTGCCAGTCACACGTGTTCCCTTTTGATGCTGTATTTATGGTGTGATGTCTGGTGTGCTAGTCATTTACTTGCCCACTGATTTAGAAAAGCGTTTACCAGCTATGTTATGTGTACGGGCTTAAGGATCCCAACACTCTTGTTGCCTGAAGCGCCTGTTTATAATTTAGATTAGACCAATGCTTGAAAACCTTTTCCTTGAGAAAAGAAATTGCAGAGTGCAAACGTAACGCTGAGTAAAAATAAATTCTGATTAGTTTTATGCCTTATTCTTAATTATTTCCATAATATAGACCATACGATAACAAAGAGACTGCTTGAAGTTGCTTTTACTTTCATTTTCCCTCATACAACCTTATAGAAATGTGTGGTTTCCCAGACTCACAATGGTAACTGCTGTATCTGGAAGAGTAGGAAAGCATATATTAAAACCAACTTTATGAGATATCAAGGTCTTTTCTTGATACAGAACCTCCTCTATCCTGCTATCTCACTGGAGCTGAAGGTAGCTGCGTTATGGGACAGCACCTTTCCAGCCAATCCTGTAACAAATTGCAGACAGTTTGTGCCATATTGTGTTAAGACTAAAAGAAAACTGCAGCTCTCAAAACCACAGCTTTCTGTACTGTCCCTGAACGACTGCTTAGACCGCCTGATCTCGGGTGGATGCTCCCAGCCTTGCAATTGCTTTCTACCTTGGCAAAAAGATAAGATCCCTGATTTTGCTCGTAGATACTGCTGAATACCCAGTGAAGCAAGCTGAGAACCATGAGCACTGCCTTGCATGGAACCAGCTGGCACTAACTCATGGCAACTTCCCTTCTGACCTTGCAACTGGGTCTTGCAGAGACTACAAGTAACCCTTAGTTGCTTGGTTATAAGTCCCACACTACCTCATTTTAATTTTCATTGCATGAGGTGATAACTCCTTTTTCCAGACAGCAATACTCACATGCTGAGTGATCCAGAAACTTTTTGCCCCAGTTAGTAGATGATCCTTACTCACAATATCTGACTGAAGGAAGAAGTGCAAGTGTATCCCATCTCTTTGCGGGCTCAGTTGCAGGGCAATAACTGCCTTTGCTCAGTCTGTGGCTGATGAAATGTGTCCATTAGGCACAAAATGTGAAAGCAATTATGGGAACTTTGTCAAAGTAACAAACCCACACTGTGTCAGTGATTTATTCCTATCGCAGTGACCCACAAAGAGAGAATGAGGTAGATCTGGTTAACGTATGCAGAGAATGTCTTTGCCATTATCTGCTGTTGAATGTGGATAACTGCACTAGGTGATATGGCAGCTCTAGTTCTACCACAGTATTCCTCTATGAACCCTGGCAAAGCACCAAGAGCCAAATAAACATTCACAGTTGAATAGTAGAACTTTATCTTTAGCCTCAGAACAGCAATCAAATGGGATTTATGTGAACAGAAAAGTGTACTCTGTAGTGACAAGGAGCTAACTCTGAAGTAAATGAGAACTTGGATCACTAAAAGAGATGAATCATGAAAAAAAAAAAAGATTTGAAGGAAGGTCTTGAAGTCAATCACCTGCTCAAAGTACAGTAACTTCACAGTAAGGTCGGGTTGCTCAGAGCCTTGTCCCTTGAGTTTTGAAGTTCTCTAGAGATGGAGATTCTACAGTCTTTTCCATGGTACCCAGTTACTCTCATGTAACTACTTTTCCTTCTTGCAGCTTATGGCAGTTGCCTCTTCTTCCTTTTGCTGTGCGTCTCCATGATGATGGAGTCTGGTTCCATTCTCTCTAACCTCCATTTAGGTACTTCAAGATTGCAGTCAGAGTCACCTCTCTCTTCTCCTTTAGCCTTCTTTTCTCTGGACTAAACAACGCCAGGTCCCTCAGCTGTTCCTTGTAAGACCTGTTCTCCAGACCCTTCACCAGCTTTGTTGCCCTTCTCTGGACACGCCCCAGCACATCAATGTCTGTCTTATAGCGAGGGGCCCAAAACTGCACCCAGCATGCAAGATGTGGGCTCACAAGTGCTGAGTAAAGGGCCACGATCACCTCCCTACTCCTGCTGGCCACACTATTTCTGATACAGGTCAGGATGCTGTTGGCCTTCTTGGCCACCTGGGCACACTGCTGGCTTATGTTCCGCTGGCTGTTGACCAGCACTCCCAGGCCCTTTTCCACCGGGCAGTTTCCAGCCACTCATCCACAAGCCTGTAGCGCTGCATGGGGTTGTTGTGACTCAAGTGCAGGAGCCGGCACTTGGCCTGGTTGAACCTCATACAGTTGGCCTTGGCCCATCAATCCCGCCTGTCCAGATCCCTCTGCAGAGCCTTCCTACCCTTGAGCAGATCAACACTCCCACCCAACTTAGTGTTGTCTACAAATTTACTGAGGGAGCACTCAATCCCCTCATTCAGGGATAAAGATATTAAACAGAACTGGCCCCAATACTGAGCCCTGGGGGACACCACTTGCAATGGGCCACTAACTGGATTTAACTCCACTTACCACCACTCTGGGCCTGGCCATCCAGCCAGTTTTTTACCCAACAAAGAGTATGCTTGTCCAACCTTCTCCAGGTGAATGCTGTGGGAAGCAATGTCAAAGGCTTTACTAAAGTCTAGGTAGACAGCATCCACAGCCTTTCCTTCATCCACTAAGTGGGTCACCTTGTAATAGAAGGAGATCAGGTTAGTCAAGCAGGACCTGCGTTTTGTAAATCCATGCTGACTGGGCCTAATCACTTGGTTGTCCTCTACATGCCACGTGATGGCACTCAAGATGATCTGATCCATAGCCTTCCTCAGCGCTAAGGGCAGACTGACAGGCCTGTAGTTCCCTCAATCTTCCTTCCAGCCCTTCTTGTAGATGGGCATCACATTTGGTAACCTTCAGTCAACTGGGACCTCCCCAGTTAGCCAGGATGGCTGGTGGAAAGTGGCTTGGTGAGGGCTTCCGTCAGCTCCCTCAGTACCCTTGGGTGGATCCCATCCAGCCTCATAGAGTTGTGTGTATCTAAGTGATGTAGCAGATCGCTAACCATTTCCACTTGAATTATGGGGGCTTCATTCTGCTCCCTGTCTTCCAGCTCAGGGAGCTGGGTACCTGGAGAACAACTGGTCTTACTATTCCTCCCTCTGCACAACGTGGGGCTTGGGCTCTTGTCTCTCTTTGCAAAGGTCTATCTTCTGTTCATCCTCTCTGATGCTACTGTATGCCCAGATCCTTTGTTGTTCCTTCAACTGGTTGCTCACTTGGTGACTTGACCAGGCCTACTTCCAGCAGGTGACACTGCTGTAGCTGTGTTCTCAGGGAGGAGCACCCAGCAGTATGGCTCCATCCTCCTTCCAAGTTCCCTTTGGAGGTGGGCCTCTCACAAATGCATCTTGTCGCTTCAACTTCCCGTACTAGGGAGAGATCACCTGTTACACACTTGACTGTAGACAGTCACCTCACAAATATAGCTTGATAGCAGCCTCTTTTGAGTTGTGTTGCTCTTCATTACATGACTGCATGCAGCAGCTTTCCATCACATGTCAAAGGGACCTCAGATTTCTGCTGTGTGGCCTCCTGCCCCTTTTCCCCATGTCTTCTCTTCTCATCCTTCTAGTCTGTTCACAACCCTCGCTTCTAGAAATGAACTGAGTTTGTGTAGGCAAGGACACTTTTGTTTTCAGAATCACTATGTGTTTTACTGCTGAAGTTTAATGAGTGAGTAAGATATAGGGATGCTGGGAGAAAAAAGAGATCTCTGTTCATACTGCTGTGAAGAATTGAATTCCACTGCATTTAAATGGTTGCAGCTGGATGTTTCCTGATTTTCTATGTGCCTGGCTAGAGATCTCAGGCTATTACTTGCAAAAGCCTTGAGAACTCACAGTAAGAGCAATGGGATCTGCATTTTTGCATATGAAGGACTATTCATTGCAAGTACTTTGAACAAACCAGAATGCCTCAGATTAGGCAACCAAAATCAGCAGGTATTTTGAAATGTACTCTGTGTGGAGCAGCCCCTCATCTACAACAACAGTGAAATAACTTGCTTTGTGAGACACATGCATGCACTGTAGTGAGCAAAACTCCTAAGAGAATTCATAGCTCTGTCTTCAGAACAATATGTAATAAATCAGTTTGAGGGCCACACACCGAGTAACAAAGGGAAAACAGTACCAAATTGTTGTTCATTAAGTGAGCATCGTTCATCTGGTGCACCAAAGGAGGCAGGAGTGCTGCTGAATAAAAAGTCTGTGACTATATAATGATGCTACAGCTTATTCTAAGGGTCAGTGAAAGAAGAGCATGACTTCCATGATATAAACTCTAGTATTAGTACATTATGGAGAGCTTAAGCTAGACATAAACTTCCCACCACAGTTATCATCAGGACAGTTTTTGCCTTTTTGCTGAATGCAGACAAACTGCAGAATGTCTCATACCATTTCCTCAATGTTACAGCACTGCAACATCCTGACTGTCACTTTTTAAGCTGTCATTTCAGTGTTACATCACTAATTGTTGAACAGCCTTCCCTGCTCACCACCATTTCCCCATTCATTTTTCTATCCTTCATGCTTTAATGACCTTAATTCACCTGAGGAAGATGATGACAGTGATGAAAGCGTAACTACTCAAAAGGAGGCAGTGAGATCATCAAGCTTGCCAGCTGGAAGAGATGCTGGCTTTCTGGGGGCTAGCATTTGTGGCTTTGTGTCTGTCAAACTTGGTCATTTTTAATCTTTTCTGCCTTCTTGCTGCCTATTTCTGACCTTAATCTTTTCTGCCTTCTTGCTGCCTATTTCTGAATGGTTACATTTGCGTTATTGTCATCATCTTTCTCTAGCTTGAGTGAATGTGAGTTATCTATCAAGGATGAAGGATGGAAAAAGGAGGTAATGAAGACAGCTAGCAATCTCCGACAGTTCATACTGAAACATCTCAGCTGCCAAAAAGCCAGCATCTCTTTCAGTTGATGAGCCCGCTTCTGACACTTCACCTTCCACATGACATACACTGTTCTCATGTATTTAAGTAGTACTTGAGTCCCTGTATGTATCTTCGTTCTATTACATTCATTATTATGGGAAAAATTGCTTTGCTGTCTGCTGACTTGCTAATCACTGCACATTTTAGGAACACACCCTTCATGGATGGAGGAGTAAGGTTATATCAAAGTACCCAGAAGGATAACTGCTTTGTGATGTTGGGGCAGATGAAAATAGTGTTACGCTAGTATTTGTCACTAGCCTCCTAAGTCCGCTGATAGAAGGAAGTATGTAATCCTTTATCACTTATATCACTTATCCAGCAAAGTGGACCAGTTCAGTTTAATCCATCGGTGAAGGTGGTTTCAGTTGCCCTACTTGACTTTGCCGAGGAAGTAGGGAGCACTCTTACACACACTTTTGCAGAGATGGTGGGCAGTGATAACCAACTAAAGGCAGTACCAGCAGAGCTGAAAGTGGACAACTTCCTAAGCATATATAGCAATGATCCTTTGAAATCCGCCATTTCTACAAGTAGTAAGGAGAATAAACTACATAGGGAAGAGAAACCCAGTTTAGATTGTGGGGTTTTTTTCTGAATGGATTCGTAACAGTGCAAAGACAGGAACTAAATGAATTTATGTGCTAATGTCAGGTATCCAGCTACTATAGTGAGTGTTACAAAGGCTCATGAATCCAGGTTTCCTTTAGCACTCGAGATCACAGTGCTTTAGGGTCACTGCTGGCTCCCTGCACTATGGGTTAAAGGAATAATATACATTGCAAATATCTCTTCCCAAAACAGAGAAATACTTTATTTTGGGATGCACAAGTACAAGTAGGAGAAGCCACTTCCCATCATCTTCAGACCACATGTTCCTGGAGAACTCAGTATTTGTAAACATATTTTTTTCTCCTATCCGTATTTACACAGGAGATATGTAATTAGAGGTTAGGATAAAGAAGGCTCTAAGCAAGTAAACCAATCCAGTAAAGCCTTAGAGCTAGCTTTAGTAATTCTTGCTGTATTTCTTGTTCCAAGAAAAACAACTGATTCTTTACTGATGTTGCACCACAGGAAGGGTGCAAGAGCAACAACAGAGATCTTGGGCTGATGTTAGTGCTTTCCATGACAATAGTTTGCTTGAGGTAGTCCTTCTAGCACTCGGGTCTTATTTCAAGATTTCATCTATTACTGGTGAGAAAGAAAAGAGAACACCCACAGACACTCTCTTCTGGGAAGTGGGCAAAATGATGGTCTGGGTTTCTTCCAGCAAATAAACTAACAGCAGCTAGATTTCAGTCTGCTGTAGAGATTTCTCACAGGCAGATTCTCTCGCAGTAGAATCAGGTTAAATCCTTTTGTTTGTTCAGTGTTTTCTTTTAAAAACTGCATTACTTTACACAGGAAATGTTCAGTATTTACAAAATACTCCTAAAAATCGCAAATTTGACGTTTTTATACTGAGAATGACCTCTGAGAATCTAGAGTAATAAGGGCTCCTTTACTACAAATTCTGAAGAGAAAAAGTTTGAAAACATGGTATCCAATACAGACGTTATGGCTAGCATGATGCGGAGGCCTCTGAGTAGCTCTGCACAGAGGTGGTTCAAGCTGAGCTGATCTTTTTAGTGTTAGCCCTGGCTTAACATTGCTACTTGGCAGTAGGTGTTGCTGGCTCTTCCTCATGCTCCCCAGTACTCCAGGGAAGATTTATTAGACTATGCAGAACCCCCGATTAGGGCTGGTTTAGAAATTCACACAATGGAGCTCACAAGTAGATAAGCTTTCTGGGAACCTAAAGACCAAGGGAGATGAGCAGAGAGGTCTCTCGCAGAATGACCCTCACCTGAAAGTCCAGCAGGGTTAATGCTGAGACTGACCTGCTAGAGCCCAGTGCAACCAAACCGAACTCACTCAGAATGCTTCTACACTGATAAAGCCTGCTTCTGCAGCATACTTCTCTGGCTGTGTATGGAGCCAGCTCAAGGGACAGCTAGGCTAAAGCTGTAGCTGCAAAGGTGCTGAAAGCCAAACAACTGTATTAGTTCAGGTGAGTGCTGCACCAGCAAGCAAAGCAAGAAACAATTGGCTCTTAATGACATCAGCTCTGCACCCGGCATATGGTTAAAATCTGTACCACAACTAACCTCGATAACTGAAGGCTGAGTTCAGTGACAGCCATTGCATTTTTTTTGTGATGAGCTTTAAAATATTACTGAAGTTTCACTAAGGTTCATGCATGCAAAAGCTACAAAGCCAAAAAAACTCAAGAGTTGCATGTTCTTGGAGAGACCAGCAAGTGTCATCTACAAAAGCCAGGCACAGCAAGGTCAGCTTTTTACAGATATGGCAAGAAAGAATGAATATATATACCTCCATCCCTTACTAGATCCAGAAGGAATATGGTAATAAAAGACGAGGATAAGTCTGAGGTGCTTAATGCCACCTTTGCCTCAGCCTTTAGTAGTAGGAGCACTTGTACCAGGGAGAGTCAACCCCCCAAGCCAAGAGACAGGGGCTAGGAGCAAAATCCCCCCACAATCCAGGAGGAGATGGTCAGTGACCTGCTGCTCCACATCAATGCGCATAAATCTATGGGGCCGGATGGGGTACATCCTAGAGTGCTGAGAGAACTGGCAGGGGTGCTCACCAAGCCACTGTCCATCATTTATCAGTAATCCTGGCTGACTGGGGAGGTCCCAGCAGATTGGAAGTCAGCCAGTATAACACCCATATATGAGAAGGGACGGAAGGATGATCTGGGAAATTACAGGCCTGTCAGTTTGACCTCAGTGCCGGGGAAACTGATGGAGCAGATCATCCTGAGTTCCATTATGCAGCACATGCAGGACAATCAGGTCATCGGGCCCAGTCAGCACGGGTTTGTGAAGGGCAGGTCCTGTTTAACAAACCTGATCTCCTTCTATGACAGGGTGACCCGCTTGTTGGATGAGGGAAAGGCTGTGGATGTAATCCACTTTGACTTTAGTAAGGCATTTGACACTTTCCCATGACATTCTCCTAGAGAAATTGACTGCTCTTGGCTTGGATGGGCATACGCTTTGCTGGGTGAAAAACTGGTTGTATGGCCGAGTCCAGAGAGTTGTGGTCAATGGAGTTGAATCCAGTTGGTGGCTGGTCACAAGTGGTGTCCCCCAGGGCTCAGTACTGGGGCCACTCCTGTTTAACATCTTTATTGATGATTTGGATGAGGGGATGGAGTGCACCCTTAGTAAGTTTACAGATGACACCAAGCTGGGTGGAAGTGTCTATCTGCTTGAGGGTAGGGAAGATCTACAGAGGGATCTAGATAGGCTGGATCACTGGGCCAAGGCCAGTTCCACGAGTTTCAATAAGGCCAAATGCCAGCTCCTGCATTTTGGCCACAACCACCCCCAGCAGCTCTACAGGCTTGGGGAGGAGTGGCTGGAGAGCTGCCAGGCAGAGAGGGACCTGGGAGTGTTGACTGACAGCCGGCTGAACATGAGCCAGCAGTGTGCTCAGGTGCCCAAGAAGGCCAATGGCATCCTGGCCTGTATCAGGAATAGCGTTGTCAGCAGGACCAGGGATTTGATCATTCCCCTGTACTTGGCTTTGGTGAGACCGCACCTCGAGTGCTGTGTGCACTTTTGGGCTCCTCTCTACAAGAAGGACGCTGAGGTGCTGGAGAGGGTACAGAGATAGGCTACCAAACTAGTAAAGGATTTGGAGCATGTCTCATATGAGAAACAGCTGAGGGATCTGGGGCTGTTTAGCCTGGAGAAGAGGAGGCTGAGGGGAGACCTTATCACTCTCTACAACTGCCTGAAAGGAAGTTGTAGTGAGGTGGGGGTCGGTCTCTTCTCCCTAGTAACAAGTGATAGAACAAGGGGAAATGGCCTTAAGCTGCACCAGGGGAAGTTCAGGCTGGATATTAGGAAGAATTTCTTTACTGAAAGTGTTGTCAAGCATTGGAACAGGCTGCCCAGGGAGGTGGTGGAGTCACCACCCCTGGAGGTGTTTGAGAGACAGATAGATGTTGTACTTAGGGACATGGTTTAGTGGTGTTGGTAGAGCTAGGACAGAGGTTGGACTTGATGATCTTGAAGGTTTCTTCCAAGCGAAACTGTTCTATGATTCTATGATTCTATATATCGAGTTACCTCTTAATTATCTTCGAGAAGTCTCTCTGGGGTGTAGATTAGCTATACCATAGGCAAGTGCCAGACAGGATTTATTAACTAAGGTCAGAACTGTACTAGCATGGCTACACCACTGCTAGGGCAGGTTTTCAACAGGTTAATCTCTGGAGCTCCAGAGGCCCACAAACAATATCCTGCTATTGCTCTATACTATTCTTTGCAAGAAGTTCCTTTTAACAAGAGCTTATGAAGACAGGCTTTACCCAGCTATTGTTTATGAACCACACATACCAGTAGATGGAGAGGAAAAGAATTACCCTGACAGAAAACAGTTGTGATGGAAGAAAGCAAAAGACAAACAACAGAGGATAACAAGGTAGAGGTGTGTTATTTTGCCTTTTTTTTTTTTTTTTTAAAAAAAAAAAAAAGTTAGGAGGGAAGAAACTGTGAAGCAGTGAGAAACAAACCACGTTTTTTAAGGCTTTTTCCCTCTAGGGTTCAAAAATATTTCAAGTCATGCTTGATTCAAATGGAAGGCCAATAGTTCTTTAAAAAAAAAAAAAAGCTTTTTTTTTTTTTTCCAATGAAATCATTTTCATTTAAAGCAAACTGAACTGCTCTAACCTTTAACGGGAAATCCTTATTTGGGACACACAAGCTGATGTCCTTCCCCACATCCATGAAGATGGAAGCAAAGCAGTTCAGGATGGTTTGTCATGAGATCATCATCTAAATACACTTTCCCCAAGGATCCTCCATCTCAGGTATTCCCTCCCTCACATTCTAAACTTGGGAGTGAAAAAATCCAACTTTTTTTTTTTTGGCATCTTTTCCTGCCTTTCAACCTTTCATACATGCTGCTCTCTCTTTAGTGAGATAAAAAACAAGTCTTAAACAGAGCTTTGAAGAGCGATCTATTGGTGTCTTTCTAAAGTACTTTCGCTGTCTTACTTATCCAACTAAATCTAAATGCTGTTGCCAGTTATTTATTTGGTGATGACTCAAAATAGAATGATTCAGCTCATGCAGCTGGCACAGATTCAGGAAAACTGATAGGCTGAACTTGATCAGATTTTTATCAGTTAAAATGTATTAAGCTTTTTAAAACATAAAAAATATGCCTAATATAGGTCAATGCAAAAGACCATGTAATCACAAGGAAAAGTTATTTTTGGATGTGAATGTATTGTCTATCAATTCTAGATTGTCCTTGTTTAGCAAAAAACAGAAGAGACATGCCACAGCACTTATGCATGAAGCTAGAGCTAGTGCTCTTTAAACAAAAGAATCAGCATGAGACCTCTGAGCATATTCTAAAACTAAAATCATTGAAAATGTTGTTGGAGTCTTATTATTTATTTTAAGGCTGAATCTAATTCTAGCTTTCAGACACTCAAGACTATTTACCAAATAAGGCATCAGATTGCTTAGTTTCTTTGAGATAAGCCATTTATTTCAATATTATTATTGGTAATCCAATCAACCAAAACTTGACATATTCAGAACCAGCTCTTCAGAATCATACTCTACAATTTTCTGGATTCCAGCAAGAAAGGTAGGAACAAAATTATCTTTTTTCCCCCCTCACATTGTCTATAAAGATTACAACTATTTAAATTGAAAAGTAAACAGCTTTTAATTATGTCCAACCACCCAACCGGCAGCATTATAAATACCATTTTATGAAACGAATTCAATCCGTAATTCGAACCCAAACTCTACAAAGATTAATCCAAATAATTACAGAAAAGGCTTTTACAATAATGGAACTAAATTTGTTCTGCTGAAATGACCAAGAAAAAGTTCTAGGTGTTTAGGCCTTGGTAAAGGCTTTGGAGCTTTTAGCTATGGAAGCAACAAGAAGGGCTTTCCAGCTTACATCAGCTAACAAGCTAAAGAGATAAATATGTTCCTGGGTATTCAGGGTTTTAAAGATAGTTATACAACAGTACCTGGATATTTGTATCCTAGAAATCCTAAGAAGGATTCCTCAAAAAAAGTTCTTTGTCACAGGGAAACAGCTTAAGGGTCCACCCCAGGGCAGAATATTTAGCGCAACCAGCTGCATTCCCTGGTTCAGGGAGCTCTGCCACAGGCATCAGAACTGCTGGACTGATATCGCCAAGCAAAGTGAAGACATGCAAGTGCGGGAAACGGTCTAATGGGCTGAAGAAGTGGGGCAGCACTGACATCCTGGCTGACTGTCTTAACTCGGATTTAGGCTTAGGCGCTGGGGATCAGGAGTAGCATTAAGGATAAATAGTTCTGCACCTCTGTTTGATAAAGATGGCCATGTCAAATGGCAAGAAAGTTTTTCAGGAAGGAGAATGTCCTCAGTATCTGTAAGATGACCCAATCATGGTTCAAATTCCCAAGAAGACAGCAGGATATTGCAGTGGAACAGCATGATGAGGATGAGGATGACTAGATAAATTAAATTTGGAAAAGCCAGAGTGAAATGAGAAACGATTCAACTACAGGAAAGAACAGTTCTATCTATCTGAATGAAATATTTGAGAAGGAGAATCCTTTTATTGCTGCAGCAGAATGATATCATGGGCCATATGTTCAAAAATTGGTTACATATTCAGGAGTTTTCTGAATCTGCAAAGGTTCATTCTGCGAAAGTCTGCGAAGTTGCGTTCAAATCCCAAAGAAACATTAGGGGAAAACATTAAACAGAATATATTTGACTTGGACTAGAGTATAGCCTGATGCAACTATCTATATTTCAATTCGTGTTTTGGATTTTAGCTGACAGAGAGAGTTAGTTAAACGCAGTTGAACACAAGAATTCCCTATGAAAACAAGAAAGAGAGAAGAATGTGGTTTTTAGTTTTAAGACTCTTTGAGCACCAGTTCAGCAACTCTATTCCTGTCCTTGGATTCAGAGAGACATGCTCTTCAACTACAGTTGTACAAGCTAACAAAAGTTTTGGTAAGACCTCTGAAAAGAGAGTCCAGACCAGATAAAGTTGTGATGAACTGTCACAAAACAAGTGGCTTTCTCATTTTAACTTAACTAGACAGAACAATTAGTTATTGAGGAAATACTCTGGGAAAACAGGATAGAGTTCATTATGTGTACAACATATTGGCAAGACATCAAAACTAAAATGTCATGAAAACTTATAGCAGTCTAGGGAAGTAGAAAAAAAAATCTTGTCAAAGACTGATACAAGTTAAATTCAACATGTTAGAGAATGACCACTATGAAGATTCACTCCCTTTGAAACAAAACCAGCTGAAAGTACATGAAAACCTTGAGATACATGAGACAGTTGATAAAAAAATTAAACAATACAATACAGGTTTTTCAAATTATAAACCCCAGGCCTTGTTAGCCAGTCAATTCCCTTTATTGGCAAAACTCTCCTAAGGCTGATTTTGAAAATCATCCATCGGTGTTCCATTTAGCTACATTGCAAAAAGAAAGAAAAATACATAAAGTGAAAAAAAATCCCACAGCTTTAACAGCTGAGTCATGAAGATATTCTCTCAGAGAGGGGTGGAAGGTTCATAGCCTGATTCCTGAATATGTTTCATTGTAATAATGAGATACAAAGAACAGATTGTTTGGATATTTCTAGAACAGCTGGCAAGATATCACAGCATTTTTTATGTATTATCAGCTTAATTTACATAGTTTTACCTGTTCCACTCATTTCCATGACCCATAGCTGCTGACCTGAAATGGAATAAACATATACTTTCTGAATTTACAGTAGAACTATTTAGCAAGCAAAATGTAACTGGGCAAGACCTAATGATTTATTCACCACAATTCCTTCTTTTGGTAGTAATTGACATACAGTACTTCGGGGAGAAGCAAAAGTTTATCTCCCCAACATTAAATTACCTAGCTACAGGCCTTTTTAGCCAGAACATTATCCAGTCACTTTAAAAATCCAGCCTGTGCCTAAATTTGAAATGACTTTCAGATCTCCATTCCACGAATTAAGTATTTAATTTTGTACTAATGTGTCAAAATAATCTAGCTATTTTTTGGAGTGATCCCTTCTTCTAACATTTTATCACTGTAATATTATACACAAATGAAAATTAGACTAATTTACTATGCTTTTCATATTCTTTATGTATCACATTGATGTTTCTTCCTGGGTTCTATAATGTAATCATATTGTTTACTGTCCTGAAAAATACCACTGCATTTCTAAGTCATTCATTCAATAAAAATGCTTAGCAAACACGTTTATCATCCACTGATTTCTTCTGTAGACTTGTCTGAATTTTAAACATGCTGAGCACGTGTAGCTCCCACTGACTTCTTTAGAAATCAGAAGCAAGCTTCATTTTTTTCCCTCCAAAGACTGACATCCACACAGTGAGACTTGGTGTATTTGTTTCCCCACGATTTGGCACTGCGTGTTAGAGATGAAAGAATTATCTTTCATCTACCATTCAATAACCAGCTGAATTTAGCGTGAAATCTTTGCAGTTCTTAAAGGGTCTGGATGGCTTTCAAGGCAACTATCACATTTTGTCAAGTTTCAGAGTTGGTTTGCGTATTGTGGCATAAGATCCTGCAGCATCTTCTGCTTGCTTGTAGGAGGTAAAGAAGTTATTCACTAAATAGAATATTTCTTAAGAAGTTTTCAGATCAAAGATACAACCCAATTATTTGGCAATAAAACATTTATTTCACATCATCAGCGTGCAACACTTAAGGACTAATTTTGTTTCCAAGCAGCTGTCCACAGATGGTGAACATTTAACAAAGGTATTAGTTCAGAGCTTTTCTACCCAAGTCAACTGAAATAGCATCTTGGGCCATAAACAGCTGCTATCTAAAGGGTGTATCAGTTGGGAAGTATGTATCAAATTAAAACTCAGTTCTTCCTGCTTTTCAGGCTGAATGGTGCTATACATAATAAAGAAAATTCACAGGAGGTTTGGTTTTTGGTTTTTGTGTTTGGTTTTGGTTTTTTTTTCCATATCATCCGAACATTTACATCTCTTGGTTTGGAGAACTAGATTGTTGCCCTTAGAATAGATTTGGATAAAATACTGGAAAAAAGGGGTTGGGGGGTGGGGGGGTGGGGAGAAGAGATGGAGCAGAGACAGAGCATGTCGCTACTAACCAGAAAGCACGGAGAAAGAAAGTATTGTTAATAATTAAAAATGAGATGATGGATGCTACTCAAAAACAACATGCTAGGAGTTGCCTTTTGGTGTGTTAAAAGAGTTTGGCAAGTGAGACATCCAAAGGCCTGGAAGTGAACCGGGAAATATTGGATTCCTAGTTGTGCACAATGTCAAGTATCGCTTCAGTAGTTTTCACTGATGAATTTAGAGGAACATTTGACACTCAAACAACTTTTAGACAATTGATGGGGGCTAGGACAGTACATGTCTGATGACAGACAGCATGCTGCACTGGCAGATGTTAACAGGGGACTTAAAAATTTCAGTTCCCTCTCATCAACATTTTTGTGCCTGAGCAGGAACTTCATGTCAAAAAGATTGCCTAGTTACTGTGTAGAAAGTCAGGCGTATAGTTGGGGTCAGTTTTTAATTCTCAGGTTAAGAATGTTCACAAAAGGTAGATTAGACTCAGCAGGTTGCTTGCTTTAACTGATGAAGAGACAAATACATTTGCAGAATTTAGTTCCAGGTTATACAGACAATTCAAAGCAGAACACCCTTGCTATCCCCCTAGATCAATTTTCTTTTTTTTTTTTTTTTTGGTGTGAATATTCTTTTTTTTGTGATGATTAAAGTTTTTACTTCCAATTTGAAATTCTAAGAATTCTTCCAGCATGGTTGCAAAGTTTTTTTATTGCATTCTGCAACCAGCTGTGATCTGTGATTCTATTAGAGAGTCAAATGTCTATTGTCTGATCCTCGTACAGTACAATTCTTACATTTTTACCCCCAAGGTTTCTTTGTTTCCATTTTAACTGTCATCTCCAGAGAAAACTTCATAAATACAAATTGTCTTACACAGATATAATTACGTTGAGTTGTGCTGGTTTCCCCAGATATCTGAGATATAAAAGGAGAAAACAAAAGAAACCTACTTAGCAATTCTTCTCAGCACAGTCCTGAAAAACTCGAGGCATGGACCATCTGCCGACTGCCATAAATAGACAGAAGGCAGATACTACAGAGGAGCATTCTCTTACTATCTATGCCATCAGTGTGATAACCATAGTTGTGCAAGAGGTAGGGAACCTCAAAGCTCCAAGTTTACTGCAGAATGATATATACTGGATTTTATATGGGAGAAACTATGCCACCCAGTGGAAGTTTAAAATTAAAGAAGAAAAAGTGGTGGGAGAGAAGAGGGAGAAAAAGATTGCCCTGATATTTCAACTTCAGAAATTAAACTAATAAAAAACTATTTAGCTAAACAATTTACCAGCAAAAGATTAAAAATTGTATGAGGAAACTACTATGATACTCACAGCTGATTTTCATTGACATCAGAGAAAAAAATCTTCAAACTGGTTAGGGCTTCCCAAAGCATCTAAGCAGAACTTCAACTGAAGTTCAGTCTGCCATAAGCAGACCTGCTGGAATATGATGCAGCATCTGTTAGTCTGGGGTTTCCTTTCCAAGGAAATTACTGGACGCGGGGTGTAGAGAGAGAGTGAGGACTAAGCGAGTCTGGTTTGTTACCCAGCACAGAATCGAAGTATAGGTTTAGGCAAGTCCAGATCCAGCGGGACACAGGCACATCCAGGGCCACTAGACATATTCAGTATGATTTGTTAAAAGGAGCAGTATATATAAATATAAAATATTGACATAAAATGCAAAATACAGTATAAATATAATATCTATTTTACACCAATATAAATATTGTTATAAAAATGCACAGTCTACATAAATATAAAAGTATTTAATAACTTACATTGGTAGAGTTTTAAGGAAAAATTGTTGAATATCATACTGCATAGGAAGATAATTTTTGGATTTCAATGGCAAGAAACAATCAGTTTCTGAAGTAACACTCCGAAGATCTTGTTTCTCCCCTGTCAGCTTGTCCACATTTCTCTCTTCTTTTTCTTCAAAAAAATGTTCTTTTTTTTTTCTTTCCTCACACACAGTTACACATTCTAATGAAGCCATTTCAGGAAACCTTCACTGGTATTCAGGTGGGGCTTCATTTAAAGGATGTGTAATGTTAGTTATCTAACAGGGAAAGCCCCAAACAGGAGCTATTTGCTACATCATACAAAATCAAGTACTTTGTGAAATAGTTATTTCTCATTAGTATGACCTGGAACTTCCTTTTGTACCTTTAACAGATGACTAATCTAATGCTGAAGTTTGGTATTATGGTTTCAAATTAAACCTTAATAGTGGAAAATGAAGTTACAGAAAAGCTGACAGAGATAATCGTATTTCATGAATAAGGCAGCCTATCTACGTTATCATCTCAACAGAGTGACTCCCTAGAACCTTGAGGTAAAAACAGAGGACAAGCAAATGCTTTGCAAAAAAAGTGCTGCTGTGAAAATGGACCTATAGTTACATTAAAAGAAGCGTTAAAATTAGTGTACTGTGTAATAGCATCATACTTAAACTGCCATACTGACAGAGATGCCTGCCTCTTTGGGTGTAGCTGCACATTTTCCTCCAGTGCCCGTGGCAAAGTGAGGAGTTCCTGTTTTCCTAGCTGTCTAGTTAAGGGATTTCACTCCTGTACTCCTATGTTTCCCAGGTATGTGCTGAATCTGAAAGCCAGTCTTAACTTGGTGCCAGTTAAATTACCATGGTTTAAAAAACCTCCCCAGCACTTTTGGACAGTTGCTTCATCAACGTATGTCCATGCCATAAACAGTTGCTTCATCTTTCTCAGTTGGGATAAACTTCATTTCTTTTATTTTTTCTGGCAGAGTACTTAAAAGATGAAGGATTTTTGCATGATGGCCAGTACAGCTTCTTACCTATATAAAGTTGCAACTCATTTCCTAGTCAAATTCTGGGCTGGGATATTATGCTTCAGCAAACTGCAGCGACTGCTGTTTTACTAAACAAAGTGTTAAAGCCAAACCAAAGATGATAGAATTTTCTACAGTATGCTTTGTATTAGCAAACAATGCACCACCGTGGCAATAACAAAAACTATTTTTGTAGGAACTCATCTTTCCTCACAACAATTCTATTGTATTTTACAGATTCTTTTCTCACCTTACTCTTCCCAAAGTTTTTCCAACTCTTAGGATGCAGATATATAGCACAGCAAAAGGCAGATAGACTGGCACTCCTCTGACCCCAGTGAGCCTGTCTAGGGGATTCAACTCCAACTATGTGCTATTTCTCTCTGGCAGCTGGTCCCCATTTCCCTGCAGTGGCCTGATATCTAATGTTCCCTTTCTATGTAATAAAATGTTCCCCCATATGCCGTGCTACAAACTACTTTTATCTCTCTTTTTCCATCTCTTCCCTCCACCATGCATGCCTGCAGTCCTCCCAGTGCTCAACTTCAAGGATCCTTTTGCCCCCACCTGAAGCTCTGTCACAGACACGACTCCCCCACAGAGAGAAGTAGTCTTTCTGAAAAAGTGGTATGAGAGGACAAGATTTTTGGTTTAATTACTATTGTGAAGGAAACATGTGGTCATTCTCTTTTTCACTATTATTCCCTTTCCAGGAAAGCCAGAATGGATGACTCGTGTGGGCACACACTTGTCGGTTATTCCAGAGTTTACACTTGTAACAAAGAACAGCTTTGAAGTGTAAAGTGTTCTGTTGTTTCAGTGGGTGGAAACCGAGGCACCGAAGATGAAGTCGACATTAGATTACCTAGTGTGTGGAACAAGCACGTAAAAAGAAGAGGTTTTATGAAGACTATAAGAAAGCCTAACATATGCACCAGACCAGAAACACGCGGGAGGGAAGGAATGTATAAAGGGATAGCAAACCTGTGCATCCTGTTTCAAACGAATGGGTAATAGTGAACTCAGCCTTGGAAGAAATCTAATGAGCAGACAACTGAACAGTGGTTTGCCTGTGAATTATCTAAACCCTGAACACTCCTGGTAGAAGCAATACAAAGGGTGAGAAGGGCTGAGCTCAACTGTTTGGATCTTGTTGGTAAATGATATGAGCACAACAATGGCTTCTTGTTATTGTGAGCATGTGAAGGAAGGAACTGAATCTCTTTGGACAATGAAGTTGATATAGATGGTACTGCAGAAGTTATTTCACTGCTACTTGGAATGCATGGGGTCGCACAAATGTATCTGACCTGTTTTTAAAATGCTAGGAATATTTCTGCCAAGTGGTGGAAAGGAGAACAAACCCCGTCTTTACAACAGGATCCAAACTAGTCAAAGGAACTAGTTCTAAGAAATGGCAAAAAACTCTAATTGGCTGATTAGAGCAGTGGATTTCAAGCCAGAACTCAGTTTAGGGTGGATGTTAAGACTATGGAAAAGTTTTGTACAAGAACTCAAGCTACTTATGTACATGAACCTAACTGACATTTAATAAACTGAGTGGTGCTTGCATAAACTATTTAGTGCATAGTAAGGTTAAAATAAGAAAGGAGCAAAGCTGGATAAAAAGTTTTCTGCTCTCTTCACCCCTGCTATTTGTTCCCTCTCCTCCATGCTGATGGAACAACAGTGAGTGCAGTGAATTGGATCAGGGAATTGATCTGGAAGCAAAATGAGAAAACACTCTAAAACTAAAAGGTGGAAATGCATCAGGAAAGATAACTGTCCTAAGAGCAGGTAGATCTATGCGTCCACAGACATAGATATTCTGTTCTCATTAAAGTAGTAACTTTATTTTTTTACACAAATTGTGCATTCAGCACAATGCAAAACCTTTACTGCCATTAATAGTTGTGTGCACGTTGTTAAGAGAAGACCCTTGCTCAGTAAGGTTCCAAAGAAAGACTGAAAGAACTGTTGAGTGTGCTCCATCACTTATTCCAAGGCCAGGTCTATATTTTACTCTTGTCAGGATGGCTCTACAAGGATATACTATGTAGGCTATGCTGTTCCAGCAAAACATTTTCTTATATTATTATTATAATAGTAATGAAATAATCCTATTATACCAGCAAAACTACACATACAACAAGCAGTGCAGTTTTGGCACTATAGCTGCAGCTCTACAAGTGATGTGAAGAGACAATCTCATGAAAAGACTGGACTGTATGACATTGAGTATTATCTTACGCTACAAAATGGTGTGTAGAACATACTGTGGAATTTGTTCTGTTTTGGATGGGAAAGGCAGTCTTTTTTTTATCTCTTCACCAGCTCAATAGAAACATATTTTCAGAATTATGTATATACTGTAAGTGCTCTTCTGTAAACATCACTCAAGAGTAATACAATAATATAACTACACATTTAGCCTGCTAGCCTCTGGACATAAAAATGACTGAGAATGCAGGGTTAAATACCAATAAAGAGTTGTGGCAAATAGCAAAGTAGTATCATTCATGCTGCACTTTATCTGTAAAAAACTGCCATGTGTGTATACATATTCCAGAATATATAGTATAGTATGTTGGAAATGGTTGCAGAGCACCAAATCTTTTCATCCGAAGTGCAAGAGATGGGATGACTTGACAGCTCTGGAGTCTCTGAGTAAAATTAGATATTACAACACTCTCCTCATTCTGTCTCAAGTGAAAGGCTGAAGTATATTCTGCTTAAAATGCATATTTACAGACACATATAGAACATCAGCAACTGATCATAACTAAGATATTTGATGCATTAAAGAGCATTAACTAATTCCCATTAAACTCCTTTCATAAATTTAAAATCCGAGGTATGTTATTTGGAGAAAAAAACATTCATGTAGTGGCCTTACAACGTTAACATAGTCCTGTGAAACCCTTAAAAATAGCAGAAAATGCAATATTTATTAGTAATTTGAAATAGCACTCCTCTGAATTCAGCTACTGAAGTCCTAGAATGTGCAGGAGACTACTGTATTTTTTGCCATTAATTTCATGACAAGCACACTGCCTCTCTGACCAGGGTTGCTCTGTGATCACTTCTTGCCTTATTTTCATCAAAAAATGAGCCAACTTAATATAAAGCATAGGTTTCTGCTAAACTGACTTGTTTTGATCACTCAGGGAGTGACCCGGGAATGATCAAATGAGCAGTTAGGCAGCAGAGTGTGACAACCTTCAGCAGAGGAGACAGTGGCACTGCAATTCAAGGTAGGCAATTAGCCAGCCCAGAGCCTGATTACTTTTGTCTTGGTTTGAAAGACACGTGTCTGCTGAGGAAGGCAGGAGCCTCCCTTGAAATGGAAAATGCAACCCCCTTCCCTCCAAATTATTATCATTTTGAAATTAACGGGCCTTCAGGCAAAGGTATGGGGAATAGGAATAACATTTCGTTACTAATATATATATATATATAACACAAGGCAGGGAAAAAAAACCAACCCACTGGTTTACACTGACAGAGTCAGAAATACAACCTGGCACCCTGTTAGGGTGGCAGTAGCAGTCCGATAAGATGCTGGCTACAGTCCTCCTGAAGTGATGGATGTAGTTCTGTTGAAGCAGCGATCTTGTAAAAGGGTCTGGTCTTCCTCCGAAAGTCCAGTGGTAGGTAGGTAGCTCTTGTCCTCTGGAACTCCAGTGGGGGGGAAAAACTCCTCCGGGAACCCAGTGGAAGAAGGCTGCTAGGGTGTTCGAGATCTCAGTTTTTATTTAGCATGGACTGCTTGGCTCCTTCCCCCCGGGCGGAGCATCTCACAATGGGATGGGGAGTCGTGGGGCAGTTCCTTGATGGGCCATTAACAGGAGATAGTCCAGGAGCGAGTTATCGATGGGTCAGGCGATAAGGCATTGTTGTGCCCAGTAACAGGAGATAGTCCAGAGGGGGGAGGCAGGGAGCACCGCCCCACCTGGTCTCAACAGCTCCTGAAGATGGTAATAGAATATTTTTTTTCTTCTGGCACATTTTACACTGTAACCTAGGACAACTTTGTAAGGCGAAATCACTTAATGTGGAGAAATACACTTGGAAAAACACAGCACTTGATTCTCATCACCGAATTCTCAGGAAGAATCATACAATACCTCCAGTTGGAAGGGACCCGTAAGGATTATCAAGTCCAACTACCTGCTCCTCGCAGGACAACCTAAAGATAAACCCTGTGACTAAGGGCATCATCGAGATGCTCCCTGAACTCTGACAGGCTTGGTGCTGTGACCACTTCCCTGTGGACCCTGTTCCAGGGACCAACTGCCCTCTCAGTGAAGAACATCTTCCTAACGTCCAATCTGAACTTCTGTCCCAGCTTCATTCTGTTTCCTCGTGTCCTATGGCTGGTCACCAGAAAGAGGAGATCAGCACCTCCCCCTCTGCTGCCCACCCAGAGGAAGCTGTAGACTGTGATGAGGTCTCTTTAAAAGTGAACCATGCTCCTGTTCATAAAACAACAAGTTTAGCTATTTACCTTGTTTCATCCTTTGTGTCTTTAACAAAGCAGCCCTTCAGCTACTCTCAAAGGAAAGCACACAAATGATCTTCCTGATGCACTCTTTTCAGTCAGATATCTATGACCAGAAACAGGACCTGGTGGTGCTTTTTGTCCTGTAGATGCCCAAGATGAAAACAATCTGTTTCAGATATGAAATAATAATAACAAAAGAGTACATATGCATAAATACTTAAATTTATTGGCTTTTTTTTTTTTTTTTTTTTTTCAAAGGGACAAATCATATTGCCCGTATGTGCAGGCATGCTGGGCTAGGGCTTCTCAAAATCCAACTCTTCTCAGATTACTTTTAAGTGTGTTGATTTTTTCTCCCCAAAACAATGTATGTCAGTAAAATCTAAAGGGCAGAAAAAGGTGTGGGAAGTATGCAAAGAATCAATTGTTCTTCCTCAAATCTTCCCCCAGAAAATCCTCTTTTACCTGCTTCCTAACCTCTTGAAATAAAAGAGTGGATATGTGTACCTAGTCCAAACATGATATATGATAGTACCAATAAATGCAGTAGACAGACAGAAACAGTTTCACAGCACACCATAGTAAGGATGTCAATTGGTTACAGACACCCAAATAGGTTCTCCAACACCCCTATGTTTGTTTGCTTTGCTAGCCAACCAGCTCATTGCTTTTCCAGTGGCTAATGTTATAAATTTTCTCAAGGAGTCAAATGATTTGTGGATCACAATTACACAAAACTGACATAGATGGGTGACTTGATTTTATATTTTTAAACACAAAAATTGATTTGATAGTGTATATTGACTGCTCAAGCAACAGGGGTATTTGACATATTTTAAATGAAAAAAAAAAAAAGAACTTATCAGTAAAATTTTCCTCCTACAATGCACTGCTTTTCTGTACACTCTGTACTCTGTGGAGTCATTTATATGCCACAAATCCAAATGAAGCATGATTGAGTATATTATTGATATGAATACACCACGAGTATGAACGATCTGCTTTGATTCACAACCACAACAACCATTCCCACGAAAATTTTCTGTAATGATGAAGTTTTCTCTCCTGTCAGTACAGATTGTCATTAAAAACATTGAAGAAAAGATACAGAATGGTAGGACACTGGTGTGATAATCAAGAATAAAACGTGAGTTTGCAAAGAATGGTCTTTGTGGTTTCAGCTTTCAGAACTAGCTAAAATAATGTATGAAACCAATTTTTCTTCAAAACCAGCTTCTTATACTGTCACACATCCTGAAATATTCTGGATATCAGTTTTGTATTCTTTATGAGTAAGAACTTTGCTGAGGCTGACTGTGCTTTATATTGGTTTTACTGTAACACCAACATATGTCCCAGCAAGAACACAGCATGCTGGAAGACAGGCGTACTTCAGTCACATATTGGGGAAAGAATAGACCAGCACAGAAAATGGTGATATAGCAGCCATTAAGGTGATTTTACATTACCCTCAGATGTTAAACAAATAGTTAGAACACTGACACGATAATGGAAAATTGTTTAAGTTAATAAAAAGAAAAGCTATTAAAAAACTCATAATGTCAAGAAATTCTTTAAGCTTTTAGTGATGGGAAACAGAATCATCCAGTGGAATGCAAACAAATGTTTCTGTCAGCTATAAAGAGATCTGGTCTCCATTACCAAGGCTGTCATGACATCTTGTATTTGTGAGGTGGACTTTTGAAGAAGTCAGGTGTCTTTGTCAACATCATGTGCCTGTGTGAACTGCAAGTACCACCTGGATCGGCTCTATCCCTCTGCAGCATCCATGCTGCTTTTCATAGAAATGAGTCTTGCATTTTTAATCATGTTGCCTATATTACAGAAACTTTTGCCTCTGACCCACACATATGGTAACACAGAGCCCTTGCAGCCAGAGATGAGTCAGATCAATTAGGCCTGATCTTCTCTCTTTCTAAATTCCAAGTCCGCCTGAACTGATTGCAACAGCAAGGATCCACAAAGGAAAGCAATGAAGAGCGCAGGTTCCTGAAGTATACCAAAATCAGTGAGAGTTCTCAATTCTTTTAATGAGACATGTATTTCATGAAAAGGTCTGTCATTATTTTCTTGAGGCTTAAGAAAGTTACAGTGGAGACAAGAATGGTGACAGCAACACAGGCAGCATTTTCCTCAAAGTTTTAATATGCATTATGCTCCTTATTTGTTTAATTCTGAAAAATGCCTCAACAGAATGAATGCCATTTGTGATTTACATTAACATGAGAATGTCGCTGGAAATGGGTACCTGCACACATACAGAACTGGAAAAATCAAAGGTTTTGCCTCCTCACCAATTCAAATTTTTAACTGTATTTTTTTAGAAAAAAAAAAGAAAGAAAAAAAGAACAACAACAAAACGCTCAACTGGACCCTACTGTGTTTTAGAACTAGCAAAAGTGTGGCCATGGATGAACTGATCCAAAAGAAACCCTTGCCTGGGAAAGAAGAAACAGGGTTCGTTTCCTCTGTCATGGGCCACATAAACAAATTAATCCTGAAACCACAGTCACTAGACTGGATGAAAATTAAATAGGGGTAACTGGCTGCTTTTCACTATCTGCCTAGCCTTCAAGCTTAACTCAACAGTCCTTTCTATATCCAGCATCCTCCCCCATACCACCCCAAAACTTGGTCTTCTATTAGTCATAACACTAACCTGATGATCCTCATGAATTCCCACTTTGAGTTTGGGCTCGTCTTGGGGACAGTCCATGAAAAGTTTGATCCTGATGAGTCTTTCTTACTCTCCTTTACAGTAGTTGCCAGCCGAGATCAAGAACTATTGTGGGATGCTGGGATGAAACTGGATCTGAAGTAACTGTGTCTACGTGAAGGTTGTGTGTTGTTAAAGGTACTGTTGGGCTGATAAGCACTGTTGGTCTGGTAAGTATTATTAAAATACAGTTTATATAATTTTAACAGGCACACTAATCTGTTTTTTTCATTGTTTTGCCCATTCCCAAATATCAAAGAGATTTGTAGCATCTTACATATAGACAAAATGATGTGCCTCCGTCACAAAAGATTCCAGTGAGATCTGAAATTCCAGCCACTCTTTCTCAACTCACAGACCAGTGAAACACATTGGGGTTTGTATATGATTACCTGTTCTTGTCTTAGTTTTTAACTTGCTGTGCATGCTATCACAGCAGCATTGCTTGCACTTGGGACACGGAGAAAAGTTTGAGAAGATATAGAAAGCAGGTTCTCATTATAACATGTAATTACATCATTTTCTCAGATTATATTTCAGCAAAATACTGTAAATTCCTTGTTTTCACATAAAAATCTTTGTATGATATTGATGTTATGCCTCTGATCCATAAAAATTATTTTTACATTAAAAAGGATATTAGTTTTCCCTGGCATCAGCAATTCCTAGGGTCTTTTGGAAGAGGTGCCAAGCTCCACTTGTCCCCTTCGTGGGTCCTGGCCTCAGAAGTTGTCTGCTGCAAGATCTTGTCCATGTAAAAAACTCTTGCATGACTCCATTAGCAGCTAGGATTGCAAGAAAACAGCACTATTGTATTACTGTATTTGATTACTTCTAGCAATACCATAAAAAAAGCGCAATTGATTAAAAATTGCCTTTAACACTGTTGTAAGCTCATCTTCTTTCTTTAAAGTTAAGTCAGTAAAAACCGCCTTGGGTCTCTGATATGCTTTTGTGCTACCCTAGGCAGACACACTGTATTGACTTAAGGTGGACACTTGTGGAGAAAATCTCTGCCACGTGATTTCGCTTTTGCCTGAGAAGCTGTTAATTCTGTTGGTAGTGCAGTCATTGAGGATGAGTTATTCAGTCACTTAGCAACTGCTCTGGCAATCCCCTTAAAGAGGAAAAAGCGTGACAAAAGTACGAGTGCGGGAACAAGTGGAAGTTATATGACTACCCTGGTGCTGCTTACAACATTGAACTTTAAGTATCTAGTGGAGTTTTTCAACTTGTGGAAGCCACTGAGTCTGCAGTGGGAGCATAAATTTGGCACCTACACTTAAACAGGGAGAACACGTTTCCTCCCCATAAAGGTAACATTAGCATGATGTGACTGTGATAAAGTCCCTCATGCTTTATTGCTCTTTTTCTCTTTAACTGGAGAGCTCAGGAAGCGTCCTGCAGGAAATGAGAGTACCAGAAAGCACAGAGAGAGCAGAAAGGCCCCACTGTGACAGGAGGACTTACTCTTGCTACAGCTTTTCTCTGCACACCCAGTACATTCCCTGGTGCACTTGCTCTGTCTTGGTGTTTTCAGGCTCAAAGGGGTCCAATTGTGTGTGAGAGCATTCTGGAGGGAGCGTGAAAGGGTGGATGTAGTGTACTGTGAAGTTAGGCTGAATAAAACACGGTTGTGCTAAATAGATAACACAGGAGAGTTTCTAGGGGTACTGGGCAAGATGGGAAGTGAGAGTAAGAAGCAGGAAAACGGAAGGCAAAGGTTGTATATATAGGGAAGAGATAAACGCATTAAGTCCATGGTAAGTTTTAAGCTTTCCCCTCCTCCGCCCTTAGTTATCAGATGCTGTTGCAAACCAAAATTAATCATCTGAATTAAAAGGCCACATGACCAGGAAATCCTACTGAAGCAGTGTTGTTCCCTACGACATTTTTAAGGAAGTATCACCATCTTGTAATTCTCTGCTGTGTTCATTTGATACCACAGGCCGATGCTGCACCTCCTGAAACCTAAAACCAGTAAACACTATAAATGTTGCTAAAAATATTCTGTAACAGTGACACTTGTAAAACCATCCAAACTTCAGATGGAGCTGGGCAAGCAAATGTCTTGAAAAGTTTATAAATCGGGTTCTGGAGTACTGAACAACTGCAGGGTTGAAATTACAGCCTGTGAAGCACAGTCCCTATGTGTTGCCTCACTGTGGCAAGCAGGTAACGCTTTATTTGGAAATTATTAGGAAGGCATGCCTTCCCAGTAAATGATCCTTACAAGTTCCTTTTGAACAATAATACATTTAGCATAAGAATTTAGACTCTGGAGTTATTGAACTTTATGAGGTTGGCTTGGTTTCACTGTGGAACTCTGAGCTTAGAGCTTGCAGAGTTCTGGCTTTGTAAACACATATGTGAACAAACTTGCCAAAAATAGAAGTGAGATGCCACTCCATCTTTTTCTGAAATTATTTTCTATCATTAAGTGTTTCAAGACTCTTTCTGCCATAGCAACAAAAGAAAAAGACTTGCTTATTAGATTTTATATGTCACAGAGGGGAAATAAAACCAAACAAATATTATGCTGCACATCAAACCATGCACATACACAGCACATTAAATAGGGGAAAAATAATCTAATAAAGCTGGATTCTCTGTCATGAAACAGAGAAGCAAAATTGTTGGAGATACTGCCCAGATATTCAGATCCAGCCATCCAAGGCTATCCCTGGGAGGCCTATGCATTCAAACAGGACAGCTATCCGGAATACTAGTGTATAAGACAAATGTTGAACGCGTGACAGAAATAGGTGTTGTATGAAAGTCTGAAATAAGGTTTTTACTCTCATTAAGAAAAGTCTTTTAAGAGTTTTTTTTCTGTAAAGAAGTGATGTATTCAGCAGCTTTTATGCCATTCTCATCAATTGCAGTCTCACTGTACAAATAGTACTACATAAGCTGTATCAGTTATATTATACACTTAAACACGGATGGACCCCCACGGTTTGTTCAGTCAGGCTTTTCAAGAAGGTTGGAAAAAGCACTAGGCACAAAAATTGCAAGAAAATAATTTGTTTCAAAGACACTCTAAAAATTGCTTAGGAAATGCATTTAAAGGCAAGGAAATGACAAGTTTAGAGGATTTTAATGTTAGTTTACAGTTTGCAATGTGCCTTAAACCTGCAAGCTTCTTAGATTTAGTTCTCCCACTGTAATTGTTGCCATTAGTTTTCACTAATTACTAGCTTCTCTAGCCAGTTCCAGTAGTCTTCCCACCAACATCACTATAATCTTCTCCCAACTGCTTCTTCATCTAGCAACTAATTTCAGTTAGCAAGAACTAGTTCCAGTTTTAAGAGGAACCTTACATAGTCATCAGTAGGAAGAATGAGATTTCATGGAAAGATTTATAAGATGAAGGAGGAACCTTTTCCCATTTGCCCACAGGTGACAAGTTTTCTTTTATTAAAACTGGGGATAATAATACCTATCATCTACCTTTCAGGTGAATAGCTAATAACTAGTAGCTAACTGCTGAAATAAAGAATGTCTTCAAAAGCTGTATGTTATTAGTATTCAGCTGAAGGAAAAAAGAGTCTTCAGCGTGAGACATTAAAGGGTATAGAAATCTAATGGAAAGAAAACACAGGTCTCTGTTACCAAGAGAATGAAGTAGGAGACTAATGAGTGAAGACTTGATGTACTGAGAACTCTCAAGGGTCCCTCATGAAATCTGCATGAACCTTAGTTACTTAATATATTTTAAAATCGAGTCCAATAGTTTGTATTTGTAAGAAGCAGCACCAATAGCATGTGGGAGGTGAAGAACAACATCTCCATTAGTAAAGAATCATAGAATCATAAAACCATAGAATGGTTTGGTTTGGAAGAAATATGTCTTTGTTACCAAACTTGTAAGCAAGAAAAGTTAAACCTTCATTCATCTGAAATACAACACTGACAACTTGCTATCTCTCTCAACGACTTAAGGGAGGAGGTAGCATGTCTTTCTCCAGCTTTTAGAAATGTGTTGAACAGCTTTCTACAGAAGATGAATGTTCAGTACTTGGCAGAATAA
Organism: Leptosomus discolor; assembly: GCF_034619465.1. NCBI lineage: Eukaryota > Metazoa > Chordata > Aves > Leptosomiformes > Leptosomidae > Leptosomus > Leptosomus discolor. The sequence continues at coordinate 47,708,065 of NC_141395.1, read as the reverse complement.
GGCACATTTCTAGATGCTTGAGAAGTTTGAAATTTCTAACAAACGTTGAAGCCTTCCGTGCCACCAGGGTTCTAACGCTGATGTCACACTAAGAATGTGATTCTAGTATTATGTCCTGTGATCGCCCATCATCCATTTAAAAGCTAATAAAGTGCCTGGATTCACAACTTGTTCATGTTAATCTATCAATACGCGGCAGCTAAAATTAAGATTTCAGCACCTCCTTATTATTGAGATCAGCAGGGAGAAACAGGGCAGGCATGGTACTAACGGGGACTGTTACATGCATCAGAAAGTTAAATGCTGAGTTCTGGAAATCCCAGTAATTTTTCAGGTTGAAGAGTGCTGAAAATCATGTGTCAACTTTGGTGTTTCTGTTCCAATGTGTATTCTTATTTTTTTCCAAAGGCATATATCACATTCAAGGCTCAACCTATTCACAACCAAAGCTAGAGTGGGTTTTTTTTTTTTATGGTGCTGTGGTTCCCAGGACAGCACTGAGAGCTGGTTGGGCTGTGGGGAATCGGTTATGGGTGAAAGCCATTCACACCTATGGACTATGCAAGGTACTACTAAAGTCAAAGTATATGGTATAGCGAAAGAAATCTGTAAGAAAAGGGTATGAGCAGAGCAAATGCCATAGGCCAGCCTCTCTTCTTCTTCTTGCAAATCTGGTAAGAGGGAGAGCAATCACAGTGTCTCTCTTGCTGTCGCTTGCAAGAGAAGAGATGCTCACGTGTTCCTTTTCAGTTTTCTTTTAGCTTTCAGTAGTTCAGTTAATGCAAATTATCAAGTGAAGGGCCAGACACACGAGGTGAAGCAAGCTGACTGTGGAAGAAATTCAACCTCTCATGGTAACTAAGGATTATTCAGTGTCAGGATATGTACATTGTAACACATTAGGTCAGATTTCTGGCACAATTTTTGTGCACGGGTTGTTTGAGACATCAAAGGGAGCGGCAGTAGATTTATTTCCACAGAAAATAGGCTAGTTCCATGCTGGCCTGACTTATTGACATGTGCTACCCAATTGTTAGCCACATATGCTGTAGACATGCCTGAGCTACTTCAAACCTGAGGGTTTGCAAAGCTGCAGATTTTTCCTAAGAACCTGCCAGGATGCCAAAAAGAAAAAAGGGGGAAAAAACCTAGACAAGTTTTCGAAGTAGCAGCTGTATAATGGATCTAGTTTCTCCTGGATAAATGACAGCAAGATCTGACTTAAGACTCATCAGTGTACACAAAGTATTGAAGACTTGCAGACTCATTTTCATGTTTCTCAGCAGTTACATACCTTTCATTGACTGTGCTGAAAATACTTTGATAAGTAGCAGCCTGCCAGTAGGAGTAAAGGGTTTCAATCTTATGTACATTAATTATTAATTACAAATTTGAGACTGAGCTTGCCCTTTTTTGTTCACTCCTCTATGGCTGTCTGTTGTGATGATATATTCCAAGACTTAATTTGTTTAGATCTACATAGATTTCAATAAACAGTGGGTAGATGCTGATATGTGAAAAAGATAAGACGCCCACGAGTGCCAAGCACTGAATAAAATTCAGGTGTTTTACAAACAGTGTCTACAGATCACAGTTCAGGAATCAGAAGGAGCATAAATCCTGATATATTTGAACTTCTCCTTGGAAGGCTGCAGTGGAATTATCCACATGAACATTTAACTCAGAACCAAATAAGTGTAGCAGTCATGCTCCAGAGAGCATAAAGCATCAGTAATAACCCCACCAGTTTTGACATGCCAGGCTGTCAATCTAATGGTAGTTTTTAAACTCTAATATATCTTTCAAGGGAAGGGCAAACCTCGAAGGAAGCTAAAATGTTTCACTTTGGAATGACATAGAAAAACCCTTGGTCTTAAATTTTGTTTGTATTTACTAGGATACAAAAGAACATTTTTCAAATTATTTGTTGATCTCTGATGAACACGGAAAGAAAATATTACAGATCTCAGTCCAAGCCCTTCTCAACTTAATGATTTCTATAACCACACTGAACAAAAAAAGGACGAGGATTTCATTGCTTAGTATTTACATTTGTTTCAGATCAACCCTCCAGAATTCTTAGGAAAATTTATCAGTCTGATAATGTGTCTGTTTTTCAACATGCTGGCAGAAAATAACAACAACAAAAAAGTGATTATTCTACTTCTTTCTTGAGGAAAAAAAAGAAAAAAAAAAGTTATCCATTCCTTCCTAACCAACGTTTTTCCTAGGGCCAAGTGAGTAAACAGAACCATATGAAGACGCCAAATTTCCAAGGACTGAGCAGTTTAAATGTGTAGCAAATAAGCACATAGGTTGGTCATCGCCTTACCCACGACAATCTACGAACTGCTGAACTCAATCCCCCTCTGCTACTACAACTGAGTGGTGGTGATTATAGTTTTTGCACAGGCCTGAAATGTCTTTAGGTAACACATTCATTACAGTCCCTGCAGGAATTATCTCTGAATCTTACTTATACTCAGGTTTTCTCACACTGCTGGATGTAGTCTCTACGTTCATGCTGTGAGGTCCATTTAACTCCAAGTTTATTCATTGTGCAGATTATGTGATACTGTTGCAGCTCCCTCACATTTTTGGCACTTGTCTGGACTGATGTGGTGAATTCAGCTGCATTTTAAGGGTGAAATCACGCTTCATCAATACCCGTTTTTATGTTTGCTCATTTTATATATCATATGCAAAACCACTGTGGTCCGACTGCCAGCACTCAAGTCAGATCTGGGTAACTGGATGCTTCCGTCTGGTCCATTGCCTCTTCTGAAAAGCAAGCAGAGAAGAGGCTTTTAGTTCTTTCTCTCAAGCTGCCTCTTGTGCTTGTGCGTGGTGTGTACGTGTGCTGCATGAATGAAGAAGGGGACCAGCTCTGGAATGCATCTCCTGCTGCAGGGGCACACAGGTCCCATTTGAGAGCCAGGAGCTACTAATGCTATACCAGAGTGAATCACAAAGGTGTCCTCACCCCCAGGAGGGGATGCAAGGTACTTGGTGAGAGGAACCATTCTGAATTCAGATCCCTTCAATCTAGAAATGCTCTGCCAACTCAGGCACTAACTCAGGAAATTGTGTTTTCTTTTTCTGAAACAGAAATGCTCCCCAGTCACTGATATAGAGACAGGTAATCCTCTAAAATTTGGCAAATCTCAGTTGATACTTCCCGGCATAAAGGCAGCTCCCTGGCAAAGAAGCATTTAACAAACTTGAGTCTCCATTTCAATCAACGGATCAATCGGTTATTTTCTATCAATTGTGCTATTAACAGTTATGTGTTGTACTGATCTCACAACAGACATGGCGTAATATTTTACTGATCAAGTCACAAGTTCTACCTAATCCCCAGAGTCACATATTTTAACCCTTAGTTTGTCAAAAAACCCTCTTTTTTCCAGTCCTAGATTCTAAAGTTTTCAGGTTGTTTCTTTTTTTTGTTTGTTTTAAATTTCATTTTCAATTGGTCTATTTCACAAATTTGGAAGTTCTAGGTTTTTCATTTCCCAGTTTTATTAGATCATTTGTGGGTTTATTTGCTTGTATTTCCTAAAACAAACACATACGATTTTGTGAATGTGATTTTATTAGTAAATGTAGGTAAGCTTCTTGTCTTCTCCACCATGGGGCAATTTGCTCTTTAATATCTTTTAGCAATTGCCATTTCTTTCCCCCTTCATAATTTCCTTCTAAGAGTTTCTTCCTGCTAGTTTCCTGATTAAATGCTGTCTTTCGAACTTCAGGCTCCATAGTGGATTCAGTGTTTGTGGCCATTTTCAGGAATTTATCTTCCACCTTTAATTCTTCCTCTTACTTAAAATATGGTCACAATCTAACATCTTTCATTTTACCAATGTGGTTGTTCTTGTCAGTCTGCCAATGGCCTATTCTATCGTCTTCCCCAGAAGCACGCAAGTAAATACATATCCTTTCCTGGGTAGGAGTAGACCCACTGCAACTCATCTGGAGATCCTACACTTCCCGTGATATGAGCTGACTTCCACTCCTGCCCACCCTGTCCATTCTAAGACAGAAGAGACACAGGTCTCTCCCCTCCTTGCTTACAACTCTTTATCGCTACTGTCTTCCCTTTTTCCCCTTCGTCTCCACCAAAGACAGTCAGTGAATGCTGCCTCTTCCTTCTCCTCGAGCTTCAGCATAAGGAAAGTTCAGAAAGTCAGTATGTACATTCTGACCATACAATAGGTAACTTACTACCCTTTTTTATCCTTTTCTTCTTGATCCTGCTATATCCTTCCATACCAGTTTTCTACCCCTGTGTCTGGTGCTGGTCTTTGTCAGAGACAGCAGGGCAGACTAGATTAGTCACGACTGATCCCCAGCTGAGGCAATTCTGTGGTTTTTTTGAATATTTTTTAAAATTGTTATTTATGGAAGCCTACATTTTTTCCAGTGGAGGTGCTCCTGTATAGTGAATTTGACCTTACTGGTAATAGTTTTGCTATTCATAGCTATAGATGATTTAGAAGCAGCCCCAGAATGAAAGAAGTTTGCAGGAAAGTTGAAAACCAAAGGCACAAAAAAATATTTGTGTTTGGGCCCAATCCTAGAGAAAACTCCCATTAAGCTCACCTGCACAAAGAATGGAAGCTTACCCCCACTCAAGTTTTATAAGAAGTCTAACCTCACCCAGAAAAAGAAAGTGTTTCCAGTCTTTTATATAATAATAATAATTTCTATCTGTCCTCCAGAACATGTGTGTTTCTTATGACTACAGTATATTCAGTCTTAGTTTAAACAGTGATAAGTATATTTATAGATCTGTGTAAAACAAAATATTATTAGCATGTCAGCATTTGGTTGATCTTCACATTCTTGGCTTCAGAATGGTTTAAAATAAAACATACACACAAAGCAGGGTTGTTTTTTTGGCTCTGGTTTCCTTATATTTGCCCACAACAGACCTGGCAGATGTGGAATAGATGGAATGTGCATATCTAACAATTCTCTTCTGTGCCATCATTTGAAGCTGTAGGAGTGCAGCTATTTGGCTGTAGCACGGAACAGAGTGATGAATGTGATGAAATACAGATTTCGTTTATGACCAGGGGATAAATGCTGTTCAGGTCACGAAAACAGATTAGTGCATGGGGACAAAAAGTTCATGAAGGATTCCTTTTTGGAGGTGGAGGGAAGGGTACTAAAGAGCTGAAGTGATTAAACTGAAATGACTAGGTAGTTACTGAAAATATAGAAAAATAAATACGAAACAGGAACCACAAAAAGATGCAGGTTTCTTAATTGCTCTGGCCTTGGGATGGCCTTGCTAGAGAATCGCAATCTGATGAATCATGATGACAGAGAAACTGGACTGCTTCACAGAAGATTTTACATTCATAGTTTTGTGGAGCAGTTTAAAATTGTTTCAGGGGTCTCGTACCCACGATAAACCCAAAACAAATGAAAAGAAATCAGATAGCTGTAAAAAGGAGTTATGAACCAAGACTTCCTCGGATGACTATTAAGCCTTGATCAGTTTATAACAGATCAAAGAAAGTCCTTCCCAGTGTAGGCAGGACTGTTATAGCAGAAGTTGTGCTCTTATCAGAGCCAAAAGCTTATCCTGAATTCAGATGTAGATGCAAGTTTGATAAAAGAATCTGATTTTGAAGTTGACTGCTCACAAATATAAATGTGAGCAAAGGTGTTTTAAAGATGGATTCATGGCATATAATGCCCTGCATCTGTGGGCTGGACCAATTTAAAAAATAAGGCTAAAAAAATGCCGGTCTATATGAGTCTCAAAAAAATAGAAAAACTCCTTACTATTTTAGGAATAGTGGGATATTCTGCATTTTTCATGAAAGTGAGGTCATGGGAGCTTTTCTTCAGTAAGAATAGAGAGATATCTGACAGATCAGATAGAAACACGTATTACCACTAAGGTCATTATTTAAAAGCAAACCTGTTTTCCAGTCTGTGTCTTGTTTTTTGGTTTGTTTTTTTTTTAACAGCTAGATTATTTCTTCCAGCAGGCTATATCCATACACCATTTTCCACAGAATGGGGCTCAGTGGCTGGCAAGCCAGCAAAATTACAACTGTCCAAGTCAGAAGCAGGGAAAGAGGAAATACTTTCCGAAAAACCTTTACTGTATTCCACATAGTTCAAAAAAGGGTGTGTCTGATCAGAAAATCTTCCATATGAGAAAGCAACCTGATTGTGTGAGGTCCTTCTCACAGATTTCCAGGTGGCGAATAGGCTTGGCAGTTAATACTGGAATGACATGACCCAGCAAAACAAGGAGATAGAGATTTTCCTTACACACCGGAAAGTTTAAATATTGTTTTGCCTCTAGTCAAAAATGTAGTTGATCTGAGAGGGAAAGAGAGCAAGTCTTCACTCACTACAGGCATGTAGATGTGGGTGTGGAGAAGAGAGCAAAGGACAAGGAGACGTGGAGGACTTTTAGCCTGTTCTGAACTTCCTTGCAGCTTTAGGCTGTCTGGGCGAATTGTTTATCCCCATCGTGGTCAGAGCAGTCTAACAGCTACTCTAGGCTCACTGGTCACCTTCCCTGAGGCAGCTCTTGTATTAGGGACACTAGCCACAGGCTACCGTTCTGAAAGCTGTGCCCTTTGCACAGGGAATATTCTCCAAGGACAGGTCCCACTAGGATTATGGCCCATTTGCACATCTCCAGGGACCATTAGAATGTGCAGAAATGACTTGAGTCATAAACAGAAAGTTTTCCAAAGCATCGAGACCCGGTATCTTGCTATTTCAATATAATATAAAGTACAAGAAGGACATGACTGGGCTGAAGCAACTCCTTTAGCTCCTAATTTCTCCACTAGCTTTGGTGGAGTTAGTCCAGGTTTTAACTGAGCAGCGTTCAGCATCTGGCAGGGTTTGTAGAACTTTTCTAATCAGATCCACTCGGATTTGCTGTTTTCGACAGCTACGACCTTAAACCATTTCACCACAGTCACCAGCTCCAGGATTCATGAGCAGGGAGTGAAGACATCACTAGTTCTATAACGTTACATGTTCCCATGGGGAAATATATATCTTTCTGTTTTTTTTTTTTCTCAATTCCTTAAGCTATCCTATGACCTGTGCTTTATAGTTGAATACTTCGACATGCATTTGTTACACCGCTTCTGAGCCTAAGATTTTTTAATCATCTAATGATGATGGCCGTCCTCCTCCAAAAACACTTAAATACAATCTGATCCAATTGGTCGGCTTCATTGGAGTGCTGAGCCAGCATGTTGTTTGAGAGCCAAGAGTCAACGAAGCCAAAAATCAGGGTCAAAAGTTGCTATTAGTTGGCATATACCTCTGACAGGCTTTATAGAATATCCTGATTAAAGCACTTGTTAAGCCTTGACTGAATTCTTTTTCCTCTTATAAATACAGTTTTGTCAGATTTCATTTTTTACTCTCCACATGCTTGTGTGAAGAGGCCTGTGATCAGGATGATGGAGTAGCAACCTGAAGCAAAAAGCAGGATTTCTGCCATACCAGAGGGATTTGTGTCATTCTAGATTGTTAACTACTCTGGTGACAGGTGCTATCTTCTGTATTATCCCAGGATCGTTTGCAAGGTAGGCTGTGAGCTGCTGCGACCACCGCTGCAACCCCGAGTGAGGCAATTTTGGGAACTGCTGTTGCACTTAGTCTGAAGAACCACCAGATGGTGCAAAGAAATAAATCACCATCAGATGGAAGCTTTGCAGCCGACCCCTTCCAGCCTGAGTCAGGCTCAGCCATCACTTAGTGAAGCTTCACCTCAGTTTCAGTGGAGATAGATGTGAGCTCGACTGAGAGAAACCATATGTGATTTTCTGGGCTTTTACATCAGCCCAGGCAGATTAGTAGCAAAATTTAGTTTTGTTTTCAGGGGTTTAGATGCAAAATTCAGATACAGACACAAAGAAGAGTGATTGGCTCAAATTTTTGCAGATTGAAGTGGGGTTCATTGCATGTTGAAATGTGGAAGGCAGGGAAACAGCCATATTTGGTTATCTTTCAAAGTTCAAATCCATGGTGAATCCAGGATTAATTGATGGATGAACTTCCTGCATCCAAATGGTGAAAATCTTGCTGGTTATTCAGGGCTTGTCCAGTTTCTACTTCCTTGGGCTGCATCAGGAAAAAATCTGGCAAATTGATTTTTTCTAGTTTGTGCTTGGCCCAGACCCAAAAGTTTCGAGTGAAGTTTCAATCCACAGGTGTGAATCTAGCCTCTCATCTAGGTATTTGGTGTTTGGCTTTTAGGTGCTGCTGGGACCTGTAGCTGATCTAAATATGATACAGTACAGCTGGGCATGTTCCATTCTGTTACAGGAGGAGGTACTCGCCTTCAGAGCCTTCCCAGTGAACCAGAATACCATTAAAAGTATCACTGATAACGCCTATCTCTTCAGAATGAGTCTTTATTATTTGCGTCGTGTGTTTTACATTTGGATTTTTTACCTGTGCAACAAACTAGGACTGCAGTTCATTATACGCCCTTGGCTTAGGAACGTTTTCCTTGCACACAGGGACTGTGAAGTACAGTATTATGAACACTTACTGTCGCAGAAGAGGGAAGTAACAGGAATCCACTCATTGCCTGTGATTAAATTTAAACTTTATAAACTTGTCAAACATCATTTTAATTCTCACACCTTTTGGAATTTGTAAGGTCCCATCAGAGTGCACAACCCTTTTTGCATATATAAAGATAAATCCTTCTACAGAATATGGTAATTATCTTATACAATCTGTGTAGTATTTGGCCTGTTGTGGATGCTTCTTTATAGTGGAATTTGGTATAGTTATAGATAATGCAATGGCATTATTAACAATCATATTGTCTTTCTGTATCACAGGATGCAGAAATTAGAGGTGTAGCCTGACAAACCTGCCCAGGATCACGCTTGTCCACCCCACCAAAACAGGTATCTCTGGAATGGAACAGCAGCACAAACTGTAGTGAGGATTAGACTAGCTGTGGAAAACTTGTATTATCATAATACAGGCTTTTATGGGCCAAGGTCCAATTCAGAAAAGAAACCCTCACTCTGTGATGAATGAGGAGCCCAGGGAGCCCACACCTACCAACCTTTAGGCAGTTACTTCCGTTACTCTCTTTCTTTACCCAGCGGAGAAAGACAGGACCTGCTGAGACTCGCGCAGGACGGTTCCCCACAGGGTCTGTACCTCTTCCTGACTGCTGGAACTCAAAGATTCACCTCTTCTTTTAGGCACCCTGGCAAGGTCCCCCAGCCGGCTAGCATGAATACCTCCTATGGTGCACATTTTATTCCAACAGTTTGAACTTTTCCGTTTTCAGTGTGATGTAGTAAAAACGAATACAAGCTATTTTCTTTTGGAACAGTATTCCTTAAGAGCTGCTTTAGAAAGAAAAAATGTTGAATGACACTTAATTAGGATTTTTTTTCCATAAGTATTTGGAGGGTAAACAGTCATGCAATAACCAACTAACAATGTATGACTCCCTCTTCTAAAAGGGTTCATCATGGATAAGAAAAATTTTTGTTTTCCATATTTCCTTTGATGCTTTGTTCAGATACAAATTTGCCTGCCTCCTTTGGAAGAGCCGCAGGACAATCAGTAGCCATTACAGCACTGCCTGACCTTTTCCTCTACCAGTAGCATTTTACTGATTTATACTCTCCCAAGAACTAAACCCACTTTCCATGAACATTGACTGCAGTATTCTTAAAAACTCACAAGTTGAGAAGTCTGAGCAATACTTGGGCATTCATCTGACTAGTGGTATCTAAATGACACAATTCAAATGTCATCGTTTCTACAGCAAATTACAGATATAAAAGTGCCTGTGTAATTGAAAGAATAAGAAGACAAGCCAGTTCCTTGTACAGACTACACCTTTAGAAAGAAGAGATTAAATCTGTGGAATAGATCATTTCCCTCAAAATAATCTCTTTAGCCCTAGTCTTTAGAAAGTTTCTGTCCACTTAGATCTTTGAATAGGTTCAGCCCTGGGTAGAAGCTCCAACAATCCTGGATGTAAAACTTCTCTTTGCATTATTTTCTGGAAAGAATTAATTCAGAACTGCATTCTGAATGTCAAGAAGAAATTAGTATTTACAGATCAACATTTTGGTTCTCTCTAAATATGCTTATTAAATACATTTTATTGTAGCAGAGAAAAAAGTAAGCAAGCACTTTGAATCAAGAACATCTTTGAATGTTATTGAACCTGATTCTGAAAACTGGAACAATACTAATGCTTATAAATGAGAATATGAAACACATCTGATGATATGTGATGTCACTTTTGGGGTAACTGCATGATACAAATAGGTAATGTTCTCTGAAATGTGACCCAAACAAATGAGAGGAGAGGAAGAGAGGATAACCAAATTGCATATGATGTTACTGTGGAGCAGTTAGTCTCACAAATAGTGAGACTGTGATTCTGTCACGGATGTGACGAAAGGTCATTCCTTAGCAGGAGACAATTACAAGTCAACATTGAATTCAGACTAGTACTTAGACCTCAGCCTGTAAATTACTCGTGCAAGCAGTATCAGGCAATGAAAATATTTCAGGAGTTTATTATTTGACAAAGGAAAATGAAGAAAGGAAAAGATGTAATTGGGTCACCCAAGTTTTGTTATTACATTGCAGAAAAATTTTCCCAAGGTCTCTTCATTCTACCATGGACCAGTCAGTTAAAGAATTAAAGGCCTAGTGTCTGGCTTATGTCCCACATAACAAAAATCTCAGAAAGGAAGACTTAGTTTATGCACCAGAACTATATTCAAAAGGGTGAGATGAAAGGCACTTGAAAAATTACTTTTAACTCCATTATTTACTGGAGTGTGTAAGGAGAACGAGAAAGTCAGGATCACACCAGGCTGTGATCCAAAGGTCTTTACTAAATTAACAGCAAACAGGTGTTTTATCATGAGCATCCTTGTTTTCTTACTTCTCTGGAAGTCAAGTTTCCAGGGAGTGTCTTGGATCAAGATCAGTTTCATTAAAGAAAATGGAGTCACTGCAGCAATATAGCCACGCTGGATTTTAGAATTGTCTCAAGCTAAGCAAATTCTCAAACTTTAAGGTGCTTGAGGGTGCAGTTAGTATTTTATACTGTCTGTCCCTGAGTCTGCGTGGAAGCAGAAAACCTTAGTCACACATGGAGTTCCTTTGCTCTACTTTCCAGCAACTGTCCAGGACTTGCCTAAATTTCTCAGCTCCACTTGCCAGGTGGCTCCGAAGTGTGTTATGTGAGGATATCCACCTGGTACCTGCCACAAAATTCTAGCTGTCAGAAACATCAAGTTTTTTTTCTAAATTCAGACTGTATATCTGAACAGAGGGGGCACTTTGATGGTGTGGAATGGATATTAGGCTCTTGAACGGTATCTTGGTTGGATATTAGGCTCAATGTATGAAATTCTGAGTCCAAATAAAGGATTAACCACTCTAAAATGCCAATGCCATTATTTAAGTTTCACCGTCAAAGTGCAAATGCTCCCCTTGTAAAAGGAAGGCTGATGGAGCTCCATTATTGTAAGATAATTGCTCTTTCAGGAACCAGAGCCCTTTGGCTGAAATTCATGCCTCCCAGTGCTCAAGGGCTATGATGATATCATGGTATTTGTACTTCTAGGTTTACTGCTTCTTCTGCATTGTTTAAGAAGTGGCAGAGATAAATTCCAAGACTTCTTTTATATACCACATGAACAGCACTTAAAGACTACAGGACAGGTTCTCAGCTGGTATATTACTTTACAGACTTCTGCAGTACCGTGTTGATTCATACCTCCTGAGGATACAGCCTGCTTACTAGACATACTTTGCAGAAGGAAGGCTTCTTTCCCTAAGCTTTTCAGTTTAAGTTACTCAGCCAGAAGAATCTTTTGACTGGACCGTATTACCTTATAAAAGGGTATACTCTTATAAAAAATGCGATGTAATCTTATTAAAAGTCATCCACTGTAGCTCCGCCCAGCTGGGATACACTTTCTCAGAGGAACTAGGGAACTACTGTCAGTATCTAGCAAAACCACAAATGATGTAACTAAAGAAAAAGAACTGGTGAAAATGTATGAAGAACTGACCTCAAATCGACTGCTTGTAGTGAAATATTCAAAACTACAGGTGACTCTAGGTCTTAGGGCCCAGTTCACCTCCTATTGGTGAACACAGCAAAACTCCTACAAAGGCATCAGGATTGTATTCATATATTTTTGGCTTTTAAAGAAGCTATTCCCTCTCCTCAGTTTATATAACATATATCCAGATACTTCATATGGTATAACATGTTTTAATGAAGTCGGGACTACCCGTGGTTATAAAGGAAACATTCTGAACAAATTCTCAGTAGAGAAATAGTACACTAGCAAAGGAACTTCCTTGACTACTCGATCATTATTTCTTGCCTAAGCAATACTGCGGCTCCCTGTAAATTGTTTGGCCTGTTAGAACCACCATAAGATTAATAAGAAAGTACGTGTGCTGTGCTTGCAGAATGCAGGGAGAGTGTTTGTGCATGCTATTAAAGAGCTACAAGCTGTGGGATCTGGCTGAAGAGTAACGGTCTTGTGAAGGTCCAGCTGGTCCAACCCTCAGCATAAGAGGAAGAGCTGCAGGAGACAGCTGGTCTCACACAGAGTTGATGTTGTTAATAGGATTAAGAAAAAGTGATACCATTGATAAGACCAAGAATGAGCAATGCCACTAAAGTAAAAGATTGGTCAAGATGGGTAATTCTTCAAAGACCAGAGACTGCAATCTGAAAGATATAGGATGCTTGTGGGTGTTTTTCATGTGAAAATGGAAGGAGCATCCAAGAGCTCAGAACAGCAATCTGCCTCCACTCAGTGCCTTGGTTAGCCACCAGACAGCACGGTAGGCAGCTGAGACTGGTGAATTGTAGGGACTGAGGGAGCCTGTTTGTTCCTGCAACTAATTTTACTTATAAAGAGGCTCTTCCACTTGTAACGATCTTGCTTATTCTGAGTACAATGATTGCTAATGCTAAGACTGTTGGACCCATTGCTGTATTCAAAGGTGACTGTGTAACTTGGCATTGTGTATGCATCTCTCTTTCATGGTCAAACTCCTTTTGTTCCAGCTACTTTCAGACCTTTTGCTTATGGAACTGTAAAAATTACAACCTGATCTGAGTGTTTTATTTTCGCTAAAGGCTAACAACAATCATTTCACCAAAAGACAATGTGCAATGTTTGACACACTTGCATCTTGTGATCTGACTGGAAAACTATTAAACATGTATTAGGTTATATTCATGGAAGTGTAGTCTGGAGAAAGGATGCTAAAACTGACGTTTTGTAGCTCTTATTGTGACAATAGCCGCCTGTAGCTACCAGCGTCTACAAAGTATTTTTCAAATAAATATGAGCTCTTTCTCCCTGTCTTTTCACCAGGCGTAAATCTCATGGCTATGTTATTGAGGCACTGAACCCCAACTAACAAAACAGGGTATTTTAGTGCTGGATTGGAGATTCATTTAGCATAGCCTCATAATTCTTGGTCACTAGGCAGTGTGAACTCGTGCCTTTCTTCAAATGATTGTGCAGACACTCTTTCTGTTGAATTTCTGTAAGACTGAGAAAAAAGTTAAATGATGACCATCATTTACCATATGAACAAACTTTGGGAGCTAATCTCTTCCCTGCTGGTACCCCAGTTCTGAACCAAATCCTTTTTAAGGCAACATCTGTTTACAAAGCATGCAATTCTCATAGCTTATTCAGCTTATGTGACTTTGTCAAATCACATGTTTCCTCTCCATCTTTTATCTGCATTCTTCACGTAATGTGAACCAAATGGCTGTATGTTTGGACAGCAAGGAACTCCTGTTCAGCAGCATTTAACCTCCACTCAACACACCACTGTGGCCTCCTACTCCTTCCTGTAGCTCTGATCTTTCATTGGTTGCAGTGCTGCACATACAGAGGTATAAGTAAGTCCATTGGCAAACTAGACCAACTCTTGCTCTACCCAAAGTCAACAGGAGTTTAGCTTAATTGTAGGCAAATTTGAATACGACATAAATATATAGTTGTTTGAATGCATTCAAAAAGGTTTATTTCAGCAATAACGACATAATTAAAAATCCAAACACGTTTCAGTACCTTCTGTATGTAACTGCTTTTTTTCTCTTCCTTCTCAATTCAGACTGCTTTGCCTCAGCCATCTCTCAGTAATTCTCTTTTTGACCTATCAGTTAGTTGTCTACTCTTCTTGGACATTAAATAAACCTTGTATTTCAAGATAACTTTCAACGGGATAACAGCTAAACCTTTATCTTTACTGACCCATACTCTACCTGAAAACAACTGGGAGGTCCTTTGCAGATAAGCATTTTGGCAGCTAATGTTGTATTGCAGTATTTTTATTAGCACTGAGTGAATCCCTCAACACTTCAACAAGTAAATGAGAGAGAAATCATTAATCATATCTGTGCAATTAATTACCCTAATATATTGCAAACAAAAAATATTTTGTGAGTAGCTGAACAAACGACAGCTAGTTTCCTATGGATTTGTGTGTTACATGCCTTCATTTACTCAGTCCCTTCTCTTCGCTGCAGTAAGATTTCTCTCTGTCAAACATACATAAGGTCTCTATTCTTTTTTTTAAAAAATATATGTAAAATCTCCACCCCTTTGTCAAATCAATGAAAAAACAATATGAGAAACAGAGAGGCAGAGTGTGTAAGTCTGGTTTCCTTGAAAGCCTGGCAAAAAATACCCAGTCTTACAGGAGACCGCATGAATATTTCTCCTAATTCTCACACCACATGTTTAAACTCTCTTACCAAAATACCCCTTGAAGTTGTCAGAAATGTTCTTCTCCATTATTTGTGTTACTATGTAATGCTGGACAAATACATTTCAACATATAACACCTCTGTTTGGGAGATTTCTTCCTACTTCTTATTTCCAAATCAAAATTGGCACAGATATATTCTTACTGTTCAATGTAAAAAAGGAAATAAAAATTAAATGCAGTGTCAATGCAAGATGATAAAGAATTTATGACAACAAAATTCTTTGCTAATGTCTTTCGCCGAAGTCTTGTGATTATGTTAGCTTCAGCCTGTCCAAAGTCCTGCAGGACTGCCCCACAAAAGTTAGTCCAGAGCTGCAGCTGGAAAACCCTCAGTGATTCCTTGATGTTTTCAAACATTAAATTGTGTCTTCTGCCAGTTTTCTAGTAAACTTTCCAGACTGATTTTTCAGATATTAAGGGGAGCCTTCTGCAGCTGGCAGAGCAATACGGAAATGGACATATTTTGAGGAGAAAGAAGACATCGGTACCCTATGCTGCTCTGGGAAGGAGTAGGGCTACGGAAAACCTGCCAGGAACCTACTGAGAAGAAAGTGGGCTATAGCTAAGTCCACTCTTAGCTGGACTGCGAACTTCTTTCCAAAGGTCTGCTGCACCACTAGAATCAAACACAGTGGGAATGCTCTGCCCATTTCTAATCCTTGCAGGAACCATTCACTGTTGCTGGAAGGTATGTGCCTCTGGGCTAAGAGCATTCATGCATATCAGCTGGGTCCAGGACACTTTGGCGCAAAAAATATGCCAGAATAAGGTTGAAGAAAAGATGTTAATTGCTATCCAGCAGAGAAAAAGTGACATTATTGGCACAGGAAAAAATATTTCAAGAGGTGGTCTGGAATCTCATTTGCAGCCTATTTGAATGCTATGTCTTTCTTCGTGAGGAGAGATCATGCTGGATTTTTTCTTCATATGAAGGGCATATGTTAAATATGCCCTGAACTCTCAGCTCCAAATTCCTTTGTACTAATGGAAGTCTAGAGTTAACTCCACAGCCCTCTGAATCTGGTTTATAGAGCTTAATCAAAAGAGCTGCATAGCTTTTCTCATGTATTTAAGAGGATTGCAATAGAAATGAAGTGAAGGAAAAAGTGGGTCACAACTTTGGCAACCCTTTTTCCTCCCCTCTATTTCTGGTCTCAGAGTTAAAGCCTTCAACATTTCCTTGTACGGACAAAACAATAAAAAACCAAACCTTACAGTGGAGGCAACCATACAACTAAAATGGCTTTACTTTACCAGTGAGGAAAATACATAAAAATGGGCAACAGACTGTAAAAGCCCCGATATCATACCACATATGGTGTGAACTGATAAAATTAGTGTAGGTGACCTGCAGATAATGTCTGGGAAATGTTAACAGTAAAACTGTATGTGCTGAAGGCCTCCAAAGTTTAAATAAATATTCCAAGTAAATGTTATGAAAACCTCTACTCCTTTCATGAGAACCTGTTCCAAGAAGGCTAAATGAGATATAGTTTATTTACATGAATCCCATTTTGATCTTCAGTAAAAATAAAGTGCAGGCTGTGTTGGACAGGCTGGTATTGCACACCCAGCAGACAGGGCACAAATCCCATTCATCTCAGATATATGCCCAGCCTGTGGAAACAGGAGATACCATCTTCCTAGGAAAGCAAACAAAATTTTGTTCTATGCATGCTTCAGTTTTGCAGCCTCCAGAGTGGTTAAAAATGCAGGTTTGATTGATGCTCCTGTAGGAGGGAATCCAATTCAGTTTATTCCCTTTAGGAAAGCTATAAAAAGCCAAAGGGAGGGGAACATGTTCTGAAATGCTGTGTCCACACAGAAGGCCAAAAAAGACCCCCTGGTCAGCAGGGAGGGAGTTCACCTGATCCTCACCCAGCAGGACACTTCTTTTTGCTTTGCAGACGTAATGCTTGGTTTGTATTAAGCACAGCCTGGCTTGGAAGCAAGAACAGTGGAGGTTTAGTGAGATAAGGGGAAGGTAGAGTTAGGACGCTGAAGCAGGTCCATGATGTTTCTGGGGCTGGTTGACCTACGAAGCTTTAGGTGGTAATAGGGAAAAAAAAAAAGTTTCAGGCTTTGCAAATGGGAAAATATTTATTGAGAAACTACAGGAACAGGGTTTCTTTCTTCATCTCCTATCTTCCCAAGAACTCTCTCCGTCACACAAAATGCCCAGCCAACCTCCTGTGCCTCCCCACTTGTGTGGCCAAAGGAAGAGGAAGGAAAAGGGTAGGGTTGAGGACCATTTCCCATCATCTACAGAGGGCAAAACCATCTGGAGGAGGGAGAGGCAGAGGAGGAGGCTTGTGGCCAGCATGGGGTGGGCTGGCTGGGGGTTGGGGTGGCGGTGCCTCTGCAAGCAGGGAGCCACAGCCAGCTTCATTGCTTGAGAGTCCCTCCAGGACTTCAGCTTGGGGCCAGGAGAAACCCCCAGCGGAAAGACTGCAAAGGCTGGCAGAAGCCAGCTTTCCTGTCATTGCTCTCCTCCACCCCTGCTGCTCCAGACCTCATTTACGGTTGACTGGAAGTCCTACTGTGTTCTATATACAAATGAACAGTTTTCTTGTAGGTTCTGGACCAAAATTTCCATAATGCCTGACTTCTAAAATAGAAGTGATCCTTTCAACATGGTGGATCACCAGTGCACATTGTTGGTTGTTATTGATGGGCTTGGACAGTGGCATCAGGCCTTGACACTGTAATTTCAAGACATTTTGAGGTGACATAGAGGTGGGGACAATGCAGAAAGTGAAAGCAGATGCTGGGGCAATGGAGAGGGCGGAACTGTCTCTGTCAGGGCCAGTTTATGTCATGTTCTGTCTGACAGAACTAGGCCATTTGATTCACCTGAAAAATCACTCTTTTATAGATTCAAACAATGACATGATGAAGCAGGCAGAATCAAATCTGAGTGACCTACATTTTGAATTCTTGATTTTTAAAGGCTAAAAATATGAAATGCCAACAGAATCATGTTTGTCAGGTTTTAATTTAAATTAATGTCTTCAGTTTCACAAGCCAGTTTGCTTTTGGCCTGATGGATGTGTGTCAGGTTTCATATTTATGACTGAGTTACAGACCCTGAATTAAATAAATAATAAGGAATCATGAACATGTTCTACTTTTATAGCAGTTTTTACTTTCTGGAAATGTAAAGATAAATATTTGCATTTGATTAATAAGTTTTAGCTTGGTTGCATAAATGTCTCATTAACTTTTCTTTGTGTTCATTTAGTATAAATTAAATGGAAGAGAAAAAGCATGTCTCATGACAGCCATGTAAAATACTCCAACAACAGTGTTTCTCCATTTACTAGATAAGCAAAGTGTTCCTTGGATTTTTGCACTTCGTAACTTACAGGGAATACCTAAAGACAGGAAAGAAATAAACTTTTATTTGTTGCCAGACTGTGAGTCTATCCATAAACAGATGAAACTGGTGGAGGAAACAACAGTGGAGAATGTTCGAAATACATTTTTCACTTCTGGCAAGTGCTCATGCCTGTTTTGTGCATGATCCAGTTTTTAAAGCCTAAATGCTAAAGAGAATGAGAATTCTGCTAACATCATAATACGATAAAATAATTTCAGAAGGGTTTTTTCTTAATCTTAACGTTTCAGTATCTATATTTTCCACAGGTAGGGTAGGATTTTCTTTCGTTTATCTACATCATTACATATGCTATTCCTAGATGATTCACTGAATATGGAAATTTTACTATCAGATGAAGTATCTTTGACAGAACAAACAACAACATTTAGCTTTTGGAAAGCTGGTAGTTTCAAAAAACTCCTTTGTAGTACTTACAGATTACCAACCTAAATAACCTAGGGTTAAAAAAATACTAAGCTGAAATAAACTAAAAATATCAACAACTTGGGTATTACTTAAACATCATGCTTCCCCTGACACAAAAGCAATTTCATTCATCTGCACCATTTCCTTTCATATTTATTAGCTGTCCAAATCTTGGAGGCAGCTCTGCAAATCCCAGTCCTACTTTTTGCAATTTGATAGGTCACACTGAAAACTGATAAAAGTTGTTTATATTTTTTCCTGCTGCATTTGCAGTGCTGCCAACAACAAACTTAAAGAAAACAAGAATACAATCCCCATAGCCCTGAAACAGTGTAAAGGTCATGAAGAAGGAAAAGAAAGGTGGGCTATTCATATCCGACTTGGGACTTTTTAGCTCTGAAACTATAATTGCCTCACATTCTTCACACTCTGTCTGAAAGTAAAAAAGACAGAAGCTTTGCTTTTAAGGCAAGGAGAGATTATTAGGAAATACAAAAGTTTTAGCTTTCTCTTAGCCAGAATCTTCAGGCTCTAAGAAAAAAATGTAAATAGGGAGACTTGTGATGAAATTGTGAGAGCTGGCAACGCCTCAGTCAAGCTTGTTCCTCATTTCCATTGAAGTTGAAAGGAAAAATGCCAAAACCATACTGGTGCAAAAAGTGATAAACCAGCAGGAAACAGTCTTGCCTAGTCAGCTTTTTCCCCGAAATGAAAAGCAAGCATCTTGTAAAGGGTCTGCTCAGAGTTCCAGTGAAGTCAAATTGCAAAATCAGCTCTCACTGGCTCCAGCATTAAATAGTGTGCTCACTTAAGGAGTTGTTCAAGGGAAGAGAGGGTGCTCTGTTACCAAATTGAAATTTCGATGGTCTTGAACTTGACAAGCCTGTAGCTCTTTAGAAGACATAGACAAACCTTTTTCTTACTGCCTTCTCACAAAGATGAAATTCTGTGAAATATTCAAAAGTTATACTGAATACCATATTTCTGTTTAAGAGAAGCTGAGTTTATCAAGCTAAATTAAATGCTTAATAGAAGTTGAAGTTAGCAAGCTAAATCAAATTTTTGCAATTTATTCAACAACATGAGTTGATTGGGTAAGGGTTACAGACCTAATAGGATGAGGTGAGTTAAAATAGCGTAGGTTTAAGGGTAAATACAGCACCATGATGAATGGCATATGAAGCTGTATACTTATTATCTTTAAAACATGATGTCAATGCTAGTGCCAAATCATATTCAGCATCACAATATGCTTTCTACAGGTGGCATCTTAATCCAATGCATGGTCATGTTGCTGTCAAAAATGCCAGTGCAATCATCTGTGCTTCAGTTGTGCGTGCCCACCACGTCTTTCTCATTAGCACTGGCAATTATGCAATCTCAGGGCTGTTGGATCTGCTTGCTCAGCTGCCTGAAAATCAGCCCATGCAAAAAAGAAAAAAGGTTAACATTTAACTGAGTCAGTAATTTGATCTGGCTCTCTGTTCATCCCAAGTATCAGATATGGGTGGTTGCAGAACTATGCATGCAGTAGCTTAAGCTATTCAGTAAAGTGGAACTTGACATTACAAGTTTGTCTGGGGTAGCAAGGTCTGTCGGGTTCTACCTGTGCTGCTTTTCCTCCGTCTTGCACTTTAGCAAACCCTTCCAACCTGTGCAAACTGGGCTTAAAAATCAGAGCAGATGGACTGACAGTTCCCCCTTGGCAGTGCTTTCAGTCTGCTTCCTGCATGTGTAAATCACTCCACCAGGTGCTAAGCAGAAAGCCTAAAGGGCTGGATTCCTTTTTCTTCCTTAAGACTGTGTTGTACTACTCCAGTAAAAATGAATGCAATCACAGTAAAAATGTATTTGCAAGTCATGACAGTATCTAGCTCAGCATTACCTTCTTCATGCTACCAGAGTGCAGAACTCTAAATTATCATGTACATCTATAGATATTTAAGTTGTTCATTTAGACTTTGCTTTGTTTTATTTGCACTTGCCTAAATCTAATGAATTTTATATTAAAGACGAGATTTCTATTAGGAATCAAATTACAAGGCTGAAATAGCTACCAATAAAAGGTTTTGTTACTTACTGTAACGGAGTTGTATACACCTCACTGAAAATCTTAAGCCATTGTTTTGGGTTTCCATGTCACAAAGCAAATTCCCTACTACTTCCTTGACAGTAAGCAAAAAAATCAGCACTTGAAAACTTAAGGAAGAAGAAAATTAAGATTTTCTGCTATATAACATGCAACGGAACAGCAACGTTATTGAACTATTAGTGTGAGCTGTGTCTTTTACTTCGCCTCTGTAAAGGAACAAAATGGGGGCAGTGAAGTAAAAATTAACTGTTTACTGTAATTAAGTGACTTGTCAAGTCCAGACACACAACTAGCTGTTCGATGTGTGCAATAAAACACATAGCAGTTCAGTATTATTAGACTTGCTGTTGTTGGGAAAAAATCCCATTTTTTTCTCGTCAGAAAGCAATTATATACTTGATAACTAATTGAGCAATTACAATCCCTTCTAAGACAAATCCTTTGCTAGGCTAATACATAGTCATATTATTTCCTTTCCATGTTCACTAGGCATAGAATCACAGAATCATAGGATGGTTTGGGTTGGAAAGGAATTTAAAGACCATCTAGTTCCAATCCCCCCTGCCACGGGCAGAGACACCTTCCACTAGACCAGGTTGCTCCAAGCCCCATCCAGCCTGGCCTTGAACACTGCCAGGGAGGGGGCAGCCACAGCTTCTCTGGGCAACCTGTGCCCGTGTCTCAACACCCTCACAGTGAAGAACTTCTTCCTAATATCCCATCTAAATCTCCCCTCTTTCAGTGTGAAACTGTTACACCTTGTCCTATCACTACACTCCTTGATATAGAGTCCCTCCCCACCTTTCCTGTAGGGCCCCTTTAAGCACTTGAAGGCAGCTACAAGGTCTTCCCAGAGCCTTCTCTTCTCCGGGCTGAACAACCCCAACTCTCTCAGCCTGTCCTTATACAAGAGGTGCTCCAGCCCCCGATCATTTTCGTGGCCTCCTCTGGACCTGCCCAAGCAGGTCCATGTCTGTCTTGTGCTGGGGGTCCCAGAGCTGAAAGAAGCACTGCAGGTGGGATCTCACCACAGCGAAGCAGAGGGGGAGAATCCCCTCCCTTGACCTGCTGGCCATGATGCTTTTCATGCAGCCCAGGATGCAATTGGCTTTCTGGGCTGTGAGCGCACATTGACACTCATTCAGTTTTTCATCCACCAGCACCTCCAAGTCCTTTTCCACAGGGCTGCTCTTGATTCACTCATTTCCCAGCCTGTATTTTTGTTTGGGATTGCCCCGACCCAGGTGCAGAACCTTGCACTCGGCCTTGTTGAACCTCATGAAGTTCGCATGGGCCCACCTCTCCAGTCTGTCAAGGTCCCTCTGGATGGTCTCCCTTCTCTCCAGCATGTCAACCACACCGCTCAGCTTGGTGGTGTCGGCAAACTTGCTGAAAGTGTGCGATCCCACTGTCCATGTTGCCAACAAAGATGTTAAACAGCACTGGTCCCAATACCGACCCTTGAGGACCACCAGTAGTCACTGGTCTCCACTTGGACATGGAGCCATTGACCGTGACTCTTGCAGTGCGACCATCCAGCCAGTTCCTGATCCACTGAGTGGTCTATCCATCAAATGCATGTCTCTCCAATTTAGAGACAAGGATGTTGTGCAGGACAGCGCCAAATGCTTTGCACAAGTCCAGGTGGATGACGTCACTTGCTCTTTCCTTATCCACCAACACTGTAACCCTCTTGTAGAAGGCCACCAAATTTGTCAGGCATGGTTCACCCTTAGTGAAGCCATGTTGGCTATCACCAGTCACCTCCTTATGTTCCATGTGCCCTAACATAGTTTCCAGAAGGACCCCCTCAATGATCTTTCCAGGCACAGAGGTGAGACTGACCGGCCTGTATTTCCCCCTAGTCTTCTTTCTTTCTCTTTTTAAAAATGGGGGTTATGTTTCCCCTTTTCCAGTCAGTAGGAACTTCACTGGACTCCAACGCTTCTCAAAATATGATGGGTAGCGGCTATCCACTGCATCTGCAGTTTCTGTCCTTTTTCACTGTATAGAAGGATACTGTCTCTCTTTTTTGCCTGTTTCCCTTCATACAGCATACAGTCCAAAGGAACAAGGTGGGTGAGGTCCAAATATCTCCATTTACTCTCTGTTAATACTCAGTGTGTAGTGCTCAAGGCCATGCAACATATAAACACCGTTGCTCTGATTGATTCCTCGTGGCTCTGAAACAGAGGATATAGTCAAGGTCACTAGATGTTTCACAAGCTATGAAAGGGTTACTCCTCAATTCCTATCGCTGCAGATACATCACATTAGTTTGGTTAGGAGGAGAACTGTATTTAAAATCATAAAGTCTAACAGGATATCCATAGGTCATCTAGCCCAAAGCAGGTCCAAATTTAAAGTTACATCAGGTTGCCTGAGGTCTTGTCCAGTCTAATTTTGAATATCTCCAAAGATGGTGGTGGTACCCAGCCTCTTTGGGCAACCACTTCCAGTGCTTGACCACTCTCACCATGAAGAATGTGTCTGTTCTTTCCCAGAGATCCAGTTCAGTAAAAGAGGGGATTACACCAAGCAGCCAAGCATTAGAGCCAAAGAAGAGGGGCAGCATGTGTGCTAGGCATATGCTGGAGGGGCAGGTGGCACCAGAGGCATGGAGGAGACGGTCTCCAGAGCTGTGAGGTCATTTAGGTCACGTGCTGGGTGGTAGCAGGTAGGGCTGTGAGGGCTGGAGGATGATGTCTGGACCCATGGCTAACAGAGTAATGCTAGTAGGTTTTGCTTCTGTCTTTCGAAGGTAAAGATCTTCTCTTTGAGACCACTTCATCTTGAGGTCAAGATGCTATTCAAGCACTTCCATAGCTCACACGGTGATGAGGTTTGTGTAAAGAGTTTGCGTAGCCAGTTGCAATCTTTATAAAATCCCGTGTAAATTTGTTTGACTGACAGAAAAAGGCTGTTTACAGTATCTTCTCTAGCCTGGCAGAGATTACTGGGAATTAGTGATCCTGCAGAGTCACCCAAAGTGTGATATGGCTTGCCAAATTGCTCCAGGGAGCTGTATCACTTGCTGATGGTGGGACTTCATGCTCTCCCACACAGTATCAGGTGTTGCAGAGATTAATTTCTGACACTGTGTTGCAGCAGCAGCACTCTAGGCCTGAGGCTCCTGGTTGTTGGCTGCTTGGTTTTTACTGCCAATGATAATTCAGTCCTGTTAACAAACGTGCTATCTGTACTACATTCTTGCCCTAGGGCACAAGCAGAAGTTGGGACTGCCTTGTGCTATGTTTTCTCTGTGTGCACCAGAGAGCCATAGGCTACTCATTCAGGGGATCAGTTCTGGTCCCTCTGTTTTAACTGAGCTGTGCTGGGCAGTACTGATCTTATACTTTTAAATCTGGTGATGTATAAAGAAGTAGAACCCTATTTTTGTCTTTTTTTTGGATCCAGTTCCTAACTGAGAGGGCCCGTTGATTTCAGTGGATTCATACAAGTAATTAATCTGGTTTTTATGTACTGTAAGTCCTGTTCTGTAGACAAATGAAAACTCATTTAAGGTAAGTGTTCACCACTTGTTTTACCAAGATGCTTCCAGAGAAGATGGGAGTTGATTTGCAAGGAGGTCAAGAAACCAAGTAACACAACAAAGAAACATTTTCTTTTCCCTAAAATGTTTGCAGAAAAGAGAATAAAAGCTCTTTTACACTTGCCAGGCCAAAAATTTCCATTTCAAGAAACTGTTTTTTTCCTCTAGACAAACTACAGAAAAATCTGCTTAAAGCCTTGTGTTTTGCACCAGAGTCAGCTGCTGCCCGTGGCATCACTTCCAAACCAGTTTTGTTTTCCCCATAAATAATCAAGTCCATTTTGTTTGAAGTATTTTATATCCTGTGCTAAGGCACTCATGTCATGCACACATTTAAACATGCACACACAGGAATATGCTGGGAGTTTGGGCTTTTTTTCTCTGAGGCCAAGACAAGGAAATGGTGGAAACCAAGACTGAAGTCTAGTCTCTTGCTGTCAGTGATGGAGATTCAAAGGTTACTGGATAAGCTCTGAGCCTCTGTGTGAACATCTTAGATCAAGTGAGAATGTGTCAAGGTCTATAAAGTTACCTAGAAACTTTAAAACCTCTGTGGATTAGGAAAACCATTCCCACGGCTTACTTTGCCCCTTGGACAAACATTGCCATCTCAAAATCGGATAACTTACGGGACATTACAAGTCTAGAGACTCTAGGCTATTTCCTTTTGACAGTGTTGTTTGGTCCTCATGGGGTATTAGATGATTATTTTGATTTCACCCCTAGCTTCACCTTCATCATCAGTCTTTGCTAAATAAGAAAATGAGACAGATCAGTTTTGTGGTACTTATCTGTTGGTGTCCCCATAATTCTAGAAGATAGAGCTAATTTTGGCAGAAAACATTCTCGAGAATTTTTCCAGCAATTGCACTCCAGTGATGAAATGTAGATTTCTGTTAAGCCTGAGCAGAAATATATGAGAGGAAAAAAGATGTAATTCTGCTAACAGTTTTGTTATTTTTTTTCCCAGTAGTTAGCATGGGAGAAATAGAAATGGGAATTGGCAGTCCTGATACAATGATGATTGCAAACATAGCTCAGCGTTGAACTTCAGGTCAAGTAGGATTACAGAAAGGAAGGAAAAAACCAGTAGGCTAAGAAACATAGAACAAAATACACCGACTAAAATGATACCTAAATTGGAATAAGCCTTTGTTTGAGCTTGTTTGGAAAACTGATGCACTACCCATCTCAGGCAAACTGCTGTTTATATTTTTTCAATTCCAGATTCTCTGATCACTTGCCCTGCAAGAAAATGTTTGTTGGAACTTGCTGTATTTCTACCAGACTTTTAATTATCCTACTGGGATGCTATATACAGCTAGCATTTTAGGGTGATTCTTGGAGGTGCAGTGCCCATTAACATTAATGATACATGTATGCTGTGAAGATAACTATAATCCCTTTGCACTTACACAAGATTAAACACTTGGTGCCGTCAAACCTTTTCCTAATGCCCTAAATCTGAAGACATTCAAAATGAGTGTAGGGATTTTTTTTTATTTTCCATATGAGTGATTGCAGTATTTTTGATTGCTTTGGATGAACAAAAAGATCTCTCCAAGACTGATGTTGTCTGCCAGAAAGCATAGTTATGAATGGGTGGCCTGGCTAGTGTAGGTGTTCGGGATCTTTGACAGTCACACCAAAGAGCCTCTACAGTATATTGTTGTCAGAGCTAATGCAGTTAAAGTGTATAAAAACTTACAAATTTTGATCCTTCAATGTAATTTAAATCCATTGTTGGATTGCTAGTGGCCTGTTCAGCATTGATACACACTCAGTGCAGCAGGACAGTTCTGTGTTTCGCAGGTTGTGGATAAAACCAGAATGTTTTATGAGAACATACTTTATGAGAAAAGTAGTTGCTCTCCTTTCTGAAATATAAGCTTGTCCATGCACTAAGTGCGTTGTATCTAGTTTTGCTTTCCATGGATATGTTATATCTCTAGCTGAACACAAAACTGATGTGAAGAATTTCAACGTCAAGCTTGCAGAAATGCTGTGCTGGTCTAAAATCAAATTAATGTTCAGATAATTGCATGAGGAGTTGATAAATATATTTCAGACAGAGAGGCCTAACTGTGGGTATCCTCTGCCCTGGAGACCTCTGCTTTGTAACTAAGCCAGCATGGGAATCCAGAGAGAGACAGAAATACAGCTGAAGTACTCACGTCTTCAAGCTAGATAGCAAAACAAGGCACTTAAGAGAAAGATATAAACAAATCAAGACACAATGTAGGGCTAAAATTAATTATCTCTTTAATATTATGCAGCTACAGATATAACACATACATTTAAACACAGAGATAATGAGATAAATTCAGGCCCATGGATAAGTGTGTTTTCTGGGTGGGAAAAGCCCTGGCATTTGTTGGCACTGGCTGATGAGATGGCTGTTCTGCTTCATCTACTGCAGGCAAGTCTGAGCTGACCCCTGTTGAGTTCAGGGCTGTATTTGCCTTTGCCATCCACCCACCCCAACAGAATGTAAAGCTTAGACACATTTATCACCTCTTTCTTCTTCCAACCAACCATGGTAGTAAATTGTTAATTAGTTCTTAAGGGTAATCTAAAGGTTTAGCTCATTAAAATGGTCCCTAAATATCTTGTAGTTATTCAGGGAGATCATCTGGCCTACCCAAACCCTCGTGGAAACCTGGGTGGGAATGGAAAGCAAATGTACTGGGGAAGTCTAGGGGTTAGTTACTACCACCTTAGAGACCACCTGAAGTACCCTTGAAGGAAATGAAGTGTCACTCATTCCCATCTAAATTACAATCTGCAGTTGTGTGATATTAAGAACAAAAGTTTTACAAATGGTACAATTGTAAATTTGTGCTGGGGAGAGTTTGGCTCAGGCTGTGTAAACTGTTTGTGCTCTTTAGCACTGTTCAACATTTCATGACTCTCCTGTACATTCTGGGTAATCTCCATTTTAGATGACAAAGATGTGCCCAGGCTGTGTGTACACCAGGCCAGACTTGGTGCTGTTACTACTGAAGTAGTAGTAAAAAGAGGTGCATCCATCCTGTGTCTAGAGTCTGATCTGGAGGCAAACTCAACATCTCAGCAGAAAAGATTGTTTCTCGCTGCTTTTCCCCAGTCGTTGCTCTCACCCCTTCACTGCTTGCAGCTGCCATCTGGGAAGAAGGCTCCTCCAAACCTCTTTAGTAATATTGGAAAATGGCTTTTGAAAAAGGGAGAGGAAATGTATATTACACATCAGGAAAAACAAAAGGAAGAAACCCAAGTCATTGCTAGACCACTCTCCATCATTTTGGTAAGTCGTGGGGAACAAGTGAGGTGCCTGAGGACTGGAGGAAAGCAAATGTCACTCCAGTCTTCAAAAAGGGCAAGAAGGAGGACCCAAGTAACTACAGACCAGTCAGCCTCACCTCCATCCCTGGAAAAGTGATGAAACAACTTATCCTCGGTGCTGTCTCTAGGCATATCAAGGATAAGAGGGTCATTAGGAGCAGTCAACATGACTTTACCAAGGTGAAGTCATGTTTGACCAACGTGATAGTCTTTTATGAAGACATAACCAGGTGGATAGATGATGGTAGTGCAGTGGATGTGGTTTATCTTGATTTCAGAAAAAGCATTTGACACCGTCTCCCACAGCAGCCTTGCAGCTAAACTGAGGAAGTGTGGTCTGGATGATGGGGTAGTGAGGTGGATTGTGAATTGGTTGAAGGAAAGAAGTCAGAGAGTTGTGATCAATGGGACAGAGTCTAGTTGGAGACCTGTATCTAGTGGAGTCCCTCAGGGGTCAGTACTGGGACCAGTACTATTCAATATATTCATTAATGACCTAGATGAGGGAACAGAGTGCACTGTCAGCAAGTTTGCTGATGACACAAAACTGGGGAGTGGCTGACACACCAGAGGGCTGTGCTACCATTCAGCGAGACCTGGACAGGCTGGAGAGCTGGGCGGGGAGGAATTTAATGAAACACAACAAGCGCAAGTGTAGAGTCTTGCATGTGGGAAAGAACAACCCCATGTACCAGCATAGGTTGAGGATTGAGCTGTTAGAGAGTAGTGTAGGGGAAAGGGACCTGGGGGTCCTGGTGGACAGCAGGATGACCATGAGCCAGCAGTCTGCCCTTGTGGCCAAGAAGGCCAATGGCATCCTGGGCTGTATTAGAAGGTGTGTGGTCAGTAGGTCGAGAGAGGTTCTCCTCCCTCTCTGCTCTGCCCTAGTGAGACTGCATCTGGAATAGTGTGCCCAGTTCTGGGCCCCTCAGTTCAAGAAGGACAGGGAACTGCTTGACAGAGTCCAGCGCAGAGCCACAAAGGTGATTAAGGGAGTGGAACATCTCCCTTATGATGAAAGGCTGAGGGAGCTGGGTCACTTTAGCCTGGAGAAGAGGAGACTGAGGGGTGATCTCATCAATGTTTATAAATACGTAAAGGACGTACGTGTCAGGAAGATGAAGCTGGGCTCTGCTCAGTGATGTCCAATGATAGGACAAGGGGCAACAGGGGCAAGCTGAAGCATAGGAGGTTCCACATTAACATAAGGAAAAACTTTCACTGTGAGGGTGACAGAGCACTGGAACAGGCTGCCCAGGGAGGTTGTGGAGTCTCCTCTGGACACATTCAAAACTCGCCTGGACACGTTCCTGTGTGACCTACTCTAGGCGGTCCTGCTCTGGCAGGGGGGGGTTGAATAGATGATCTTTCGAGGTCCCTTCCAACCCCTAACAGTCTGTGATTCTGTAATTCAGGGCTATTTTATGAAGTGCAGAGCACTCCAAAAATTTCTCAGTACATGAACTAGACAAAATATGGAAGGGCAGATCTCCACGTAAAATAGCATATTTCCATGTAAGTTGCCTGGAGCGATGCCAGCTGAGAATGGGGATTGACCTCTTTTTTAAAGTTTATATTATTTATCTTTAAAACAATACACAGGTTTTGTAAGTGGAACTGGAAAGTACTCAAGAATATTTACATTGCAGCAGGAGGGCTTTTTGATTCTGTGATCATCACTCCTGCCTGCACTTCTAGTTAGTGTTTCTGTAAATAAGGAAGTATCTGATACTGGTAGCCTACAAAAGGAAGCACATAATAGTCCACCCAGTGGGGTAAGTGCTAAGAAAACATCAACACGCTCCCAGGCCCTTCCTGTGTGCTCCTTTGCAAGTCTGGGAGAGGCCACTTACCTCTGCAAGGAAATCCTTCAAAGCTGGAGATGGGGCTATAGCAGGTGGTATGTCATTCAAGGTCTCTGTGGAAAACTTGTCCCAATTCAGCTGGCTGCCTCTGCTCACATGGCACAAGCCTGTCACGTGCTGCAAGTGCAGTGAGTGTAAAGGGCCGTCAAGCAGCGTCTGGCCATGCCGCAGGCAGAAGCAGCAAAGTGGACAAGGTGGCAGGAGGGAGAAACAAGTCATGTTTGGTGGGTGATGCAGTCCTGAGGACACCTGAAGAGAATCTCCTGGGAGAAGCCTTGAAGGTCATGGTGGCAACAGAGGGATCTTCCTAGACTAGATCCTCCACTTGATGTAAGTCTGCAAGGTTAATGGGTTTATAGGATGAGTCTCATTTTCTGCCACACACACATATTGTGTGTGATAGCTTAGTCAAAGAATATTGCCATCAAGACAGATTATAATACAAGAAGAAAGTGGTAGCAGCTGGACTAGCTGCATACTTCCGAGCTTCCCCTCCCTGCAGAGATACCTACACAACCCCTGAGGACCTTCAGGTCCTGCCCTTGGTACTTGCAGGTAGAAGAATATACTCAAATCCCGTGGTGTTGAAAGACCAGAGTGGGCCGTGGTGGGTCCAAAGCAGACCCTCCAACCAAGCCAAGCACCAGGCTCATCCCCTCACCTTCTCGTCTCTTCATCATCCAGCCCTGTCCCACTCTGGCCGAAAGTCACTAGTAGATTGCAGCAGGTTTGTTAGTTATGCTGCTGGCAGAATCCAGAGGTGGGAGACTGAAAGCACGGCTGAACACGTATGAAAACACAGCTATTTGGATTATTGTAGGGTCCGGTGACTTCTCCATTATTTCTGGCCTCTAAACCAATGCCCCATTTCCTCCTGAAAGCAATGCTCTCCTTCGGTGGTTATCAGCTTGTGACCTGTGTGGCTTTTCTATGGGAGGCTTCTAAGATGATTAAGAAAAGTAAATTTTTGTATGCTACATATTGTGAGTTTTCTGCAGAGGTTTGTGCATTTAATGGAATATTTTAGGGACCCGTAACCTGAAAAAGTTTGAAAATGCCTGCTGCTTTAAAGTGGAGCTACTTTGAGTGTAAGTCATCTGCCTCTGCATGGGAATTATCTGGTGAAGTGTTAAAAGCTTGCTTTGCACAGTCGACAGGTGACTGAAGATCATATTTTTTTCTTTCTTCCTGAAATACTTGGTTTCTTTTACTGAAAGTAGTATCATGAGCCATTTCATATATGCAGCTAGGACTGACCCTAAACTTGACATATCTTGCTTTTCCAGTCTCCATAGTATTGGATAAACTTCCATAGGTGTGTTTAACAACATGAGTAATTTTTTTTTTTTTTTTTTTTCAAAGGGAAACTGCACATTGGAGTGACTTATTTTGGTAGATTTTGGGAGTCTGTTTTGGTAAACATATGTGTTTGTGTTTCTTTTATTTAGGCAAGATCAAAGAATGTGGTAGTACCCAGCATACAGAAAACACTTGGTTCTTTAGGAGGCATCTTCATTTCTGGTGGATTTCTCCATGGGTTCCCATTATGGGTATTACTTCCACACAGATAAGGTCTCCCCTGGTAATGGAGCCCTCATTGCATTAAATGAATTCAATGGTTGACTAGAGTAGAGGTGTAGTGTGAGACTGGGCTTTGAGCAACCATGAAGAAAAGGATCGAGACTCTGAGTTTGACTTGAAATTCTGCAGGAAACTGATATAACAGGGCTCCACCTCTTGCCTCTCAGTTGAGACTGTAACATACAGAAAAGCTTTTTCTATTTCCTTCAGAATGAATTAGGACTCACAAAATCTCGCTGCACCTTTACCTGCATGGTGCACACATGTGTGTATACATACATGGGTAGAACTCAAGGTAGCATATGGTCTGCCTACAATGCAAGGACTCTAAGATCTCTTAGAGTTGATTAGATGACTTACAAAGAGGTGCCTTATCAAAAAATCACATTTGCCTAAGTCCATCATCTGACTGAAAAGCTTTGTTCGCTGTTCTGCTCTAAACCAGCAAGATATGCATGGAATTTGGATGGACAAAATAATTCAGAATATTCTAGATGCTGCAGCTGCTAGCTCTGTGCGGTTCAGGATATTTATCTGCAGCCCAAGAGCCGAAAACTGCCCTGTATACTGACACAATTACACTCACTTACATGAAGTGACATGGCTGTAACTAATTGGACTAAGCATGCAAACTCTCACTGCTCATAGCCAAAGACAAACTCTGGCTCCAAAAGTTTCTCCCTGAATACATTTTCATGGTACCTGGCCTCATTTTAGCCTGAACAATACATTTTTGTCTACAGACACTAAAAATAGAGCATGTATTAATTAAAAAAACGCAAGCTGTGACAGAAAACAATAAAGGCAAGGAAATGGGAAAGTGTTTTTACATAGCCAGCAGCTTCCCTGGCACCATTTCTAGCTATGAAGAGGGTTATTAGCAAGCCCAGAATTATATAAACAGTTTCCTCTGCCAGCCAGTGTATACCAGAATCATCATTTACTTTCAAATTATTCAAGTCAGCAAAATCCAGCTTTTCATCAGACCAGTGGAAAGACTGGCAGAGGTTCTTAAAAGTGGGATTATGGTCAGAAAAATTACTCTTTCTCAACAGTGTAGTGCCCTAATTTCATAAGCTCATTGTTATTCCTGCTTTCTTCATTGACAAAAATTGTGTTTATTCCTGCTAGCAGAGCACACTTATCAGGGGGAGCTGCATTCTTCTCTGCAAAATTCACCATCATCAAAATCATTCACTGACTCCAAGACAATGAATCTTTGCTACTGGACATGATAACTGAGAAAGAAATAAACAGGTTGAGGTTTGGACTATGCTAACACCGGTGATAGTCTAAAACAGCAGGGTAAATGTGATCTGCGGTTAATGAGAAATAAAGAGTCTTAGCCACTTTTTGCATTAATTTAAATAATGAATTTGAGGACAAGCTGTTCATCTCTTTGCCTTTATATCCTGATGAAAAAAAAGAGCTGACTGAGCTTAAATCAGGGCTAATGTTTGCTCTAGAACTGGCAGAATGGTGTGGACGTTCTGGGCTGCGCAAGGAGAGTCTGATGGCTGCAATGTGCAGCTGAGAGTGAGGGAGCTGCGGCTCAGGTTGCCCTCGAGCACACCAGGAGGCCCCGGTTCAGTAAATCTTCCAAGACTGCATAACTTGGAACAAGTGAACAGTCCTGCAGTGGGGTTATTATGTGCACCACGTTATGCAAGTGGGGAGGAGTTGTGCTGGATAGGGGCCCTAATCTCTCAGTATTGTTTTCTCCTATCTTTAGAATGGTAATAATGATTTTTCTGTCAGGAGGGGAAGCAGTTGATTCAGCCATGATTACAGAAAAGAGAGGATCTGTACCTACCAAACGAAATGACTCAAAAGCAGGAGAAACAGGGAAATACGTGGAATAACATCCTGGCATGCTTATTTTATAAGAGGCAGTTCTGGTTTGGGAAGTGCTTATGTTAAACTACAACCTTCTCTTACTCTGGTTGATCATGTGCAAAAAAGTAAAACTACCTGGCAAACCCTGCAGAAAGATAACTAACAAACAGGAATCAAGTGGACTGTTCCTCACAGATCATGGACAGATGCCTTCACATCTGGGCAAAGCCTTTAACAGCACAAGTGTCCTCTTTGGCCTGAAGAATGAGAACGGCTTGTCTGAATAACAGGTTGACTTTCTAGGACCAGGAGTTTGAAAAGTCTTCACTTCATGCTTCACTGGTTATGCTGCAAATGTTCTTCTTCCAACACAGACAGGTGCTCAGCATGCTCGCTTGTGAGTGATCCCTGGGGAATATTGTTCTTACCATCACTAAGACAAATGAAAATTGGAATGACATCATGATGACACTTCTAGATTATACATTTAGAATTAAGATAAAATAAGAACCAACATGACAAAATGTACTTATGGCTGCAATACTATTATTCCATAAGCCATAGGCTGTTTATTCAGACAGAATATGTAGCTGTAGCCTAATAGAGTAAGGGGAATGTTCTACCATGTGCAATAGCTGAGCCAGTCTCATCGTTAATTGCTGCTGGTGGAGGCAGTCCTGCTGTCCTCTGCCCACCCTGCCCTGGGCTGCCTTCCTTCCTCATGCTGGCTCAGGCATTTCATTTCAGTTCAGCTCCCTGAACCTCTAAAAAGAGAAATTCAGGGGAAAAAAACAGGAAAATGATGTTTTCCAGCCCTGATCTGCTTAGGTTGGGCATACAGATTTGCCTGACTTTTTCTGCATGGAACCTCAACAGCAGCTCTGTGTTCATCTCAGTACTTGGATATTTCTTCAGCAACTTATAGGGAGGGTGAAGGCCTTTAAAAATCAGCTTAAAATATCCTGATAGATAGCTCTACTATATTCCCATTAACCTCTAGAATTCAAGCAATTTTATGCATGATTATCAATGCCACCCAAATCAATGGTTGTAATTGAGACACAGCAAGCCAATGTGTCTCCCATGGCAGGTCTGCACCCGACACAACTGCCAGGGCAAAGTGGGTGGAAGAGGAAGGCTGTTTGCACAGCAAATGACCTCTCTCAAATACAGCCATGTACTCAGCGTGCTCTCTTATGAGCGGTTTGATGTAGAAAAGCTCAAGCATTGTGCTTTCTGTATAGCAGCACGGGCTATGAAACTATAGAAACCTTCTTTTATGTATCATCTACTGTGTTCTTATACAGGCTGATCATTAGTGAAGACAAATTACTCCTCATTTTTCTTACATACAAAATGTTGCTATTGCTTTAAGCTGTCAGCTGCCCTAGCAAACACCATGATTTGGTTATTCACCTTCATAGGGATTATTTCTTATCAGGAGAAAATCTGCTTTTTCAGAACAAGGGGAACAAGGGCCTCTTGCGACAAATCCACGTTGTAGCTGACTTTGGTGCTCCCAGGAAGCGTGATCCTGCGTTGCAGGATGGAGACAGCCTGTAGCTTTTGTAGTCACATCAGTCACCATGTTGTCTCAGTAGAAAAAGTATGCAGGTTGCTTTCAGAAGGGTATTTCTGTAAAATAAAATAGAGCTGTGTGCAAACACAGGTATACAGAAAAAGAAATGTCCTGTAGGATTTTTGAAGTCTTCTTGTTTTGTTGTCATCAGGTTAACCTCCTAGCAGCAAAGAAAAATGAGCTCTATTTGTGCAAGTTAGGACCTTCCAGAGAGTTTGCTCATGAGGGGTGTGGGCATGTGGAATGCTGCCAGCTGATGGATAACGTATTTGAAAAAGACTTTGAAGTTCAGTTGAATAGTCCTTATATCAGGTCCTCAAAGTCACTGTGGCTCCAAGTTAAACTTGAAAAATAAAAGAGAGGCATTTTACTATCAAACATATATCTTGTTCCCAGATTGAAGCTTTTCCCAGCTGCAGGTGTTTTCAGTCTTCTACCTAGTATTATGGGTAGATGCGCACTGTAGGAATGGACAGAGAGTGAGCGTTTGGCTCTGCTTTACATGCTTTATATAGAGGCAGCATAAATAACCACGGGAAATAATAGAGTTGGTAAGCATGGTAAATAACAGAGACCAGTTCTCTTTCTGATTTACTGTTGGAGTTCATTTGGCTTAGTTTTGTCTTTGTGGTATTATAAACCAAGGAGAACTCCATGTAAGGCAATGGGGACACTTTGGTTGGAAATAAGAAAACAATGGAACGAGACTCATCGGAACCATTTTCATGTCGGAGAAATTAGTTGAAAAACTTGTTTCACAGTCTTGATTTCTTCTCCCCTCTTACCATATAATACTGCAGTTATGTTTTAGTTTGGGAATTTGAGTTCTGAGTACCCAAAGGTAAAAAAAAGGCAGAAATGGCAGAAAAGTACAAAAATGGCTGGCAATTTGAGCTAGACCATGGTTTTCAAAATCTCAGAGCTAGCAGCAACACCTGCTTTTGAGAGGACTACAATCCAGTCCTGAGATTTCTCCTCACCTCTGGGATTAAGAAGTATTTCAGCAGCAAGGGCACTTGTGGAACAGATGACTGATGACTGTTCCATGCAATGCTCCTTCCTCCGCAGATTATGAGGAAGACAGAGCAAGGGCTTTGCCCATTCCCTAACATGCCTTTGATAGCAGCCCTTGCCCAAACTGCTTTTCCTCATAAAGTTATCCTGCATGACGAAAGGACAACCAATAATGGGGCATAAGCAACACCTACTTTCTGTGGACCATCTCATCTCAAACTAGAAAGAAATCTCTGCCTGTTTTGCTGGAATTGCCTGTAAAGGTTTCAGTGCTGCTTCATTGCCTGAGAACACATCGCTGTGTTTCTTTGTCCTTCTTACTCACAAGTTACCTAGTATATTCCTAATAGCAAGGAACTAAACCAAAAGGGAAAAAACAAAGTATTTGCTGGCACAAACTGGGTGAGCTTGTTATCTTCTTTAATTAAGGTTCTTTTTTTCTGGTTGCTCTGAAGAATCTGCTTTCCTGCATCTAGTAGAAATTTTAACATTATTCATTTGTATTCTGTTTTCTTTTACTAGTCCGTTGCATAGCTTCTTGGTTTTTTTGTAAACATATCCACTAAGAGAAAGCCACTCTTTAATCTGTTCCAAACTTGTCCAAGTTTTACTGACTTATCCCTATAGCACAAGTCATCTGCACACTATTTATCTGTTTATAAAGTTAGTTTCTACATCGATCTGCTAATATTCTGCCTTTCAGGTGAACTACAGTAATTCAATAAAGGAAAGGAAAACATAAAGAGGCATTCCAGCTCTCACACTGCCTTTTACGAAGGCAGGCTGCAAGTCTTGTTCTCCTCTCATCCACCACAGGAACTCCCCTGACTTTGGCTATTCACAGGTTCAAGTTTTAGGCTGGCAACTTGCCAGCGAGCTCATTAGTGACAGACTGGATAACAGTGCAGACCCAGTCCTCTGGGATTTAAACAACATTTGAACAGCAACATTGCGATGGCTAAAAGAAATTAAACTCTGGCTGGCCCAAACTGTCTCAGCGGGTCAAAGTACCCACATGTAGCAGATAATACAATAGGCTGTTACCTCCCATCTGTAGGCAGCTTTGGGAGACCAGATGTCTCTTGCCTTAGCAGCTAACTATCTGCAAATCGAAGTGTGCAAAGCTAACATATTTTTGCAGTCACCTCACTACTTGCTTTTCGGATTTGTTTTTTGGCTAAAATGATCAGGTCCCATTAATCCTGAAAACCTTTTAGGACTGGAGCTAATTGAAAACCAGTATCTAAACCTTCACGTTTTAGGAAATTACTTGGGGATCCATCCTGCTTTCCTCGTGCACCTGCAAGTACAGCTCCTTTGTTAATTCTGGAAACACAGCGCTTTTTTTTTTAAAAAAAAAAGAAAAAGAAAAAGAAAAGAAAGAACATGAAAAACATAACACAAGCAAATGCTCTTTTCTGTGTGGGATGTGCTCTGAAATGAGAAAGCGACTGTACCAACAAACCACGTCTGGTGGCCCCAGGCTGTCCGCACCTGCTGGGCTGTGTGGATGGGGACACTTTGGGGCAGTTGTGTGGGTCACTGCTGTGTAAGTCACCACTGTATGGGGTACGGCTGTGCAGTTCACAGCTGTGTGGGTCACTTGTGCAGGGCACCACTAGGTGGGACATTGGCCATGCAAATCAGTGTGGTGCGGGCCACGACTGTGCAGGGCATGGCTATGTGACAATGCTGTGCAGGACAACGTTATGTGTGTGGGACACTGCTGTGAGGGTCACTGGAGTGTGAGACACTGCTGTGTGGGACATTGCTGTGAGGGTCACTGGAGTGTGAGACACTGCTGTGTGGGACATTGCTGTGAGGGTCACCACCACGTGGGACGCTGTTGTGAGGGACATCCCCATGGGAGACACTGCTGTGGGGGACATCGCAGGTCACTGCTCTGTGGGTCCCTGCCATGTGGAACACTACTGTGTGGGCTATGGCTGGGTGGGACATGGCTGTGTGGGTCACTGCTGTGCAAGACATCATCACATGGGACACGGCTGTGTGGGACATGGCAGTGCGGGACATCCCTGTACAGGATGTCACTGAGAGGGCCATCACTGTGTGTAGGTCACCGCCGTGTGGGACACCCCTGTGCAGAGCACGGCTGTGTGGGACATCACCGGGTGGGTCACTGCCATGTGGATCCTGTGGGGAACATCCCCGTACTCGACACCCCCTTGCAGGACACGCACCCTCCCCACCTCCCGCTCCCTCCCCACCCCGAAGCTCTGCCGCGGCAGCTTTCCCGCTGCCCGGGGTCCCTCGGGGCAGGGAGCGGGGGCGGCCGGCGCGGCTGGGCAGGAAGGGCCGGGCAGGGCCGGGCAAGGAGGGCCGGGCAGGGCCATGCCGCCCGCCCCCCCCCACCCCGCCGCCCGCCCCCGCTCCCTGCCCGCCGAGCCCGCCCCGCTCCGCCGGGTGCCGGTGGCGGCCGGAGCGCTTAGCGGTGGCAGGATCCTCACGTCGGGGCGGCACGGCGATGGGCGGCGCGGCGCTGTCGGGAGCGCTGTGGCTGGGGCTGCTGTGGGCCGGGAGCGGGGCCGGGGGGAGCTGCGCGGGAAAGTGCTGCGAGGGCCGGGACGCCGCCTGTGTCGGCGAGGGATGGAGGGAGGTAGGGGGCTACGGGACCTGCTACTGCGACGGAGGATGCCGGCGAGCCGGGGACTGCTGCCACGACCACGGCCAGGCCTGCCCGGGTAGGTGCGGCCGTCCCCCGCCCCGGCCCTGGGGAGAGGGGGGCGGGCTGGGCCGCAGCCCGGGGATGGGGTGGGGGGAAGCTGAGCGGGGACCCCCCCTCCCCCCGGCCCCCCCGGCCCTTTCTCTTCTGCCTGCCAGTGCTCTGCGGGCTGGAGGTTTTGCTGGCGTTTGGAGATGGGGCGTGCGGGCAGAGTCTCAGCGGTGAGGGGGGTTCTGCAAGGCCGAATTTCTCCCCAGTGTCACCAAGCTCGGGGCGAAGGCGTGAGCAGGGAGCGGGCAGGGGCTGTGTGAGGGCAGCAGAAGGCACAGAAATGGGAAGAGAGGCTTTTCCCACACTAGGCATTTGCAAGGTTTCTGGATCAGCTGTAGTACAGTGCCTGGAGTTTGCCAGTCTCAAGTTATTTTCCCTCTATGATGTTACGTTACTTACTTTTCACTCACACTCATCCCAAACACACATCGATTACAGTGGGGATGCAGGATTACAGAGATAACAGGGAGATTTGTTTAGTGCTGTCTGTGTTTCTGATTCCTCATGTCTTGCCGAACAAATAGCAACTAAATAATTGGGGAAATCCCCAGGGTGAGGTTTTGCCCTCATTTCTAGCGGCAGGAATCAGCAAGGATCCACCGTGAAGGTGAGGACTTCAAAATGAATATAGAGGATGAGCAAGGAGGTCCTTTGCCAGGCTGCGGGGGAAGGCCTGGCTCCCAGGGGAGCACTGGCAAGGAGGAGAAATTGGCCCAGTTCTACCAAACTGGACCCAGCTGCCTTGTAGGTATTTACAGCTGCCCTTTCCGTGGTATTTCTACCCTTGGCAGCCTTCACAATTTGTCCTCTTTCCCTCTGTCTGCAATGAGGGACACAGCCCTCACTGTACAGGTGCAGCACTCGTACTCACGTCTCTTCCCAGCTGGCTGGACGCACGCCAGCCTACGGCCAAAGAGTCATGAGCCTCTGCTGCACAGTCCTGCTAATTAGGGTGCGTTTAGCAGGCTCAGCGCCGTGCTGACATAGCCACATAGTTCTGGGACCTAAGTTGGCTTGCGTCTGCCTGGTTTGGGAAGGGAGAGTACAACTGTTGGATGGTGCAGCCCCATCTGAGGTGATGTAAAGCTGCACAGAAAGACTCAGCAGAGCAGAACTCTGACCTCAGGTCTCCAGAGGAAACGTGGTCAGTTCTCCGACTGCTAAATAAGCTCTCCAGATTCACAGAAGGGAAAAAAATGTGCTCCATGAGGTCTGACAGGAGGCAGCATCTTTAAAATTAGCATTTTTTAATATATTGATCTTTTGTTCAGGAAAATCAGTAGGGGGAGAACTGGCAAGATGCTTGTTTGTTGTACAGTCACAGTGTATTGTGTCTTTTTAGTAAACCAAATGATTTTTAACATTCAAGTGTAACAGAAGAGAGATAATAAAGGTGCATTGCATTAGTGTTAAAACGGAGCTGTAATCCAATAAAAATTTCTCTGCTCTTCAAAAAGAAGCTCAAACTTGTGCTTGAAAAATTCTAGTAGAGACACTTTTCTTACCATGACTTCTGACATGATTTCTGGCACCTGATGATGCCTTATTGTTATCGAGATGATATTTTTTTGTCTCAAACTCAGTGACGGTTGTCTCGAAAGGCATGATATGTTTGTGCTGTTGCTGTCCTGTACCCTGCAGGTGCTCTAGATACAGGGAGGACAATAGGCTCAGTGAAGTCTTTCTCTTTCCTGCACCAGGAATGGAATTTGACAGTCGCTAGTGGCCCAGTTCAAGGTGCTGAACCCTGTTTGTGTTTTCTGTATTGCCCATTTCTGGCTGGTTTGGCTCTCCGCACTGCCTCCCTGCCCGGCTGTGCGAGCACCAGTGCAGGTGCAAGCAAAGGGAGCAGGACGTTTTGCGTGGCTGTAGTGTGGGAGGACAGGACTTCAGCAGCCTGCCGAGGTAGTGCTGTAACTCTTACATCCCAAAACTACAAAACAGATCACGAGAAGTCATTCCTTTGAAGGCAGATGGTTATATGTACTTTCTATTGCAAGCAGCCAATAAGCTACAGAAATTCCAGACAGTTTCTGTGGGAGTTTGTATCAGGTTAGACAAACATCACTGGAAATTTTAAAGTCATTTTTGTTCCTGTTGGGTGTTGAGGTTTCACCACTGAGTGTTTCTAAATTCCGTCCA
This sequence comes from Leptosomus discolor, assembly GCF_034619465.1. Classification (NCBI taxonomy): domain Eukaryota; kingdom Metazoa; phylum Chordata; class Aves; order Leptosomiformes; family Leptosomidae; genus Leptosomus; species Leptosomus discolor. The sequence goes on along the minus strand of NC_141395.1, from coordinate 47,667,726 downwards.
TGTGTTTAATGACACCAAGGGTGTTGTTGGCATTATTCACTTTGAAATGCTGTTTTGAATGTAGAGTTCAAAAATTTAAAACAGAACTGTGAAGAAAGGTGACCAGTGGTTCTTGTGGTACAGCTTGTGTGTTGGCCCCTTTGCCACTCGTGATTTCTGCACCTGCTGAAATGACATTTCAACCCTTTGCGAATGTTTGATAGGATGAAGTATTTGGGGAAAGTGTAAAGTGCCTCAAGCATATGTAATGAAGAAATGTGTTAGGAATAATACAAAAACAATGACCCACAATAATAGAAACCACTGAAAGGAGGGGTGTCCTAAAGCCATGGTTAAATTCTGTCATGCCTAAAAGTCGTGGTAGGTCTGGTACTTTATAAATAAATGGCTCATAAGAAATCCATGGGCTGCTTATCTTAGGGTTTTAAAATAAATTTCCTTACAGATCTTTTAAAATGGATTCCCTTTTGGTTCTAACAATGAAGAAAAAGTATTTTTGTATGTAGGGAGCATTTTAAATAGAAGCTATCGTACAACCAGTAAGTCTGAAAAAGGAATAATCTCATCGTTTGAATGGAAGTGGTTACTCTGAGACAATCTGCAGAGCCTTATGCATTACAACATACGTTGCACAGTGATTCAGTGAAGATACTGTAATCTTCTTTTTTTCTAGAGATGGGAAAAAATTAAATAGAGTGTGACTCAGAAAAAAATCTGTGATTCACAGTGCTATAAATGAAAAAAAAAAGTCCTGACCAGTCAAGCTGTGTTTCATAGGTTAGCAATGTAATTTTTCCTGTGTATTTTTAAACTTCTAAGGGTGTCATTAGCTTCCACATATTGGTAGGTACCTGAGCACAAATTTTGTCCTTCAGGTTCCTTTGATGTGCATCCTTCTTGTTGTTTCAATGAATCGTCGTCTAGTATCATGGTGTTGAGTAAGCTGGACCCGTAGCAACATAGACAGAGACCATAAAGGTGCAGCTGTGGGTCCCCGATACTTCTTGTATTTCAAGAGATGGCGCCATTCCTTTGATGTCAGTGCTGGGACCAGTTCTCTGTCATGCTAGGGAATTTGACATCTTTCCAACGAGGCACAAAACTGATGTACTGTCCCTTAATAGTTGCAGGGTATTGACTGCAAGAGCGACGTTATTATCCCACTGGCTAAATTCCATTCTAGCAACCCAATGTTCTTATTATTCCACATGACTAAGGCAATTCATACTTCTCATTCTAAATCTTGATGACCATAAAATTGCCATGTATTGCTGCACATGACCAATATTTAACCGTCAGCTTAGTTTAATTCCAGTAAGACATGAAGTCATCGCTTTATTTGTTACGCAGCTACTCAGTCCCTTGGGGAGTTTCTGCATGGGAAACGTGGTGTGAGACCTGATGTTGTCTGCGTATCAAGGTGCTAATAGGGGATTTAAATTATGTGGAAATTCTTCCCTCTGCAGATGATTTATACAGCCAACTTGGAAGAGAGTCAGCAAATAAGTAAACTTATGACACTTGCTGTCCTTTGGGTACTCTGGGTAGAACTAAGATGTGCGAAGAGGCATTGAAGTCTGTGCTTGTACTTTTAAATAAAGTGGGGCCAAGGACTGTTTTCTGGCCCTGTGGCCAGGTGGCAAAGACTGTGAGGTCCACACTACATTTAGCACCTGTCCTGGCTATCCCATGGTGGAGCCTCAGACATTTTTACTATCATTGATTTTCTTTTTTTTTTTTTTTTAATTCAAAATGCTTGAAACAAATGTCTCAGCATTGTGCTGCAACATGTTAGAGCGGTGCCTTCGCAGCCGCAGAGACTGGGACATGTGCCTTGGGGTACCTGGATGCACCTGAGGGCAGTGCCTGGTGATGCGGTGTCCACTATCTGCGCGTGGCAAAGGGAGCCATATGCTTTTTCTGTGTTATTTTCCAGTGCTGTTCTACAAATCATACCCAGGAGCTGTCTGGGAAGGTGTTTATCAGTAAGTAGAAGAAAATGCCAGAGAATGCTAATGGTTAAGCAGGATGGACAACTGGTTGCCCAATGTCCAGGACTGTGCCATGATCCTGTTTCAATGGAGTTCCTTAGGGTGCGGGCTTGCAGCACCCTCAGCCACTCATACGCCTGGCGCTGTCAGGCCACTCAAAAGTGGGCAAGTTGGGTCAGAGCAGGTGCACAGTGAGAAGAAAGGACAGAAATTGTAGCAGTACGGTAAGGAGATCCACCAGGTAGCCTCTCTCAGGGCTTTTGTCTGCATTAGATGTCTGAGGCGCTCCAAGAAATTAGAGATGTAGTGACAGAGCAAACCTGGCAATTTCTGTGTCTTATGAAAAGATCACAAACCCTAGAGAAGTTACCACATTTTAGTCTTTCTTCCCAATGTCTTATGCTGGCAGAATCCCAGGGGGCATAAAATATTTTCCTGAAAGACTCGTTTGGTCCCATCACTTTCCTGCAACACCAATGCAAGTATGTAACTAGTGGTTAAGCTGTAAAGCTTCTTGGGGATTTAAATTCTAATCAGGAAATACGGAAAAAAAAAAGAAAAGATCGAAAACATGCGATATGTTCCATTACAAGCTAATGGCAAGTAGCATACATGGGAAAGCAAAACGCTTCATTTAATGACGTAATAAGAGGCACGACCTGAAACAATTCAGAGCCAATGTAAGATAGCCCAACCATTGACTATAACACGTTTTGTACCATTCTCTAAGTATCATGTTGAAGACCTGCCTTTATAAAGGATTGGAAAAGCAAAGTAAAGTGTGATTCATGCTACATGGAAAATAATTTTAAGCCCATTTACAATGCGCGATGAAAACAAGTCCTTGAAGAATTAGAGAATTTCCATATCAATAAGAAACTCTGATATTAACATAGGCACCTTTAGGTTTCTATAAGACACTTTGTGCTAGTATTTGGGGGTTGGACTAGATGATCTTTAAGGTCCCTTCCAACCCAACCCATTCTATGATTCTGTGATTTCAATTACATGAAATTCATTAGAACTTTTTCGAAAAAGGAAGTCCGTCAGAGGACAAAAGGCAGCTGATGATGTCAGGGAAAGCAGCATGGACTAGTACACAGTGCTGCAGTGCTGTTTAGCTGCTTGTCTCATTTCACAGTTAAGGAAAGCTGCAGGCACGGCCGTTCCTGGCTCTCCCAGCAGCACACCGTGCATGCTCGGGAAAGCTGGTGCTGCCGCTGGCGTCCAGGCAGAGGACATTCCTGCTCACGAGAGGGGAAGTGGCCTGGAGGAATGCGGCTGCCCAACCTGGAGCACCTACCACGTGGCCTCCAGGAAAAGAGGCTACTGGGAATGGACCACTGGCTAGATTAAATGTCTTTGCAGGCCACAGGTGGAGGACTACTCATGTGGGGGAAATGACTGCTTATCCTCAGAGGATTCTCTCTTGATGGATGCCCACACGTGAGACATTTTTCTTACCTGTTCTTTCACTGCTCTACCTGATAGGGCTGCATAGACTTGACGTTCCTCGTTGGAGGGGTTGTGCTTGTTTCATCAGTAAGCACCTAGAGATCATCCTCATCCAGCCCCTCAGGGGTCAGCGCTTGGTACAGTTTTGAAGAGCTGTAGTACTCGTTTTAACTGCTAAAAGTGAAATTGTTAGGCCACACAGTTTTCAAAACCTGGGGCTTGGTGTTCCTGGAGATGAAGCTAAGGAAAGCTCAGTTTCATGGAAACATGTGAAACAGCTGTTTTTTACTGTTGTGTACTGCATTAATGGACAAAAAAGGTGAAGACTTTAATGTTATGTAGCTTCTTACTCAGGAATAATGTGTCCATCATCTGTTTCTGTATTTTGGGAATCAGGCTGCAAAACATTCTCTTCCGGGGTAGATTATTTGTATCCACCTGAAAGGTATCTGGCATATCGTCCATGCTTACATTAGCAAGGCTGACAGAGCTACTGTTTTGCCAGAATATAAATGAGAAATGCAAGAGAAGGGAGAATTATAGATTGGAAAAATGCATGTGGTGCTTAATGTAAATGAGAACAACAAGGAGCATGCCATCATTATGAGATGCACTGCAGAGAACAAAATAAGGAAGGAAGTGGCTAGTGGATAACAGATACAATAGATCTGAGCATTTCTGAGTTTCAAGACAGTACTGAAACTAAGAGATGCTTAGTCTATCATTTACATCTCTCCTAAAAAGATTACAAAAAGTGGCAAACATGAAATAAGGGCTTATTCTCTACATAATGTGATGATCCAGTCTTTTTCTAAAGAACCTGCATGTTATTTAATCAAAAAAGGTGTCAAAGGCTGTAAACTGGGCTAAAGGTTTCAACAGTTGCCAGAAAAATACTACAGAATACAAGATGAAGCATTATTCTTTTTTTCTTCATCTGAGACCTTCAGTGAGTTCACCTAATATATGTGAATTTAACAGATGAAGAGAGTTCTTTGTAGGTCTGACTACTAGGCTGGTTTAGGAGAGACCAAAGGTACAAGTGTATGGTTCCTGTACTGTTGATGCTCTGCCTGAGTGAAATGTTTCTTGTGATTCAGAGTTTACTTTCAGAATAACGGCACTTTCCCCATAATGTTTTGGTCAAGTTCAGAGGAAGTTTGTGATCCATGAGAAGTAAAATTCAAATATCCAGTGGACTATTCTGTAGTTGGAAATGAGCAAAAGAGGGCCTTAAAATCACATTTTTACACATTTTATTTAGTGCATTTAAATACCTGCATTGTTGCAAAGCTCTGTCTGCATCAGTAGCTGTACAGACACAGAAACAGAACTCTACACATGTCCCTGCATTGCTCTGAGACTAGCAAAACCAAAATTATCACCAAAAATTGTCTTTGCAGCAAGAACTGTGGAGCAGGACACCCTGTGTTAAAACAGGGCAACAAAGCTGTGGCAGTGGAGCTTCTTTCAGCATTGAGGAAAAGGCATTAGAAATCAATCTGAGGGGAATCAAGAGGGCTGAAAGGCTTCTTGAATCCTGCTACTCTATGTTCCAGGCTTTAAACAAAATCTGGTGGTGTAGGAACTGCCAAGGTAGGTCAGACCACTCGCTTGTCTAGGTAATCCACGAGCTGGTCCCCTTTGGGGCTAATGCCGTCTGCTTCAGAAGAGGGTACAGAAGAACCCCACAGCTGTAGTGAAAGGTTTCCATAAGGAGCAGCTTCTTTCTGGACCAGGGATGGAATAGGGAGCCAAGCGCTGCAGGCAGGTGTGAAAGTTAAATTTGAAGATGCAAACTCCTAGAAGAGCATTTAAAAACCTATAAATGAAAGAATGTGAGTAAGAAAAAACCAGACATAGTCTTATTGCTGAAGCTTTTGAGAGTGATTCGGATGAAACAGAAGTCCTGACTACTAGTAATGTTTCAAAACTGCTTTGCAGCTCTTCCATGCATTGTAGGGGAGTGGAGCCATTGGAGTGGCTGTGCAGAACAATGTCAACCCAATCTGCGGATACGCAGGCGCTATGTACAACAGGAACCTAAAAATGGTGGGGAACCTTGTCCTGCTCTAGAGGAGAAGGCTGGCTGCCTGGAATACCTGACTTACCAGGGAGAGGACTGCGGCCATGAACATGGTATTCTCTCTTCGACTTACCTGTACATTGTGCCCATCAGGGCCTTCATAAATTTTACTGATGTCAGTGAACAGATAAAAAAACCCCACTGCACCTATCTCCAGCTAGCTGGTTAAAAAAACAGCTTAAACCTCTACTTTCTACTGTCTTATTGCTCTATTCTATTCTTATATTTTTTTTCTACTCAAGCTTTTCTTAATTTCTATTAAGTAAACAGCTAAGCTGCATGCGTTCCTTCAGTTTCTCAATTTAAGCCCCTCAGTAAGTATCAAGTTGTCTCTGTGCAAAGTTAGGACACAACTTCAGTATGAAACAGAGCTCCTTGTATGATTCCAGCACATTGTATTTCCTCACAGACTAGACGGCACACGGTTCTAGATACATTTATTCTGCATAAGAAGAGAGCTTAGCTGTGGGGAATGGGGTTAAGGGCTGATGTTGCCAATATTTTATCATTTTTTCAGCATCACCATCCACAAGCTCCTGATTCAGTCACCCACTGTTCCAGTAATTGAAATATGACTCAGCTGTGGCTTGCTGCCTTACCATAACTGTTTTCTTCCTCAGTCCCTGCTTTCATAACTACCTCTGAATACGGTAAAGAAAGAAAACGACGAGCAGCATCTTCTCTCTGGCCTTCAGACAAAGAAGCAGCTGGGTAATCTATTTATCACATGCATGTGGGTCATATTGTTCAATAGAAAATAGCTCGCTACAGAGAAAAATGTAATTAAATTTGCAATAATTAAACAGTAAGCTATAGCTTGTATGTTTTTCTCTTCTGCTGTTCATTTGCATGTTCTAGATGTTGGTTTTTTATTACTTGCTAATTGTCCTGAATTAGACATTGGGGTCATGGCAAATCTGAGGGTAGCTGCTTTTGAAAGCAAACAGTAAATAATGTTAAGCCAAAGCCGAATATATCCGTAAGTCTGAGAAATTAGACCTAGGTCTGTGAACAAACAAATGTGCTGAATGTGATTGGTCCCAAGAGATTTTTTTTTTTAAATTAATTGACACAAGCAATTAAAAGTTGTTTTGTTACCGGTAGAGATGGTTATGAAGTTACTGAGGTTTGTTTTTCAACATAATTTAAGAATAGAGAACACAACCTTAAAGTGAGATCATACCTAAAGCACTGGATTGGGGCATAGAATGAGAAATGGTTTGTGTCATGCTTTTGAGACTCCGTTAATTAGGTTAGGGTCAGAAACAGGCTTCTTGGCAGTGATGATGTCTTACTTGCACTTCACAAACACCACCTGTGTGATATGTAAGTACATTTGAAGTGTATACCTAGCTTGTGCTTTATCTATCATGACTAATTTAGTACGTTTCCTTCTGAGCAGATACTGTGTGGAATTTAAAACGGAATCACTTTCACTCCACTGTGCCTTGGAGAATCGACCGTACGCTCGATGGATGCAGTACCTACGCGAAGGACATACTGTGTGTGTAGCTTGCCAGCCTCCAGCCATGAATACTGACACGCATCGTTGTTCTGGAGATGGCCATAATGCAGATGGGTAAAGAAAACCACTTTTCTGCTGTCTCTTCTGTAGCAAAACCCAGTACAGAGGTTTTCTCAACGCCTGATTAAACCCCGCATTTATTATACCTAAAAAATGAAACAGTTCCTATTGCTTGTAGAGCTCAGATTATTTACCCTTTCAGTTCTCCCAGAAATGGCTTTTAAAACCTAGATAAAATGGGGAAATTATTTCAGTATAAGAGCTCAGTGCTTTGAATGCTTTATTTACTATTGTGAAGGGATGATGCAACTTCTGAAGTGCCAGAGGTCTTTGTACAGCTACGGGCACTTTTACTTAAAAACCCTGTTTCCTGCCATAATCCAAATCTGATTTCAGGTTTAACAGTGGTGGAGCAGGACTCCTCCCAAACCTATACACCTGGTTTCCAGAACAGTAATTCTGAAAGTAGACATTTAATATTCAGAACAGATTTTTATTTGATCTATACATTTATTAACATGCCTACTACTGAATACCTGTACAACCAGCTACTCAGTCCACTGTCCTATACACTATATTTAGGAATACAGTGCCTGCTCCAGAAAGCATTTTAAGAGCTAGATGAGCTAATTAAAATCTTACATTATTAAGCAAATCTAATCTTCTGACATGTTATGCAATGTATAAACATGAAATATAGTTTTCAGTGTTTTAACTCCTCATTTGTTGTGACGTTTCAGAGGTAAAATCTTACACTGGGAAGCAGTTGGCAACTCTCAGTGCCAAGGAACCTGGAAGAAGATTCGGCAACTGGAGCACTGTTCGTGTCCCCTTGTGCATAGCTTTATTTTTACATAAAAGTTTAAAAGACCTTTAAAACAGCAACAACAAAAAGATTAAGAAAATTAACTTCAATACCAAGAAACCTACATCTTTCTGCTGCATTTTCTGGAGCCTAAACAAACTTTAAAGGAGTCACAGCTTTGGAAGAAGCATTTTGGGGAAACTCCCTCCACCTTAATACAAAACGCTAAGAGTGATCTTTGCATTAGAACACTAGAAGCATGTTTCCATGTTCTCTTTTGTAATTAAAAAGCAAATGTTTCTAATGGTAGTAGCTGCTTTTCCTGAAGTTCTCATTCTTTACTGTCCACAGCCTTGTCTACAGGCACTGCTCCTCAGCCAGCCAAACGTTCTCAAGTCTGAGAATAGTTACTGTCATCATTAATAGCAAGAGTGAATAAAAATGAAAGCTTGAGAGCTAAAACTGGATTTCAGTTTAGATCCTTTGCTCCTTCTCAGTACCATCTAGACAGTTGGTTATACTACAAGGGGGTAAGTGTTCCTCCTCTACGTTGTTGTCACATCCAGCCACCTACGACTAATCAGCATTGTTAAGGAGAAGCCTTGCTCAGAAGGCCATGTCACTAATACAGCGTGAGCTTTATGGCAGACAAACCTAATACTAAAGCCGTGGCTAACATTAAAAAAAAAAATTACTCATGACTAGGTAAAACTGCTCATATACGATTAATGCAGAAACTTCCAACATTAGAGCACTGGCAAGACTGCTATGCAGGTAGCTCAAATCCTTGCTCTGTTATCCATTACCTACCCTGAGGTATGGTCACAGCATTAGAGGCCACACACTGCACTTTCTCACCTGCCGGATACCTGCTATGACCTTCTGAACTGTTGGCTTACAGCTGCTCTAGCGTTCCTTCCTGAAGGCCAAAGCCTGTATTTTATCAAGATCCTGAAATCCCCAATGTTTGCTAACAAGAAATTATGCCTTAAGGCTGAGGAAATGTACTGTTAAGACATGCAGCATCTCTGTGGAACCTGCAGACTACTGCTTACCACTGTTTCTAGCAGCTGCAAGAAACGGAGGCATCTGGTGGCAACAATGAGAAAGGTGATCTGGCTGACATCCTGTCCTCAATAAAGAGGGTGAAACAAACCTTTAAAACTGTACTGCACCATTTTATCTTAATGGAAGCAGGCCTCCAAAACAGAAAGCAGATTATCATAATACTTCCTGAACATTTCAGCCATCCACCTCTTCCTTTGCAGCCAGGAAAAATATCTCAGAGGTTTATTTTATTATGACCAGTTTGGAGAGGTGGTTTTCCTTGTAAGGTTCTTGTAAAATAAAAACCTCATCCAAGGACAAAGGTACAGAAAACATCTAAATTGAAGAGATGTCACTTTTAAAATAATACTTAGTGATAAGTCAGTTCAAGTCATTAGATTCACACCAGTATGACAGCGGAAAGTATGAGTTTTCTGAGGTTGTGTAACTTTTCCACACAATCTGAATCAAGACAAGACAGCGTAGTACCATGATCCATCCGTTACAGTCTCTCAGGAGCAGGACACTGACAACGACCAGCTGACACCTTGATTATCCCATCAGAACTTATCTTTGCTTGCCATCGCTGCAGACAGAGACGGTGGGGAGCACAGATGAAAACACATCTCCTGAGCTGTGCTATCAGGATCGGTATGGACTCGTTACCGAGCCCCACTTCGGCCATTTGTTTTTGAGCTTTCCCTTTTCTGCTGGTCTAGAAGAAGCCACTTCTCAAGGTAGGTGGCACAAGATAATCAAGAGTTGTTAAGAGCTAGTATCACGCTGTTACCTTCCATATGTTTTCCATCTCTTCTGCGAGATAAATGGCATTATGCCAATATACATAAATAAAAAATAATCTTCCACCTAGAACTTGAGTTTAATTCTTTAAAAAATAAACCAAACAGCAGCACCAATACTACTTTTAAGTATAAAATTACATGGAATATCACATTTATAACTGCAAAAAAAGGAATAGGTTTGTAAAATTAGCAATACCAATACATATACACTTTCTGGTAAAACTTAATATGGTAGAAATATAATAATAAAAAGCTCAACCTGACTAGAGATATAACCCTTTAGAAACACAGAACACTTGATACAGAACACAGAATACTAACACTCTGTATTAGCCTCTATCAAGCTAAACACGTTGCCGGTCATGTAATAACCCTATGTACATAACTGACTTTTCTTAAATTACTGCAAGCACTTTCACATTTCAGAAATTAGGTCATCTACTGCGCACAGATAAAAGGCCAGGCTTTACTCTTCAGTCGTCACTACCCGAGCACGTGCGCTTACGTGAAAAGGTTTTACACCTGCTACTATTCTGTTTCACGTTTTAGGACAGCAATGCTGATGGACACTCCAAGAATAAAATAAATTATCCTGAAAAGCTAGACTAAGTCTTTATGTAGGGGAAGGTCATGGAGAGAGCTGGTTCCTGTAGTCCAAATTAGACTTGTTCGATCCTGCACAGTGTTCTCCACCGGTCTTTTAACATGACACTAGTTCGGTTGTTGAAGTTGCCACGGACCAAAATCTTAGCCCAGTTACCCACTCCAAACTCCCTTACTCCTGATTTCAGTTCCAAGTCTTCTTTGTAAGTCCATCGCTAGGGAAAGAACAGAGAAATGTACTGGATATATGAAAGGAGAAAGGTATTAACGTAAGAGCTAAGCTTATAGCAAATATAAAAGCAAGTTTTATACAGCTCTCTGGTTATTAACAGAGTACAGATGTCTGAGGGTCAGTAGGGTCATTTTGATTTCTTTTGAGCACCATAACTTGATACTAAATACAACAACAAAGGTGACCAAGTATTATAACCCAGCAGACATTGCCTGGAAGGAGAACCACATGCCTCAACATTCACATGTTACAGGAGGAAAAGAAAAGAAAAAGGTTTTGCTTAATTCAAAACATGCTTTCCAAAATTGCACATTATTAGCTAACTGATCCAAGACTAACCTTGACTGATCCTAGTATGCATCACACAAGAGAAAGCATTTTACGACACATTAACCTAGGGACTAAGAATCAAGACACCATTTACCACCAACAAAGGAATTTCCGTGTGCTTAGAAAAAACAAATCCCGATATTTAAAATGCTGATAGAAACAAAATTGTACCTATTGCATTTGAAAGGGAAATCAGCCATATCCTCTGGTAACAGCTATGCATTTGGTTGTGGCCATTTGTTGAGCCTGCTACTTAAGTCTCACTGTCATGACCTACAAGCTTTTTAATCGTTCAGGGATGACATTTCTCCTATAGAAGGAGAGAAAGTTACTTGCAGTTACACCTCTGTAAGCAATCCCTTCCAATTACGTTCTCCAGTGTACCAGTTCTTCCTTAGTGGCTCCTTGATACAAATACTCAATACAAACCATTTTAAGACTGTACACAGAGTGAAAGAAAATGGATTTTTTTAAAAATCAAATGCTTGATTTTTAAAAACTTACCTTTACAGCAAAGTGTGAGGGAGAAGCGACTATCAACTTTATTTTATTGCAGCTTTATAGAAATACGCATAGATATAACAAAAGTTTACAGACCCTATATATCCTATTATGCCTATTTTTAACCATTGCATTTTATTATAGGTGTATTACATACAGCCATTTTTTCACTCTGGAATAGCAATTACCAACTTTAATATAAAATTATTTTAAAACAACTTATGCTGCTAGAATCTGATTCTCTGTAAATATCTTCAAATCCTTGCTTAATACACAACTAATTGTACTGATGTACAACCAGCACACCTCCTTGGGCAAACTGAATTGCCCATCTATCCAAACACAGGACATCCAAATGTGAAGACTTAACTTACAGAAAACACGTAAACTTAAAAATGTTAATGAGATTGAGACGTACAGAGAATTGTATTGTGTAGCTGTTCCACTTATCTGTGTTCACTTCTGCTTCTTTCACTGGAGATGTCCTGCTGTGCCTGATGGTCTCATGGACCATAGTAAGTTATGAAAGGAGATGAATGGTCAATTTTCACTGGTCTCATGCTGGCATTTCTGTGAGCACCAGCAGATTCCATATTAAACATCATTAGTTAGCAGACTTTTACAAAATACACATGTGTTTATGTGCATGCCATGAGCAAATGACTGCTGAAAATCCAACCAAGCAGCTCTCTTATTTCTGCATTTAACTCTTGCCTGTGCTTTCCTTATTTTGGAGTTGCTCTGAAATACCAAAAGTCAGCATTTTTGTTTATAAAAGCACTATGAGATTTACATAGGCAAGTGATCAAAACCACTGCAATTACTTACTCATGTTCAGTGTGTGAAAGCAAAATAGTTAATGTCTCATAGGCCTTTGCAGGCCTCAGTAGTTAAGAAGCATTTGCAGCTAATGGTCTTGCTGGTCAGAACGACTTAATTGACAAAGGAGTGAACTATTTGTAAAAGGATGGACTGTCTAGAGCCTCCTTGTCTGATGAATTTCATTCTCTGTTATGCTGCTTATCTGACACAGTTTTGGTGAAAAACAGGTTGCAAAAGGTATAGAAACGCTGTAGCTGCCCCAGCTGGGCAGAGTCCACATCAGCAGAGGCTGTCACTGCTGCTCCCTGTCCTCTCCTATAGCCATAGCAATAAACCACTTCTGCTCTGACCTAATCCAAACTGCATTTTGGGTTATTTCCATGACAGTGTGCCATGAATGGGATTCACACGTCCTGCTTCGCTCAGGGGGACTGTGGGCTGCTCCCTGCCACTGCTTGGAATGGTACAGGACCTTTTGAAATCCCTGCTGGGGCTTCAGCTGAGGGTCATCTGTAGGCTCCTGCAGTGTGCGGGGTCTGCTGAATCCCAGCTTCTAATAAAGGTCAGTCCAGTGCCCCACTGCTGGCTAAAAGAGGGAAAGGCAACTGTAATTTTGGCCTGGTCAGGGTAAGTCTGGTAAAGGTACTTCTGGTAAAATTTATTTAGGAGGCTGGTCAGCAACATCTGGCTTGGCTTCAGCTATTAACATGGTATGAACAAGCTGGGTTCAGGACAGCGCTGAAGCCACATGCCTGCACCGCAGTGGGGATTTGCATTAACTCAGCTGCAAGGGCAAAGGGCAGAGGTTTGGCCCTGGATTGCCAGTTATCATCACGTGCCCTTCGCTGTCTCCAGCTCCAGTACGAGCTTCCTCAGGACCTGATATGAACAGTCCCAACCAGCACAGTGGGCTCATAGGACAGATGACCAGGAGGAGCCCTTGTCTGTCTTGTAGCTTTTCCTTTGAGTCAGGCTGGAAAGGCAGCCCAGGCACAGTGACCACGAGCTGGTACCCAGGTGGCACAGGCCCCCCTCTGCCTTTCCTTAGTCTCCTTGAAGGAAAATCTCACCTTTTGCCTGAAAGGGACACATCTTGCAAGCATACACTGGAGTACAACCAGAACATAAGAGTGCCCATGGGATACGTGTGCTAGCACTTGTGTTTGGTGCATGCAGCTGCACCAGCCAGGAAGCGAAGGACCCGTGAAGCAGGGGCCGGGGCCGGGGCCAGGAAGTGGACAGGGGTATGGGGCAGGCAGAGGGTCTGCGCCCATACTGGGGCACCTGCAAACATTCGTGTGCCTATGAACCTACTGCTTTCACCAGTGGACTTACACCTCTACCAGACGAGAGGAGGAGGGTACTTGGCTGCCTGTGCTGATGTCTTACGTGAGTACCATGTGTGGGTGCTGTTGAGAGCAGCACCTTGTCTGTGGCAGTCTGTGTGACCGGCTGTGTCAGTATGTGTCCTGTGGGACTCTGGGATTTGTGCTCAGCTTTGCTACTGGGTGAACCTGCAAATGGGAAAGCGGCAGCTGCTTCCCCCAGCCTGGGCAGAGGGCCTGGGTCAGGCTCTGGCAGCCAGACAGGAGGCTCCTGGGCTGGGGCTGCTGGAGGAGGCGGCTGCTTCTAACACCCCTTAACAGTTTTGGAGGCAGCAGGATCTGGTTGAGTTGTGAGCATTCCTGAGGTTGTGTATAATCCTTATGTGATGGGGGACTCATCCTTTGCTAATGCACCTACAAAGATAAATTTGTAACCAAACCTGTAGAGCCTTACAGGAGCTAATAAATCCTCAGGTTAATTGGAACAACTGGATTGGAGGAAAAAAAAATAAAATTGTTTATAGAACACCAGAAGAGCAGTAGAAGGTATAGATGGCTGTAGCTGAGGGCCTAGAATTTGTAGCTTGGGGGATGAAAAATTAGGTTTACCGGACTATCTACAAGACCTCCTTCTGTAAAGAGCAGATCACTTCCAGGGCCAGCCAGTACAATTGTCAGTGGCACAAGAGGTCCCTGTGTCCAAGGATGGTCAGACAAATCCCTCATCCATGGAGATAAAGAAAAAAAGATTTTTTTTTTTTTTAACGTTTCTCCTCTCCTGATGACCTGGAACCCTTCTGGAGTTCCTTAAAAGATTCTGCCCTTAAGAGCAATAACAGTTCAGGCACCAGGGTGGGCCAGATGACAATTTGGAGTGCCAGTCTGCATGGTTCCCCACTTCCCTTGAATTTTAGCTGCTGGAACTGGCAGCAGCACTCAGACCTGAAAGGCGATGAGGTGTCTCGGGAGGGGTGGGGTGCAGGGAAGGAGCTTAGATAACATTCAGCCTGATCAAAATTGTATTCTGGTTATTCTGCAACAAGCAAAAATTTGGCATCTACACAAAGTGCAAGCTGAGGTACAGGAAGACCAAACTTCACATCTGAAAGCTTGACTCAAGCTTAATGCAGCTATCAGTGTCTCTTCAAGAAACTATGATCACTGATAAACCTCACTAAGCAGGGAAAGAATTAAGAGTGGTATTATTTCTAAACAAAAACCTAAAACTTCTCTAAAGTAGTCTACCCTTTATCAGAAATACTTACTTTTCCCAATACTTCCTGTTCCACGGATCTTTTGCAACATTAGCAGTGAATGGTGTGTTTTGGTTTTTTTCTTGGGTTTGTTTTTTTTTTTTTTTCCACTATTATTAAAAGGCCAGAGATTCCATTGGAACCATCTAGTTCATCTCATTTCAAAACACACCAGAAAACTTTCCTAAATAAAATCTTTATTCAAGTAACACAGTTACGCTTGACCTACAGCACCAGATAATTCAAATACTTCCAGCAACAGAGACAATCACAACCCTTGTTACTTGCAATGATTAATTACACTTGCTGTTGAAAGGGTTGTTTTCTGCTTGTTTTGCTTTTAAATTGCTCATATTGAAGTTTTTTAAAAATAATTTTTTTCAGTTTAACATATAAATGAAGAGCGTGCCTTTAGGTAAGCCAGAGACTGACTCATTTTCTTGTCACTGAGGAACTTCATAGAGCAGTAACTTGCCTGCCACCCCCCTGCCACTGACAAACTGCCTGTGCCCTCTGGGGTGGCAGTTCTGTAGACTCTAGCACTGCACTGTTGCAAGCTACCAAGACTGGTTGAGAGACTGGACCTAGCTCAGCCACAGCACTGTGTTAACATACCCACAGCATCTAATCCAGAGCAACACGACATTTGGCTGGCTCAGAACGCTGGCGGAGCAAGTTGGAGTTTGCCAAACAGACTGTGTAGACGTACCCTCACATAGCTACAGGTCTTGTTATACCTCAGAGCCAGTTCTCCTCTAGTAACCTGTCTTCCTCTGATTGTATGTTCTGGGATTCTGATTTTTTTTTCCCCCCCTCCATGTTTAAATACATGGGTTTTTTTTCCTTACAAGTCTGTCTAAATTCTGAAAGCCTAGATTTTCAGACACATTTTTTAATTTAAGCAAACTGTCAGTCAGATCTAGACAACTTGCAGGACTTGCCATACACATACAGGACACAAAGTTGAGTCCAAACAGTCCCCTAAATTCTGTGACACTTGCATCCCTTAATTTAGGAACGAGAAAGTAAAGTACACTTGCTTTCAATAGCACTGCAGATTGTTGTATGCAGCTAACTGAAAACACAGCAACCAAAGGCTGAAAACAGGCACTGAACCATTGCGATGAAATGCCATTTACAAAACAAGAGGAAACAATGCCAACATTGAAAGAGGGACTACATGGAAAAGGAAGTTCTAGAAGTCAACAGCTCTGACATTCATTGCATTCTTTCATGCATGCAGACAATTTAAAAACCCAGATTATTAAGCAGAGGAGCAGATTTATTGTTTAAAAGGCCAATATAATTGCTTTCCATACAATATTTATGAGAGGTCTCACTGGCAGGGAGTATGGCATAAACACCATGCAGACAGCAAATGCCTACTTTTCTAAGTGTTTAAAGAAACATAGGTCTGAATCCAAATTTCGTCCAAGTTTCTATAAAATTTTCAGTGAGTTCTTCACTACTATCAGATGTAGTTTTCTATAAATTTAGTCTTTCCATTTCAATTAAGTTTGAACTATAACAACAGAATTAAGCACATCTATTCTTTTCTAGCAAGATGTGTGCACAAGCCCTAGACCTGGATAGAGTGCTTGTAGTTGACCCCATAACAGACTACCTCAACGTAAAAATAGGTGAATGTACAGCTGCCGTTAGCTCTGTGTCTGTTGTGGTCCAGTTAGTTTAAATCTTGATGTTGAAAACAAGACTGATGGAAGTGCGCATGCTTACCAGCAACTGGCTGACAAGGTACCTATCCAAGGTAATAAAGGGATAAAGTAATTTATTATGTTTTTTGAAGGTAAGTGCTGATTTTTTTTTTTTTTTTTTAGGGCACTGGTTGTATTCGCAGCTTTTAAGGAGGCTCTCAGCAATTTAACTATTCCTGAATTTGTGAGAAGTGAAAAACACTTTATATGTAGGCAGCAGAATAAACGAGCTCTCATTAGGACCTCAACCAATTTGAAGACAGCATGTTACTGAAGATTGAACCAGTACTTCAACTTCAGTAAAAGTGCTTAAAGAACTAGGAATAAGTACAGCTCTCCTCAAGGACAGTCTGAAAAAAAGATAAGCAGGCTTGTGTTTCCCTATTAAATGAAAAATGAAACCTCAAAATGAACACCAGAAAAATTAAACAGCTCACACCAAAATGGACATACATTGATAACTTGCACTGTTATCTAAACAGAAAGACTCCATATTGCTTCCTAAAAGATATTCTCAAAAGGAATTCAGCAATGGGAAACATTTATTGAATATAAATTTCATTCAGAAGTGATTATCATGTTATCATGATACTTGAGGAAAATTTGCTATGTGCAGAAATGAATTTGTAACAGTTCACCCCAACATCAAATTGCCTTCTATTAAGGCTACACTTCTGTACTTCCCACCAATAGGGAATTTCAGCATTAGTCAACATAGTAGATTTTAAATTAATTCAATGAAGCAGGCTTACCCATGAAGAGAATGCAAAGGATTATTTGAAATGTGGCATTATAAAAAGACCCTATTTGGTAAAAAAAACCCTATTTTACAAAAACTAGAATAGTTTCCCAAGTAAATACATGTTTTTACCTCATATGAGCACAGTATTGAATCATAAAATTACTAAATCTGTAACTTTCTAACTGGAAAACCAAAAAAAGTCTTTGATGTTTGCCCAAAACTCTCATGGGCAAATGACATGCTGAATTCTTTAATCCAAACACTGGGAAGAATTTCCCCCCCTGCCACATGTTTTAAAGAGACTCAGACTAGGCTTCAGTGACAGTGTATTTCAACACATTTAAGGCTCATAAGCAGTAGCACAATATTTGAGACTGCACAAAAAAGTCCTTTTCTTAAAAGACAGGAATCAGAACTTTAAAAACAGTTTCAGGAGCTGTAGTGCAGTTTAAGTAACATGGAAAATCTTAAACTCAGGCATTTTGGAGACACAGTCAAATGAAGTTGAGAAAAAAAAATTCTACGCAGTGCAGATTAATTTTATCTCCATTTAGATTAGAGAGTGAGTACAAACCTGTCTTTTTCGGCCACAAGCCAAAGCATCTCCATGTTTTTCCACATTTTGCAAGTTGTCCAGGCCTAGAAGACAGATAATATACATCCAGACCAATGAGGAGTTCACATTAAGGCAGCAGCTTTGCATTGTACCATTTACATGAGACAGGACTGTATGCTATCTTGATATGCTTTGACAGACTAGCAAAATTTCAGTGTCTGTTTGTACATGATTATACTTTTATATATGCACATGAATCTCACTTTAGCCCAAGGACTCAAAAAATAGTCTGTTAAAAAAAAAAAAATCACTCTATTTTCTATGCAACAGAGCTTACAAAAGAATTATATTTTTAACAACTACGTGCCAATTTTTATCTAACAATGAAACATTGCTATTTCATTTTGGTAAACACATTTTTACTCTACATACTGCTCTCATTTTACATGCAGAGAATGGAGACTATCCAGCAAACAGAGCTATGATACTTCATATACAGGTTCCACCATTTCCACAGAACACTTGTCACCTAACTGGGGCAAGCATCCAAGGCACCTCAAAGAGTTTGTCCTTCCAGGTACAACACAGCCATATGCAGAAGCTAGAATGCCATCTCTTTGTGGTAAGAGGGTGCTAATGGTTTTCAGAACCTACTTAAAACATGGATTATATCATATTTATAAGTTTTTAAAAAGAAATACAAGGAAGATGCATGAACATCCTAACTTTGCGCATTTTACACCATGATTTGTTTTTCTAATCAGCCAACCTCTTTAGTTCCTTCACCCCAAAGCTATTGAGGCAAGAAGTCAGAAAGAGACAAGTTTCCTCTGGCAGCTTTCTTTTGTCCAGAATACCGTAAATCCCAGCAAAGCAAACAAAACCCCAAGAGAACCAGAAAATAGTGAATGATTTTACCAAATGAGTTGCCAGAGAACCTTAAGCCATTTCATGGCTTATTGCTTTGGTGGCAACCACCAAATCCACATTTGTGCAGAAACCACACAGAACAATAGGGAGGTTTTTTTTTTCACCACAATCACTTTTATATTAATCCAATCACATTGGACAGCAGTTATCAAACCACCAATTTGGGGTGGGAAGAAAGTGTTTGACATGACTGTTTTTGAAGTGTAAAAATAAGCTAATACTCACTCTGAAGAACACCGCTCACTTTGTGTTTCTGTCCTGGATGAGACCTGCAAGGAACACAGAACTGAAGTAAAATTACACAGAACATCATGAAGTGTCTCTGACCAGGAGCAACAACAACAAAAAATAATTTTTACCTTACTGTGGGGTTTATGTCTCCAGGTGACTGATTTGTAATAGTCTGTTGCTCTTTCGTTGATCTTCAAAAAAAACAAAGCCAAGAAAATAATTTCCTAGACAGCAACTTGCCATTTATGTGATTCAATAACATGTAAATGAAAGAAAGTCCCAAGATTTCTCTGCAGAAACAGTGGCATACAAACATTAACTGCTTCAATCCATTAACCCCCTTAACCTTGCCTCCCTATACCTGGAGGACACAAGACATTATACATTTAAGTTGGAGACATGAGGCATTTTCCACATTTGTTCATACCTTCTTCACAGTCTAGGAATTGCTTCCATAGCTTTTTTGATCAAGTCTTTCATCACACTTCTCAGATGCAATTGTGTCAGGAGTCGTCCTTCTAAAAAGTCTTATGAGTTTTCTTTCCTGTCTAATCTGTCTGCATCAATTTCCTTAACTAAATGATTCCAAGTATAAAACTGCAGAAATACAAGCTCTATCCCAACTAAAGACTACAATTTATTCTCCATGAAAAACAAGTGGTGATAAACCTAGAATATTAGTATTTTTCAAAATAAAGTCACAGGAGGGGAGAAGGAAGTGGGTTTCAAGTACCCCCACCATTTCTTAGCATGTAATTGTTTTGAGGGTTCATATCACCAGAATCACAAAGCAACATAACTATTTCCCAGCACACTAATATCACTAAGTAAGTGTCTCTTGTGTTTAGCTGCAAGGAAAAAGTAATAGACTAATTCCCTTTCCTTATCCTCTTTCTTCTCCAGATGACCTACAGCCTGAATTTAAGAGGGCAGGACTAAAAAAAGCTCAATCAAGCATAAAGAAGAAAAAAAAAAAAATCATGTGAAGTATTTCTATGTTTTTGTCATACAAGACTGACAGCTGCTTAAGCTGAAAAATGTGCATCTTCAACAAGTACTTAAACTTAACGCCAAGCTGTCTGATGGAAATGCCAAAAGTAACAATGACAGAAAAGCCAAAACTTAAAAATAGAGAATGTGCTTGTAGTTAATTTTCTATTGGACAGCAGTTCGGAATTTAACGTCCTTCCTTCTACCTACTCTTAATTCTACAAGTTTCAAGTTACTGTCCAAGTATGTCCCTCAGCAGTATAATGCTTAATACAAACCTTTGTTTTGTTTCCAAATTCCTTTTGTCATTTTCATTGATATTCACAGTTTTGTTTTGCAATGCTGTTGCTCCCAGTTGTTTAGACTCTACCTGTTTCATGGCTGCCTGCGAGAAATGGAATCGATACTTTAAAATTAAGGCAAGCCATACCTAGATAGTAGTTTACACTACGATTCATATGCATACTATCTATTAGGACTAACAGTACTTATTTCACAGACCCTTCAGCAGTATTACCATTAAAATAAGCAGTTTCAAAACAACTGTAGTGTGCTAAGTTGAAATCCGTCAAGACCTTTATCAGCTAATAACTCAGACATTTTAGTCATAACTGCAAGCAATATTTATACGGATACACAGAAATACAATGAACACTTGTATCATAAGTGAACGTATAAATGCATGAAATACATGGCAGAGATTAACTAAGACTGCAAATACTATCAAGGTACTCCAAAGTCTGTTTTTTTATAACTAATTAGAAACTGAAAACTGACAGGCCTCACAAGCTCATCTAGTCCTGTAGCACATGACAGGATCAAGCATACCTATAAAGCTTTCAAAAGACACATGTCTAGTCAGACTCCAGGTTTATGACGTAACCTTTCCTGTATTAGCAACAGAATCTTGTAACAACCTGCCTAAACTTTTAGCCACAAACTAAGATTATTTCTCCTCCATTCCCAAGGGGAGGAAGGAATAGTTCATTACTCTCTATAGAATGTCCAGAGGACCATAAGATCTGTACTTTTCTCTAGATGCCTCTCACTTACTTGCTATAATAAATAACACCTTAAAAAAAAAAATAAATCACTTAGTCCACATAGAACGGTTTGGGCTGGAAGGGACCTCAAAGATCATCCTGTTCCAATGCCCCTGCTATGGGCAGGGACACCTTCCACTAGATCAGGTTGCTCCCATAAGGTCATTCTTGCCACTTCGCTATCGACTTTCTTCTCTAGCATCTTAAGGTATACTTACTGCCCAAACCATAAAAAAATAATCCTGGTTGTGCACCATCATTACTAAGCAGAGCTAACCCTCTTCTATCCAACACTGTCTGTACATCCCAAAAGGTGATCTGTTTTGCAACAATCAAGTATCAAAATAATTCAAAGTGGACAGATTCACTACAGGCCCAATATTAACTCTTTTTCTGCTTAGCCTGTTGCTCCCACTTTTCATGTGTTTCTTTCAGGGCTTACTTTTCCCTCCTCTTAATTATCTGTCGCCCATCCAATTTTCAGCCTTCTTGAAATCTTAACCTGTTCTTCACAGTAGCTTCCAGAATCTCTCAACATTTGTAAGAGTCAGGTAATAAAAAACATTCTGTATTTCACTCATTCATCATCCATCAAAATACTAGAAGGTATCCTGGTCACAGAATGCTTCCAATCACAGAAGAAAATGTTTCACTGTCAGAAGTTTCATAGCTACCCAAATTACCACATCTTTCATCTGTAAGTTTTCAAAACACTGGCTCTTTACAGTGGCTGATGGTAGCAAAACACAGGTGAAAGTCAGGACGTGTTTCCATACAGCTAAATGGGTAGAAGGGATTTAGTGTAAAAAAAGTCTAAATCCACTATGTTGTATTTTAAAAGTTAGCAGTAGCTTTCAAATTGTACTTGTCCCTAAAAAAATTCTTTTGAAAGAGAAAATGAAAGTTATAAAGAAAAATTACAAAGTATTCAGATCAATGCTTTCTTGGTATCGGTCTTTTTTACTTGTAATGCATTATCTGCAGACTGTTCTTAGGGCAGCTAACCTAGAAGAGTTTCTTGAAGCACAAGAACTTCATCAACAGTAGAATCTGCAATCTTGTAGATTCCAAGCTTCACAATAACCTAGAAAAAGCAGCCTACAAAACAGTCTAGCAACGTAGACCACCTTATGGCAGATGAAAAGCTGGACATGGGCTGACAATGTACGCTTACAGCCCAGAAAATTGCATCCTGGGCTGCATCAAGAGCAGCGTGGCCAGAAGGTCGAGGGGATTCTCCCCCTCTGCCCTGCTCTGGTGAGACTCCACCTGCAGTGCTGTGTCCAGCTCTGGGGCCCCCAGTACAGGAAAGACACGGACCTGCTCCAGCAGGTCCAGAGGGGGCGCCTCCCCTGTGAGGACAGGCTGAGAGAGTTGGGGTTGTTCAGCCTGGAGAAGAGAAGGCTCAGGGGAGACCTTAGAGCGGCCTTCTAGTGCTTAAAGGGGGCTACAGGAAAGGTGGGGAGGGATTCTTGATCAGGGAGGGTAGTGATAGGACGAGGGGTAACAGTTTCAAATGGAAAGAAGAGAGATTTAGATTAGCTATTACGAAGTAAGTTCTTCACTATGAGGGTGGTGAGGCACTTGCACAGGTTGCCCAGAGAGGCTGTGGCCACCCCTCCCTGGCAGTGCTCAAGGCCAGGCTGGATGGGACTTGGAGCAACCTGGTGTAGTGGGAGGTGTCCCTGCCCATGGCAGGGGACTTGGACTAAATGACTTTTAAAGGTCCATTGCTACCCAACCTGTTCTATGATCCCATGATTATACTTCTACAAATGGCACCAGAAGAAGAGGGGCTGGGGGGGGGGGGGGGGGGGGGGAGATGAACAGTTAATGCTAGATTATTTTTCTGTAGAGAACACAGGGTACACTGCTGGGAAAAAGTGACATGTGTTGCACAACAGAAGTGGGAACTCTTCACAAAGTTGTCTCCTCCATGTCCCAGAGTAACTCAGTCCAAAGTAAAAATTTCAGAAGTAAGACTTGCAACATTGGTGCAGACAGCAGGATGGATGTGCAGGCAGTGGGCATTCAACACAGAGAGCCTGGGTATGCTAGTATGGAGGTATGGAGCTCCGGGCCTTCCATGACACCTCCAAACCTCCATCTCCTCTTAGAGTCAAAGAGATAGCCTTGAAAAAATAAGCTTAAAAACTGACAGCCAAGTGAAACCATTCAAAGGTATCCCTTGTATTGTACTTCAAATGCATTTCATAACTTTTCTAGTCTCTCTTTCTGGAAAGAAAATGAAAACCCCAGAGGAACTTCAGGTTTGTTTATTTAAAATTCGCTTCTTATTACCTTGAGATGTTTGTGCTTTTGTAATTGAGTAATTCAATGTTCTTTTACAGGAAGTAAACATAAGAGAAATTCTTTACAATCCTCCTGAAGATGAGCTGCAGGAGGAATGTTGTTCTTGCTGATTTTTAAATCACTTTTGAGCAAGACTGTAAGGAGCTTTTTTATTTACAGGAAAACAGTGATAAATTTTCTATCTCCTAACTCCTCTGACATTTCTAAAGCTTTTAACCAAGTTAACAGGTCTTGATCTTTTAGTTTTAGTATACAGTCATATAGGCTCAAACAAAATAAACATTGTAGTTACACTATCTTTTAAGGAGTCTCAGATCAGAACTGCTTCTCAAACATGCACTAGTGACAGACCTCATTTTAATTATGCTTTTTTCCTAACTACTCATTTTTCTAACCAAAACAGTTGTGAAAAAAATTCACAAAAGGTGAGTCTTACTCCTACGAACTTTCTCCTAAACATACATTCAACTTTTTTTTTTTAATTAATAAGACAATCCAAAGGAAGACAAAGATTCCTTTTCATCTAATGCAATAACTGAATATTTTCTAAACAACTCCCTTGAAAGTATAAATGTATTTAGTCTTATCAGGTACCTCTTTTTAAAGTAAGTTTTGAAAATAGTTTTGACATACCTGTATTAAGAAGTTAGTTTCATTTTC
Source organism: Leptosomus discolor (assembly GCF_034619465.1). Taxonomy (NCBI): domain Eukaryota; kingdom Metazoa; phylum Chordata; class Aves; order Leptosomiformes; family Leptosomidae; genus Leptosomus; species Leptosomus discolor. Next base: position 47,643,768 of record NC_141395.1, on the reverse strand, counting down.
TTTCATGAAAAGTTCAACGTAAGACTTGATTTTACATATCAAAAGATCGTAACTGAAGCTTTGGAGAAGAGGAACATATGGATCCTTGCTTTTAATTACAGTTGCCAGCTTCACCCTTAAAGGCTAAGAAAAACACAGCTTTATATAACACAAAAATATATCCTGCAATAAGCTTGGCATCTGTGCTAAACACAACACACACAAAGCTAAACATGATGATTATATAGTTTTCTGAATATGCCTATACAGCTTCAAGCTACAGTTTGAAAGGGTTCTAAAACTCCTGGTATTATGCCTAGCTAACTTGATCATTTACTGAGCACATAAAGTAAGTGCAACTTTCCAGAGATCCTCATTTTCATTCCCTTCATAAATAACACTGAATGCAGGGTTGTCAATGGAGCAAACCCACCCAGAATTACTGGGTTCTCTTTTCTCATTTGCTGCCCCAAAAGACTGCCATTGAAAGGGATTATGCAGCACTCGGGAGAAGGACTATTTGCTCCAGTAGCACTAAGGACACATCTATACTGGTAACTGCAACTTCACATTTTGTCTACCAACCACTCTGAATCTTAACGAAACCAATATAGCCAAGAATTAACTTCTGTTGCATTCTTATTTATGATTTTGAATACTATTACCACAGCCTACACTTCCCAAATACCAGAATCCTCCAAATATGAAGAGTAAGTTATACACATGCTACTATTGACATAGAACATGCGTCCTAATGTACCAGAGGAAGACAGAGGCAGCATTTTTGCCTTTTTTTTTTTTTTGCCTGTAGTCCTTCTTTTGCTGTCCTTGTCCCCAGCAAAATCAGACATGCCCTAGCTATTATTTTAGAGGTATACACTTGAACTTGCATCTTTCTGAATGATGCAGTCAACATCATACCAGGAGGTGGCCTGACCCACATATGTTATCTTTTTCAGCTAGAGGCATAATAATATCCACTCTGTACTACAGATGCTGATAAGCTTTCCCTCCCTGTGACACGAATCAACAGAGACAACAAATAGAATGCACTGCAATGGTTCAGAAAAAGTCAACATACTGATTATTAAGGAGTTACATGTCTCTACCAGGATGTTTATACTGTCTTTACTCCCAAGTAATCTGCAATATCGAATTCCCAGAATCTGTAGTGACACCTCACTCCTCATATGAGCTGGGAAAGGGGATGAAGTTGGGACTGATGCTGCCCACAGTGAAGAGCAACTGCTGCTAGACGCATTTTACTCCCCCAGCTCACCCATTATTTTATCAATCCCATAGCCACAAATTTCCTTTTGTATTTACAAGTGCCACAGGTGTGTAACTGAGTGCACAGGCAGTAATTAGGATGAAGCTATGCAGGTAGCATTTGCTAGCTTTGGAAACCCATATCCCTCTTCTCTGAAAATGAGGGAGCTTAATGCAAGTTAAGCAAGTTACTACCTTATCTGATTCTGAGTCTGTAAAGAGCCTTTCAAGAACTTCAGCAGCCTCCTTGAAATATCCGTTTTCCATATGGACTGCTACAATCTACAACAAATGTAATCGCAAAATATACTGAAATATATTTCACCTGATTCAGAAAAAAAAAAAAAAAAAAATCAAGAGAAGTCACACTTCTACAGTTTTGCAAGACTTCCAAAATCCTTAGGATTATATATTTAAGGGTTACCAACAATTATCTAGTTATAAGAGTTAGTTCTGAAGTAATATTAAGCCTCACGTATAAAGGTCTAAAACTTCTTCATCAGACATTTAAAAAGAACTCTTGTTGATGCAATATGTCCCACACTTACCTCTAAGTATTGCTTTTGTGTTTCCCAAACTTTCACAGTCCCAGCAGCTGTCAGCCTGTTTTCACACATTTCTCTTTGAAATAATTGTTTGTATTAGAAAACGTCTTATTTTTTTAGAAAAAAGCTATTCATAATGTATTTTAAAGCTCAAGATCCTAGTGTTTTAAAATTGATGTCTCAATTGATATAAATTTCTTCCTGATTGGTAGCTTTTGAAACAATTTTGAACTGGGACAAAAAGGAACAAATCTAGATAGGAAAAGATCCCCTGTACAGATCTGTTTACTCTGTACTTGAAAATACAACAAACTTAGAAAATTCAGTTCAGCCTGCTAACAGCCCAGGCTTTTTTTAAAAGGAGCCCTGTTTTAGCAGAATGAATAGGTAGCATCATGAAGCATTTTGAACAAGTCACACAAACCTGAATTTGAATCAAGCGACGAATATCTTCATGAAGCTTTTCCAGTTTAATTTCTTCCCTTTCAAGCAAAGTCCAGAAAGACAGAGCAGACTCCAAAGGTGAAATTCTCTGATCATTTTCAAAATGGCATTCTTGGGGGCAGGGGGAGAAAAAAAGAAAAAGGTATTAAAAAAACTTAAAGAATAAAGCTAAATATATCACATTATTTATACACAATAAAGTAATATGTACTATACATAATTTCAATTCCTTTTTCCTCAAATAATTTTTAGTCTCTCTCTTCAGGTGTGTTTAAGAGACCTGAAGTAACTGCATTCTTTTCAGAGAGGCTGGTTCTTCCTACTCTTGCTAATAACATTACTGTTGCATTTTAAGGGAGATTACATGCCCGCTAATTATTGTTCACTTAAAATGCCTCTTGCAATAGTGCTAAGTTTAGCATCACATATTTGGGCTGGCATTAATAATACTCTTACACTTCTCTTGGCATCAGATATTAAAACATGTGATATCAATACTGTTAATTTTGTAATATAACCACTATCCTAAGGTGGTTTTTTCCCTGTGTCTGTTTCTATATTTCCGTATGTCTTAAAATTTTTGTTATATCTGAAGGAGATAAACTGAGAGGGAAATTCAAACAGCTTAACACAGGAGCAATCACTGAAAAAGCAGAAGCAACCTCCCACATCATTGTACAGCTGTGCCAACACCAAGGTTTGTGCAAACTCCCAGGAAGCAGGATTGGTGACCAGTTTGGCAGAAATCTAGTCCAGCCAAATAACCGTCCCCTCGACGCTCTAGAAACAGTTTCCCAGTCTGGTCATTGCACACCTGCACAAGTGAGTGGGCCAACATAACAGATGCAGCAGGAGCTGCCGGGTGCACAAGACTGCTTTTTTCCCATGGCACTGCCAGCTTAGCTCAAGACATTCACTGAGCTACAGCCTCACTTGTTCCTTTGTTTTAGTTGACATCATAGCAGAACCTCTCTCAATATCTTCCTGTTCCTTACAGTAAGTATTTTTGAGACAGAAGGTAAACAATTTAAGCAGCACTGAAAAAAAAAATTGATACCTGCTACAGTAAAAGACAAACACTGTAAGTTTAAATATATAACTTCTGTGTTTCTCTAATTATTGTTTCAATCAAGTATTATGACACTTCATATTAAGTTTGTTTTGTTCTAAACCCAGAATGTTTAACTCTAAGAGCTGCCATCTGAAACACCCTACTGTTTTAAGGCTCACTAGAGACTAAACATTTTAATATTTGGAAAAGAATTAGGAAAGCTACCAGACAATACATTAGCTTCCCATGTACACCGTGCAACTACATCTGACACAACACCTGCAAATACATCTGACACAACACCTACTAAGCACATGCTTCCTCACCACACAGGTCATTCATTCTCTACACTAATAGATAAACACACACATTGAAGCCATATTCCCAATATACACAGTAATATAGTTTTAAAACATTATCAGAAAAGTTTCATAATTTGTATACAATGAACTATTTTAAGCAGAATTTGATTCTCAAGTTGAACTAAATCAAGAAGAGTGTTATGACCTGACAAGCAACATAAGAAATCTCATTTCATAAAAACAAGCCTTTGTGGCACTGCTAGGCTAGAACACACTTTTTTCTTCCATGCTAATGCTGGCAAGACCGCTTTTGAAGACCTTAAATTCCAATGAGTTTTATCAAGCAGGGAAAACTTGCAGAAAAAAAGTAAAATCTTCCAGAAACTTGAGTGTGGAAACAAAAATCAGCTTGGCAAACCAGTAAGTTGTAAACACAGCCAAACAGGAGAGATGGTGGTGAGTAAGAGTCCCAAGGACTCACTGCCAACTGAAAGTCTTACAGCCTTCTCTAAGAAACAAGGGCAGTCATCCTTTTCATCCATATTCTTACTCCTACTGCCCGTCCTACTTTAACCTCTAGAGCTACATGTGCAGAAATGCACATTCTGTGCTTTAAACTTGCAAACGTTGCTCACGTAAGAGCTAGTCAGTCTTTTCCAGTATATTCCTTTTGTTGATGCTACTCTGACAAGAAAAGACCTATAATTTAAGCAGCACAGTTATTCAAACTCAAAGCCGCCAAATCAGTCAGCACAGACCAACACTGTACACAGCTCAGTCACATGTGGAATACAGACAGTCCAAAATGTAGAATTCAGTCATTTCATTTATATGCAAAGGCTACGCGAAAGCATACCTAATGCACCTCTGTGCAAGTTCACGCAAATCTATTCAAATAACAAGTAAAAACAAAACAAAAAAAGAATCAGAGTATTTACCAAGGTTTCTTCCTTTTGCAATTCTTATCAAAAGCTGACAGAGATATGCTGTTTTTTTCTGATTTGTAGGTATTTTGGAGAGGCCATTAATAAGAGCTGGAAAAGAAAAGTTAAGTCAGTCTTGCTCCAGCACTGCCACAGTGTGGCCAGAAATATACTAGACACTGTTATCGGACTAATAATCTATTAAATGCCTAATTCATTAGGAAATTGCTGAAGTGCATTGTTAATATTCTTCCATGTTGAAAGAACTTAAATCTTACATAAGAATTAGACTAGAAAAACCTATCCATCTCGCAGTTCACAACAGCAACCTAGAAGTGGCAAGATCATCACAGGCTTATAATTAGAAGACCACAGTACCTTACATAAAAAAAAGTTTTGTTTTGCTCAGTAGCTTACTATGAAACACAACACTCTGCTCCAGAGAACATTTCTGCAGAATGCCCACAAAACATGAGCCACATGCAGGCTGGTAACACTCACATTGTTGCTACAGCAACAGACAGACCAAAAGCAGTAAAAGCTACCAGGAGAGCTTAGTCAGAAATGTAAGTCTACAAGAGAAATTCTCCTCACGCTTTTACTGTGAACCTCATATTTTAATTTGCCACATATGGTAATTTGTCTTCACAGCATAATATGGAAACATTCAAAATTAAAAGCAAACAATGTGACGTATATATTTCGGTGCCAGCCTAGCAAAAGCCAGGATTCTGGAGCGTGGGACCCCCAAGTTTTGCAATGACAAAACTAGCGCACATAACACATTGTTTCACTTGGAAGTACTCAGCCTATTTGCTTATTAGTTTATGATCGTCTCCTATGAACAACGGAGAAGCATGGAATTACAGAGTAATTAAATAGCACCGAATGATTAGCTGAGCTAACATCAAGCAGGATACAGTCATGAGGGCTTGGAAGAACACATTTACAACTGCTTCAGGGAGGACAGGTGATACAAGAGCTTTTAGTACCTATAGCCAAAACAGGACATGAAAAAAGAATATTGCTTAGAACAGCAGTAAAGTGCCACATGTTATAATCACAAATTCATGCATCTGCCACAAGAGACAAGAGTCCAGTTTCAGAAACAGTTTGGACGAGTTCAATGACAGAGATAAGCACCACCATCATGCCCTGAAGATGGAGCCAGAGCTTGGAAATTTTGGAAGTAGGCAGAAAAGTGTAGCTAAACGATTCCACAGAACGAAAGGGGTCATCCTGGCAAGTAGCTTGAGATCTTTCAGCTTTCTCTGTTCTTTTAAGGTACATCTACATTAGTGGTTTAATTCAGAGCAGGAGTGAATTTTTAAAGCACACTTCCTGCACTTGGTTTGTACAATGGAACAATGCTGAGCACACAAATTCCTTTAGAGCTATTCCAAAGAAAAAGAAGTGTCCAAAGAAAATTCAGATGTTTACTGTGTGGACACCAGATCCTTAGCAGCAATTACTTGCAATTAATGCAGAAAATCAGAAGAGACACAGCCTTAGTAAACTTTTCTAGACCGTTCTCCTGCCCTGCCCCCAAGGCAGTTCCTCTGTTAATTAATTTGTTAATAGTGCCCTCAATATTGCTTTCCTCCCTATGGCCATTCAAATGATTTCTCCTCTCAGCCTTTCATTAGAAATTCTAGAAACCTCGTAGTCCTTGCCACATAGTTACCTACACAAGCTACTTAGGTATATAGGCCATAACATCCCGTCAAGGCAGGAGGAGGTAGGCAAGGCATGTAACCTTGCCATGCTATCTTTAAATCCTTAATCCTAGGTAACCTACCTATTTCCACTTGGCAGTGTACTGAGCTATGCAAAAACACTATTTATCTCCTAATAAAACAGCCCACCTTGTTCCCTTAACCTTCCTACCTCTCTGCACTTGCTTCGGTTTGAACTGACCTTCTCATTGACAGCCAAGCATCATTTCAGTAGGGTCTCACTTTGACATATGGAAGAGTAATAGTTCTGTATTTCTAAGAAAAAACCCTCACCCACTTTTCTAATGCAGTCTTACGGCTGTACTTAGCTTCTTCCACAGACTTTTACACTTCTGGCTTTGTAATCTTATACCACCACCATGGCCAACTCTTTCCTCTGCTGCTGAGCAGAGCAGGAACAAATTCCAAATTTGCTATTAGTACCCAGTTCCACATGATCTTCTTTCCTGTACAATTTAATTACTTGTTCCTACTAATACGGTCCTCAAAAGTCTTCCTGTTCTTCTCAGGAGATATTCCAATCTGCTTCTGTGTTGAGTGTCTCTGCTTCCCACCTATATCTTTATGGAATTTCAGTACAGTTCTCCCACTGAGTCACTGTCCCAAGGAAGCACCATTAATAATTTAATCTAGCTGCCCCTCGTTCAATGCACTTCAGATTTCTTACCTCTCACAATTCCTCATATCAATATCCTTACTAATTCTGCATGCCATTGTATTCTGTTCTTTGCACAAGTTTAAAGAAGTCATACTATCACATTTACTTCAGTCAAGGACACGCACACACAAAAATAATCCCCAAAAGCTATAACCTGGTATGACCTCTAAAGGACCCTTCCAACCCAAACTATTCAATAATTCTGTGATCTTCAGGAAAACTATTTCTAACAGAAAACCCATCATAAATCCAACAAATTTATCTGAGACCTAGACATTTGCTTCCAGCTGTTAACTATTCTTACTCTTAAGTGTTTCTCATTTTAAATACATGTTCTTCCATCCAAAATACAGTCAACAGCCTTCATTCCACCATTGCCTGCTAGTTCCTCGAAATACTTCTAGTCTTCTACCACAACACTGAACACACACTCAAGAACTCAAGTGTATTTAAATAATTCTACTCTGGTTTTTATGACATTTGCATCTCCACTAAATCCTCTTCAAGTTATCAGTAGCCTTGAACTCTCAGCATCTGAGGCCTTAGTAACTGCTGATGGTATATAAGCAATCATGTTATACATTCAAGCTTCAGAGAATCAAGATGACAGATTAACACTAATGCTCGTATTCACCTAATTATCTGAAAGCCCCCACCCCCTCAGTGACCACTGTTACCCTAGAACAGTTCAGTTCGCTTCCCTCCCTGGTCTCATTCAACCAAAACATTAAAATTCCCCAAAACTGTGATTAACTTACAACACCTCAGCAGAGCTGCCGTTGCACGCTAAACTCAAACACCGGTGGATTAAACAAGCCCATAAAAATTCATCCCGCACTGCTTTATTTTCACCCCGTGCAGAGGTTGCCGACACCCTTACATCGCCCCAACAGCCCGCCCTGTGCTCCGGGAAGCTCCTGCAGCCCTCACAGGAGCCGAACGCCCCCCAACGCCGGGGACCGCGGCCGGCAGGAGGCCGCACGCCCGCACAAAGCAAGGCCTCGGCGGGACAGGAGGCCGAAGCGCCCGCAGGGTCCCGGCAGCCGGACCGCCCCTCACCCTGCGCCACGTCCCTCCACCGCCGGAACACCGCCGCGCTCCCCTCCCCGAAGTGCCGGCACAGGCAGCGGCAGGCGAACTCCAGCATCCACTCCGCGGCCACGGCTTCCACCTCCGCCGGCGGAAGAGGAAGAGCGGGAGGCGAACGACCGCGATCACCCTCGCCCACCGCTCCCGGGGAGCTCCCGGCCGCGCCCGCCATCTTCAACCCGCGCGCCAACGGCTGCCGGACCCGCCCCGCCAACGGTCCGCTTGGTTCTCGCCCGGCCCCGCCCCTTGTCGCGCGGCAGCTTCCTCCCCGCCCTGGCTGACGTCACCTCCGCCTCTGAGGAAGCGGGAAGGTGGGAGGTGGCTGATGTGGGTCGGCCGCGGATGTTGGGCTGCCTGCCGGAGCCTGGCTGGCGCTGCCTCGTCGGCCTGTGGGAGCCTCCCTGTGGGGCATCCCCTTTGCCTCGAACTGAATAAACGACCTAGTTAGAGATGTCCCTGCTCATTGTAGGGAGGTTGGGCTAGATGGCCTTTAGAGGTCACTTCTATGATTCTATGACTGAGGCAGTCCATGCGGTGTCAGCGACTCGTGGGAGCTTGTCCCTTGGCAGGAATGTTCTGGAAGGTCTGGGCCATGCCCCAGCTGGCCACTGGTGACTTGAGAGCTTTTCCACTGCTGTTGCTGTGTCCTGAGAAACTTGGTGTAGCGATGAGAATACAGATGGCTTTTGGTGTCAGAGGGTGAAAAGTCAAAGGAATGTCCTGCCTGGAGCGGGTGGCCATGAGAGCTGGGTTTCCTGCGGTTCCTGGGGACTAAAAGTCAAAACACGGGTGTTTTGTGTACATGTCATACAAAGGGTTTCATGTAAGCATGACTTTGCAGAATCACAGAATGTTAGGGGTTGGAAGGGACCTCGAAAGACCACCTAGTCCAACCCCCGTGCCAGAGCAGGGCCACCTAGAGTAGATCACACAGGAACACGTCCAGGCGGGTTTTGAATGTCTTCAGGGAAGGAGACCCCACAACCTCCCTGGGCAGCCTGTTCCAGTGCTCTGTCACTCTCACAGTGAAAAAGATTTCCTTATGTTAATGTGGAACCTCCTATGCTCCAGCTTGCCCCCGTTGCCCCTTGTCCTGTCATTGGACATCACCGAGAAGAGCCCAGCTCCATCCTCCTGATATTCGCCCTTTACGTATTTATAAACATTGATGAGATCACCCCTCAGTCTCCTCTTCTCCAGACTAAAGAGACCCAGCTCCCTCAGCCTTTCATCATAAGGGAGATGTTCCACCCCCTTAATCACCTTTGTGGCTCTGCGCTGGACTCTTTCAATCAGTTCCCTGTCCTTCTTGAACTGCGGGGCCCAGAACTGGACACAATATTCCAGATGCCATCTCATGTGTTCTGGAGAGAGAAGTCTGCTGGAGGAAGAAAGGAGGACATGCCAGTGTTGCAAAGCCTGGAAACTGAAAAGTGAAAGCCTCAACTTGGAAACGAAGCCTGGGATGGAACGTGATGCGGGGCTGGATTAGTTGGAGTGTGGAGTGCATCTATCTGAGAAGGCAATCATAGAATCACAGAATGGTTTGTGTTGGAAGGGTCCTTAAAGACCATCTGGTTCCAAAACCCCTGCCATGGGTAGGGACACCTTCCACTAGATCAGGTTGCTCCAAGCCCCATCCAACCTGGCCTTGAACACTGCCAGGGAGGGGGCAGCCACAGCTGCTCTGGGCAAACTGTGCCAGTGCCTCACCACCCTCACAGTAAAGAACTTCCTCCTAATAGCTAATCTAAATCTCCCCTCTTTCCATTTGAAACCTATCCAGATCCGTCTGCAGAGCCTTCCTACCCTCAGATCAACTCTCCCACCCAGCTTGGTGTCATCTGCAAACTTAACTGGAGGAGCACTCAATCCCCTCATCCAGATCATCAATAAAGATATTAAACAAGACTGGCCCCAGTACTGAACCCTGGGGAACACCTCCACTCTGTGCTCGGCCGTCCAGACAGTTTTTAACCCAGATTAGAGTGCACCTGTCTAGGCCATGAGCTGCCAGCTTTCCTAGGAGAATGCTGTGGGAGACAGTGTCGAAGGCTTTACTAAAGTCCAGTCATCTGGGATCTCTCCTGTTAACTAGGACTTCTGATAAATACTTCAGTACTCTCGGGTGGATCCCACCTGGCCCCATAGACTTGTGGATGTCCAGGTGGCAAAGCAGGTTAATGACTGCTTCCTCCTGAATTATGGGGGGTTTCTTTTGCTTTTTGTCCCTGTCTTCCAGCTCAGGGGGCTGATTGCCTTGAGGATAGCTTGTCTGACTATTAAAGACTGAGGCAAAGAAGGCATTAAGTACCTCAGCCTTTTCCTCATCCTTGGTAACAGTGTTCCTCCTTGCATCCAATAGAGGATGGAGATTCTCCTTGGCATTCTTTTTGTTGTTAATGTATTCATAAAAACATTTTTTATTATCTCTCATGACAGTGGCCAGTTGGGCTTTTGCCTCTCTAATTTTTCCTCTGCATGACCTAACAAGTTCCCTGTACTGTTCTTGAGTTTCCTGCCCCTTCTTCCAAGAGTGGTAAACCCTCCTTTTTTTCCCTGAGTTCTAGCAAAAGCTCCCTGTTCATCCAGGCTGATCGTCTTCCCTGCTGGTTCATCTTATGGCACATGGGGACAGCCTGCTCCTGCACCATTAAGACTTCCTTCTTGAAGCATGTCCAGCCTTCGTGGACCCTCCTGCACTTCAGGACTGCCTCCCAAGGGCCTCTCTTGACCACTGTCCTGAACAGGCCAAAGTCAGCCCTCCAGAAGTCCATGGTAGTGGTTTTGCTGACTCCCCTCCTTACTTGACCAAGAATAGAGAACTCTATCATTTCATGGTCGCTAAGCCCAAGATGGCGTCCGACCACCACATCTTCCACCAGTCCTTCTCTGTTTGTAAACAGCAGGTCAAGCGAGGTGCCTCTTCTGGTAGACTCACTCACCTGTTGCATCAGGAAGTTATCTTCCACACACTCCAGGAACCTCCTAGACTGTTTCCTCTCTGCTGTGTTGTATTTCCAGCAGACATCTGGTAAGTTGAAGTCTCCCACGAGGACAAGAGCTAATGATTGTGAGACTTCTGCCAGCTGCTTGTAGAATGCTTCATCTGCCTATTCCTCCTGGTTGGGTGGTCTATAACAGAGTCCCAGCAGGATATCTGCCTCGTTGGCCTTCCCCCTCATCCTTACCCATAAGCACTCAGCCTTGTCATCACAGTCGTTAAGCTCTTCACAATCAAAACACCGCTTAACGTAAAGTCATCCCACCACCTCTTCTTCCTTGCCTATCCCTTCTGAAGAGCTTATAGCCATCTGTTGCAGCACTCCAGTCATGAGAGTTACCCCACCATGTTTCTGTGATGGCGACCAAGTCATAGCTATCCTGCTGCACAATGGCTTCCAGCTCCTCCTGTTTGTTGCCCATGCTGCATGCGCTGGTGTAGATTCACTTGAGCTGAGCTATCAATTTCACCCCCAATGTTGGCATGCCACCCCTAGGTTCATCACTGGTGGGCCTTGTTTTGTCCCCTTCCCCCTTCAAACCTAGTTTAAAGCCTTCTCAATGTGCCTGGCCAACTCATGTGCAAGAATCCTTTTCCCCGTTCTCGAAAGCTGAACTTCTGTCACCATCAGGCCTGGTGTGCTATGTAACCCCGCACCCCCCGCCCCGATCATAAAAACCAAAATTCCACCGATGACACCAGCCTCTGAGCCATGTGTTAATCCTGTTCCGTTCAGTGTTCTTTGCTGTCACTGAAGGGATTGAGGAAAACACGACCTGTGCTCTTGGTCCTAATGCAAATCCTAGTGTCTCCACACTACATTCTGTGACAAACACTTGAGTGACTTTCCTTTAGTTATCTTTCTTTATGGGTGAATTTTTGTATTTAAATTACCTCCACCCCTAAGACTTTACATTTCTGCCTGCCTTGTGAGCAGCATCAGAGGACAGTGCTTTAAAATACTGTCTGTTCAATCTGAAAACAATGTGTGAAGATGCTTCTAACACAATAACTTTTCATCTAGGAAAGTACAAATTTAAGTAATTTTCAAACTCCTTATTGCAGCCTGTGCCCTTCTGTTGCTTTAAGGTACTCTATGTTGAGTGATGTGTAACAGCTTGTTTATGTGCACACCCACGAAGAAGCACTGACAGACAGTGATGGGGCAGGGAGAGCCCAAATAATACCCTGCCCTGGATGCTCCCAGGCCTATCCCAGGCCCATCTCTGTGAGCCCAGAGGAGCACAGGACACCATGGCAGGCAAGAACCCAAACTGCGTCCTCCCAGGAATGACCGTATCCAGGCCTCTCCCAGGGCTGCCCCAGCCCCCCCGGCCCTTGTCCAGGCATGAAACCCATCACCATCAGTCATTTGGAGCAGCTTTTTGGATCATTTTTTGAGTACTGCTCAGGGGTGGGACAAATGATAGGATGTAGGGGAAGAGCATTTGGGGTTTCACATGACTTACCATGGGAGGAACCAAAGGCAGGAAAAGGGAGGGATTTCAGTGATGTGGAGGAGGGAACAAGTGTGGGATAATAGAGGGACAAGGGGATAAAAAGTTTGCATGAAAATAGTTGGCTGGTTGGTATGCTCATCTGTGTGGGATCAGTGCAGTCTGCCCTATCTGCTTATTAAATTAGTTTTCGCCTTCGTGGGTGAGGGCTTTCATGTGTGTGTGTCCATGTGTGTCTGAGCCCAGTGGACCTGCCCCCTGCCCAGCCAGAGAGGGGAGCAGGATGAGGCCGTTGGTGCTGTCAATATTTGTGTGAGTTTTCTGAGCATCTGTCTGTGATCTGTGTGGCTGCCTGTATATATATGTGTATATATGGATGGATGGATGTGCCATATACATGTGCTCTGTCTGTGTGTGCCTACTGGGGATCCATCTTTTGCGTGTTTTTAAACTGAGCATTAAGGTTACATAAATGCATTTTCTACAGTTATTTTCTGGATTTTAAAAGGAAACAAATATGGGGAAAGGAAAGATATGGATATAGGACATGGGTAGCCTGAACTTGAGCTTTATATTAAATGGGTCTGACAGAATTCCCTGCTGCAGTGAAGAGGTTCTTGAGCTGGCATGACAGGTTGGTCAAAGTTTATAAACTGCAGCAGTGTTACATTAAGTACTTCGGGTGTTTTGGGGTTCTTTTTAATTATTATTTATTTTATTTCTTGGAAAATATGCTGAGAACCAGTGACATTCTTTACTACTATTTGCCTCACTAATCAATATTTTGCACTGTTGCCCCAAATGCAGTATTTTGGAATAAATTCTAGCACTGAAGCAGTTTTAGAGTCCTCCCAAAACATTCTCCATTGTTTTTTCCACAAATAATATAAAATGAGTGGTTTCCTTGTTCTGAAGGCCTTCCTTTTAGAGACCTGTGTGCACTGGTCTTACATACTTTCATCTTAACCTCAACAAGAATCAAGGGTCCTATTAAAAATACTTAGCAGAGAAGCTAGTGAGGTGGAGAAAAGCAGTAGTGCACTGAAAACTTGCAAGGTCCCTTTCACTTTTTGAAGTTTTTGTGGTATTAGTCCAGTTTATCCCTTTAGCTGTTTTTTCTGCCTTGAAGGCACACTTTGAAAGCTGCTGAGCATTTTCAGATGTGTTGTACTACAGTCTTTTGTTGCATGACCAAGCTGTTTTTTGGCTCACAAACTAATTTCTCCTGAATGTTATAGCATGGGTTTTTTTTTAATCATACCAGCAGTGCTGAGCCATAAGACCGATTGAACCAGTAGACTTCAGAATGAGATATATTAAAATCCTCACAACCATGAAACATACATTGAGTTATAATAGTGGTTATATAGTATTATATGCAGTTACTTTGGCACAAAGGTGAAAGAGATGGTTTAATACTCTTGATACACATTTAATCAGCCAAAATGCTGCTCTACTGTAATACACCTTATTAGATTAGTTCAATGGTAATAGTTATGTGAAATAGAATGATGGAAGAATCAAAGTAACAGAGCCTCGAAAGTTCTGTTAAAAGGATAAAAAGAATATTACTGAAGTTATTAATTGTATATAAAGGATCAGACCAGAGTTCTGGTAGGATGCTGTCAAAATTAACAGATCTCAGAAAATCACATCTGTTTAGAAACTACTGACAGTAACTTTCCATTCAGCAAAGGATTTTATTTATGAGTATGCCAAGATGACACAAGTATAATTTCATATAGAAGTTTCACAGGTTTATGGGTGCTGTCCTGAGCCAATCATACAGAAGCAATTATATGCAGTACATTTCTGAGAGGAGAGAAATACAATGGGTGAGTTTGGTCTGCAGAAGAAAATAGTTACAGCTCTGCAGCCATGTTCTGTCTTTCCTTCATCCTCTGGGCATGCATCTGCTGTGGTTTCAAATGGTTTAGGCTTTGCAGGCACAAGTGGCAAGGCTAACCCAATGACTCCCTTGTCTACAGTCACAGGAGTGCTGGGGGATTCCCATGGTGAGGTCCAAACCTGGTGTTTCTGTATGAGAGCCTGTTTGGAAGGCCTGGAGGTCACTGCAGAAGTACATGGCCCCTTTATGGATGGATACTCTTGCTTCTAAGGGGACTGATTCCTTATGGAACTCTGATCAGTGGGAAGGTTAGAACTTCCTTATTAATTAACTAGGGAAAGAGAAAATCAGTGGAATTTCCTGGGACCTGATCAGGAGCAGAGTATTATCCAACATATATGTTCCCATTTTGCCTTTCCTAACAGATTACCTACTCAGTATTAGTGATTTCTCCGCTTTTCTTTGTAAATAAATGCATTTTATGGAATAGAATGAAAGGGGAAATTAAAAATCAGTGAAAAGCTAGATTTCTCCTGTTGAGAGTGCTATTAGCACTTGTAAGATATTTGGATGGTTTCTGAAGCTTGAACTATAGATCTCCTCATTGTATGCTTTAAATACTAGACATCTTAATGGCTCGTTAAGCTGCTATATGTATGAAAGAATAAAAGTTGCATTATTCCCAGTTAATGTAATGCAGTTTTTGAGACGGACGTATTATAGTATTCAATAGAATGAACTCAGCAAGGTCTCCTCCCCTTTGCTGAGATTATTTCACATACAGAAAAGAAATTGGTAGGTATTTTATTCTGCCCCAGCTGAAGAGCAACATTAGAGATTCACATAGAGTTAAAGACAATGTAGCTGATGACATTATCACCAGCCATGTCCATTGGCACATTTGCATCACTGAATGTCAAACCAATGTTTTACCACATTGGTAAACTTGAGTGCGTGAGACTCCGCTTAGCAAGAAAAATGGTAACTTGGCATGCTGTATAGCATTGACCATCATCCATCTTGCTACCAGAAGCAAATACTTATCACATTTTGACTTTACTGATGAAGTTATACAGAATTCTCCTTGGCTAACATCAAGGCATTTAAATCCATGGTGTTTACATGCTTTAATGAATTTAAATGATCTATAAGGATTAGATTTTATGTAAATGAAGATTGCCTTATAAAGGTATGCAGAATGACTCCCTGAGTTACTGGCCAGATACTGATCTCTCTGATATACTGTGTACTGGCTGATACTTGGCACTGTTTTCTGTGGAATTATTCCTGAGATACAAAATTTTAGCTTAGGTAACTATATTGCCGTGAAATGATTGCTAGAGACTTCTCAGAAACTTTGCTTGTTTAGCAGTCAGAATTTATTTATGTGTTTGTTTATTTTGCTTAGTGTGCCAGGCACTGGGAACTAACAGCTTTGAAACTGTTCCCAGTGTGAAATCGTGCTTGACCAATCTGATAGCCTGCTGTGATAAAATGACTGGCTGGGTGAATGGGGGGAGGGCAGTGGATGTGGTCAACCTTGACCTTAGTAAGGCTTTTGACGCTGTCTCCCATCACATCCTCATAGGTAAGCTTAGGAAGTGTGGGTTAGATGAGTGGACAGCGAGGTGGATTGAGAACTGGCTGAAGGACGGAGCTCAGAGGGTTGTGATCAGTGGTACCGAGTCCAGCTGGAGGCCTGTGGCTAGTGGTGTTCCCCAGCGGTCGGTATTAGGGCCTGTCCTATTTAATATATTCATCAGTGATCTGGATGAAGAGACAGAGTGTATCCTCAGCAAATTTGCTGATGATATAAAGCTGGGAGGAGTGAGAGATACAGCGGAAGGCTGCGCTGCCATTCAGCGAGACCTGGACAGGCTGGAGAGCTGGGCAGAGGGGAACCAGATGAAGTTTAACAGGGGCAAGTGTAGGGTCCTGCACCTGGGGAGGAATAACCCCATACACAAGTACAGGTTGGGAGTTGACCTGCTGGAGGGCAGCTCTGCAGAGAGGGACCTGGGAGTTTTGGTGGATAACGGGATGACCATGAGCCAGCAATGTGCCCTTGTGGCCAAGAAGGCCAATGGTATCCTGGGGTGCATTAAGAACAGTGTGGCCAGCAGGTTGAGGGAGGTTCTTCACCCGCTCTGCTCTGCCCGGGTGAGGCCACACCTGGAGTACAGTTCTGGGCCTCCCAGTTCAAGAGGGACAGGGAACTACTGGAGAGATTCCAGCGGAGGGCTGAGAAGATGATGAGGGGACTGGAGTATCTCTCTTATGAGGAGAGGCTGAGAGACTTACCTGTATATCTGTAAAAGTCATAGAGAAGATGAGTGATAGTTAATACCAAAAAAATTGAGATTCAGTTGAGTGGGTGAAACAAAATATGGTGCTGCTATCAACCCAAGCTTCAAATGAAAGGGGAATAATTTACTGTTGTTCAAAATTTGAAAGTGGAAGGTTGGTAGACTTCATTAGATTTCTAACACTCTATTTTAAATAGCTATTGTGACGAGCAATGCCTCTGAACATATGCACAGTAACAAAGCAGTTTGTCCTGATCAAACGTATCACAATGAATGTCAAATTTATTTTTGAACTTTAACACACTCCTGGAATTACAGTTTTATTCATTCAGAGCTCTAGATACCTTGGTGACGGTCCCTGAGATTTAATTCTGCAGAAGTCATGATTAGACATTCCAAGGAGAACAAGACAGGCTGATTATCTGAAAATCACTTTCAGTGTTAACTGTGGGGAAATACTGAAGTGAAACTTTCCTCACAGAAAGCAGTGGTGCCTCTTTAAATTTGTTTTTCCTTTGTTCAGTTTCCTGGGTGAGAATGAGGGCTCGGACATGAAAACCAGTAACTACTCTTTCCTGTTACTATTTAACACCATAGAGTTGATTTTTTGGTATGTACTAAGCTGTTTATTTCTTTTGATTACTGGGGATCTTATTTTGTCCTCCTCAAGAAATGGGGGTGACTTTCAATTTAGTTTTGAAATATTTCATGGAAAATTTAGAGCTTTTCTCCAGACCTTACAAGGTAAACATACTTGTGGAACTTGTTTTAAGTGTTCAAACAGGGCTTGCTGATAAGGTCCTGAGGAGGAGAGAGGTCAGGAAAACAAAAGTTGGCAATAATTAAAGCAGTAGTTCTACTACCATAAGAAACGTCTTGTTTTGGAGATGTAACATTTCATGCCAGAATGAAGTTATTCTAGTCTATGTATGCGTTAATTTATTGCCAGGTCTACAAGCCGCATAGCAATCACAGTGACGTGTAGGTGTTAACAATTCCATTTTTCCATGTTCATGGAAAATGGTGTCCTGGTATACAACTTCTTTTTGTTCAGCTATGAATTGGAGCTGTGAGAACTGTGAGATCCTCCTTTCTGCTGTGCCTTTCTGCTGGTGAACCAAGAAATCTCTTTAGGTTGCAGCTGTATCGTCGCACATATGCAAGGTATTGCAGACTACTCTGCTAAGGCTGTGCCAGATTCCATAAGTGCTCTGTGTGTGTATGGATGTTTGCATGTGTATGTATGTGTAGCCACCTGCTCCCGTGGTCATCAGACTTGCCACTGGAAGATGAGTCACAAGTACAGGACGTTTTTATCATGTAGCATCCTGTTGAGGGACTGGAGAACTGAAGACACAGTTCCTTTCTGAGAATGGTACAATTATGCCTGCTTCTTCATATATTTAATGAAATCATTAAACCAACAACCTTAAAAGATTAAAATTGAAAAGGTGGTAAATACAAGTAGTTCCCTGAGTGGCTGGGCTAATGAATTCTACTTCTTTATGGATTGGTGTTTTGTGGTTGGATGCCTCAGTGTTTAATAAGGTAGAAACATTTCCTGCAATTGAGGCACTCACAATGACTCCATTCACTGTGGATTATCCAAAGTCTATAATTGCAGTAAAGTTCACTTTGAACCGTTTTCCTTAATGAATGCACTAAGTAGTAATAATCTTTTAAGAAGCTTTTTTAACTTTAATAGCGTGGATATGGATACTGTACTGGTATATCACAGTCAACAGTTCATTGCTTGCCATCTAGTAGAAACAAGTTGACATGGGAAGACATCATGAAGAAAAACTGCAAATTGCCATTTGAAAAGTGTAACGTAAGAGAGCAAGTAATAAAAATATTTGTTTTGTGAACAAACCCAATAGTTTCATTAGTAGTTTAAGTAACAGTGAGTGATAAGATAACTCACCCTGAATTATTTGCAGTAGGAATAGCTAAATAATAATTTAGTAGAGATTAGCAATAAATTGTTGCTGTGCTGATTTCCAGTGGGGGAAGGATGATAATCTGTAGAAGAAATGAGGATGAAGGGTGAGAAATAAAACAAATCATGCTTATTTATTATAATTTAAAAATTTATTCCTTTTGGCACTGTTAACGTTTGGTTTGTCTTTACTTTCTGCAAATAAGATATGTTTTGTAGTTATAGTAGTTCAACAAGATTAAATGCTTTTTTAAGATACAGATTAATGCATTTGAAGGCACATTGGTGATTAACAAATATTTTTGTCTGTGTGTTTACATCTTAGCTCACCTGTAGCAACTAGTACCAGACAAAATCTTCATTAAGACAAAGTCATTTTGTAGTTTTAAGCCAAATTAGAGGCTTTGAGTAAACGCTTGTTCCCTCTGGGCCCTCTGATGTTGTTGGCTAACAAAACTGCAGACTGTTTTTCTCATAATCTGATTAATAGTATCTGTTTTTCACTCTATCAAGCATCAGCACCTTTGGGTATCTAAAAGTGAAAGTCCTCCGATAAACTAGTTACCATGTGACAATAATGCATTTATTTTATATTTTCATAAGGAGTATGTAACCTGCTCGTTTCTGCAGTACTTTTTCCCAAAAAGCTGAAAAGAAAATATTTTGTAAATGTAGAGTTCAACTTTGAATCGTTTAGGTACTCAAAACTTCCATTAGAGCAGGTTCTCAGTCTTCATTGACTCATAGTGCCTTGGTCAGTAGTAGGATTTTATTAACACATATTGCCAGCTATAGTTTTATAGAATCATAGAATCATTTGGGTTGGAAAAGACCTCTAAGATCCTCAAGTCCAACTGTCAACCCAACACCACCATGCCCATTAAACCATGTCCCAAAGTGCCACATCAACAAATTTTTTGAACTCGTCCAGGGATGGTGACTCCACCACTTCCCTGGGCAACCTGTTCTGATATTTGACCACTCTTTCAGTAAAGATATTTTTCCTAATGTCCAATCTAAACCTCCCCTGGTGCAACTTGAGGCCGTTTCCTCTCATCCTATCACTAGTTACTTGGGAGATGAGACTGACCCCCACCTCACTGCAACCTCCTCTCAGGCAGTTGTAGAGAGTGATAAGGTCTCCCCTCAGCCTCCTTTTCTCCAGACTAAACAACTCCAGTTCCCCCAGCCACTCCTCACAAGACCTGTTCTCCAGGCCCTTCACCACCTTCATTGCCCTTCTCTGGACATGCTCCAGCACCTCAATGTCCTTCTCGTAGTGAGGGGCCCAAAACTGCACACAGTATCCGAGGTACAGCCTCACCAGTGCTGAGTACAGGGGCATGATCACCTCCCTACTCCTGCTGGCCACACCATTTCTGATATAGGATGCTGTTGGCCTTCTTGGCCACCTGGGCACACTGCTGGCTCATGTTCAGCCGGCTGTTGACCAGCACCCCCAGGTCCTTTTCTGCCAGGAGCTTTCCAGCCACTCATCCCCAAGACTGTAGTGCTGCCTGGGGTTGTTGTGACCCAAGTGCAGGACCTGGCACTTGGCCTTGTTTTCATAGATACTGAGTCATTATGTTTGGCTTTCAGGTCGATCAGGGCTTCTTGTATAGTGTTGGTTATCTGTAGATGATGACTTTGGGAGGACTGAGTAGAATTCAGTCTGGTTTTAAAAGCAAATATTGGAAAATACTCAAATGCCTGGTCTGTGCTGGAGGTCAGGCTGTGTTTCCCTCTGGTTGAGGCCCCACACTGCAGATTTCTAGTTACGGCACCCAAGTGAGGGCTGTATCCCTTTAGGTAATCCATGAGGACAAAAGAATAGGCTCCCTTTCAACCCCAGCTAACAGCCAGGTTAGGCATTAATCAAGGATAACCTTTGATGTCTGACCTATGGGCTTTCAGTGACAATGTCAAAGATCCCATTTTTTGTTCTAGTGCAGAAAAATATATGAGTCAAAACCTCTGTGTTGCTTTGCAAGATGCAGTTACCATTTTGATTAGCGTTTTCATCATGAACTGATGAAGAGAAAGTAACCTTATGTTTTGCAATCCTGGTGTCATTTCAGTCTATGACAGGAGAAAATAGGGCTGAAATATTGAAAGGTGGATGCTTACTTATATGAAACAAATTTGAAAATTTGATGCAAATTTATGAAGGTAATTTCAGTCATGGATTCTGTGAGGCCCATAGATTAAGTCTGCTGGTATTTCAGTGCGTGGATGAAAACCTGTAAGTACTGAAAGTGCTGTTTGAAAGGTAATTGGAGTTATTTTACTGAGGGAAAGTCTATTGGCTCACAGTCTAAAAATGAGTCAGCTCTATTAACAACCGCTCTAGAATTTATCCATTGAAAGTTGATATTTCATTTGGACAAAGCCACAGTTTAGACAGGAAAGTATGCAAACTCTTTTCAGAAGATGAGGGCCTGGAAACTGGCTTACTGTCATCACAGATAAGTAATGAATTTTTTTTTAGACCCTTTCATCATTTGCTTTTGCAGGCAATTGAGGCCTGTGGTCTGTGAGGTACTCTGAAACCTTTAAAAAACACCCAACCCACTACATAATACAATATAGCCTGATTTTTCCCTCCCCATTTCTATCTTTCTGTAAGGCAGAAAAATGGACATGGGTTTCTAGAGACCAAAACAAGGTCTGAACAAATTTTACTCAACTTTTGATTCAGTTTTTTCAATGAAAATTTGCATTCAGAGTGTCAGCAGAAACATGGTTTAAGCCTACACAGTAAATTAAGTAATGATATTCTGACTATTTAGGTTGTTTTCTTTCCTAATATTTATATTAGAATTGATTGAAGTTTGCCTGCTGAATAGATTAGAGAGGGGTACTTCTACACTTACCTACTGGCATCTCAGTACTTTGTCAGTATGATCTCTCTGACCTGCTCTATTCCTGGTCTGCCAAGAGTATTTCTTTCTTTAGGACCTAATTCATAGCATGTATCACATTTGCAGGTTTGCATAAAGTAGTTTGCCTGCTTTCTAGCTGTGTTTGTGTTCAGCTGCAGGTCAGATTGCACCAAAAATGTAGTGGAGATTTTCTTTTTTCTTTTCTTGCTAGCATCAGTCCATTACTTTCTTAGGCTGCTATGGAGTTGGGATGAAAAGCTAGGGTGCTAGATATTTTTTTTGAAATGAGCTCCATAAGAAAGAATAGAGGGAGGGAAGGAGATGGAAAGAGATGAAATAGCTAGAACAGAAGGGTCTCCTAATCTCACAGCATGATCGAAGAGATTTTTAGCTGTGCCTGAACTACGGTGGTGTATCCTGGTCCGTTGATAGTCCAGACTCATCGATTATTGGAAAATGCTGCCACTCTGTTTCTCCTGCATGGCTTAGGTTCCTTTCTGTGCAGTCAAAATTTGGATGCTTAGAGGACTTTTAGATAAGACCTAGGTCTTGCTGCAGGGTGGAACCGTGGGGCAGCTGGAATGTGCATCTAGAGCTGCAGTTTTGGACATACTTTTGGATACCATGGATAGATGTGTGAGCTGCAGACTGCTTGGTTATTGAATAATACATAAAACTCAATATCCTTTCTTTCAAATGCAATTGTTCAAATCAATGCCAAGAAGCAGAGACTGGGAGAAGCAATAACAAAGGTGTGGGGTTTGTTTTTAAGGAAAGAGGAGGCTGGGAATGTGTTTGAGGGAGAACAGGAAGATGGAACAAATTTAAATTTATGTGCAGTACTGCGCATTCAGAGAAGGAAGCCTTAGCTACAAAGCTGAAAGGGGAGAAGTTCTGCAGTGCAGTGAACTGTGTCTTGAGGTATGTATAGCACAATGCGCTTGTGAAGCAAAAGCATGCCTCTGAGCTCTCTCATAATAACTACAATCAGCGTGCTCACCAAGGGGCAGAATTTGGTCCTCTATTTTTATTTCACTGTAATGCAGTTCAGATGTAGAAATTAAAAAATAGCTTTCTATTTTGGAGATAAAGAAATCATATTCCTTATTTTTTGGACAGTAAAGATGCTTGATTATAGTTGCATTTGCAGAAAACTGCCTGTAAAAAACATTAGCTATTTCCATGACTCATCTTGAAGGAAGAAAATAATTCCCAGTGCAATTTACATTTTCTTTCAGTTTTTGGTCTATAAAAAAATTGGTCCACATCAGACAAAAAGGTGCTGGAGTCCAAGCTAGATTGTTGCTTACTAGTAAGTTGAACAAGAGATTGGTTTATCCACCACCTCTGAATATTAGTCTGTACCTAGGCTTGACTATCCAAAAAAAGGCTACTAAATCCTTCCATGCTTCTGCTTTCCTGCAGGCAATAATGTTTACTTAGGCTTGTAAAGTCATTTGAGGTCTTGTATCTATGACAGTGTGAGTGGTAATTAGCAGTAATGCTGAACAGAGAGGAAAAAAAAAAGGCTTAGAAGCACTGTATTATTTTTTTTTTTTAAATAATGGATTCTGACTTTATTTGCATAGCCAAATGATTTATTTCTGTACACGTTGTCTACCAGAGATCCCTGTGTAATATTGTCAAGTGATGAAATCTAAAGACACTATGGATTATTGTTTCAGTATATATGCAATGTTCAATGTAAAGTGGGTTCATGCGGAGAACTGAAATGAGACACAGATGATTCATTTACACATTTATTTACTATCCTGCTTATTCTATCAGACTGAAATGGAGAACAATGCATTTATTTTACAGACATTTGACATAAATTAAACAGATATTTTGATGTTGAACAATTGTACAGACTACAACATGCATATTAATATGTAGATTGGTGCAGAATATTTAGTTGATCAGCAAAATCTAGTATGACAAAAAAAAATAATCACATTTCCTTTTTTATGAAGTTAAAATGTAGCTGATATGGAGACATTGATACGAATACCACTAAATGTGAGAAGTTATCAGTCTAATGGAATCAGATGGTTAGCTGAGAAAAAGAAAGCTATTGTCAATCAGTCTTATCTACAAAAAGAAATCAAAATGTTTCTAACAAATACAACAATAATGAAAAAAAGCATGTTTGATGCAATTACCGTTGCAAAATGCCCTATTATTCCCCTGCCCCACCCCCAAATACAAACAACCTATGAAGCAAAAGCAGCATATTCTCCGACAAAATGTCTGGGGCATTTTGTAAAGGCAGATGAATGAGATTAGACAAGGTTTATCACATATGCTTTTATCTCCTAGTGACAGTTCTTTACAGAAAGGTATGTTGTTAATATAGCATTGTATGATGAAATGTTGCTAATTCCATAAAATTGAACAATAATGAAGACACTGCTATCGCGCCAAGAGAACTTGAAAAAATACTGTTGTGCTTTTTTTGTTTGCAGCATTCAGAGCATTCACAGAGGAATACAAAGTTCATTAAACTCAATAAAACTAATAATAGTCATGCTACCATATCTATGAAACTAACACAGTAATAACTTATAAACATGAATTAGTACATATTTTTAGTTGGTATTTACAATGATCTTAAAGCAATAGGCTATATATTCAACTCTGGGGTTCTTTGTACACTAATCCCTCCATGTTTCAGCTTATCAGCATGGCTCCTTTGACTTTTGAAAGAGTTACATAGGTAAAACTCTGCATAACTCTTTGAAAATTTAGAGGTATAAATCCAGAACTCTGCATCCTAGCAGAAGTACCCATGATTGTCCCCAACAGTAGTTTTTTTCTTTTTTTTTTTAAATTTTGTAATATGTGTTAGAATCTGTTCCTTTTGCCTAAAACTACAATATATTGCTCCATCCTTCAGTTTTTTACAGGCAGAATTCCCATTGGCTTTCTGCTTAAGGACTTCAAGAACAGGCATAAATGTATTCTGAACCTCCACTGAGAGATGCTATCTGAGCAAAACTTAGAGCGAAAATATCAGTAGAAGATGTGTCCTTCACCTTGAAATCATTGATAAAAAGTAAGGTAAGGAATAGGCTTTTTGTTTCTTGCATTACCTTTTACAAGGTATGTCCTAGACATCAGAGCAACTAAGCACACGATAGAAACCGTAGGTCCTCAATTTAAATAAATTTCAACTGATGATCCAAATGGAAAGATATCTAGATATGGTAGATCAGCACAAAATACTCAACCTGGGTTTCCGATCCTCCATCACTGCACAGCCGTTTGCACAGCCGTTTGTTTCTATTCATACCAGTATAAACTGAGAGTTACTGGTAAGTGCAATAGGGCTACTTACACTCAGTTTGATTATTCCACTGATTTAACAGTTTTGGAGTGAGAGTCAATGATGGGCTTCCTGTACTGTCTGAATCAAATGTAACACCAACGTTAGACTAAATTGACTGTAGAAATATGCAGTATTTAAGGGTGTGGTCCAAACCACCACTGTCCAAGGGTTATCATGAATTTATTGTTTAAATGATTTCACCTGGGTTAAGTTGGAGAATACACTGGGGACAATTTCATCTTTGGCCATATATATTGCTCTTTTTATGCGATACCACTGATGACAATGGCAAAATTTTCTTGAGTAATAGATTTAGTCAAGACTATGTGGACTGGAGGTTATAACTGTGGTAGAGATAGTGTATGTCTACATTAGCAAGTAGTACAATACAATAGAAGCAGATTTGTTGAAGAAAACAGTTTGTGCTGACAATCCACATTATTTGGGGCTAGCTCTAGTCTGGTACCAAGGCCTGAGTGCTTCGTACTGATTGCAGCACAGGAGGTGCCCTCATGGAGCAAGTTTTCTGGTTCAGCTTCATCTAACAGTAATACATGGTCCAGGATTGCTCTCTGATGTGAACCAAAGCATGAGGAGAGGGGACAGCTGAGAGATCCATGCCAGGAGAGCTCTCCTGATTTCCACTGGGATGCCAGTGTAAACATAGCCATGGACTTCCAGACTGAGAAATGTACATTACTCCTGCTGATGTTAAATATGTATTTAAACACTTATTTGAGGTAAAAATTTAATTAAATTAATTACCCAGACTGCTCTTAGATTCAGGGTTTACATTAACCACAGGACAACAGTCAATGTCTAAGGTAATGACCTGTCACTGTTCTGTTTAGTTCACAGGTATAATTAGGATAACCTTATCTTTTTGAATTAAATGTTAGCTAATAGCATGTTCTTTAGCTACTTTTAATTAAAAAGAGCAATAAATATTTGTGTGCTACTTCCTTGTTCCACAATGGGATCCATCTGGATCTGTGTTAGGTGTCATAACAGGAAATTAAATAGCAATCAATAATAATACAGGACTGTAAGGTATCACTGCTGTTTTGGAAGAAATTTCCATTGCACTAAAGGGCAATACTTCTTAAAGACCATAACACAACTTTTCCAAAAAAATATTATTTAAACCTGCAATGGAACAAATACAAAGACAAGTATGTTACTCCACCTGCAGATGTCACATGGTGTATGATTATGGAACAAGAAACCATCACATGATGAAAACAGTTTTGTCTCTGCCTGCCAGTCACCTAACCTTTCTTTATTAAGGAAGCCGACAGAGTAGCTGAAAAGGATTTGCCTCCCAGAACACCTGATCTGTTTTAGAATATGAAAGCATTTCAGTTAGAGTTTAAACTGAGAACCACTAGGTAATAAAAACATGTTCACACTGACCGTGGTGGCTCTCTTAATAGCAGTAAACTGCTCTTCCAAAAGCTCTTCCAAATGCACTGAAACATCTTGCAGGTTGAGGGGGAACACTGGAGGAGTTGGAACATTTTAAAAGTAGAAAACGTGAAGTTGTGAGATGGTATGGCTGCAATAGTAACAGAGAGAAATGACACTCAGTTCTTCTTGCTTCTTGCTCAAATTTGAGTCCATATGGCCATTTCCACCAGCCTACCAAAATGCTTTCCTGATAAACAAGCCACACCTATCATCTTGTTTGGTGGGTTGCCTTCTAACTGCTCCCAAGAAGAAGAGAAGGTTGGTGTTTGGAGGGCAATGGGAAGAGAACCAAAGATCAACAAAGGTAAGAACAGAGTGTCTTCTCTTTCAGGAAAGTCTTCTGAAAAACGATTACAGATCAGATGTTCATGTAGCAGGCGGATGGGTAATAACCTCACTGAAAACCTCAGTAGAGACCTGTTGGTTCTAGGAATAAAAATTAAGATGGGGTAGGACTGGAATGAAATCTTTTGCTGCTGTTTTTTTACCTCATTAAAATGTGAACAAGGACTATTTTATGCATGTTTTATTATATAACTTGTTTATATATTACATTAAAACATGCCTTGTTTACTTACAGTTTTCTGCCTTTCTTCCCCCTTTGCTGTGTTTGCATTTCTTGCTTGATCTGTGCTGCTACTTTGGAAAAAAACATATTTCTTGCATTTTTTTGCTTTTAAAATATGTTTTGCATGATCAAAATGTTACAACTTATTTTCTATCCAAATGATTCAAAAATTATATGAATGAAAAAAGCCATTCAGGTAGGCCCTGGCCATTTTTACCAGGCTGACTGTATTTGCAATAGGGCTTGAAAAAGACAATGGCTTTTGTACTGGGCTGCAGTTTAGAGATGAGGTTGAAGGATTTAATTAAATAATTTGAAGGTAAACCTTGCTTCAAACAGATCTAAGGAAACAGAAGCTCAGTCTACACGTAGGGGAAGAGACCTGCTTTTAAAAGAACTACTTGTTTTGCAAGGAATAAAAATATGTTGCCCAGTGTTACCTCTTGGAAAAGACTCAAGAAGCCAATTGTCATTTTGATTTATGTATGTTATAGGCAAAAATACAACTTTTGGTTATGTACTATTGTGCCAAAAAGCTCTTCAAGTCAGTTGCTCTAGGTTAGATCAGATATCATCTCTCTAACATTCATAATGTTTGAATTTTGAGACCAATTTTGAAGTGAGGACACAGTGCATTAGATTGCTGCATTAGCACAGAGGCTGCTATGTTCTACACAATGAAGCATTAAAAGGCCTTTTGTGTTTTCATTTAAAAAAGTGTATTTTATATAAATTCTGTAGTGCAATAACTTCCTACACCATGTTACATTCTTTACATTATACGCTTCCCCTGTAAACAGCTTTCTTGTATGAACTTCCTTTGCAGTTTGTGCGATATATTATTCCCCCCACCCTAGATTTGAATTAATGTGACTATTTACTCAAAAATTGTTCTGATTACTCTGTGAGCATCTTTTAAATGTGTATATTAGGTTTCATCACTGAAAAGGAATTAAAACTTTGATTCAGGATTCTGCAGTTAGTATAAAATATAAAAAATAGATTGATTGCAAAGCTATCTCCCTGAACAATCTTCATTTTCCAGTGATACGAGAGTCAGACCCCTTTCAGGTGCACAGGGGAGTCACTTCATCTTAAGACTCCTTAAGTTGTTTCGAAATTCCACAACTGTGGGAGACTGACTCTAGAACTCAAAAACAACCCTCCCCTTACTGTGGTGAATGGGTAATAAGTCTGAAATGGCTTCAAAGTTGTAGAAAACCAGAAAAATATACTTGGGTAATTTTACATAATTTGCTACATGACAATTCGTGATGAGTGAAGTAATTCTGGACTGCACTTTTTACATCTGCTGTACTGGAATGAAAGCTAGGTTCAGTTCTGCAACTGCTCAAGTAAATGTTACAATCGGGAATTACACATGAGCTACGTGTTCAGGAGTGGATCCCCTGTATGCAGGCAAGACTGGAAAAACCACATGTCTAAACCTGTGCTTCTGGAAATAACATTCAGCATAGTCAGAAGTATACAATGAAAGTAGACCAGAAGCACTTCTAAAGCTTGATCCTTTTGCTTCCAAGATTTAAAAAAAATACAACATCTGTTAGTAAAGAGAATTGCATTTCTTTTGCTTGTACAATTTCAAAATAAATGTGCTTCTCTGAAAACATTTAAAATATGGCAATTGATAAGGGCCTGGTCTTCTCATCTGATTTATATAGTTAAAGCTCCTGTTGATTTTTATCGAGAGACTCTTTCCATCCTCCTTTATATTTCAGTCAGTCCCTTTTCCATCAGACTCCCATTGGTTTCAGGGGATATTAATCTGCACAAGGATTGAGGCTTTGATTTTACCACTATTGAATTTTTAGTGATTTGAATAGGGCAGAATCAGGTTTGCATAAAGCTTAGCTCAGGAGAGCTTAAGGAATGAAGTCTCTGCTCCTGCTATATGTCCCCTATGTCTGGGCTCCTCCCTTTCCACCAAGTGGCACAGATCTGAGGGGGCTTTTCCAAAGCGTAAGGGTCACCTGGGAGAAAAAGCACACAGAAGGAACACGACACAGACCTCAGTCTTGCCAGAACATTGTTATCTTGAATGGGATTTTTCTGTGGATCCAGAGCATGGGACCAGGTCCCATTTGGACTTAATTTGGTCTTCATTTGTTCACTAGGATGTAAAGGCAGATTGAACAGGCCCATGTGATTTCATAAAACTGCACATAGAAAATACAGATCAACACTTTAGGCATATAAAATTTGACTGGCATTTAGTTTTAGTCACCGAAAATATCTAGGAACTGAAAAATAAAAATAAATATAGAAGACTAATGACTATAAAATAGTCAAGAGCTACATTTTGGAACTGAGACACAACATGACTGAAAAATGTTAAGCAGAATGCCGTATAAATAGGTTAAACTGAATGCAGCAACATGTTGCAATGGGCTGCAACAAAGGACAAAAAAATCCATTTTTATTTTGAGAATTAATGACCAGACATTGTTAGGAAAAAGTAATGTTACATTCCCAGTTTTTCAAATGGCTGAAGACACACCTCAATGTTATCTTGTTATGGAAATCAGAAAACTTAGGAAAATATAGAATTTATTTTTTTTTTTTCTTAAAAAACCCAAAGATTTGTGCTGTGCTTATTGTCTGCCTCAGCCACCAGCATCCATATTTTAGGGCTTTTCAAACTTGCCTCCTTTCCATGGGCCAGGCTTGAGCAAGGTCTGTGGCATCAGCCCAGCCATTTCAAGCAGAGGGCAATGTTGCAACAAAAATGCTTGCTTTTTTACATTAAATGCATTAGGCGCCTGATTTTTACTCATTTAAATGACAGAAAATGACACACAAGTAAAAATTAACCTAGGTCCACTCTGGGAAGTAGAAGCCTGCTGTTACAAACCACGTGTTGGTTGATCTAAAGTGCTTTTGAGGCTTCCATTGTTGCTGTCTGTGTCTTTGCAAGGCTTGCTGTTCCAGCTGACTTGGAAGAAGCATCCGTTCCCTTCTGTGCACAGGGAAGTGAGAAGCCAAATCTCCAGCAACAAGCCTGTGGGGCAGTGGAACTGATGCTAGAATTTCTAAACACCTCCACAGACTTTTAACTGCTGGACCCTCTGGCTATTATCTTCAAGGCTACACTGCTGCTCTTACAAAACTCTCATAAGGGAGTATCCGATTTCAGCAGAAATCAGAGGACAGCAAAAAAATACCTGTATTCTGTTTTCCTAGAAAAAAAAAAAAAAAAAAAAAAGCAAAAAAGCCTGTGTAGCTGCACATTTTTGCTTCTGATTAGGATTAATGGATTGAATAAACTTTTTATGACTGAGGGAATTAAAGCAATCTATAGGCTTTTTTATATTATAGCATAGGAAGCTATTGGTTCTGGATAAAAAAATAATAGCTTTTTTCAGTTAGTGGTTAGATGGGTACTGTGTACTGAAGGCTTTGGTTCAGCATCTTTCTTTTACAAAGAGGGACAATATCAGAGAAACTGAAGATGCTTTGGCAGTTGTCAATGGAATGATTGACATTTCCCTTTATTGAAGTACAGGGGAAAGCCTATACTCCGTTTTGGAACAGCCGTGGGAGGATCGGTTGAGGCAGAGTTGGTGAGTCAGGTGATACCTTCTGTCAGTCCAAATGATTTCACTGAAAAACACAGACGGGCTTTGGGCCATGGAAGACCTGGGGCAAGTCATGTACTTGAAGCCTGTTTTTCCCAGCTCTATGATTTGTGATAATAAAAGGTACCACTTCCCCATCCAAAGCTTATCTCTTGTGTCCTTACACCGTAATGGCTTCAACAACGTTGCCAATATTGAAGTATGGGCACTGCATGTAAAGAAAAGGGAAAGAGAGCTCAAAGATCATGTAGAAGCAAATATTGCTAAATCAAAGGGAAAAAAAAGCCAATGTGGGTAATATGTTTTTTTAATACCCCATTAAAAGAAATATTCTAAGAGATTGAGAACTTTTGGATATGTCTATATAGCCATTTGGCACTATTTATTGCCACAGAAATAACTTATCTTTTTTATTTTGAAGTGGAATTTTTTTTCTTAGTTATGACATGTTGGCAGTTTTCTATAAAAATATGAAATGGTTCAAGTTCTGGTCATTAAATCTTTGCTTTTCCTCACAGGATCACTAATTAAACTGACAAATGCAATAACTAAAGTTATGCACATAAAAAAACCCATCATGATTTAGAGCACAGATAAACTCAAATACTGTAGTCCTTAATTAACAGATATACTCATAAGCTTTTTAACAGAAAGCAAGATACGTGAGATGCTTTAAGTAGAAGTTGCAATTTTGCAACATAAGTCTGTACAAAACCTCCAGGCAGCAAGCTGTGAAGGAAGTACCTGTGTCCCAGGAAATGCTTTTTCCATAAATCCTTGTTAACAGTAGCTTTCCCCCCAACCCCAAACTATTTACAAATATATGCATTTTGCAAGCTCAAAGCACCTTGTTTCACATCTTTATGAATGCATGCATTGACATTTCGTCCTTTCATGTGCAAATTCTAAAATTCATTGTAACCAAGAAAACAAAAAAAAAGTTAAAAGAGTTCAAAATCTGTCTACAATCATAAGTGAAAGGATCAAAAATGTCAGATGTTGCAGAACACTGGCTCCTAACAGAGCTCTCTTTATTTTATTCACTGTTCTGGAGTCTTTTTTTTCCCCATTTTTTTCAGTTTGTTACAAAAAGCAGTCTTTTTTTTTTTTTTTTTTTTTTTTTTTTTTTAAATTAAACAGTATTTAAACTAAACAACTCTTCATGCCATGCAAAAATAACATTTTATGCACTTTTTTGAGGCTTTCCATGTTTTTAGTTCATAGGCATTACTAACTGTGTTTTAAGAAAAGGTATTTTTATTGCTTTTGTAACTAGTCACATGCTAGTTTCGCGTGTGGGACAGTAACCAGTTTCTCCTGGACTTGAATGAATTTCTGGGGCAAATAAATGGTTTTCCATTTTGTGACCTTCTTGGTTACTGTCTGCCTTTACCTCACCCACAGCATGGTAAATGTCTTGAGTACAGTTGTGGCTCATGCTTTTGGGTGAAGAGCTGACCTGTGGCTCCTCTGTTAAATGGTTGCCATCACAGTGTTTATCCCCACAGCAATTTGTCTTGATATCCTGTTGTTTTTCATGTTTTATACCATGTAACTCCATAAACTCTTCTTCTTCGCCAGTGTCTATTTCAGTGAAGCTCCTCCTCTCTCTGGAAGGGAAAGTGAAAATCTTTTGTTTGGGAAAGAGAGGGGATGATTTTTTAGCAGGTCCCTGACAAAGTGCTGATGCGTCGGCACCAAGTAAAGGTCGTTCACCTTGGGGTGAATTTTCTTCTAGGAGAATAGTGCTGATGTGCTGAGGGGTGGCCTGTGTGAAGTCTGCTCCTGCCATGACTGGCAGTGGCCTTGCAGTGCTTGGTGGAGTTTGTGGAGCACCACCTCTATTGTCTTTAAAGTTAACTTTAAGGGATCTAGATTTTAATGGGTTGCTACCTTTCAGGGAACTTTTGGGGCTTTCCATGGCAGTGTCAAAATGCAAATGACCATGCAAAACAGTTTGGGACCCACTGCCGTCACTGATAACAGCTCTGTCGATTGGATTATAGTCGAAGGTGACATCGGTTGGAGAAAATACTCTGTCTTTTGTGAATGCTGTAAACTGAGAACTCCTTACTCTTTGGTTGTCTTCTGGGTTAACAGCATCAGCTGGAAATCTCATTTGCAAATGAGAGCTGGGAAACAGAGAAAGGGGAGACCTCTCTGTTTCCGTGAAGTCAGTTGCACAACTGGCAAAACTGTCGATACTGGATGTGCTTCTCATGTCCGTTATGATGTCCGTAGGTCCGGTTGGCAACGGGTCTCTCTGACCTGTAACTTCTTCCATTTCTATTTCTTCTTCATATATAGGTGGCTTGGCTGACTGGTCTTGGTAACCAGCATTAAGATTAGGCTGAGACTGAGTTTTAGTAATTTCATTGTACAACATCTCCAGTTTTTGGGCACTGAGGTGCTGTGGGCTGGAGGATGCTGCGGCATTGTTTAATTGCTCGTGGGAGTCTTGTTGGCTAACTTCTTGGTATTTGTTCTCATAAGACTTGTTTGAGCTTGTTTCAGACATTGTCCTTCTGGCCCATTTCCACCGGCTTGGGGACAGGTGGTTGTCATCAGGTGTCTCTTTTGGATTGGCTGCTTCTCCAGGCTTACCTGAGTCTACTGCTACATCTATCATTTCCATACTGCGAGCAAAGGCATCTTTCAGGTTCATGGAGACAATGCTGCCATTTCTTTTAGCTCGCTCAAGTGCTTCCCTCCTCTTAATTGCTTTCTCCTGTCTTTTCTGCTCCTTATAAAACTCTGAGAAATTGTTCACAATAATTGGTATGGGCAGGGCTATGACCAGCACTCCAGCGATACAGCAAAGTCCTCCAACTATTTTACCTAATAGTGTCTTAGGGTAAATGTCACCGTATCCTACAGTAGTCATAGTGATTGTTGCCCACCAGAACGATGCAGGGATACTGGTAAATTTTGTAGCATCCTCATCCTTTTCAGCAAAGAATACAAGACTCGAAAATATCATTATTCCCATGGCTAAAAATAATATCAACAAGCCCAGTTCATTGTAACTTCGCCTGAGCGTAAAACCTAAAGACTGAAGGCCTGTTGAATGCCTGGCGAGCTTAAGAATCCTTAGGATCCTCATAATACGAAATATCTGAACCACACGTCTGACGTTTTGGAACTGTAGGACACTTTTATTGGACTCCGTGAGGAAAATGGTGACATAGTATGGCAAGATAGCCAGTAAGTCAATGACATTTAACGGGCCTTTGAAGAACTTCCACTTATTTGGTGAGGACAGAAAACGCAAAAGGTACTCCATGGTAAACCAAGCAATACACACAGCTTCAACGTGTGCTAGCTGAGGGTTGTCATTTGGCTGCCCAAATTCATCTATTTCTTGAAGCTCTGGCAGTGTGTTAAGAGACAAAGCAATAGTGGACAGTACGATGAACAGAATGGACACAATGGCCAAAATCTGTAAAACAAAATAAACAACGTTTTGGTTAGACTGATACGAGTGTATTCGTCAGGGCTTGCTTAAAGCCTTTCAAATGTGCGTGTGTCAAATAAACTCAGAATAGTGGAAGCCACTTTGGCTGCTGCGTTCATTATTTTGTTGTAATTTTTTGAGTTTTGCACAGAAAGAAAACATTAGAATCATCTTAGGCATGGTCAAAACTGATGGTTTTACAGCCGGCAGTAAGCCAATTAATTTCAGAAAGCAAGCCATGAGCGGTCTTACCATTTTTACATTACAATGGGAGGTGATATTTATTATTGCAAGTTACCAAATGAAGGATATAAAGTTCCTGCTAATGTGCAGAACATTATTAATTTTCTGCATTAAGTGTAATTTTGGAAAACTTTACACAGTGTGGAGAAGTGACTGGGAAATACCATGTGTCAGCTCTCCATTTAGTAATATGTAGTGCACACCTTCCTAGCCGTGCGTAAATTTATGAGCCAAAAGTCAAAGTTAAGAAAAACAAACCAGAAGCATTGTTCAGGAGACTAGTCCTGCTCAATTGTCATGTCTAGATGAATTGCAGGTACTATAAGAATTGAAGGTATTGGCCCTGAATTAGGTTGAGAGCAAGATGTTAAAAAGTAAGCAGTGGTATGAAGGTGAACCCAGTTTCTCATCATGATTAAAATGTGTAAGTAGATGAATGCTTCCTAGAAATAAGGTTTCAATTTCTGTGTCAGGAGATAGGTTTTCTGAAATATTTTTTCATTCATTTTGATGAAATTCAGGCACCTCCGTACCTCACAGCCTTCCATTTTGCCTGGAATTGCGGGTCATTCTCATTCACACAACCAATATTAGGAGAAAAGAAATGAATCTATCAGAGAACCTAATGGTTTTACGATAAAGTTTCATTATTACAAATATGGGCAGCTTTGAGACAGTGTACAAAGTGTTACGGTGATGCAAAAATTATTAGAACACTTGGAAAAAATATATTGTTTTGTTTAGAAGTCCTAAGTAAACCCAGGTTTCTATTAGAAATACTAAAATAAATCGTTTTCTGTTTTAAAGGTCAGTTTAAGCTCATTCATAAAAGCATTTGCTCTCATCTCTCAGAAATGGTACTGTTAGATCCATTTAGTGGTGGCTGGTGTACTTCCAATGACACACTAAGCCTGACAAAATTGCTGTAATACTCATGAAGAGTGAAATTCAGCTAAACAGAATACAGGTGTAATGGCTATATGGGGAGAGATTGGGCGCAGTGGTGATAACAGCTCCAGAGAGGGAAAGGCCACCTCACTCGAACTTAAAAAACCAGCAGTAAGCCTGTTTCAGCCTGGGGTTACTAAGCACAAGTTCAGCTCTCTAAGCACAAACCAAAATAGCTCATGGTGTGAGGGTCTGTATTTGGCATCACTGTGTACTTATGTGTCATCTTTGGCCTTTTTCAGCTAATAATAGTACAGAACAGGTAGTACCTTTTGTATTTGGAAGTATTCTAAACAGATTTGTATCTCTCCCCACCAGTGCCGCCACTGCGTTTTTTATTTTATTATTATTTTTTTTTTATTTTAGCCATATTTATTGGAAGAATAAGATCCATTCATTTCTCCTGCCAAGTGAGTTGTGGACCACCTGCCTTTATCTCTTGTACAGCCCAGTCAGAAAACATAGCCTGGTTAATCTATCCTATTTAGGAGGGCTATACATCCCTTTAAAACTGCTGCTAACCACAACAGCAGAAGAATCCAATCTTCGTAAAGAATGAAGGCAGTAACACTGCATACCTAGGCAGGGCTGACTAATGAAATTTGTGATGTTCCGTCGCTAGGACCGAGGCAGACAAAAGGCGACGCCATTGGAGAGCAGTAACTACCTTTCAACTATGAAAGCTGCCTGTATCAGATTTCACTGTGAAAAAGTTTAAAGCTTAAGTTAAGGTATACTAGGTTCTCTCACTTCACTTTCAGAATTGAAAGAACAAATAAACATGGCACGTGTCTGAATTGTGGAGCTTGAAGTTTCTGTCAAACTGATGGCTTCCTCATTGGGGCCAGCATCAGAATGTAAATAACAGCACAGGAAAAAGCTGTATAATAGAAGGACCCAATCACTTGACATGTGTTATTCTTAAAAAAAGAAAATCATGTGAACATTATCTGCCCAATTGCCATCAAACTGGTTTTAATAAGGAAACCCTGGTGTTTCAGTCTGTCATAGGGAATTAATTTTATTCCTAAATTTTCACCAGCGTACAAAAGATCCTAGAAAAGAGGTGGGTCAATGTATAGCACCCCTTCTTACATGGTGTGACAACGCTGAAACTCCATTCATTTTACAGGTCTGGAACACAAAACATTCCTATTCAGAGTTGCCACCCAGGGTGTTTTACTGACAGCAACTGTCTATCTGTTTGCTCCAGCCATTCATTCATGTGCTGGTAACATGCAAGCCTGAACTCTGCCAGCTATTAATAACATCTACAGCATAGCAGGCCTGGAATTTTTAATGTTTTATACACATCATCTATAAGCATGAGTCTGTTCTTGGTCATAAAAATTTACAGCAAAGGAAAGTATTTTGATTTCTGCTAATGTAAGAATCTCAAGCTTTTATTTGTCTGGGACTTTGTTGTGTAATTAAAGTTGTGCATCATTCCACACACAGCATGTTTTAATTATTGCAATTGATTAGATTTTACAACTCATTAGGCAAAATTGGCAGGGGATCACTAGGAAGAACAAGAGCAACTATGAGAAAAAGAAGAAAAAAAAGGGACTCCCTATTCTGAATCTACACGAAGAATGCTTTGCAGATAGTATTACACCGGTAAATCCTCATAGAACTGATGTAGCTTATATGAAAAGAAGCACCAAGTTCCTAAGAAAAGCCTGTAGCAACCTGCTAGGCTAGCTGTGCTGACACAGAAGAGTAAAAAACCGACCGCTGACTGAATCTTCCCCAGCAAAACTTCCTGTGTTCTGGATGTGTTTCTGGAACTGTATTCTGGACTGAAATGCATGGAAAATTTTGCATACTCCAGGTAAGAAATCTATGACCACAGTTTGGCTGTATAATTCTTGACATACTATTTTTAATCTTCATTTCAGAATCTAAACAATAGTCTGTTTAAATGACAGATTCTGGCAGTTTATGTCATTTAGCTATGGTTCTACAAAACCACATAAAAATCCAACTCTTATTAAACTCTACAATATTTCCTTATAAATTGCAAAATCTTTTAAAAGAATGGACATATTTAAATGCCTTTCTTATGGACTGGATATGAGACATTAAAATCTGCTGCTGATGCCATGAACAGTAAAACATTCCTTGAGTTAACGATGCTGCCTTGACAGGCTGCTTCAGCTACTGCTGTTTCTGATTTTGGGGGGGTGGGGGGCAGGGGGCAAGGACTGGTAGCAATCTCCTGAAAATGCAGTGATGTCCCAGTATTAAATTGCCACTGAAACCTGGCTTTTTTTCCCTGTGCACACATCTCATCACTCATTATTGCCAGCACTGTGAGGACTTCTGCATAGAATGAGCATACAAGTGGTGCAGAAAATAAAGGTGTAATGGAATAGGCCTCAGATTGCTCCTTGCAGTTCTGCAACAACAGATGTTGTGAAAAGGCTTCTGACATAACTGACGTGGCAGTTATTTTGTTATATAAAGCAGAGCAAAAGTATATGTTAGGTTCACACTACAGTATAGCTGCTCAGGGGAAGCTCAGTTAAGCCATATCTA
This sequence comes from Leptosomus discolor, assembly GCF_034619465.1. NCBI lineage: Eukaryota > Metazoa > Chordata > Aves > Leptosomiformes > Leptosomidae > Leptosomus > Leptosomus discolor. Next base: position 47,606,190 of record NC_141395.1, on the reverse strand, counting down.
ACAGCCAGCACAGTATATTTGATTAATACAGGTTTCAATCTGTAATCAGGTAAAACTGCATTAGCAATGTTGTTTCCTTAGTTTTTGTTCCAGGGATCTAGGGTAGGTTCTAGACCATTTAAAAAACAGACAGCAATATGGTCTCATTACTTTTCAAATCTCTAGCCTCTGTAGCACTGAAATTTATCAGACTGTTACTTACTCTTCTCTTTCTGCATTTAAATGCATGACATTATCTTCAAATAAAGTGCTGTGGCAGTATCTTTAGATCTCATTTTAGAAAAAAACTCAAAAAAAATAGTCATCATTCAGCTTTTTGGAGAACTGTATCAAGTTTCTTGGGCACTTAGCTATACATTCTCAGAAACACCTGCTCTTGGGACAAAGGTGTCTAGATCTAGATTTGGGCAGATAGATAGCTGGAGTTGGTCTAGGTTCTTCAGAGAAACCTGAGAGCTACCAAGTGCTGTAGCCAGCAGGCCGTGCTGTATCTTGCCTAACAGTGTCCTTAGTCTGTAGCGCAGCTCCCAGCTTGCACCCAGACAATCCACCGACTCACAGCCACGCTGGCAGAAGCAGAAGGTCACATCATAGAAGTTTTCATTTCTCTGGGGGACTAAGCCCATGAAAGTGGAAGACATATTTGTAGGCTTGATGGGAAGTTTATGGAAATCAGTTTAAATCAGCAGCATCCTTTACTGTCAACACATTGTGATATTGAGTTTGCAATTGAATGGAACAAAAAGTTTTGCTCAGGAGGAGCACTGTCTTGTACATCTGGCTAAATCTCTGTGTGTCCTGTTCTTGACACCTGGGTCTAGCCAAACAAGACCAAAGACAACGCTACAAATTGAGCTGCCTTCCAACTATAAGTGTTATCACGTGAGGAATTTCAATACTAATCAGGACATTAGTCTGTAGATATTTAGGGAAAGGGGCCATTATACTTTCCTTCAGCAATGCAAAAGAGAAGCACATTTTTACGTTTGTACAAACTGGATCAGCAAAAGGATATTTTACCAGCTAATAACAGCAGTTACCAATACAGCACCATGGCATTGCCTTCAGCAGCTGCCACCACTGTTCCTTGCTAGACACTACAGAATAAGGTCATGAGGCAGCATCTCTGTCCCTTGTCTCTTCATTGTCTCCCTTCATCATGTCCCTGGGACTTCCCAGTTGCAAGCATCACCTCTTGGTTCTGACCCACAATTCTACATTGTGCTGCTCTAGAGCAGAGAGGGCTGTATTCAGTTCACACCTGCCTGCTGGCAATTCTGCGCTCCAAGTGTGTACCTGTGTGTCACGGCTCACATCATGAGCACTCTGGCAGGTCTAGAAGTCTGTGGCTTTGAATCTGAGATTTCAACAGGCCACACTGAAAAAACTCAGCAAAGAGGCAAGACATTTTGCTACTGATAACCGGGTATGGCCCTTACTCGCTAATGCTCTTTATTAATGCAAGGTCCTTGGCCAGAGGACATGAAAAAGTAGACAAATAAGGACAAACCCTACTTGGATTTGGTCCAAACTGGAATGCGATGGAGTTACAGCAGGCCTTAAGCATGCCAATTCTAGCCAATCTTAATACTTCTGCAACACTGAAAATTTTGTAAGAATAGAAGTATTGTGTATGTTTGCAAATACTCCTTGTTTTATGTCATGGAAAAATTCATTGCCAGTTACTAAAATTAGACCTAGATACCCATTTTAAATTATCCTAAAACGATTACTGAGAAATAAATAAGACATCAGCCTTTAGCTGGGTCAGGTACTCTGACCTCAGCCTCCACTTTGTCATTATTGGAGCTGAGAAAGTACTTGCAAGAGTGAAGACAGAATTTCATTATATAGTAAGGATGAAGTTTATATCATTCTGTCCTAGTGTCTCAAAACAGACATCCTTTATAGGTATCTTACAGGGCCTGCAGGCCATCATTGTGAGTGGAAAATTGCCACTGCTTATGCAAACCTACCCTTTCAGAGTACACCTTTCATCTCTTTTTACCTCTCCAGAATAACCTCTGAATGCAGACTCCTGCCACAGGCCTAACAGCTCCACATAGAATACAGTGTTTAATTTTTGAAAAATAATATGGAGGAGAGGGGAATAATTTAACAGAATAACAGAAATTTAGTTCAGCTTACAGCTCTATCACAGTTGCCCTTTCAGGACCACATCTGATAATGGCTCTGACAGCGTGTGTAATCACTGGACAGCTTCCCTCTGCTACTCTTAATCTCCTTCCTTGATGACGTTATTTAGAATTCTGACCTTTCATTTCCACTTTTTCCTAGATTGTTATTATTAATATTTTTTAAGGACTCAATTTAAATGTTCTTCATTGATCTTTCAGGGATATTCATTAAGGCTGACAGTAACCTCCACATATGAAGGTTAAGCTGTTAGTGTTGTACTTATCTGGTGGCTAAGTGATACATAGTCTTTTTTTTGGTCTCTTTGTGTTGGGATGACTGTCGCCTTAAAAGCCTTGTCTAGAAATGCTCATTTAGGATGTTTTCACTAAAGATTTCAGGATTAGCTCCATAGACACTCACTATCATATCTTTAGATATAAGAACTGGCTAGTAGTTCATCAGTAGATGAGCAGCCTTCAGTTGAACTGTCTTCAGTTCACCTTGACAGACCCAAGTTTCCAAGCTAGTGAATTCAAGAACCTAAGACCCAAGCTAGTGAATACAAGTACTTCTAGATGGAGTACTTGTACTCTACATTCTACTAATGAGGATAACACCAGCATGATCATAATGGTGATAGGTCTATCAGGAGAGGTAACAGCAGGTAGTCAAAGCTGAGATTTTACCACTAGGGTCACCCAAACTTCTTCAACCACAGCTATATCTAAGGAAGCTATTTTGAAACTGGTAGGTTTACCTGATCTGAGAAACTACTACTGTCTTGGCTACATTCTTCACTTCAGAAGTTCAGTCATAAAGCCTTTCTGTGTAGCTGATATCCTTCCTGCTTGAGACTCCCATCTAAACTCCAGTTTTTTCACAAAGGCTTTCCGTATCTATCTCTCTTCCACTTCATGTAGTCCATTCCACAGACTAGTACTTGCCTTAGAAGACCTAGACTCTCAGAGGGGATAAATCTGCTTAGGAAAGGATCCTATGTTCTTTGAGAGCAGCCTGGTATACTTCTGGTTTAAACTAACAGTAATAAAATACATCTGTCCTGCATTCTGTTACAGGTAATTGACTGGTTTTTGTACTTATGCTATTAGGGTAATATTCTATTACTAGAATACATCCCTCCTGCACTCTGTGGTGGGCAAACTGCATCTACTTAATGACTTGATTATTGTTTTAGGGAAGGATGACCTTGGGGTTTGCACCACCTAGAGTTTCAGCATCAAGATTTAGTAAAATGTGGGTTTGACCATTTGATTACGGCTGAATATGGAGGTGGCTTGGTATAAGGCAATCTTCCAGGGGATAATATGGGAAAACGAGAACCCTAGGAATGTGGACTGAGTCTCTATGAATCTGAACACAGGGGCCATTAAAGTCTATTAGAACACTAGTGGCACATTAGCTACAGAGTAGAAAATTAAGTACAACATTGATAAAATTTGCAGGATGTATTTACTAAATATTGTGACCAAAAAGTTGTTACTGAGATCCTGGAGACCAGAGAAATTGCACTAGGCACAAGTAACAGGCAATGGATTGCAAGCATGCCTATTATCTGGATCTTCAGCACAGCCCTGAAGAAACCTGCTGGAGTTAATTATGAGCAAAAGTTGAGGACAATACTGAGAGTATCTGTTAGACTGGAAAAGATGGGAGACCTTAAGTAGTCACAGATTAAGACATTCTTCATAGTTGGAGAAGAAGCATATGTATTCAGTTCAGCATCAATGGAGACAACCCTGAATACTGTTTATTTAGCTCAAAGCTAATGAGCATTACTTTGGGCTTGTTAACAGATTAAAATCCATATCTAGTCACTTCTAATATTTTTTTTTTGTTGAACATCAACAGGCTATCTCAGCTGGAGACATGAGATCAATTATTTCATGATAAATAGTAAACTGCCCATTAGGACTTAACCTGGAAGAAGAGGCAGATCGAGAGTCAGTGTAAGTGAGTGGGAATCGCTTTTTTTTTTTTGCACTAGGAATTGGATAAGCCCAGGAATTTGTCTGTCATATTGACAGAAGTGGAGCTAGTACCTGCTTGAAATTATAGCATAACTAGTTTAAGCAATTAAATAATTTAATGCAATGTAGGTTACAGTGAAAATAAAACGTCTATCTAGATAAAGCGTTCTTTGCTGTATAAGAATTGGAGAGATTTAACTCCCCATTAGAGATAAACACAAAAAATTATCTTCAAGAGTCATGTTAAAGGCTTTATTTATAAAACAGTTGTCTGTCTGCAGAGCTTTTTGACCTCCCTAAATACAATTTTTGGATGAAACAATTTGCCCATGTGTGTAAGAAGATTCAGCTACGTTTATTAAAAAAGAATGAGATGGCCTTAATAAAGTCCCCGCCTGTCCTTATTCAGAACTTTTCTAAACCTTTTCATGATCACAGCTGACATCTTTCTTATGTTTAGGTTGTGTTTTGTACTAGCTGTCTAATTTTCAGGTAGTGAAAGCTGATAATTAGATAAATGAACCAGTACGTTCAAAATTTCCATTGAAGTCATGACACAGAACTTGCAGTTTCCAAGTCTTTCTCATAGCCAACCACAAGCAAGATCTGTTCGGCACCCCTTGCACACACAGAACATGGGCTGCCAGGAATTTCATTTAAAAAAAACCAAAACCAACCCCAACCAACCCCACCCCCAAACAAAGAGGTTCTCTCCAGCAGTGGCTGGGAGTGGGGTGGTGCGACCTGTCCGGGCGGGGCCGCCCCGGGAGCTGCCCCCAGCCCCGGGGCTGAATGGGATCCCTGGCCCTGGGAGCTGCCCCCACCCTGGTGTGCTGTTGTGGTGCACCCACATTTGCTGTAGAACCCTTTCATCCCATCGCCTTTAATACATGAAGGTATGTAAAGTGTACCATTTATAAAGATAATACTGGCAAAATAAAGATAATGCTGGCAAAATACTTCTTTCTCAAACAAAACCCCATTGAAGTAGGCTGGAATCTCACCAGAGATAAGAGTTTCTTTGTACTGGTTGCCATTAATTTAATTATGAAAAACACCTGGCAAATCATGATGGAGCTAAACAAGCAGGAGTAATGAAACACCAAGCCCCAATTGTTCAGCTCTGAGAAGCTTTAGCATAGGCTGTTGAACGGGTGTAATGGGGGAAGTCAACACTTCAACACCAATGTACAGATTTATTCTGATGCTGCTAACTTTGATATTATCATTCAGTTTAGAATAGAAAACTGGTTGTAACTGATTGCAAAAAGAAATGCTATGGAAATTAGAAAGTAAATTTCTTGGTTCTCACGGTTTGTATTTGACGTTTCATTTTAATGGACTTTGTTTACAGCCGAGACCTCAGATTATTAACCAGGAACATACACTTGAGTCTAAGATTTTTGTTTAAACTAGTCTCATTCTATCCTCTTATAACCATTGACTGAGACTGTCTTTTAGTGATGTAACACAGTGAGCAAGGGTGACCTCCCACCTGAACAACTGATGTTACCTATCAAAGAGATTTGCTACTCAGCCTTATTGGAAATTTTGACAGGCACAAAATTCAGACATAATCTTTACTTACACCTTTAAAATAATTTTTGTATATTGGATTCATGTCAATTTTTGTATGTATTTCAGAACTGCAACTCTCTATAAAACATCTACATCAATCTATAGGTTTAGATAAAGCTTATGCCAATATTTCCCACACTTGTAGAACCAAAGAAATTGTTAGGGAAAGGAATCCAGTCTGTTGTTTCCTCTGTTGCAATACAGTCATGTATAGCTGAAGGCCCGCCTACCTTAACTGTGCTCATTTTTACTAACTGTAAGGGGACTTCCCTTTTGTTCTCCCTTTTCCCTCATAACCAATTTCAAATTCCGCTGGAAATATACACAATATGATACTTTTCTCATTCTTACATAGTAGGAATGTATTTATGTTGTATTTATGACCTTTAAAATAACTATAGCTTCAACAGAAATATACGAATCTTTCATACCATATCATGTGTTTTAGGGTGCTATCAAATTCTGTCAGACATTGATTTATTGCTTACATTCATTTCATGCTTCAAAGACTATGCCTACAACCATGGAGTTGGCATGGACTTAATATACAGTTCAAAAAAAAAAAAAAAGAAAGAAAAAAGAGAGATCAAGCTGAAGAAAATACAGATCTGTTCATCAGCCTTTTGTCTTTTGTGTTTCCTGGAAGTAATTAATCCTATCCTATTAAGGAGAAATTGCCATCTGTACATTTTCCATTCACAGCGTAAAGGACTTGATTCTCTGTGGGGTTTTTGGCTCCTTGAATGAATAAAATTTACTATAAATATATCTAAAAAAGAACACGGATTTAACTTTAGAGTCAAGTCCTGATACATAATATTTTTATTTTATGCCTATCTTGTTATAAAACCATTAAACAATATTCAGTACCCCATAATTTATATTTTCTCTTTTCAGTATGCTTTATCAAGAACATATTTAGTATGCTTTATTTTCTTTTACAGTAAGTTTAATCATTCTAACTACACAACAACCCCACCAAAACATACTGAGAGAAGAGTCATCAAATAATATGAAGATCACTTGACAACCCATTCGTAACTGTGGTGGTGCAGCTGCCCGGGCCACTCAGGAGAAGGCCAGTTGTGCTGTTATCTTGGTTAAAAGTACAGCGACCTGGGCGCCAGGCATCCCCTGGCCATCCCTGGGCCACCTGCTGCCTGAACTGTACACCAGAATGACTCAGCCTGAACTCAGGCCACGATGGACAACACTGACCAAAGCCAGAGATCCTAACAGTGGCAATCCAAAAGTGAGACCTTTTGAGCTATGCCGGACCACAGCAGGCTGTGTGACCCGGTGGTTCCCCCTGAGCTGGGACACCTCTCAGGACAGATTTCATGAGGACTGAAAGATCGTCCGTCAATGATTTCATGATTTCGAAGGCCTGATTTTGTGAGGTTCACTGACCGTCAGTTGATGAATGCCGGCACATAAAATGAGAAATTCATGAAGCTCACGAAAAGGGAAATTTTAATCGTAGGTTAAACTCTGTGTGTGTGTGTGTGTGTGTGTGTGCGCAATTTCATTTAACCTCTGTGTGTGCAACCCTGCTGTAAGTTTCGGGTGACCCTTGCCATTCTCGAATCTTTAACCAAGTTGCTACTTTGTAACAAATTCCATTGGCTGATGATTAAGTGCTGTCAAGAATTATGCAGCCTAATCTTGTGATCTAAAAAATATTAATAAATACTAAATTGCTGCTAAACCAAAGCCGTGTAACAAAAATCTTATTCATGACAATAACTTCCCTACAACAGAAGGAACTGCTTAATTGTTCAATCACCTATTTGAAAATATTTTTACTGTCCATGGTTCACCGCATATGGCTCTCGATTAACTTAAATTTTAGAATCCCTTTTCCTAAATAAGACCCTAAAAGTTAAATACAATTTTAGGGAAAGTTAATCCCAGGGGATGAGAAAAATGTGCAACAGTTGAAGTAAGATTCTAGTCTTAATCCAATCAATAAAGAAAGAAAATTGATTTGGTTAGATGTAGACGTGTTATAAAAATTTCCCACCAGTTTCAGTACCATGAAGACATGTTACTAAGAAGCAAAGCTGACAACTTGAGAAACCAGAGGAGAAGAAACTAAATAGTAAAGCCAAAGTATTCTGTAAATGTAAAGTAAAAGGTAGCATTCATAGGCTGCGCCTACCCTGCAGACTGAGGTGGAGTGGAGCCCTATTTAGGCTGGTTCTAAATAAACTATCAAGGACAGCAAAACCAGTGTAGTTGTTGCAGCATGAAAATTGTGATTCTTACATAAAATTTAAATTTAAGCAGCTTAAGTATCAACATCACCAGAAATCAGATGGAGAACTCAAGTGAGGGCTGTTTGGAGTAAAACTGTAGCAGAAAACAGCCTGCTGAATAAACTCATGGAACATAACCTCTGATTTCCCCTACCATGATCCAAAGCTGGATAGTTGATTAAATTAGTTGGGTGAGAGTTAGCCTAACACAAATTGTTTGGATGATGGATCTTTTATAACATTTTTACCTTAATCCTGTTTCTGTTAGAAAGGATGTAGTACAGGAAGAATGGGTTTTGCCCCGATAGCTAAAATGGCACTCCAGAGCACTGGACAGCTTGGTGGAAAACAGGATACTTTAAGAAAGGCCTAAACTAGACACAGATTCAGTCTCTGAAGGTCCAATAAATATTCATCCTGCACATCCTGACCCTATCAGCAGGTACTATAATCAGAGCTTATTGCTATTACTGGTAGTGTATTGAGTGATTATTAACTTCTAATTTTTCAAACATTCAGGAAAAGATGGAGTCAGATTCTTCAAAAGCTGATGCAGAGGACAGCCAACCTTTACTGGACTGCGCATATTTTGGACTTTTTTTTAACCCATGGGAACACACTGCTGGTAGAGCTACCATGACAAGACTGATGAGATCATAGAATCATAGAAACATTTAGGTTGGAAAAGACCCTTAAGATCATTGAGTACAACTGGCAACCTCACACTGCCAAGTCCACCACTAAACCATGTCCCTAAGCAGCACATCTACATGTCTTTTAAATACTTTCAGGGGTGGTGACTCCACCACTTCCCTGGGCAGCCTGTTCCAGTGCTTGACAATCCTTCCGGTGAAGAAATTTTTCCTAATGTCCAAACTAAACCTCCCCTGGTGCAACTTAAGGCCATTTCCTCTCATCCTATCACTTGTTACTTGGGAGAAGAGACCAACCCCCACTTCACTATAACTTCCTTTCAGGTAGTTATAGATGGATCTGGGAACACAGCTACATATTTTGAGTAGAACTCTTTACCCTCCTTTTCAAGTTTGTCTTTCATGTGGTAAGAATGTTTGTTTTCTCCAGTGACTTTGAAAGCTGTGCTGCTAGGAGTTGTACCTCCTGCTGTGGCTACAGAGCCAAAATTTGCAAAGGTGGGCATTAGATTGAGAACAGTTCTTTAGCCAGGTTGGATGCTGAACAACAGGGTTCAGATCCAGAATTTGGGTTAGAAACTTTTCCTTATGTTAAATAGCCCTCCGAAAATACTTTTGAAAATTCATTTGTAATACTCCAGTTGCAAGCCTTTATTTTGTAACATGTCCACAGAGTACCAACGCTCTTCAAAGGTCAAGTTGTAATTGAATGAAGAACTGATGCTCAAAATATATTATCGATTATTAAAATATTATTAAAAGGTATTGCTCATGCTGCTGTGAGCTCAGACTAACAGCATACTAAGTAGGAAAATGCCTGTAAATTATGTGAACCTTCCAATTTAGGGCTGCAATTCAGACTCTGCTTTCAGCACAAATAACTTGGGCAGGTGCTGAATAGTGTTCAAGGAATGTCTGTTTTCTCCTAAACTGTGGATTGGCCAGAAGAATGGCTGAATATTCACTGCTCTACAGAAGAGACTGGTTTTGCCCAGACACATATAAATGTCTATTAGGCTTCGAACACACATGGCCTACCTGCGTCACAGGGCCTGGTTTTGTTCTCAGGAAATCCAATGGAAATTTGATTTTGCCTTTAAGCAGAGTGCACAAGTGGAGTTTGAATATTTTGGTAAGCTTTATTTGGAACATGCTGATCACCAAGGGAAGAAGGATGCCTATGTAAAGAAAAGCAGGCTTTGGACTCAGCAGTGGAGTGAGGAAGCCAAGGAAGGAAGCCTGACAAGCCTTAGTGTAGTGTTCCACAAAAGATGTTGTGGTATTTTTCCTATTTTGTATTTTAACCAGTAGATGTCTCTGTTTCATCACACAGTTGTTGACAAGGACACAATATTCCTATTGTCACAACACATATTTAGTAAAAATCCATTTGTTTCCCATGGAATGAATATACGTGAATGTGAAAATGCCGACTTAATGCTCTTGGCATTCCCTGCTGAGTTCTGGCCAACCTAAGCCCCTGGAAGCATTAGTGAGTGCTCTGACTGCTAAGCAACTTTGAAAATCATCCTTATGGAAATGTCCTACAGGATTTTAAGAGGACAAGAGAAATTGGTGAGATTCTATGAACATTCATCTAAAATTGTAATAAATTTAGTACAGCTTTCTTTATCACATAGGAAGGCTCTCGGAAGCAGCTCACAGAACATTATGGAGTATTCGATTTCTACACAATGCCTCAGGAAATTCCAAGCTGTGATGATGAATTATTTTCTCTGCTTCATGAATGTGTAAGATAATATTATTTCTATATCTATAGCTATCAAGAGTAATAATGTAGATGATTTGAAACATTCACACCTAACTGAAAATATCAATGTGATGCAATTCTATTCAGACATTTGATTTTCCTTATCATTTGAGAAACATACAGGATATATATATAGATATAGATATAGATATATAAAAATATATGTATATAGTTATTATAAAATCTTTAGATTCTATTATTTTAAATACATATAAAATGAAAATATATAATTTCAGAAATTATAACTTCTTGAATTTTAGTAATTGTCTAAGAATGTGATAGGCTTCTATTAACTGTTTCTGGGCTTTACCTTTGTTGTCCTAGGGCAGTAGTCCATACATTTAATATCAGGACCTAATTTTTTTGCTGTTTTCCTGAGTATCTTTACATTTGAGATCTTGGATTAGCTCATCAGAAAGAAAAAACTTTAGACTAGTTCTGCACTGAGCCCTGAACTGCATCAGAGCCTTTTGTTTGTGGGTTGTTCCATGCTGGTCAGGTGCTCCCTTGGTAGAAATCCCTACAGAAACTGTCAGGATTTGTGGTTGTGCCTCGTACTAATTAAATTGCATAAGCATATTATGCTAAAGAAGAAAAATGTTGCCTAGTTGAGATGATAGCTGTGCCCACATGAACCAAAGCAGTACATTAGGGCTTTTGTTTTTTTGCCATTGAGACCCAAGTCTATGTTGGAAACAGAACTTCTCCAGCTGGAGGGAGCACTGCATCAAGGACAAATATGTGTTACAGGGTTCCCCTACATGTTCACACTTCAAGACACTGGGACTGTTTCTCCTACTGTTAAGTAGAGCCATAGGTGAACTACTTTTTTAGCCCACATTTATGCTCCAAATGCACTGTGATAAGAGGCATGGATGGCCAGTCTCTAAGAGTCCTTATCCCTGTGTTACTGGTTCCACCTTCTCAGAGGGTGGCCATTTCCAGGAGCCAAGCAGAACATGTAGTAGTAGAAGTAAATATCAGGGCTTACCCTGAGATGACTTATTATTAGACACAGCTCTTCCCCAAAGGTATGTACAATGAGGAGTTGATTGTGGAAGGGGAAATCAGTGTTGAATAGTTGCAAAAGAAGGACCAAATTGTCTGAAATCTTCCTGATTGTCAAACTGATGGCCAGGTCACAGACTGCAGCTATACAGCAGAGTTCCTACAGCTCAATCAAGCTTAAGAGAAGAAATAAATCTGAAAACAAATTTGTCAGGTATGAACAGCTATAATGCAGCTATTTGCAGCAAGGTTATGGACAATAAAATTCATCTTCAAAGACCCCTTGAACATGGAACAAATACATTATACTCTGGCTATGCCTTAGGAATTATCTTTCATAGCTGACAATTTCATAATACACATATTTTTTTTTCTTTTAACTGCCAGCATCTGGCAATTTACAATGAAGCATTGGAATAGAGGCTTTGGGGTATTTACAACTGCTTCCATCTACTCACTGATTACATCTACTTCTGCTTCCTGAAAGCCACATAAAAAACCCCACCATCACCAGGAAACCAAAAATTTGCTGGAAGGGCAATGTGATTCTTTATTTTGCATGACCTTTATGACAAGGGATAGCACTGCATGAAAAAGTCATGAAGACAAAAAATTGTGTTATTATTCAGTCAGAAGTGCTAATCAAAACAAATATTTTTGAAAAGTCTTTTACTGTGGAATACATATGACAGAATGATGTGTACTTAGGAAGTTCACAGAGAATCATGGTAGTACTCAAAGAGGACAGTATAATTCAGGCATCAGTCAGTTACACCTGGAATAAACTGGAACTGCTGTGTATAAGGAATATATATAATATTACTATATACTCTTATGTATGGTTTCTCTGAGATGTAATCATACAGCTATGTTCCTTTAAAAGCATTATTATTGACTTTGCAGATTATAATTGCTTCTGCTTTATTGTGGGTCCTTCATGCCCAATTATTTTTTGTAAATAATCTAATAAGAAAAACATTTTTATGGGAAAATATCTGGTTTACTCTACCTATAAGCTAACTGACATTGATGTATTTCACTGCTATTAATAGAAACACAGCAACGACACCATGGCTGCAGTTTGGGGTTTTTTATGCGAAATGATTTATCTTAGTAGTCATGGAAATGCATGCTCCTATAATTGTCCCATGCTCCTTTGAAGGATAAGAAGTGGGAGGGAGGTGATTTGTTGCCTTCAGTTCGATATGTTTGACATTATGACAGAAAAGTTAATGTTAGTCTGAAAGCAAATAAGTGGCAAAACTGCTTTTGCTGTCATACAAGATGCAGAAATGCATGTGGTGTGGAGATTAAGGAGTCAAAGCATAGGACTATTTGAGGTGCTTTTCAAAATTTGGGATCTTGAGTTGTGAATCGAATTTTTTGGCATCTAAGAAAACACTCCTCATCTTTGAGCTCCTGTTTATATCCACCTGTAACAGAACCCTTAATATCTCATCTCCTGTCTTAATGGTAACATTTCAAAAGGAATCTAGTTTGACATGAGACTGGGATTATTTAGAAAACCGGGGCTATGTTAACTCACAGTCACTGAGGGAAATATACCATCCTCCATCAGCCTAACGTCACTGCCTGTGGATACATTTATGCTCAGATGATTAGCTCCCTGCTTCATTTCCAAATCCTGGTTCACTTCCAGGCTCTTTCCAGAGGCAGATAATCACAGCCCTCTGAGATGAGACCAATATCCTTGATAACATACTCCAGGAGAGCAGTATGGACAAAACATTGAAGTCTAAAAGCAGGAACAAGGATGTTTAGACCAGATTTGCCATGACCTCTACCTCTGCACAGGGCCCTTTTGCTGTAGGTGCTCCTACTGACACTTCCAAAATGTGAGGGACTGTTGAGTGACCTACATGCTCAGGCTGAGCCAGGACAGACATTTTCATCACTGTCACAAACATGTTTTCAAATGTACATATCACAGCTACAATCTGACACCGAATCTGACTTATGAGAGAAAGCACTCATACAGCAACTGTGTGATGTTACTGTGCTCATTTAATGCATCTGTTGGGGAAAGCACGCTATATGTAACTGAACAAGATAAAAAGCATTTTCTATGGATTTTTATCAGCAGGAGGCTTGCTTCAGAGCAGCATGATTTGGGGAAGAAATTCCCCTAAAGGCACGTGAAATCATAAAAGCAGAATACAGTTTCCAAATCTCTCTCAGTGGAAATCAGAGATCCAAACAGTAAAATGGTGCCAGGAAAGAAAGTGAGTAACATGCACTTTAATTGTCTGATTGTTCCACTTTCAGTTCGTCTTTCAATATGATGGACATCCTTTCAAACATGAAAACATGCAAATAAAATCACATTGAAAGTGTTAAACATCAGCAACGTTAGTAGGGTCACTAGATGCACACCAAATCTGGAAACTGGGATGAAAGGGATTAGGGTTTTTTCTTTACATCAAAGGAAAACATGTCTCCTCTGAAATAGCCTGTCAAACAGAAAAAGCTGCAGTCCCCTCTCCATTACAAAGCATTGTTCCTTTACTAAAATTCACTTAGTTTCTAACTCTGTAGCTGGAAAGAAAAGCAATATTTATTTTGGAGTTCCCAACTGCTTTTGGATTTGACAAATGACTTAAATTATTTGCTTATCAGATTTAGTTTAGGAATGAATTGTATATTTTTTCCAGAGGGTTTTACAATTGCTAGAGTTTCATCAATTTTCCATTAATGTGTAAGTCAGCCTTAGTGATAATTACTAAGGCAGAGGCATCATATTAACCTCTTGGTACCAGAAGTTGGGATTAACATATTAGCGCTTAAGCGATGTAAGCCTTGGCCCATTGGTGACAAGATTAAACTGCAACATGCTGTGCCTGCTGTGAATGAATTTACTATACCTGGTCTAACATATTTTCTAGATTGCGCAAATCCTTATCCAGATCCACAGCACTCAGTTGGAATATCCTCACTAACTTCATGAACCAAAGGCCCATGTAAAGCAGGCGCCAGGAATCAAAAACCTAACTCAATTTGATGTGTCAAACCAGCTCAAAAGAGTGAGCCTTTAGCTGTTTCTTAAGTTTTCCCTTTCTGCATTCTATACAGTAATTACTGCTTTTTTGCAGGAGGTGGTAAATTTCAAGTTATTCAGATACACTGAAGCATAGAAGCCAGAGGTGGATAAGACCTATTAAGGCATCTGGAATACTGCTGTGATAATGTCACATAAATTAATACACCTTTTGCTGGCTGACAATGCTGGAATTGACCAAACAGCTAAAACAAGAATATATTTGTGTGGCTGTAACATTAACAGCATAATATGTACTTTTCACAGAATCGCAGAACTGTGGGGGTTGGAAGGGACCTCTGGAGACCATCTAGTCCAAGCCCCCTGATAAAGCAGGGTCACCTGGAGGAAGTTGCACAGGACTGAGTCCAGGTGGGTTTTGAATACCTCCAGGGAAGGAGACTCCACAACCTCCCTGGGCAGCCTGTTCCAGTGCTCTGTCACCCTCAGAGTAAAGACGTTTTTCCTCATGTTGAGGCAGAACTTCCTGTGCTCCAGTTTGTGCCCGTTGCCCCTTGTCCTGTCACTGGGCACCACTGAGAAGAGCCTGGCCCCATCCTCTTGGCACCCACCCTTTAGCTATTTGTAAGCATTGATAAGGTCCCCTCAGCCTTCTCCTCTCCAAGCTAAAGAGCCCCAGGTCTCTCAGTATTTCCTTATAGGAGAGATGCTCCAGTTCCCTCATCATCTTCGTAGCCCTCTGCTGGAATCTCTCCAGTAGTTCCCTGTCACTCTTGAATTGGGGGCCCCAGAACTGGGCAGCACACTCCAGATGTGGCCTCATCAGGGCAGAGTAGAGGGGGAGGAGAACCTCTCTCGGCCTGCTGGCCACACTCTTCTTAATGCACCCCAGGATACCATTGGCCTTCTTGGCCACAAGGGCACATTGCTGGCTCATGGTTGACTTGCTGTCCACCGGGACTCCCAGGTCCTTCTCCTCAGAGCTGCTCTCCAGCAGGTCAACCCCCAACCTGTACGGGTGCATGGGGTTATTCCAGCTGCAGGACCCTACACTTGCCCTTGTTGAACCTCATCAGGTTCCTCTCAGCCCAGCTCTCCAGCCTGCACAGGTCTCGCTGAATGGCAGCACAGCCTGCTGGTGTGTCAGCCACTCCTCCCAGGTTTGTGTCATCAGCAAACTTGCTGAGGGTGCACTCTGTCCTTTCATCCAGCTCACTGATGAACATGTTAAAGAAGACCAGAACCAATACTGACCCCTGGGGAACACCACTAGCCATAGGCCTCCAGCTGGACTCAGCACCACTGATCACAACCCCTATTCTCATCAAAAATTTATACATCAAGACATGCTTCAAAATCTGATCACCACAGTAATCCTAGCTGTAAGAGCCCCATTGCTTTAAACTAAAATCTTAAAAAACCCCAAAAAGTCTTTAAAAATTGACTTGGTAGAATTATGGTAGTAGCAGTACAATTTTAAATTCAGTGACTGAGCAGATCTTTTTCAGTAGGCTATCTGGTTAAGCAGTTATCATTCATTTTTTTATTCAAACAGTATTAGACATTGAGAGTTAGAAAAGAAGTACCAAACATATAGGCATAGATACCTTACATAAAATGCCCCCAATTTCTATTATTTATTAAACATGTCAGAAGTTTTATGGGATTAAAGTTATGAGCAGAATTTGTTCTGCATTACTATTGCCTTAAGCTTTGATGATCTATGAGTTATCAAAACTCACAGTTAGGTCCTGAAATTGAAAATCAGGTGGCCTTTCTAGATATGAGCTTTTTAATTTTCAAGAGAATCAAATGCAAAGAGCTCATGGGGAAGGCTGTGGAATATCATGACTACGGCCTCACCCTTCCTAGCTATAACTTTCCTATTGTATAAAACTTCCACATAAAAACTACTGTATAGTAGCTGCCAACTTTACATTTGTCTTATGAGGATCAATGAATTACACTTGGCATTTGATAAACTTACAGGGATCAATTCACATTTAAATCACAGCATCTTGATGGCTCTTTTTCTTATGCAGGGATGAAAAATGGGGTTATTCTTATTGTTATTGTTCGTGTCCTGCCACACAGGCACTCAGGGGTGTGCTGGCCACAGTCTAAGGACCTGCACTGATATGCTTACTATCAGTTTTTAAATGGTCCTGGAAATGCTACCACACTGGACCAACTGTTAGAACTAACCACAACTGTGCTACTTCTCCAAAGGCAGAGGTAGAAGGTTTGCATGACATGATTTTTGTGGCACTGGATAGCTTGTTTTCTTTAAAATTCATTATTTACCTCTATTTACATTGCATTGCTGGAAGAATGTAGTTCACTTTGAAGTGGGCTCTTTACAGGCAATTGGCAGACTCTTGTCTGAATCTAGATTAAACTTGATTCTGAATCAAGACAATAAATAAAATGGAAAGATGAGAAGATGGGGACGCTGTCTTTACTGGTCAAAGCTAAGTACCACATATTACCTACTTGATATGTTTTTTATATGAGCGCCTCTAGTGGCAATGAGGGCCTTTATGAATTGTAGGCACTGCGTAGCAGTAAGTGCTCTTTACGTGGTTAAAAAATGCAATTTATTATTTGATAATCATCATTTTACATACAATTAATATATATATATATATATGTAAAAGATCTTTTTGCAACAGTATGAAAGGTTAAAAGTGCCCTTAGATTAAATGAGAATTGGGTTATCACATTAATAATAATTTTAATTTCCTCACAGTGAAATAAATACAGCTCTCAAAGATAACAGGAAGGTTTGAGATGGATGAAGTGGTCTAGGAGTCCGGAGTTTGTGTTGTTCAATTGCTTTGAGTGGCTTATATTAACTCTGTTCACTTTCTCCCACATCTCTAACAAATACAATATTTCCAAAAAATAGTTGGCTTTTCCTTGTCCTCCCTCCTGAAAAGTACTTGTTGGCAGAAGTTCTACCAAAACCATGAAAACATGAATAATTTATTTATTTTATACACCTTCCATGGCAGAAAGAATCTGTAAGTATCCCATTTGAAGAAAAGCCTATTAACAAACTGGAAATGACAAAAAATAAAAATCATACTTTTCCTTTGCTCTCCACTAGCCTGCCAAGCTGGAAGACTGACGTTATTAGTTATTCTCACTGGACCACATTTTCACTACATTCTGTTAGTTCATTAAAATCCCCATTTAGCAATATATAAGCTTCCACTTCAGAAATTTATATGAAGACATAATCTGTATGTGCACGTATTTGTGTGTGGTTATCTATCTTAACTACAGCATCTACAAAAGCAGAAACCTTAATGACCTTAATGCAATCATGAAAGGAACTTCTGAATCCTTTCAGTACAAATGCCTTATTAATGGCTCTTACAGCTGATCTGCAAAATGCTGAGTTGAAACATATGAGAACAGCTGATATTATGCTGATAGACAAGAGGTCAAATCTCTACAGGGTCACGTATGTTACTGCTGAAAGCTTAAGCAATTGCTTGCACGCATGGTTATTTATAGTGTGAAAGAGTGAACCAAGAGTATTGGTATCTGATCCATATCTCAGATACATAAAGCAAGCTGAATGCCAACTGAGGGAACAACAGATGCCCATGAAGCTCGTCTGGTTGACAGATGTCATTTGAATAAAGTTTAATGGCCACTTAAGCGGATTTCCTCTGCTAGTTTCTCTCTCGAACAGTCACCAAATCTCAAATGATCTGGACTGCATTACAGTCCATGAAATATGCCTACGCTACTTCAAGGTCTAGGAAAGGTTGCATCTCAGGCCCTTCGATGAAGAGCCATCGTCTTTCTAAATCTCCACAGTTAACAGTGGAAGTTAACTGTCACCTGGAGCAGGAAGGGCTCCTGAGTACCTGTGGAACAGTGATTGCTGGCTGTAAGAATCAAAACTTCATGGTAAGAATAAAACCAGCTCCAGACCATCAGAGGTCCTGGTTAGATCAGAAGTTTGAGTTCATACACTACTTGCATCGGTTTCCCTTTAGCACACCTTTAGGTTTGATTATCCTACTTTAAAAATAGTTCTTGGATGCAAACATATGCTGCTTGGTTATGAATAAAACAACAATAAAAATATTATGCCTAGTTTATGAATAGAAATAAGTAAAACGACTTGGCTTGGTCCAGGTGCTCTTAAACTGTGTAACACTTAACTGCCATGAAAGATGTATAAATAATGCCTAGGAAACCAACAGCTTCCTTCTGAGCAGAAATGTGACTGGGAACTGCTGCCGTTGCTCCCAGTATTAGCATAGAGGTGGTACATGAGAAGAGTTGGGGACTTCTGGAAGCCTTTGTATTTTGTAACAGATAAAAATATGCTGTTCAGATCAATGGGCAGCATCTCTCCAGGACACCTGCAGGAGGCTATGCAGTGTAGAAGCAGGAACTTTACGTATAACCAACCACTTCTCATAGCAGATTTTGTGGTAGCCTCTTGTAACAGTAAAATAATTCCCACAGTGTAAGCTTAATTTTAAAACACATCTGCTTACAACTGTATGTAATAATATTTTGCAGTGATAGGGAGCACTTGAATCACAAGCAAGAGATCAGAGTATTGGCTGTGACTACCTGCAATTCCCATTTCAACTCTCTCTCACAGAGATTTCAATCCAGATCTCCACAGCTGTTCATATATTCATGTACCGTACAGATGAGGAGGTCAAAGATACTCACTTGGACTACTTGCCTCTCACAGTCTTTTAGATACTTAGAGTAATCTAAGATGTACAAAATGTACATCTAAACCAGCAGAACATTGTCTCAAGATTACAGACTCTGCAGCAAAGTCACCAAATCTCAGATTTACCTACATGAAAACGTCCGTTTACAAATCCCTAGATTTCGTGAGAGCAGCAGATGGTGAAAATACATGTCTACCTCATTTATGTTCTATGCAGAGGGATGAATTCTTTTTGCTCTCCTCATAAGTATCCTTCCAACACGATTCTAACATTACTTCCAAAAGCTGAAATTGGTTATGAGGTTGGGTTTTTTCTCCATTTCATTTTGTAGTGTTTTTGAAGTGAAGAACAAGTAAAGTTTATCTTCACTTCTATCTCAGATACAGCACCTGTCAGCATTCATATATATAATATACATAAATACACATACACTCACATATACATACATATGTATGTATGTACACTTCTATAGAGAGAGACCCCTGTTAAACATCTTCAAATCTGAAAGACAAAGGCTTAATTTAGGAGTGTTTAGAATTGTGGGCTACATTGCTGGCATGGTGCTAAATGCAATTTACTAAGCCTTTTACGCAATGTTTCATTATACAAAAGATTGCAGATGTGCCAAAAGTAACAAAGCGGATTGGTTTGGAAGATTTAATGAATTTATGTCAGCTCTGAAAGCCTGAGTCAAACATCACATTCCTGGAGCTTAATTTGGATTGCTGGTGCTTTTTAAAGTAATTAAGAGCATACAGTTAGGAGACATTTGAACTGGGCCGGAAGTACTCTACTGAAAAATACAGTTTTGTTCCATATCTTTTCTGCATTGTGTCATGTTGGGTTCCTTTCTTTTTTACTGCATACTGCTTTGCCCAAGACTTGCACTTTCTATTCTCTCAGTGTTCTCAGCCTCCACTGATTTCTGCAAGAATCCCACCTATGGAAGAATGGTGAGAAAGAACAGCTCAAAAATAACAATGAAAATGAGTATGTTCCATGTTAACAATCCACGAGCTCTGAGGATTTCAGGTAGACACTTGTATAATAAATGCA
This sequence comes from Leptosomus discolor, assembly GCF_034619465.1. Taxonomy (NCBI): domain Eukaryota; kingdom Metazoa; phylum Chordata; class Aves; order Leptosomiformes; family Leptosomidae; genus Leptosomus; species Leptosomus discolor. Next base: position 47,586,008 of record NC_141395.1, on the reverse strand, counting down.
CACAGGGTGATTCTTCGTTCATTCTATACGATGAAATACCTGGAACCTCCACCCCCCTCCCCACCCAAGGGTTCTGTTTTGTTTTTCCAAAAAAATCAATTCACAGTACTTCCTTGATTCGCTTCACCAACTTGATCTCATTTCAACAGTTCTCTTTGTGAGGAAGGTGGAATAGAGATATGCTAACATAGTCAGTTCAGCTCCAAATTCAGTTATACAGAAATGTTTTTAACACAGTATTGTACTGTGATTTATACCCATTTAGTGAAGCCAAGCATTAACAGAATCAAGAGAAGGAGGCCTTTTCTTCAGAAAAAGCAAAATAAAAAGGTCTCAAGATTGACTTGTATATTTGAACAGTTATCCACATAATATTGATACGTCAAAATTAGGAGTATCTACAGAATATGGAATGAAGCCTGGAGGTACTTCACCAGTGCTTTAATGTTTCTTATGTATCATAAATACTGATCACTAGAACAGATGGGAAAACATTTACTGAGGAAAATTTTGAGTGAAATGAAAATGAAATAAGTATTTTCTCCATGCCTTTTCTTCTGTTTTAATGATTTTTAAAAAAAGTATTTTTTAGAAACCAAACGTCTCAGATATCCATTACAAATGTGAAGATTTTAATTTAGAGGGAAAAGCTCTTCAAACAGTAAATTTCTGACTCTCTCCATTGGAAACTGAGTCTTAAGTACCTAGACAAAACACTGGTATCCTTCTAGAGGTACTTCATCACTGTGTGCACTCGCATGATCTGAGTCACCCATTGGAATGGTCGAATTCTACCTTCCCAATTTAACTACTATTTTACCTCGGGTGGATGAATCTCAGCACACATGTTTAAACAGATCCATCACAATGGTGAGGTGTTTCAACGCACAGCAAAGTAATACCCAAATCCTTGAAAAAAGGCTGGCTCAGAATGTCCAGCGCATCACCTTCTGGTGCACTTGCGTGTGCTCAGGTGCCACCACAGGCACAAAAGGAAAAGTGCCCATCTTCCCTCTACACTGAATTTAGGGGGATGTCATTGTGACAACACTTTTAAATAAGTTCATCATAATTAAGGATGTGACGTTTAGGTGGAATGAATCTGAATTCTGATGTTCATGAAAATTCCTGATACTTCACATAATCACCAATTTGCATATGATCTATATAAAAAAAAGAGATTAAATAATAAGCACAGCATATTAACCTTCTCTTAGCTTGTATATAATCTATATGGGAAGAGTACAATTAATTTTTCTAATTGCAAGGGAATTTCATTTTATTCAGTGGTGTATCCTCAGGCTAGATATGTGCAATGGCTTCTACTATTGCATCCTTCCCAAAATGAAGTTCAAAACAAAACTCACTAACCTATGTCAGAACTAGGATTTCACAGAATGAGAGAATCACTAAGGTTGGAAAGGACCTCTGGATACCATCTAGTCCACCACCACCCCACCCCACCCTGCCCTTAAAGCAGGTCATGGTCAACTACAGCAGGTTGCTTAAGGCTGTGTCCAGTCAGGTTTTGCCTGTCTCCAAGGATAGAGACTCCACAACCTCCCTGGGCAACCTGTTTCAGCGTTTGACCACTCTCACAGTAAAAAAGTTTTTTATATTGAAAGAGAATGTCCTGGGTTTTAACTAGTGCTAATTTCCTCTGGTCCTGTCACTGGCCACCACTGAGAAAAGTCTGGCTCCACCTTCTTTATCCACTCCCACAATCAGGTGTTTGTACACATTGATAAGATTCTGCCTGAACCTTCTCTTCTCCAGTCTGAACAGCCCCAGCTCTCAGCCTCTCCCTGTATTACAGATGCTTTAATCCCTCAGTCATCGTTGTGGCCCTTTGAAGGTCTTACTCCAGTCTGTCTGCATCTCTCTTGCACTGGGGAGCCCAGAACTGGACACATGACTCCAGGTGTGGCCTCACCAGTGCTGAGCAGAGGGGAAAAATCACCTCCCACGACCTGCTGGCAACACTCGCCTTAATGCAGTCCAGATGCTGTTGGCCACCTTTGCTGCAAAGGCACATTTCTGGCTCACATTAAGCTTGGTGTCCACCAGGATCCCAAGTTCTTTTTCTGCGAAGCTGCTTTCCAGAGAGCCGGCCCCCAGCATGTACTGGTGCCTGAGGTTGTTCTTCCCCAGGTGTAGGTATTTGCATTTTTCTTTTGTTGAATTTCATGAGGTTTCTGTTCGCTCATTTCTCCAGCCTATCAAGGTTTCTCTGAATGGCAGCACAACCCTCTGGCATATAAACCACTCATCCGAATTTTTTATCAACTGCAGACTTGCTGAGGATGTGCTCTTCTCATCATCCAAGTCATTAATGAAGGCGTCAAACAGTATTGGCCCCAGTGTTGACTCCCGGGGCACATCACTTGTGCCTGGCCTCCAGATGGACTTTGTGCTGCTGATTACAACCCTTTCAGCCTGGCAGTTCAGCCAGTTTTCAGTCCACCTCACTGCCCACTTACCTAGTTTGTATTTTATCAATTTATCAGCGGGGATGTTATAGTAGACAGTGTCAAAAGCCTTATTAACATCCACTAATCTCCTCACATCCACCAAGATAATCATGTCATTGTAGAAAGCTATTTGGTTGGTTAAGAATGATTTCCCCTTTCTAAATCCATCTCTCAGTCACCTTCATGTCCTCAATACAGTTGGAAACAGCTTCCTAGGGATTGAGGTGAGGCTGGTCATTCTGTATTTTTTCATTCTTGCCCTTCTTGAAGATATGAGTGACATTTGCTTTCTTCCAGTCTGCAGGAACTTCTGATCACCACAGATTTTCAAAGATGATTGAGAGTGGCCTCATGGTGACATCACCGGGGTCCTTCAGCACTTGCAGGTTCATCCCGTCACGTCCCATCAACTTGTGTATGTCCATTTTGTTTAATCTGATTCTCCTCCACCGAGGGTACGTACTTCTCGCTCCAGACTTTCCCAGGGTTCTCAGAGATCTTGGATTGCTGATGGTTGATCATATCAGTACAGACCCTCTGTGCTGGCCAGGCTGCAGCTTCAATGCTGCTCATGTGAATAGCACAATCTTTCACTGGTAGTGGATGGGTTAGGAGTAATTTTTCTTGACATTGAAATTCTAGGCTCATTTTTTATAGCCATTAGTCAGAAAAGCCTTATTTTTCCCTACCAGCAGTGATTTCCATGCAGAACTCCGAAGCATTGCACTGAAGATGTGGGGCTAGCAATCTCAGGATATACAGTAACTTTGAAGGATTAGTTCGTCGGTAAACCTAATCCCATGCTACCACACCTTCAATGCTATTAATTCTGAACTATCTAGATTAAACGCAGCAGTTTCTATGCATGCGACAATAATTCTACTACTTTTCAGAATTCCCCCAATAAATAGATAAAAGGAGGAGAGTGGCTTATAAATAAATAACACATGGAAAGCAGTTACCATAATTTTTGGTTTTATTTTAATGCTGAAAAATTCCCACTCTGAAGACCAGTTTTATGTTTGATGTAGAAGAACATCTTGTTACCACAAAGTACTGAAAGTCTCTCCTTATGACTTGCTAGATAGAGTAGAAATTGATTTTAGCACAGAAACTAAAAGCCATAGCAACATTATCATAACTATAAATTGTATCTGAAGACCACCATTTCTTTTTTCGTGTGTGTGTCAAGCGGTAATACAGACAATAAATTCAAACACACTTTGGAATGAAACAATTTAGCAGATAAGATGAATAACTATTGAAAGGGTTTCCTGGAACTGAGAATGGCCAGAGTGAAAATAAGAACAAAACACAATTATAATAAAAGAGACTACTCAGGAAATATCTAATGTTTGGAGTTTCCTGAGACTCTCTTACAGCTTTTCCGAGGTACTAGGCTGATTGCTAACAAAATTTTTGTTTTTTTTTACAGACACCTTTCTCTCACTGTTGTTACCTGAAAAATGATAAGGAGAATATATTATATCAGGCAATGAAAAGTCCCTTTACCAAAAAATATTTCCCAAACACTTGTTTTGATCTTTTCTAAGTTTAAACAAGAGAATGAAGTCCTACCATAATAAAATAAACTTTTTTCATGCTCATTTTTCCTAAGTTGTATTGATATGGTGGAAATAAACCACTGATAGGTGAACCTTAAAAAGATTTAGAGACCATATCCAAAAGGATACTTAGAAAGTCAGGAAGAAATCAACTGAATGCAGACTTTTCCAGTGTGCAGACCTGTGGCAGGGATCTGGTGGAACTGCGCTTGCACAGCAGGGTTGTCTGAGTGAGTGGGCACGAAAGGGTGAGGTGCTAGGCTTCTGCACAGTCACAGAAAGCTCTTCCCTTTCAGCCCCGCTGTCCAGCAACAGTGGTTAATGCCAGCAGATAACAGCTATTACCACAGCCTGGGATGAGCAGAGGGATTGACTGTGTTTGCTGAAGGGCAAAGACAAGTATGAACTGGGAACAGACAAGGCTCAAAAGACTAAAAAATAGGAAGAGATATGCTGGAGCAGAGGGATGGGGTTTTTTAGGACAATATGCTATTTTCCTTTGAGATACAGACAGAGGACCTGTTAGAAAAACTGCAGGCTTGATTAAAGTGCCCTGTGTTTGAAGCAGGGCTCTGAAAGCTACTTGCTTACCACCGTATTCATTAAACAGCTCCTTTTAGCAACTTCTGGTTAGAAAAATAAATAACTGACATTTCTGAACTGTCATTGGTGCAGTATGGTATTTCCCCATGGCATAAGGACTTAGAAATGAGCTTGCCATCAGCTGGAGCATACAGTCAATTTTTTGAGCCTTTGAATATTTACACTATAGGACTGTCACTCTACAGCACATACCTAAAGCCTCGAGGTCATTAATCATCTGATATGAAAGATAAAAATTTACTGGAATAGAACATTGTCACCAGACAAATTACAGTATATTTCTGACCTTGTGTCTTAAATATTTATCATTGCTGTAAGTAGATTTGCGGAGCTGCTCTTTTCGAGAACATGAAGAAAGCTGCAATGAAGGGAAGCTTGTCACTTGTTCTGTGAATAAACATAGCACTTCAAGATCCATCAATCCAATGCCTTCCTAAAGCACTAAATTCAGCTTCAAAAGGAAAAACCCTTCCACCTTCAGTTGCAGATTTAATTTGTCATGACTGTGCACGTACGTTTGGTTTGATGGTTTAAAAGTAAATTCTTAGTGATACAATTTTTCAGTCAAAACCATGAAAAAATTATCTTTACAAAATATAATGCTGTGCTTCACTTTTTGAAATCTATGTCGTTATGCTCATACCTATTTCCAGACTTTATTAGGGCACATGGCAGAGAAATCCCATCAAATCAATCATAACTTCTGAAGATAGGTTTGTCACAGTTGTCATTCATCCTGCCTGGTTCTCACTCTGTCTCACATACCCCAGAAAAAACACCTTTACCCTTCAGTGAAAACATCCCCACCCCTCCCCTCTTGGTTGCTTCTTTCAAGAAGAGGAGGTATCTCATACCTTCATGCCCTATAGTACATCTCAGACATGAAAGACAACTATGTCGTGAGACAATACACTGCAGAGGTCAGTCCCCATGGGAAGCGGGTGGTAAAATAATTAGAAAGGATATCGTTGTTTTTGGTTTGTTTTTTTTTTTTTTTTTTTTTTTTTGCAAGGGATTGTCTGCAAGAAAGCCAAGTCTAAGCTGAAGGAAGGGTCACATGAATCCAATGCGATTTTGTCCTTTTGCTGAGTTGAACGACAAACTCTCTAATTAATCGGAAAGCCTCCTCATAGGCTTCATAGCTATTTGGACTGCTCTTTGAAGCACGTAGTTAACATTTGCCAAAAGACACATGCTTAGAAAACCTTCTTGCTAGCACTAAAAGTTTCGAGTACAGCTGTGTAAAGTGGTTACATACAGACAGACAGATATAGGTTCTGCTCTCCACCATGCTGGAGACTGTAGCACAGTGGCTGTGGACATTAACAGAAACAAAACTTGTTCCCTCACAATAATTTGAAAAATAATTTATGCATTGGTTAAATGAGAGCTCTACATGGGTCAACACCTCTGAAAAATACAGGTCCATAATATGTCACATCAAGCCATCACAAAAGAATGCAGACAGGAAAAGAGGAAGGGAAGGGGGAGAAAGTGATGTTGGGCAGCCAGTGAATAGGGTGCAAGGGACAGCATATGTGTGTGTGGGGGCGTGACTTGGTGAGACGACTGATGAGACCAGGAGCAAGAGGAGACCATAAATATTTGATTTTTTTTTTTTTAATTCCACTGTCAGTTGTGATTACAAGCCAAAATGAGCAGTCCTGAATGGGAACTTGCCCTTATGCCTGTGCCTGATGATCAGGCCTCCCTATGTATTTCAGTGCACGCGCACAGCTCACACCCCTGCAATGGCAGCTGCCTGTTCTGCAAGAAGACCTGTGCAGAGTATAATGCAACCCCACGGTCCTATGACGGTCTGGAACTAAAGCTTGACTGGCTACAGACATGACAACACAGGAGAGAGAAACTGGAATGCCATATTACTGCTCACACCAGAGAGGCATTTTGTGTGCTACGTGTAACTGATAGAAGAGTATTCTATTTTGACAGCCCACACAAATCAAACGGATCTTCCGATGTCACATAGTTCACTATACAAAAGCACAAATAATGTAATATTAACAATCCTGAAATAGTGTCATGGAAAGGACAGACATGCACAGTCAATATAAGACACCCAGTTCACAGAATATCTTTGCTGTTCCATAGCACATACGTTTGCTGGAATCAGACTTCGTTTCCTCCAGACTTGCACTAAGCACAACTGCAGCAAGGAGTTAGTTGCCAAACTGATAAGCTATGTTTTTAATGTCTTACAGAATCAGAAACATCATCCTCTTTAATATAATACAATGAGAAATTCCCATCCCTCATGTCTTTTCCCTTTGATGATTCCCTCCGATACTGAGTAGTATTCACAAGCACATTAGCTCATGCATTTTTGTTAGTGTTTGTGTAAAAAAGCAGCCGGTGAGCTATATATACTGTCTATTGGCACCAGTGAAACTCTTGTCCTCTGTTCTCCTGTGCTTTATCATGGCTTTAAGGTGCTAGGCCTCATTACAATCTTAGCCTCTTCAGATCAGTAGTTGACCTTCTCCTTTGTCATGGAAAACTCCATATATATTCTTGGAGCTACACAAATGATAAATAAAAATCACCTAGTCCCTAACTGGTGCACAGCAGAAACTCTCCATGCTAAGTTTTCTAAAATCATAATCTGCCCCTAGGTATTCGTTACTATTAACGACCAATGATCAGGGTATAAACTAGGTAAGCTTTGTGGAAGGATACATTTTAAGCAGTTGAGACTAAATACGTAACTTAATTTCCAGGTTTGGGTAACAATAATCTGTACAGAAATCTTACTTTACCTCTCTAGCTCTACCTCTAGCTCTATTCTTTTAGACTCTGTTTCTTGGACTTTTAAAATTCAGCCTCATATCCATGATCTGTGTTTGTTTAATGGCCTAGTATCTAATGCATGACATTTAATAAACTAATAAGCTAATAAAGCCTAAAAATGGTTCTGTTCTAAAATGCTGTTGAAGAAACATCAGATGGTTTGTCATCCTGTACCAGGAAAGAATGAGTAAGTGCTAAAAGTGGCTCCACATCCTTACTATATATAGAAATCCTATTACAATTACCCTTAACTGTCCTTTGCCTTCCTGTAGTAATTTCCTCTGTGTCCTCTCTACCTTCATAGGTAGATACTAGGGTTTGTCTGTGTATATGGAAATCAGAGGTAATCCCAATCCACTTTTAGAGTATAGTTAATTTCCAAGCAAATATGTAGCATCCTCATCCTCATCTTCACCGTGATTTCTCAGTTTGTATGTGCAGTAACAGTTCTTTATGCTGTACCTATTTTTAAGTTTTGTCAGCTGAACTGTTGCTCAGAGTATCTTCCATTGACATATCTTGCATTTGCAGTACAAAGTATTCAGAAAAGAATCAGGCAGCATTAATACCTTCAGAAAGCAAATCTATGCAGAATTCATGGCCTGCGTAAGGAATGATGGTGGTTTTTAGTGAAGGAATGTTAGCATACGCCACAGATGGATAATGATTATAATAATCATCAGTGCATCTAATCACATTTTTATCAGTTCTTTAAAAGCCTTCTTTGTTGCCACAATTTTTCCTTTCACTCACTGTGAGTGCAGAGCCTGTCCCTTTCCTTCTGAAGATTAATGGTCAGTTAACTGCTCATGGCTGAGCAAGGCTCATTAAAGCAATATTCTCTAATCATCCACAACACTGCCAGTCTCTCCTTATTCTAAGCATATAATTTTGTGGAAACAGGATCAGAGATTAATTGAGTCAATTAGCAGCTAGATTTGCAGACAGTTTGGGAGACCTGAGATTTCCCACTTGCTGTATTGATTTGTGTGCAAAATGGCATCTAATTTTCCACACTTCTAGGACTGGCAGGCATCCAGTCTGTTCTTTTTCCATCCTAATGGCTAAGAAAATGTCATGTGATCTTTGCCAATAAATCACATTTTTTAAATCTTCCTTCTGAATCCAGTCATTCTATTTAGATACTTGTGGGTTTGTTTAATATATTTTTCAGAAATCAAGCTATGTTGCTAAAATACACGCCCAGCCAAGCCTAAATCTAAGACATCAGCTGTAAATCAGCAAGTTACATTGGTCTTCCAACTGAAAATGGGCCAACTTTTGTACTAGTTGATACCCTGTAAATTTCTGGTGAATTATTGCTTTTTGCAGAAGAGGATTAACTAACATAAAATTCCCCAGTATGTATATATATATTTTTAAAGTTTTGGCTTGGAGAAAATATGCTGTTCTTTTTCCAAGCTTCCCTCTGCTCTCTTCCCAGATCTGGTCTCTGTTATTCTTTCATTCAAGGCAGAGCTACACAACTGATGGACAGCTTTCAGCCATTGACAGGGATTAGGACCTGGGACTGGGTTTCGAGCATCCAGAAAAGCACTGCTACCATCTTCCTGTTTGTGCTTAGATGTATGTAAGAACAATTTCATGAAGCTAAACACGGCTGCTTTAAGGGTGAAAGCTGTAGCAGAGGAAGTAATTTCTATTTAATCTTTTGTCTTCCCTCCTAACAGTGCTTAGTTACTTCCCGGTCATTAACAGGAAAAAGCTCTTACTATGTCTTTACAGGATGCAGCAGAAATCAAACATTTAATACGTAGGCCTCTTTGTGAAAATAGATGATGGGAGCTTTCACTTGCCAGAGTAAATAGTTTTGTGGCTAGCTCCGAAAGCCGTAAGGTTGCAGGCTCTTCTTTTATGAGGTTGATCTTCCTGGGCTGTGTGGGGTCTTCATCTACTTGTACCTCTTCCTCCTGGCCTAGGCCAAGTGAGGGTGGTTGCTGTAGGAGAAGGTCAGGGATCAACAAGCACAGTTTATCCTTGGTTCAATGTAGAAACCAGACCCTGAAAGTACTGGTGAGCTGGCACAGCACCATGTTAAACTGCTCCTGCTGAACTATGTGGCTTCCCATATTGCTTCCTCCCTTCTTCAGTCATACATCTGGGATGGGATGCCATGCCATGCCCTGCCCTGCCCTGCCCTGCCCTGCCCATCATGCCAGGCAAGCCCTGCTATTTGCTTTCTCTCTCCACTGTGAATCAGTTGTTCTTTTTCCCCTCCTGTGAAGTCCTGTTGCCTTTTCCTGATGAAATTCAGGTGCTCCCCTCAGCTCTATTGCTGTCTCCACCTGACATATAAGGAAAAGTTGCTACCTCCCTTTTTCTTGCCTTTGCTCTCCTCACTTCCCCCTTTCCTCCACTCTCTCATATGCTTTATGAATGCTCCCTTTGCTCTGTCACATAACCAGCCATTGCAGGACAGCTGACGGACCCATTCCCAGCTCTCCATAATCGAGCCCCAGGCTGTCTCAGGGACTCGATTAACGCTGTTGTGCATAACCTACTAACAGGCAAGGTGAGACCTCCTCACTGCTGAGGAAAACCATCCCAGCCAAACTATATTTTCATCTTGCATAGAAGACTTGTTTGACCTGAAGTCTCAGGAAAAATGGTTTTGGACACAACTTTCCCCGTAGGCAGCAGAATATTGTGAGGGACAGCTTGTTATGTTAATGAGTAAAGGAGTGGACATTCATGTGTTTGCATGAAGGATTGTCACACTACTCCATTTATTTCTGTCTTAAAAGAGAAGCTAGTGAAACAGAAATGAAGGAAGGAGGAGAGCAAACTTCAGAGTCCAATCCAGATAGCATTTAAGTCACTGAGAAGGGGCTGACTGATTTGAATGGGCTTTCATAGGGATGAAGGAACCTCAGCTACAGAATTGAAACACCTCCGAAGTCACAGAGCATGATCACCTGCTATGCCTACAAATGGGACTATGCTTCATAAGGCGATCGGGCTCCACCTACACCAGGTCATATTCTTTGTTCCCACTGTTGCTGCCAGGAGGAATTTCTCAGCATTACAGCTGTGATAGAAATGTTCTAGTTTTCAGTTTAAATTCATTTTTAACAAGTGTATAGCAATTCATTCTTGTGCCAATATGGTTAAAGTAGCTGCCTTCCTCCCTGATACTTACTTCTGTTATTTGCTTATAGAGAGTCTTCAATTTGGAAGGCTAAGCAAGCCTTTCTGAAGCTAGGCAAGTCCTTTAGTCTCCTGAGTTAGATTAGGCTTTCTATTGCTCGGATTATAATAGTAACCCTTCCTTGCCCTTCCTTCAATTACTCTTGCTTGAGCAAGGAATCAGATGTGCAGTGCCCAACATTTTCATCTAGAAGCTTTTTGCTGTTTACATATCTAAAAAGAAACTGACAGTTTCAATCTGCATGTTTAGTAAGGTTCCTTAACAGCCTTATTATCCACCTCCTCAGTTTTCCATTGGCAGGTACTACTATTCAGCAGAGTGGAGAATGAACTGAGCTAATTGCTTGAAACAAAACCCACAAATAATGCAAGATTGCATGATCCGGTTCATTAGTGAGTTTCCTCTTCACTTCCAAAGTGCAATTCAAAGCTCTGGGCCGGTTATGCACATAAGTTTTTGATTCCTGGGGATTATTTAGTTAAGGTGGTGGGAAATATGCTACTGTAAGAAAGCACAACTTTCATTTACTTAGTGGGTATAACAGATTCTCAGCTACTTTGTGTAATCAGATTTGCTTCTTTAGCTAAATCATGGTATCACGTTAGCTTTAAAAAATACGTGAAACCTTGTTTCTAACCCCAGCAGTTTTCTGCCTTTTCCTCATCTGTTAGAAAAGATTACATACTTGCCATTTTCCTTTCAGCCCTGCGACAAGAAAACATCTTCTGCACTGGTTTCTTTGAAAGAACCGTTTGTAACTGACTCTATCTCCTCTCACTGGCCCCTCTTACTGTTATCAATGGCCCTTTTGCTCCATGGCAAGCAGGTATCCTTCAAGGTGAGAAAGCACTTTAAGAGGAGTGCTAGGGAAATTGGAAACTTTCAGTGGGATGAACATACCTGAGTCAGGTGCAGCAGAAGTTTTGGTGAAAATTGACCCCACAGTTGCCATAGGACAGGTAGCTGAGTAGCCACTTTTTAAAAATAGCATGGTTAGCCTCTGTCTTTCTCCAAAGAGAATCAGCAGTTGTATCAAGAAGGTACCTGAAGTCTTGACACTATACTGAAGAACAGCAAAACGCAAACCTTTCCAAAATTACGAATCTTATAATGGAAGTAAGTTTCCTACTCATCGTAACCTTCCATGTCCATGTTATATTTTTCAGTACACAGCGAAGTTAAGTTTTCTATTCAGTGAAGCTGACTATTTTATAAAAGATTAAGGGTTCTAAGGATCAGGAATTCTAAATTTGATTTTGTATAATATTAGTATCACTGTAGACATTCAATATTACAAGTAGAGAAGAGAAGTTCCTTTAGGTAAAAAGACCTCAGTGTATAAATAAAGGTTCCAAACAAAGTGCAAATTCACTTTTCAGCCTCTTTAAACTACTCACACCCTCCAAAGTTGTAACGAAGCCCACAAGCCTCAGGTTTGTGGCTATCTTTTGAAGTGCTATTTGTCTTTTATTTCTAAGATAGTCTTTGCTATTGTGCTTCACCAGCGGGGTACCAATTCAGTAACACACTTGACCACATCTGGGGTGAGGGAGGTACATAAGCCTCTCGAATCCGTGGGATGTAAGGATTTTTCTGAAGTGAAATGAATTCATGAGTTTTACCCAGTTGTACTGTGTATGAGAGCGGATATTAGTGGTGAAAAACAGCACGTGGCCAGAGCCAAAAGAAAGCACCTGCAACTGGATTTAGGTAGATATTAGTCACTGAAGTTCAAAAATTTAAAACATATTTAAAGTTTTTAAAACATACACTGCTTAACGATCTACCTGGAGGTACCTAAACTCTTTCGGAGAGAGAGGTTTTCCCTTCAAAGTCTCCTTGGAGAGACTGCACATGGGCAGACTGACCCTATGTGAACCACTACACTAAGCTGTCTCTAAAGAAACTAAGCAGACCAAAGCTTAAGACCAACAAGATCAGGATAAGAGTGTTGCAATGTGCCCTGCAGTCCTGCCTCTATGCCAGCCCTGATTGAGAGACCTTCTGGAATTTTTCTTCTGGTAGAAACCAAGGCACAGGGGACCTGTGATGCAGGGAGAAGCAAGGCTGCAGGCACCTTGGTCTCATCCTCATACATAGTCAGGCTGTAGCTGGGATGCACACCCAGACCCGAGGGCAGGCCAGTGCTTTTGCATCCCACAGCTGAGCCCAGAGCTGCCAGGCAGCTTTTCTTTATTCTAACAAGAGGCATCTCCTCTGATACCAAACCCCATAAAGCAGCAAATCTGTGTCCCTTGTGATCTCTCTGTTTAAGGGTCTCCCATTTAGAAGCTGAAGACATGGTTTGGGGTCGCTTGTTATAGCTCTGATTTTCTAAACTGAACCAACCTCTTAGTAACACAAGGAATTAGAAATCCAGCTGCATTTATTTGCCCATCTTAAAAAGTGTCCTGCTAAACACACTGTGATGTAAATGATAGGAGAAATTAGCATACTTGACCACAGGCAGTCATTCTCCGAAGAGTGGTGTGTTTACATACAAATGATTGCTCAGTAATGAAATAGCAGCAGTAGTGATGAACCTATTTCCTCAGTTCTAATTACATAGGCTCCAAAAAGGTGTAAGCTGTTCCCTGAAAAGCTAATTATTCTAGCAAGTGCACCTTCTGCATTACAAATAACTTAATCCCTACAGCAATAACTGAGCTGAAGCAAATGTGACAATGTTTTTCCCACAGGGAAAGCAATTTGCTCCAGAATTTTTAACCATTCAAGTACTGGAACACTTCACTTTGCCCCCTTGAAAACAAATACATTTTGATAAACAGTTCAGATTTTGCAAGGTTCTTGATCTCTACTTTATTATTCATTACAAGGACCATTTTAATCCCTTTCAGATTTTTCAGAAGAAATTGCTTTTGATTTTCTATCTAAAGTTAGTTACTCATTACCTTTAAAGCACCTTAATAAATGCTTTAATATGACTTATAAAAGAACTTTAAAAAAAAAAAAATCCTAAAAATGCAACAGGTACTGGACTGAACAGTTCTTCTTATAACCTTAATGTAGTAATAAAAATTAATAAAATAAAAATGATCCCAAGTACATTGCTTTGTTATAGCCTATTGCCTAGAAGAAAAGCTTGTCAAGAGCTCAAAGACTCCCCAAAGTCAAGGGGTTCAAAGGGAAATCTGCCACTTCCGTTATAAGCCCTCTGTTTAGAGACACATTGCACAAGACTGGGCAAAGTTTTAAGACTGCTACTTTCCAAATACTGATAAAAGGCAGGATGCTGAAGGGGGGAGACATGTCTGGGTTCATATGGAAGACATAGACAAACCAAAGTCTACAGAAACTGAAGCAGGATTTTTGTCCCAGCTTGCTTCACTCTTGAATGCTAAAATAAGATGTAATTGATTTTATTTATAAAGATACCCTCCCTCTTTCAGCTCATATGCGTTAGCCCAAGCACTCAAGTGACTGGACAAAGTACCACTATGTGAAGAGCCCGAGTACCCTTGTGGTGCATGCTGAGAGACAACCCGGCAGCCTCTTCCAAACAGCAAGGTCAGTTATACACAAACCATCACCACATCCAAATTCTTAGAAGACGTGCCTGCCAACCTACCGAGTGAAGTTCACAGTTACCACAGAGGGAAAAAGAAATGTTTTCTAGAGGTGTGCGCTCAGCATGACAGATAAACTACGCTCATCTCATGGAGCAGCTACCACCAAGCAAAGTGTCTAAGTATTACTCTGTTCCCCATTGGCATTAGCTGTCTGATTTTCGGCAAGCCACCCAAACTCTCTGTTTCTCACTCTGCAGAGCATAGATATATACGTTTTTATCCAGATCAAACAGATGCTGAAAGGATTAATTAATAAAACTGCTTACCAATCAAAGGTGAGGAGCACAAGGGGCCCTTATTCACCATCTCAGCTATACATGTGCTTAAGTTGTCTGATTAGTTTAAATTTCAAATTACGAGTAGAGACTATTTTAGAATAAGCAAACTAGCTTGTCTGCATCTTTTCTTCCTGGGCTACTTACTATGTATCCTTCCTCCTCCTCGCCTCTTTCTCAGACTAGCAGCAACACAGGTGGAAATGGAGGGAAGGGGCAAAGACCTTGAGGCTTGCAGTGCCTCAAATTTCCACCTCAGGTCCTACTGTTAGGAAGCTAAATGTACTTTGTCCCCACGTATCTAAATGGAAAGGCCAACACATCCTAGCAGGGTCGAAGAGAATTGTCACACTCAGTTCTAGCAGCATCTTGAGAGCCCTTCCCTTTTCTAATTTCTGTTTCTTTCGTTTCCCAGCTTTCTGTATGGAAGAAACCCACCAACTCTAGATTTAAGTATGACAGTGACAGATACTACCTTCTTGTATCTAAAGGCCTAGCTTATATTAAGATAAACTTAAGAAATTTCTTGAGATAAATAGCCACCAACCTGCCCTGCAGCTAAGAGGAAGGGAGTGAGCAAGATGCTCTTTTGGCTTGTTAAAGAACACGTTCCCATGGAAAAGCAGAGCCATCTAAAGTAACACTGTACTGCACTAGTTACCCACTAAAATGTTGCCATAATATATTTTGAAACTGGGCAAGTTATAATATGATCAGAATGGTAACTGGATTCAAATATTTAAGTTCCAGTTGGCAGATTGAGAAAGAGGGCTTATATTCACTGGATGTGAAGATTTTATAGTACCTAATTTTCATACTTAGCATTATAAAGAGGATTGATAGAACTAATCCAAACTCTTCACATACACTTAAACAACATGAAAAGGAAAGGACATACAATTTATAAATTATGAAATTATGAATAAGGTTAGAGCTTTATGCCTAGGGTAATAAGCACAAGGAATACTTAATTTCAAAAAAAAAGGGACCAAAGGGACCAAAGATAATGAAAATAGTTGGGAAAAGTTTGGTGCTCCTTTGTTCCTCTAACATACCGTCTTCATGGATCTGTATGGGATATTTGGCATAACTGCCCATGACAAAGAAAAGAAACAGCAGTTTGTTGAGAAGTTATAGCCTTTTCATAACATTGGGATGCTGTACTTCGTCTTTAGTATGGCAATTAGATCATAAAACTTGAACTGAGATGGATGAGACTTTCATTTAGTTTTATCTTTTATGATCTGGTCCCTATTTCTTAACTGAAAACAATAAAAATAAAGAAAAACAGAACAATGTAATTGTTTTGCAATCCATTAGATGAATATGTATGTCCTTGGCTAGGTAATAGATTTCTGGGAACTAATGAATACTCAAGATTCAGTCTGGTGGTGATGCAGCATAGGAGTATGTCAAGGAAAGAAAATAACAAATGCAATGTGGAAATCAAAGGCCTGAGGCAAAAACAGCGGGAATTTTAAAAACAATGAATATGTTAGTGGGATGGCAGATGCAGCCTCCTGTAAAGACAAACTTAAACTGGTTAAATTTAAGTGTATTTTAAAATCACTTTACTTAAAACTGTGAAAACCTGTGAGGAAAAACATACTTTAATGTGCTTCAGGCTTAATCCAACAAGCTGTTTAGTTAAATCAGTGCAAGTTTTTGAGCGGACCTAAGTGCCATGCTTATGATTTACAGTCCACCTTCAGCTTTTTCCCCGCAGGTCCTGACTACAGAAATACCTGATACCTCCATAACAAGCTTTAGCACTGAAGGATGCCACCTAAAGCAGGGTGCAGAGGCTTGTTTTCCTCAGCATCACAGCCACTGCAAACATGTCAAGCCTGGCCACTGGGCTTGACACTGTCCCCTGTATAGCATAGAATCAAGTGAAGGTCACAGTCTTCAAGGCATCTCCTCACTGGAATTGAGTACTCAAAAGTTGACA
The DNA here is from genome assembly GCF_034619465.1 of Leptosomus discolor. Classification (NCBI taxonomy): domain Eukaryota; kingdom Metazoa; phylum Chordata; class Aves; order Leptosomiformes; family Leptosomidae; genus Leptosomus; species Leptosomus discolor. Next base: position 47,569,576 of record NC_141395.1, on the reverse strand, counting down.
AGCACGTGGATGAGGCCACAGCTGACAATTCTGCTCAGGTGGAAAGGAATAATACAGCTAAATCTCATCTCTACAGAGGAGAGGGCTGGCACATTCAGACATTTAAGTAAGCGTATCAGACACCTCCAACCTGAAATAGAAAGCACATTTCTTTTACCTTGTCTTCCTACATGGGTATTAACGATGTCTCTTAGTTAATGTATATGGGTTTTCAAAACTCTCAAGTACTCAATTCTATCCCTGGGGAAAGGGCAGAAGAACAAACACTGCCTGTCAGGTATTAGATACAGTGCTTAATGCAAGATAATAAGGAATTTCAATACGATGATAAACATAGTCTGAAAAAGTATAGAGAGCCAACAGAGAGGAGGCTAAGATGTAAAACCCTTGGAAGAAAATAACATGTAAAGTTATTGGGATGGAGGAGGAGGAGGGCAGGGAGGGAAGACGAAGAGTGAAGGAAGTGATTGAGACAAGCATTTTTAAATAGCTTCCCTGTATTTCTCTGATTTTCTGCTTTCTCCATTCATTAGCCTTTCTTTCAATTGACGCAAGAAACGGTTGACTGCGGAGAACATGGAATGGGAGGAATGAAGAGAAGTGCCCTTGAATCATACTGGGCTGCAGAAACCACCTACATCCGTCTCCTGTTTTTCAGTATCAGTTACCAGGAAGAAGTAGGTAGTTTTTTGCCATCTCTGGTTAGACCATTCTATTAAAAATGGTTTGTTCCTTTCATAATGTGTAGTCCACTTTCTATAAGAAAGGGATAGATGGCTCTGAACAGTGAGCAACTCTATCTTAACCTTGAATGTGTCTTGTTACTACGGTGAGGCAGATTGCTAGTCTAGCATTACAGGCAAACAAAAAATTATCTGACAAAAGAAGTCACCTTTCTTCCATGGTACTTGCAAGGGGACCAGCCTTGATAATTAAGGATATGGCAACTATGCCCCCACAGAGCTACCAGTAGAATTCCTCCCAAAATCCCAGCTTCTGCATGGCCATCAACAGTGTGCCCAGGGGCTGGAAGCTGCTCACCTGTGGGACTGAGCTTTTAGCAGAAGGTCATAACACTGTGCTTTGGCACTCTTTGCTGTGAGGGTATGTAAGGTGCTCTTTGGCTTCAGCCAGTGCAGACTTAGAAACTGATTCTACTATTACTGATAGAGAAATGACAGTGAATGCACATAAGATTTATTGCAGACCATTAATTCACTTATATATGACTGTGTAGAGAGGTACTCAACATTTTTTAGGAAGAGACCAGTATCTCACCATTTGGAAAGATCTATGGCATTACACTGCATCTCTGAAGACTGGACAGACAAAATCTAAAGTGATGAATATTTCCCAACAAGAATTTATCACCCTAGAGCAACAGTCACTGAAGAATGAATGAGGTAAGAGAGAAAAGTATGCCAATCCATGAAGTAACATCATTGGAGGAACTTGTGATTCTTCAGAGGTTAAACCAGTCAAATGACAGGGATCCTGTAAAATCTTTATTTCAAGTGTTTGCTTCCACTAAATTGTAACAAAAATATGATAGTTAAAAATTTATAGGATGGCTTTAATGGAGGAACAGCCTCCCTTCTGATGATCTCACATTTTAAATTCAAGCTCAACAGCATACAAGACAGAAAATAGTTTTTCCCCAGACTTCAATAAGCTTACATTATACTTTCAGGATGGGCAAGATGCGAGTCTAGTTGTGGCAGATAAGATTGTGGCAGACTTAAATCCATTCTGGCTAACTTTAACCAGATTTAGCAAACTTTTCAGTCCACGGCCTTCCAAAAAGTAGCATCAGAAATGAGGGGAAATGAAAGCAGTAGAAATACTTTGTGAGCATCATATTTTAAGTATTTTGGTTTCTTGCTTAAGATGCTGGGAAAACATGGAAACCAGTTAAGTGAGGCAAAAGAATAAACTATCGAGTAGCTGGAAAATAGTTATTTCTGATGATAAACTGTCTTATATCGCCCCCCCTTGCCATTTTAGCACATATATGCTTTCTACTGTAGTAGGCAGTTCTTTGCTTTGATTAATGTCAGCAAAACTGAGCTGCCAAGAACTTTTCCTCAGATAACAGAACTTATCGTTTCAGAGTGGCATTCATCTGGACACGTTCTGCTCTTGGGCTTTCTGGCAGAGGACCTGCAGGGCCAACAAGCCACAGGAACACCAGGAAGCAACTGCAGCCACCTTGCCTGGGCACGCTTCTGCCCAGCGCAGGCTACTCTGGGGGCTGTGCTGGCTCCATCTCTGCTCACTCCTGGTCCCCTCACCCACCGCTCGAGTCTCCTCAGGAAATTCCCCAAGCATCCCCACTAGCACCAGCTGCTGGGCAACCAAACATATTCAGGCTATCTATTACCAGAGATTATGATTCATTTAAAAGCACAGGAGTGAAAGGCAATTAGTATTAGTGGTGATGTTACAGTGAAATTCTTCTGGAGATGGAACAGTAGGAAAGAGACACATTTTTACCCGATGTTTTTCAGCTACCAAGACTATTTCTAAATAAAAATAAGTGATTCACCCCAAGCACTTTTGTCACTTGTTATTTACAGGGAATGATCATAGCTTGGCATTAGTTCTGAGGTATAATTCACAATGTTTAACATAATAAGGATGTAAGATCCTCTTGGAAAAGAAATCCATAGAAAGGGCAGACAGATGGAGGCCTATGTGTTGTTTTATTATATGTCCAGCATCACTTACATTTGGCAACTACTGAAACCCTTAAGCTTTACATTTGCTCTTATAAAATACTGTGAGATTAGGAAGGCTGCACCAATGAAGTGCCAACATTAAAAAAACAGCACCTGTTGTGAAGCATCCCACGAGGGCCAAGTGAAAAATGAAGGAATTGCCCCAAATCCTCAAAGATTGACCTTAAGTATATTTTTCTCTGGTTAATATGCTTTCTGCAATATCAAGGTAAAGATATTTCTCTGTACTTCAGTATCTGCTCCACAAGAGAATAATGCATTAGTTAACATGAGCAAAAAGACCTAATTAATTTGATTTCTTCAGAGGCTGTGGGATTCTCATTCATATTCTCTCTAATGCATTGCGAAAAAAATATTTGTTTTTTTAAAGCTTCTTCATCTTACAGTTGGGGTGGACTGAGTGACCTGGTTGTAGCTGCACAAAGAAACAGAAAATAGCAGATGAATCTTTGATTTTCAGGGGCATCTATTACAAGTGAAATTGTGAGTTGGAGTTATAACTTGTTCACACATTTTTTTAAACATCACAAAGCATTTATGTACACCCTTCTGTGCCTAAATACCTTCGACAGTTTTCTTATTTGCTAAGAAATACAGCAACAGGATTCTTGAAATATTCAGAGTTGCACTGATTTTGTAAAAAATTCAGCTTACGTTCCTTGAAAATCTTTCTTTCTGACATTTTCTAAGGAATTGCTTTAATTTGATATTTGAAAGTTACACTTTAAAATAATAAAAAATATACATCAAGGTGCATCTTTTTAAGCCAAACAAAACATCTCTTTCATTCAAGATGACTTTTTTTTCACTTTAATATTTTCAAACATGAAATTGAAAAATCTGCAGCTACTGAATTAAAATATAAACATACATTCACAAAGTCCCAGTGACTGTATTGATGTTTACATTCCTGACTTGCTTGGCTTAGTGGAAAATCTATATCCTCTTTCTAAGTTCTCCAGAGATGAAAGAGAATATTGCTTAGAGAAGTGCTAATGTTAGTTCATTAGAGTCTTGTGACTGAGGGCCTTAAGCTGAATATGTGGTACATTTTACCTTTAAAAAAATTACCCCCATATTAATATAATTTCCTAAACATTCTTTAAGGAATATCACTTCTATCATCATTATCGTACCTCTTTATTGAAGGTAAGGCCCATGAGTGTCTAAAATTTTGCTACATTAAGAATAATGATTATCAGCTATATTGAGGATAAGACTATGCCACCTCATATTAGCTACTTGAGAAGGAATAATAGAATTAACAAGGCTTCCTCTTCTCTGAGCCTCATTATGTCAATATAATTTGATTTAAAATTACTATTTTTTTCAACTTATGAGCCAGAGGCTGGCTGGGTGGCTGGAATTTGGAAGAAAATTTTTTAGTGTGATATATATGCACTGAACAGGGTGCACTGAAGCCAACAGAAGCTCTGTAACAGACTCAGCTGAGAAGTACTCCCCAACTGTGAATGAAATTCAAGGTTGTTTTCTGGCCTCTTGGCTAGTAAACGTGAGCTGGATTCTGACATGTAGCACGACATAAGATTCAGAATATTGTCATCAAGGAAAAGAAGTACAACACAGAATCAGTCATTCACTAAATATTCATTGCAGTTTGGGTTTAAGGATGAACATGATGAAGATGTAATTATCAGAACAACTAGAAATTGTAAATAAAGATCTTGAACCCCCCTCATCACTCTCCTGTGCTCCCCTCACTACGATATGTTCTGGGACTGGAAGTCAGCTATAAGTAAAAGTTACAAAGCAAGAACTGATTTTTATTTTTACATATGAATGATCGTCAAGACATAATGAAGAAATCCCCAGAATATCTCCACCCCTTGGCATACTCATTTCAGCAGAAAGTCAGAGGGCTGATGGAAGATGGAGGTCCATCAATTTGTAAACCCACTGTGGATTTTCTTGTGTCTTTTACAAAGATTGAAATAGAATTCAACAAAAACTGCAAAAGCCAAGAGTCACCTGAAAGGCTGACATTTTGAAGGCAGGAGTATCCATGCAGTATAATATTTTAGAACCTGAAAGAATAAAAATATATTCTCAGTTCCCCATAAACCCCACCGATGTTCAGAGGTACAAGCACTTTCTTCTTGCCCTTGCAGTTAAGAGACCTCGGTGGTTCTGAAATTTAGAAGAGGGGATTTTGTTTTGGGCATGAAACACATAAGAAATGAACATATAAAATGCAGGTTCAGAAAAAAGATATCAGCAGGGCTGGATTTGAAACCCATGTACATTAATTCCTAATTCAGAAACACATCTGTAAGACTGTTCTCTCATTTAAAAGCAAGGATTTAGAAGCAAGTGTGTGATGGATAGACCACAGGCATAGTTACAGAAAGCTTTCCAGAGGTGTCAGCTTCTGGGCCTAGCAGTCTTGAAACTACTGCTTTGAGCAGCAGAATTATCAAACATCTCAAGATATTCAGTGTAAAGATGCAGCTTTTGAAGTTACTCAAATATATGCAAGTGTCAGCTTTCACTGGCTTTTAACCTTCACAATTATAATAAGCAGCTTGGAAATGTGACAGTCAGAGTGACCTAAACACAGGCATCTAGTGTCATTTTGGATGCCCTACAGCAGCCTGACTGGCCTCCAGCTACTGCTTCAGAAGGGCATGGCTCTTCTGCTGTGCCATTGTCACATCTGCGAGACTCATGCAAATGCCCCAGATACCCCCCCCGGCCACCTCAAATGATGCTAGATATCTATATTTAGGCAACTGAATGGAGTCCTCTGTGTGAAAGGAATGCAAGCAAAAGGTTCCAAAACAGATTCCTCAGCTCCATAATTATTTTTAAATTGTTATAATCACGGAAAGCTCACCAGTGATTTCAGAATGCTTCAGCTGGCAATACTGGAGTATGCAAAGTGATTTTTCAGATGTCTGCAATTAATTAGGCACCAGAAGTATTCAGCAAAGTCTTCCCTCTGATGAGCATTTAGAGAGAGGACAGCATTTTGGTGCAATTCTTCCACTGACAGGCTGCTTTGGAAACTGCAGTGTTTTGTGAAAATTTTGGACTGACTGCTTCAAAACCTTGACAGTATGTTTAGTCTGCATAAATGAGGGAAAACATATTTTGTTTTGTTCAGTATGCTTTGAACTTTCACAGTTACATAATTATCCGCTCAGATGGTCCCACAGTCTTATTTCAACTGAAAGGGAAATTGGAAATGTTGAGAAAATAAACCCAGGCTGGAAGCTTGGCAGGTCTGCCATTTGTTAGAGAGAAAATGACCCAGGTTCAGGACTTTCTTTAGCGTGGGCTATATTTCATGGCAAACTGTTCCCTGACACAGTGACAGTTAGCTGCTCTAAGGGTATAAGAAATGGCTGGATGATGCTTTTCCAGTCTTCTCTTGAAGAGAGATACTATGAGAGCGTTGAGTTGCATCCTGTGGGGCATGCTGAGATGCTGGCATTACATACTGCTCAGAATCCGAAACAAAGTGCTTGAGCTGACATTTGAAATGAAACATCCTAGGGTTTTGTTTCAAAACTTTAAACTCTCAGGAAGTCTCATTTTCTCTTCCTCAGTACCTTGTATGTAAAACCATGGTGACAACGATTTCCTTTGTAAAGCACTTCTGTGATACTAATGTTATGGGCTGTTTAAGAGACAGGTATGATGAGTCAAAAGAGACAGGTATGATTTGAGTCAAAACAAAATACTAGAAATAAAATGGAATGAAAAATTTCAGATGCTTTCCTGTCAAATATTTTGACAAACCCTGTCCATGCCCATAAAATGGATTTCAGAGTTGCCATATGGGAAACTTTCTGCTGGGAATTTTCTGAAAATTATTGTCACTTGTTTGCTCTGCACAAGCCCATACATTAAGGTGTAGTTGTACAAGAAATTAAATTTCCTTACAATTTCATCAATGGGCTCTTGACAGACAATTTATTCACAGAAAAATCCAAATTGTCTCCTACTGCAGCAGCAACACAGAGGCAGGCTTTAGGCAAATCTAGAGGGGAATGCAAACACTGTATTTTCCCTTGCACATATGCAGTGGTGTGACTGCTCAGTATTCATGGGTGTGGAAAGTGCCATTTGATATAGACTTCTTAACTTCTAGGACCTCTAAAGAAATGCATTGCTTTTGGCTCCTCGCATCTTAAGATTCACAGTGAAATGTCTCTGCTTACTTCAGATTCAGACAGTTTCATACTTTCTTCCCTCTCAGAAAGGCTGAATAAAATTGTCAAGGCCATGAGGCACCACCAGCCCTGCCTGCCCCTATCAGCCTCCCCAAGACCACCATCCAGCCTATGGCACAGGACAGGATTCAGCCCCTCAGGGCTCCCTCCACCCTGCCCAGGGCTCAGGACCCCATGTCAGCCTGCTGGGGCCATCAGCCCCTACCTCAGCAATGCTGCAGCAGGGATGGTTTCTACCTCTCCACAGCCCTGCCATGGGTTCTGCTGAGCCAGGCTCACCCGTGGGCCCACAGCCCAGTCTGGTTTTGGCCCATCACCATCCCTAGGGAGGTGCCTGATGTCTGGGGCTGGGTCTGCCCCCGTACCCCGCTCCTGGCTGGGGTGGAATGGGAGGAGCTGCCAGGCCCTGCCTTGCAACCTTTGCAGTGCCCTGACAAGCAACCTCTAAACTATTACTAATAACTGAAACCACGACAGAGTGAATCAACACCTTGATATGTTATTTATTTGGGAACTCCTCATTCTGGAAATGGTTTAACACATAATGGCCCCAGTGGATAATCACTTCAGTCATGTTACTGGAGTACCAAGCTTTTGTACCGTTACTCTATGTCATTTAACTGAGACCAGGAAATAAAGTTCGCTTTCTCACAAAATCCCCTGTGTGTCCGTGGTGTCAGGAGAACACTAAAACTGTGGTTATAACTATATAATGTCCTGTATAAAGAAAATTAAAATTGAGGGGAACAGAGAAGAGTGGAGCCAGGGACGCTCTGGATAAGAGTTGAACATGAATTTCCAGAGGGTGGCGGCCAGGTGTACATATGGCCTATCTCTCAGTGGCTTTCTCTGGTGTATTGACTCTTCATCATTCTTGGATTGAGCTTAGGACAAGAGGCTGTGCCCACCCTGCTGCATGGGATCAGCTTGTGATGGGCAGGCCCACTACGTTTGCTTGTTGGCAACCCTGCCCTTCAGAACGCAGATAGGCACAGGCTGTGTCTTAGACTGTGCTGACCACCCCATGGTACCTGCCTGTAGCTTTCCACCCTTCCATAGCCCTTCTGGGTAGACGGAAATTTTTATAGACCTGCGCATTTAATATTAATAGAAAGCTTTAAGTTCTTGAAGATCTTAAAACCTTTTCAGAATTCAAAGTTTGACTATTTACCAAGGTGTACATCTAGAACCATACTGTGTCCTTTCTGATGATCAAAACAGTTAACCTTGAAGACTAGAATGGTGGAACATTTTTAGTACCAAGAAGAGCTCTGTTCTGAAAGCACCGACAGCTTCATGCTGCTCAGAGCCTCCATTGCTCTTCCTATATCCCAGACAGAAGACAGCAGTGGGGCTTAAATTTCTTTTAGTTATCCAGTGCTAAAAGGATCATAATTTTGGTGGACTAGGGAACCCCAGGAATTGTTTCTCTGTCCCAGTGCAGCCTGCAAACTAGCCTCAGTGGCTTTTTTATGCCACATATCCTGCAGATCTGGAAGTGGTGTTTCTGGATTAAAGACACTCTTTTTCTTACATGGGCCTGGATTTAACAGATAAAAGCCTTAAACTTCTCATCTAGAAGTTTTTCTGTCAGTGGGACACAAACATCAGGGCTGCAGGAACACATCAGGACATGCTTTCGCAGGACACTGCCCTCTCCTCAGAGCAGGATAAAGTTAACTTTAAAAATACAAGCTGTTTTCATACTGCATAATGCTCATTATTAAACATGAATTGTTCAGAGTTGTTAAGAGCCTGGGGCAATCGCCAAGCCCCATCTGATAAATGTTGCTTAAATGAGAAGACATTTTTTTGTTATGCTCCTGGCAATTAAATAATGATGTGGACAAATCTCTGGCAGGGTTACTGCCAGACCCTGCAGACTTTCAAATAGTGTTTTTTCCAAATGGTAAGATAACAATAGGTCAAATCACTAATTTTTGGCCCAGAATCATATCCCACAAGGATAAAGCTCACTTCCTTGTAACTCCTACATGACATTGAAAAATTTTCTGTTTGACTTTGAAAAGCACACCAGGAACACACAGAGCTGTAGTAAGAAATAGATATATAGACCCTGATAGATGGCATGACTGATGAACCATTCTGTTTTGTGAAAACGCCTCAGGGCCTCAGATGGGACTGGGTGCTGTGGTGCTGTGGTGCTAGGAGCATGCGGCAAATAATCGCATCTGCTTGAAGATTTTGCAGTCAGAAAAGGAGTTTGCAGCACAAAGCACAACATAATCCCTGTTCTACATCCTTATGAGTTAGGCCTAAGAAGTGTCTTGGGTAAGGGTGCAAGGGGGATAGCTTCATTTTTGTGGAGACTCTAGTATTATAATTGTATTACAAATGCCATGTGTGGTGGTTTGGTGTCTGATGGGGTTTTGGTAGTGGTGGATGGGGCTACGAATGTGGCTCCTGTAAGAAGCTTCGAGAAGATCCCCGGGCTCCAATTTAGAATCGCCTCTGGGCAAGGCCAGGGCAATGGCCCTCTGCGAATAACTAAGAGTGAAAGAAGCGGTTGATTGCTGTCTCTTTGTTCTGTTTGTGTTGGTGAGCGACGGGGGATGGGAGAGAGACAGCCCTGCGGACACCCCATCAGTGAGGAAGGAGAGGGGCAGCTGTGCCGGAGCAGAGGTTCCCCTGCGACCTGCGATGGGGTGGCGGCTGAGCCCCTGCAGCCCCTGGAGCCCGGCAGTGGCCCAGAGGTCGCCCTGCAGCCCGCGGAGGGCCCCGGACCGGAGGGGCAGGGACCGGGCCCGGAGCAGCCGTGACTCCGGCCGCGCTGGAGCCGCCCGTCGGTGGGAGGGCGGCAGCCCCGGGAGGGACCCGCGCTGGGGGGTTCTGGGGAGCTGCGGCCCCGCGGGAAGGACTGACGTTGGGGCAGCTGGTGCAGGGTTGTCTACCGTGAGACGGACCCCATGGTGGGGCAGGGGAGGGCTGCGAGGCCCCCTCTCCCTGAGGAGGAAGGAGCAGCGGAGACATCTTGTGTTGGACTGACCGTAACCCCCATTCCCTGCACCCCTGTGCTGCTAGGGGGTAAGAGGGAGCAGAGCTGAGACAGGGGAGACCGGAGGGGTGGAGGGAAGGTGTGTTGTATTTAAGACCTGTTTGTATCTCTCGTTTTCCTTCATGGTGGCGGTTGTTTTGTATTAAAAGTATGTTGTTATCCCCAAGTTGAATCTGTCTTTTGCCCGTGACCATAACTGGTGAGTGAGCCCTCCCTGTCCTGTGTCTCGACCCTTAAGCCTTTTTAGTTGTGCTTTCTCCTCCCCATTCCTCAGGGGATGGGATAGAGGTTAGCAAGCGGCTGCGGGGTGCTTTTGTTGCCAGCTGAGTGGGCTCAAACCACGACACCATCTCATGCCGCAGATTGTTACGTTTGCTCGTATATCCCGTTGCTGGAGCTGGGAAAACTCTTCTTGATGATTGAGTTAAATTCTTTAGCAATTTTAACTTTTGGTATTAATCATAATGATAATAAAGTTCATGCTAATAGCAGCATGCTATAATTTAGGGATCTAAATATAGCAATTTCCTGAGGCTCTGACAGTGTGAAGTATTAGTCTTTCCTGACTGGGGTACTGAATGGGACTTTCTGCTGGGAGCAGTATGAATCATGGATTTAATACATGCAAATTCTTTAGTGTAAAATCTTTCCATGGTTTACAACCTGGTGGCTTAGACTCACAATCCACATTTGATGTGGCTATATTAAGGAGTTATGCAATATTTTTTAAGGTGGCATACCATAAAGGGAAAGGCTTGTCACATGTTACAGGGGAAAGGTAGAAGTTATGTGCTCCTCTTTGTAATACGATATTAATGAAAATGAAAAGCAAATGCAATCTCTACAGCACTATCATTTTAAATTTCTGAGTCATTAGCTTTCTAGTACAATAAGCAATAAACATCATTTAATAGGCAAAGCATAACAAAGGCATCTTGCCGATACATGTTTAAGTGATTAAACAGCAGTGATCAGCAGATTTCAAAAAGAGAAATAATTTTAAATACTAATTTAAACAGAATTGTTTCACTTAGTAGCTTAAAATTTCTATTCCCAAGAAATGATGTCTCACTTCCCAAAGAAGACCTATTTAGAGAAGATATACATGCTGTTTCTGGCACAGTGAAAACTAGGAAAAAGAAGATGCCCAGACCTCTGCCTTATGTAAAGGCTATTGCCTAGCCAAAAATACAACAGATTTTTTTTGTTACAGCTATAATGTGCTGTTCCCGAAGAGGTGACAGCAACATGTTTGCAGAATACACAGCATGCCTGTGGAAAACAATAATCCCCTTTACTTCTTAATCTTAGGGAGAACGTCTAGAGCTGAGAAGGCAGACCTAAATTTAACCAGACTCGAGAATTTAATCAATTTTGGGTAAGTTTAGATCTCCCTCCATGTAATCTGGCAGCAGGGTGCTGAGACAGCAGTCTTATGAATGGACATGGACTACCTAAATAATGAGTTGGTGACCACAACCTGACCTCAGATTCCTTCTACATAATCTGCATTTTCTCCTAGATTCTGGTTTCTGTAACACAGAAATGAATCCAACAGATTTCACCTCCAACCTGCTGTTACTGTTCCTAACTGAGGGTAGCACAGGGCTTCTCACCCTTCAGTCCCAGGGTGGGAGGCAGGCACCATCGGGGCACACTCCCTGTGCTGCTACCCAGAAGCCCCTTCAGAGGCACCTCAGAGCTCCTTGGTGTGCGGTGAACATTGACTGGTTCCAGGGTCCTGCTAAAAACAAACCTACAGACATCAGCTCTGGAACCACGTGGCCTCTTTCTCCTTTCTTATGTATGAGGACAATTTCTGCATTCCACTATATCCTTTCTTCAAAAATCTGATCCATCTTCACAGAGTATTTATGGCAGTAATAACAGCAGGCATTAGCAGCTTTGCCTGGATGCTCTCTGGATAACAAACAATGTATGGGATTCCTGCTGGCAGGCTTTTGCTCCTTACTCCAGTGCAGTTTGTTCACAGTAGTCTAGAGAGAGCAAAGGCACAACTTCCCAGCTAGTAGCATGAATGCTAGCTGAGGTGCCTGCAAAGCACAGACCCTAGCTTGGTCAACTAGTGGAGTTTTGATACCCGCTCCGTGAAGCATTAGGACAGGGTATAGAGGAGCACAGGGAGAGCAAATGTTACTCTGGTGAACATATGGATAAAATCTAGAAAACGGTTTATTATTTGCTAGGGAAGGATGGACAATTCATGCCAAGAATGTGTTTATTATTGTACGTGTATACAAGAGCTCATCCTGGTATTCTGGCTGCTCTCCAAGACTCCCAAGGTCTGTAGGCAACTAGAGTACATACAGAAGTGTAACTCTAACTACAGTCCCCATAAGTTATCTTGTTGCATAGTTTGATTAATATTTTCTTTATGTTTTGTATATATACTAAATGTAAAATTACAGAATATATATTTATCCTATACCAGCATTTTACTAGTAGAAAGAGCAGAAAAAAAAATCAAGATCAAGAACTGTTATGATTACTTTTTCCACATTTACCTACTGCCCTATTTAAACTTTAAACTATCACCTTTCCTGGATAAGTCTGTATGCTGGACAGATGTATCTGGTTTTTTAGTTCTCTGTAAGATAATCTAAATAATGAAGCTCAAAAGTATTTTTACTTCGGAATAGGGGCGGGTCAAGTGAAAAGTTGAAACATTATTTTTGAGTGCTCCAGACCAAAGGTAGAGCTGGACTTTTGAAAATTACCAAATCTGAAGAAATACATAATATCCAAAATCCTGATCTAGAACTGAGTTTTGGGTTATGAGCCAATTTCCAGAAATTTCTGTTTCTCTCAGTATAAGTAAATTACAAATTCCCCTTTCTTCAAGAAAAGGTCCTTTTTTTCTTTTTTTGAGAGAGAGAGAGAGAAAGTAGAAGTGGCACAATGTGCTTTTCTTCCTCCTTTCCTACAAATTTACCAGAAGTTACAGAGAACAGTTTAGGCGGAACTACATTATCATGCAAAACCTTTTTTTTATCATCATCGTTATCCTCCCCATAAAATAAAATGATTTACATCCTTCTGAGTAATATTATATGAAGTTTGCAGGACATAATAGTGCTACATCAGTCATAACCTCAATACAAACATAGGAGCTCAGTTTGGTCTAAATTGTCTACTCTAGTAACATAGCCAGTGGCATTCTGCCTGAGCTACACCAAGAATACGTGTTCTTTGTGAGTCAATATCAAACCGTTTTTTTTTGTCTTCTTTTGTCAGTGATGGGCCAAAGTACTTGATGAATAGACTAGACTAGACTAGACTAGACTAGAATAGAAAGCAGTCTTTGAAGTACTTCTGTGATGGGGCTTGACAGATATAGCTGTGGAATGAAGTCAAGATTAGTGAAGAGTCTATAAATCCAGTAGATTTCCAATTTCATATTAAAATCTGTCCATTCACAGATGAGGGCTAGCACACCTTCAGAAACAGGGAAGCTTTTTCTGTAGGCAGAAAATGTGTGGGAAGTGAGTGCCTGAGAGAATGTGTTCTGGAGAAATAAGGCAAGGTGGAGAAAGTAGGAGGTTTGGGACAATGGAACCGCTGACAACCTAATTCAGGAATGAAGCTCAAAGTGCAAACATTCAGCTTGAAGTCAGCCTCCAACTATTGCTTTGTGAATGGTTTGAGCTTTACCATATTCATTGCTCCGGCTTTGTGAATCCCTATCAAAGTCTTCTCAGCAGTGGTGGGGATCTGAAATGATCAAAAGGAGCCCAACAATGTGGAACAGGAGCTCCATATTCCATTAAGAATACATGCTCTGCCCTGTGATCTAACGCATCATTGAACATGTTATTCTTCAATTTTCTAATGCTGGTTTTAAGTTTTAATTTAAATATCATTAACTTTTTAATGTAATTTACTTCAAAGATTCTTAGTAGGAATAGCAGTAAAATGAGGCATAGGAATGATGACAGCAATGTGCATTTTGAACTGATAGCAACAGGATCCTGTGATATTAGTCTATGCAGGAAAAAGAGAACAGTAATCAATCCTTACTACAAGGTAGTTATGGATCTGTGCCATCTCTATCACATTAATCACTTGTTTTGAGCAAGTAGGTTTGTTTTACTTCTACAATATCAATTCTTACAGTGTGTTTTCTTGTTGTAACTAATTTTTCAATGTCTTCATACCACAGCCATCTGAACTGCTCTGTGGGTGCCATTAGCTAAGGCTGGTATGAAACAATCATCAGTCTCCTCTATTTCAAGTCATATGGGTGATTAAGAATGGGTCCTAATGGTCTTGGGGCCAGTAAAGAATCAGAAAATTACACGTAGTTTCCTTTAGTTTGTCTCATAAAGACCTGTGGCAGGACAAGGGAAGTTCAGTCCATATGGTTGCTATGAAAGCTGTATCTCCACAGGCTGTACGATTGAAATACAGCAAAACCTCTTATATCCTGGAAGAAGGAATTTGTTCTGGCATTGATCTCTGAAAACATTTTGTGGAAGCAGCTTCAGCAGCAAAGGGATTTTGCTTTTTCTAAACTGTGGCAAGCAGTTTGGGGATGCAATTTGTACATTTGTTAACACACCTGCTCAAAACCCAGATATTCTTCATTTTCTACAACATTTTAGAATAAAGCACTCAGCTACCAATGCATCCCTGTGTCCACGGAAATGCATGAGAATCCTGGCTGAATGAGTTTTAGCTGGTCAACATGTCTGCAGAAAAGACACCTTGTACCTGCAGAGCCTTAAGTGCCCTCACCCCTGCAAATGAGCTAACAAATCACTGCCCTGTAAAGCAAAAGGGAAGCCTGGAAAAACAGAGTGGCTTTGGGCAGGGTGGCAGCATACTCCATGAGCGCCCCAGCACTCTTAGCTGTTATAAGGGGGTTTTAGGCTTCAATTACAAACTTAACATCTGCTTCCTCCAAAGATCACTTGGGCTTTGCATGATTTCATCCAAAGTCAAAACCCCCCAGCCCAATCTGCCCTTTGGTTCTAGCAATAGCAACTTTCTCCTGTTTTCTTTGAGGCAGACAGAATAGAAGTGTCAGACAATGAGCTTTGAAAGGAAGTGCTACTGCCTGTCAAGAAGAAAAAAATTCAGGAAGGAGTGGTGCCTCCAGCTGCTGAGCTCAGGTAGTCCAGTAAATGCTCTAGATTCCTAGCAAAAAAGGTCCACGTCCATGTCCACGTCCACCCCCCCCCGTCCACCCCCCCCCCCCCGCCCCTCAATTCCACACCACTAAATCACTTTTTGTCTTGGGACAGTTTATTCTGGGGTATTACAGGCATAATGTCATGAATGTATTCCCTGACAGAGCAGTGGTGCTACTGTAGCTGTGACAGTCTAAAGATACAGGGCACAGGGTCTGTGGGGAGAGATGGTATCTTCTACTAGATCAACCAACACAGTGTGAAAAAAAGAATAAGCTATTGAGTGAAAAAAAATGCTTTTTCTGATGACTTAATATAACCTTCTTTTCAGCTTCTAAGAACTGCTATAACTGAAAAGTATTTGCCTAAAGATCATCACCATTTCTTGATATTTGATTATCCTGTGGTCATACAATAGTTATTTCTACAGATCATTTAGTAATACATCGTGTTTTAATAACAATGATAAGAACAAACATTTAATGAAACATTAAAAACCAAAGGGAGTGTTGACATTTGTCTTGGTATTGCCAAGTTTTGATCCAGCTTTCTAATGTTCTTACTAGTTTCAAAGGTTCATGACTGAAGGATCATGAAGAGAATAAAAGAAGAAAAGGGGGAAGATAATCTTCTTGAAACAGGGGTCAAGTATTCATTTGGGTCAGCTGTTCTAATGAATGATGTCATGTATATCTCATTTAGCAACGTAATACAAATAGCAAATATTGTTCCATTGAATGCAAAATACTGTAAATTGTGTAGATAATGAGTTTTTAATGACTAAGTTCACTTGGTGCAGAGTCTTAGAAATGTTCCAGTAAAGGTTGTTTACATCATGAAAAGTGCGCATTAAGTAGAGTACAGTTTACCACTCTGTACTCACTCCCTGCACTTACAGGAACACCATTAGAGAAGAGATTTGAAGAGATTTGAATCCTGTTGTAATTACCTCACATGAAAGAGAAGATTTATATCAACACGCAGTGGGAAGGGATGTTTTGGTAACATTGTAAAGTTAAAGTGCTACAAAAGAGCCTAGAATTTCGTAAGCATTTTGTCCTGGCT
This sequence comes from Leptosomus discolor, assembly GCF_034619465.1. Classification (NCBI taxonomy): domain Eukaryota; kingdom Metazoa; phylum Chordata; class Aves; order Leptosomiformes; family Leptosomidae; genus Leptosomus; species Leptosomus discolor. Next base: position 47,553,411 of record NC_141395.1, on the reverse strand, counting down.
TGAACATAATGGGCTACAATTTAATCCCAGGTTAAAATTGGAATGGCAGCTATAGAAAACACAAAATGTTTCATTTTGCTTGACCTTCGATTTGATTTGCTATGAGAGAGCTAATCATCAACATTTAGTGCATTTTTTTCAGAAGGGAAAAAAGAACATATAGAGAGAAATATATGGAGAAATGCTCCATCCCTGGCAGTGTTCAAGGCCAGGTTGGATGGAGCCTTGAGCAGCCTGGTCTAGTGGGAGGTGTCCCTGCCCATGCCAGGGGGCTTGGAACTGGATGGTCTTTGAGGCCCCTTCCAACCCAAACCATTCTGTGATTCTATGATTCTATGAAATACTAATTTTATTAAGAATAAGACAGAAACGTGGAGAATAAAAGTCAAATTTTGAGTCACTTCACTATGACAGTAACTTTTAACTAGTTTAGTCATCTTTACACATGTTGCGGCACCCTGGCTATGATGGTATGGTATCCACATCTGCTTCCTTTGAAAATCAGGAGCATTTTATTGTGATTTCATAAAATCACAGAATCATAGACTGGTTTGTGTTTCCAGTGAGTATTTGCTGATGAAGTAAATTGTAAAAATCTATCATTTTCAGAAATGGCAAGGTCAAAGTACTTTGACTGCTGTATAGTGGCTTTATAATTGCATGCTGATAAATATCACAGTATCATTTGTAATGTTTTATTTAAACAGAATTAAACCATTTTGTTTTCATTTCTACTTCCTAACTTTATAATTTATTATGTAAAGTTAAAAAAAAAAAGTATAAATTTATTTTGAAATAGAACATTTTCCCATTACTGAAAGGTTAAAAAGTTGTTTTGGGTTCTTTTATTTTTCTGTTAAATCTGTTTTTTTCAATGGAAAAATGTTCTGTCTGAAATCTGCTAATTAGCTCCAGTGGTAGATACAGTACATAAAAATTGCATGGCAATTAGTACTCTTTTTCTATGGAAATCTTGCACAGCATGACTATTTTATATTTCCTAGTATATTGAAGAAAATCAGAGAAGACATTTAATTCTAATTATATTTTTCCCAGTAAATTATCTTAAGGATTACAAATGACTTTGTTCATTATCACAACCCCCATCCTGTATTAAATGGTTAAAATTCTTCCCAGCATCTTGGCTTTCCTGATCCTGGCTTCCAAAAGTTGCTGTTAGTCTATTTTCGGTAAGCCTTGTTATCTAGTGATCACAGGTTGCCTTTGCTGTGATTTTTCTCCACTTCCCCGCCAAGCATGTTTATCCTTAGAAAACACTGCACCAGTGCTCATTGCCACTTGTCAGCAACTTGCAAATGCCCATTCAAGCACTGAAAAGAAATCCAGAGAGTCTAAAATTTTGAATGAAAGTTTCTCAAGTAGCTTAAAATGAGCAGTAGGGTGCCGACGCTGGCTACATAAAAGAAATTGAGAATTAACTCTATTGATTGCTAACGCATTGGTTAAATGTTTGCTAGCTGTCCTTTCACCTCTGCTCCATCCCTTCGGCCATGGCTCACTGCTTACTAATCAACCTTTTGAACCCAGTCAGCCACCACAGTAATTATCAGCAGTCCTCACAAACCCCACTAACTTCGTAACAATACACTAGGGCCAGTTATTATGGAGCTTGTGACAATGAGCAATACTCACAGTGGGTTTACCCCACACTTTAAATGTTTCTTTCTGAATGCAGACAATCTGAGCTATAAAAGCAATTTTGCATGCAAAACACCAGCATCACCTAACTTGTGCAGAGAGTCAGGGCTGCAGCAAGGATGTCATCTCTGTTCCTCTGGGTGACTGGGAGATCACCACACTCCTGCAACAGCAAACTCAAATGTTGATCTATTTTATACTGGGTGCTGTGAAGTCCAGTAGGTTGAAAAATTACAAATTTGTATTGATTTTCTTCTCCTTTTAAAAGGTTCTACCACCTTTAAATTAATGACATACTAGTTTTTATAGCCTGTTTCTATTCTCAACATAAAAAAAAAAGACCACAGAACGAGCAAGCCCATTTGTTCTACACTACAGAAGAGACTGTAGTCAACATTCTGATTAGCCCTGTGAAGAGTAACACAAATAAGATTATACAAAAAGCAAAGATGCCACTTGACAAGAAGGTGGTTTTGTAAAACAATACCCAACGGGTCAATTTTGTTAGGAAGAAAAGGAAGTCACAAGAATTGGCTGGGGTGAAGGCTTAACAGCATTCATAAATTAGCTGATGCTTAAAAATGTTATTCATTATGCTCTATTTATCAGCTTGTAAAGGCTCTCATTTTAATTTATAATAACACTCCTCCTCAGTCATCACCCTTCTGCCTCCTTTCATTAGATTAGAAGATTCAGTTTTGTATACCCTGTTCTCCCACAAAGAAGCAGAAATTTATTTCCCCCCTCACCTTTTAACTACAATATGCATTCTTGCCTAGATCCTTCTGACTTTTAGTAGTGTAATAATTTACTGGACAACTCTCCACTATCTCAAGGATGTGCCAATGAACATCATACTGCATCTTGATTGTTCTTCCTGACAGTAGAATATTGAAATCAATTTCAAAGATAAAAATGCCATCCAGTTTGATTCATCAAGTGGAATAAAGCCCTCTTGCTGAGAAAGCCATTTGAATGTGGGTTAACTGTGACCTGTGCTCCTCCACAGTCCTTGGAACATCTGGCCATATGGGCTGTAAGCAGATTAATCCAGTGCTTTGCACTCTCCTCCTTTAAACAGCTTAAAGGTTGCTGTTTAAATAGCACGGCATGCAGTTTTTTAAAAAAAGATCAGCAAATATCTAAAATAACTGTGACCAGATGAATAACCCCTCTCCACAGGAAATTTTCAGAGGACCTGAAGAAGCAAAATATTTGCAAATGACTTGTTTTTATTGTGGTTTTATGTTTTAACTTGATATATCTAAATTTAATCTTTCCCAAAGTTGTCAAATCCTATATAGGTTACATGATTGATTCAGACATACAACTTCCACTGTTCCTGCTTCTGACAATTGTAATAGACAGTTTTAAAGTCTGGCTAACAAGGGAGCTGTGGGTAAGAGGGACCTGTAGTAACACCAGCCTGTCTGGCTGAAGCCTGCCTAGATGAAGCATCCCTCCGAGGGTGCTGGTAGCAATGTACTCACAACTTCAGCTGTAGCTCCAAAGAGCTGCAAAGTCCACTCTCACGGCACTGACCACCCAGCTGGTGCCTGTTAGTGCCCAGAGCTATGTAAGCATCTCACTTGACATGTCCTCTGTGGAGCGGGCAGGGTGACTAGGCTCTGGCTACCTTCCTCGCTCTTGCTGATGCTTTTGGCTGCAGGAGCAATTGCAATGGGATTGCACTAATGTGCTAGAAGTCATGTGGAGGATACCTGGTGCAGAGACTTTTTTATTGCTTTTTTTTTTCACAACAGCGTAATAAATACTGTGGTTGCTCGGATAACTTGTATTTTAATTTAACTTTCTTAAAATTTGTGTTATCTTCTTTTTCCACTGAAAATGCCAAGCTGCCTGCAGGTGGAATTCTGATTGATTTTGAAAACAGGAAAAGAAAATCCATTTTATTTTTTTTAAATCGAAGGTTTTCTACAGAAATAATTATTTTTAGAAAGTCAAATTGAGGGCAGGTTCCAATAAATGTGAAGTCAACACCAGACACCTTTTATCCCCATCTCTGTTTCTAGAATTTTCTTTAGTAAAAGCAGAAGCTAAACCCCTCAGCACCAAACCTTTGATTTGTTTGACACTGTACTTTCAGGTTTTGCACTGCAACTGAATTCATATTTGTCCGTTGATTTCCAAGTATATAATCTCTCAGCTGTTGCACTTCATAGTCACCGCACTAGTGGTTTAGCCCCAGATGACTATGCTTTATGCGTGTAGCAGGATGAGTCCTGGCCAGAATAGTTGTTTCTCTATGTGAGTTTGAAGAAGTTTTCTTCACAGGTGCTGGTGATCGTTACTGCTCTGCAGACAAGCTGAAGTCTTATTATCTTCATTTTGCATAGCTACTAATTATAATGTTATCAATCAAGATTAGTTCTGGGACTAAATCCTGTCAGATGCCAACCACAGTGAGTTCAAGAGTGTGCCTCTCAACTTTGAAGAAAGGAACATTCTTGTATAATGGTAGCTGCTGTGAGGAAACTCTGCTGATACGCTTTTAAACAGTACTAGAAAACAGCTTGTAAATTTGTAAATCTTACTAACATGCAGAGCGGCACATCGCCTATTACTTTGCATTCCTGGTTAATGGAGAAATTATTAGCAGACAGCACTAAATTAAGAAAAGGAATGATATTTTGATTTAGTTATTGAACTGTCTCTATTAAAGAAGGCTCCATCACTGTGCTGACAATTCCTTTTCCTCATTCTGTTCTGCATCTTCTAGGAGGTGACCTGAATGACGGCTGAGTGCCAAAGTGTCCACCTGAAGCAGATCGCAGGAGCATCACCACAGCTAAGGCATCGTTTTAAGGACTAGATCGCACCTCTTGCTTAAGTTGTCTGCATTGTGTACACCAAAAGGCCAGCTTGAAACATAAAAGTGGCAGCAATGCACAAACTTTTGGCCTGATCTTGCCTCCAGCAATACTCCACCAGCCAGTTCATGTCAGATGAGTATGTGATGCATGTTCTTTCTTGATAATTGACAGTGGACGTTGTGAAACACTGAAGCAGCAAGCAATTCTTCCTTTCAAATAAAACGTATGCAGCATTGACATAGATATTCTATATTTCCTTATAATTTGATTAGGATTATTCCTAAAGCATGGTGGAAAATAATTTTCCAGTTCTTTAAAAGTTTCTGATTTTACATCTTTCCCATTCCGTCTGCGTTAAACCCAAGAACTTTCCAGTGAAAGTCCAAATCGCAGAGTATATTAAGAGGTTAGGATTCTCCTCTAAAAAGGAAGATAACCCACCTGGATTTCCTTCAGCTCCCATCTTCTGCCAGCGATTTCTATTTTAGCAGCTCAGTTTGGATTGGTGACTACTAGATTACAGACTCGGTATCTCTTGCTGTGCCCTAGTAACTACTCAATTATTTAAAGGTGGAATAGCTCCAACAGATGGTATTGCAAGAAGCACACCCTGTAATGGCACAGTCAGGGAATTCATCTGGGACATTGGAAACCAAGGGTCAATTTCTTGTACCACAGAGTTTTAAAATCTTTATACAAAGAATTAAATTTATGCTAGGCAAACAACAATATTGCTGGGTCAGGGGAACGTAAGTTCAAATGCCTGTTCTGAGCTATATCCTATCCTAGCATGGAATTAACTCCATCCCTGGTTATTGGGAAAATAATTTATCTGTTGAATTTCAGCAGAAATGAGCTCTTATATCTTTTATGATGGCATCTAAGAAGCAACAGAGATCCTCTCAAGTCAGTAATGCAAAAGTCTAATTGCCAGTGTTACAGACACTCTGATAACTATGGGGTATCAAAAACAGCTATTTTGTGGAAGTACAGAAGTTTTATTTGAATTATAAGGTATTAAAGCAAAGTTCAGAGTTGTGGCTGATAGTTTACTTTCTCAGCAACTCAAAAAGAGGCTCTGCAGTGCAAACTACAGAGAAGGCTGCCTAGGAGCTAAATATTAAACCAAATGCTGCTGTTGGGGAGGACTCCTTAATGGATGTAAGTCCAGCAAAGGTTCATGTAGGTCAGTGGAGCTTTGTGGCTTGACACCTGTCAGAAACGCAGTGTATAATCCCTTGGCAACCAAAATAAACACCCTAGAAATTTAGCTATAGTCAAAGTGTCTTTGATTGGCATGCCACCGGGGGAACATCATTCACCTTCAGCTCATGACATGACTGCCACCATATTTTCAAGGCTGCTAGGAGGTTTTGGGGTATAACTCCCCTCACTTCAATAGACTTCCACCACGCTGATGTTAGATCAGCAGGCTATAGGCTTTGTATGGCTCTCAGGGTTGGAGGAGCGGTGGCAGCACTAGACAGGGCTGGCCTAGCATTCAGGAGCTGCTGATGACCAGTGCAGCCACTACCTAACCTGGCACAATGGGGCTGCATCCGCCTTGCTACACCTGGGGCCCCTGAAATCTGTACGAGCTTGGCAGAACAGGGGGATGGAGAGTACAGGATTATCCCATACGAAAAACACTGATTCACAACAATTGGTCATGATTTCTTCTTTCTGAAACTCAGTGGTTTTGTGGTATGAATAATTTTCTGACTACCGCTAAGATAATGTCTTTGTTCAAAGTGATATCCTGCAATAATTTATATAAACACTGTAAATTACATATTTGCGCTGTGTATCAATTTGATGTCTCTGCCTACTGATTTGTCTCATAAACCAGAGAAATAAAACTTAACACACTTTTCACATACATCACCAGCTGCCTGCCTGCTTTCTTAGAAGTGAACAAAACCAGTGTAGGTGATACTCAAGACAGGCAAACTCAGGCGCTCCCAAATCCTATTCACCTTCCATCACTGCCTTTTCTTTTCTGATTCATCTATAATGAATATCCTCTTCATTGGATTCAGTTACTGTTTCTTTGTCTACAGTAACATAATCCACATGGTTTAAAAACACAACTCATCTCCCTATCTCTATTCCTTTTCCCTTACCATTAGTATAATTGGGATGAAACTTTGCCCACAAGATCTAGAGATAGAGTTCCCAATATTAAGGCGTCCGAGGAGGTTCAAAGTGAGAGATCTTTAAGGCAGAAAGAAACATAGCACAGCAGCTGTTCAGTGAACAAGCCTGGGTTTAGTGAGGCTCTGAGCGCCAGCTGCTGCCATGTTACACATGAAGAACTAAATGTGGTGCCCAAAGGCAGAGTAAGTGCATTTGATAAGGTAGGATGCCTTCCCTGCTCTGCCCCTTGCCTGGGGCTTCCAGACAGAGCCGGAGTGAGGCCAGCTCCTGAAGGCAATGTTGCAGCAGCTTCTCACCAACTGCTGCTGCTGCCACTGCCACTGGTTTTCAGGAGAAGATGACAGCACTCAATGAGCTCCTCATGGGTCTCAGAAATATAGCTGCAAGCTATCCGGGTCCCGCAAGAAAGATAGAAAAGGATTTGTACAAGAGGCAAATTGTACAACTTCTATACTCTTTAAAATAAATCTGTCACCCTGCACAGTGACTTATCTTTTCCGGGATTATTTTTGCAGTCATGTATTTCCCTCACTTCTTTCCTAAGTGAATATCCGAAGTAAGACTTTAGTCCTAAGACATATGGAAATCAAATAAATCAAGATTCATATAAGCTGGTGTCCTCTGGTTAACCTGTCATGTGTGGAAGGCAACTTAATCCTCAGATTTTGGAGTGCATCCAGTCTATAAAGCATGTGGACTGGGAGGAGCGGATTGGGAGGCAGGCTGAGCCGCAACAGGCAGTAGGTGCTGCCACTGTTCAGCAGTGCCCTCAAAGAGCAAAACCCCCACAAATCTGTGGGATGCATCCCCCAGGTGCTGCTTCTGTCTGGTTTGGCTCAATAACAAAGAAAGTCTTACGCAAAAAGAGCAACACTGTGTGCTCTGTGATTAGGAACCGCCATTGTCTATTGAGCTGGCTCAATGGTACAGTGCAATCTTCGGGTCTCATCTCTGACACTGAGGGTTAGAGATGGCAGAACAGCATTACAGCACGTGTTCTGGTATTTGTTTCTGCCAGAAGTGCTTTGTTTTGTATTTGGGGGAAAAAAGAGCACACTTCTAACTGGAGTTTATTTCAGTTCCCTTGCCTTTCTATAACAGAATCCAATATGAGCAGTGATCATCATTTGAAAACTACTCAATAGGAACATATTATAGTAATGAAGTGATCCCCTGTCAGCATAATACTGCCTGCTATTTGTTGGCATTTTATAAAGTAGTAGCTGCCCCTGTTCTGTTGCAATGTATGTGCTTGTATCCTATCCTCCTTGTTACAGAGGAGACGACACTGCCTCAATCTGTTTTGACCACTGAATGCCAGAACAAATGAAATGTGGCTGTGAGCATCAGAAGAACACGCCAGAGATTAGCCAAAGAAATCTTTTGTCAAATGGCAGTACACAAGTCCTCTGAATCCCCCTCCAGCAGCACTAGGCAAGTTTACCCTGTGAGCTGAGAGCACTGGCAGCCCGAGGGAGACTTAGTCTTTGAGCTGCACAGCTTGTCAGCGGGTCTCTCCCAGCCCATGGGCCATCAGGCACAGAAACCAGAGCCAGGTTCCAAACACAGCATAAGCCATTGCTGGCAGCCAAAGACACTAAGGGATGAACTGGTCCAGGGTCCAGAAAGGCAGGAGGAGGCAAGGCCTGGCTGTCCTGTCCCCTGGAGGAGTCAGGGCAAGGATCAAGGAGCAGAAACGTGTGGCCTGGGGGAAGGGTGAGGAACAAGGGCTCAGTAGCAAGAGGGGCACACAGCTACTGCCAAAAGACACTGCAAGCAGACAAGGCCAGCGAGGTGATTGTATCCTCTACCAAATGAGCAGGGCACACATTTAGCTAGTTGGCTTTAGCAGACCATTTCAGCTGAATAGCTGGTTTGCTGGGCTACTAGCTCGGGCAGAGCATGTTACCCGGCCCGGAGCCTGTGCTGCAGTAGTTGAGAGGTGATGACATAGTGAGGGAGGAGGAATACAGCTTGAATAACTTAGTTCCCCTGAAACATGCAATTTTTTGGCAGAAGATGGATGAGTTTTGGTATTTTTTTTTGAATCATAAAGCGTGTTTTCAAAAAGAGTGATCACAACCAGGATTTTAGAAAGCTGTATTCCAGAAAGCTGGAAGGAGGTTGAAGGTAAAGCGCACATGGCCAAAGTGTTCTATAGACAGGTAAGGCTGGCTGGACCACAGCCGCAGGTGAGAAAGCCAGCCTGCGCCACCATCCCCTCCAGCTCCCACCTGCCTTGCTCCACAGCCCTGCAGCATGGTCAGCACGACCCATCGTACATGAGGCTACGGTACAACCGGGCCTTCAATGAGGCCATGTTGCAATTAACTTTCAGAAAAATATACTGATGTGTATATAGTAGTAGCATACAAACACATTGGGACCAGTCTTTTGGAAAAAAACCTCACTCAAACTCACCTACATTTTTTGCCTCTTGACAACTAACATAGCTCTCAGACTCCTTTAAACCCTCATTCCTGGTCTCATAAGTAATAATCTCTCACAGGAGGAGCACAGGATGGAAAAGGTTCCTTCATTACATAAATCCTTCATAAAACACTACACCTTGAAGAGTTTTTAGGTAAGATATTAATGTAGCTGAAAATGGCTGAATTACATAAGCTCTAGTATAAGATTTTTCACATTTCATGGAAGCACAAGTACAAAACAGCACATTTGTTATTCATGACATGAATCTCCATAAAACCCCAGTCTTGTAAAATGTAATGTCAGGAAAAATCTGATTAAATAGCGCTGTCCTCCCTCAGGGAAAACCTACTTCAATTAGAAGAAATTGTGTTAAAGTCTGCGTTTCCTGCTCCATTTCATCTTATTTATCATTTCAATAACTTACTTTATGCTAGGCTAAAAAACCGCAAAAAACCAGTGAGTGGCAGGTGAACATTAAAAAATATATGCATTTATTATACTTACTCATTTAGACTCAGTGCTATTCAGTTGTCTAGTTTCAAAGCTTAAGTACTTTCTCTGGGCTTAGTTTTGTCAGCTTGATATTTTTAATAATCTGAATATTTAGCTATGTCAGTCTCTGGCATAACTGGAGATAACTGCTTTAACTGGGAGCAATAAACTTGGTCAAGAATAGCCCTTGAACTGGATAGTCAAGGCTATTTTGAAACTACATTTAAGTTTTCTCAGGTATTAAGTGAGGGATCTAGCTCTTGATTAACAAAAACCTTTGGTGACTCCTCACATTAATTGCATTAGTATTCAGTTAACTTTAATTTAGGAAGACGGTTATTGTATTGTGAGTGATTAGATGATTACTGAGAAGATATCTGAAGATATCAACTATAATAGATATTTTGTCTTTTCCTGCCTGATTTGAGTTTGTGTCTTATTATGCAGCTGGGAATTCTAGAGATTATGTTCTTGGTCAAGTGAATATAGTTGCTACTCTGTCAGCATACAACCAGCTTTAAAAACACTAGCTATATTCATACCTTAGATCACTGACACATACAGCAGAGGTATTAAGAAATGATGTATGATATCCGGCTCCTTAAAATACTGAGGTTCACAGCATGTTTTCTATTGCATATGCTAGACTGGAAGGGAATATGTTGCACCATATGAAGTGCGTGACATCTGCTACGGCTAACAGATATTAATGAGCTTGCACATCTGTTCTCCTTCGATTCATCGAGCTCATAGCAAAACTGTGAAGGCTGATGCAAAGGCAGATTTCATTGACTACTTCATTTCCTACATGCTGGAGGCATCTCGGGACAGATACTGGAGCAGCTCAGGGAAAACTTGGGTGAATTGTCTTCTGATAGGGTAGGGGACACTATGCAGCCAGGTGCCAGTCACCATATTGGTGTAGCAGTCCTACTCAGTCTGTTCTTGCCAATTACATGGTCCTCTCTACTTCAGACTCTGTTCTTGTTTCATTGGTGATGTTTTTGGTTGCCTTCTAGACTGTTGAATCAGATATAGAGAGGGAAAAGGCCAAGAAATACTCCTGTCGATGCAAGTAAGACTTGTTTTGCAGCTTTAAGTGATGTCGAGAATATATGTTTCAGGGCAGTGATTTTCATGCTTAGAATAATTTCTTGATTTGGTGAATTTCTGATAGATTTTCAGTTTCTTTCTTACCTTTTTGAACAGCAGGGAGGGACCATCTGAAAAACCACTTTTTTTGTAAAAGGCCGAGATGGGGTTTATTCAAACATTTCTCTTTTCAACTGATTTTTCAACAAACAAAAACATACAAAAAGAAAAATGACGTCTGCTTTTTCTGTTAATGATTGGTAAACATAAGAATTCAATAAGAAAGCAAAACAAATGTATCATTCCTTGCTTCTGACTTTTCAGAAATTAACTTTCATCACATATAGAGAACATGATGTTTAGCAGAATATTACAATGTAATGTGCAAAGTATTAATCCTTATACTTTCAATGAAATTGCTGATGCACTGGATTGTAATAAGAACTTTGTCATGTTGAGCACTGGGGATAAGACTTAACATAAAGGAAACCTTAAGGTCTAGAAAAGGACAATTTTGGCTGAAAGCACACCAAAATTCAATGTGAAAATGAAGGTAACAGTTGGATTACAACTTTTAAAAATAATAAACAAGACAGAAAGGAAAAACCCAATCAGTATATGAAAAATAATAGGAGGTTGATAGAGGAGGTTATTATAATGCATCTATAGATAAAAAATTATAGCTAACTGGTGAAAAATAAAAAAGAGGAACAGAAGACATTTAGGACTGGCATAGATCCATTTCTACGTAGATGGTGTATAATGCTGTGGCACAGACAGAAGTGTTTAATGCATTTTGTTCCATTTTCATAAGAATGAAGTATTGTAAGAGCATGATGAAGTACTTTCTAGCAATTTCAAGAAGGATATCAAAGAGCATGCACGGGGGATAAATATTTTTCAGGCCACAGCCCTGAAAAACTTGCACCTAGGAGACCTTGTAGAGTTGTCTGAGAGATGTAAGCCTAACTGTTGCAATTTTAGAGATAGCCAAAGACTGGAAAAGAGTTAATGTTGTGCTAATATTAATTCTAAAGTGGCAGTGAATGACATGAGCAACTATACAGATATAAAGCCTGGAAAAATTAATATGGACATCAACTGATAGGAAATTAAACGATCGGGTATCAATACAGTCAGTCAAATGTCTATCAGACAAATCCAGCACAGCACTAGATAAGCACTGAAGAAGTATTTTATACTTAGCAAACAGTGGAGGAAAGGGTGGAGGAAATTGTTCCTTTTCAGCAGAGGAAGGGTTGATTCACTTCAAATATAAGAGATGGGAAATACATTGTTCAGGTGTGGGAAAACAGCACAATCAGAAGGATAAGAAGGAAAACATATGAAATTTTGTAATAGAATCATAGAATCATGGAATGGTTTGGGTTGGAAGGGACCTCAAAGATCATCTGGTTCTAACCCCCCTGCCATGGCAGGGACACCTGCCACTACACCAGGTTGCTCAAGACTCCATCCAACCTGGCCTTGAACACTGCCAGGGATGAAGCATCCACAACTTCCTTAGGCAACCTGTGCCAGTGCTTCACCACTCTCAGGGTGAAGAACTTCTTCCTTGTATCTAGTCTAAACCTGCCCTCTCCCAGCTTCTAACCATTACCCCTCGTCCTGTCACTGCAAGCCCTTGTAAAAAGTCCCTCCTCAGCCTTCTTGTAGGCCCCCTTCAGGTACCGGAAGACCACTATAAGGTCTCCTCGGAGCCTTCTCTTTTCATGGCTGAACAAGCCCAACTCTCTCAGCCTGTTCTTGTAGGAAAGGTGTTCCGGCCCTCTGACCATCTTGGTAGCCTGGACTCACTCTAACAGCTCCATGTTCTTCTGGGGCTTCAGAGCTGGATGTAGTATTCCAGGTGGGGTCTCACTGAACAGTGCAGCCAACTCATGAAACTTTTTTCTCAGGACAAGTTCATAACAGAAGATCCTATTTCTTCTGGAACTCAGGAGCTTTTGAACAGGAGGGAGCTCATCCACCTTTGATCAAAACTTTTTATTTCGTTAGTATTTAGTGATCTAAGAGTTTGCTTAAAACATTGATCAACTCCAAATAAACACAGTGTTCATATCTCATTAGCAAATAATTTGTCATGACCGGATCAGATCAGTAGATCAAAAGATTTGGTCCTGAGATTCCTACATCCTTGACAGATGTAGTTGAGGCAATATACTCTGAAGCAGAGTTTATCTGGTTCCTGAGACTGAAAGTCTCCACCATGCTGGGGCTCAAAGCTGTTCAAGGCCAGTCACTGTTTTGGACTGTCCCCTCAGAGCTGGCATGCACTGATGAATGCTTGGAGGTGATTTTCCAATTCAGCTTCATTCAAAAGAAATTCAAAATCCAAAATAGTTTTCTTAACTAAACCAGAACATACTAAATGGAGCTGATACAGAGATTTGCTTCAAACAAGTCAAAACCCCACTACAAATGTAAGCATTCATCTAAAGTAACAGAGTTCCTTGCTGTGTCACCATCCATGTCTCATCTCCACTAATTCTACTTAAATCCTCCCCTGTATTTAAAAGGGATAATTCATAATACAACCAAAGTGTTGCAAGGAAAAAACCATCAAGTTACACCACTGTATGTAACCCCTGAATTTCTCCAGAGGATTAACTCTCATTTTGGCAGTGTTAGTTCCAGTTAGCACCCTGTCAGCTGGTAGGCTGAATAAGCAGTTGTGAAGGTATCATGTGGCCTGTCTCCTGCTGCAGCTAATCTAGATGAAGGGAAGAGTAAAAGCTACAAACCATTTTGTAAGGCTATAGTACCACAGTTACAGCTGCTGGAAAGCTTTACTGCCTGAGAAAAAAGCGGCAGGGCACGAAAGAATGAAAAGCTGGAACATACACAACTTCTTCAGGGCTGAAATGGTATCTTATATTTAGGAGCTCTTGGCATCAAGTGTCCTTAGTTACCCATGGAAACTAGGCCTGTATGAGTCAAAAACACACAGCTGAACAAAAATAAACGCAACTGAAAATTTTCATCTGAGTCGACGCAGACAATCATTTTTCAATGTGTTGTCTTTTGTAAATTGAGAAGAATATTTGAGAATTGTAATAATCTGGGGACACTTATGATAAAAGTAAGGAAAATAAATAAATTCTGGACTACTTTCAATTGCCTTTCAAACACCAAGGAAGACGCAGCTATGCAAACCATGCACGGTACCACTGTACTCTGTAAGTCAAACTCTCCAACAATGAACTGGTCATTTCCCAGGGAGTTGGGAGCCTCCTGCTCAAATCTCATCTGACTGATTCAGTGCAGTAATTGGAATTTAGAGTTCTTTTCTCCGAAGACAGGACTCTAGCCATCAGACTGTATGTGTAGTACAGGCAATAAGAAGTCTCTCTCAATCTTTCTTCTTGAAGCTGCCTAATTTTGGCTAAATTATTGCAAATCAAGTTAAACTGAGTGTCAATTAATCATGGAGAGAGAGAAAGATGCTGAGCTTGTAGCTCATGTGCTAATAAGGAGGGGCCACCAGATTTCCAGTTAAATCTAAAAGTTTTTAATTCATTTTCCTAACAGCTTTTAACGAAAATAAGCTTCCAGTGATGAGGAAGTAAGATTTTTTTTTCTGGAAAATATTCATCCATTCTTCCACATCTTCTGACTAGTCCATAGGGGACACGGATGTCAACTTCCTCACTTGCATCTGTGTACCAAAATTAGGATCAAGACCCTTCTGTAAGTAAAGTTATCAGATAGATGCATGCAAAATGGAATATGTAAATTAAAAATTGAACATCTGTAAGGTAATCATCTGGTGAAGGTCAGTATGCCTCCCCAGGAAAATAGAAGAGTTTCAGTTAAATTATTCTGAGCTACAGTAATTTACACAGAAATGGGCTCTTGGGTGTCCATGTATGTGTGTACATATAAGTAGACACAAACATTACAATCCCAGTTCTAGCAAAGTGAATATGCAGATCTTGTCTTATTACTCACTGTTATGTTAATAAAACCAGAATAAAGAAAGATAAGTCACATTGCATTTTCTACGCTGCCTAAAGTATATTTAATTACATCCCAGCATGGAGTACCATTGAATCCTGGTTTGGAAGGAATACCCACCTTTCCAAACTCTTATCTCTCAATTCCTCTTCACACAAGGAGTACAGTATAAGGCACAATTTGTCAGTCTATGGGCAAAGAGCTCTTGTACAAAGAAATCTTCCACAAGTCTGTTCAGTAGCATGAAGAATCAACACTGAAGACTTCTTTTGCATGGAACATTAACGGCTTGACTTGATATCACCTTCTGTTTAAAAGACTGTAAATCATGATATATTTACTGTTGGTAAGAAGCAAGTATTAGGGTATTTTTTTAGGCACTTCACCCTGTGTGTACCATATGTAAAGAAAGCAACCTTAGGTGCAACTTAGCCTGCATATTTCACATCTAGTCCCATATTTTTTTAATACAGGATGGTCTGGCATATTTTTCTTCAACTATATGAAATTTCATGTTATGACTTGCCAAGTTGCTTTAAAGGGATTTAAGAAGACAGCTCATAACATCTTCAGAGGCTGAAAACCCGTTATGTCTGTAGGATGGAAGGAAAGAGAGTCTGAAAACCATTTTCTGGAAGTGGCTAATGGCTGAGAGCAGGAGGAGAACCTGAGAACAATTTCAATGATATTTACAAGAATGCATTTTTCATTTAGCTCTTGGAAGAGACTCTCACACGGGTGAAATGTGTCTCGGCAATTTTTCAGTAAAATGCAATTTGAGTTTGAAGCACTCTGAATTAACATTTCCAGAGTCTCAGTTTTGTCCTGATGAGGAAGGTTTCATTTCAGTAACTGTAGACCTGATTCTCTGCTTCCTTTCTTAAACCACTAATGTCACTGACTCAGCGTCTGCACCCCCAAAGAGACATAAAAATCAGTTCCTGAATGTCAATACTAGGGTAGCTGTCACCAGAACAGCAGGCTACCAGACAATGGGGGAAAACAGTGGACTTCTGTCATCTACATATGGGAAAGGACAGAGGCAAAAGCAGAGATGAGACAATCACACCTTAGACACAGACTTTTACTGTGTGATCCCTCACTGTGGCCTATGGCATTTTGCTCAATTTCAGGTTATTCTCCAAAGGTGGCTGAAGTTTGTGGCTGAACAATCTCTGCCAGCTGGCCGGATGAGTTCCCCACTGAACAGGCTGTACTAAGTAACAACCAGAAACAACAACTAATGAAGCTGGTGTGCACACTGGGTTGGAGGAAATCCGGAAGCATTTAAATGCTGACAGAAAGGAAAACCTTAAAAAAATCCTGCTCACAAAGATGATAAATCTCTTCAGAAAGTGCATGATGGCTGGTGGTACATCTACTACCCCTGTTTACACATTTTCTTGTGAAACAGCTGCTTTACAGCCACAGAGAGGATGTTGTCCAGAACCTGCCACACCTTACTTTCCAAGGAATCCATATGGCAGTTTTAGTGACTGAGCCCCATTTCTGGTCAAATATAACTTCTGTTGAGTTCTAATGCTCAAATACTAAGGAAGGACATAGCTCCCTGTTCATAGCGATTTTGAGGAACTCTTCTGAACAACATAGCCTGTTGATGTACATTGATGACAGAGTTTTCTACATAAACTCATGGCTATGTTTTACACACATCTATGCAAAATAAATTTCCATTTTTTTTTTCTTAAGTAGAAAGAAATAAAATTTAACCCTTGTGCAATAAAAGAACACCTAATAAAAGTATAGTTTCTACTCAGAGAGAACGGCATTTAAGTTAGATTTCTTTTTGGTTCCAAGCCCAAGAAAGAACAATTACAAAGACTCCCTGAAAGACACGGTATGTTTTAATTTCCATATAACTATCCTTGTCAAACTGAAAATTATTTTGCACTATCACTGAAAATGAGAGCAGGCTGTCTAAACCTCAGGCCTTTAAGAAAAAAATAACCATGCAGTGGAAAGGACGTAGAGGTAAAAATGCTATATTGGATAACACATTTACATAAGACATTTAAAATACTGTCATTTAGGATAAAGACAATCTTTGTTAAAAAAGAAGAAAAAATGCCTCTGAATGTTACTGTGCTACTACATAGACATTTGGTGCAGAAAAGTACTATTAGTCTTAGTCAAGCACCACTAGTAAATACATCATTACATGGAACACTGCAATTACACAGAACAGTGCCTTCCACAAAACTCATTTTAGACTGGTCAATTCTAGTAATTTATGGTTGTCATCACCATAAGCAAATGAGATGAAGAACTCACTTCGTGATTGCTAACTGAACAAAGACACAAGAGTATAGGAAGTAATGGCCTGGAACAATATTTTATTTATTTTTTCCTCATTTATAAAATGGACCTGCTAGTATGTCTGAAAAAACATAAAAATGGAATAACACAGTGCATTGACTACCCAATGTTGGCAAATGCTATGTTATAAAAGAATTCTATAACTGTCTATACATCTCCAAGTGGTTAACTGATAAAATGCCAATAGAAAGCGCTAGGAATATGTAGCAGATTTTCTGGGTTTTGTAAAATCAATAAAACTCCTGATTGCATACTGCAAATGGGTTCCTCTTTGCAATCCTTGACCTGGAACTCTTCTCATGCTCTGTATAGAAATGAACGGTTTGACCAAGCTGATCCACAGATTACACTTAGAAAAGGCCTCCTATAGGATTTGGAAAGGTCAACAGCTCAATTTCTAATCAATGCATTGCTTAAAAGCAGAAAGTCTTTAAAGCTTGTTGAGATAGTGAGATGTAGGGAGTTACACAAATAGCAAAGATTTAATTTGTAATTATTAAGATTGCTCATAGAATAAAGGAGGATGAAGGTGAGAAAATTTTACTTGATAAGACTCCCATGTGAGTATCACTTCCCTGGGACTGAAATCTTTCCAGGAGGAATGTGGACAAGCATACCTATTTAGAACCACGTGATCAACACTGCAGAGCTGGTTAGAGAAGAAGGAAAGAAAAATATTGCATCTTTCAGCTAAAACTCCAGAGGGAATTTCATAGATCGGATTTGGAAAAAGCCAGTTTTTGACTAATTCTACAATACTTTTGAAAACTTCTTCCCACTAGATGCCCAGCTTAGAGACCTAGCTGAATAATTCACAAATGTATTTCTGACTATGTTCTTCAATGTGTTCCATGACATTTTAAGTAAAATGTGCAAGGAATGCATTTGTCCGGTTCTCAGATAATTCAAGTAATTGGGATTTGGCCAGGACATAGGGACTAACAAAGTTACTCTTACAAAAAAAGTCATGAGATTTTTTTAATAACCCAAGAATTATCATACATCTTCCACTCTGCTTTCTGGACTCATGGAGGAAGGTTAATTGGGTGCAGACAGAGAGAACATGGTCTAGTGAATGAGCAGAAGTACTGTCTGTGGTTAATTTGTGGTAACCTCCATCCAAGCTGCAGTACAACTACCTTAAAGTGAAAGAGCTGGTGAGATCTCAGCGTGACGTGTCATCAAGGAAGATGGGGCAGGATAGGCAATATGAAATGTGGAAAGTAGGCATGTCTGCACACTCTCACTCCCTGCTTCCTTGAAAGAATTTCATACATTTAAAGATATCAAGCACTGAGAGCTTAGGAAATACTAGAATTAGTGGTTTCTGTTCAACACTTGTCCTTATTTACCCTTCCCCCTCGAGCATTAGAATAGTTTTTAATGACTTGAGTGCATATGATTTTTTCCATATGCCTCCTATCTCATTCAGTGCATGCATTAAATAGTGCTTGATATTCTGTTTTCTTCTTGCTCAATATATTGTGCACACTTCAGTAGAGAAGCTCTCTCCTGAATATAATAGATACACTCCTGCACTGTTCTGTGGTACACACAGAACCATCAGGTGATCTGGAAATTTTATTTATATATTTTCTTGACTTGTAAGGTGAGGGGATAGGTATCAACACATTTTACAGGTACGGCACTAAGGCAAATTGAGATTAAAGCTAAGAGTACTCATTAGTTTTAAGCTCTCATTTTGTGATGCCCTAGGACTGACTTTTCAGCACAGGAACATTTGTACAGTGGCTAATATACTCTGAGAAGTGCTCTCCTAAGTTCAGCTGTGCCTGGCATTGCCCATAGTTCTCCAAATTAGAACCGTGCTGCTCTCAGGCTAGGCACCAATGTACCAAGAAACCCACAATTACTATGCAAAGTCTGTTTTATGTGACTTGCTCACTAAAGCATAGGAAGCATCAAGAACTAAGGAAAGAATCCTATTTCCTTGGACCAGAGTCAGCTATAAGAGTATTCTATCTCCTTCAGCAGTGCCCTGCCCGATGTACTGCACACCTCAGCTTTCACAGTGATGGAAGCAGCAGTGTACACACAGCAGTTGTCTTAATCACACTTAATACTCCATTTGAGTAAATGGCAACACAAAGTAACACTCCCTTATGACAGTCCAAGAGCATCTCCTTCCAAAGATCGTGAACTTAGCAGGGCTAGTTTGACAAAAGCTACAAAACTGTTTTTCATTAAAAATAGAAAATAAAAATAATTTGAACAAAATATTCTAAATCTTGTAATAAATGTAATTAATATAGGACCTGATTATTTTACTTAGTTCACAGTGCGTAGAAGAGCAGACCAAAGTGGCAGCCATCTGCACTAAACAAAGGATGTTTGATTCATGCATCTATTTTGACATATATCTTTAGCTTCCAAGTACTATCACCAATATATGCAGAAGCAAGCCTTATCCAGGTGGATTCATTAGTTCAGAGCATCTGAACTGACATATTCACTCCCAAATTTATGATGATTTCAAGCAGTTGCAGTTTACCACTCACTTCCAGAAATTTCACTATTTAAAAAGCAGGAATTTTTTTGAACTTTCCAGTATAAACTCAGTGTAACATCAAAGTTATCTTTTTCCATTTCAAGTAACTTAGTGCAGTTGAAGGCTGCTGCCAGTCCAGCTCCCTGTGTCTCACAAAGCATTAACAGGACTATTTCCTGAGCGTCATACTTCCTTAGTCTTAACAGCGTAAATCAAATTATAAGCTCAAGAATCACAATCACAGCTTTGGTACTGCAGCCTAGCTAATTTTCTGCAATATCTGAGAACATTGTGTTTTACCTAAATACACTGGTAGCTTATTGGACTTATCAGGTAAATGAGCTTCTTTTACCCTATGAGATGAGTATTGCTCTGGATGAAAATCAATATCAAGCCTTGTATAGTCAACAGCAAAGATACCAGGGTATTGCTCTTTTTCTGCTGCAGCATTTTATTATGAAATCAATGCAACAGCTTTCACAGCTAACGGACTGTGCTGGTGAGCATTGCTCTGTTCCTGTAAAGACCTGTGCATAAGGCACTGCAAATAGGGCTGAGGAGAGCAGGTGAGGTTTGTCAAAGGCAACTCTTGTTTCAATCAACATCATTGTATTCCTGTGCTGAAGCTGAAGGCTGAAGTTCTGATTAATTCATTCTTCTTTCACCATAAACAATTTCTTTTTACCCTGAAGGTCCATGCAATCTAGAAAACCAATAGCCCTTGGCAGTACTAGTTGTTCTTATGTGGTCACTAAATATGCAAGATGGCTTTGACTTGGGACTTCCCCCGAATTTTCAGATCTGTCTGGACTCTGCACAATAAGTGAGCAAAAGCACATAATTTCAGCAAGTCAATAGCTGACATATGTACAGTGATGGACAGTTCTGTTCTCTGATCTGTTTTTTGGTCTCTGCACAGCCAAACAAATAACTTAAGTGGGAGTTTTCCCTGTGTAATGAATTTAGGAAGCCTTCCAAAACAGTAACAGGATGTGTAGGTAGCAACATTGCAATAAACAGCCAACTTTTCTTTTTCCCCAACTATTTATTTCCCCAACTGGAAGGACACAGATGTGACCGAGCAACAGGATTTGGATCCAGGTTTGAGTTTCAAATCACCAATAGAATTAAGATATTCTGATATAGTTTATTTCTGACCTCTGTTCCCCAAAAAGCCAGATTCAGACATTACATACAGAGACTGAAGGATAGCTACCACAGTTTCCTCCAAGTCTTAGAAGCATTTAAAAAACTTTTTCATATGAATTTTAATTATTCACAACAAGACACATGAAGATAGATCCCTGTTCTGCATGACAGGCATGTTTAGAATTTGTAAAGAAAAAATACAGATGTGTAGCTAAACCTTTCCTGAGTTGCAATCATATTTTGTTAGTGTTTACCATTTCCCAGATTACTGTTTTTTTTCCTGGGTTTTGTTCTCTTTGGTTTGCCACTGAAAAAATATTATGCAGTGAAATGGTTTATTAATCCTGAAAATGACTTCTTGAGGAGAATAAATCAGGGAAAATGCTGTTTACTAGATGGACAATCAGAAGTGACATACATTGGGCTTGAGGGAGAGTATAGGACAGAACTGTAGTCTCCTTCATCCTAAGCGAGGACCATAATTACAGGCTTTTGGCTAAAATCAGTACTTTTTTCTCTAGGACTCCTGTGAATCCAGCTTGTTTTCCCACACGCTTTTATGGTAAACACAAGAAAGCAGATGCTCCATTATCAGTTGAAATATATTTTCCTTCAGCTGGAAATGAATGGAACCAAGAACTCCATTTGAGTGAGAAGATCTGAAATGCCTATCTGTCATATTGATCTGCCTGGTGTTTGGTTTTGATCTGAACAACAACAAGAAAAAAATATCCATTGTTACATTGCCTTAGTGAACAAGAATTCAATCTAACTGAGGAAATTTTTACTTTGTTTAATGCCACAGAATCTATGGTGGTACCTGTGATTTAAGGTAAGGATAATGGTCTACACTAACCATGTCAAGCTAGTGCTTTTGTGCTAATAAATGAGGTTAAGAGGCAGAAGTAGAGAGCCCTGTTAATGTAGGTATCTGATCCCAGCCCCAGGTGAAGCTATTAGTGCTGAGAAGACCCCCGGGCTATATTTGGAAACTCATCTGCATGTACTCTTCAACTAATACCTTCCTTTCCCCATGATAAACTTGGTAAGGTATTCCACAGTACGTGACAAGCTTGTGCACACCAGCCCTTCATGGGATGGCTGCTTAAAGCAAGAATTTGACTGTTTGGAACTAAAGCTTTTCACCCAAACTGCATGACTCTGTCCATTTACATCATGAAACGCTACAGTCAATCTAAGAACACGTTATCTTACCCATCGAGCAGTCTTCTGTTAAGTATACTATGAACTAGTTGGTAATATATTTCAAATAATGATGCTGTAAATAGAATTGGCCTTGATTTTACAGTCCTGAGGAACACCTGAAATCTCTCTGAGGTCAACGCTCTGTACAAATAGTGATTTCAGTGTGACTTACGGAAATATAACCTCATATGAGCTCTGTTTAGCAGACAGATTGGAATATTTGGGACCTGCATGCTTTGGGGTTCAGCTGCCAAAACACAAATGACAGTGAGGAGTGTGGCAAGTGCTAACAAGGAGTTTAGGAAGGAAGGATCCTTTTATCTTCCCCAGTTGCATATTCTTGGGACAGCTGGGGAAACCATTAATATGCTGTCTAGACATTTATATAGAAGCTGATTTAGTTTGTACGATGGTAAGTTATGTAAATGACTAATTACCCTGTATCTTACATAAGCCATCTTTGACTGCCATATATTTTATTGAGATGAGCATATTAAGAGGCATGAACTCTACACGGTAAATCCTGAAAAGTCCCATATAACTTAGTTTTCATAGATAAGAAATGCAAAACAGTCTTTCTAGTGTACCATGATTTTCTTCACTAAGTAAATCCATTAGAGAAAGAAAGCTTTCTAATGCAATGACAGGGACAACAGTCTACTCATCTGTGTGTGGGACTGGGACTCAGAACGTATTCTTCCAGCTGCCACCGGGCAGTTCTCTTTATCAGATCTAATCCGCTGATCTTTTATCAAGCCATGTGAGAGACATCTTAATCATAAAGGGAGGGATACATCCTACCTAATGTCAGCTGTCTGCCGGTAGGTAGATGGTAGTATCCTCAAGGCCATGCTTACAGTCTGAGGAGGGGGGCACCTCTTTGAGACACATGTTGTGGGATTGGGTCCATGACTCTCCAGAGCATTCCGTCTCCTGCTGCTGACTATCAAGAGACCACAGACATCTAGCTTAGATCTTTTTTTTAGCTTTCTGAAGTGGAGCGGGATGAATCCCATATTTCTTTCACAGAATACTAATGACAGAGATGAACCAAGGGTTTAAAATTTGGATCTGGAGACTAAGTTTTTCCCCAGATCATGGCTATGTGATGCCTTTGATTTTGTTCAATCCATTACAGAGAGAGGATCTCACAGGTATTTAGACTGGTACTAAGCTCAGTCTGGACAAACAGAAGAAAATGTCCTTGTGACATACAAAATGCCGAGTTGATATGACTGGCTGATTCTGAAAGCGGCTGATAACATAAGACAGCAAACACAAGGTTTGCGACTTTGCTGTTCCAATAGCTGGTGAGCACAAAACCTGACATGAGAACAATGCTATCAACCTGCAAACAACGATTTTCCTTATTGCCAGCAGGAGGTATTCCAGACTGGATACCTCATATTTATCTGACACTTTGCAACACAGTTTTGTCTCCAAATAGACTCTAATAATAATAATATGAAGGACTTCAGACAGTTGCCTAGATCACGTTGGATAACTCAAAGTCAGCAGAGATAATGAGGGAATGATTGGGTGAGAACACAAAAAATGTTTAGGTTAAACCTTAGATACGATTTTCGACAGGAACTTGTTCAAATCACATTCTCATCTGGCCTTCTGTAAACAGCCTCCTACTTGAACTTTGTTGTGCCCTTGAAACCAAACAGGTTGAAAGCTTTTTTAAAATGCAAAGAATCGATAGCACTCAGAGATGCTGTGGTTAAGATGGAAAGCAGCACAGGGCACACACTGTTACATCACCAGCCTGAATTGTTAAATCCTCATTAGTACATACACAAAAACATAAGGTTGCATTCTATAATATTGGTTAGGCTAAATATCGACATCAGTTTTTATTAATCCCAAATAGAAAGCTCTGTGTATTAAAGAAAAGTAAATGCGTGCTTTTTACTAAAATATATTTGGGAGTATGCTAACCAGCTTCAGTAAAATTAGAGATTGACCTCAATATGAGTCAAACCATCTCCACAAAATGTTCTTTTCTTATATTTTCCATTTTCCATTCCTGTAAATCAAGTTAATCCAAATATAAATAGTGTAAAATATAATGAATAACTGCTGTGAGGTCAGAAGTGGGTCAAAGATGGATAAAGAAGAATTAATCTGAAGACCAAAGGCCATCGTATTTCAGATACGCAGGTTTAAAGGTGGAGGAACTCTATAAATTCTAAATGAAATTTGGCAAGCTGAGCCTGGCATGCCTGACATCCTTTTCTGGCTGTCACAGTCTGAATTCAGTTTGCTGCTACACGTGTCCACCTGTGTGAGAAACACTACTGAAGTGAAACCACAACATGCTATATGGGAATTGATTTATTGTCATCATCCACAAAAAATGTATTAACGAATTTAATGAATTAGTTTGATTCAGGTTCATTGATTTCCCTTAGTTTTCTGGGCTAGGTAGCAGTCTCACTTTATTATAACATGTCAAAAAAGTATATCCAAATACCACATACCTATACAACAATTGGTGTCATCTAATATTCTCCAGTTCTGAATAACTAGGACACCTATTTTTAATATATGACAAGATATACAACTGCTATTACACATACAGTATCAGGAATTCCTAATATGATTCATCTACAAAGTGCAGTTGTAAATACCTGCTGATGAAATGTAGAAAACAGAAATTTGATTAAACCTTGTCAGAGGTCAGAGTCCTTTTTTTTTTTTTTTCACAAACTTACTGTTTTTTCACAGTATTGGCTGCCTTACTAAACGTCACAGATCTTCTGCTCAATTTGTTGTTTTAATTTTCTTCCCATTTAGATATTCAGTATTAGGACAGTAATAGCAAATACAGTGAAAGTACAAGGGTGCTGGAACACTGCTTACAGGGTCTGTGCAGGGGACGAGCCACAGCAAGGTATTTTACTCTAAGCCAATTGCTGCAGATAGATCCTAAGAAAGAACATAAAGCGAAAACTGGTAAAAGGCTAAAAATCCATTCTGATGCTCCAGTACACGTCCAAATATCTGTACTTTAATGACTTCAATTATGGAGGAAATGAGTGCATTAGAGATAATGCTGCCCTAGCTAATACAGCCTCTTCTTTCTCAAAAAGGCATTCAATTGACTTTCAGGACTCTGAGATTTTTTGCAAGAGTTGATGTACTGTACTTTACCTCACAAATCACTGTAGTGGATGAGATCTTCTACATCCTCTAATAAGCAGCTACGTTAAGGTTTGTGACTATCACAAGAAAATTTCACAAACTTACCTGCTTTTCAGCCTCCCCTTGCTGTGTAGCAGGCTGAACTGCAGTCACATTTAAGGCCGTATCTGGAGAAAGCTATTTCTTCTGCTTGATTTTAAACCCCTGGTTTTAGTGGCTTAGCCATCTGTCTAAATTTATTGGTAACGGATGACAATAATCGGCCCTGAAAATGAAGCTCCAGATGAATGGACTTCAGCACACAAGTACTGGAACTTCATGTGACAGAAGGATTACTTCAGAGCTGTGGCCTGACATTATTCCTTGGCTGGGGCAGTGCTGTCAGGCATCTCTATAATCCCCTATTCGTCAAGAACACTCTTCCTTTTTGCAGCTGAGACGATCCTGTCCATTTGGAAGGGCCTTCTAGCACTGAAAGAGAGTAGCCATGGGTAAAGCACAGGGTGCTGCTGTTTGGCCAGAAGGTGAAGATCTGGTGGTTTTGTGCTAGAATATGTCCAACAGGGAAGGTGCCTGCCAGACTCTTCCCAGGGACATTTATTAGCTTCTCAGGAAAGTACTATCAGGCACAACACGTCTCTAAGGCACAACATGTCTCTAAACTGGCTTCAGGTCTACTGCTGGCTCCTTTCTAGGCAGTGTGGAGGATGAGCAAGAATGTTTTGGTATACCTGCTCCAAAGTGCGTAGCCAGCCCAGTCTCTGTGGGAATGAGATTCCTCTGTCCAAGCTGTGAGAAGAAGGAACCAGGATTTTGTCTGCAATTTGATATGTTTCAGGACTGGATCCTCAGCTGGTAAAAATCAACAATAACCAAGCTGATATTTTTTGGTCAATGTGCACTACTTGAGTGATCCATTAAATTTTCCAGTGTTGAACTATCTGAAGTAAAAGAATTAAAGTATTTTTCATCTTGGTGTCTCAGCTAAATTTCAGAATGATCTGAAAGATCATGACAACTCAATGTCAGAGTTCTGACAAAGTCATAGAGAAACTTCTCTTTAATCATTAGGTGACAGGCATAAGAGCAAGTGTCATTTTGAAAGTGAAGATGAACATAAAAACTATAAAACCAGTTCTGAGAATTGATATAGTGCCACAGAATATTTCTCCTGAATTCCTATTTAGGAATTAGGGTTTGCCACGGTGAGTGAGCCCAGGTGCACTGGCTGACGTCCATTTGAGTAATCGCATTCAGCTCAATATGAGGTTCTCTTTTCAGAGGAGCAACATATTCTCTCTTCATCCTGACACCTTGTACAGTGGTGGGTCCTATTATTGCAAAGCTGCCTCAGAGACAGCTGAACTTTATTGATAGCTGAAACAATCCTTGTACCTGCAGTTCATATTCTCCTTCAGACTCTGCTCTGCTTCACAGAACAGATTTGCATATTGCGTGTCTTGTGTAAAAGTGCTTACCCTCTTTTGCAAACAGCTTTGAGAGGCACAGAAGAGCAAGTGCGTCACCTGGGTGACAGCTAGCCCTTCCACAACTGTAAGGAACGAGAAAGCATAAGGGGGGAGGAAAAGAGCTCAAGAGCATAATAGCCAGCTCCTGTGTCCAGAGACACCACTACAACACCCCTTGGTAAGCCTGCCCGAAAAAGCAGAGAATAGCTCACATCTGCCCCAGCCATCAGTCAGTGAGATGTGCACAGAACTTTAAAATACATTATTTTTCCTGAAGATGACAAATTTCCATCAGTCCTTTTTCATGTCTAATACCGAACCTGGAGTAAGTACAAGGCAGCATCTTTATTACTTGACCTACCCCTGCATTAAGCAAACTGTGTCACCACTAAGTACTGGCTAATACACCTAACTTATGTGTGAGTACACACACAGACCTCACCTGAGGAAAGTCAAAGGGTAAGACAAGAGTATGATACAAATATAATTTTACCATTCATCACTGGGTTTTTTTTTTTAAGTCTTTGATTTGTCATCCTCCTTCCCTTTTTCCTTCATTAGCTAGAGCCTTCTGTCTCTATGCCATAATTTCTTAACTTGGTTTCACTACCAAGAGAGGTTTGCTTCTAAATCCATTAAGTGTCTTAAGATGTTTAGCCACAAGGTGTAGGAAAGGGCACTTTGTTTTGCCATGGAAGCGGCAGCATTCTGCACCAGTGTCAGATGCCATGCCATGTAAAACAATGGGCATGCCTCCATCCTCTTCTTTAAATCAGTGTCTTCCACTTTTTCTTTCTTTTTTCTTTTATCTTAATTCATGTCTGAACCTGGTTCAACAACTTTTAAATGATACCAAGGCAGAGCCAAATTCTATTCTGGTACATGACTGGCTGCTAGTAATCGTGACATAATTAATTTAAACTTCATTAAGCGTTTACTAGACAAGCTGTTATTACCCATGATGCCATCACGGGGCAACAAAAGCTTTTTATGAGGAAAAGTTGTTCCTACACAAAAAACATTAACAGATACATTTATTTTTTTATGATTCAACATATGTGAGGTAAAAATAAACCCAACAGTGAACTTGCCAAATGGAAAAGGACCAAGTCGGTTAGAGGGGAAAAATTATTTTCAAACTTCAGAAAAGATTTTACAATTAACAAAGAAATGTGAAATGAAATTTAATAAAACAGAAAAACACACAATCGTCCCCTTTTATCATCACTGTTTATTCCTCCTAATAGTCCTGTTTACTCCTTTTCTTCTTCTTTTGATCTGACTCGATTGAGTTGCCACCCCTTTCTCTGGTTTTCATTGTAATCTCACACTTGGCCAAAGAACAGAGGAACTGAAAAAAGCTGTTGATATGTAAATAACAGCTTTGAAGATAGAAGTACCAGATTGTTCTTAAAAAGAAAAAATGCAATTGCCTTTTTTTTTTTGACCAGATTAAAAAAAAATCCTGATGTATAATTCAAATGGTGCCTGAAATAAAAGATTCCATTATCTTTGAAGAATAATCATTTCAGTCAAACCAGGTATTTCCAGAGCACTGTGGAAATTGTATCAAGAGTGCAAAATGTTACATTCTAAATGTTGTTGACAAAATTGCTTATTTCAACCCTATTTCAGTTTCCATGTATTTCATTATGAATACCTTTTGATAGGACATTTTAAGAAACAGGATGGTTTTCCCATACATAAAACTAACTGAAGGCCAGATTTGGATGCCTTGGCTCCTGCTAGGTGGTATCTGAATCACAGAGTCACAGAGTGGGAAGGTACCTCTGGAGGTGACCTGGTTCAACCCTCCTGCTCAAGCAGGGTCACCTAGAGCTGGCTGCCCAGCACCATGTCCAGGTGGCTTTTGAGTATCTCCAGGGAAGGAGACTCCACAGCCTCCCTGGGCAGCCCATGCCAGTGCTCTGTCACCTTCACAGTGAAAAAGTGTTTCCTTTTGTTCAGACGGTACCTCCTGTGTTTCAGCTTATGCCCATGCACGGTTCCTGTGATCTCAAAGAGACTTTTCCCCGGATCACAGAATTTATGATACATAGCCTCCAAAACTCACTGAAGTCAGTGGCCAGCAACTTCTACATTTCTGGGCTTTGAACAGGACCCTGTATAACTAGAAGTATGAAATTATGTGCATTCTCCTGCACCTGCTAGTCTAGTGTGCATTATTAAGGCCATATTTCTGTTTGAAATCTGTCCATAGAATGATTTACATGGATGGCTGCTTTCACTTTTTAGTGAGATACCCTAATGCTTCAGTCCAAACATGCAGTTGGTGGTGTGCAGATAATACACAGATTATGAGTTGCACTTGCACAAATGTCATAGAACAAGCCTTAACAATGAAAGGGGCTTAATGCAAAGCAGTCTTAAAAGGGAGGAATTGCTTCTGATGCATTCCAGCTCCAGATCTTGCCCCAGAATACCCAGCTTTCCTGTGAAAGCTATCACCTCTGGTAGAGGAATATGTTTACAGATAAGAAGCAGCCATTTGCAATTTTCTCATCTACACTGAACAAAGAGAATGCTTGTGTCATTTCAGCATCAAGACCACTTCAGTTTAATGCTGTTGCCTCAATACTGAATACTGCGGTTTGGGGAGTATTCATGATGCCTAACCACAGGGACCTAAATATGATCCGAAGTCATAGCTGCCAATCCTTCCACTCTGAAGGGGAGGGCACCACTTTTGCTAATATTGACTGCCTGAGCTCTTTGCACTAGGATTTACAGTTTTCTGGATGTTAAGCAGGCCAGGTTGTTGGACATGACAGGCAAATAGCTGATCCAGATGCATGGATCAACTGCAGTAAGACTAGAGAGGCTTGGATGTATCAAAGTTGGTTTAAATACACAATACATAGCACTTACCATTCTTAGACCAGCTCATCTTCTTGTGTAGCCAAGGGACAACGCTCTTGAGGGGGTCATGAAGAGCAGGACTGCTCCTCTTCCCACTGATGAACAGTGAGCCTTGGATATCAAACCTAGCTGGGAACCTATCTACTTTAGGGTCTTTTTTTTCTGAGATTGCAAATGTTCCCATGCTCCTATGTCTGTGGCTCCAAGGGTAAAAATGAGCTTCTACTTTATTTTCTTAACTTGTCAGGCTCAACCTGGCAGCCAGATACTCCCACACTACCCCATGCTCCTCCTCTACCATAACCATTAGTGTTTGCTTTCTTGCCAGCTCTCTGATTCAGTCTCTCTGTTTCTTTCTTATGAGTCTTTCTAATTCACCACATCTTTTTGTGAAAAACTGCACTCCTTCTGTTTCTGATCCTGTATCTTCTTCATCTACTTGTAGTAAAAGACAATGAAGATATCTGATGTTCCTATTAAAAACAGAATTGTGAAAAAAACCTTATATGGCTTACCATGACAATGCTATAGTCTCGTGTTGCTGATATAGTCACTAAGAACAAGAAAAAATCAGACTTTAAGCAGTGTAGAACTTGTCTTTTCTACATTCACATCTTAGAAACAAATCTAGTTAAACAGCCTACGTGCCAGGTCAGAGAAGGTAATGTTAAGTCCCTGTTAATTCCGAATTGGTGCCAACTTCATCTGGCAATGTGAGCTATTTATTTTTGTTTACAATTTGTCTATCAGGCATCTTGACTGTTTATTATGGTAATGCTCACCCATTGTTTATCATGATGCAGAACTGTAACCCTTTGGAATGCAGAAGTCTGCATCACTTTGCCGGTTCATCACTTTGCCAGTTTTCAGAATACAGGCAGAATCAGTAACAGATCAAATTGTCTCTATCAAAATGCCTTGAAGAAGAGGCAAACTGTGCTAAGCAGAGGCCAGTACTTAATTTGTGAACTACTTGACCTTTGCCTGAGATCCTCCTGAACTTCCCCACAGTTTTCTCCAAAAGATGAAAATTTAACCGCTTCTGAACATGGGGAAGGAGTTCCTGATACACACTTTCACACACTAAGACACCTTACACAGCTCTTAGACAGCAGACGGCTGCAATAGAGAATGTATTCACTTCCACTCATTCACTACTGGGTAGAAAGATTTAAAAACAGGACACTGTTCAGTTTGGGTAATTCAAATAAATAATTTCTGAATCATATTAATTTTTTTTTTATAAGTAGAATCAATAGTGCTCTCCCAGAAGCCACCAAGTTTTTTTCCTTCTTTTACAGGAACTGAAGTGTTTTCCCTCTGGCTTGTCTAAAGCAGGTCTTGTGCTAGCACTGGCATCCAAGACAGTTGTGCCTCTTTCAAGCAATATGGACGTTTACATTTCACTGTGGACTTATTTGGCCCTCTGTGTCCATCTACTGAAGCAACTCAGAAGGAACTCCATCACAACGCAGGAGACAAGCACAAGGTGGAAACTACCATGCGCATATTCTGCAGGAGGCTGTTTGAACCAGAGCATCAGATTACACTTTTGTCTGAAGTTGCTGCAAAACTACATGCTCAAGTGCCAGGCTGAATCAGTGCCTTAAACGAATTCTCCATCTGAAGTAAGTCGGCAACTCCCTAGTGGGGTGTTGGGTTTTCTCATCTTGTCCTTGTGCTATAAGAATGCCCTTGACCACTACTAAGCAGTTTAGAAAGGAGGAAACCACTTCTCACAGTGTTCATTTGACTGAAACCAGAATTAAATGCTATTCTTCTCATCTCTTAACCCCCCCATTGTGTCCAGCTCCAGGATAAGAATAAAAAGTCTGAAGTCTATGCTTTTCAGGGTAGATCACAATGAAAAAAAATGGGAGGTTTGAGAAACTTCAACTTGTTCACTTTCTTGCAGCATGAATTGATTTAAAAAAGACTTAAATCTCTGAACTCTAAACTCATCCACTCCTAGAACACACACACACACACACACACACACACACACACACACACACACACACATATATATATTTAATGGCATATAATAGCAATAATCCCGTTTACCTCTGAGTAGACTGGAAGATTAAAGCTTCTGCCAATCTCCTGAGCAAACAGTCAGGCTGCAGCATCATACATGCCCTCTGTATATTCCAAGGCAAACAAAGCTCGCTTTTAATTACAGCACAACTTGGACAAATACCTTAGGAGAGCCAGTTGTTAGTCACACGTTAGGTTGCCCCCAGAAACTACACAAATTAACCTAAAAAACTGGGGGGTAATTGAACAGAAACTATACCTTAGGCACAGACTATTTTTTCTGTCTGTGAATGCATAACACAAAAGAATCTCAATCCTGACGTGGCTTTCCATGCTGTTACGAGATAACATTTACTACTACTATGAATATCATTTTACCTGTATTTATTTTGATTCATCCCAAAGCTGTGTTATGGAGGCTGGGGTCTGTATTATCAACTGTTAGCACCATCGTGATGTTATCATGCAGAGTATACAGTAATTTGCATTGAAGGATCTCAAAATACTTATAAAATATTCATCAGAAACCTTTAAATGTTCTTAAACACTTATTTGCAACTGCACATCTGTGAGGTTTTTATCCTTAATTAGATGGATTTCCTAGTGTATCTATCATTTGTTAATTGAGATAAAAATGTGAGTGATTCTAAACAGTATATTTGTGCTTTGAACTTAATCTTTCACAAGAAATCCTTACAAGGATCAAAAATGTGACTTACTCATTTAATCTGATTCTAGTAAGTGAAAAAAAATGGGTGCAAGCCACTAGTGCCACTTAACATTTGAAGGGAGCCTTTTGTGAACCTTACTATTAAAATGGCCATGGTAGTAGGAAGCAACTATAATTTGGCTATGAATCATACAGCTATTCACAGGAAGGCTCTTAGCAAAGACAAAGGCCCCTCTGTCCATTAGAAACCCATGAATTGCCTTCAGATAAATGCAGTTTGTCCTTCGATGTAAAGCTACTCATCGCAACCCACCCAGCAGCCTCCATTGTTCAGCCTAATGAAAATGCACTCTGTAATGGAAAAGCTGTCTAATTCCATACAGCAGAGACTATTTTTTCAATTAATTGCTTTGTACTGAAAACTGTAAAAATCCCCAAAGCAAGCAGAAACAGATATTTTTTTGTACACAAAATTTAACCTTCATTTGCAAATGCCAGAACCTCCTTTTTCTTTAAAAATAAGTAAATAATAATGGCGTTCCATTTGTGTATATTTAGCAGAAAGGTAAATCTCAAAGAGCTTTCCTCTATACCATCTTTAAAAAGAATCTCTTCTTTCTGGGTTTTATGTATCTATGGAGGCTTTGAACAAAAAGAGGCAATTTCTTTGGCTGCTTTTATCTTCCTCCTGGCTCCTTTCAGTTTATATTTGTCTAATATTTGTTAATTGCTACTAAAGATGCTGTATCAGGTAATGCATTTAATTTACCTACTGAGCCTGAAACTCCAGGATGGAAAAGTGTATCTATGGATCTGCCACTGTAGATCAGCAACAGTAGCTTTGGGCTAGAGCTGCTAAAAATAACTTGCTCTGTGCTACAGCTCAGGTATGAGGGATTCAGACCATTCATAAGAACTGCAATTAAAAGCATCAAATGGAATGGAAATACCCTTCTCCATCACTCTGGCAATTTGTTTTTGATGAGTATATGCAGTGGTAGAGTTTTTATCTTGTTTTGCTTGGTTTGTTTTTCATGAAAGGCACAAAATATCTCTTTTGATTTCTTTTCTGGGAACCAGTATTTTTAGAGTTTAAACAGAAGTGGGCATCATTTTTATTCCAGACAGACAGCAGGAAAGAAGAAAAGATAATTTTTCAAGGCCAAACAATGTTAGACTGTTGGCATTTTTTTTAACAAGGCAATCAAAACAGTAGCTCCCATAATAAATAAAACTCCTCTGGCATTTATATAAAATGTGGCCTCCTGCATACATTTAATTAGCATATTTTCCTTCACATAGTCTCTAGGGGCAAGGTTGATCTACTATTACTCTTACTAAAGCACACACGCTTGATAAGTAGTCCCACTGAAGTTGAAGAGATTGATCATGCAAGTAAATCTCTCATCAACTGAGCCTCATAAAAAATGCTACAGAGTGACAGTCAAATCAAGAGCTGAAACCCTGCCTGGCGATTTTTCCATAAAACTGGCCTTCAGGAAATCAAGCGCAGTCAAAAGCAGTAACTTGTATCACACACGCATGCGGTCCTGGAGCCGGGGACAGTGGCTCTGACAAGCTGAATGGTTGCACTTTGGCAGCTGAGGGTTTTCCTTGCCTTCCTTCCTTCTCAAAAAGCAATCCCGAAAGGCACATGGTTAACACAGCTGGAGAAGCCGCAGACCTGCAGCAGCGTTGGCTACTGACTTTTCAAAGAGAGGTGAACAGAGCCTGGCCGTTTTCCAGCATTCCCACAAGCAGAGGTTGCTCTTCTTGCACAACAGGCTGGGGAAGCTGCCAGCCAGGGACTGTGCCATGCTGCCAGGCTGGCAGGCCAAGAACCTCCCCGCAGCGTGGGCTATGCTCCACGGTTATGTGCTGGAAGAAGTGGCTTAAATCAGCTCCAGCCTTGCACAAGTTATTTGCCCCAGTGCTGAGTCTCTTCTTTACCCCTCTTCCCTGTGCTTTGGCCTTTCCCTGCCTATCACGAAGGGGACAGAGCACCTGGATGGTGGCAGCGGCTGTCGCTCTACTGTTTTCTTTCTCAGGGTATTCACTCTGTAGAGGGGGAAGGGATCTTCTCTGCTCCATGTTAAGCAGCAGCAGCACAGACACAGGCTCAACTGTGCCATTAATACCAATGATCTATGTAGGGATTAAGAGTGCCAATTAAAAAAACAATTGTTTTTTCTTTCTTCCAGTTAGAATGAACTGAACAACATCTTGCCCTCCCTGTCCTCCATTTTGTTCCGCCAAAGGAAAACAATTTTGTTATCAAACTGTTTTTGTGTCAGAACATCTCTTTAATCTGAAACAAAACATTTCATCTTGTGACAGACGTACAAGAAACAAAAGGGAATGAAGGACAAGCTGCACCTATATCGCTGCTTCTTTCTTCCAGAATTGCCAGCGATAGGGACACTTCTGGGACCTGAACCCCAGGCTCCAGCCCCAGCTCTGCCTGAAGGAGTTTCAATCCGCATCTCCTGTGAAACAAGCTAGCCACTGTGCTATGCCATTCTCTCGCTCTTGACAGCTGATGTTTTAGTATTTATAAAAATGTGTTTCAGAGCTGTAAATACCAAGGAATCACATATTAGGATTTTTTTTAAAACCCTGATTGTTAAGGCACTCTGTTGAGGTGAGAGAATTATAGTTCAAATCAATGCAGGCAGCACTGAACATAGCACTCCCATGTTTTGCTTGACAACATTAATCACT
Organism: Leptosomus discolor; assembly: GCF_034619465.1. NCBI lineage: Eukaryota > Metazoa > Chordata > Aves > Leptosomiformes > Leptosomidae > Leptosomus > Leptosomus discolor. The sequence continues at coordinate 47,518,638 of NC_141395.1, read as the reverse complement.
GGACACTGAAAAGGCAGAAGGGACATTATCTGTCCTTTTGTCAAGATATGTCTCCTCATCAACAGCCTAAACACGTTGGCAGCTGAAAGTACTTGGCAAATTTGATCCGAGTCCATGTAGATTTTGGGCTGTATGAAACCATGTTTTGGCAAATTTTCTATTTGTGGTACTTGTAAATTTAAATCCTGTTTAGCTATACTGTTGTGCAAGAACAATAATTTACAAGGAGTCATTCAAAAATAAGCATATTCATATTTTTGTGAAAACTGAACACATTTTGCATGTGAAATATTTCCTGCGTCAAATTCATTCTCACAGTGCTGTCTTCTACCTAAGTTTCTCCATACTAATCAGTACCAAGTATATTCAGTGTATTCAGACTGATATAAACAGGAAGATAGTGGTTTAGTACAACTACTAAATTATTCATGTGAAAACATATGTTGCACTAACACTGCCAAAGTGTTTATAAGCAATATGTCTGGGAAAAAAAAATAAAAAGAGGAGAGAGAATAACAAATTAAAACCAAAGCATCTTGTAAAATTATCATTAATAAATTTGGCACAAGATGCAGCGCGCTAATGAAAATTGCTGATTACACCAAAATAGGAGGCAATGTCCAAAGAACCTTCCACTTTCTGTGGACAACAAATGGCAATTACTCGTACTAATGTGTGGATTATTTGGAAGTGGATTTGTTGCTATAGTCAGACACCAGCTTCTTAAGAAATTAAGAGGACAGACTGTAATTGTGCTACCTGGGTAACTGATTTTGTTAGATTTCATAGCATAGTGGAATCTATGGTCAAAACTAAGCTTCCATCTAATACCATTATTAGAATTTTCAGCCTTTCACAGCCCAAGTGCTTAGAGTTGTGGTCTGCAATTAGGTCTAGACTCACAATAGTGAATAGGTTTGTTTGCTTCACAGGGCTGCTGTGCCCTGAGTGACTTGTGAACTTTGACTCCCCAAAGGCCACACCTCTGACTGCAACCTTATAGTCTCCAGCTGGGCTAAATGACAGAACAGTGCTACTGATTTGCTTTTGGATAATAATAATAATAATAACAAGAAGAAGAAGAAGAAGAAGAAGAAGTAGTAATTTGGTGAGGCAGGTTGGATGGGGCTTGGAGCAACCTGGTCTACTGGAAGGTGTCCCTGCCCATGGAAGGGGGGTTGGAACTAGACAGTCTCTAAGGTCCCTTCCAGCCCAAACCATTCTGTGATTCTAACTGTAATCAAAGAACTGAGCATTGTTAAAAAAACAGGGATTGAACAAAAGGGAATATGGCAAAGCTGAAAGTTATGTTCACAGGTTGTCTACCCAGCCAAATAAAACAAGGGGCAGGCTGAAGAGCCTGTGATTTATATAGGCAAGAAAGAGACAGTGGGCAGAAGCAGTGGCACTAAGCAATGAAATGACATATCCCAGCTTGCATCCTAAGCCAGGGGAAGCACCAAGAACACCGACCTATGCAGCATCAGGCCAGTGAGCTAGGATCTTAATGTGGCACCTCTTCTGGTGATCACATTGCTATTACAGGACAAGCTCTCTTGCAGATGGCACCACACAATCATGAGCTCCTGCTCAGGAACTCTTCTTAGGCATATCTCACATTAACTTCAAAAGCAAAGAACTCTATCATGTAGTCAGGGGTCACTGCTAAGAATATTTTCTGTTATTTCTAAACTCCTATCTGATCCATCTTTTTCAAGAACTTTTAAGGTCAGCAGAGAGCAACACGTGCAGCACACAGATTTAGTGGGCAGATTAGCTAAGTGACCTCAGAAAGGGAACAAAGTGTGCTGCTCTTTCAATCAACATCTTTTTAAATCTCTTAACTAACATTGAAATATTTGCGTTGACATGAGAGTTTTCTGCAAGAGTTTCCATGGTAATTCTTGGCCTCTCAACCGTGGGGACAAGTTCAGCTAGCTCCAGTGGGCAGGGTGGGTTTAAGAATATCTTCCCAGATAGCATCCAGACTATTTGCTGCACAGATCTCAGGAACAGCTGTGGTACAGATGTGGATGGGGAAGCGGGCGCTCAGCAGCCTTGGCAGGCTGTGAGCCACAGGGTGCCCTGTGGTGCTAAGGGCAAAGGGTGTGAAGGTTCCTTCCCAGTGGTAAATCTATCCCCAAATTGGATGCTGCCAAGATTAAATATGGGAGATGCAGGATGGTGTTCCTCCCAGATTATCACAAGCTCTGTCTGTAGCTGGAGTGCAGCTCTCGCTCAGCGCAGCAGCTGGCTGCTGGCTCCTGCTATGGGCTTGCAGACCATCCTCCGCTGGCCTCCTGGGACCTGGCAAAACCACTGCTCTTGGATGACCTTCTGCTACAGACAGCAGGAAGTTGTGAGGCCATGCGAGCAAAATCCTTTCTTCTAATTGGCGACTGCCTGTTGCTCCTACAACAAAAACTCTTGTCCACCTTTCTAACCAGCTGAACTACATCTACTAGTATCGGTCCTTGAAATACCTCTATTGTACAGCTATATGCAAATAACATTCAGTCACTGGTTTGTGCAACTAATCTGATTATATTTTACACACATTTTTAGCATTGCAGTGTTTTCCTTTTGTAATTGAGAAGAATTACAAATATATAAACAACATATCTATAAACATCATGCATGTAACAGTACTACAATGTAAATACTGAACTTATTTTTCAAAGTATTTTATATGCTATGTATGATATCATACACGAGTGGGACATCTATATACATGTATAAAGATGTACAAACCTGTGTACATCTATATAAGAAGACTACGGAACAGGCTATGAATGCAAAAATTCTTGTTTGCTTTAATAACAAAGCAAGCAAACACTTGGTTCAATAGCATCTATGATGCAGAGTGGCACAGGAAAAAGAATCCTCCATAATAAGTCTGTAAATGTTAATGATATGAACCATCTCTGCTGCACCATTGAGTGGTTTTATAGCAGCATGTCATCGTGACATACACCACCTTCAGATTTCATACTGAACTTGCTTATATGTCCATCTTGATCTTTCTTTTTTTATGCTATTGCTTTGAATAGAGTGAAAGAAACACAGAACAAAAGGCTGGAGTCAAGTTTGCACAAATATTGAGCGTGTGCTGCAGAAAGCATTTCCATTTTGCTGTCATCAAGGCTGCTGTCAGTTAGCACAAAAGCACATTGCAGGACACTTATGACATCCAGCCGAAGCAGGCTTTACACATGTGACCTTACAGCTCTGACAGGTTCAAACTGCAGTTCTGGGTGATGGGACACTCCTCTTTGTGCGGTTATTCCCACCCTCCACCTTTGGGCAGGATACTGAGAAGTGCCACGCAGTAGGAGAAGAGGCAGGAATTCACACCAGACCCACCTCCTTCCAAAGCAAAATCTGTCCCGACACGTTTACCAACATGAGCAGAACCACAGCATCATCAAATAGGAGATACTAATTGCGATGAGGCTAACAAACCATGCCACGCGGCTACAACTGCAAGAGAAACAAGCAGTACCCCCTTGGCTCCTCCGTCATCGCATGGGGCTACCCGATGCCTGTCCCCAGGGGCATGTGCTGATCATTCCGCCTGTCCCTGGGGAAGGTGCCCAGGATCCCCCGGGCTGCATGCAGGGGAGCACCCACCTGGCTCCCATGGACCGCAGAGATGTTTGGGGCTCTTGGGGAAAGATGATGCAGGGCAGGCCAAAACTGCTCCTCACATACCTGTGACTGATGAAACCAAAAGGGGTGGTTTCCAAAATCTTACCTTTCTGTGAGATTCTTCTTTCTAATCCCTTTAATTCTACTGGGAGTGGATGAGCTGTGATTTCTTGTGACCTTCACAGACTGTCTTGAATAATATATTTATCTGAGATTTAATCAAATATAGCAGCCAGCATGACTCTCTGGCTCCCTAACAACTTGCACTGGTTATTTTTTTTCATTCATGAGGTAAATAGTTTATTTGGGCTCTTTTCTTGAAACATAGGTAATTTTTCCTGTTACTGATCTCCAGCCATGAGCTACTGCTTATTAAATAAATATTGAGTCTTAAAGTCTTCTCTGAGACAAATCTCTTGCAGGCTTCAGCATGAGCTTTGTGTAACTCCTACAGAATTATTAATGTACTTGGAGATTGAGTTTTATCTCTGTTTCTAGCCTTCCTATTTAATTTAACTGCTTATATAACACAAAAATGAAACTTGCAATGATCTTCAACTGAAAGTTTGAAACCTTACCATCATGCCAAGATAGCTGTCTAACACAGAGCTGAAGCAATAGGAGGAAATAAGAAAATAAACAAGTCCAACACACACTTGAAGGATGATTATACCTAGAGAAAGGGATATGAGGAAAAGCAGCATCATTTTTCAGGAAGTTATGCACTAAGAAGAGCTATTACAGACAAAACGAGTTGTTCCTGCTGTTTTTATTCCTGGTTGGAAAGAAATAAAAATATTTCAAGTTTTGAGATGTGCCATCATTTTCTACCAGGACTGTTTCTACCAATATCTTTTAAATACAAATATTTATTGTTTGATAAGTATTTTATTTTAGTTTTCCATTGCTCTCCTTTGTGGTTCCAAGACAATAAAGAAATAAGACAATGAATCTAGTTAATTTACCATGTATGATGCTCTCCATCAATAAAAGACAGACAGAAGGAATAATCACACCAAATTCCAGCCACTAATCACACTGCTTTTAATACTTTTACCATTTATTTATTGTCTTCTTTGATTTTTGCAGAAGTTTACAACAGAAATATAGTTTTCCTTCTAGCTGCTAATTTCATGCTGACAAACTCACTACAGCTACTATAACCACAGTTGTGTTTAATTAGAACATTCTTGTCAGCTGGGGCAGATGGGACAGTAATCATGGGGTAAAGCTTCCATATAACATCTCCCTGGTGGAGGCAAATGCTAATAACAATGAGAACCCCTATTCCCTGCTCTAATCCCCTCTTCCTATGGTGGTTTACCACTGAGAAGGAACTCAAAAAACAACACGACCTGGGAAAACACCAGGAAAGCATCGTTTCGAGGATGTGCCAAAGCAAGAAAAGGATTTGGACTCTTTTCTACCAGCCACTCTGGACTGCTGATGTGGCCAGCAGGCCCTTGGGAGGAGCGGCTGTGTCGCAGTGTCATCTGGTGCAGAAAACTGTGTATTCCTGAAGATGCTAAACCTGTGTCTTCTGGGGCTTACAAATCAAAATTTGGCCCATGTCTCTCTATATTACATCCAATTACATTAACCTTTTTGTTGCTGTGTTGTATCGCATCGCAAAACCATATATTAACACTGGGAAAACTATTATTGGATCACATCTGGTACTGTATTGGAAAACCATTCAGCTTGTGCTACAAACACCTTTATGAAGACAGAAACTGATTTAACATACATACATGTGCAGCTGTGTGTATATATGAAGGTTTATATATAAAAGTGATCTCTAGCCATTCTGTTTAAAGAGATAAAAAGGTATATCTGTGAGTATGCATGCACTTGAACATATTTATGTGTTTGTATGTAACACAGTGTATAATGTGTTCACAAATACAAATGAAAGACAACTATTTCAGAAAGTCAGTACTTGCACCAAATTTTGCCTTTCATGATTATTCCCACTTTGTTTTGTAACTGAGCAATGAAGAATGCTTACAGTTCTGGGTGAAAAAATTCACATCTACTTTCAAGTTACTTTAATCTGAGAAAGTATCTAATACTTTTTTTGGACTGATAGGAAGCCTGAGGGGAGGACCAATATGAATAGAATGGTTAGAATACGAGTAACAGAGAAGAATGAGGGGAGGATGATTTCAACTGAATAAACCCTCTCCTTTTCTCAGGAGCTCTAGTATCTCTCTGTAAGACGTGTGGCTCACTGAATCCATCGGTCTGAGAGAGCCAGAGATAAGTCCCTGAAAATGGAGACAAAAGACAGTATGATGAAAAAAGGCTTTGACAAAAAAATAAATAAAAAATCCATCCCCCAAAATACCACAAGCCTAAACAGTTCCATGTGTAAATATCATATGTGTACTATTTGTCGAAGATTATTTGAGTTTTCATGAGGGATTTCTTCCTTAGGCTTTTCTGTTCAGATCCCTGAAAGCTCAGTCAACATGTGTTATTAGGTGGAACTTGGTTTAGATTCAGGCATGTCTTCCTGGAGATATAAACACCTTATGTAAACTTTTCAAACAAGGGTGAGGAAAGCACTGTTACTTATGATGAAAGCCAGCCTTATTTAGTTGTAGACTATTTCTAAAATAAGATAGCAGAAGATTTAATGAATGAACACAGGATACTTTTTTTTCCCCCCAAATCTGTAATTTCAGGGCTCTGTTTTGTCTTTGAACACAACACATGATTAATCTCAGAGTAGAATTTACAAAATCCGCTTTTAGCCATAGGATATACTCAAAAAAGAGGAAGTAAAATGTGTCTTGTGCTAAACTTAGCAGCTCTGGCAATTAATCAACTTTATTCATTGATTTAGTCAAGTGAAATAGTTTGCTAGATAAGTACAGGAATTGTTACTGCAAGCTTGAATACTAATACGTATCCAGCCAAATGGGCTTTAGAATAAAGAGGCCAGTGTGATTTATTTGTAATCCCTTTAGTTGCTTTTTTATTTGTACTTTCAGATTGCAGAGACTAAAGAATATGATACTTATCCAAACCCTTAGATTATTTCCATGCAGAAGATTTGACCTTAATGCTCTGTCTACGTATGTAATAAAATCAGATGGGTTCAAATGATCCCAGTACAGTGACGCATTCTTGATACTGCCTACTTATTTGAAGCCTGCAAGTGTGGTAACTTATGCCCACTCTCTCTGTCTGCACATGAGCGGGTGCATGTTAGCCTTTAATAAAGGATGACATTATGGCAAGTCCTGTTTATCCTGGGAGCATGATCAGCAGGGGAGTGAGTTGGTCAAGCTCCCTTCCACTGCTCTCAGGCCATCTTAGCTACGCTTTTATTCCAGCATCTGCCTCCAGATGTATTTCAGTTAAAATTAAATGAGGAAGGGACCTTAGAATCCCACATCGTATATTCCTCACCAAGGAGGAACCCAAATTTCAGTATCCCATTGGGAACAGTCTCCAGCCCAGTGCAATCCCTAAATGAACCTTTGTCTACTCAGATCCCAACCCCACTGGCTTCTCCTTTCTCTTGCCATCATTTTAACATTTAAGAGCCCCGAGTCATAAACCTCAGGAGGAGATCTCTCATGAGACCACACTGAGGACATAGGCACTCCCCATTCCTCTCATCTATCTGGCGTGTGTGTAAAGGACCGATTGAGTACCTAGGGCTCTAAAATTAATCTCATGCAGAATAGAGTTGGAGCTTTTAAAGGAGGAGAGGGAACAGAAAGTAGATGGTTGGAAATAATGCTGAAGGAATGCCATTTTATTTTATATAACATTAAGGACAGGGATGTGAATGAAAATATTTTCTGAATGTGAATATGCACTGAATGGGACATCTAATAAGATACTTGACTTTAAAACCTGGTTTTAGCAGCAGCAATTTGAATCTTAGGAAAGACAGGCATAATCTCCCCATGTCTTCTGCAGCATCATATACTGAAAATGCTGTTCTATGTTTTAGATTACACTTTTCACCAGTGGCTTTCAGACTGTTTTAGAAAGCATATCAACATCACTGTTCATGTTTCATGAGAATATATGGGCCCAGAAAACGAAATGGTTTGCAGAAAGTCACTTTAGGTGAGCAGTGGTCCAGATCTTATGCAAGTGTCTTACTGTGTCTCCACTGCTTGTGAGGTTATGATAATATTGACTATTATTACCTCCTGCTGTTCTTGTCATCTTATACTGAAATGCTTAGGATCCCCTGGCCACAAGGCTGAGCAGGAAGTGAAGAATGAAATGAATGGCTGTCTCACAGTACACACAGACTGATCTAGCAGACTAACTGTTACTCAAACTTACTTCTGATGTCCAAATACTCACAGCAAGTCAGGATGCAAGAGCTAGTAAAGGGCATTACTAATGCCAGCTGCAAGATGAAAATTGTCAGCATGTTCTTGAGCACTGGAATAAAAATATCTGGCAGGAAAATAGAAATAATGGTCAGGTCTTACAGTCTCAATGTACCTGAGCAATTCCACCCTGATCTTTGCAGAAACATATATACCAGAGGTCTTTTGTTCAAAATTGAATCCCTAATCCTTTTGTTCTCCTCTTCCAAATTAAACGGAGCTTTCAAGAGCAGTAATTAGCTAGAACCAAGAAACACTACGCTTTGAACTCCACTGCTGAAAAATTCTAAGTCAACTGTCAACATTTTTATTCTGACTCTTATTCTTTATTGTATTGGGTCCTCTGCTCTTTTGAATTATATAATTATACATAGCAATCCTGCACATAGCATGGTTCTCTTCCCACCTCTTGGGCTAACATTTATATATGTCTGTAAAACATTAGGGATCTGGATCCTGACTATACATACTAAGGCCATAAGGTTTCTTAGATTCTATGCCTCATATTAGCATTCTCTTCATACTAGATAAAACAAACTTTTTCCAAGGTTATCCACTAAAAAGAAAATAAAAAATTTGTTTTAAACCCCCAAATTAGTAAGCTACATAGCAGGAAGTCCACCATCAGCAAGAAAACCGTCATTGCTCATTGTGAGACAGAAATATTCAACCACCAGTAAGCCACACTTGCTTAGGTAGACAGAAGGAAAGACAAAGACAAATTCCATAAGAACACAGAAACTCATGAAATTAAGCAGTTTATTCTTTTCCACTCTCTGAAAGCTACTATTAAACATGGGACAGCTGCAGCCTAAGTCACTGTTAACCTAAACAAAATTGGTAGAGGTCATTTAAAGTAATCTGTATAAATATTATGAGGAATTGCTATTTCAGCAGTGGATGGTACTTGCCAATGGTTTAAAGGAAAACCCTGTTACGTTGTATTATCTTGGGCTTAATGTTTTTCTAGTCAAGCTCTGGGCATATCCTACAGTTTCTCATGAAGCTCACTAGCAAATGCACCATTTTAAATAATTCAGAAGTGATCATTTCACTTCCTCCATTGCAGGGATTTGGTTGTTGTTTTTTTTAAAAAATGTTTCCTGGGTGCCTGCAGATTGAGCAGCAACGGCTGGCAGGGCTGCTAGGCGGGACGTACCGTGCGTGCAGCTGCCAGTCCCCAAAGCCAGCCAGCACAGCCGTCCCCACCTGCTGCCCTCTCACTCCCAGGGCTCAGCAGCACTGCTGCAGGGAGACTGGAGACTGGCTTCCAGCTTTGTTGTAGGGCATTTGGTCCCCTCTGGCCAATGCTTGTGCTAGTCTGCTCTACGAGCTGGTGTTTCACTACACAAATCTAAGCTAGATAACTGATTAAAGTATTTAGGTCGTATAATTTAACGAGTTACTAAATATTCCCCAAGCCCCAGGACCAGGAAGAAGTTGTAGCTACTTTTGAATTGAGCAGGGAAAACATTTTGCCATCTGAAGACAGATCAGAGAGTCACACGTAAGGAAAAAGTAAGATGGTTCCTTGATATCATGAAACAATTTATCAAAACAAATCACAGCACTGTTAGCAGCTTTAGAAATCCACACAAAACACTGAATAATAAAGGAGTACATTTATAAAAACTTTAAATCAGTGTCACATTTAACATAGGTGATCTGCAGAAAGGACAGAGACTTATAAGTTCTCTTTTACTCAAGGCTACTTTCAGGGCCCGTGGATCCTGCCTTCTGGAGAAATGCAGTTATCTAGTATATACTGCTAATGTTATTTATAATATTCTTTAACCAAATGTTCAAAGAAAGAAGGTAATCCCAGATATTCCAGTTTGTTAGTATTCAAACATCCTAAATCAAGTTACCTGTTCTATAACTTCTCTGACTTTTCAGGGTTGCATCAGAGAATAAAATGGTCCATCGAGCATACAAAATCTTTTGTAATTCAACTGTAATCATCCTTCTTAAAAATTCTCCTAAAACTTCTACATCAAATTCAAGAGGTGAAATTGTCCTAGAACAGAACTTAAAGGCTATAAAAATAAATCTACGATATAGTTATTTTGGGGAACAACTGGCAATTAGGAAATGTTAAATTCAAGGACACAGTCAGGCATTTCATGACTTTGCTAAAAGTCAGAGGTATGATTTACTTTCTCTGTTTGATTAGGTCATCAGATAAATAGCATAATTAGGAATAATAAAAAAAACTTGAAGTTTGGTAGAGACCTCAGCCAACTTTCTCTCACAAAGAGGAAACATATGTGCCTTTGAGCAACCCATAACATAAAATATGTTTCAGGTGCCATATGCTATCTTTCCTCTCTGGATCCCATCGTAGGACATAACCCCTAAAGACTTTTTTTCACCAATTACTTCTTTGCATCAGTCATACTCTCATTTTTTAGTTGTAAATTTGCATTTTGGACATCTTTTTTTTTGTCAGACATGACAGGGTCATAAACTCAATTCCAAGGAGCTGTGCAAAATTAACAGATGAAATGGTGTGTTAGGTTTGTTTTCACCACCCTGATCATTAAGTACAAGCCTGGCTCGTTATGGGGAGACAATGTTTAATCATCCTCCAAATTCTTCAGATGGATTTACGTCTGTGCATATCCTCTTCTGTGATGCTCAATAGCCAGGCACAGTCTGTTCCAAGCGTCTGTAAACAGGACTGAGTTCAGTAGGCTGCTTCGACTTAGCAAAGCATTTCAGCATGTGTTTATGTCTCGTTGGTTTCAGAGCAGTTTAAGCCCATACTTAAAGCTAATAAACCCCCACTAAGGCCACAGTGTAATGGAGGTCGGCCTTGTGCATGTGCATTGATGCTTTTGTGAGCTGGAGTTCACCACAAGCTACAAGGCTAGGCTGAGATGCCGCAATCCTGACAAGTGCATCTTGATTAGCCAGAGCTGCAAATGAAAGGGTGGAAAGAACAAACAATGGAAGGATCCCCAGAGTATCAAAAAGCAGGAACAAACAGTGAATAGCCATTTTCTTCATAAGATTAGAAGACATTCTAAGAAGAATTAAAAATATATATCAGCCTATGCTTACCATTTCCTTGTCACATTCCTGGCACATTCCTTGAGGTTAAATTATGCTTAAGTAAATCTTATTTTGGTCTAATTTCTCATCTTAATTATCTCCCTCCCAAAGGGATGATGCATGGGGGAGGCACTGCAGCGCTTTGAGGTTCCTTTCCTCAAATGAGACAAATAAGCAATGATGCCCAGGATTTTGCCTTTGGGACTCCACTCCAGCCTTGCCCTTCAGCTTCTTGGCTGAAGAAATCGTGAAAAGCATAACCTGGCTTCTCACAAAGAGAATCCTCAGTGATTCTAAATCTAGCACTGAAGCTATTTTTCTGAGTTTTCACTTACTCGTAGCAGATTTAAATGGCAACTTTAGGAATACATACATGACTCATTGGACAAAATTGTTGGTTAGTATAATTCTACTATTGCTATTGGAGGTATACAGAGCATGAGGTTAGTTTATTTGACTATATCATTTATTTAAAAAAAAAAAAAAGTATTTCTTTAAATACTCCAGAAAGAGTATCACGATTGAGAAGACTGTTCTCACTCTATCATTGTGTGCTTGAAAGTGACGAGATTTATTGCACAGCTTTGAAGAAGAGTACAGCAGCTGCTTAATGTCATGACAGAAAGAGGACATCTGGTTACCACTGGCTAGAAAGAAGCAACCAGAAATCCAGGCTGTCCAGAGAACAGAAAACAAACCACAACAACAAGGTAAGAGACTCAGGTTCAGTTCAGTCCTCAATGGGCCTGTCGCTTTCAGGGTCAGTGAGGTCTAGGCAGTGCTCATATGACATTTGGGCCACGCATCATACAACTGATTGCTCAAATGCTTTATACTGGCAAAGCTACTTACTGGAAGTTAGTGCTTGCTTAAAAGACATTAAGATAAGCTATTCTGTAGGTTCAGAAAGAAGAGATGACAAAAGGTGAGATAATGGAGGACAATGAGGAAGGGGCCAGAATCTTTTCAGTGGTGCCCAGCGACAGGACAAGGGACAATGAGCACAAACTGGAGCACCAGAAGATCCACCTGAACATAAGGAAAATCTTCTTTACTTTGAGGGTGGCAGAGCACTGGAACAGGCTGCCCAGGGAGGCTATGGAGTCTCCTTCTCTGGAGATACTCAAAACCTGCCTGGTGGGCAACCTACTGCAGGTGAACCTGCTTTAGCAGAGACATTGGACTAGATGATATCCAGAGGTCCCTTCCAACCCCCACCATTCTGTGCTTCTGTAATAACAGTGCACGATGACATGAAAAAAAGAATCCAATAGGGAAATACAGTGACTAAAGCTAGATGTCCTCTTTCTGAGAAGTTACACATACCTGATCCAGGACTCACCATGAAGAGCAATGACTCAGATAAGTACTGCAAGGCCTTTTTACTGGGTATTAACTAAGGAATAAAGACTGGTCCATTTTTTACCCAGAAACAAAGATTGTTTCAGGAACCAGGCTATAATGTTGTTGGAGCTCACTGGAAACCAGGGATATACAATAGGCCGTCACTGGTGGCAGCAAACAAAACAAATACAGTAGCTGTAGATCAAAGATTAAAACTTTTTCCTCAATCAAAAATGTAGGAAAACCATTCAACAGAGGACAGCAAATAAATGACGTATTGTTAATGATACTTCTTGCTTTCTAACCTTGCATCAACTTAGTGACAGAGCTATGAGGCAAAGCCCCTTTTTCCACAAATTAGTACTATAAAGAAAACAAGTTGTTAGTCTTCATCTTCTCTGACTTTTTTAATATAATCTACCACGTATTAGAAAAAGGAAACTTAATTGGATTTTTTTTTTAACACTCCCAAGTAACATGCTTTGTTTTTTTTTTTTCTACAAGGATAAAATTAAAAGAAATTATTCAAACTTTCTCCAACTGAGCAATCTTCTAACAGCTTGCTGTCTCATCTCTTTCCTTACATTCTTTAGGAAGGGGCTAGATACATTTAGTTCAGGTTACAAAACTTAGCAGGGCCTGCACCTTTTCTTCTTCTGCATTTAAGAGACTTGCAGATTCATAGTCATGCTCTAAATACAAATCAGTCAATATATAAATAATGATGCATTATTATTTTATTATCATTAATAAATAATAGCAACAATAAGAAATTTTGCTTGAGTCAGAACTCCACAGTTTGATTCCAAGACTGGTGTTTATTCTCTGACGGGAAAAGAACCTGTAATGATGGGATAATATGGACCAGAGTATGAGAGGCACCCATTTTATATTGCTAAGCCGATGTTTCACAGGAGAGTGTTGCAGTACAAGACGTGACTTGATGCAGAAAAGCCAAAGGCCTACATGAGTATACCTGTGCTGCAGGTTCACTCTTGTGGACATGCGAAAAAAGGATGACTGCAAGAAATAAGCACACTACTCCCTCTCCCTCTCTTCCCAGGGAAAAGATGGTCTTTTAAATAGACAGCCATGAAAGCAGGGCTTTTTCATGCTGAGGGCAAATTCACAACAGTCAGGAATTAGTTAATAATGTGGGCATCTGAGAGAAAGGCCTTGTTACTCAGCTACAAATAAAAGCAGGGGCTGGTTAACTTCTGTCTGGCTGTGAGTAAATAACAAGAAAGATTACTGGCCACAGCACAAGCTAGGAAAGAGGATTAATACGATGTTTTCCACCAAGACAGCTTTTTTTCCCCAAGCTCTAGAAAAGCTACATTAAGAGTAATCTAAGCTTTTATTTCTAACAATGTCAGGAGAAGGTTTCACAGCCAAGAATCCATTTCTTCCATCCTAGAGTGTGCCGAATCGCATAGCTTCCCCATACAGCACTGTCTACTGCTTTGCAAACCAAGTTTTGTCCAGGTTATCAGATAGGGACAATAACTGGAGTTATTTCTGAACAACCACCATATTTAATCATGGGACTTGGAGGCGTACCTACTATTGTATCAGGGCAGGAGAATGCTGCCTACTCTATGACTACTCCAGCTGGCAGCCGCACTATTCAGGGGTGGCACAGGCAGAACTTGCTGTACTTCATGCACTGAGGTGCTGCTGGGTTTTGCATACAAACCCCAAGTGTCAGGTGCTGTTTAGGACTTAGAGGAGGATAGTTGGAGGTCAGATGCAGTTGCATGAGTGTGTGTCAAGGCCAAGTACCACATATTTTAAGACAAAAGCCTTTCATTCAACTCCCGTGCAATTTTGCTTTGCAAAAAGCTATCCTGAAGGCTTCGTCTGCGGAGCTCAGATTTTGCCTAGGGTGCTTCTTTATCTCTAATGTTAATAGCAAAATGGCGCATATGGGATAGTCAATGAGACTGCCAGTGTAAGTCAGGCTTCCACCTCAGACCTCCCTCACCATTGAATGGTTCACCTGGAGAACATTTGATGTGAAATAATCACTGAGAAAAAGAATCTGGTTTTCACTGGACAGATGTTTCCTTCTCAAAATCTACCGCAATTTGGTCCAACTCCATAGATAAAATGACCTCTGAAGACGACTGTTTCTCATCCCAAAAATCCGCTGCATGATGATGAGGCTGTTGATAAGGTCACTAGCCCAGATGAAGATATGCTGTGTACACAAGACCGTGAATCAGCCATGTTCCCAGGCACGTGCATAGTGAAGAGCTTAAAAATGAACAAAAAGAAGGACTTAAAAAACATGATCAGGGAAATCTGAGCTTTGGGAGTTTTGAACTGAATTCCAAACTCTCTGAGTCAGGATACGTTGGTGCAGGACCACAGTTTGCTGACAAGTACAGACAATGTACTTGCACAGAATGAATTTGTTTCCTGCATTCTGAGAGCTTTTTTTAATAGAAAGAAAAGAAAACTGAACACACTGGGAGCTGAGGGGAAGCTTAGAGGGGTTTCAAACATCATATCTGCATGATCATCTTTGCATGAGTTCACAGCAAAACATGAAAATGGGTACAACCCATCAGAGCAACAGAGAAAATGGATATAGGAAGGAAAAGGAGAGGCAAAGGAATACCTATAAAGTTAAACTGGTTCTAAAACTGTACACTAATTTTGGAGATTATCAACATAATAAGCACAGGTTAAATGCAACAACCTATACTACAGTGATCTTGTACTGTCCACAAAGATCAACAGTAAAGACATGGATCCAACAGAATGATCGTATCACTAGTGACATAAAACATAAGTAGCAACTTTGTCTAGCTAGAGGACATGATTTGGCAACATCAGGCATGAAAGCTCAATGCATATCAGTCCTAAAATGAAAACTCATACAGAAGCTCCTAATCAGACATTTTATAAGGTTAAATTTCAGTGAACTGTCAAGACTTTAAAAAGTGACTGCGCTGCCTGACTGTACTGGAAACCAAGATCACCACTGCACTTCTGTCCAGTTCATACCAGCAAATGTCGCACCCAGATCTCAGACAGGCTTATTGCACAGTGACAAACAACAACCCTCTTCAGACTGCTTGTGCAGTGCCTCCTTGAAGTCAAGTTTTAAACAGTTCTAAATACAGAAGAAGGCAATAAAGTGAGGGGAGGAATAAAAACATACATTAGGTTGCTCTGCTTCCTATTATATTTTTTTTCCAGGACTATTACCAGTGTTAGGTCTCCAGTGGCATCCAGTCATATATCTCAGAAGAAACCCTCCTGCACCCCGTGGCTCTGATACTGTCATGACAACCTGTCACCAAAATGCTGAGGGATGTGTAAGAGAAGGTTTCGTTTCAACCAGCCTTCATGGTTCAACCTTCCTACGCTGTTCTCTATTGTCACCAGAGACGCTGGGATCTGAATCCCTGCACTGATCCAATTTGAAACAGGCACTGATAATTAATTTCCACCGTGGGTTACAAACCCTTTCATACATATATTTGGCCTCTTTGTTATAATGTTTTGATAGACCGTATGAGCTTTAGGCAGCTGAAATAGCCATGATTCGTCCAACTCAGCTGAACAGCACTCATTCGCCCCGATGAGCAATGCGGCAGGGGAGCTTCCTCCGCGTGCCTTTTGCTGCCTCATGTGTGACTGACGCTGTCAGGCAGAGGAATGTTCCTCATGTACTTCAAGTAAAATTAAAGGGCTTTTACAGAGGATTTCAGCTAACCTCCCACACTAAGCTGCAAATTCTGAAATAGGCTCAACTTCTACAAATGAAGAGGAATCCAGACGGGGAGCTTGTTAAATAAGCACAATCTGAATCTGAGGTGGGTTTACGGTTTTGGGGATTCTTTTTTTTTTTTTTTTCTGGTAAACAACTTCTATCACCTATTGCAAACCAACTGTCACAATAACAGATCAAGTTCTTCTGCGAGGAGCTAGCTAGACATTTTAGGAGTAGACTGATTATTTGTGCATACTGCATTTTGCAATTCTTCATGTTTATGAGTTATTAGCCTAGTACTCTGAGAGATTTGTCATCCTCTCTTAGAAAAACATTAGAGGATGTTACATGTAATAACACATTATGCTAACAATTCCAGGTTGACGACTTTTTTAGAACAATTTCCTTCTCTAAATCATGAATTGAATTTTATAAATGCAGCCATTTTCTTCTTTAAAATGCAAAGATCCTGTTGTTTTCCAAGAATATATATTCTAAGTCTTCCAAAGCTTAACGCCAGAATTATTCCACCAGGGTCCTGTAATGACTTAACATTATTTAACAATTTCCTTTGGTTCTGACTTGTCTTTAGTGCAGTAAAAAATGGCTTCCATTCAGGAAGTCTCTTTCATTTGTTTTGATGTGATTGATTTAAAAATTATTAAAGATGGAGTATTGAGAGTGCAGGAAAAGGACACTCAGGGCCAGACTCTAATCTTTTTCCTCATAGAAGTGAGTCCATTGACATGAAAGTAACTAACGTGGGCAATGCAGGTGTTAGACCAGGACCTGGACTTCAGTGTTCCTCAGAAACCCTGGGACAGCGTCAGCCCTCCCAGTCTCCATTGAAGCTTCTTCAGATTTCGCCTTCCGAAGTATCTATAAGGTGGTTTTGGCCTATTGAGGCTGAAGGTCTGTATATGTAAATAAATAACCTAATTTGTCACATTTGAAACACTGATTTGCAACAAAGCTCCAACTACTGAATCTTCACCTGGTGCTGTGGATTTCTCTTTCTTCTTTTTAGCCCTAATAGTGTCTAACAGGGCTCCAAACTTTCCTGAGACCTTCATCCCTAGAAAGGTCTCTGTCTGTGTGAAATGACTTGCTCTAGATCCTTTGGCTCAGATGCTATTGCTTCTGCTCTCATGACCTGGAGCTTGTGTTAGGTCCAGAGCTCGTGTTAGGTCTAACAACATCGGTGGATGTCAATACAGGCAAAACACTAACAAGTAGTCAGGAAATGGGAAGCAGGCCCTTTTAAGTACAGAATATAGTTCAAGAAATGGCTTCTATTCAGTCTAACTCTTCCTTCTTCCAAACTGATTTTCCCAGTCTTAGTATGAAGCCTTTCTGTTCAGAGCTCCCAAGGGTTTCGTTAAAGAATGACAGGACTGATCTTCTAAAATCAGAAATGCATTTCTAAGTCCAACAGTCGGAGTTCATCACCCAGTTTGGACTTATACATAATATATACTTGTGTACGTATTGGGTACACCATCTCCTTAGAGAAGCAGGAGATCATTTTGAGGCTTCTTTTAAGAGAGGACTGCCAACACCTTCCCATGTTTACTGAAATATTTCGAGGCTTTCCAGTGTGGGTGGCAGCTCAATTGTGCTAGCTAGCAAGCCTTTTACAGAACTTGGCATCACTGCTACTAACATGCAGTGGTATGGAAGAAACATCAGTTAAATGTAATTCAGAAGCACTGTAAATACTGTACCACATTGTTTGTAAACAAGTCTCAGCAGGTAGAAAGTTTGAACTGTAGAAGTCATTCTGGGAAACTGGTCACCAGTGAGACAACCTGGGGAGAAATTATGTGAGTTTCTGAGGGTTTCTTTCTCAGCTTGCAACTCCTCTCCAGTTCACCAGAACTAAACATTTTCCTTCAGCTGTCCTCTGTGCTCTCTTCACTTTCCCTGGCTGCATTTATTCTCTGCTTTCCTCCATTTCCAGCCTTTTCGTCCCCTTCTCCCACCACAAGACCACTTGGCCACCTTACCACCATCTGCTCCCTCTGCTCTTGTTCCCCTGAATGCCTCTTGTGGGAGTCTGAGCTGGACTTCATCTCACCTGGCCTCTGCTGAAAGATAGGGCTCTGACCTGAACTCATCATCCACGCACGCTCTGTAAGCAATGGGGAGGTAGACATTCCCAGAGTACGGAGCAGACCATCCTAAGAGATAGATCCATCCCAGCTCTTAGATTAAAGGCAAATTCCATCTGCAGCAGTTATGGCTCAACCACCTCCCACTCCACCACCTCCTAGCCTGCTGCTACAAAACAACCAAAACTGTCATTGAGGGAAACTCCCCTGAGGCCAGTTCCTTAGGCCTCTTTATCTAGTCATTGATTTTCATAAACTTCCAGGGACTCCTATTTCGTTGTCAAATTTGTTCAGAATTTCCTTGCAGTGAGAGTGAAGATAATGCGACTGATGGAGAGAAGGATGCAGAAAAAGACAAATCAGCAATGTGATTGCCTTTAGACAACCCAGAAAAGAAGTATTTATTTAAATTTTTCTAAGCTACTCCTTACTTCAGCTCTACGTTCATTGATACTTCCTCATCCACACATATAAATCTATACTTTTTATGTCTTCATCATCTCATATCTCAGCATTGCATATATTTTTTTGCCTTTTTGACCTCGCAAGTCTCTCCTTTTCTGGTAGACATCACAAGCTCTACTGCGAAGGAATGTTTTTCTTAACACTTCAAGTATGATTAATCTGGTCTTAACAGCCATTCTGTCACTTCCCCTTCTCCAACACATGAAAAATAACCTGCTTGAAGTCTCGTAGCCCTTCCCCATCCACTACCAATCCTTTCACATATATGCTTCAAATGCTGTTGCATGTAGAGCTAATGACACTTAACACATTCAGTCCGCTTTCAAAGGTGCACCTTCATCCTGCATCTTTGCATTGAACTCTTCAAAACCTTTCTACTACACTAGTTCTGTGGAGGCTGCAATTTCCCACACCCTCGCTCAGTGCTCTTACTGTGTCCAGTTTGGAGTACCAGGAGGGAGCAATGCAAATGATCAGGTGTCAAAAACACATGACCTATGAGGAAGTACGTATTAGTTGCTCAGTTTGAGAGAAGGCTGAGGGACAACAGGATGTGATACATCAGATTAGTGAAAAAGGACTGCTGCCATCAGCTCTCTGCATCTACTGTGGAGACTACAAGATGTAACAGCCTTCATTTTAAGCAAGGATCACGTAGGAAAATCAGAACAGATTGCCTGGGAGGGCTGTGAAGATGCCATCACTGAAGATGTCTAAGGAAAGATCAGAAGTTTGTCAGAAGCAAAGCAGGTGTATTTGATTCTGTGCCCAGAGGATTCACTAAGCACTCTCTTCATGTCTCTTCTACTTTATTACTCCATGACTCAAAGATAAACACCTGTTAAGTAACTTCACTGTGCTTCTTCAAATACCTCTATACAAACCTCATTCTTCATAATCCAGGTGCAAAAAGGACTAGAGCTTATCATAAATTGTGCTCTCTTCTTCTACCTAGTCAGGCATATTAACCCATACAGTTGGGATCACCTTTTTCTTATCAGCTCACTGACTGTACTGACCACATTAATACACATAAAATCCCCAGTCTTACCCTGTACAGTACAAATGGCATTCAAGGAAGACAGCCATGAGGGGGATGGTAGCTCACCTTGAAGCCAGTTGCATACACTTTCCAAAACAGGACGCAGAGTATGTGGAAGCAGCAAGTCAGTTCCAAACCACTCCACAAATGGACTCAGAGCTGTATGCTGTCCTGCAGGCAAGCCTGGCTTGTGGCAGCAAAGATGTTCGTTATATTTTTCTTTTTCATAGTCTCTTAACTATTCATTAGAGAACAGAAAATTTTACTGTCTAATCTGATGCCTGAGTTCAAATTTTGTTGCTGGACTCTTTGTTTATAAGCCATTTTTGGGGAAATTTAGGAAAAAGTAATTATCTTTTCTTTTTCCTTAATTTTAGTTTTTCCTTAATTTTAGTTTTTCCTTTGAAAATGCAGTAGTAATAGGAGTGCCACAGCAATGAAGGATGTCTGTGCCCTCAAGCCTGTCCATTTATTCCAGCTACCTTCATCTGGTCTAATGCAAAACATTATGTCTCCCTAGAACTTCTGCCTATTCTTAAAAACTTTTTATTTTTCAAGCGCACAGTCAAAATGCTGCACCAAAAATGTAGTTGAGAAGAAAAACATTGTAATTCACTGAAAGCTTTTTACCACTGAGAATAGGACACAGGCTTTTGAGGACATCTTTCATATTGATATAGAAAAAACAAACTGAACTGCTCACAAATAATGATCTTAGCTGACATTTCTTACAACACTAAAAGCTCCAGGACTCCTACCTTGGGTTTTAGGAACAATGAAGGCTTTTTTGCTTGACGAAGCTCTGCTGAAGGCTGCCTGGTAGGATACAGTAAATTAAATTATCCCTCAATCACTTTGGATGTCAGAGGATGCCATGCACCTTTAGCACTGCAGTGGACTCCTGTAGACACCAAGCTGCTTGCTGGTGGTGGGGAAGTGGTCAGGAGTCTCCGGCACTGCCTCTCTCCAGCAGAAGTTCTCTGATCACATCCCAGTGTGCTGCTTAGCCTGATCTTCCTTCTCATGTGCCTGGGCCAGGTCTGCTTGCCTCATCTAATCTTTTGCTACAGATAATATCCAGCCTTCTGGTGTTACTACTGTTTCTTCTACCCCATCCCTCCTTTTGTAATAATGAGATGATCTGGAAGAAGGGTGGCTTGGTCTGCCAACCAGCAGTGCTTACTGGGAGGAAATGTGGTTTATCGCCTCACTATACTAGTCTACACATTTATTTACCAGAGCGAGCTGTTTTCTTTTCATGGCTGTCCATCATCTCTGACACAGCACCTTGAATGAGTGGAAACTCTAAATGCTAAAGTGATATTTTTACAGGATGGATAAAATCATCAATTCAGATTCATCTTTGTGAAAACTAGAGAGAACAGGAAGAGAGCTGTTCTGGCACCAACGCACCTGATACCATTGGACTACACGAAACAAAGTCTGTGCAAACACTCATGGTACCATCCCTAGTGGCCATTAGCAGTGCATTACCTTCTATACTTGCTTTGTCATGGTTTAAGAATACATTATGCATATTTGTGCTTAAGTGAAGGGGTTTTGTCACTCATTTTGATTCTGAAAACCTTATATTTAAGTATGTCATCAATGTGGGCTATTTTGGGATTAAAAACAAGGGAGATAGTCCCCTGAAGGAAAGTTGTACAGTTGAACTGCAGCATATCTGGGTATAATTACATGCTTGGCCACATCTGGGCACTGTTCTCTGCCTAAGACCCCATCTAGCCAGGGGGACACAGCCCGAACTGACTGCACAGTACTGATCTGCTCCATGGGGCTTACCCTTCCCACACTGGCAGACCCACAGGAGTCAGCATGGAAGATAAGGATGTCCTTGTGAAGCACCGATATCAGAAGACTGAGCTGCATGGATAAAAACCTCTCATTTGCCTTATCTACTGACTACTTCATTAAAACGTTCGATGTTCAGATCTGAGATGGGGATACAAATTGGAAGATAATGGCTTTGAGCTTGCTGTGATAAGGCACAGTCTAGGAAATAAATGGATTGGATTAATGTTTTCCATAGAAAAACTGTCAAAAGGTGCTTCAGGGCAAATACCAAGAAGGCAAAGATGAAAAACCAGAAATCTGAATAGTAATGAAAATAGTGGAAGACATTGATAGGACTGATAGGACATTGGTAGTACTGCTTTTGATGCATGACCACTGGGAACGAAGGAGTTGATAAGCAAACCAAGACGTATGGAAACAGCAGCTGCAACATTCAAAAAGCTTCATCATTCGAAATAGCTCAACACCAGACCTCAGCCTGAAGGGAAGGCTGAGGAAAGTTATTGTTTACTTTTGCCAGTTGACGACAGGTGTGAGAGATTGAGAGCTTTTGTTTTCTATATATTTTTTTCACCAAACATATGTTTGTGTGGTGACAGAATCAGTTAAGTTCAACTGGAATTTGAATTCCAGGTTTGATTTTGTACCATTCAATTTTCCACACAGTTTATTTTATACAGTCAATGCCAGCAAAAGCAGCACAAAGTAAACAAAAATCAGACTGCACTGACATGCCCAGAGAACATACTACCAGATATCAGAGTGTTAACTGAGACTCACTGGAAAGGAAATATGGCCTAGTTTTCTCACAAAATAAGGGAAATTCAAATATATCCTTGTGTATACTAAAAAGTGATACCTTAAACTAGAAAAGATTGAATATGCTGTGTGAACAAGACAAATCTAGGTCTTCTTGACTAATCCTTACCTGAATCTCATCTAAAGCCTCCTCAGTTTTTTCTTACAATTATTATTTTCTTATGAGTTTAAAAAATGCTGCTAAATTGCAGAGAGGTTTCCGTATGAAGATTAGAGCCTTTTATGTTCGCCTTGGAAATACTTCCTAAGTTTGGGTCAAACAGGTATTTTATTTCTTTCTACAGACTCATAGAACCACTGAGGTTGACAGGGACCTCCTGGGATCATCTCGTCCAACACCTTCCTGCTCAAAGGAAGGTCAGTGAAAGAAGATTGTGCTTGATCATGTCCAGCTGGGGTCTGAGTATCTCCAGTACCTACTATTTATTTTACTACTCTTCTTTTTAGCTCTCCTTACTTATAATTCTCTAGCTTTATGGGTTTTAAATTTGCATTTTGATTTTTATTTTTTTTTAAATTACATCTAGCAACAGCCACGTCAGCTACGCAAGAGCGACATTTTGTCAGGGGACACAGTCCCTAACACAACTGGTAACACAAGTCAGTACAGGACTGCTCCTCTTCAAGACAGTCCTGTGAAGACTGGGTGCCTAGGACTCCAAACAGTCTCTGACCAGTGGTGTCAGCAAGCGAGCTAGTGGCATGGCAAACATACATATTTGCCTGTCTCTGATAGTCTGAATTGTTATAGAAGAGCTTTTATTGTTCACACTTAACTCACAGAGCTCTACCATCCATCCCTCAACCTACCCTAAGGAAATGTGTCCTTCTTAAGTCCCTCTTATTTAATCTCAGTCTTGCGTATATCAGCATATACTTTATAGTTTCTACATTAAAGGTAAGGTTTCAAATGTATAATATATTGGAAGCAAATTTCTCAGTGAATCAAAATAGCCAAGGGCCAAGGGCCAAGTTAACATCTATTCCTTCTATTTAGGTGCCAGATAATCGTATTCATCTCTTATTTGGGAAGAAAACCTTTAGCTGGGTATGGGATGCCCACAAACAGCTTTGTTTTGTAAAAGAAGAAGAACTCTATCCAGTCACTGCACTGACATTGAAACGTGTATATTGATCTGACCAGAAGACCTGAGAAGTCCTTGGACTTCTTTTATTTGGATTCCCTTGATTTCAGAACCAGACCTCAATGAAGCAAAAAAGGGTTTTTTGTAATTTGTTACACTGGTTTCCATCTCTGAACATGTATTTTCTGCACCACTTTATCACTCCAGTTAAATTAGATAATAGATTCTAGCTAAATTAGAGAATAAAACTAACCACGACTATAAGGCAAAACCCATTTCAGATTAAGGAAGGCATAAAGTCTCCCCTGAAGGCCTTCACATAATTATTGTGAATTTCAATTACAAAACAATTCGAACAACTGTAGGGATCGTTTTATAAGGGAAAATTTAAAAGAGTAAATAGCGCTAGTTTGGCCAAATACAGACTAAGTCTGTATTTGTCTAAGTCTTTCAACCACTTCCACAGGAAAAAAATACTTAATGAGTCTGCTCTCAGGATTAGAATGAAGTATGTGCTCCTGTGCTGGCAGGGTTGGATCTCAGCATCTAATCCTGCAATTTTTTATACAAGTATTCTTAATATAATCAGTAAAAATACTTCCTGCTACATGAATCTTCAGAAATGTATTCCCTAGGAAAAAAAAATGAAATAACAGCAAACAAATACTAATGGCTTTGGGAATAACAACATGGAAGAGGATTTTTAAGAGCTCATGACTAACGATTGTGAATAATATTTGATGCACAACGGAACAAACAAGTAAACATTGAAGTGTGGATGAAGTTCCGTTAAAATGGGGGGAGCTGTGCCATCATTTCCCTGACAAGATTCTAAATTATATGGCATTTCAATTGCACCGACAGTCGTCAGGTTTTGTTCTGCTTTTGGTGCCTTTAGAAGTAATGTAACAACCCAGTGCTAACTCAGTAAGACTGGAGTTTTAATGGCAATGTAAGTATAAAAATTATAACGTTTTTATAAATTGCATGAAGTGCAAACCAGCACGACTTCATGAAAGTGAATGAGAATGATTAACAACTTCTTTTAGTTTGTGTAATCTGAGGTTTAATAGTAAAGGACTGCTTAAAATTTTTATGATGATAAAAAAATGAGCATCTATGGCATCTGATTGATGCTATGTGAATATCTGTGTTCAGAGGCTGAAATACCAGAATTCTACCATTGCAAAGAAAAGGCAGGTCTCAGGTAATAAGCTTTTCTTACTCATCTTCTGATGTCTGCTCAATAATAAATGGTAACACTTTTGCCTAAACTAGAAAAACAGAAAGAACAAAAGCTAAATTCTGTTCATGCCAGATCAATGTATATGGAAGTTCTGAAGCCCACATAGCCTTTTGTTTCACCTCCTGTTTTTGACTGCAGAAAATTACAAGCACAATGGAGACAGAATATACTGCCTAAGCAGCTAAGCTAGAACTTTCTAATGCAGGTACAGAAATAGCCTGTATATATGTAAATAGCACCTACATACATACATAAAGCTTTATTCAGGTTTCCTGCATCAGTGTTGACTTCATTAAGTCCTAAAAATAGCTTTACAAAAGCTTTCTCCTTACAGGAACATAAACAATACTATGACTGTTCTATTATGGGCAGTGGTAAGCTGGTGCACTTGTACAAGCCTAAAAGAAACGGATGTGGCCTTTGAAATTTTTGACTCTAAAGAACCAAAACCAGTAACTAATTTATGAAATGGTTATCTCAAGGAAAATAAAAACTAACAAAGAGTTATTTAACCCTTTGAACACTGGAGATCTCCAGGTTGCCAGCAAAATCAGTGCTTTGGAAAATATATAATGATATCTAGACTACATACTTACTTTCCGAAGGGTTACTTTAAGTATTATTAAGCAAAACTGTCACCTTGAATGATGGCAGCATTAACAAACAGGTTCTCCTTGGCAGCCAGGAAGTCTTATATTTCATGCCAAGATGACATCTGCCATTTATAATTGCTTGAAAAAGGCAAAGAATCTCCACTACATTGCTGTAAACTCATGTCTTTTATCTTTTACTCTGATATCCTGCACTTTGAGCATCAGAGCTATTTACTTTTAATATATACAGAAAGAATCAAGTCTAGAAATGACAAAGATAGATGTTGGCAAGGTGACAGTGACATTTGGTGCTTGCTCTTTTGCTACCATTTGCTGCATTTTTAGGCACAAAAAACTCTCAGGATGGAAGCTCGCAGTGGGAAATGATGTTTTCCAGCCAACCAACTAGCCCAATGAACACTGCCTTAGTATATTAGCAACATAGCCATGATCTAACAAACCCTGACAACACATGAAATATTGTCCTGTTTTCCATTTGATGACTGTTGATCAGAAATAACTCACAAAAATAAATAATCTGGCCTCAAGCCAAATTAAAATGAGAAAAATACCTGGATGTAGCCATTAAAAATAAGTGCTCTGTCTACAACAAGTGGAAGAAAAGGAAACCTCTCTTTCAAAATGTCTTATGTATTGATCTCTGCGTTCACATCAGCTTTGATGGCCTCTGCAGTACAGGTGAGAGCTCAGATCAGGGAAGTCTCAGTTGCTTTCTTTCACAATCACATCTGCCATTAGGCATGAGCATAGCTAACACGTAAAGCCCTGTGCACATTGCCTTTATATCCCCTCCATGTTCTCAGTGAGCAGCTACCTTGGATGGAGGAGGACCCAAAAGAGCAGTTCCGTCATTATTTTTTTGCCACGAACAGACCCTCCTCCAGCTGCTGTATTGCCTAGAGGCAGCACATTGATTCTGAAGGTCACAGTGCAGCACTTATCCTGGTTGTCTGTATGCTACAGACGTATATGATTAACTTATGCTACTTGTCCTAAGACGTATTAGCACCAGACTAGAACAAATAAGTGCAAGATAGAAACCCATACGTAATACATACTTCCGTGTAACTTTGCTGAATACTGTGTATTAAATGTATTATTTCATCCTGGATTTCTCTGTAGATGCTTGGCTGAAGTTCTCCTCATGCCTTTCTCTGCTCTGTTGTCAAGGTTTCTTTGCAATTAAAAACCCTTCCATGGTTTACCCAGGAGCTCAGTGTGATCAGCGCAGTGTGACGATGTATGAAGGTCTCCATTACACAACAGTTGCACCAGTTTGCTCATGGCATGACCTCCTAAAGGATAAAAGCCTTGCCTGTTGGACTCTAACACTTTGAGGGACTGTTAAAGAAGTGGTCTTCACGATGACCCTTCTGTCTTCTTCAATAGGGGTTTTTCTGCCCCAAGAAAATTGGAAGTATGAATGAACAAGCTCAGTATTGACTGTCATTATGCGTTATTATGTACCTGCCTGTCTGGAACAGATGGGCTGCAGGAAGAACTGGTGATTAAGTTAGATTCTGAGTGGTCTCTGATTAGGGGATTGCTCCCAACAGAGGTTTAGGTTTGGGGTTGTGTCTGGCTGAGAGGTAAACAGCCACCACAGGCTGCAACTGTTTTGTTTTTATTCAGTTCAGTGGTTGCTTTTAACAGAAAGCGTATTAACTAATTTGCAAAAAGCAGAGGTAACCCTGCTTCCCGTGACTGCAATTTTGGTTTGGAATTAACATAAAAAGCAGCCCCAGACTGACTTCTTCTCCAGGGTTTTTAATTTAATTATAAGATCTGAGACCTGCTGAACTTTCCTGTAGCTTCCACACAGATGATAATTCATTTCTATTCCTACTCACTCTCCTAACAGCACTGGATGTGTGAGCGTGAGGGGGAGATCTACAGTTGCTGGAAGCTTGTAAACAGCCTGAATTCTCATAAAATAATAACAACAAATGAAAAATGCAATAAAAGACATGACATGGCTTTTACTAGCTAAATCTAATTTATAATACAAAAGCTTCCTTTAGTATAAAATGCCATCA
The DNA here is from genome assembly GCF_034619465.1 of Leptosomus discolor. Classification (NCBI taxonomy): domain Eukaryota; kingdom Metazoa; phylum Chordata; class Aves; order Leptosomiformes; family Leptosomidae; genus Leptosomus; species Leptosomus discolor. The sequence continues at coordinate 47,491,271 of NC_141395.1, read as the reverse complement.
CAGTAAAGACATGGTTATAAAGCTAATAGCAAATGCAATGAAAGGAAAGAGAATCCAGAGACATATTGTTTAGATCTTGCCAGTCACTTATTCTCCTCGTGGAACTATAGTGCAGAATAAAATTAATATTTGCCTTAGGTTTGCTCATGTCATGGAAAATTAAAATAAAGGAAGACCTAATAGTTGGATTTTTGGCCCATTTTTTTGTGGAAGTTCACACTGGTGCTAGCAAGAGGAGGGATTCAGCTTGGTATCAGCTCACATCTTACATAGCTGCCACAGCCACAGAAAGTCAAGAGCCGGGTCTTGAGATGAATGCAAGCACCTTAAACAGGATTTACGCACATTTTGGTTATGAAAATCCAAAATGGCAACACTAAAATTTCCATTTCACAGGCTTTGCAGGAAACTGTACTTGCTAGGTACCCTCCCTTCTTGCACATACCCAGTGCTCCTGCTTTCTGAGTACTCCCTGCAGTGGTGCAGGCATGAGGTGATGTACAGTATCAATGCACACCAGCCTCCCTCAGCTCCTCAGAAGGTATCATCACCCAGCACCAGCAGTATTTTCGCATGCAAAAAGTGCTCGGCCCTGTGTCTCTTGCCGCACAGAGCTACCCACCTTGTGGGCTGGAGGTGCTGCCAAAGGGCTGACATGGATGTGGTGCTCTTTACTCTTTCTGAAGAGGATACAAGACTTAAGTCTCTGACTCCATGACTACTGACTAGGCTGGGCTGCAATTTGAAGACTCATCTCCTAAGTCTGTTTTACTTTAAAACAGGAAACAAACTTCTTTTTTTTTTTTTTCAAAAGAGCACACACAGACCCCTCTCCTTAGGGGAGAGGCTTGGACTGTAGCTACTTCACAGAGAGGCAGCCCTAGCTTCAGACACAGAAGCTACAGAGAGGACCATGACTAATGCCAGTGTCCATGGTTTCTTACTGGTGAGCTCCAAATAATTCCCTGTTCAAAATGGGGACATTTTGGATCGCTTTTCCAATGTCTCACTCTCTCCACCAACTCCATAGGGACATCAGGGACACAAATCTTTTGGAGCTTGGGAGTTTTAGGATGAGACAAAGTTTTGTAACCTGCTCAGACTAGGTACCCAGCCTCGTAAAATGGACAGCCACAGCATCTGCTATGGAAGCAATCTCCTTGGAGGACTTGAGAGGGTTCAGAGGTCATGGGTCATCGTTAGAAGTTCTAAAATTGTTCTGTGCCCCAGTTTCTCAGTGGAAAAAGGTCAGGTATATTTCTCTTCTCTTACTTGTTCTCTGCTCTATCTATTTGCTGCCATATTGTGAGACTTTTATTCAGAAGAGTGAATTGTGGTACTTCAAATATCACTGACTTTACAGAAACTACCTATCAAACTCATCAACCCAAGACAGGACTCAATTCTATGATTACTTATAGTTTATCAGCTCTCTGAGGAGAGGGACAGTCTGCTCCTATGGGTTTCAACAGTATTTAACAAAATAAAGACATAATTTTCATAGGTTCATTTCTTGTGATCAAAACACTAACAAACCCTTCGCAGGTTTTTACCCCAAGCACTCTTTTTCTGCCCCTGAATATCACCTTGTATAGGGTCATTTTAACAATTTAGCATATCAGATTAAATTAACAGATCAGTTCTGTGGAGATGCTGATACTCAGTTGACTGATGCTCTCCACATAGAGATTTCAAACTGGAGAAGATGTAACCAGCCAAGTTTGTATGTCAGCCACATTTGTGCCTTCTGTCAAATCACTGCACAGTTGCTGACAAATCACCATGCGGTTGCTGGTTTTATACCACTGGCTTGTGCGGCTCAGAACTGTCTTCATTGACTTCAGCAGGCACAAAGGTGCTGTGGATTGCAATGTTAATGAATCTTTAATAGTGGAGGATTAACAAGAAATGTTAGTACTGTGTGGTAAATACCTCAGTCCAGAATTCCCCTTCACATTCACAGCTTTGGTATTCTGACTTCTCTGGAAGTGAAATGCAAAGTTTGGAAGACTTCCCAAAAGCAACTTTTTTACTTTCCCCTTCTTTCACTACATTGCTCCTAAGCAGATGTGTTTGCTATGCATTGAGTTATGATCCTCTCAACTGAAGGCTGAATGAGAATTAAACAAAAGCCCTAACCCTAAGCTACTGCAGATGTGAATGGTAGGAGAATGAAAAGAAACATCTGAAGCAGAGAGGACTATCTTGCCTCAGAGGTAAACATCAGTCTATCATTTTTGCTTTGGATTTCAGAAGGACCACTGTGAACCATGAGATCCTGCTCCCCAACTGCTTCTGCTAGTCTTGTGACATAAACATTCTAAGCTGAGGGAAGCAGAGGTTCATTTTTACACAAAGGTCACATATAATTTCCCATACAGTGCTTGTTTGCAAGGCAAGATAATCTGATTTGTTATATAAACAGAACTGCATTTTATTGCTGTGTTTTCCTGTCACATAACCAGAGCTCAGGTACATATGAAGTTGAAAGTTATCTGTCCAGGTCATATCTGGGAATAAGATGAGGCTATAAATACAACCTTGTGACATCAACTAACCTTTTGGAAGCCCCCACGGAATGGGGAAGTTACAATGAACTTCAGCAAACAACATTACAAAGCGGCGTTGCTGAAAGGTAACATAAACAAGAGAAGACCCAGTATTTTAAAGCCATTGGCTGTCTTTTTCTTGATAAGGTAGCTGCAATAATCTCCAAGAAAAAGTGCCCTGAATAATAAATGTGAAGAATTGGATCGTACATGGAGTATATGTAATAGGGAGGGGGTGGAGATGCAATTACCAATAACTACTCTGAGACTGTACAAAATACAGAGCGTAGGCTATTTGGGCACTTTGCCATGACTCTGAGTTAGCACTAAAGTTTTGCTAGTAAACCATGACAACCACTGTTTTTATTAGGTTCAGCAATGGAAATGTATCAGCTTGCCACACAGCATTAGGATGCAGAGCACTTGAAAATCTGGGATGCTGCTGCAGCCTGAGGGTGGGATGAGATGGCTGGAATGAAGAATCAGTGCCACAGGAAAGGAGACTAACACCCTCAGAGGATTTTTAACACACTGAGTTGCATGAGTTAGCAGCACTCATTTGGCCCTACTCTGAACCTGCAACTCCTACCCTGGCAGCACAGCACCAGTCGCTCCCTTCTCCACAGGACATATGCATGCAAAGAGAACTGAGTGGCCCAAGGCAGCAACTGCAGCTGGCCCAGGAGGGCCACGTTGAGGGCAAAGGGGTCTACACTCCTGCCAGGATGCCTGCCCATTGCATGGAGGCTCCATGTTCAGAGGCACCAAAGCTGATGGTGCTCCTCTAACTCATTCCCCAGGGCGTGATCCCATGAAACAGGGACGTGGGAAAGCCCTGCCTTGTAAGCCAACACATAGGCTACCTCAAGTTCTCCGCGTCTCCTCTTCACTCAGCCCCCCAGATGAATTCACACAGGTTTATTCAGCCACGCTGCTGGATAACTGAAAGCACTCGTGGAGTTTTCAGCCTGCCTGGAATAGGCAACCTGAACCATTTTCACTTTTACCTGTTGGACATGGATGGGTTCTTGCTTCCTATGGAGGAAGTCCATAGGAACTCAGGAGAAAAACTATTGACAGTAAGTTGCAGAGTGAGCTATTTCTCACCGACCATGCACGAATTAAAAAGAACAGTAACCAGTCTCATATGAAATACTCAGTAAGCCATATCATGTTGGGAGTTTAATTAGCATATATCCAGCTGACTAGCGTACAGGAACAGACTATTTTCAGTTGGCATGTGTCAATTAGGACAAAATTCACCAATTAAATGACTGTTCTAATTAGAAGCTGAAAAAAGTTAGCCACCACAATGAAACTAATTTGATTGACACCACTTTGGAGAAAAGTAACCAAAGATGACCCAGTGATTTTTGCAAGCGATACTGAACTCTCAAAAGTTTCTGCAAAGCAGGAGTCAACGGCTCACTGGGGACAAAAGATGAAATATTGCTCCCGCTCACTCTTTTCCAAAACAGCTGGTAATTCTTTCAAAATATTAAAGTCAACCTATCCTTGCAGCAGGGGATAGCTAAATACTCTCCAGCTCCATTTCTGAATATGATAGTGCTTCCCAAGGAAAGGAGATAGACACTGTCAGTTTGTATTTTTGCAGTTCCCCAGACAGAGACATGCCAGATAAGCTGATCTAACAGCTTGCTATCACAAAAGCTGAGTCCCAGTGCACTCTTTTCCCACCTTTTCTGCTCCTGATTGCAAGATTCTGCTGTTTCTCTTTACAAGGCCTCGTGCACACTTGACCTCACCATAGGCTGATTTCATTCATAATTTTTGGAGGAAAACAGAATAATGGGGCAAGAGAAACAGTTTTCTTCCAGACTGGGTAGTTGAATCGGCTCTCCATAAGGTCTGATGAGGGCTATAATAGAAAAAGCAGGACTGTATGGCCAGCAGCAGGGATAGGAAGAGGAGGGGAAGAGGGTCAGGGAAACAGGATTGCCCCTTTCAGCAGCAACTAGCAATCAGACCAGATGCCATCAGGCTTCTAGCTACCCATTCAGTGTGTCTTCAGCCAACAGCTCTGTTCCTGCAGCAGGACTGAAAACCTGCAGCAATTACTGGCTTTGAGTATTCCCACTGACCAGGGAACTGCTAACTACCTTTAATTGCTGGCAGAAGTTCAAGTGTCAGTAATTCCAGAGTAGCGGACTAAGAACAGATATCTGAAACAGTTGCTGCAGATGGCTTCACTCCCCCATGCTGGTGCGGGCAGAAGCTCTGCTAACTCAGGTGGTCATGCACATGCATACCAAAAGAGGTTTGTTTGTGTTTAAGTTTGGGAAGCATGCTGTATATTGCACCCTCAAGCACGCATGGCTCTAAGGCACAGAGGCAAAGTCAGCTCGGGCATTCAGCACTGTCAGTACATCCACTCTTTATTTCATGACTTGCTTGAAATAAGCAATTCACAGCCAAGCTGTGCACACAGCGATAAGACCTTGTAAAAATGCCTGAAAGCACAGCATTCAATTGCTTTATGGGGCCAGGGAAGCTGTATGAGCTGAGTCCGGGGTTTATGCCCTAGAAGCACTCTAAGGACAGAGCTTCAGAAGAACCTGCCATGGAGCAGAGTAAGTTGTGTCACCTACCTGCCTGCAAATAGTGAAGCAAATGGCATCACCTCTGGTTATTTCTAAGGACTCTTGCGCTTTTTATCAGCATGTCAGTTCCACCCATCCGTTTGTGTACACCCGCATGCTGTGAGGTGTTCAGCGTGGAGTGCTCGTAATCGGCTTCTTGCCAAATAAAATCTGCACTGAGACCACTGAGTGCACTGTATACATATGCCTATTGCAGGTGTTTCCTTAGATTACAAAGGGATCCATTTTATCATCTCAGATTAGTAAAAGGACAGATACCCAACCTGAAAAGATAACTGTACTGCTTTTCATTTCACAGTTTAATTTTCAAGGTGCAATTAAGAAGTTATTGCTTTGCTACATAGCACAAACACTATTAAACATAAATACTGACATTAATTCCGAACTGGAAAGATCTAATAGAGGCATTATATAACTTCCATTGAATAGCTTCATTGCTATTGACTAGTCCATTAACAATGAGGAAATTAAGCCCTGTAACCAGTTACAACCAAGTAACAATATTTAGATCATAATTCGTTGGTTAAGTGTGTGGGTGTCATTAAGAATACAGTTTCCATCCAGAAGGACAATTCCACTTGTTCAGCTGGGCGACAAACTAAAAATGAAGCAAACTACATGGTTTTTAGGGAAAGATAATTCCAGCAACAACTTCACATAACGAAGACACAAAATAAGGGCTAACATGCAGCAAAGTTTCAACAGATCCAAGAATGCCTTGCATTTAACATTAAGTAAGGTCAGATGCATCCTGCAATGTAAGGTCCTTTCCTCCCAGGACAGACAAATGAGTGTAACAGCACATACTTCTCTTAATCAGGATGTGCGTAATCAGGATGGTGCCTTATTAGGATATGTCCCAGAGAACCTGTTTAGCTTAATGATAGTGAATGGTAATGACAACTGCTTAACTGGGATAGTATTAGTAAAAATTTCACTTAATGGGATACATGCAGATTGTGTCAGGGGGTTAAGCGGTGTTTAACTAAGTGTGAAATTCTAAGCCCACGACCCTTAATAAATTGTCAAATAATAATGAAAAGAAGAAACCAAAATGAACTGTAATGAGTAAAATTTGTAGCCTTGTGTTTATAGCAGCACTAGAGTGCTAGTGCTAGTTTTGTGTACAACAAAAAAAATGTACTTAGAAAAATAACTTCTTGTTTCCTTCCTGAACAGATTGCTATTTTTCAACTTTTTTCATTATTTGAAGCAATTGATAGACAGTTTTGCAAAACAACTCTTTAGCTGAGGCTAATCTGAAGCAGTTTATTGCAAGAGATAGCTCTTCTACACCTGAATGACTTTACCTGGATAAAGAGACCACACGATAGGGTGCTGGTCTTTGGCTTTATGGACATACTATAGAATTGCGTTCACAATGAGAAAAGCCAATATATGAATCTTGTGAACTGATGATGCTCTCCAATACTGACTCAAGACTTAAAATTCACTTAATGTTCATCAGTAAGTCCATTTGCCAAGAACCCTCATGATGAGAAATAAGCAAAGCTGCACTGGCAGGCAAGAGGCATTGTATTTTACACTTCAGTGGCATTTCACAGAAAACCGTTTCTAATATTAACTCAGGGGTCATTCCTATTTCGTGACTGAGGTAATGGTAAGGCTCCACACCAGAGCAAGCAGATCTAGCACATGTCTTCTCCTTACCCTCATCCCCTGCAGGCAGGCAGGCACCCACAGGAGAAGGACCTGCTGCTTACAGTCACATTACACATGGGTGCAAGGTATCATTGCCTTCAGTATAAAGCTGGTCCTGAGAATGCTCCTAAGCCAAGCCACCCAGTGAATGGGGAGCAAGTTGGAAACAAATTGTGACTACTGCATCTGGGGTAGGATGTGTGGGGAAACCATAACTGAGCCCTTCATCCTAGCTAACATAATATTTACATGACTTGGCATCCTTCAGACTTCTTTTATGGCTGCTCCAAATCAGGACAGCTTAATGAGGGACCACAAGCAGTTGACAGATGCCTTCACTAATGAAAATTTAGCAGACTGTTTCTACTGTCATATGCCTTACTTTGGTATTTTGGAAAAAAGCTGGCATTTAAATTGGTTGCCGAGTTGAAGACTCTAAAGATTCCCCAGCAAACTGCCCAGATTATTATTATCGGGCTGTGTGAGGGACAGCTTGAAAAGTATGTGATTCAAATATTTCTCAGCTGAAGTTAGCTGTTCAGCCTGTACTACTGCTCCCATCCACTTTAGAAGTGCTTCCGTGTCATACAATCAGTTGCATACTATAATATAGAATCTATTTATGCAGGTGAAAGCGTACTTTTGGAGAATAAATTCCATGTTTTCTAGGGTTTTTACTAGTACAGCTGCCCTGTTCAGGGACAAGCACCCCTGAACACCAGAGGGACTCACTGCAAGGGCTGAGCTGTAGTCAGGCATGTGTCATGAGACATTGCTTCTCCTCCTTAATGGAATGACCAAACATATCTATGCAAGACCAAGGCTTGAACAAATTACCTCTCAAACATCAACATAAATATATGTACATTGGGGTTTGGTTGACTGGTTGGTTTGGTTTTGGTTTTATTTCCATGAGCATCCTTTGACAAAGAAGGATTTCTGGTAAAAAGTAAATAAAGAGATTGATAATGCTACTGAAGAAAACAAAAGAGGTTTCCTTTTTTCTAGGTTTTTTCTGAATTAATCTTGAAAGTGAGTCTTCCAGTATTTTATATGCCCTAGCCATCATCATTAGCAAAGTAATTTGCAACATTATTTATTGATAGGGAATACAGGGACATTTACTTGATGGGTCCAAAAATGCACAGTCTTTATTATAAAATTAATTTTCACTGGTGAATTTGCAGGTTTATGTCAATGCAAATAAAATGTTGGCTGTTGTGCATCATTCCTATTTTTTATTCTTAAATGGATAAAAATATGTGGGTGAGGTAAAACTGTTTCATTCCAAATCCATCCAAGCCCAATTATTTTATGTGGACTTTCTGATTCTATCAAAATATAATCAAATTATGTATAAAGATAAATGATACATAAATTATAAAACAGATCAAATTATAGCAACATATAATTGAATACACTTTGATAATGATATATCACCAGTACTACATTGCTTTGAGATAATAAAAAAAGCAATGCAATATTGCTGCTTTCATTCATTTGCTTGTTCTTACCTTTTGTTCAGAAATAAATTGTTTTCTTTATGCATTTTATTCTGGTTCAGACCTTGAGAAATTGATTTGTCTGATTGTCTCTTCAAACTGTAGGGCAGCGGAGTTATGTCTGATTTACCAAGCGGAAAACCAAGAGATGTGATTAACAGGTCTAGCTGCGCAACTACTCCTCATGCAGCAGGAGATCTGGATGTGGCTCATTCATCACTGGGCATTATTTGTCCCTCTGTGCTTTGGCACAGAGTGGATTTGAGTTTGCAGTAGCCCTAGATATGAACATATTGAGCCTCTGACACAAAGCCTCTCTCTTTAGTGGGCAGCTGCAAAGAGTAAGACTAATAGCTCTGGAGTCTCCAGCTGCCAGTGTTAGCTAGGATAGCAGGCATCACAAAAGTGGGAGCTCATCCAGGAATGAAATGCATTTACTATGCAAAAAATATAAATTATGTATGTGAAAAGTAATGCGGATAATAGAACATTATTCCATAAAATAATAATTCACTGCAAACAAACTTGTGAATTCATGTGAACCTGATTGTTCCTTCTCCTGTACTTACTGCATTTTATTGGCCTGACTAATATAAAAGCACTGACAATTTTATTGGTGTTATTGTATGCACAGCATCTTCAAATGCATGTGGATATTTTCACACCACTACAGTCATATATATGTCCACCAAACAGAGTAAAATGTCACAACAAAAATCAGCTATGGCATGACTGTACATTGCCATGTTACTCTTCTAAGCACAAAATTGCAGCAAACAGTCTCAGTCTGTCTGATTTTCAGCTGTATTTTACAAGAATAAGACTTCTTAAGCCTCTGGTAGGACAAATACAATAGGTCACAGTCAAACTATGGATAACCCTGTGGATTATTCAAGCATCCAGTCTATTTTCCCATGATATTTCCTATAGTAATGAGCTTCCCCAATGAAGTAAACAAGACACATGTCTCTTTCTGCTTAGACTTTCCTGAGAAGTATCTTGAACTGTTTATGGATTGCATGGGAAGGAAAAAAAACAACAACAAAACCACAGAGGAGACAGGAATGATGGAAAGGCACACACATCACAGCTGTGCAAACTCCGAAGCCTTATAAGCTACAAGGCTTCTCCTCCACGCTGGTAATCTTTGCTATGTGTTGGCTGAGTTGCTCAATCCTTGGATAAGCCAGCCCTAAGACTGCGCCTGCGGAGGCAGGCACTGCTGGGGCGGCAAGGGAGGGATTGGTTCAGCAGCCGACTCGTAAAGTCTGATTAAGTGATCTGCCGCTGGTGAAGTCCTTCAGTGACCTGCCTGCTATTTCTGTGTCTAAGTCATTTGTGAAACAGCCCCAGCATGTGACGCCCTTGCTGACGCATGCACACACCAACTGGGCAAGGTGGCTACTTGGCTTTTATCTTACAGCTAGCAAAAAAGCCTACGCACACCTATTTCCTCTCATTTGTTTTTAATCCAAGGATTGAAAACGTCATGTTTGACTGGAATGGGAGCTTCATTAACAAAACAAAAAAACACAAGGAAAAAGAAGAAAAGGGAAATTAAAGAGATTTTAAACTATTTTTCAGATTCTTTGATTAATTTGAAATAATTTCCTTCCCACAGCTAAACTGTCAACCCATTTAAGAGAATCAGACTAGCTTCAAACATTGCACTCAATCTCTCTGATTTTTCACTGCTTTCTTGTGTGTATTTAATGGAAACAGACTGACAAAAAAATAACCTATGGAATAGCTAAGACATCTGTACATCAATGAGGAAGATGTTCTGGGAAGGAGAAGTCAAAAAATTCAGTTGATGACAACTTTTGTCAGTGCCACACCAAAAACCTGTCCTTTCCTTCTTAGAAGTGTGATCTCTTGCACTCTGATTGATTAAGTAGCCTGCACTGCTTCATCTTCTCTTTGTGAAGTATTTATCTATTTTGGTATCGGAGCCGGAGTTCTGTTAAACATAATTAAACCAGGACCTGCACATACAGAGTAATTCTTGAATGAAGATTCTCACACTTGAAAGTACTGACATGATTTTCTCCTTCAGAGAAAGGGAAAATGAATTAATTTCTTGAGTGTTTTTAATTATGTAATGAGATTAACATGATTAATTTAAAAGAAAAAAAAGCACTTTTGCTTATCTGAGTAAGTCACTAGCACCATCAGAAAACCCTCCTAGCAAAGATGAGCAGGCTGATTTTCATCATTCAGTGAGTTCTTGTGCCTGGTACCTATCTCTGTGCCTCACAGAATTCAGCAGCAATTATGCTGCCCATTGCTAGCTAGGTTGGGGGCATCCTTATGATGACAACGCCAGAAGCACATGTTGGCTGCATTGTGCTACTGTCATTCACATTTCAGCCTGCCAGAACCACTGGCTATGATCGGCAGTGATAACAGGCATGGCAGTGGCTACAGTAGGGTTGGCCTGTGCATCTGCCATTACATATTGAAAATCTTTCCTCATAGGATAATCTGATGGGCAAAATAAATACCCTTGTGAAATAGCACACTGAAGAAAAGTGCGATCCCTTGTGCTGTTTTGCCTTGTACCTGTGCTTTTTTGTACTCTAATATAGATATTGCTTGTTACCAGATTTTGGGAAGCCTCTTCTAACCTTTGGAAAGGTTGAGGGAAATCCTTCTCCGTGGATAATCTCCTGCTTCACATTGTCTACGCTCAGGTGGTATTAGATTTGGTGAGTATCTAGGAACTGCTAAAACAGGAAAATCCTTTATTTCTTTGGCAGTGCCATTGCAAGGTAGGTCTCACACTGAATACCTTTCATGGGATTTCCAAGCACGGTCAGGTAGCTGGGGACACATATCCAATATTTTTAGGTGCAAAATCAGAGGTGGTGGAAAATTTGATTCTAAAATCTTAACTTTCAAAACCTAAATGTTGCTGCTGTTTTGGGACAAGAAAAGGCTGATCTTTGTAACCACTCTGCCCGTCACCTAACTACAGTCAGTAGCAACTATGCCTCTTTCTCAGAGTACTGAGAAGACTACTCTTAGAGCAATTCCATGGCCAACTTGAAATAAAGGAAAAACACTGTCAATATTAAGCTTATATCAGGATGAAAACATCAATTCAGATCTGACAGAGCCTCTCAGAACTGCTCATTCACAGAAGTTCAAAGCTGACAGACACAGGCGACACTTATGCATAATGGGCCGTAGACCAAGCCCCTCATGAACTAAAGAGAGTGGTTGTTACTAGCAGGAGGGCAGTAAGATATCCTGTAGGGCCAGGCCAGTGTGGATGGAAACTACACCTTATTACGTAATGACACTTGTCATAAGACTTTTCCAATTTCATACTGCAGAAAGCTATAGGTATTTTGCAAAGTGGAATGAGAGCTGGGAGACAAGATGAATAACAAAACTAACCTCTTCAGCCTCTGCTTCTCTGTCTGCATTAGCAGAGTAGGTTCAGCAGCTTATTTCAAGCACTGAGTCTAAAAATGAAACGAGCTACAACATCAACTGCAATACAATACCATTGCTTCTTTCCGTCCCCCAGGACAAGCACACTGTCTTCACTCCTGGAGGGTATTATGGAGAAAGCAGACACCTGGAGCCAGACTTCCCGATTCTCGGTGCACAGTTATATAGTGGCTATGGCTATAAAACACCTCCTTCCAAGTAAGCTCCTCTGCAAAGGTCATTATTGCCCCCTGCAAATTTCTTTACAGTCTGCCATTCTGGTGATGGCAGACTGATATGTTAAAAAAACAGCATTACCCACAGTGTTACTCAAACACCTGACCAACATGGCAATCCATGACACAATTAAATAAATTTTCTGTAGAGTGCACCCTGAAGAATTAATTAGATACACAAATTCCATTAACAATTGCTTAAACGTCTGGCATTCTTGATTTTCTGCACACCAAGAGAAAATGTATTCAAGACAGCGAATGACCATTATGTCTTCTGGTATCTACCACAGTACTGGTAATCATGCTGAGTTTGTTTTTTGTCTAACTATGAAATGCAAACCCACAGGCTCCTATAGTAGTTTACTATCAACTAATATCCACTTCATGCCAAGTATTCCTTGACTACTGAGGTACACAGATCTGAGGGCAGATCACTCAGAAAGATTAGTCAAAAATGAGGGAAGGGTTAGGTGCCAGGCTGTAAAAGGCTGAAATCGGTATTTCCAGCAATCACTTTTTAAAAAATGTGAATGCTTTTGTGGTCTGCCTCCTACCTAATGCCGTAACTTCATATTCACCACCTGTACAAGAAAATATCCATAACCTATATTTCAGATCTAGTTTGCAATGCACTGTTTGTGGACATCACCATCTCAGAATACTTTTAACCACCCTGTGAATAGTGGCACTGCCAAATCAGGCTATCTTAGCTAGAAACAAACCCTATGTCTTGAATTTGTCCATATTTTTCCTTGCTAATAGGTTCCAGGACTATGAGGCCACAAGCATCTGAAAGAGACAGAGCTGGGGAAAAACACCTAGTTGTCTAGGCTTCTCTATAGTTAGTGATGATACTTCCAAAGGGCATTTGATCCCTATTTTAGAAAAAAATTACCCTTTACAATGGACCCCTGAATATGAGGCAACAAGTTTTTTTTACTTACTCCTTCATCCAGAAGGAGATAGATATCAGAGTCCCAAGATTTCTGCTTCATTCTGCCCTGTTCTTTTGAAAATTAAGTAACTTCCATTCCCAGGCTAGTTCAGAAGCACAAACAAATTAATATCAATCTTTTGCATGAATGCAAAAAACTTCTTCAGGAAAATGGAATTAAAAAACACCTTTCCCAGATTTTTAGTTTAGCTGTGCTAACATAGAAAGAACATTTGTAGCTTTTCCTTAGTGAAGATCAGGGATCAGTGGATGCTCGACAGAAGGCTGACGTGGAGACAATTTCACAGGCATCCTCTCAGCATTTCATTTGCCCTAATGGTGACAAGCAATTGAGAGTCCATAAGAAATCTAACAGTAAAGACAGTCTGGTTTGGCAAGGGCGCCCATTTAAAACACTCCTTCCCATCTTACATATGAAAAGCACCTGCATCTGAGTCTGAATGCTATAGCAGAATCCTTTAAGGCACAGAGACTGTCAGTGGGGATTGTACTGGATTACACTGGTTGAAACAAGCGTTACCTGAGAAATGACTCCTTATGCTATTTAAGATTAGATCAACTGCTTGTACACTAATAGAAGCAATTTTACAAGGAAAAAAAAAGTCTTTATTTAGAGGATGATAGAACTTTAAGAAAGGTGCAGGATATGATTACGAAGGAAAAGGCTGTGCAGACTTTATTACTTTGTTATGTAGATTAATAAAAGCAATGAACGAAGGGAGCAGGGCAGATGCTATTTGAATTTTAGTGATGCATTTCAAAGTCTCTCAAAACAAGTCTTACTTGCTTAATTAATTCAAATTACCCTGGATATAAACATTATCATGAGGATTGAAAACTGGTTGAAAACATAAACAAAAGGTGATGATGAATGACAACGTACCAAGTAGTGAGAATACGTCTACTGAGGATCACAGGAATCAGAGCAAGACATGGTTATTGCTAAGTATCTCCATTAGGGGAAGGAAATACTTACAGCACTGAAATCTGCACATAATGCAAAACAGAGAGCAGCTGTATATCCAAGTGTTGATAATAAAGTAACACAAAGGAGTCTTTAAAAGATTAGAAACATGAACAGACTGATGGTGAATTATGATTTACTCTAGGAAAATGCAGAGCCATACATGAAGAGAAATGTACTTTAAGGCTTGTCTACATGCAAAGAGTTGCCTGTACAGCTGTACAGAATAATTACACCGGTAAAACTGCCAGGATATGTCCCTTGTGCAGCCATTCCACTCTGGAATAAAAATTATTTCTTTACTCTCGAGTCAAAAGTCACTTCTATTCCAGAAAATCACTTCCCAAGGGAAGTTATGCTGGAGTAACTGGATGCAGCTGTGCTGCGCACTGGCGTGGGGGAGAGGTTACGCAGCAGCTCTGCCGCCAGCCTGCGTGGTACACCAGCAGGATGCTGCAGCCCCCGTGAACCTCTGTACGGTGGACTCTGCATTCTCCTTAGCTACACTGGCAGGCCTTCTCTCTTTAGAAAGCACCTAAATCCCAGCAGGAGATAAAGCTAGGAAGGCAGTAATGCTAAGGGGCCTGCAAATGCCACAGGCAGTAGCTCAGATGTGATTTTGCAATGCAAAATTGCGGGAAAACTGTGTTGAGGGGTGCAGAGGAATCACAGCAGCAGAAAGGGAGGCAGCCTGGTGCTCCCCATGGTGTTCCCTAACATGGCTGTCCCAGCAAGGTGGCAGCGAGCTTTGCTTGCTGTCAGAAATAGTGCAGCAGAGAGACATTTGAAGAGAAGCGGTGGAAAGCGCTGACTCACGAGGAGAGACCAGAGGAGTTAAACATGTAGCTGGCTAAAAGCAGGCTGAGTGGGGAACCCTGTAGTACTTTATAAATATATGACTCTAGAGATGAATTTTCTTGGAGTGACACTAGAAATCATAGCATACAGCTAAGAAAGGAAGCATTTAGAGAAAGAGCCAGATAAAACTTCCTGACAAGGAACAACATTAGTCTTGGCAACCCCAAAGGGAAGAGGAAGAGATGAAAACTCACTTAATATGTGGGAGATCATGTAATCTGATTTTCCTGACTTGAAGGAAAGGTGAATTCACAGCAGGAACCACACCGAGTGGAAAGCAGAAACGCATAATATTGGACTCTTATCAGGAAGAGGTCAAAGCTAAAGTGCTAGACCTTTCTCTTTAGCCTCAGAGGGGCATGCAGACACTGAGACTGTGAGGAGTCCCTTCCCCAGAAGGGACATACTGCACCTCGACCTCTCCTGCACCACAAGGAGCACCAAGGACACAACCCTGCAGCAAAGCCTCATGCAGAGGAGTTTCATTCCTTCTGCCTTGCACTCTTTAATGTTGAATACCTAGTGTGGAGACAGTTCTACGATGCCCAAATAAATGGAAAAGGATCAAAGTTTAGACACTACCTGCTATTTCTTAACTGAAAAGCCCAGCTGACCCTTGAGACAGCATTACCAGTCTCATGAGATAAACCCTGAGCACGAAATCCTTCTGCCACTCCTTAAGCTTAACGTATGGCAGACACTCAAAGAGGGGTAGCCCTTTGCTATGGCAGGCACAAAACTAAGGGATTACACCTACCTGGATGATAACGTGGCACTTCACTCAATTTGCCTTGCTAATATTCCACACTGCAGCATGGAAACTGTTCTCAAAATAGGTTTCTAATTTCTGTACAGATTAAATGCAACCAAGCTACTTTACTTGCTGATAATTTATCTAATACCTCTTAGCTGTGCCGTCACATTCACTACAATGAGTCAGACAAGGAGATACCAGGTGTCCTGCAGAAATTCAGAGAATTACTAATAAAGGAGCTGCCTGCTTGGATTAGATATACATTAGTACTGCTCTTCCAGGCTGGCACCTCTAAATCCTTATTTTCTTGCTGTCACAGCTATATCCTGCCCTGCCTGTCAGCATCCGTCTCATGCTTGTTAAATTCCTGTGCCATGTCACATCTCAGCTTAGCCCTCTTCAGAGAAAGGACCAAAATTTGTTGTGAAGGATCAGGGTTCATGCCACTGTGAAGGAAGGTAAAAGTCTAGTCCAGCCTTCTCAAGGAACTAAATGAAATGTTACCTAAAGTTAAGCAACAGGGACCACCAGGAAATTTCCACCACAAAAAAAAAGGAGAAATAAAGTTTTGTATGACTCATTCAGTAGATCCACATTCATGTATGACTGAAGTCCTTACTTTTGGGGCAGCAGTGAACTCTTTAGGCTCACAGATCAGAACAGCATATGCTTTGAAATTCTCCCAGGATTTCTTTACAGGGATTTCTACAAGGAAGAATGATTTTGCCTCTTAAACCCTGCAAAACAGAAGTACTTCTTTACTAGTTTGTAATCTCAAATATATCTGTGTAAATGAGAAGTAGGAATATTTTTACTTCAAAGTCATTACTCTGAATTTACACAACTGCAACTGGGCTCAGAAGCAAGTTGCAAAGAACCTGGGAAATTAAAGGTGTATGAGCCAGAGAAAGACTCAGTTAAGTGTTATTTTGTATTTCAGAAAATAAGGAGCATCTCCAAAAGGGAAATACCTATCTCAGTATCTCAAGTATGTGCTTCATCTCCCTACCATTGAGAAATATAAACTAGAAAAGAAAACCCAAACAAGCAGATACTTCCAGTTTGCTTTGCAAAATTAATGGATCATGTATGCTTTTAAATGACCAGCTGGCTCATTCTAGAAAAGGATTAACACAGAAAAATGCATTAATAACGAAGAATTCAATGTCCAGAAAGTAATTATGAAGGTCCTTCCCTGCAATAAAATAATTCATCTACTGATGCTTGTTTTCCAAAGCGATGGAAGGAGTTTGAGAGACCAGTAAAGCCACTTGGTCAAGCCCTTCCTGACCCAGCTCCTGCTGCTGGGTAATCTCTACAGCTGGGGCAGAGGAGAGAAACAGCAGGTAGAACTGAAAGCCCAAGAGAGTCTTCTGCAAGTCCTTAAGTGGAGGTGACAACTGGTCAATAAATCATGCTTTTTTCCTTTTTTGTTAAAAGTACTACATGAATACTGTTAGTTTTCCTCTGAATCCTCCCTGCTCTCCTACTTCATCTATGATGGAAATTTTCTATTTAGTCAGTATTTTACTTTCTGCAGGAAATGACTGAAGTTGACTTGGTTTAGTGTGAGCGAGGTAGCTAGAGATTCTTTTAAGCCCCCTTCTTGTACAGGTCAAGGCAGATACATGTATAGAGGAGATGTGAGGTATTCAGACTGTGAGAACTCCATGTGGCTCATAATTATCTCTCACTTACAAACAGCTGACTATATTGTTTTGTAATTCTATTTTAAAATATGATCAGCTGTTTTATCCTATATATTATGGCAGTCTTCGTTATTCTAGGCATTTCACAAAATGAGCAAAGACATTCTCACAGTAAGCATTCCTTCTTATTAGGAAGCCTATTAGGAAACTGGTTATTTCAAGCAAAGACAGTGCTATTAGTGATTTAAAGAATCTGAGTATTGCTGCCCAAAGCTTGCCTCTACAGTAAGACATGATGGTCTGGTGATAAATACTACTTGCTGTAGGCCTGCCTGTTTAAGGAATAATAAAAGAAATATTGGAGGGCCAGACATGTGGCTAGAAGCTAACACATGCTATGAACAGATGCTTGCTAGTAAAGACTGGTAGTTCATTCATTTTGAATCAAAGTGTAAACCAAGGAACTATGGAAGTGTGGGAGGAGTGGATTAAAAATTTAACAAAAAAGCTTTTGCTTTCTTAACTCCATGATCTGTCGCATCCCTCCATCTGTGCAAAATGTGTGGGTGTTGTAGAAAAAACCTGAAAGGGTGGGATGTTAAAATAGTTTACACTGAGGTTCCTGTGCAGCGTGGCTGACTTCTATGCTTCGCAAACGGCACCATTTCAGAACACCTCTGCTTTTCTACAGAATCAAGACAGACATAATTTATCACCAGTCAGACAAAAAGCGATTTAAATAGCTGGACTGAAATTGGAAATAAAGGCCTTACCATGCTTGAAAAATACCATTTACTTTAAAGTGAGGTTTTCTGCTTTGTGAGCACTAATTTGAGTAATAACAGAAAGCGACACTTGATTTAAGATTCTGCCAGTTTGCATTCAGAGAATCTTAGGCAAAACAAAATCCAGTCTTTGAGAACCAAAAAGAAAGACATATCACATGAGATGTGTCTGAAAGAAAAATGACAAGTGATTCTGAGGTTTTATTTTTAGTTTTACTCCAGGAATGGAACTTACTTTTTCTAAGCTCCAAGTATTGATTGCTACACATTTCAAAAAATTATGAAGGGAGCCTGGTCCTGAGAAGTGCTCTCTGATAAGGAAGTACAGTGTCCAGAACCTGACATAATTAACTGAAAAGTGAATATATTTAACAGTCAAAGAAATAGTTTTATGTGCAAACTCTTGAAATAATATCATATAATTCACATATCTTACGAAGTTGCTGGATCTGATACTTATTTTAACTGTCTGCATACTTAAACAGGAGACACACATCAGAAAATGTGAAGTAGTTCATCTCTAACTATAGCGCTAGTCTCTGTGCAGGGAAAGACCACAGGAAAACTCCTTTCAGCTTTGAACACAGCATGTTTTGATGCGAAGTGACTGGCAGCAACACAGCTGGCTAGAGCAACAAGAGTAGTACCAGCGGACTTTGTACCACAACAGGTTCCCACAGGCGGCTCTACTTCTGTCATGCATCTCCATGTCCTGAACAACAGCCCATCTGGATGCAAAGAACAGGGGACTAAAAATCACTGGTGTATTGCAACAGTGTAGAGCCAAGACAAACTGACCCATAAATTCTCCCTACTACAGAGGAATTGAAGTAGGAAAGATGGGTTGAAGTGTCTTCTCTTGCTTCAGAGCATCAATATCTCCCTATTAATAAAGAAATGATCATGATCTCCCACTTTCTCCTAAATCAGATAATTCAAAATTCCCATCTGGCTGGTGTTTGGGAAGTTTCATTACAGGCCTTTCACATTTCTGGTGTCTTATTATCTCTGGAGGAGTTTCTTACGCTATTGGCAGCCATTCCAGCTTGTCTCTGACTGTGAGACTACTCACAGCATCAAGGAGGGAGAAAAATAACGTTAAAACCCACTCAGCGAAAGTGAGTGATGATAACTGGAAGAAGCAAATGCTGAAAACGAGAAAAGGAAGAGTTGTTCAAGATGTGGGCTGTGTGTGGGAAAGCCTGGTCCCTGGGGACCTAACTGGTTGGCTGGAGGGTGGGGAACTGCAAGATGATACCTACAAGAGAAATACGAGAAGAAACAAATGAGAGAGGTTTTTCATGAAAAGGGAAAAGTAACCATAAATGCAGATGATAATTCCATCCCTTCTCCCCCTCTCTCCTTTCTCCACCCTCAGTATTGAAAATGTTGTCCCAGTCCCACATATATATTTGCCTTTCCTGCTCTGTGAGCTGGACCCAAAGCCTGCTGGAACCAGTGATTTCAATGGGTTTTACTAAGCTCAGTGGGGTCTAGGATCTGGTAACCCTGTTTTGTGGCAAAATCCTTTCCAAACTCATGAGCTGTAAGAAAAGAAGGCAGCAAGGAGCCAGAGAGCCCACCATCTTCTTTCCTCCTGCTATGTGACAGAGTGAGCCAACACACAGTTCCCTTTAGTCCTGACTGTACAGACCAAGATCTAAGAAGATCCATGGAGATATCTAGAAATTCCTATTATGGATACCCTGCAGTCCCTGCTCAAGCAGGGCCACTTAGAGCTGGTTGACCAGGACCATGTCTGGATGGCTTTTGAAGATCTCCAAGGATGGAGACTCCACAGCCTCCCCGGGCACGACATGCCAGTACTCAGTCACCCTCACAGTGAAAAAGTGTTTCCTGATGTTCAGAGGGAACCTCCTGTGTTTCAGTGTGTGCCCATTGCCTCTGGTCCTGGCACTGGACACAAAATGGGCAAAACCCATTCAAGCAGCTGGATGAAACTCGAGTACAGAGAATTTGAGTACTTACTTGCTGCTTCTTCACTCCTTGCAGTTCCAGAACTGGTTAAACTGAAGTTAGCCTGAGTTTGCACTTAACCTGTTTTAGTCCTTTGCAAATCTAAGGTCTATAAGGTGATCTACCTTTTTTTTGTTGCCTTAAGCAGTAAGTCAGATCAAAAGAAGTACCTTTTCTGATCGTTACCGTACTTCTGTGCAGTATGATGGATAACAGTGTCCCCCAAAGTTATCTTTCAGTTGCAGATCTGTTGCAGTAAGGCAGGCATAGCCCAAATGTATAATATAATAACATTACCTGTAAGAAGACTCCTATATATTCATATTGCCTACCTGTGAGGCTCTTTCAATTATACCTTTGACTGTAAAAGCAATAGTTTTAAAATAAAAATGTTTGCATTTATACTTCATTCATGAGTTTGTTTTCCATTATGTTAGCAGTTTCACGCTTGCTGTATCTTGTACCCAAACTGTTCTTAATAGGAGCAGTCAGGGAATATTTACATTTTAATTAACAAATATTCCAATAAACTGGAACTTATTTTGGCAAAAAGCAGGGAAGGAAGAGAGGGTTACTTCTATTTAATTTAATGGCACCAATCAGCTCTTTTCACAGGGGCTTTTCTACAAACAATTTACTGTGTAAAAGCATTTTTTTTTGTCATGCAAATCATTCTGAACTAATATTATACAAATTTATTCATGAAAGACTGCATGTGCTTTTCAGAAAAATAATAAGCTTTAAGTGGTTTATATCAGAAATGAAGCTTGGAATTCCAAGCTTGGAAACCACTGAAAGGAGAAACAAGACTCAGAAAAAGTTCACTTCAACAAGATCACAATTTGAACAAAATGGGTCTAATTCTCATCACTTTCTACCACTATGGAGGCATTACGGATTCCTATAAGCATTACTATAAGCTACGTTCCCAGGCCCTGTGAGGCTGCCTTATCACATGGATGTCAGGTAAAACAGCCTCAATGTAAATGCAAATCTCTTTCTCCACGTTTGTAAATTCCTAGTAAGATCCATTTAGTGAAAAGGAAAGAAGAAAATGGATATCCCAGTATGGCATTTCTGAATGTGTCTGTTCTGAAGAAGAAAATGGAGGTAAAATCGGTAGAGGTAGCACCATGTCAGGCTTGAATGATGGGAGGAGGGAAACACTTCTCAAGAAAAGTCAGCTTACGATATCGATTGGTAAAAGTATCTCACAGGGCTAGCATTTGATGCAAAATGTGTAAGGCAAGTTAAGAGTCTGAAACCATCTAACACAGTACGTAAAGTAGAGCTGAGAAACTCAGAAGGCCGTGAGAGCTCTGAGGGCCGCCTGAATGCCCAGGAGGTGCCCCCTCAGCCCAACAGCCAACAGTAAGAGGCAGTGATCATGCAGTCCAGAGGAGTTTGGAGCTCAGCAGGAGCCAAAGGCAGGGACACTTGCCTTTCTCCAAGGACCAAATTTCTCAAGCTTGTGTCAGTCTTGTGCACTGCAAAACAGGAACCAGTGTGCTGCCACTGGAACCTGGGCTGAAAGGGTTACAATAAACGAGTGTTGTCATGACACTGTCATGGGGAATAAGAACATAAGCAACTATCTCAGCCCACCAAAGGCAGCTTCAACTCGGAGAAAGGGAAACATGGGGGTGATACTGTAGATGAATCCAAGTTCCAGAAAAACCTCTCAAACTTCTTCTAAAATGCCTAACCAGAGAAGAATGACTCAAAGAAATTAAGCAGATCTTAAATCACATTTGTTTCATTTCTTTCTGTGTGCACTTCCCATTATTCCCACAAGAAACTTTAACTGATGTCCCTCAGGTCCTTTTCGTGAAACTGTGCCGAGCTCCACCTCTTTTCACCAAAGACTTTCCATTTGCTGAGGGTTACTCAGAAGAAGCCTGGAAACTGCTGGGGCAAGAACTGTACAGGCACCAATGGTTATAATTCCAGGGTCAAGCCCATTTTGGCAGAAAAGGAAATCTACCGAAAGGACCAGTCAAACCTGACTCAGTATATGGGATGTAAGACACATACCAGAACTTAAACATGTCTGGTAGCATCAGTATCGTATTTACCTGCTCAGATCTGGGTTTAGAACAGACACATTTTTTCTCTGTTGATTAAATCAACTTGCAAGTGAAACTCAAGCCCCCCCCCCCCTCCCCCCCCAAAAAATGTAAGATGGGTTTAAAAAGAAAATAATAACACGATTTAAAGAAAATGGATTAGCCTTCTGACTTCTGTGCATCCGGACCAAGTGCTTAAGTTTCTTCCCACAAACATGACAGCTAGAAAGTCACTTAAAAATTACAGCAGATTGTAACTATCACTTGTTTCTGAGCTTTTCACATTCAGTATCATAGGATCTGCAACCAACTGTGAAGACATGGCAATTCTGTATGTAGCATGACTTCTGGACTTCACCAAACTGCCCTCTTGAGTCTACAGATTCTTTGGTTCATTCCTTGAAGGTGCAATACGCAGGAGCTCCCTGGATCTGCATGTGGACCACAGCTAGTTGGCTACACTCTCTGAAACGCTTTCATTGTGAGAGGCAGTTCAGTACCCAGAGCAAACTGCTGCTTCCGCAACTGCAAACGAGGCAAGAGAGAACAATCCACCACTCCAGCTTGGTACTGTGCAATATAATGCGTATTTTTCAAAAGCAAAAAATGCCAGTCATTTAAAGGTAAAGTTAAATATTTGGTTTTAAGTAAAAAAATTAGTGAAAAATCTTTCACATAGAGAAATATTAGGTGACAGCATGTGCGGATTAAAAGCTCAGCTATGAGAAACTTACATATAATTTTATATAATGGCTGCAATTTCATATACACTAATAATAGCTGAATTATCAAATGTCTATACATCCAACTGGTCATTTGCACTTGCAGCAATTATCTACTACAACGTAATCACAGCAACCAGCCTTGCTCTTGTCTCCCTGTTTAGCTGGAAAGCTAGGTCTACAGCTTTGTATTTTAAAACAATCTACATGGAAATCAGGACTTTATTCACCTAGCTATCACAACTTCCGTCCAGGGACCATGTCTTTCTTTTACAGCATCTGACACTGTTGTTTGCAGTAAGACAAGGTGAAGTTACTACCTGAAATATTTTTGCCTGTCATGATGTACTGCAAGAAAAACCTGGAAAGTTTTTAGAAGAAAACTAAGCTCTTTATATACACTTGGAGGACTGCCATTTGGGGAAATACAGTAGTCACCAAGAATAGAGCTTCATTGCAGATTCAGTCATATTACTTCTTGGTTATTAGATGCAATAAAATACAACGTCAGTATAAGCTCATAGGAGATCACATATTTGATTCAAATTCCACCAGAGTCATGGGAAATGTTGCCATAGGGCTTGAGGAAGCTTTGGGTCAGATTTTGCAGCATGCACACATGGTTTCCAATGTGCAGGTCTGACTGGGAGACGGAGAATGGCGCTCAGCAACACAAGCCTCTGCTTCAACATCACAGTAAGGCCAACATGTGGCTATGGGGATGCAGGTAGCACTCCTATTTCCCTTGTGCTGGAAACCCATAGTATGAGAGCTGTCTGAGAAGGAACCCACCTATCTGATGTCAGCTATACCGCACTGCCTGAAGGCACTGGGAAGTATGTGGTGTACGTGACACGGCTGGCCCGTATGTGTCACGTGCAGGGCGAACTGAAAATATGGCCTCATGTCCCACCTCTCACATGGTGCCAGCACAGCCCGCAACTCCTTCTGCAAGGCTGGGCTTGCATTCAAAGAGAAGACCCTCAGACAAACGTGGTATCAAATGTAGAAGCAAGCCAATGCCAATGTTCGCACACACTGCCTTGCTGGGTAAGGTGGCAGTGAGCAGACTTCCTTCAACTTTTCAAATATGATAGGATCCTGCCTTTAAAAAGGAAGAGCATGAGATGTGTTAAGTGGGAAGGAAAGGACACTATTTATCTTTCTTTTTCTCACCTTCCTATTTACACACTTCTGTACCACTTGGTTTTTCTTTTTTTCCTGGACAACTCTCATCTCCTGGGTCCATAGTAAGAGTTCATTTTAAAAAAACGGAATTTAAAAGATCATAAATACTGTGTTTTCTTTCCAGTTAAAAATACAGAGCAGCTGAACTTGACATTAAAGGGTCATCCAAAACCAGCTATTGATTTTTAGATAGTAGATGGGAGTTCTGCACTCAGAAAAACAGCAGTGAGGGCATGGAAATATAAATGTGATATTGAAAGGATTTTTCCCTAGAATATATAGCATCTTTGGAAACTGATGTTGCTTTTCTTAAAACTGCAGGAAACAGGTTAGACTATTTTTTTGGTTTCATAATCTTCTGCCATACTATGCAATTTTCAAACTTTCTGTCAGCTTTTGCAAAATTTTGTGGCTCTTCAACAATTTTTCTTTTTTACAGAATTTACAGATGTCCTGATTTCCATTGAATCCAAAAGCTCTATTTAAAAGATGAACAAACAGTCAATATACATTCTTACTGAAGAACTATTAAAAACAAAGTCTGAAAGAGCTCTGGCATTTTGCATTTCCCCTTTTTTCTTTCAAAAGTTTCAGCTAGCACTTAAGTCACTGTAAAGTTTCATTAATGAATGCTTTAGTATGGCTAGATGTAAAGAATTATGGTGAGTGTAAATAATTGTAATATAGAAGTATTATCTGTTATTTTCTTCCCCCTATGCTTTTTCCCCTCCATTACTTGAATCTTTGAGTCTCTCCTGTTGTGTATGTTGCATATATCTCTTCTGATAATAAGGAGACTGTCCAAAAATATGACTCTTCACTTTTCCAAATATCTGGTGAGGTGACAGCAGAAGATGCTACACTTCATGAGATGCTTTCCACGGAGACTGGGTCAGGTTCACATTTTTTAGCTCTATCGGTATAATCCTGGAGGAGAGAGCATTACAATCTTTTTAATACCAAGGCTTTGATGAGATGCTCAGAGATGGCTGGAGGAAGGTCAAAATATTCAGCCTTCATGAGCTGCCAAATATCCTGTGGACGCGGGGTGATCCCACACAGCTCCCGTGGGCCGTGAAGAGGAAAAACACCATACTTTTGCAGTGGCCCAGCTCCTGACCTGCAGACGGAGCTGCCGGCCCTTTGCACCTCGCTGCTCTCACCTCCCTGCCTGGTGCTGCAGGTGAGGAAGAAATGCCACTCCTCCAGTCTGTGCCAGCTGGAATCAGTCTGAACGCAACTGCCTGCTCCCCAGTTGGTTAAAATACCAGCTAGTGATATCTTGCTTCTTTTGCAACAGTAATTGCGTCCATGCCTGCCTTAAAATACATCTAAATGGAGCCCAAATAAATCTAATGTCCTAATGTCCCAGTGCCTCTGGACTCTGATATCATGAACCTCGAATAATAGCAAAAAGATTAATAGCTTCATGTTGCAATTTGAACTTTTATTACAAATAAATTTCGAAACAATACCCTAGTACAGTCCATTTTTTTATACTGTCTATTTTAACTTGGCTTTTAAATGGTTCTCATGAAGCCGCAAAAAGGCCAATTTTACAAAGTTATCTTAAAGGGGTCACATATACTTTGAGCAGAAGTTAGGAAATTAATTGTAAGTACATGTATATATTTGGTTTAATTAGGTTTAAAAAATATACTCAAGTTGCAGACCTTTTAAAATGTATATTTGATTATCTTTCCGTAATAGATAATATCCTTCCAAATTGGGTTGCAGTCATCTGTGGCATATAAAAAGAAAATTAGCACATTTGCAAGGCAGGTTGTAAGGCAGCTAAGGGAGACAGAAGAGTTCTGAAGACTCGACAGATCTGTAGTTTATCAAGACAATTGAGTTGGTAGTTACTGAAGACACATTTTAGTTACGACTGGAAAAGAATGTAGCACTTAGAAATGCTGAAAATCGCAAATTTTTTATGGCTATTATGCAATTACTGTCCTAAATACATCTTTCACTTTTACTGTATTATTTACTAGGCTGGTTGTAAATTCTGAAATATCTTTTCATGTGGATTGTATTTAAAACTTACAAACTTGTTTTGGCTCTAATATCTATGTCACTTTGCTGGTGGTGAAGATGGAGCTTCACCCTGTCTAAGAAGGCTCTGAAGTCCATGGGTAAAGAAAACTCACTGTCAGAAGGAGGCTGGATGGCCTCAGTCTGCACTGAAGTGCCTTCAGCTGGGTGCTGCAATGCCTGAAATCCATCTTTCTTGCCCCATTCGCATGACTCACAGAGCTGGGGTTCGGGGTCCAGGCCACCCCTTTTCATGGTGAGTTGGGCACCTCCTGAAAGGCAGGCAGCAGAGAAAGCACACACAGACGGCCAACAGCGTTCAGGTCTATCTGTGCCAGTGCTGCAGGCAGTAGGCATTTCATTATATCATTAGGTTTATATAATGCAAGTCATTTTATCAAGGAAACTGCCTAACTAAGCAAAACTCCCAGGGGAAGTACTGGCCCAGCATCCATGCCAAGTGTCCTGGGGAGGCACCCAAAGGCTCCCCAGACCCCCTAGGGGAGCTGCTGGTAAGTTATGGGCTTCCCAGGCTATGTGCTTGCTGAAGTGTCAGGGTTCTGGGCATCCTAGACAGCAAACTTCCATTTTTGCCCCTAAAATCAGTGCTCTACGTTTGCTTCATCATTCCCAAAACAGAAATTATGAGCGTTTCTATTTGCATGTGTGTTGGATGTGTTGCTTCCTCAATAAAGACATAAATGTATTTCTATATTAAATATTTATACATTTTAAATTTATAAATATTTTAAAAAGGTATAATATATGGATTTATACATTAAATGTCTATATACATGCATTTTTATGCATATAAATTTTTTTCATACTGCCTCCCTGTCAAGAGAAAAAGTATTTAATATTTTTCCAGGATTTTTCTAATCTCTAATAAAGTACATATACCTGACAGGCTGCATCTCTCACTGTACTACAACCTTTGAAGACTCCGCAGAGCTTTAGGCATCACACAAATATAAGAATCATAAGGCTAGGCAAGAGCTGGCAACATGCAAGCAATGATGCTATTTTTTTTCTTATTTTGGCTAAGATTTCTCCTCAGCAAGTATTTTTTTTTCCCCTCAAAGCTTCTAATTTACAATATTTTCAGGTCTAATTACTTCAGATTGTGACCTGTCACATCAAGAATTTATTTACATATGAAGCAGACAGTAATGAATCTGCTTAAGAGCAAGAACCCACCACTGTTTCATCAAAACCAAAAGGCAACTTAAATTTCTTCCTGAAAATTTGCACATAGGTCACAGCCCAAAGGCTGTCAGACTCCGAGCATGTTTTTACATATTTTAGATTACAATATGAGACTTAAACAAATTAGAGTATTTTGAAACAGGGCAAACCCTGTTTTTGCAAAGCACTGAGACAGTTGAGTGCCCTATGGTGAAACCAAAGTGGAAATCCAAGAAGCTTCACCAACAGAAACAAATCAAACCCCTTTGGGAATGTGATGTGTCTGGAAACTGGGGGCAAAGCAGGCAATTAAGAGCCCAGGGAAAAGCTCATCAGGCCTGGATGCACGAAATCTCCATTCCTCCCTTCATCCCAGAGGTGGCTGGGAAGCTCTGGAAGGCACCGTCAGATTGCTCACTGCTGATGTTGGTGAGCACAGGCTTGTATAAATAGTGCAGTGACTTCAGTAAAATCACTTGTGTGAGCAAGAGCTGGTGTGTGGGAACAGGGCTACATCATCCAGCCGTGTATCAAATGTGACAACACTCTGCACCTTTCCAGCATATTTTATCTCAGGCTCTCAAATTCAGGTGCTTGCAATGCTCCTGTTAGCCGCTTGGCACCTGGGAACAGAATGGCAGCTGATACATCTGCCCTTCATTTATTGTGAGCTGCCTGTTACTAAGTCACAAGAGTGCAAGCCTGGAAGGAAATCTCAGGCACCAATTGTCAGGTAGGGAAGTAAGCAATTTTACAGCAAAGGCTTTCCAACAGGGAAACTGAGTCACAGGAGAGTGAACAATTTCCTATGGCCAAATAATGAGTCAAAGAATGTGTTAGGAAAAGTTTGCAGAGTTGTATGTATGCCTTGAAATAGCAATGGGCGATACTCTTTTGTGATACTGATGGCCAGTATTACAGAGGCTGAAGTCAGTACTTCAGTCTGTGTACTTGAATTTAAATTCTTTTATGGTTATGACCAGAATCCTAAAGATGTGACCACCTTTCATCGGTTCTACAGGTAGCTAGACATACATGTCGGTTAGCAAAGCCAGGCTTTGCTTCATTTTTGCAAAGCGGGGGCTCTTTTCTGGGCTTGTTTTTGGGACTGCTGCACATTCCCAGCTGCTGGGTGGGCTGTTACTAGCTGGAAGGGTGGGTATCACAGACCAGGCGGATTTGTTGACTCTCCATCACCACCAGCAGGATTTGAAACGTCTTGCTCTGAAAAATATGACAGATTTCAATGAGAATACACTTTTACTTGGTGAGACAAGGGATAGAAGGGGAGTGGGGAAATCCCGTGGCAGGGGGAGGTGCATACCCGCCACTCCTTCAGAGGGAGGTCGCAGCCATCAGGAGCGCTTTTAGGCTGTCAAGGCAGAGCGTCTAATGCGTTGTGCCACAACTGGGTTGGTGTCATCATTACTCTTTCATGCGGCATCCTCTCCTGCCCACCCGTGTGTTCAGGCGCACTGGAGCAGCCGCTCGGTCGCCCACTCATGGGGACCAACAGGCACCTGTCTTGGGGCAGGGGTGGCCAGAGTGGCGAGGCTGAACCCTCTGCCCAGGGGGTGCAGTGATGAGACAGGACACAGTGACCGCCCGCTGTCCGCCCCTCCTTTACAGCAGCCTGCTTGTAAAGGCCGACTTGGGCTGGGTTTGGGGAAGGCCTGAGGCAGCTCAGCAAACCTGCAGTTCTGTTTGAGAGACTGGGGCTTTGCACCGAGCAACTGAATGGCACATACTAACGAACGAGGGCAACTGCATTTACAAATGGGCTTGGGATACTGTTTGAATCTCTAACCTACCCAATAAAAATCTGCTATTTGTATCTACTACTAATCTAATACTTTGCATTTATAAAGTCTTTTTCTGACTCTGACTCTGAAAGCTCTTTCTGAAGACAATTAAACATCATGAGAAATGCACAGCACTCCCTTCCTTGGTGCCAAATTAAGCTACGGTTGTGGGAATTTCAACTTTGATGTCACTTAGCTGTTACCCACACGATGTCAGAGGGCAAACACACTCACAGGGACCAGAACCACATGCAGATCTTACACAGGTCCTTGTCAGGTGCTGCAGACTTCCTCACAGTGCTCTGTTCCCAATTTTAAACGCACATCTCCACCACATGCTCTTTTTAAGTAAGTATTTCTCAAACTCTTGCTGGAGGTTAGATCTGAAGTGCTGTGAACTGATTAAAAATGTCATGTAGTTGTTTTAAAATTGTATGATGTTGCCAGAGGAACGGCTGCATGATGAGACAGTAACTTCCCTCACATAAAAGTAAAAATTATCAAGAATTACTTGTGCTGAGTACAAGGTACTTCTTGAAATTTTTGAGTGTCTCCTGCATATAAAGACAGTCAGCAAGGTCAGACTGTTCATGTGCCTTCATGACGGGGACAGCTCACATATAGATCCTTCTGACAACTCCTGTCACCCTCAAACAGCCAACCCAATCATTCCCCTGCAACCAGGGTAAAGTCTAGAAATCAAAAGACTGGAAAATCTCTGTCTGTATCTACTGATGTGATAGAGATGCTGTACAGACAGCAGGAAAAGAAATTAGACAGAGACAGGGTACAAGATATAAATGGCGAAGAAGTCATGGAAGGAATAAATCCAGCTGAGCATAGGGCTGGGAGGAAAAACCAAAAGGGTATGGAAACTCTTGGGAGAAAGACAAAGAGAGGAGGACTTGCAGTGCTGGAGGGAAGACAAGAAACTGGATTGGTGGAGGACAATACAACCTGAGGAAAGAGGGTGGAAAATGAAGCATCAGGAGATAGGATAAAAAGCAAAAGAGGAAAAATAGGGAAAAACTATACTGACAAATGCCTACTACCCAGAGTACGCCTCTGTGACTCCTCAGTGAATGCAACTGCTTTCTGAGTGCGTGCTAGACTTAATTTGCCATGAATGATAGATTTCAGAAGAACTTTAGATTTCAATATGTACTGTGAAATGTTCCTTGCTCAGCTGTTCCTGTAGAGTGGGGAAAATGGCAGGAAATCATTGCAAACAAAAGCGAGTGTTATTTTGTGGGAGACATAATGGCTTGTTTGGTTTGACATCCAAAACAGATATAACGGCGACAAAAGCATTTAAATGCTAATCTGTCATTTACAGCGGGTAAACAAAAAATATCGCGCATAAAATCTGTGGTGCTTGTGAGCGAGTGCTCTGGAAGCCTGAAATACTGCTTAATTTAGAGAAGACAGGCATCTCTCTGCAGGCAGAATTTATACTTGAAATATATGAATGTTGAGAGCAAAATTTAGGTACTCAAACCTCTGTTTCCTCGTGGTGGATTTGGATCATACAGTTGGGGTCACAGAAAGGAGTGATTTTTCATTTGCAGTGTATTTCTCAGAAATGGAAATATGCAAGCAAATATTTTCCTGGAGCAGTTAACACCTGCAAAGTCCTATCAAATTGTACCCCACATGTGACCAAATTCAATAGATTACACAGAGGTCCTAAATTCACCTTTTTCTGCCTTTTGTATGTTGTTGTGCCCACAAAGCAATGGTAACTCTGATCAAGAGCCAAGGAAGTAAAAGGTGGCTTTGGATGAGTTGGGAATAAATGTGTTTCCTTGACCACAGGTCAGCCTGTTTCCTAAGACACTTTCCTGAGCAACTGAGAAAAGCTTGGAGAACATTTCTAAAATCACAGTGCCTGCGACCAGCCTCCGAAGTGTCATACACAACCAGAGGTCACCAGCGACAATGCTACTGTCAAATGGCTCACCCCACTGCGGTGATGGAAAGATAGGGTAGGTGTCTTTCTACTCTGGGATGAGTCTCCTTAGGTCAGCAACTCTAGTGTCAGCCTCCAGCCATACCGCAGAGCAGCAGGTCTAGGTCCTCAGACATCATCTTTCTATAAATAAAAGGAATGGGCCTGAGATTTATGTTAGCATCACAGGTTTTGCCTCTGATGCAAGGAGGTCTCTATGAAATTATAGTTTCATTAAAGCTTGTAAAAAGGAGAAGGGAGGCAAGGTTAATTTATTGCAATGTACCAAAAATACATTGAAGTTCTTACTCAGAGAAGATTTCCATTAACTTCCATCAGGGCTACCATGCTGTATGGATACACAAAGAGGCAAAGAGGGGAAAACCTCAGATTGTGCTGTGCACAAATGCAGCTTGAGGAGGAAACAGGCAATTTAAGATTCACCTAGTAGTTTAAACTTTACTTGAAGACTGTATTAGTCTCACTACCCTTCCTGCCTTCCTCCTGTGAGGTTTCTTAATTATTGTATTCTGCCCAAGCTTGTGATTAGCTCCACCATACCTGTTTGCTTCTTTTTTATATACTTTTTTCTATTATGCCCGCTTGTATGTAGAAGTCTTCAATATGCACATAGACAAATAATGAAAAAAGTCTCTACAATGGACAAAATGTGGTCATATAACTAATCTCAAGCAGACAAAATGACAGGAACAGAAAGAAACTCAGTCACCTGCTCCTTCCCCTTGTAATATGGTGTGGTTTATCTACTTACTATCTACTCACGTGGCTTTTGTCACGCAAGTCTCTGGGCTTCTGATAACTGCTGAGTAACTTGTACAGAAAACATGCTTTTATAGAAATAGAAAAATATTTTCATTTCCAGCTGATGAGTGGCTGCCAAAATACACAAAAATAAAACCTAGTGCAGTTAGTAGGACATTCTGTAATGATCTGTCTTGGATCTGACCTTGACATGGTCAGACTATCTGTGGCAGAACTGGTTTTAGTCCTGGGGCTTCACTTCTTAACTTTCTTTGTCTTTTCCCCATACACACCCTTCTGTAATACAGGAAAAAGCTATGTGTCCTCTTTGTGTGAAGAACTGCACTTCCTTGTGATCTGAACACGTCCCGGTTTATAAACATGTAATATATAGACCTGGTTGAGCTGGCAACTTTCCCAAGCCCCTCAAATGGATGGTTATTTGCTCTATGCCATAGGGAGTTGCTGGTTCATGGGAGTTTTCCTCCTGAATATCACCTGTCCAGTGCTTGCTACTTGTTCTGTGACTGAAAACAGTGAAGAATCTATGCCTTTCTTACAAAGAAGGCTATGTCTTTCCTATGGAGAGTCTGTGTCAAAATGCATGTTAAAGACAACTTCCTAGAAAACTTAGATTATAGTTGACAAGTTCAGAACAAAATCATCCTCCACTTATCTTGAGGCACTTATCCATGGGAGAAAACATAATCACTCATTTGACAACCATCACCAAAATTTGATGATCTTTGTGATATTCTATTTGTGTTTATGTTATACATTTGAAAGCATTGATAGAATAAAAATGTGCAGAAACCTTCTCCTCCAAGAAAGTTTCCAGCTCAATTTCAAGTACAGAGTTTCAAGGTATTCTGGAACTGTCTTAAAGCTATTCTGAAAGCTAAAAAAGCCAACACAGTATTCAATACTACATTTTGAGAGTCTGCAAAATTACTATATTCCTTCAAAATGTTTAATTATGCCTGTGTGGGCTTTGACATTGCTCTTTCAACTGACAAACATAATCTCATAGTGTGTCTAAGCCTCTCCACATAGATTTTACAAGCTTTACTCTCTTGTCAATATCCTGCCTTGGGTTTCATGACCTAGGTTCAGTGAATACTTCAGGACATCCAGCACATGGCATCAGACATCTTGATGACACCAAACCTTGCACACTGCTGTTTAATGACCTCCTGTATTATTTTTGTCTGTTGACTTTCTAAACCCATCAAAGCAGATTACAGCCACTTACAGTGTTCATGTCTTCTGAGTCCTCTGCTCAGCCTAATTCAGTGAGGAAATCACCTTATCTGTCAGATATTCACTGCACCCCAAAATCTCTCCAAAATACATCATAATCCTTCAGCTGGACTAAGAAAGGATGCCTTTTCAAAGATAATTACACAATCTGTCTTAAATATCTTTTTTGTTCAGACATACATAAAGGACCAGATTTTACTTTTTTCTCATTCTGTTCTGTGAGCAGTTCATGGATGTCAACGGTGTAAGGTATGAATGCAGACGGCAGGCTATCACTTTTAGTTATATAATTCTTGTTTAAAATCACACATTTGTAAA
Organism: Leptosomus discolor; assembly: GCF_034619465.1. Lineage (NCBI taxonomy): Eukaryota > Metazoa > Chordata > Aves > Leptosomiformes > Leptosomidae > Leptosomus > Leptosomus discolor. The sequence goes on along the minus strand of NC_141395.1, from coordinate 47,458,033 downwards.
ATTACTCCAAAGCAATACAACAAAATAATGTACAGAAGCTGAGCTCAGGCAATACAGGCATAATTCTTGATGGTTTTCCATACTTATACCTGGGATAAAATTTGCTATGATGAATACAAATGTGTTTGTCTTGCTTTAGATAGGCACTTCTTTTTTAGCTGGAAAGGCGATTACAGCAGGATTTGCTGAAAGCTGTTGTTGCGTCCCCATCCTCTTTTGTTGCCCCTTCTCAGGTGAAGAAAAATTAATAGGAATAAATATATTCATTAAGGCAATAGCAAAGTCAATGCTCTACCCTTGCCAAATATTGTTTCAGAATATGTGATCAGGATTGAATGTGACCGAGATTGAATTGGATGGGGTAAAAATACAAGAAATAATGTTTTTCAGCTCTTTTGCTTGGACATATCTGTCCTCTCGGTGTATAATCTGTATCCACCAATTCATGCTTGTGAAGAAAAAACGAAGCTAAATAAAATGAAAACTCCTTTAAGAAGAAGTTGATGTTCTGCATTAGCAAAGAGGTTAATGTGAGCAGTATATTTAGTTGTTTTGTTTTCTCCTCAAAGAAAGATGACACGCTGCATTTATGCAGGAAAATTTACTGCCACCTGACTAAAACTCGGTAGTCCACATTTATGCTTTGAGTTTGTGTCATTATCCTGGGAACGGTGTGGGAGTTTAAACCTATAATCTCTGCACACACAGGGAAACGATGAGGACTATTCTGAATGAATGCGGCACCCTCAGAAATTCAGGTCTTAGCATTTGATTCATTTTTTAATGAACTTAAAGCATAGGTGCTGGAAAGCAAAAGTGGAGAGGAGAGGAAAGACAAGTAACCAGGCATACCATATGGATATTTAATGTATCTGCCAGCCTCCTGTTTAACCACTCTGGAGTCTTGTAATAGCATTAGCTGACACAGACGTGTGATCATGCTTATCAGACGTCACTGATGGGCTAAGAGACATGCTGCGGTGGTAAGCCCTGGCACTCCAGTTTACATTGCATGCCGCAGCTCTGAGTTGGAGCTGATTTAGCTCCTGCTAGTCATACTTTCAGAGGGCCAGCTACTTAATAGATAACAAAACACTCACAGGTGTAACTACACTTGATGGATTTTCTGATTTTTCTGAACTTCTGTTCACAACTTCTGCTTCACTGTGTTAACAAATTTTTTTAAAGCAAGCTCAGAGCCCAGAGCTTTTGCAGTCTACCATCAGCAAACTGAACGGGTGGGGCGGGGGCGGGGGGGCGGCGCAAGAGCAGCTCTCGGTAAATGACACCAGTTCTTAGTAAATTAGATGTGTGGATTTATCAGACAATGAAAATTTTCAGTTCTACCTGTCAGACCTGACTTTCCATGACAGCATTGCGTATTGTAGCATATTGCATACTATCTCTGCTTCCTACGATAGACTGTAAATTCAGAGAGGCAGGAAGCAAATCCAAACCAAGCATCAGTGTTATTTTGTTTGGATCCTGCCTCACTGAAGTCAGCTGCACCACATCCTTCCAGAACCGACCTCTTACAGTGAGCTCATGTTATAAAAACAGGTGCATTAAAATGTAATGGAAAATATTGCTGTTTCCTTCAGATGCCTATTTCCATTAACGTGAAAAACTAAAGTACTTTCTGACCTGACGTGTCTGTCTATCTGTAAATCTGCTATCCTATGTTCCAGATCTATCATAAGCATGCTGGTTTGCATTGTGATACAAATCCATGATGATGAAGATATCCCTTGAACAGGCTTAAGAGCAACTCTTGAGCCTATCGCAAACTACCCGCTCTTTTCATTTGCTCAAACTGCTGTGCTAAATTCTTAAGAGATTGTTTAATGGATGTAAGAAAGTTTTCAGAAATTCCTGAGAGGCTGGATCACATCTTGCAAAAGGAAAAGCAACTATTATCCCGTATAAACATATAAACAGAAACCATTCATCTAAAAGCCAGAATATAGCAAGACTCCATTGTGAGGCCAGCTTTGGATTAGTAAAGCCCTAGTTTCTCCTTATTCTATGTTATTCCTCCATCATCTCTCAGTCAATATAAATCCAGAATAGAGTAGATACAGTGCTTCCTTTGTTTTAATATGAAATTATTAAGTAAGTAGGCAAGACAATTGTGTGTTGTTTCTGTACGCATCTACAGTCATGTGTGTTTATATTTATGCATGGGTAAACATGTGTATGTATGCTCATGACAACGGCTTTTCAGTAAAACTAACAAGGCAACACCTGCAGGGCTCACTAGTTTTTACTGCACAAAATCTTGGCAAAAAGTTCTCATTTCCTCCCATTTAACACGGGCTTGAATTGGCTCCATTTCTGCGCAAGCCAAAATCTAGCTTAACTGGTTTCAGCCACAATGGGAATGTTATTCCACAACAAAGAGTATTTCTATGACACAGCGGTTCACTGTCTTGGACCCATCTTTTACTGTGGAGCTGGTGCAAGGTCAGAACAATGCGCTTGAGTTCAGTGGCCAGTCCGTATCTAGTCAGAACAGCCGTGAATAAGACAGCTTACAAAATGTAGTAATTTGTAAGCTTTGTCCAGAATTAGAAAAAGATACAATTTCTGAGATTCTTCTACCGTCAAACCAACTGCCATTCTTTCCTTCTGTCAGATGTCCTTTGATCTTTGTCCACTGTTCTTCTGTTTCCATTAGAACAGTATTTTTTTTCTCAGGTTAGATGTCAACAGGAGAAGCAGACCAAAGTCTTCTAGTTGGAGTAGAACTGTTTCTTCCATGTGCCTTATACTGCCAGTTCAATATATAGCACGTGTTAAGTCCTGAGAAGACATCTGATCTGAACTATCTCATGGCTAATAAAATAAAGTTATAGAATGGGATTCACTTGAGAAAAATATAGAATGCTGTCTGTCCCTATGTTGCTCAACAGAAACAGTAATAGAAAAGTTTATGCAGACTAGCAAATTATTCTCACAGCAGAAGACATATTTAGAGACTCTGAATTAAAAATGAGCACATATGCTTTTATTCCTGGAAGCGTGACATCAACAGTATTGGCAGTTTGGGACCCAGTGTAACAGATTCTTAAGCAGTTTCCACCCTTCTGGAGTACCAGATTAATTCTCCACAGATGAATACGATGTAAATATGAAACACTTGGCTCCAGCTTGAAGGAGTCTAAAGTGATTTGCTGGCTATCCCACCAGCATTTCAGCAGGTTCTGAGCTACTTTATTATTCCTGTCAGCAAACTCTCAGATGGCCAATGCCAAAAGCTTCTGCTCCCTTCCCAACAATGTGGCAACTGCTAGTGAGGTACTCAGACAAAACAAAACGGACCCCAAAAAATCAATTAAATATAGCAGTTCAATTTCAGATTCTGTGTTTCAAATTTTCTTTCTTGCCACTGATTTCATAAAAAAGTCAACCACCTGAGGGGATGGAGGATCTGGCTGTACTCTCAAAGTCTTTGCATCAACTATGACAAGGAGCTTTGAGAACAGCCGTAATCAGCAACAACATTGTGCAGGTGTGCTGCTTACGTAGTGTATGTGCGATGTAACTTTTGAGTAGCAACTGGTGAGAAGAAAATAGGATTTTCTTCATTTCCAGTCCCTGCTTTGATCTACAAAAATACCCTACTAGCTACTTTTGGGTGGGGCAGATTCATTTCCTAAGTTGATCACACAACATACAGTTTGGATATTACACTCCTGACACAAATGAAGGACTGAAAAAATGACCTGACTATAATGTCACCAGTCTTACCAGAGACAATTCATATACATGAAGATGTATTTCGGCATTTTTCCCTTAGGCATAATATGTAAATGATCACCTTGTCCCAATGTCTATGAATCTAATTTTCCTAATAGTGTGATAAAACTTTTTATTTTCTGTTTCTGTGCCTTTAAAGAAGACCATTTAACAGCACTGTTCTCATGTTTAGAATAATTCAGCATGTATTGACTTAGTTGTCTGAAACTTGAAACATTTTAATCTTAAAGGCAGATGAATTACAAAATCTGTCACATCTATATGAAACTATTAACAGAACCGAGCCTGATCTGAGTGAGATTTTGAGAATTTAGAAAAAAGGTGGCTCACTGTTTGCTTATTTTACAGAAGGTGGATCACGAGACAAAAGTGCTGTATCTTATCTCTCTTTCACCAAACCAATGATTGTACTCAAATGCTGAATTTTAAGAGATGTCTTGCAGTTAGGTACATGCTTAAATTCAGACCAAATAATATGTACAAAATATAATCCACAAGTAGCATAATGTGATGAAAAGAATAAGGTATTCCCTATTTATTTGGTACATAATGTGATCATAAATTTTAATATTAACTGTCATGGTTTCAAGAAGACCAAGTATGACAGTTTCTAAGAAGTGATGTGTTGTATGCCTGTCACCAAATTTATTGCTTTGTTGGTATAATGCAATGGAGCAGCTCTTGGGAAGGAGCATGGCTTTGCATGACTTGGTGCAAACTTATTCTTCAGAAGCTTAGGACAGTTTGAAATTAAAAAAAAAAAGTCATAAATATTTCTTTTGCTGTCTTCAAATACATGGCTAAGTTTCTGTGGACCACACTTTGTTTGCTGCTGTGCACTTAAGTAAGACATTGTAGCCCATTAGATGATGGATATCCACTGAGAGAAATTTAACTCCCATTTATTTCAGCACAAATTGAAGATGCTGTTTGCAAAGAATCCTCAAAGTTCTGTGCCAAATTGAGCTCTTTCCTACCAGTATTTTGGAAAATCTGCAGCTTCCATCCAAACAGAAGAGGATGGGAGAAGCTATGCAGACAACTGACCTTGCTGCCTCACAGGATGAGAAAATTGAGAGGTCTCACAGTGAATGTGGAACAGGTCATCAAAACCTGTTTTGTCTTCCCTTTCTCCTACCTCTGGTGAAGTCAGGCATGCTGCTGTTAAGCTTTTGAGATCTGCATTTGGTGATGCACAACTGGAAGACAACTTGTCAAGTCCTTACCCGCGCCATGTAGATGCTCTGCCCAAGGCACACGCTGCTGAGCCAAGGTGCCTACCTGAGCCTTGAGCTCCTTCTGCAGTCAGTGGAGAAGGACACGTTGCCAAAGGCTGTGCTCAGCCCTGCTGAGCTCCTGTTTTCCCTGGCTATGTGACAGAGCTGGAGAGAACCAGACTCCTGACTCAGGCACCTCAGTTTGGGTGCTGGAGGCAGAAAGGATGAATCCTTAGCTGTCCTGCAGCGGGACCGGGTATGGAGAGCCAGTTCAGCTCCGAATTAAAGGACTCCTACTGATGCAAAGGAGGGCTGAACTCAATCTTAGGCTGCTGCAGATTTTGTATTTAACAATGTTGCAGAGTAATCCAACTAAGCCAACGTTTTCTAAAATGCATGGAATGCCTCAAAATCAAAGCTCAGTACCTAAATGATTTAGACACCTAAGTAAAATTCAGTCAATGTAAAACCATTCAGGGTGAGTTTAGATGGTTTACCTCTTCCTCTTCCATTCTTTACACTTTTTCACAAGTGAAAAAACAAACCTATGAAGAAACACTCCTTCCACAGACTATTTCAGCAGCAACCGAAAAAGCTGGAGTAACAAGACTTCAGCCACCAAGCACTTAAGGAAGATTATTACAAAGTGGGACACCTTGGGATTTATGTCAAAAATGTTCCTGAAGAAACTGCTTATGTTTTCTCTTCCTCTCCATAAATAAGTGCTGGAAACTGCAGGCAAAGATTATATCTGAATATATACATATACATACACACAAGCACTAACATATATGTATGAAAAGACAGAACTCATGGTTTGAAAGCTGCACCAGATGGGAACACACAGCTCATGGCAGGGCAGGGCTGTGGCTTCTCTCCTGAGCTGGGGCTCTGGGGGCCACTAGTGAGATGGCGTCAGGTCACCCATCCCAGCAGCACTGCTGTAGAGCTGAGACCATGTTACCATTCTGCTACTGGGCTCACTGTAGGAAACCTCTCACGCCTTCTATAGCTCTTTTATCTCCTGAAATTATAGATGAGATCTCACTGAGGGTTTTTTCTGGATTTATACAATGTCTCTAGGCATTATGAGATTGTAATATGTTGGTGAATGGGATTACTCCCTACCACATGACATGATGACACTTGAAATTTTCTCTTGATTCCTCTTTTATTTGCACAAGTTGTTCAACTAAAGAGCCAGACACCATATCATTTTCCCCTCACACAAAGCACCTTATTTCCTACTGTTAAGAGAAACCAAACCACCACATATTGTGTCATAAGACATTTCTTAAATGCCCTAAGATATAGAAAAAAACCCTCTTCTTTTATGTTTTAGATTGATACCTTGACTTCTGTTTCATTTCACTGTGCTAAATACTTAAGTCTACTGTGTAATAAATATTCCCTTACTAACCTTCTAAAAAATCTCTACACAGGGACTAAAATTTGCTCTGAAGACATTGGATTCTAAAGGACAAACAACTGAGGGATTATTTTTCTTTAGCAGATTTCCTAACCACATACTGCGTTTTGCTTCAATAGCTGAGTATATAATGAAGTCCTCTAACAGCTGCCATATTTCAGTATCTCTAGACTCCTGGAATGGAATTTTTATGAAATCAGTGGCAAGAAAGAAAATTTGAAACACAAGACTCCAGATACAAAGAATACAAGGTCCACTTACAGTATTTCAAGCATTGCCATCTACTTACAGGATTTATTCTATTCTAAATCTAGTACAAAAAATATAAATTTTATTGATGAAATAATTTTGAAAAAAGCAGGGTGTACCTCCTGGTACAGGGAGTGAGGGGGAAATTACTGGACTGTAATATTCTCTCTGGTCTTGAACTTGTTCTCTATGGTTGTCAACTTTTATCCATCTATCTGAGAAACTGCAGGGATGGAAGCAAAAGGATAACTGCCTTCCAAATGAATCTTGGTTTTCAGCTAACCCCTAATGAAATCAGCATGCGGAGGACAGAATGAGCACTACTGCACAGTACAAGGAAGGCTTCCACATCAGTGTTGCCTGAAAGCAGACCTGACATAAGACACTCCCTAACACGTGCCTGCTCAGTATTTGCTTTCCAACAGGACTGTTATGATTAATGAGATCTCATTTTTGCTATTTGTCAATGATTCCCACTAGCATTCAAAAGAAAAAGCATTCTCCTTTATTTCTCAATGCAAACATTTTAAGACCCTGAAAAAGCCTAGTAGCTAAATGCTTTCAAGCCACACACACACAAAAAAAACCCACTCTGAAAACACAACAGACTCAAAAGATCGAAACCTGGCTTTACCAAAGAAAAAAACCAGTGTCTTGTGTAGCTCCAACGACGTAGCAGAGATGCTAACCAGCTGTTGGGGAGCAGCGCAGCATTGTCTTCTGCCTTGTTGGACATGGGCCCCAGCTGTGCTTTGTCACTGGCCTCCTAAGAAGGGGAGCTGCTGTGATTTGGGGGGAGGCAGGGGATGACACACATGGGCGGTGCATTTTTCTGGACATTTCCCTTGAGTGTCTTTTTATAACTACATTTCTGCTAATTAACCTCACCTCTGAGCTGCGCAGGGTAACTGCTTCCCCTTCAGGTTGCAGAGTGACAAAAAGGCCCCTGCAGTCACACCTTCTTTGATCAGGTCTTTGGGTATGAACAGCACAAGGACACAGATTGACTAAATAAACTCAAGCAACCGAAATAGCATTGTTAACCAGAAACAAGCAAACAAACAAAAAACTCAGCTCAGGGACCATTTGACCTTCAAATATCCAAAACTCGCTCAGCAATGTGCTCTTGCTTGGAAAACTCCTAGGACACTGCGGCAGCAGTACGGGAAAAAGGAGGATGAGCCTTCCCATAACAACATAAGTGAAAAGCCATGCCAGGACAGAGCAACACGGCTGAAAGCACCCAATGCCAGGGAAAAATATAAAAGGGAAGAGCTCAGGGGGAGATTTTCCTCTGTATATACTCCCAATCTCAGAAACCCACGGCTAGGGACTTCCAAAGCTGGAGGTTAAACCCATGTCACTGCCTACAGCAGCATTCATTTGAGGGACCTTTCCTTGTGCTTACACCCCCTGTTTTCCTTGTTTGGACACAAGTTCGACTTTCTGAAGGCTTATCTATTTGTAGTAAAACTCTTTTATTAGCTGTTCTACCATGCCAGCTTGTAGGATTATTTTTTTTTAATAACTGCTAATATAATTGCACCAGTTTGGGTTTATTATTTCTCCTCCTACCATATTTACTCCTTTAAAGTTCATTCCAGCAAATTTCCTCAGCTTTGTGCAATCTTTTATCTTAAAATTAAGTATTTTCATAGTGGGTCCTTTTAAATTTTAAAATTATGACAAATTTCCAAACAATATGCTAATTTTTAATAGCTTTTCTATGGTTACATTTTGAAACATACATTTATGGGCTCTAAACAACTGCTCTTTATATCACACCTTATCATATGTCTTTTGCCTTTGCAGCCTTTTTGGTTTCCTTCAGCTTTTCACAATCCCTCACCCAGACGAAGCAGCAGGTAGTACAGCTGTAGGATTTCATTCTTTCTGTTTACATCTGGGATTCTGGGTTCCTCCTGATAGTGCGAACTCTTCTCTTCTAATGTATAGGAGCTTTCCTCCAATGGTGGGTCTTACTCTGCCATGCACACATACTTTGTAGCTTGATATTACAGGCTGATGGGTTTCATTCCATCAAGGCTCCGAAATGCTGATTTGGCTAATATCCTCAAACAAAACAAGGCATTTCACTCCATTTGCCGTATTATTTTTAGAGTTAAATGATTTACATAGCACCTTAATATTTATTGGTCTGTCTGGTTTTACATATCTGGCTTAATTAGGACTTTGCCAGCACTGTATTTTATTGATCTTTGTCCTATATTTACTTAAGGAGACAGCTTTTTTTACTTTCTCTCTAGTGGATGATCACCATGACTTTGTGTGCTTCTTCATCTGCCATATTTTCCCTACTTTTTGTTTGAAAAAAAAATTCTGTAATGTCTTCAGTTCACTTATTTGTGATATTGAGAAATGACTAAATGCAATGCTAGGTGAAGACTTTATCCAAGCTTACCTACTGCATCAGTTCTGTTTTTCAGAATGCCCAGCTCAGCCTTTTTGTGAGCCATGCAAGAGTGAGAAACTGGAACAAGGTGAAGAGAAAGCTAAGGGAAGTTAACTCCATTCACAGAACATTTATACATATTGTCTAAGAAAAGGTCAGGAGCTATTGAACCACCACAAGCCCAGCTGGCATAGTCTACCAGCACCAACTATTTTAACCATGTCTCTGCTCAACTCCATTTGCTGCACCCACATGCTTTTCCTAACTCCTGCCCATCACCTACTCAGCCTACGAGCTCTCTGAGATCAGTGTGGTGTACACGGTGACTCTACTGGCTGCTGCAGCACTACTGTAATGAAGATTAATTGTGACCATGAGTCACAGTGGAAAGAAAACAAATGTCCCATCCAGATAGCAGTTGCAGGATAGGTCAGACAAATATTTTACTGTTCTGAATGTCAAAAATGTTGTCTTGACTCTATATGCAACAGCTTTAGCCCTTCCCTTGTCCAACTGCAGTAAACTTTATTTCTTCTCTGTTACGATGTTAAACAAAAAATTTGGAAGATGCAGATCTGATACAATGGAACTTCATGCTGAAATCAAATATCACTGAGCATGCTGGTTTGTCCACAACACACAGCAACACCGAGGCTGTCAGTGTGGCCCTGCATCCAAACTAATAAGCCTTGCCTCTTACCAAGGTGAATTAATACAAGGCTAGCACCAACGGGTGATGCAGCAATCCAGCTAACAGTCCTTCAGTAGATCAGCTGGAATTATCTTAGGAACTTTTGCCCTGCAACCCATTTCAGAATCTGGAGGAAGCTGACTGCACTGATTACAAATTCAGCTTGTCCAAAGTGTACTGGAAGAGTAGGCAGGTTGCAGCATCTCAGAGGAGATGCTTCACATCTGCTTACCAAATAAAAGGAATTTTCAAGCCAAAAGACCAGGATGGAATTAAGAATCAATGACTATGGATAAGTAACTACAGCAAAATCTGGATGCATCTGAAGACTCTCTTACTCTTTTATCCCTGCTCTTAGCATTTCTTTTTGTTTTCCCACCCACAAAGTCTTTTTTATTGACTTTAAATTAAATATTAATTCACTTTTCAAGCCACACTGTAGAAATCTGATCAAAGGCAAATGGTTACTATGATAAGTAGCAGTTAAATTCCATAAATATAATGCAATCTATACATTTTCTTTTAAACAATAGCACTGAACTAAACATGTCAAAAGACTCTGGGATCAACTGACACACCATTACACAGATACACCCACAATATATTGGCTAAAATAGCTTATTTCTCATTAAAAGGAGCAGAAACAAGACATTTGAGTCCCTGAGGCTTGTAAGCTGGAAAATCTCTGCCAGCATTATTAAATGAGAACATCATTTAATTAGTAAAGGTAAGGGAGGATAAACTGCCTGCCTTAAGTCTAAAATATGTAAAACCAGACTTCCACAGAAAGAAAAGATGGTCCAGATGTAGGGGGCTGTGTAGGACATGAAAGATTTGGATCCAGCTTCCTGCTTTGTCATGGACCTTCTGTGTGAATCTCAGAGTAGCTGCAGCATACCTCGGGTCCACATTCGTACAACAGGGCTTCTCTGCTCTATGAAAGTGCTGTAAATCTCAAATCACTCAGTGTTACAAGGCACTCAGTACTAAAACAATGACATTAGGGACAGATGAGGACATACATCTACTTGTTTGCATTTAATTTGTAAACAAGGGTCATTAACTTTACTCCCCAAATACTATAGAATGTTCATGCTTTCTTTAATAGATGTGTTTTCACCACAGAAGTGAGCTTGTGACACTGAATCTTTACCAGGACTGATTTACACAACAAAAAGCTGACAATATCATATTAAATTTTCCTCACGCACAGCATATATCCCTCTCTGGGGTACCTTGATTTTGGGCCGGTGTGATGACATGCTTGTGTGACCTAGCACAGCTGCAAAGCACCTCACTTTGCACAGTTAGGTTTATATGCATGTGCCTAACACACACACACAAGCTGTCAGTAAACATGAGGGAACAGCTGTCCCTTGCTTAGTCTAAAATTCTGTCCTACACAGTTGGAGAAAACACTGCTTTGCTTTCACAGAAGGAATAATCTCACTCATAAGTAGGTTAGTCATCGGACCTTCTCTTTCAGTGGATGGCTGTTACTATGCTGAAGCTCTATGCTCTAAATGAAGACATGGCAAACTGGAGAACCTTCATATGAAATCATATGGCCACTAGCTTCTCTTATTTGACCAAAAGGTCTGACCACAGAAACAAAAAGTTACATAAGATATTGAGCTAAGGGTTTTTAAGAAGAATTGAGTAATATTGCCAAGGCTTTGAGGTGCCAAAACCCTAATAAGCACTAGGACTTCTGCACATTTAAGTACTTGGTGACTATTTTTTGCTTACTCCCTACCTTGTCCTCCGTCTTCTTTTTGTTGATCTCTTCTAGCCTTAGGGAAGTTATCTGGTGACTCAGACGGCCTATTTCATTTTTCTTGAACCCTTACCATATGAAATAATGTGTCAGCTCTACAGCTCAAATATTAGGTTACTTATACAGGCTGCAAACATAAATTACCTAAACTACATGTGTTATTCCAACAAACATGCATCTTGCTGCTGATACTGGTTTCCTTCCTTTGACACACGACAAGCCAGCCAGAGCACCAACACCTCGCTCTGTCCCCAGGACAGATTGCCACTGAAATAGGCTGCAGCTCGGCTGCCCCCGAACCAAGCCCCTGTGCACGGCCCTCAGACTGCCCAGTGCCTTCCTGCGGTGAGGATCCATGCATCACCAGCCTCTGTGCAGAGGCTGAGCTCCCAACATCACCCAGCCTATTAGCCTGGAGGGTTTCCAATGGTCAAAGGCCTATACTGGAGAGATACACTATTGTGCAAAAGAAACAGCATTCACTGGCACAACTACGACTTCGTATTTTGCATGGAAGGGGTAGAAGACTGCTTTTCCTATTCAGACGCAACCTGGCTCCGTGTTTTATGTCTCGATTTTGATCTATTATCTCACTCCCATTTTTTTAGAGTACTGTAAATCTCCTTTAACAGCAACTGTGTTTCAAAATAGCACCCTTAAGCCTAGGAAATCTACCTTATCTGTCACAACTCACCAAACAATGAATGCCAAAGTATTTGACATCATTGTATAAATTTATCAGGGTTTTTCATCCACTGAAAAATGTATCTTCTTTTTTTCTTGCATGCTAGAACAGTGTTACAGCAGTGCACACCAGAGTCAATGGGTGTTCACCTTTCTCCTCAGGAGACTTAGGTGAACACCTCTCTGGAGGGGAGGTTTCACTTTAGGGAAGTTTTAAAACAGTTATGGTAATATTAAAAAAAACATTTTAGTAAAAATACAGTGAGATTCTTCTACATAGACCTTAAGAAAACAGAAAGTTTTTGCTTGACTCGTTACTAATTGACTCCTTCATGCATGTATAATAGGGAAAAGAAAACTATTTATATAGGCATGGGAAATGAAAAGGGGAAATCCAGTTAAAAACCTCTATTCTTCTTTTGAGCTTTACTCGTGTACCTCTGTGCAAGTTCAGTGTCATCTCTGTGCCCATGAGTGCTATTTGCCTATGACAGAGAGCAGAGGAAGTGTGGGGGGCAACTGCTTCTTCCATCATCATCACGCAGTTGGAACAAGGAAGGGTTACTGTGGGTGCTCTGCAGGCAAACTCATCTGCCACAGGGATCCCTCGGTTAGAGTTTGCCTTTGAAGCATTGCTTCTTCTGGCAGGACCACTCTTGAGCTCAGCCTAGTTCCCAAGGGATAACACTCCTTTTCACATAACTGGAACATGGGGAAAGGTTCAGAGCTTTTGAAGGTTTTCTTCCCATCTTCCCTTTTAAAGAGGGAGGGGGCAAAGGCATCAAACAGATTTGCAGTTGTGCCTCCTGGTCGCAGGGACTGACACGGGATTTCCTGAAGCTCACACATTGACTTTAAGCTTGACTTCACAAGCAGAAGACATCTGTGCCTGCACAGTGCCCTTTGCAGCTGCACCGTGTGCCTTTCCAGAGCAGCCCTGGGGGAACACGCCTCAGTGAAAGACTGGCAGCAATAAAGCCCTGCTAGCAACTGTGCCCTGTTAACCACTTCTCTGTCACACACAGCCTCCTTCTCAGGAGCACTGGCTTAGGTAAGGGTTGTGGTTTGGTTTTAAATCAAAATAGGGAGGAAAGAGATGACGATGGAGTTATAAATGCTGAAGTTATATTAATGGGAATGTGGTATCGCTGAAATGTATCAGACATGTTATTTTTTTGTTTCAGTGCAATTATGGATATTTCCAAGATTAGGCTTACACTTTCAATTTCACACCACCCCTAAACTAAAAAAAAATGTTTTCAAGTAACAACAGAAATCAGTCTGGGAGGGAAGCACACCTGAGAGTCAGACACACCAGCTCTCTTCGAAATAAATTAATTTGCTTTCAGAAAAGAAAAGAGAAGTATTTCAGAAGAGCTTATTCTCCATACAGGCATTACTAACATCAGTGACACAAAATTGTAGTGAGACTTGTCCCACCATTCCATCACTGCTGGTGTTAACCAGTACTAAGAATGCTCTCTAAAGAGCATGGCTAACCCTCATCCATTCTCTTTATAATACACTCATTAAGCAGATTATCCTTCAGTCCAAGATCTCTCATCTCCGTTAGCTACTCTAGTTAAAAACTGTCTCTTCAACATACTTAATCCAAAACTACACACACAGGTACGTAACAAACTGCATTGATTCTTCCTGAATTCAACAGACTGAAGAAGCTACTGAAAAGCTAAGAGGGATTATACACTGTTTCACTGTTATTGGACCAGCTACAGCATTTTGGGTTAATTTTCCATATATAGTTTAGAATTAAATCCATGTGTACCAATCTCATCATTGGGCAGCAGAATATATTAATCTAAAATTCATATTACAATAAACTAGTATCAGGTTCACTGAAGTGTGTATATGGACTGACCTGAGTGTCAAACGCCGGCTAGCAAAAGTACTCATAAAATGCAGTATTTATCATAGGAAGCTAAATGCAACTAGCAATTAAGAAATTGCACCTATCTGTATGTCTGTGATACAGGGTGGAATTTTCCCATTTAAAAATGCCCAAACAGAACCATAACAAATTTGAATAATATGATCATTGGAGCAGACTTCAGGCTGGTTGAAATTTGCTATTGATATGTTTTTAGCTAAACAAGTTGTTTTCTATTGAAAGTTTCCTTTTTCCTTTCCTTTTTCCTTTCCTTTTTCCTTTCCTTTTTCCTTTCCTTTTTCCTTTCCTTTTTTCAGAATTACACATCTTCATTTTCCTCTCTGGGCAAGATTCCTCAGTTAATTTTTCATGGTGCACCCATCTCCTCTTAAAAAAAATACAGTCATGAGGAGAAGCACGAAAGTCGGTGCATAAGGCTAACATCCACTACTTGAGTTAGTGGAGTGAAAATATTTCTGGTGAACTGTTTCATTTCTGAGTGCTCACTAGGATGTCTTAATATTCAGCTAAGGGAACAGGGGGACTTTTTCATCAATACCTGCATCTAATCCATCCCCTAACCATTATGCCTATTAACAGACACATGAAGAGAAAGGACAAGCATTTACACCACTCTCTCTGCAATTTCCTTAAAGGCCACACCAGTGGCCTCATAAATCAACTTAGAAAGGTTTTTTTCCCTTTCTTTTACTATTTTGAAAAATCCACTTTTAAATTAACTTAAAAAACATTTCAAAGACTCAGAGACACTATTACTTAGCTTTCAGTTCACAGGATTTAGCTTGTATGCCGTCTAAAATAGTCAGCTCAGTTCAGATTTGTCTCCCATATCATTTATTGACCTTTGACAGAATAACCAGTAGAAGTGTAGGGATTTCTTATTCTATTTCTTTTCAAAAACAACTGAGACTTTTCTCAGATTATAATGTCTTTTACAATGAATTTCATTCTAGCATGAAACCACACCATATTTCTGCCTTTAACTTCAAGCCTTCAAGTATCGTCTATTAAAGTAACACAACACCAATCTAGATTTCTAATCCTGTCTGGAGAAGCATTCTATTTCTTCCCAACACATGAGATGCTCATCAGGGCGATCCACAGGACCTTTAACCTCATGGCTTACCTCCTGAGGAACCAGCTCTCTCATGGACCTGGTGACACTCTCCTGACCTCAGCTGAACATCATTAATCACAGAAAATTGCACTGCACAGACCTGTGGTTAGGTAATAGACTGTAAAATGACACAGAAAATCCTGAATCGTAAGATGAAAAAAAAATAAAAAATAATGCTGGCCATATGCAGGTCATGGGCCAAACGAAAGGCATGAGAAGCCACCTGTGCTCAGTGTGAAGGGTTATTAAGTGTTCTGCCAGGACACAAGGGAAAATAGTAGAAGCATCTCAAAATGACTCCAGGCTTCTGGTCCTCATTTTAGATTCATGAGCACGGCCTACCCATACCCCGAGCTTTAAGTGGGTTTCCAGCCATCTGACTTGGAGATGCAGCAGTGGCTAGTTATAATTCCTGCCACGGTATTGCAAGTGCTTGCCGTTCCTGCAATTACCTTATGCATCGCCAGTAAAAAGACTAAACTGCACCATGCTGGCTTGAAGGGCTGCTAAATACAGAACAGACTTCTGATCAGATACATCCCAAACTTACAGCCTCAGCTCAAGTTGTTTGTCCCTCCTGCTTCAATTCTAAAAAAAAAAGGCTGTAGGGTTTAGTCTAACAGGACTGGCCTCATACCTATATTCTCTTTTCATATTAATCGTTTTGCCTTTTTGTGCTAAATGCTTGTAGGAATGGTCTAAAGTGCTTTGAAGTCAATGTCAGTGCTTCCACAGAATTCAGGGGCACTAGCCAAGTTTTTCTGTGCTATAATCTCACAAAATGTATTTGCATACATACCTACATAGTCCACAGACCAAGATATTTTTGGAACAGTTTTTTTCAAATGGCATTTAACTCCACAGAAGAATTTATATATAAATTTTTTTTAAAGATAATATATGAAAACATAAAGGCTTTGTGAAAATAACAGAAATGGAAATGAGTTCACAGTTCTTCTCAGAACTACAGCCTGTAACATTTTAGACAATCTCTTGCAGTCCACAAAAGAACTACCTTAACTGTTTTAATTTAGCAATACCCACCGTTCTCCAGAAAAAACTCCCCCAAAGCCAAATACAATGGTAGATACTTCAGCGAAACAGAACAGACAGCTCACCCCTGGATCCTTCAGTAAGCGATCCAAAAGGAGATTGCAATGCTTGGGAAAAACTGTGTGAATGTGAGTCTGTAAATAAAACTTGATGCCTCTGCTGTCTGTCACAGAAACCTGACTGACTGAAGAAGTACAAAAAATAGGACCATCTCAGGAGTTCAACAAAAGTACCATTTCTAAGAAGACATTAAGTCAAGGCCAGCTGGACTGTCCCAAAGTATGCCAGCAGCCACCCCTTCCAATGGGGCATTCTGCAAGTGGCCAGTGACACCTGAAACTGTCACTGCAACTTGGCTGTCCTTGGGATAGCTCTGGCGTGTGCCATACCTGAGCTATTTAAAGCAATATCTTAACCCTCACAGCTGCATCAGGAGAGACCAAATGAAAGCTGAGTAAAGACACTGAAGTCTGGGTAACACATGTGCCCCAGCGTTTTGCAGTGCCTTGGAGAAAAAAAGATCTCTCTCTAAGAGCTGTTTACTGAAAAAGTTTGCTCCTGTCGGACTTTTATTAAACTTGTCTTTTAGAGGGTAGAACAGAAAAACTTAAGATAATCCTAAAAGATTTTTCTATCAGTCCAGTGAAGTGCCAGTTTTTAGGCAGGAGCTTAGGGGAACACAATGCCATTTCCCACAAGCAGCAGGCATAAAAGCTTCTCAGTGAGGAATGAACCTGAGCCTCTGAGATCAGGTAAGACTCGCTCAGCCTCAGGAGTTCACCTTGTCATTCAGATAAAAATTTCCTCAGCCTTCAGGTTTGCATCCCATGTTCTGGCTCCTGCCTTTCCCTACATTTTAGAAACCCTGTATGACAATGTATAACAAGTAACTACAAGACGACTTGATAATTCAGCAACTACAATTCAGGCAGTTTGTAGGCACGTAAGTACTGAGAAAAAAACCACTGCTCTGATTGCCTCCACCATCTCACACATATTATTGTGCAATATTGTGACCTTAAAAAAAAAAGGCTCAGCTGTCAATATTGTATATACTTACACACAGGATATGTACAGCTAAAAGCTCCAACAACCCCAAACACACTTTTTGGAAATAAGCGATAGTTTGTTACCATGTAGAATTAATGGTTAGAGTGCCTAAGTGTGCTTTTCAAGGACAACTTGCCCCTTTCCATTGTTGCTCAAAACCACTAGAAGACGTGCCTCAGGTATGGTATGTGGAGTACAGGTATTCACTCACTCATAATGCCGTAACATTCATGTGGAAAGGTTACCGTACACTTAACCAAACAACTTCAAATGTAAGGCTGTTGTATGAATCCCAATTGGTGCAAATCAAATACACTTAAATCGAAATACACTTACCTACCTCATCTGAAAACCTGGCCTTATTGCATGCCTCCCCAAAGAGTTACCAAGGCATGCAAAAAGCAGACTGTGGTGGCTTCATAAAAAGACTCTACTGGGATACTTTCTTGATCTCGAAGTCACTTTCAAACAGCTGTGCCAGTGTCACAAGCTCGTTTTCAATATTCCCTCAAAGGACCTGGGGTTCAGTGCTATGCGTCAAATATTCACATATCTTCATCAAATAGAAAGCTCATGATTCTGCCATATGTCATGATAAACACCATGGGTTTTTTCTGAAATAAATAACATGCAGAAATCTCTTTGGCTTCCTGGTCACCTGGGAGCAGTTTTTTGCTCTTCTACATCTTGCAATAAAATCAGAGACTCAAAAGAAAGGCCAGGTTGCAGGTTATCATACAGACTTGGTTTGCTCTCAGCTTTACAAAAGCAAGACAGAGCCTGTTCATCCAGTCAGTAAGCGCAGCCCTTTGCTTCCAACAGTTTTGGTTTGGATAATTCTTCAAATAACATCACCTTCACATCATTTAATTTATTAGTGTATCTCCCTGACATCTGATTGTTTCCAAATATCTTATGTGTGAGAAGACAATGCACTGGCAGCTGTTTATGAAAACATGGAACAGAAATGCAACATTTTTAGGACATATGATCTGCCTCTGGGTAAAGTGAAAGGCACAACACCCTGGTCTGTTCACTCAGGCATGACACAGCTTAAGTGACATGGCACAGCTGAAAATCCAGCTCGTGAGATGCCTCTGATGTTACCAAGGGGCATGCCATAATGCACAAAACATTACCATCCTAACCAGAAATAAGACTGCAGTACATATTTTAAAAGGTATATGCAATTGATGCTGGTCTATACTCAGTTTATGCTAACAGCTATAAAAAAATGGATATGAGCAGGGGTAAAAAAAAAAAGCAGTCATCGCAGAGTTAAATTGCTCTCCTTACTTCAGAAGGAATAATTTGGAATAACACTCTCTATCCATTATGGCAAGGGATAGCTGTTCTCATGCAGATTGTACCTGCTAGTGATTCACTGAAATCTTGTCTATTCTAAATCCTAGCACGTTTCTCTGTGCGAGAGCTACTGTGTGATTCTGTGAATGGTGTCACAAGTGCAGGCATACTCTAGTCATTCTTTTAAAACTTTGATTTGCAAAATGTTACCAATTAGATCTTATTTCCAAACATGGAGAATTAATTTCTCCAATTTTTAAATAATTATTCTTGCCTTTTGCCTCCCTGCCCCCCCCCCCCCCCCGCCTTTAACAAGACTCGTCACGAATTCTCTTTAATTTTCCTTAATCTATCCATAAAACTAGAGTCAGTGAAGCCCCTTCTCGCAGCTCCAGGAAGGAAAGATCCCTTCCCTCTGTTCATACAATGAAGTGAGGTATTCCCTGCTGCCAGTGCTTGAAGCCAGCAATAGACTGTCTGAATATGAGTCACTGCATCTTTGCCCCTGGCACTACTTCCAAAATTTCAGCATCCAATTTACTAAGAATTAAGTGTCAATAATAAACAGGTGAGTTCAAAGGACATTTTACTCATTTTATTCCAACAGTAGTTTTTAGTAAGTTCTTTTAAAAAGTTTACAGCCAGACCTTTCAGCACACCACAGATAAGATCTCAGGGCTGGAGGGAACCCGTATGTAACTGAGGCATTAAACACCTCTGGAGCGAGACAGATGAGATGGTAGCTCTATTCCCATGACACTTAGGCTGACCAAAAATGCTGAATCATGGGTTACATGATATTTTGTATAAGAAGTATAAAGAAGGTAAATAATCTTTTAGCGACCAATTTAACAGCGAGCATACACAAGCTCTTAAAACAAAATCAATTAACTACTGCCAGTCTACTGTACTCCTTGATATAATACCTATTGAAAGAACAATATATTCACTTATCTTGCAAGATATTAAAACACTTTAGTTATTAAATATGAATTACTAGGATCAAATAGAATCTCTTTGTCTTACAGTCACATTGACTGACTTTATCATTTGGCACAAAAAATAACTTCACCTTAAAAGCAAGGAGTGGTAATAAGTGTCCTGGGCAGAAACAATGGTGAGATGAAGATACCTATTTATTACCAGTGACCATCCTCTGTGCTTTACCATAACTTAGTTTCAGCAGACAAATGTCTTTAAAGTATTGGGAGTGACAATGCAAACTGTAACATTCCCGGTAGTACATTCAGATAAAGGCTTAGAGCAGTCTTCCCCCGCAAAAGAAGTTGAAGCCAGAGGTCAAATAGAAATTCACCCCACAGATCAGCTAGAAAACACTACTGCAATGAATGTTATCATGCTCTGAGGTATACTATATACAATACAAAAACTTAAGGGAATTAAAATAGTTCAAAAGCCATTCCTCACACTTAAAAAAAGAGACAGTCTTAATTCTCTGTCATCATCCTTGGCCTACAGTTAGATGGGAAAGCACACAGAAGGTAAGCTTTTGTAGGGAGAAATGTTGACAAAATCATGACACAGAACACGTAAACCTAAGCTGAGAAGAGGACAGAAGCAAGAAAAGTGTTTTGTTCATATAACATAACAAATTGTATAAACATAACAAAAAGCATTCATTTCACTTGAACACTTCAGTATTAGTGCAACCATTCAGCTGTTGATGGACACTTTTCTGATGTGTGATAGCTCTTCTTTGCAATACAATCAACCATTTAAAAGTTTTCCTAAAGTCCTCTGGGTGTATATGATGTGACCTTCAACCCAAAAAGAACCAGTAGTGTACCATTAATTAGGGTTCACCCCTGAATGAACACTGTGATAATCTAGGAGACAATTTATAAGGACTTGCAAAGAAATACTGAAATGTCTTACATGACACTCAGTTCTGTTTTGAAGTCATGGATAATGACTTTGCTAATTTGCACTTACCCCAAGACCACTCTTAAGCTGCTCTACAAAGTCTAAATAGGCATGAGAGTCAGTGTGAATTATATATGAAACAGACTGATGGAAAATAAGAATCAGGCCCCTGACGTATAATAGATGTGTCCTCTCTCAGCGAGTCATTGCAGCAAGCCTAGCCATAATGCATCTGGCAGCTAAACAAGTATCAGTGGCCTGAATCTCCTCTTTCATACCCTTTTTTTTTTTTTTTCCAAAGGACTTTTATACCTAGGGGATTAGTTACTGAATGCAGCACACAAACTCCTCATGATTTCCACTCAGGCTTGGGATAATTATACCTTCTGTAATCCACAATCCACTAGTTAGCTGATAAATTAATGTGCTTTTCACAAAGGAGGAATACTCATGTTACAGTCAGTAATGAAAAGCAAGAAACACGCAAAAAAACCCCAAACTAAACCAAAACAAAACAGAAAATGAGAAGAAAAAAGAAATCCACAAAATAAAAGAAGGACAAATGAGGCATGCAGTCAAACAGAATTAACAGAACACTTTCAGCACCATCAGGTTTCACATAACTTTAAAGAAGGTAAACCCCATGCTGCAGAGCCACAAAGGCCAGTATTTTACCCTTCTGTGTATGTACATCAGCAGGGGTTATGAAAAAAATCAAGGACAGAGTGTGACTGACTAATAATTTTTTAAATTACTTAACTTACTTATACTACCTTTTATACTTGATCAGTCAGTCACTAGTCACACTGAGCTTTAAGCAAATATTCATGTGATAAAGAATGACTTGCATAAGAAAGTCCTGTAGAATCAATCCCAAGCAGTTACTCTCTAGTTGTATCCAAAGGGCCAACCTGTGATATAAAATACCGAATGGAAAATCTGAGTGATATTTATTGACAACATTACTGTAAGGCACTTATAATGCTCTTGCAGGTGAAAGGTGATTGAGTCAGTATCAGAAATCTTTAGGCAGACATAGGTTCTCCATTACTCCTAGACACTCCACTTGTTTCTGACCTCATTCATTCTATATTTATAGTAGATCATCTGCACTAGAAACACTCCATATTTATTTAGGATTTAGTCCAAATGAGTTTCATCAATATAAAACAAGTGTGAGAAAAGAACCAGGCTCTTGGATTCTACAAACAAGAATGAAAGGAAGAGCTCATGCATTAATACTTTGAAAGAAACATTAAATTTATGGGTTCATTTGATTCCCTGTCATCCCAAAGTAAGGCTCCTCTGATTTTAAGTGCACTGCACAGAACGATATAAAATAGACATAGTTAAAAAGGCATCAGCTCAGCTAGGTGCATCCTTAATACCCCAGTTCAGCACGGTGCTGAACTGTAAGCACTTATGCAATCCAGTTGCACTCAATTCACATCCACTGGAATCAATGCTCATTCTGGTATCTGTTGGGGGCTTTCATAGTTGATAGGTTGGTCAGAGCTGCTACTGCTCTAAGCAGGCTGCTATAGGTCCAGCAAATGGAATTAGAAGACCAGCTGATGACTATTTCCTACTTCCTGGCCAAAAACTCCAAGGTGAAAGATAAGACTTTTCTGGTGAAAGATGAGTGTACCATGACCCTACTCTGGAGAAGGTCTATTCTGCTTCAGACATTTTTGCCATAAAGTTTAAAAATACATTTTTGTTTTTGTTTTGCTTCACTATGAATTAGTAAAATAACTTTTTTTCAAAAGGAATTTTCACAAAATACTGGTTACACAGTAAGTATAAATAAATGCCTGGTCTAAAAACTGAGATGTTACACTTAATTAAAGAATGCCAGACTCATGTGAAACTCTGTGGCTTGGGAATCAAGCTTTGGGACATCTCTGGGATGCAGAATACACAAAATTCCTGTTCTTCCTAAATCCCAGCACAGCTTCTCATGTCATATCAGTATGCATGTCTGAAATGGCTGAACTTGTGGACATCTCAAAAGATTATGAATGAGAACATGTGAAAATGGAAGCAAATCCTCTACTTCTCAGTTAAAACTGCTGCTGAATTCACAGAGAGCTTTGCTGAGATGAGGACTAAGCAAGAACTGCTGTGCCTAGAATATATTCATTGGTGACTGAGATGAGGTAAATGCCTGCATTTACTGATATTAAAAAGCTCACATAGTAGTGTGCCTGTAATGTGGAACAGTACTTGACCGGTAACATCCCTTTCTTACTAGCTAACCCTAGTTTTCATTTCTTGCCACACATCCTTCTTGCACTCTCCTATTTACTGTCACAGATCCTGTAAAACACCTGCTGCTTATACATTGTCACCTTGTTGCGACTCACCTTGCTGTAAGTGAAGTCAATGGCAAACCTTCGTTGACCTCAAAAGGAGCAGGATTTGTCCTGAGACGCCTAATCCAAAGCGGGACTCCCCCTTAATTCAGTAAGCTTTGGATCAGACCTAAAAGGGATCTTAGCAGAATCGAGAAGTGGCAAGACATAGCCATATATCAAACCCACACCTGAGTGTTTACCTCGCATTCCTGATCTTTTATGTGAAAGGGATTAAAAAGCAAGGTGTTCCTGACAACTGCTATGCAGAATTTGAATGACTGAACAAGCATCTGTAGGAGAGCTATGCACATTGACATGGTTTCATCTCTTTCTATAGAACTTCACAAGGTAGCAAATATTTGAATTCGAGGCTTCACAGTAATATTTCCTCATTTGGTTTCAATCTTTCCACTCTTGAAATCCCGCCATCCTTTGTATTCCTACAGAGGAAAGAAGATGGTTCTGCCTCTTGTTTCAGGACAAACTAGCAACTTACCACATAACAGAACAAAAGACGAGAAATCTGAAAGTGATGTTATCCAAACACTTCAGATAAAACCTTGCCACTGAGCCTAACACAGTCTGTGATGGCTCCAGACTGTTTGGAAGTTCATCCAACTGATTCCAGCATATCTTGTTTTACATGCAAATCTGCTTGTTTGCTTATGTTCCCCAAGCCTGAATGTGCTGTGACAATTTTTGCTCTTGTGTATGTCATTCAGCCAAGTTTCTACAGCCATGTTTGAGATGCCACAGGTGTATTTGACTATAATTTGGAGCATATTTGTATTTACAGACTGAAGGTCACTAGAAAGAGAAACTGAAAGCCTGTAATATGGTGACTTCCAGCTGCCAGAATCACGTCAAATGTCATTAATTTAGACAAAAGGCAATTGAAATAATGAAAACCAATGCAACATGTATACAAGTGCAATGGGAAACTCCCTGTACCCAGAAAGTATAGAACTGTAACATTCAACCAAACCAGGAAATGAGGGAAAAGGGAAATAGAAAGGTAAAAAAAATATATATTTAGACATCTTGGGAAAGGAAAGAAATGGCCACTTTCTTTTGCAAAGCCTGAGGAGAAATCTGGCCTGAGTGGCCAAAGGGGGATTTTCTTCAAAGGTCTTCTTAAAGAAGTTGACCTAACTCTTTTCAAGCAAATCCATAACAGGGCACTGCTAAGTCATGAGATGAGCTTGGAAAATGGCAAGCACTCATGCAAGTTTAATCGTCCTATATTTTTGCACCTATATTATCCACCAATCAAAAGAATGAATGCGAGTCACAGATGAAGAACCTAAGAATAAACATTTTAGTTTTGCCCTATTCATCTGGTCAATCTCAATGTGTTGACTCCAACCTAGTCTTAGGAAAACACTAATTAAGCATATGTCTCAAGCCCTATTTGAGCTCAAAACATCTCAAGACCAACTGCCTTGTTTTCCATGTTTAAAAAAAAAATAAAAAAAAAAAATAAAAGATTCTACAAACACACACCCGGGGTTTCTCTCCCCTCAAATCTGCCTGCTGGGTACAGTGTGGGATGTAACCAAGGCAGCTCCTACGGCTGGGCGATCTCCCTGTTCAGCGCAGCGTGTCCCAGCGGCGCAGCTCCACAAGGCACTCCTCCTGCCTGCATCTGGGAGGAGGAGAGGTCTGTTACTGACCACATCGGTGATGTCTCAAGCCCTGCAGGACTGAGAAGCTGGTCCCTGACTCCTGCAGGCTGAGTAGCAGCTGTGTCATAAAAGTGCTGGGGGGGCTGATGGATGCTAGCTTGTACCAGGGGATCGCGGTGTGTAACACGGCCTCCCTGAACCCTTTTTGGCACAACTTACGCCCATCTGCTTCCCCTCTGCTCCTTCTCCTGGAGAGGAACATATGGCCCAGAATATGTATGTCAGAAGTAGAAAATGGATTCATATAGTTTTCTAAAATATTCTGAGTATTTCTTTTTTCTCCTATAAGCTTTTATTCCAGTTACGAACCTTATGTTCTGGCATAATAAATAATTTTTTTTTGCAAAAGTAAATCTTTGCTTAAACAGCTAGGCAGCCCACAATGAAAAGCTAAAATTAAAAAAAAAAAAAAAGTGTATTGCACCTCAATAGTAAGAAGTTGCTATTGCAAGAAAAATCTTTGACAGGATTCTGGGGTTTTTTTCCATTCCACTATCAAATGTTAATACTTACCTTAGCCCAATAGCGTTGCATCCAATAACAAGTCAACAACAGAACAAAATAAAGCCACAGTTAAGCTTAACATGAACATCTAAACACCAAACATTTTCACTCTGAGTGGTTCAAACTGGAGATAAGCTTCCACAATTTAATTCATGTTAAATAGTACCTCACATAACAAATAGAACAATGAAATTCCTCAAGAAGCAGGAAAATTTTTCTTTTAAACAGCAGTACCAACACCTGTGCATGCAGTTCTGCTTCCCTAACAAGGGTAAACTTTTCCACTGTAGCAGTGACAGTCTTGCCAGCTTGCCTGTTTGAAGACAGCAGTACTGGAACAAAGCTTCATCTGAATGTTTCCTCATTTCTGTCTGAATATATACAAATTTTATATAGATACATATATATGTATGTATGTGTGTATATATAGCTTCATATAATATATACTTGTTTATATACATATACATGCATGCATACAAATATATATGTGTATATATATATGTTTTGATATTTTAATACAAATTTTAATACAGAACACTCTAATTAGCAATCACAAAAATGTAGTATAAAAGAAAACACACTGCAATCCTTGCCCAATGTAAAACCATGCCAGACAGCAGCTGTTGACACTACTCTTTGATAACCTGTCCAGCACACCTTATGAGTCACTGATACAACACCTATGCAATCCCTGTAATAGGACAAGTACCAATACTGAAGTGTATGCTTCTCATAACCAGATGTTTTCCTAACAAAAAAGCAGGTAGTGTTCACTGGCTGTATTTTCACTGAAGTGTTTAATAGGAAGTTCATTAACAACCACACAGATGTTTCTAATTCCATACAACAAAAGTAAAGTATAGCAGCTGCCTAAAATCAACTGAAGTCAACAGGATTCCTTCTGCTGATTTCAGTGGGGTTTAGGACAGATTTGGGTGTATTCACTTCATGATACATAGATTTTTAGATTCTTCTTTTCTCTAAATATTTTAGTGAAAGTTGTTGATTCCTACATGTCAGATACATGGGTCATGAAACCATTTTCTACTGTCTTTGCATTAAGCCTACTGTTTATCCTACCTTCGCTGCCACAGACGAGTTGGGTTTCTCCAGCAAGTCCCAGAGCTTCTTCCTTTTCTCTGGGCAGCAGGTATTATCAAACTCTTCCCCTTCTCTCTCTCGCATTGTCTCTGCCTCTCTCCTCAGCTCCTCATTCATCTGCTCTTTCTTTTGATGGTATCTTGCCTGGCAGCAAGATTCTAAATATATCTCATCAATCCCCCAGTAATCAAGCTCCTGGCCAAAAGAAAGAGCACACATTTCTTCCATCATATGTAGTTTCCCTGTCCTGTAGAAATTCAAAATGGAAGTGAAAGCCCCTGGGTGTCGATCAAAAAAATATTCATTTTCATTTAGGTTATAGTCATCACATACTTCTAGCAGAGATTCATGAGTATTGCAGTCTCTGAGCTTTCCTAATCGTGTCCTTGGAAGTCTGTCCAAAGTCCTCCACAGCACTTCATGGTTGAGCCCACCGACATTTATTTTAACTCTCCGTGAGCAGGCTTTGCTCCTAATGATCTCCACTGGTTCTGGAGGCAAAGAAAGGGTAGACCTTGAAGACTTTTTGTTGATCCCTGGTGGAGCCTTCTCAGCCATTCTGAAAAAGATGCAGTTGTAACACCAGAGTCTTTAGGAGAAGGAGCTTGGAGACTACAAATATTTGGGCTGAGTCCTCTTCAGACAGACAGCTCCATTCCTGAAGCTAAAAAAGACAAAAAATTAGAATATTGCAATGTGCAATATATTCCCCAATTTCTCTCTGTCTCTCTCCTTCCACGCTTTCATATGCAGATGAAAACTGAATGATGGTAATTTGCTGTCTCTACAGAGACTCTTTTGTGGTAGTATACAGAACCACTGGAACAACTGGGACAGCTAAGAGCACTATATTTAAGCAAAAGAAAAATTCACTGGGATTTCTGCATTCATAAAAATCAGCTGTGACAGTTTGTACATAGGACTTGGGTTTTTGTTTGGTTTTGAGTTTTTTTAAATCCTTTTCTGATGTAGCCATGTTAGCTAAATCTGACTACTTACCAATTAATTTGTGAGACGTGTTAATGGAAAGATTGTAGGCATATCCATAAGGAAAAAGTGAGACAGAAGCTAGCTTCCTTTTTACGGAAAATTTAAAATTTGGGAGATACTGAAATACTGAATAAAACAATTAAAGCATATCAAAATCTCCTGTGAAACCAAACTGCTTCCCTCCCTCCCAACTCAAATCTTGATTTGCTGTGTTATTTCATGGCCAAACGTTACTCACCGAACAATTTAATTGCCATGCTGACGACTCACATCTTCTAGCACCAGACAGGGCTGATTTCTCGACAAATAGGTCAAAAGATGCTAATTCTTCTGCAGCCGACTGACCAGTCACACGTGTTATATAGGCAAGGACTGTGTCTACCATTCCCTGGCTCCTCAGAAAGGCTCCTCTCTCCCCTAGTTTTTCACCTCTTAAGTTGCCACAGGGACACAATTGCATGACAGCAATCATCAGTCTCAGTTTTAATAACCCACAAGTACATCCTCACTCACTGTGCCTAGTGCTTCAGTGAACTCTGACATTCAGATGCTCATCACCAAATCTGGAATATCAGTATCAAGCAGGAAGGAAACCCACCCACCACCTCTACTATGATCCATTATCTGCCCCAGTACTTAAATTATAACTAGCAATGGTATTATGGTCCAAAGGGCAGAATATTAAGAAAGCTTAGACAAGCTTCTCTTCTGAGGTAGGAAAGTCCTTAGTAATTTCCCTCCTCCCGTTCTCTGCAAATCAACAATTCAACAGCCTGATCTTCTTTTTTGAAGTGAAATAACTCCAGCTTTAAAAAAAGTATTTGATGTGAACAAGAATATGATCCTCTGCAGAGTAAGCATGAAGGCTGTGATGAGAGGGACTGTTACCTAGAAATACACCAGGGATAAATGGCAGAGAGGGAGAACTATTCGTACTAAAGGACCAAGATGGCACAAGAAAAAATGCGTGCAAACCCACCATGAAAAATGTGGACATTCGAAAGGGAGTTAGAAGGTTACAAAGATCAGATCCTCACCGGAGCAGTGAGGATCTTGAAAAACTCTTCACTAAAAGTTATCAGGAAAAACAAAGAATTATTTCAGCATGTCTTCTGACATACTTATGACAGTGTTGAATATGTTGCTAGTTTAAAATCAAAATTCCTGCACTTCATTATACTTAAACTTTACAAGTTCCTCCACCAACAGATGAAGTAATAATAAGGCTCAGTCACCTATGATACAGATATTAACAGACTTCCACGTCCAAAACATCAGGGAAAAGGAAAACTACCATCAGAGTAATATTTACATTTACAGATCTATGTTTTTTCAGTTGAGCTCATAACTCACCGTCTCGTTAACCCCCATTATGGCAACAGACCAAAACACCACTATGTTAGCAGTTTCACTGTCAAACTGAACCTACTTCAGAAACACAAGGGCCAAAATATTCTGCCTCTTCCCATCCTGCCTTCAGCACTGCACTGTGAAGCTCCCTCCTGATCTCCCAGTGCAGCCCACAGCACCTCTGTGACTGTTTATGTAAGGATTTAAGCCCGTAGCATTTAACTTCATTCATGAAAAAGATAATCTGATAACTTCATTTGCAAAGGTAAATGTTGTATCAAAATCAAAGCCTGGACATCAGAAGGTTTCCATAATAAATATTCCTTTCTATTGTGTTTGTTTCGGGTTTTGCTTTGTTTCTTCTTCACATTAGACTGATTTTTTCTCAAGTGTTACCCTCATCCTCATTGCCTTAGATGCAAGGGGATGATGGGGGAACTTCTGAGAAGGAGGAGGGACTCAAACATTTGCAAGGTGTCCTCACTTAGGTATCTCCTAGTGGTCTGTAATGCATTAATCAGTCTTCTGACATAGAGACAACCACATAAACACTAAGCAGTTATGAGAGGATATTTCTCCACAGAGGAAATATTTACAAGCTTTTTTAAAAAAAATCCTTTTAGACTTTAATGCACAATGACGTTTCTCCTTTAAAGTATGCCTTACATAACAAAACACAAGCATTTAAGAAATTCATAGAGAGGTTCTGTCACTCTCCATGAAATCAGTCAAGTCTTCAGGCAGTTTCTACAGAGGCTCACTAGTTAATTCACTATTGAATCTCAGGGATTTCTTCTTTTTTTTTACTTAATAGGTGTACCCTAATATTAGCAATACCAAGAAAAACACAGGGGAAATCAAGCAGTTGATCTGATTAATCTTAGGTTAACCATATCCTCATTCGCTTTTCTGATTACAAAAACTAAAGATATGCAAGACTATGCATTCTTTTAGCTTTTATGCAATGTAGTTACCACATAGATTTGTTAAACAGTGCAAAATTATAGTGCCATCAACACTGGTCTAAAGCTGATAAAACATTTTCTGATTTGTCAGTATAACTATTGGTTGCATCTTCCTACTTGAGGAAACATGGCTTTTCCAAAAAGCTTTGAAATTCCTGATTAACTGTGGTCATACTGAAGTAGGGAGTGAAATACCATTAAGTTTAGTCTTGAGAAGACTGGATCCAAGGTGCTACGTGTGTGCATATGTAGCAAGGGATGAACCAGCATTCACATCCAGCACCCTGAAAAGATCAAAAATAAAAAGCATTTTCCCAAATGAAGCATCATGAAACATGAGGGCTATTTTTGCCTTTTTTTTCAGAGCTCCTTTCACTGAAATATATACAAGCAGCGGACTACATAACTTAAAAGAAATAAATCCTTTTAGTTTGCTGCCTAAGTGCCTTTCTTCACATCTTCTTTAGTTTTCTGCTGATGATTTTTTTTAAATTTCTTCCTGCTCATCTTTTCCCCAAGCCCGGACTACAGAGCCTGTATTTAACTGTGCCTTTAACAAAAACATAATCAATAGCCTCTACTTTAACTACATAACATTTTACACTTCATAATCCACATTATAAATGTCACACAAAATCACCAGATCTTTCATTATAACAAAATTATGCAAGTGAGGTTACCTTTACAATTCATTAAATAACCTTTCTGGATTTTAGCTACTGCAACTAACTCTTCAAACGCTGCAATTTTTGTCCTGAGAAGGCTTGAAATATTTTTCAGTTTTGTTTATTGCCTTAACCTTTTGGCTGTGTGCAACTCCACCACGAACTCTGGCCACCACGGGCTAGTGAGAAATGCAACTACCCATCAGCAGGCAGGCAAAGCCAGCCTGCTGCTCACCAGCACTGCTTCGCAATCAGTAGAGAAAGACATAAATTCCAACCACAGATATGTAAGAGCAACTCCAGATAAACCCCATATTCTTTCCTTGCAACAATAAAATGACTTTGTAGGAAAATGCTTGTAATATTACATAAAATCCAAATCCAAGCCAATTCTTTGCATTAAATAAAAGTTAAAACTTCAAAGACTACTACTCAAAAAGCTAGGAAAAGCCAGAATGGAGGTGCACCATATGCATCATACGCGTATAGCTTTTAACAGTGTGGTTCCCCCCCACGCCAATCCCTTCTGCTTTAAGTGAACAGGTAATTATTTACCATTTCTCTTCCTCTTTCTCATTCAGTATTTGGCATGTCCCAAACCCAACACTACACATAAAGTGATGGATTTCCCTCGTGGAGCTCTCACTCTCCTACCCGAGTGCTTCCAGGGTAGCCCAGAGTTTCCCTTCGCAACATCACTAGGAGGCCATTATTGCCATTGCTTTATAATGGAGAAACGAAGGTCATAGATGCCTGAAGTATCCAATAATATTGGCTGCTCAAGTTCAGCTAGCTGCTTTTTACAGAGTCCTTAGCATTTTCATCACAGTTGATAGGCATGCCTGTGTGAGCAGATTAAACCCTCAGGCAGAGGAACTCAGTTGCCTGTGCCATCATGATGCTGGAGCATCTCCTGTCACAGCACAGTTAGAACTCTCCCAAATAATTTGCAGGGATGGCTGGAGAGTCAGCATGCTTCAAGGTCTGTTCCTAACAAGTGGTTCGTCCGCAGCCATCTGCTCTGGACCCTAGGTGAGTTTAACCGCACACACAGAGGTCACCACACCAGCTGGCCTGAGCACCACTGGTCCCTTCCAGGGACCACATGTGCAAGAGCTCACTCCAAACAGATTCACATCCAAGCTATTTTGGTGTACCCTAGTCATAAACTTCCCTCCCAATCTTTTCCATATAAATTGTGCCAAAGAAGGTGGAGATGCTACGCTACATAAGCATGCTTCATCATTGGAGCATCTCCTCTCTGTGCATTGAAAGCACTGTGATGAAAAAAGTTCGTGGTATGTAGAAAAAGGCTGTATCATAAGGCCCCCAAGAAAGAGGAGCAAATTCACTTTGTTCTGACTATTAAGAGACCAAATTTTACTATTTTTGTCAGATGATGTCCTTTTGTCAAAACTTGTCGAGCTGTTTGCAAGGAAAGATTGTATCCATTCCATTCCTTGCATTGGAAATAAATGGAAGAAATTTTCAGAATTTGTTGAAAGTCTGTCTTCAACATTTTTTAAACAAAATCTAGATTTTGGGCTCTAAATGTACTGATGGTTTTTTTTTTGAAGTTTAAGAAAGCTCTAGATCAAAACGAGACATTCTCAAATGATTAAACAAAATAATTTGGGTGATCCCATTCAAGCCATTTTTTTTCAGGTCTGGAAAATCCAACATCAATGTTTCTTCTTTTTCCCAGGCAAAAGTGCTCACTGAAATCCAGAAAAATCTGGGGAGATAACTGTTGCATTGACTAGTTTGGATATTAAAAATGACTTATTAAGTGTGACAAAAATCAGATCAGCAGTCTGTATATAAAGCAGATATGTAGCACTTTCTGGGAAAAGTAGCTTTAGTTTTTCTAAGTGTAACGTCAGGAGAAGTTCAGATTGGACATCAGGAAAATGTTCTTCACTGAGAGGGTGGTCAGTCCCTGGAACAGGCTTCCCAGGGAAGTGGTCACACACCAAGCCTGTCACAGTTCAAGGAGTGTCTGGACAACGCTCTTAGTCATAGGGTTTAGTTTTTAGTTTTAGGTAGTCCTAAGAGTCCCCTGAAGAGCAGGGAGTTGGACTCGATGATCCTTGTGGGTCTCTTCCAACTGGAGATATTCTATGATTCTGTGATTCTAAAAAGCCTTAGAAAGCCTGTGCCCATCTCATCATCTGACTCTTACAGCCTATAACCTGGAATACAGCAAGTTAGTCAAGAAAAGATACAGCAAGTTAGTTGTGACAAACTAATACATTCCTACCAAGTAAACAAATTTTTAAAGCTTTATATACCAGCTTATTTGATTGTATCATTCTGCTTTTTCTGACTTCTGCTTTGCTGTAATATCTTTGCTGCCACATCTCAGCTACCAAATGTCTGTTCTTTGTTTCAAAATATGAAGACCTGCAGTTTCTTAATGGTGACCTGTGGGATCTCTATTAATAGCATTTTCCCTTAATTTCAGGTTTTAAAAAAATGGCCGAGATGATAGCTAAAACTCTGAATAAAAACACCCCTCTTAAATGAGGTGTTCGTTATTTCCATTTCCCACCTTTACAGAAGTCACACCTCATACAGTTAAGGATTGGCAAAGCCGAAGGCAGGAAGTGTCAGGAAACATGTCAAAGTATTCCCGAGCATTGCGTCTATGTCTCAGATTCATATCCATATGCAGGAACCCATGTGTGCATGCATAGAAGAGAAGTAGCTGAGCTTTGATTGTCCAGATTACCAGTGACAGCACTTGGGCTCAAGCCCTCAGAGCCAAAAGGCTGAAACCACTTGAAGCTATGTGGCCTGAAGGTGCAAAGATGGAGACTGAGACTGTCTTCCCTGTGACAGAGCTTCCCTGCGAGCAATGGCTGGCTCATGCCAAACCACAACCATGGTCAGAGCCATTGCTGGTGGGTGGCAGGGACTGTAAGAGAGCTGGGTCTTTCCATAAGCAAAGACCAAATCACACCTGTAGCCTTGAGAGCTCTGCCTGCAGCGATGGAGGGGTTGGTCTATGGAAGTTAAGACCTTGCTTTGAGAATAAATCCTGCAAAACCAGCTTTTGGGACATTAATATGGCTAACTGGTCTAAAACAATGATTATTTCTATCTCATAACAGACCTCACAGATGATTTATTTCTGGTGTGTGAAAAATTAAACGCTGGCTGCACAAAGTCTCAGAGATCTGCAGGAAACACTTGAAAAAGATGGGGCCTTTTATAGACGAACTTTTCAAATCGACTAAATCAGTCTGTCTGCTAACTCCCTGTTCTCACCATCTTGAGCACAGAAGTGTCTTTTAGATGGATGAGCTGAACTTCACCAAGGAGCAGCAGACTCAGAGGCTTTATATATTCCCTAAGAGCCTTGGATAAGAAAAGCCAGACGGAAATAGGTAAGAAGACAGAAGACAGAAAAAGAGGGAGATTATAACTGGTAAAATGTTTGTAAAATCCTGCAGTCACGCAAGCGTGGCAGTTTTGGCCTATCTGAGCTTTCTAACTAGCCCAACAGCACTTGCAATTACTTGCTGGAGCTCTTACTCAAGGTAAAGCCTTGTGAGTGAGCCCTGAACTCCACTACAGGTGATGTGGACAACTTCACACCAAAAGGCCAAATGCTCTTGACAGCGTTCGGTGTAATTTTACCTCAAGATTCGTATCGAATTTAGGACTCAAGTGGCCTTTTTGAGTAGGATCTCATCACAACTCTGGAGCTGAGAGCTCAGACTGCACTGAGGTCTCCACAGAGCAATGAACGCGGCTTTGCAGTCCATCCCAGCATTGAATCAAGATCACCACCAGCCTTTATTCCAGATCAGCTCTGGTTCTCTGCTCTTTCTTATTAGCAACACTCTGCTGTTGCTGCTTGTGACAAGTGTGTCTATGTGATCCTTACAGAAGAATCCTGATGCATTCCTGCTTGGTTTACAAAACCAGTTGCATTTCTATTGCAGCCCAGGTTGAAGCACCTCTTGTTTAGAATGTAATTGTCTGTCATGTCTGCACTTTACGATTTATGTTTACAGTTGGTTGCTAAGGGTGGAGTTATTGCTTTCACCAGAGATACTGTCTTTCACTGCATATTTAGCCTTCCCCAGAAATTTCAGAGGGGATGAGCTGTCACAGAGAAGTACAAGGCTGAATGGCAGATCATTCTCTTTAATTTAAAACAACCAGATATTACAGAAAGGTGATTATGTGAGCTCCTCGTTTCAGGGCTAAATCAGACTACTTATTTATATCCCGGCTAGGAGTCTGGATCCACACTTTTGAATGGTGCTTCAGTACAATTCTTTGAGAATATACAGGCATTACATATACAGGATACAATAATAATAGTAAATACATGAATATTAATAAATTAGAGCTTTGAATTGCAATTTATTCATCTATTACTTGGTTTTTATTTCTAATTGCATTGTGGTGCATTAAGATGATGGAGGAGATTGTCAACACATCATTTGTTCCAAAGAAGGGGCACTATTGTAACCATTTGTCCTAAAACAATTAGCTGTACATAGTTATTCTAAAGACATTATTTTCTATAACCCTTCAATCTTCCACTGCTCCCTACCAATAACAGTGCTGCCAACTAGATGAAAGCACTGAAGAACTTCACAGAAGTCTTTTTGTTCTCCTGAAGAAAAGCTTGCACCAAATGATGAGTCTAGGTTTCTAGGCAGGGAGATGTTACACAATATATAATATTATCCTGCATACAAAGAGAACGATGTCTGAAGCAATGAGGCACAATGAGAAGGGTCAGATTTTATCGCTCTTTGAATGAAACTGCACCCAAAATTCTGGTTGTGGCACTTTGTCCAGAATCCTAGCATAACATTTGAATTTTCTAATAAAGGATAATCATGTCACACTACCATCCCAGATCTATAATCAAGGAAAGCACGGTTGTACCCTTAAGTGACTTCTTTGGAAATGAAAACATTTCGGTTCAGTTGCTGCCTCTGTCAAAAATTTCATTTTGAACCGTTTCTAACCGGACAACTCCCAGATTCAATCCAGGAAAATGGTAGGCCTAGACCTACCTAGACAACAGACAGGAAGAGACATGGCCATCAATTTCAATTTGAGATGGGCAGATTTGCTCAAGTGATGTTTGTCTCAACCCAGTGACTCTACTCAGCAGGAGTACATCTTACATTCCTATCTCTGGTGCTTCACAGAAGCACTGAAGCTGGAAGGAAAGAATCAAGGTCTTGATTTTTTGGGTGACTCAATTCTGACAAGCACCTTTGTACATAGCTGGAAATGTCCACAAGGTCATAGCATCAGCAAGTCTTCACAAAAAGCTTTTATCATTAAAAATTAAGACAAATTTCAGTCTAGGCTTGATTCTGGAGAATCCACCTCTTCAATATTTTGATGTCAAAAACTATGGAATGCCTTGAAAAAACACCCCAAACTACTGCTAAAAACTGTCGTATGGGGCCTATGACAACCTGTCATCTTCTTTTGCCCATTTGAGAGAAGTGATTACTCAGAAAGCAGAGAAGTTTGATTCTCAACCTTATCTAAAGTGGTTTTGTTCTGCCTACAGCACAAAGAAACATCTGGTTTGGGGATCGGGTAAGGGAGAGCTGTTCTTAGGAACTCCAGTTTAACACTGTAAAGAAGAAGCTACACTTCATGTTCATGGTAGGTCCTACCATGAGTGGAGACAGCAAAAGTTCTGGAAAGCAGAATGTCAAGCCTAAAGGCAGCTGATACCAGGAGTATTGATACTTTTGACCCTCAAATTGACCTGACAATAGAAAAAAGTGAGGACTCACTATCATGCACAACCCCACACTACTGTTGCTGTAATTCGGAAATCAAAACAGGCTAAAAGGAAAGTTTTTAGAAAACTGCCACTATAAATTAATTTATTTTCCTGTATCAAGCCAAAATGTATTTTTAAAAGCCACAGCTTCCTCTTAAAAAATGTGCTTCATCAGAGCCATTAGTTTCTAATATTAAACATGCAAGACCCAAGTTCAAAGAAGGGTATGGGAACCTCTAAGGCAGGATCAACACAATACTTCAGAGTCAGAAAGATACTCTGCACGCCTATCCAGTGCATAAGCAGGATCAAAAGGGACGCAGCTCACCCACACGATATTTCAAGCCTGGAAACCTCCTCTTGTAAGAGGTATGTAAAACACAGTCCTTCAAAAGAACAGAACAAGGTCCACTCTTTTCAAAATGCACCTTGAGGTGGGGTAGTAACTTACTGATGTAATTGCCTGGTTATTGCTCATTCACCCAGAGACCACATTCATCCCTGGTGATTCAAACGTGTGCTTTATATTTTGTAGGCTACCGCTGCTACCAGTAATCCCCAGGATGGCTAGAGGGATGGAGACCACTCTCCCTGTTCCTACTGAGCAAGAATGAGGCAGCCCCTGCTCAAAAGGCAACAGGTATGAGCTTGTAGCTGAGGAGTATGAGCAGTCCTTTGGCTGGGGAGAATCTTGGACTACAAGAGGCGAAATATTTGTTTGCATCATGTTAATCTAAGAAAGGCCTAAAAGCTTGATTTTTCTCAGTGAGTACTAACCACAGGGCTACTGAACAAAAGCCAGACATTTTTGCTTCTACTAGGTGACCTATAAACATGTTGGGAGCAGCCAAATATTCTCATCCCTTGTTTAGTTCAAGGGTAGCAGAAGATACCCAACACTGCTAATGCTACTTTAATGACATGCCTAAATAGGGACTAAAGCGACTATCGGTATCGAGGCTAGTCCTGAATATATAAATTCAAGCACAAGACCTAGCCAGTCAAGAAGTTTGCTCCATGTCAGCAATAATGAGAAGGAAGAAAGCATGAGACAGAAATATCCTAGAAGGCAAGACCTTCTAGATGGCACTACTGTCAAGGTAGATCAACTCTGCGTGCTATTAATCTTAGCAACTGCTGGATGAGCACGTCCAACAGTGTCATTCATAGCTTTGTCATTTCAAGGCTAATTAGGCCAGTTCACTGTTTTGAGTCTGCTTAAATACATTAGCAGCATTCTTCTAGCTGCTGCAGCCTGCCAGCACTTTCTGCTCAAAGTGTCTCAGGATCTCCCTGGTATACACAAATTTACACTGAGCGTATGGCCATAAATTACAGCAGGATTATCCAGTCATCTGGGAGTGCGTCCAGCTGAGATGTGGTCATCAACCTTGTAAGTAACGCAAAACCTCACACTTTAAGAGGGCAAAAGACATAACTGAAAGCAGCATTATGGCCTCATTTTGAGTTGCTGAGTTTGGTTGTAATTTTTATCTCTATATATTTAAAATACAGCTAATTTTCTGCAAGTTA
Organism: Leptosomus discolor; assembly: GCF_034619465.1. Taxonomy (NCBI): domain Eukaryota; kingdom Metazoa; phylum Chordata; class Aves; order Leptosomiformes; family Leptosomidae; genus Leptosomus; species Leptosomus discolor. The sequence goes on along the minus strand of NC_141395.1, from coordinate 47,420,570 downwards.
ACTATTGATGAAGTACTGTGAAAAACTACTTTTTGAACTGCCTTGAGATGTCTCATTAATGCTCTGAGGCAAATTTATTCTGTATTTGGACTGTACTGCCATAATTGATTTCTATTTCTTAACTTGATAGGCAATCAGGGGGAGAAGATCATCTCCAGTGTCATCAAAGAAGATTACGTTTGAGAGCTTTGTTCAGTTAATTATCAGCACAGCTTTGCATTCATTTCCTTGTTACACGGTTTTACCTAAAGGGTTGATGTTTATTTCCTAACAAGCTAATACCTGAATATGATGGTAGCATGAAGAATACACTGCATTAGCAAGCATGACTTCCTAGGGAGAAGCACTGACCAGCATAGAGGCTTCTGCTGTATCATGTGCCTGTGCTGTGATAAGAGGGCTGCTCAGCCTCTCCACCCAGGCTCAGACCGTGTCTGCCCTTGCCAATTTCACAAGGTACCACAGTCCCCTGTCATGGTACTATGAGAGGTAAATTGGTAGATTGCCATTGTTCCTTGTAAAGACTACAATTGCTGCTTATCACGGCCCACTCCTAAATACTCAGAGCTGCATTATGCCAGTGTGACATATATTATTTACTAGCTAATAGATTGTTAGCTCTGACTTTCGTGCTGCTGCCAGCAGTGATGCCACTGACTACTCTTTATAGTCATCTAGAGGAGGAATAGGGCCGTATAGAAGCCAGACATCTAAGTCACAGCTGATACACCATTACGGCTAAATACAGATTTCTTGCACTAGAAACAAATAAATTAAAAACCCCACCAATTTCAGTGGCCTAAAACTTTTCTGTTACTGTTTCCATATTGCTCATGCAGTCACCACAATCCATGAACAAGTTCATTCAAAATAATATTATTTCCTGATTATGCAGTTAACATCATCATACTTCCATGCTGCTGAAAAAAAGTAGCTCCTCAGTTTAAAAAGTCCTCAGTTTACTCCAGCCCTCCAGCCTTGGAAGGAAGGATTGTATTACACAGCAAACAAGTGAAACTTCAGGAGGATGCCAACGTGCAACTTGCATTGAAGTTTCTGCATGTGCTGTAATGAGCACTGGGAAGGACAAAAAGCCTTTGCATTCCTTGCAGCTTTAATGGAGAATACAGGCAATTTTAAGCTTAATAGATTTTAAATATCTTGACTGATGTATACTGTATCTAAGGCTTTTATGGTATTTAGTGATCTGGGAAGCCATACTGGGACTCTTTTTAAACTTATAGCTAACTAAGATAAAAAAGTTCTACTCAATAAAAAATTCAGTTGTTCAGCTTCTCTGTTTACTTTTTATATTTAATCACGTGATTTAATATACATGCATTTTACTTAGATTGAATTTGAGCATCATTAAGCAAACTATTTATTATAGCATGCAATATATCTAAAATTGCATAATGCTCAAGAAAAAATTCAAAATAATGAAATACTTTCCAAATCCTTTCCATATAGCCAGAGAACTATAGATAAATAAACATAGGAAGCTATGAGATTGCACAAGAATCTGCATTTACAATAGGAAACAATCTAGTCTATAAGGTCCAAGCAATTTATTTTCACAGTATCCCATAGAACACTGCTGTACATCTTAGAGATCTCTGCAATTAAAAATTGGAAAGTTTGTTTTGATTTACAGTTAAAATCATTGTTAGGAAGTAGACACTCATTTCTGCATGCTAAAATACGAGTTAAAACAACATGTCCCAAAGATTTATCCAAGAAATTGACTACCCAGTGCCACTACCTCAGCAATAACCGACAGAGAAAGATGGCAGTTACTTATGTAAAATAAAACATATTTTCTCTTAGAGTGCTCATATCCTGGTAAGAGTAGAAACAGCATAACTCAACAAAGTAAAACCGCCTGGTTTTATCGCACATCTAAGTTTATAATATTCAGACAACTATTAGGTAACAAACTCTCTTTCTATAAATGAAAAAATTTCCTACAGCAATACTATAGAAAAAGGCAAAGACCTTTTGGAGGCGATTGTTATTTAACTCCAAGAGCTGAGAGCATACCATTGCTGGAGCAGAAGGTATTATGCAATAACCTGAGGAGTTAATAGAAATGACCCCTGAAGACATCCCAAAACTTCATTTTGAGACTGCCTGTATGCCTACTCTGAGGCAGCTGAAGTGACTCGCAACTTTAAGCACTTTCCTTTCTGGCTCCTGGCTTTCCCTCCTGGGGTCTGCTTGTCAGGAGCAGCAGGTCTGTACCCTGGAAGAGCAGACACCTTCAGAGGGGTCTGCAGCGGGATCCCACAGCTCTGCCGCACTCCCAGACACTGCCCCCTTCACCAGACACCTCATCTCACATTCACTATGGCTCCTTTCCTCTAAACTGTACAGAGTTGAGACCAGACAGCCACTCCTCAACGTGCTATTTATATAAGGACAACATACGGAGTAAAACACTGACTGAAATGTCCTCCCACAGGTAGCTTTAAATACAGGAGCACCACGAAAAATATTTTACCTGTGCATAGAGTGACATGAAGCTCAAGGCAGTCACATAAGATCAAGATTTTCTTCTAAAAGTCACGGTAGCAAACTGTTTGGCAAAATCCCAAACGCTGGCAAGAAAGCTGTTGTGAATCTTGACTCCTCACCTTGCCTGGAATGGCAAGCCAGAATTTGCCAATTACCTTGCACTTAGGAAAAAAAAGGCTGAGCAGCAATAAATAAATACATATGATATGGCATCATTACAGCAACGGGACATTTCAAAATGCTGAAGCCAATGGAAATGCTCAGCCTGAAGCATGCTGCTCCTAACAGCATTTCTCCCTCATCTCGAGCTGAACATGTTTTTGTTTTTACTGTCTGCATATGTCTGAATGAGGCCAACCTGCTGAGCCCCAGTGACAGCATCCAGCTGAGAAAGAAGGAGGCGAGAGCAATGCAAACGCTGTTGTGAGAGCTGCCTGTGGAAGCATCATTTTAAAAAACAGAAAAAACCCCAAACCCAACATAACAAGGCAGCTGCAAGTTCCAATAAGGCTGAGCGAAGAGATGGTTTGTCAGTTGTTGTTTGAACGGAAAAGACAGCGGCATTAAGAACCAGCAACAAACTTTTTTTGTGTACTGCACCTCACCTCTCTGGGAAAGACTTCCAGAGCTTTGCTAGTACATCTCAGGTGATCACAGAGCAAACAAATCTCACAAGCGGCATGTCCTGACTGACCCTGCTCTCCGAAAGTTGCTAGTAAAACTCCCTGGGAGGAAAATGGCGCCCCAGGCATGGCAGGACATTTGGTTTCCCAGACCTTGCCCAGCCTTTAAGCCTCAGTGCTAGCTGTGCACTAATTTGGATCCAACTCGCCAGCTGAGCAAACTTGAACTCTTAAGTGTTTCCAACACAAAACCTCACCAGACAGGCTTTTCCCACTCTGAAGCCTGTCCAGCCTTGCTGCTATTCTTCCTTTTCTAAACCAACCCTGGCAGCTCCTCAGAGTTACAGGATGGAGCCACTGAAATCCTTCGCTGAGGTGTCCTTTTAATAGCAAGGTCTTGATGACTGTGTATTTGCTAAGGAATGTTGCCTCCACCTGATGCTATTGACACTTCCCTTTTTACACAAACATTTTAAAAGTGACAGTTTTGGCAGTAATGCTAGAGATGGTCTCAGCTGCAACGAATTAAAATGTCCAAGAAACTGCAAATATACTGCTTATTTATATCTTAATCATTATGTAACCTGAGATGAATGAAGTCCAAGACCTACTATAAATATGGACAGTACATACATAGGGTATAAACAAAGGTCTACCTTCGCCTGGGCAGTGAAATTCTGATACAGGAAACACAGCGAATGATTTGTAAAGACCATGCAGTGAACATGCCTGTTTCTAAAGACATTTAGGTTTTTAAATCTAGGGGACTGACAGCGTGCTACATATTTACAGAAAGCATATACACCAGTATATTTTAGACTAGCACAACGCTACAGTTTTTCTTCTTTGTTAGAGGGGATTTTTCAGACCCCGGGTACACGGGGTAATTCAAAAGACAGCGATCTACCCAGAACGCTGAGGTTTTGTATCATCAGGTTCCCACAAGCGCTATTAGAGCATCGGAAACAACTGATGAGCCTTTATCTTTAAAGCTCACCCACGGCAGGAGGTAGAATACTACGAAATGTCATCTCCCCCCCTCCCTTTAGCAGCTCTGAAGGAACAAAAATACAAACCACAGTTTCCAAAGCACTCGAGCGTGAGGGCTGCATTATTCTCCCTCAAACTGATCCAGGCAGCCGGGGGGAACACCCTGTGCCCGCCCAGTCCCCTCTCCCGAGGGGCTCTCCCCGCACCGGGACGCTCCGGGCTCCCCGCGGGAGAACCGCGCTCCCTGCTCGCCCGGGCGCCCCGGAGCCCGCCGGGGGCCGGCTGGCAGCGTTCGCCTCCGGTGCAACTCTCATCGCTGCGAGCGGCGTGGATGACTCGGTCTCCGAACCTCCCCCCCCCCCCCCCAAAAAAAAAAAAAAACAAACAACCAACAACAAACCCCAAAACACCAACTAAACCCAAACGGCAGCCCTCGGCAGAGGAGAGATGCCTGTCCGCTTACCTTGCTCCGCCGGCGCCCGGGGCACCGCCGGGGGCTGGAGAAGGGATTCCCCGGCGCTGGCAGGGGCTGCTCGGGCTTCCCCCGGCACTGAGCGGTCGCCAAAGCCACGGCGAGAGGTTTGTTTTGGTCGCTTCTTCCCGGGGAGGGTTTGGCTCTACGTTCGCGGCTCCACATCACCGCCCCCCCCGGCACGGAGAGGACTGGGGGTGGCAAAACCACGGCGAAGGCATCTCCCTCCTACCCCCGGAGATGAAAAGCCGCCGAACAAGCAGCGCGGCGGGCGGGGGCGGGGGGGGGGGGGGGGGGGGGGGGGCGTGGATAAAAGCCGACCCCGCGCTGCCCTCGCCCCGCTGTAATCCCCGGCTGCATGCGAGCTGCCGGCTGCCCGCGCGGCCGCCCGTCTCTGCGGCTGTGCGCGGCGGCGGCGGCGGCGGGGCGCGGGGGGGGCAGCGCGGGCAGCGCCGCTCCCGGCCGGGGCGCCCCCCGGCCTCACCCCGCGCCCCCCCGCGCCGCGCCGCCCCCCGCCGGGCTGCGCGCACACCCACGCGCGGCGCCCGCGCACGCTCCTCGCTCCCCTGCCCGGGCAGGGGGTGCGCGACCAACCCCCCCGCACCCCACCGCGTTAACAGCCCCGGGCAGGGAGGGTGTGCGCGCGTTCGGCACCCCTGCCCGGGCGGAGGGTGCGCGCTCACGCACTAGCACACGCGTGTGTGCAGACACGCGCAGACAATGTATCAGTGACACGGGCAGGGGATGCACAACCCCACCCCCCACCCCCCCCACCCCTCAACCCCCTGGGCAGGGGATGCACACTCACCCCACCCCCCCCACCCCCCACTAACCCCCTGGGCAGGGGATGCACATGCACACGCACCCCCACACACACACACTAACCCCCCTGGGCAGGGGATGCACACACACACACAAACACACACGCAAACACACACGCACGCAACCCAGACTAAACCCCCCCCAGGCAGGGGATGCACACACAGACACACGCACACAACCCACACTAACCCCCCCCAGGCAGGGGATGCACACAATGCGCACACACACACATGCACACAACCCACACTACCCCCCCCCCCCCCCCCAGCAGGGAATGCACACACACAACCCACACTTACCCCCCCAGGCAGGGGATCCCCCTCTTTGACAAGGGTGCACCCACATTAACACTCAGGGAATGAGCATACCCCCTCAGACCTCCCCACACACCTCCCTCCCAGGGAGGGAATGCATACGCACACATACACACACACACACTTCCATATGCGACTGCTTCCCACCCACACCACCTTCTCCAGATCGGTGGTATACCCACAGCACCATCCCTCCCCTCTACTCCTTTCCGCCTCCCCGGCCCGGGCAGGGCACAGGCACACAACAGCTCATGCAGGGGTGTTCCCTGAGTCTGGCTGACAAACCCCAAGGCAGAGGTGCAGTGCCTGGGGAGTGAGGACCCTTCGCAGGCTGGGGACTCACATGCTTTTGTCATCAAGTCTTGGTGGGGTGTCAGGCTGTGATCAAGACTTCTGCTACTCCTGCTACCTCTGCCTCCCGCCTATAGGGTTTAATAGTTCTTCTTTATTGCTTTTTAATGGAAAGTCCTTCAGCATTCCGATAATGGGAGGAAGTCTCTCTCCCTCATTTAGCGATGCCCCTCTATATTTTAGGTATTGGATTAGAAAGCTGTTCTTTTCAAGCTCTCCTTTCTTTCTCAGGTTTCATAACAGTTCCTCTGTAGCTTTGTCCTCTGCGTTGTGTTGCTCAGGCTTTGTCTCACCCTATAGCTCTGAGATTCTGCTTTCACTGTTGCACATTTTGCTGCTGGGATGAAGGCTTTCCAACACATTGATCAGCTTCCTTTTTTTTTTTTTTTTTTTTCCTTTAATTCAAAGATCTCCTAATTCTTTTGAAAGCCATCCAAGAAACAGATTGGGCAGTACTGCCACCATAATTTCGATTACAACCAACTAAAAATTAGGTTAAACTTTGAATGCTCATTTACTGTGTTCATTTCTGCCCATTTTATTTACTTCCTTGCCCAGCAGCTTGGGAACATACAGATGTGTGGTTGTGGTTTTTAAAAAAGGTTGACTGTCTTCTCCCAGCCTTCTTTCTGAAGTTTTCTGCATGGGTACCACAGTAGTAGAAAGTCCTAAGTGGTGCTGATTTCAAGATAGTTTTCTATGGAAATAACTAATGCACTTTGAAAACTGGACACCTGTGACAGACATCTGTGCCTGTGCTACTCAGCCTAGTCATGGTCAATCAGGGTAATTCTGTTCCATGTCTCACATATGATAAACACAGCTCCACACTCCCCTATTGAAATGTAGGTATCTATATATCCCACTTCTTATTGTGTGCATGTGTCTGTGCATCTTGTTACTAACTTTTGAACCCACTGATCAGTTTCAGCTGAATTTGAGAGGTGAGCAACACTCAAAGACAATTAAATTCCTATAAGTTTAAGAAAAAGAAGGCAACTGGATAAAGAGGCTCTCTCTGTATCTGTTTGTGCCCACAGCACAGCAAAGGTGGCATTAGGAGTTCATGTGTCATTACATACCTCAGAATCTGCATCTATACGTCACATCAGTGAGCAAAGTTCAACTGGAACTTGTTTCTTCTTAGCCATTGCAGCCAGTAAAGCCCATGAGACAGAGCTGTAGGAAACCAGAGTTTGCTCATTTGGATGCTCATGAAATAGTAGGTTCTCAGGAGCTCCAGTGCTCCACTACTGCTTTTCATGATGCAGTGAGTGATTTTGAAGGCTGTGTTTTATAGAAGCAGACTATGTTTTTGTGAGTTTTTAAGATTTGACTTCCCAGTATTTTTGATAAAAGGAGACTCTTATTCCTCTCTCATACACACACAACCAGACACTAATAGGACTTGCCTATCGTGAAAACTGACAGAAGGAGCTGTTGATAGGCGAGTTCCCGCAGTTCTTCGGCTACGTCGATGTGCATTCTTTGTAGACACTGCTCCAGAATAAGCAATTGATCTGCTTTCAAAAAGGAGGAATCAATCTGGAATAAAATATTCTTTATTGAGCTAGCAAGTCCACAGTAAGAATAACTTTATTCTGGGAAGGAATTTTTGTACATAGTGGTATACTATCATACCTAGATACATCTTTACATCACTGTATTCAATTTTCCTTCCTAAACAAATGCTAACTGTTCTGGGCTTGCTCCTTTTCTAGGCTTAGGGCTTTGGTGTTCACAAACACTCATCTTCTGCTGTTACACCTTTGTGTTTGGAAATTGAAGGGAAGCCTTTGTGGTTCCTCTGCTTACCAGAAAAAAAATGCAAAATGTATGGCTGTGCTGATGACCAGTGTCTTGCAGACTGTGTGGGAAAGATTGCCTTCAGAGGAGTTCTGTTTCAGTTGTTCAGATAAGCAGAAGAAAGAAACAACTTGAATGAAAGAGAAATCTCTTTCCTACCAAGCTTTCTTTTGCAGGATTTTTCTCCCTCACTACAGCAATGTTCTTTATCAAGACAGGCCTCATAAACATGCTGAGCCTCTTAGGAATAACTGAAACATGGTGGGGCAACTCACATGACTGGGGGACTGTGATTGACAGCTATAGACTGTATCATAAAGACAGGCAGGGTAGAAGAGGAGGAGGGGTTGCACTCTGCATTAAGGAGAACCTTGAATGTATTGAACTCAACTATGGTAATTCTGGAAGCCCTATCAAATGCCTCTAGGTCAAAATCAGAGGGGTTGTCTCCAAGGGAGACCTTACGGTAGTTACCAACCCCCAAACCAAGATAACGAGACCAATGAAGCGATACTTGGGTCAATCAAGCAAGCGATACTTGGGTCAACAAAATCTCATTCTTATGGGAGAGTTTAACTACCCAGACATCTGCTGGAAGAACAACACAGCAGTTCACCTGTCATCCATCAAGTTCTTGGAACGCTTAAAGGACTCCTTACTTACACAAATGTTGGATGTGCCTACCAGGAATGGGGCGCTGCTGGACTTGCTGCTCACTAACCAAGAAAACATGCTCTGTAGTATCTCGGTTAGTGACAGCCTCGGCTGCAGTGATCATGACATTGTGGAGTTTGGGATAAAGTCAAGCATGCTGAAGGTTAGTTCCAAGACAAAGGTTTTAGACTTTAGAAGAGCAAACTTCAGCTTGCTCAGGGCTCAGTTGGAAGGAATCCTATGGGAAGCTTCCATGGAGGATAAAGGAGTTAGTGAGTGCTGGAAGTTTTTCAAGAACACTCTCCTAGAGGCACAAAACCAGTTCATCCCCTCTAAAGGCAAGTGAGGTAGGTGGACTAAGAGACCCCCTTGGCTTAACCACGAGCTTCTAGGTCTGCTCAGAACCAAAAGGGAATAGTACCAGAGATGAAAAAGTGGAACATTACCTGCTGAAAATGACACGAGCACTACCAGGGTATGCAGAGATGCAGTTAGGAAAGCAAAAGCTCGGCTTGAACTGCAATTGGACGGAGATGTCAGAAACTTCAAGAAAGGGTTCTTCAGATACTTTAACAACAATCAGAAACAGAAGTAGAGTATTGGCCCTCTATTAAAGAGGAAAGGTGAAGTAGTCACCAGCAACACTGAAAAGGCAGAGGTCCTCAACACCTTCTTCATCTCTGTCTTTACCAGTGTTGTTGGGTCCCAGGCCACAGGAAAAAAAATCCAGACTGATGCAGACACAGACCTGCTGTCAGTGAAGGAAGAGTTGGTGTGTCAACTGTTACAGGAGCTTGACCCGTACAAGTCAATGGCCCTGGTTGCCATCCACCCAAGGGTGTTGGGAGAACTAGCTGATGTTGTTTGTGAGGCTGCTCTCCATAATCTTTGAGAAGTCATGGAGATTGGGAGACGTGCCTGAAGACTGGAGGAGGGCTGATGTCACTTCTATCTAGAAGAAGTATTCCAGCAAGGACATGGATAATTATAGACCCATTAGCCTCACGTCAATCCCTGGGAAAGTCACGGAGCAAATCCTCCTGGGGACTATCACAAGTAAACTGAAGCATGTGTTTGGAAAAAGCCAACACAGATTCATCAGGGGCAAAACATGCTTAACAAACCTGGTCACTTTCTATAACAAAGTAACCCGCTTGGCTGATGCAGGGCGAGTGGTGGACATTATCTACTTGGACTTCTCCAAGGCGTTTCACACAGTCCCCCATAGCCTCCTTCGCGAAAACCTGACATGTTACAACCTAGACAAGTGGTCTGTGCAGTGGTTGGGGAACTGGCTGACAGGCTGTACCCAGAGGGTGGTGGTAGAAAGTTCATTATCAAACTGGCAACCAGTCACAAGTGGGGTTCCCCAGTGATCGGTATTTGGCCCGGTGTTGTTTAATACCTTCATAAGTTATTTGGATGTTGGGATCAAGAGCACTGTGATGAAGTTTGCAGATGACACCAAAATGAGTGGGGTAGTTGATGCTCCAGAAGGGAGACCGGGAAGACCTAGACAGGCTGGAGGAGTGGGCTAGCAGGAACCTTATTAAGTTCAATGTGGACAAGTGTAAGGTCTTGCATGGGAATACATAACCCAGGAATGCAGCTCAGATTGGGATCCACCTGGCTGGAGAGCAGCCCTGTGGAAAGGGACCCAGGGCTCTTGGTGGACAACAAGCTCAACATGAGTGAACAGTGTGACGCAGTGGCAAATAAAGCCAACAGGATGCTGGGTTTCATTAACAAGGGCATCAGCAACAGAGACAAAGAAGTCATTATCCCACTCTATTCAGCGCTGGTGAAACCACACCTTGAGTACTGCATTCAGTTTTGGTCCCTGCTATACAAATAAGATGTGGGCAGGCTGGAAAGGATCCAGAGAAGGGCCACGAAGATGATCAGAAGACTGGAAGACCTGCCATATGAAGAAAGGCTGAGAAAGCTGGGTTTGTTCAGCCTTGAGAAGAGAAGGCTTAGGGGAGACCTTATTACCATGTACTAGTACATAAAGGGTGGCTACCAAGAAGACAGAGACTCCTTTTTTACAAGGAGTCACATGAAAAAGACAAGGGGTAGTGGATACAAGTTACTCCTGGGGAGATTCCGATTGGACTCCAGAAGAAACTTTTTCACCATGAGGACAACTAGACATTGGAATAATCTCCCAAGGGAAGTGGTGTATTCCCCTACACTGGACAGTTTTAAGACTCAACTTGACAGGTGCTGGGCCATATTATTTAAACTATATGTTTACCTTGAGGTCCCTTGCAACCTGGTATTCTATGATTCTATGATTCTGTGACTCTCTTCCCTCTCACTTCATGTCTGATTTGCATAGATGAGACCACTAGGTCTCTGTAAGGTAGCGCTTTCCAAACGCCTCCCCAGAGGGAGAGGAGAGGGCAGACGGGCGAAGGCATGGATGGAGGAAGATGGGCAGGCTTTTGGAAAGGTATAGTTAAATCTTGATATTCAGCAGGAGGATCATTCAAAATCGCAGTCTGAAATACGCATTTTCTCCACTACTGACCATCTTGACCACATCAGTGAGCTCATGTGACCCACAAATTTTCTTCCTTTTGAAGAAAGAAGAGTGGATTTGCCTTTCTCAGGGCCCTGAAGGCTGGCCAAGGCTGCTACCAAGGCTGCTGGCGCTGGAGGCCCCCTAACCCCTGCCCATGGCGCAGGACCCCAGGGCTTTCAGTCCATGCCCAAGCCACTGTCCTGTGGAGAAGGGAATTGGAATGATCCTTTTACAGACTGGTCGAATGGCTATTCCTCACTTGTAGGAGGAGATATTACAATAAGCACCAGCAACAGGAGAACTGCTGTCATCAGCATCAAAGTTGGCCTGTCTGTATCAATAAAAGTTGATCATTTTTCTGAGTGTAATCATCTTAGTTATTGCAATGCTAAAATGTAATGTCAGGTGGTCTAGAAATGTATCCTAATTTCCCAGTGATGAGTACAACAAATGGCAAAACCAAGAAGGATCTGTTCTAGGAGAAGAGTAAACCCCATCCCAGTGCCCTTTCTATCACCCAAGACCTCCAGTCAAACCTCCAGACCAAGTCAAACAAAGACAACTTCTTGGCCAAGTCTAATATTCTCTTAAAAAAAATCAGATTGGAAATAGCACCTGGCAAAAACATAGCCCACCACTCTTCACACTAAGTTGGGTTTGGATTAGGGACTTCCTGAATCATGGAACAGCTTTCCATGCTTCTTAATGAGTGGTTTGGTTTGGTTCTGACACACCCCCCCCCCCCCCCCCCCCCCCCAACTTTTCAGCCTTTGGTTTCCTTTTATCAGATTTCTCCAGCTCAGAATAATATGCTTTCTATTCCTCTTGCCATGGATCAGACTCCAACACACTTTCTTCAAGTCTTGGGTTCTACAGGGGCTTCTGGAGGGGTCTTCAGCTCTTCAACAGGATACAGTGGGACAGCATTCTCACTAATGTTTAAAGGCTATCTTGTAGATACATCTAGGAACGATTCACTGCTGCACACAGGGGTAACAGCGATCCCCTCTTTCCTCTCTCGTGCAGTAAGTGGAAACTTACAGAGCTAGGTATCACAAAACCAGCAACGGAGCTCAGCATGGGCATAACCAGGGAGGATAGGTCATGGGCGAGATGCCATTGTCAAATTAACCACCACTTGGTTGGATTTTGCGTGGTTTGTTTTGACTGTTTGTAAAAACTGATTCATTGTTCCTTTCTCCTCTGGGTGGAATTTTATTATTTTTTTTTATTCTGGATGAATCTGCATAAGAAAATAGTAATTACTGTCAGGGCTAAAATCAATTGTAGACACAACATAACACAAACAGAAAACAAACCTGAACGAAACAAAGGTGTGTTAATATGATTACAGCTGAATCAGAGTTGTGCAAACTGATTTGTTTCAAATTCGTGCATCTCCTCATATGCAGAAGTCAAAGAGATGAGATTTACTGGTTGGCTTTTATGTTAAGCAGACAGAATGCCTGCTGGGTGGCTCATAGAGTTCCAAGCCTGCACATTTGGATATAAGGCTCTCCTATGTGTGACATACGATGGCCATGATTTCCACAAACTCAAAAGGTTTTTTTCAACTTCCTGTAATGGAGCTTTAGCTTATGTTTTGATATGAAAAAAAAAAAATCATATTTTGTAATATAAGCTTTATAGTTTGTTTTTATTTTAAACATGAGCTGAATGTTAATCCTCTCTGTCAATTAAAATGTTATCTGGTGTTATTCACAGACCTTTAAACTGAGATCCCTTATTTTGGCCCCATGCCAGGTCACAACCTAAGAACTGAGTCAGCTTTGCTCATGAGTCCCAGGTAGGGTATATTCAAGGTTTAAATTTGCTCTACTATTGCCTTCTAAGAGTTGCAGTAGCTTGGTCCAAGTGTATGACAAAAGAGCAGTTGAATAAAACCCAATCCTGTCACTCTAAAAACCTGGAATTTCCTGATTATGTTATATAGGGGGAGCCAGGGGATGCTCATAGCCAAAGGTATACTTAGCATGAGGCTTGTCTAGGTGATCGGATATTGCTTTCTAGCTTTGAACTCTGTAAGCTCTGCAATACAGAAAAGTGTTTCCCTAAAGACCATCTTGGAGATGGCTTTCATGTCTTCAGAAACATCCGCTGCCTCTTCTAGAGTCGCTCGCTGCCGCTGAGCAGGCAGGTAAGACAGAGAGCACTGGCTTCTTCCCCATCCCTGCAGAGGCAGAGCCACACAAGCGGGGCTCTCTCTTTCCCAGGAGGGCTGTTATGGAAGACATCCTTTCTGAGCTCCTTGGAAGGTTTGCGGTACCTGCCTGGGGTTTATGTAGCAGGCAGCGGTTTGTCTGCCTTCCCCAGTCTGGCGAAATGAGAGTCGCAATTTTTAGACTTTTCGCTTTGGATTATTTCTGCTATATGTCAAATATCGTTTAATGTTAGATTAATTAAGTGATCTGTCACAATAGTTTAGACATAAGCAGAAGGCATTTTCTGCACAGGTTGAAGCTGAAGGCAAACAACAAGGACTGGAAAGAAGGATGTTCAGCAGCCACTCAGAATTACCAGCTAAATACCTCTCTTTATCAGCAAGGGGGAATGAAACATCCAGGAGCAGAGGATTGTACAATGGGAAGAAGCCAATTGTAGAGAGAGGAGGATCAGACTGTGATTAGTTGTGAAAAGTATGAAGCTTCTAATTATAAGGGCAATCCCCATGTTCCTCCCCTGCAGCTGAGTAGAAGATAGAGACTCCAAGTGGAGAGATAGAGCCCGGGATCTGGGAGGAGAGCTTCCTCCATATCTTATACTCTAACAGGCTTTTGGGGGAAATACAAGGAGATTAATTTTTCTGAAACAGAGTTTGAGGCTTTTCCCTGAGCCTGGGACAGGAACTGGGGAGTGAGCTTCCCAGAGATCAGACTGGAGATGTTGCCGTATCTAGTAAACTTGTGCTGCTGATAAAGTGGCAGATTACATTCAGATAATTTGTTTAAAACTTACTGTATTTGCAAGTGAAGTGTTAGGCCTTCAAGCTCACAATCCCATCACTAATTTTAATTTTCAACTTGTTCATTATGGATTAAATCTCAGGACTGAGATGCAGAAAACCTGCAGACATTACCTTTTTTAATGAAATGTCTTGGTATCACTGGCAATTGCTGACCCAATATTAAGCCCATGTTTCTCCAGCTATGAATAACATATTGCATAGAATGTAGTTCTGCACCTGGCTTGCAGCACAAAACCACCAGCAAGTTAAAAACCCATAAATTACTTTCATCTGTTTTGCAGGGTTTATGTAGACTTGTTTTTTTTCCTGTGGGATTGTATACGAATCTGATGGAGTAATAAGTTAACCTAATTGTTTTTTTCTTTAGCCTTCACCCCTAAATGTTCCCTACAGCCTCTTTATCCTTTGTACTAGAGTACAGCCGTGATGTGTAAATGGGGCGTTTAGCCCAAGTGGAACCTCCTTGAAGACAAACAATAATGAAGTTGTTACCAGGTAATGGTTTCAATCTGTAAACTCTTTTGGAGCAATAACCGTATTTTTTCTTAGAACTGTCTGAAAAGCAGAGTTTCCTGTTCATCAGAACTCTCGCTTTTTCCGACCAGTGTGGCAGCAGCTCAGCTAACAATGCCGGCTTCCCTGACAAGCTGCAGGCAAATTCGGTGGTGGAGGGCAAGCCCTGCCCAGACACCAGCACAGTGAGCCTATGTAAGGTTTTTCAAGCTTCAAGCCCCAGATGTATGAACTTGAAAGTTTGGGGAGTGAGAGCTCTCGCTGGCTTCCACCTCGCTGCTGCAAAACTGGAGGAAAGCCCTGATCAGGTGGATGGTTCACAGGTTTCCAGGGTCCTGCCTCAGAGGCATCTGGATGCAGACCAGAATAAGAGGGTCAGCCCTAGAACAAGTGACTCCAGAGATCTACCAGGAAGCTTGCTTGGCACATGGCAAGCCAGGCTCCTGAGCATGTTAGATGATCTTTGGATGAAGTTGTCCTTGAAGAGCAACAAGGCTCCCGGTTCCAAGGCAGCCTACCAGGAAGTAGAGTTGGTTTGGAGCTAGGCTCTGGGATGATAAAAGTTCACCAAACCAAAGTAAATTTAAATTAGCATCTTGATACTAACACACTGGCTTTCCTGGAACATTTCAGGGAGCTCTATGTTCATAACTAGCTTCAGAAATAACAACCAGTAAGTGACTGACTTTTTGAAATAATTTCCTGAGTCATGTACCGTTTTAGAGATTCTTGTTGCACAAGTATGTGTTGATGCTCTGTTTTAGATTCTGCATACCTGAAGGTGTTGGCTCTGTGGGATTGGATTAATACCATGGAACACTATTTAAGTCAAGGAGCTCTAACTTTTTTAAATGACGCGTCAAGTCCTCAGGCTTCCCTGCAGTATATCAAATCTCAGTTGGCAGGTTACATGCCATAATCTCTTCTGAAATATTTCATTAGACATTTTTATACTTACTGTAGCTGTTTTTGAAATTCCTGTAGCACAACATAAATGGCTTTATGTTTAAGAAACTGCATCTTGGAGGTATAAATTTATATATTTACATTTTCCTAAATTGGCTAGAACGCAATTCTCATTGTTCCCATTTAAAAAACAAAACAAAACCAAAAACAACCCCAACAAACTACCAACAAAACCTAAAACTCTTATTCTTAAATTGCTTATGTAAGTCCTTTGCAAATCGGTGAAGAATGCAAAAAATCCTGCATAGATACCACAATGAAACACAGTTTTGAGGAGTATGAACAAACACAGTAACTTCAGTGCAGAAGCTGGTTGGGGCTGGAAGCAGTCATGGAACTTCATATTCTCACTGTGGGTTAAACAGATTGGTTTTGATGTGGCTCTTGTTTTATGTTTTAGTGACCTTTATCTCTAACTACCTTCAAATGTACTTGAGATTTATTCCCACATCTCCGCCACTTCACACTCCTGAAGTACTCCTTATCTTGCAAAGGTACACTCAGTATCCTCCATCCATTGTGTCCCATTCCCTAGCTGCTAGTCACATATGCTGTGGGTGATTCTAAACTCTAGGTGCTGAAAGGCCAGTATTTCCACTAAATTAACCAAATAGCGGTAAAGGTGTATTACAGCCTCAGCAGAGACACTAATGTGTATTCCTCTCCTCTCCTGTCACTATTTCTCATGAAAGTTGATAAGATGTTTTAATATGTTTTGAAATGGGCTAATGAATTTGGAAGCGATGGGGAAGAGATCGTGGAGAGAAAATGGGCCTGAAAGGCAAAGACATAGATTTTTCCTTAGGAAGCCAGGCTGAGCTGTCATATGCAGAGCTGATCAGGCAGAAGTGTTCAGTGGACCCTCTTGCTCACTGCCATCGGAATATTTACTTGTATCACTGCAAAGTGACTTTGAAGAAGGGAGGAAATCCTACAAAATTTGATTTGAAAAATGTTACATTCATTATGCGTGGGTGGAGATGACTGCTGAAGATGCAAGTAGCAGGAAATCAGACCCTGTACTTTGCTAGTGACTTATGCACAAATAGACTTGTGTGATTATTATTAATTTGCTTATTAGTTGAGTTTACTTGCAAATTACTTAGACAAATACCCCAGTTTATGAATTGCTTGCCTGGTGCACAGGTTTTGCTTTAAATGTTTGTTATTCATATTTGCTATTTGCATAGTGTTCTGGAATCATTGCAATGCATTGTGGGTCTCATGATATAGTTTTCCTCTCTCACTAGGCAATTCTCAAAATTGCCAAAGACTCAGGATGGCAGTATGATGCCTGGACTGTAATACTCTGCTTTCTGCCACTTTTCCGTTCATCATTTTGTTGTTCTGTTGCTGCTCATTCAATAGACTGCTCTGCTAACTGTTGTCATTAGCTTGTTATTCCATCCTTCAATTCTCTACCAACCATTTTCCATCAAAAACTCCCTGTCGTATTGAAGTGTGCTCAGTCAACTGTAGTTAACATCGTGGAACTTCTTTAATTCATGGATGACACATGAATATCTGCATGTTTATGGCCTTTTCCATATGTTTTGGCAAATGCATCTTTTCTTCCAGTATAATATTTATGTAAAAATAACTGCTACAAATGCAAATACAGTAGTCTGCAATGCCATATTTTTGACCTTTTAATAATAAATCACAGTTCTTAGATGTCACACATGCTAGGAGGAATACACGGGGCATACTACATGTAGCTATGAATCTGTAATCCACTTGTCTTTGCTCTGCATTCGCACCTTTGGGAACTCATTTCCAATATCACTGAATTAAATTGAGAAAACATCTGTGCAAATAAGTCGTATCATGAGTTCAAAGCATTCCTTGAATTGTCTAGCAAATCTGTTGCTAAGCGGTCGTATAAATTTACATTAAACGTTAAATTAGATGTGCTATATTGTATTGGTATTGAGCACGCAACTTATTTTGGACATAGCTAGCTTTGCCTCCAACTATTCTGTACTGGTTACAAAATGAGGACCAGGTTCATAAGAGTACTAAACATGCCACGCCATTGCTGCTAAAGCAAATTATGAGGCAGAGAAACCATGTGATGGACAAAATTTGCATTTGGTCTGGATTGAAGACCTGAACAAGAAGCTATGCTAGTAATTCGGCTCATCGCAACTGAGAGGGCTAAAAGCTTGCATGTCCACTTGAGGCAGAAGGACACCATTGCTGTAGAGAAGAAGGAGATTTATAACAAGTCACTGCTATCTTGATCCGCCCACACAACGTTGCGGAGGGAAAGAAGCAAGCCACGGGGGGATATAGCTTTTTCTCTGCTTTCCCGTCATCATTCTTTCCTGACTGTTACAGTGAACATACTCTCTCTTTTCTTCTCAAAGACAGATGTTAATATCAGGTGTGGCTAATCTTTTAGAACAGACTCTTAGACTTGAATCTTTAGTTTTGCAGGCAAAAACGATATTCTGACAATAAGTGGGTTTTGCTATGGGTGCTGCCAACTGGATCTTCAGACTGATGAATGTCTGTGACCCTCCAAGCAAGAAACCGTTAGGTCATGAACTTGTGCGATCGAGTTAGGGTATTCGAGGTGAGCCCCCAGCATTAATTCCCAAATAGACATTTCTATCTGTCAAAGAAACATTTATTTAGAGAATTGGACATTTATTCAAAGGAATTCCTGCCATCATTGAAAGGTGTAACAATCCATTCTATAAACGGAAGATGAATTGACAATTCTCATCAATTCTGAGGTAGGAAAGTACTTTCATCTCTTTCTTCTTACACACATGAGACTGACTTTCTCTGAAATAAAGAATAAACCCAAGCAGACAAAGAAGCAGAGCAGTAAGATCTGTTTCTAATTCCGTAAAGCAGAAGTAATTTTAAAGTCCAGACTTGTTGGAAACAGAGGTGGATTAGCTGAAGCCAAAATCTACAATACTGAACTTCTGGTTGGATGCCTCAGTAAGTACAAAGTCTTTTTCCCCGCCAGTTTCCTGGTTATTTAGTAGGACTAGGAGCAACATTTGAACCCCTTTATAAGGAGAATGCTTCCCAGAAAATACTTTATCTTCTTCAGTTATTACTATTGAAAATGTCTAATGGTTCTCACCATCTGAATATTTTAAGCAGGTTCACTCAGAGTAATGCGGATCTGCATTATTCTATTTAGCTCCTTTTAGCAGAATAATCCTCTAGTGAGTGAAAAGCCCTAAGGCAGCACCTGGTTCCAATTTTATAAGAAAATCCTGTGGTTTTCATCAGGTAGTAGAAAAAAAATTCTGTAACTATGGAAAAAGCTGCAGTGTGAGCTATCACTCACGGGAGAATTCACCCTAGAGAAGCCCTTCTAAATATCCAAGTTACGGAACAGACTTTGCCTGAACATTACTATTTAGATTCAGTACTAACAATCAGACACAGATCTTTAGGAAACTGTGCTTCATTGCTTCTGCAGTTCGAAAAATTGCTGTTTGCTGCGTTATCTCTAAATAAAAAATGTGCTAAATGCCACTCATGCGTCTCTTTCTGATACAAAGCAGAAATGCCTCCAGTTGTCTCTAGAAGAGCAGTTACATATCTAATTTGGCTGTTGTGCAGGAATTTCGCATTGAGAGCTACAAGACACCTGGGACTGGCCTGTCATAATGACTGGGTCCAACATGAGGAAAACTTCACATCCCTCCACTCCTCACAGCACCTGCATTTGCCTGGGATGTGGCTCCACAGGTTTTCTTTCTTTTGCTGCACCAGACCATCTCATTTCCACCAAGAGTATATCTACATGGTGCAGCAAAAGGACTCGGATCACTGTAGCCACAGTGCTGATGCGCATTATCACGGCTGGATACCTCTGGTATTTTGTATACCACACAGCTGGAATCTATAATGTGATTCCATGCTATGTCCCTCCTTCAGGATAAATATGAGACTCAAAGGTAAAATCTTACCAAATCATAGTTCAAGCAATGGTGTTTAAATTGTTTTTCAGTGAATAAGAATGTCCTCAGCATAATATGCTGCTGCTTATGCACCACAGCTAATGTCACACTGTAACTGAGGCTGCCACCAGTGCTAGTGCTAGTTAGATTGGAGCTATCAAACCATCTATCAGACCATGACTGAACTCCTAAATAAGAAGCATTCTTGCCTGGCTTCCTTTTAGTACAAGTTTGCAAATTAAATGTTTTAAATGCGATGAAAACTCGTCATTTTCCTGAGTTGTTTCTTGGCTAAACTGTTTTGGTTTTAGAAAGAAGAGTGCCTATAAGTGAGAATTATGAGCAGAACAGAGCATATAAACTGGAACACATGAACACCTTAATTAAATGTACTTAAAGTTTACCGTCATGATTAATCGTTCTCTAAGCTTTTGGGAGTGCCCCAATACTTATGTATTAAATCAAGATTTTCTAAATATGCTATATTGGCAGATATTCATTAGAAGTATCCAATTATTACGGACGTATGTATTTTCTTAAGTTCTTTGAAGATTAATGGTTACACATATGCATCTGCCTTCCTGCAGAAAAAGCCTCTTTACACTGCAATAGTAAATACGTATTTGGTCTGCTCAATTTTGTAGGCTTCTTCAGTTGGCCCAGACTCATTCCTGGACTTCAACCTACAGAAGAGTGTTATGCATTTCTGTATTTAGATAAGCAATTCTGCACAATCTGGCTCTCCTCCTAGATTACATACATTATGACTCTTTTGAGCTTACTTATTACATTATCAATCTAATGAACTGCAGCAGTACATTTGTTCAACATGACATTAAATCAGTGCAAAAATTTGTTGGTTGGGGCCTGAGCCATTGGCTGTGCTCCGACTATGTTGCGTCATGCTGTGCTACCAGCTCAAAGTCGCTCTGCCTGTGGTAGAGGTAGACACGGCACAGGGACAGCTTCCAGTGAGGGAAGGCTGTCATGTTGGTTCTTAGGGCACTGTGACAGGCACTAGACACGCCATGGAAGGACAGAGAACATGTGAGTAGCACGATGAGTCACAGGTGTCTTGAAGCTTTCGATGCGCTACATCAATGTACGTATGCCTTAGCAACTCTAACTTAGTAGGGGCTGGAAGCATGGAGGTTTCAACTGCTAAAATTCATGCTGACGTGGTCATGCGTGCTTTTACTAGAGTTGTGTAGTGCACTCCTCGGATGTAACTGGGAAATTAGCTCAATATGTTTATCTGGGCACCTACACAAATATTAAACTTTTGTGAAGAGTAGATTAGAATAAAGTGCCTGCTTGAAACCCGTTTTCTGGATTTTTTTTGATGATATATGAAACAGTTGAGGTGTATGAACATGAATTTATGATGTGTGATATGGTTTGTGATACATGAAATGTTTGGATATCACAGGAGGGATCTGAATCAGGCCCATGGTCATTCTAAGTGTTTTGTAAGTGTCCCCTAAACTGTTATAGGTGCTTTAAAATTCCTTTTGTATTTGGGAAAGAGATATGTTAGCACTACTTAGAACTTTTGGACCTCTTTTAAGACCTGCATCCTGGTTCCTACTGTTGAACTCAATTAGCTGATGGATGGACAACATCATGACATGGGAAAAGGGCTTAATTACAGAGAGTTTAATTTGTGGAATGAATCTTTCTGGCCTGAAAGCAGCATAATTTGATTAATTCCATTATCAATATTGTGCCCTTACATATGTAATCTACATGAAAATATGGGTGCAGTCTGTGACATGGCAGGTACTGATAAAGATGTCAACTTCATTAGTCAAATAGTCTAAGAGTTCAAGGTTAGTAATGAATCATTTCCACCGTCATCCTTCATATCCATTTCTTGGAGTTGAGCAGAAAATTAGCCTCTTTTCGAAATAAAAAAGAGCTTACAAAATAATCCTCCAAGCAACACCAAAATTCCCTGTTTTCTCACTGACATTCAGAGCAAGCGTCTCCTCATTCCATTCACACATATTAACAGCATTCAGGCATTTATGTATTGATGCGGAGTGTCTTTTGTTGCTTTTTTGGCTTGATTTGGTGTGGGGGAACATATTGCTACTTTACCTAATGCAGAACCTATTGCGCATGTGCCCTTCTTGATGCTGTTCTTGCACTTGTGTCTTGTCTTAATGCCTTGGCCATTGTTGCAGGCCTAAAGCTTAGACTTTGTTGTGTGGTTTTAACCATTTTACTGCAGGTTCATGGGAACAGTTATACACATTTTCTCTCTCTCTCTCATTTTAAATCCCTGAAATCAGATTGCAGGCAGTCAGCTGAATTTGCAGAGGCTGGTGTGGTGTACATCTAGGCTCATGGCTCATTTTCTCATAAGTGTGGGAGAAGTCCCTTTTGGGTTTACTTTATAGCACTCACAATGCTGTCTCAGTCTAAGACATAAAGAGATCGAAAGGCAAGATGTGCTTATTGTGCTACTCCCATCACATCACAAATTGGTTGGAATTACTAGTGCATGCCTCCAAATCAGATCAAAAAAACCCCAGCATGGTATATCATGTCATTCCTAGGAAGGAGGCTGCAAAAAAAGAGATATTTTGCCATGGACATTTCCCCTTTTTCCTTTGAAAACAGGAAGATGAACTTCAAATGTTTCGTAAGTTATACTTTTTCCTAGTTGCAATGAATATTTGCTTCTTTCCAAAGGAAAGAGATAATGCCCAGGGAAATCATGTTTACAGATTCTAAGAGACAGATTATTGGACTGTTGTCTGTGTAATAAAATTCAGTACATCAAGTGAATGACTTGTTGTTTAGTGAAACATGGCACAACATCGATTGAAGCTACCCATTAAGTCAAGACATCAAACATACCCTTGTGACACTGTACTACGAATCACTGTTGAAATTGCAAAACTTGCTGGTAATAGCAACTGAGCTCAAGATAAACACTGTCCTTAACTCATGCCACAGTGACATTAATGGTTCATGATATCACACAGTGATCGAAGCCTTCTGGGAAGACATAGATGCAAAGGGACAATTTTCTTGGTGATCCATATTCATTTTTTATCGAAGAAAGTACACCAGATTTGAAATTGGACGGGCGTTTAGTTTAAAATATCTAGAGAAATTCTGATCTGTGGGCACTTTTATTGTCTTTTAAAGCTTCACAGAAACCTAACCACTGGTGGCTCTAAACACTGATGGCTCTAAACACAAGAGCCATCAGAGTGTTTCGTCAATTAACTATTATATCAAGAAAAACAAATAAGTCCATTACTATTCAGTACCTCTCAGACTGTAAGAGTTTTTCTGAACGCGCGTTCAGAATGCAAAAATGCATCCATAAATTCACTGTGATCACGGCCCTCATCTTGCAAGCCGTATTTAAATACTCCCTTACACAGAGTTTCTTCTTGTAGTAAATCTTCTTGACTGAGTCAATAATAAGGGTCCGTTTCCCTTCATGTGGATGCCAGCGAAGTGCCAGCTGCCCTCTTGTGTCCCTAGGGGGATTTATCTGATGGCTGATAGGCTGTACAGTCTCCACCTTTCCTCCCCTGTCATTCTTGTGAAGAAAAGTCAAATCTAAATTCAGCTTGGGATCTGAAGACTTTACATAGACACCCTGCCTTTCTCCCCATCCGGCCATTACCATCCATCTACTGGCTGCACTTATGTCTTGGGAACATTTTCAGAAGCTGACAACCCGCAACAGATATCCCACTCTGATAATGCTCTCGCAATCTTCTAAACCAGCCAGAAGGGATTTCTCCCTACCCCAGGTTTTACAGCTGGTACAAATGAAACTTTGCCATGACTCCTGGGGCAATCATATTGGACCTTTCTGTGTTATTTAATGGGTTTCTAATACATATTTCTGACTGGAAGCAGAGATTGTAGAATTGCCACGTGGTAACACCTGAATACCAAATTCAGTCACAATGCTTTTTATGTCTGGTTTGCCAAGTCAGGCTTGCAAAATTGGTACACCGGAAATGACTGGTACGTACATACCTTTTGATAACTGTTCATTCATTTCATAAATAAGTACTGTTTTGAGGCATAACTGGTGGCCTTCAGATCAATTTACTTCCCTCAGGGGAGAGCCCTACCATTAAGTGAAACTCTGCTTCTTTATGGAATTTATAATCCCTTGGGGAAAAACATATTACAAATCAAAGGAAATAATAAATCTTTGTACGTGAAAGACACAAAATCATCTCCTTACAGTCACTGAATTTGAAGTTGTTCTAAGTAGGAAGTTTTTTTTCACCTGCTAATATTTCATGGAGGGTCCAAATGTTCTATTAATTGAAAACTGTGATAGAGAAAATAAACCTTAAATTCAGTGGAAGAAATAAGCTACACATAGGATTCCCTTATTTATATATATTCAAAGATGTTTAGAAAACGGAACGATCCCTTATATACTCACAGAATTGCCAAGCACCAAACTTGTCTGATGGTAACACAAACTACATTTTGACAATACTGGTATTTTCTAGGGATACTCCACATCTAAAACAGTGGTCAAGTAGTGTCATATTTTTGTTTGCAGCCTTGTGACTCTTTATCGTCATCTCATCTGAGTAGCTCACCAACAATAAATATTGTTATTATTAGTATCATCTGAAGAGCAGTTTGCTAAGGAAGATCTTAGAGGTCTTCAAAATTCTTGGTTTCCTTTTGCAAACGAGAAACACAAATGTTTGCACAGAAATATTTGTTGGGTGACAAATGCAGTTTCCTAGCACCTACCTTTCATACATCATCTCTGGTGCTTGGTAATAGTGAAGTGCAGGAAGTGCCATGGGAGATACTACAATCTAAATGAACCAACAAGAGCAATCTGTAGGGAGGCAGCACAGTAATTAAGACCCAGTGAATTCTGACGTTCCCTTGAGTGGCACGTGAACTGGAATAACCACTCCATTTTCCACATGCAGCTGAAGAGAGGCCATCATTGAACTCGCAGAACGAAAATGTCATCACAGCACCCATTCAGAATAATTTCTCAGTACTGGACCCTGCAGGTTACATACAAGCAACGGAAGGGCATTCCCAGCTGTGGAAGAATTTATCTTGAGATTAATATCTGTGTGCATTTTAACTATTTTGTTTGGTGTCTCCCCATGTCCTTGCCAGGTACATACACACACTCACACACACATTGTGATTACTAACAAATAGCTCCATCCTATTGTTATGCAAGCAGGGCATGAGTTTAAAGAATAATTTATTTACACCTGCTTCTTCTTTTCATGATTGTCACTTCCACAATTAGTTTTCTTCTTTTATCACACACATGCTTTAATGTACTGAAGCATTTTGAAGGCATAGCAAGGGACCAAATACGAAAATGAATTCTCACCGAGTAATTTCACAAGCACCAGATTCCATAGAGGTAGAAAAACATCATCAACCACTCATTGCAGTTCATATTTTTCTGGGCTTTATCTGGTTTGCGCTGACTTCATTGCAAATATATCTATTAACACTGAATGAGTACACTGACACTCTAAATTATCATCTGGGAGATGGAAACATTACTTTGGAAGGAAAAAACTCACAACTTGGTTATATAAAAATGCCTCCAGTTGGAATTGGAAGAAGAAACCATAGAAGTGCTAGCAACTAACATAGCTGGAAGATGGCTAATTCTTTATGATGTACAATAAAATCCAAGAATAATAATGAAAAGAGATTAAGAACTAACATATCTGAATAGCAAACTGAAGATAAGATTTATGACACATATGTAAGGAGCAGAAGTGTTTTATGAAGCATTATGCTTCTGAATGTGTTTTATTTAGTGCCAGATCTCAAAAGTTAAGGCTAAAACACTAGAGGTTTTAGGAGGTGCTATTCTGCATTGACTGATAATTCATATAATAATATTAATTCCCGATGTCTTTATTAGTGAGCAGAGCTTAACAATGTTCTCTGGCATTACTGGGAATCATCTCATCTGTGGCCGTCCTAAAACTCAGCCAAAAAACTTGTTTGTTGCTGTCTCCCTTCAAAATCAGCAAGATTTTTGTACCAAAAATGACACGTACATTAGAAGACATGGCAAATTTTCTCTATGATAACCTTAAAAAACTTATGAATTCAAATATATCTAAGATTTTTTTTTTTGAGGCAATATCACTTTTTTTTTTTTTTTTGGCATTTAGAAGTCTTTTGATATGGACACGAAATGCCTAATTTTGAAAATGTTACTACAAAGCTGTATGGAAGTTTTGATTCAAATATGTCATTCATATCTGTACTCTGAGTCCTAGAAAAATGTCTCACTAGATGGACTCCACTTCCCATAAAATGTCTCCAACCTCCCATCTTGCTGAACTTCCTAAGTGAATTAGCTTTCACAGTGCGTCATGGAAGCTGAGTTGCCCCACTTCCCAACAAAACAGGTATATGAGATGTCGTAAGTATAGTTTTTCATTGGTTGCTGACTTTCTGGTTTTTTCTGAAAATCATCATTTTCCACGCAAAATTGTGAAAGATGTTGTTCAGAAAATAATATCTTCCCTAAAATTGTCAATGAAAATTTCCAGTTGACTCTAGCATTCATGTCATCATGGATCATGTATAGGGAGAGAACTTGATGCGTGCTACTTCCTCTGTGGGAAGCAGTTAATATTTTTTGCTAATGGACATAACACATCCATAAAATACACAAAATCTATTCCAATAACTTCAGATTTTCACTTGCTGAAACCAGACTTGAATTTGGCCCATTATTCTTTTCAAATGAAGAGGAGAATAGTGCCTTATGTTGTCACATGGCACTATATCAAATTGTTTCTAGTTATCAACACCAAAATCAGCTGTATCCACAGGGATTTCGCTTGATGCTTATTAAACAGTAATATTTTTGTCGACAGATGGATTTCATACTGCTGATATCCTGACAAGTCACTAGAATGAATCTGAAGATTCCCAGCCATAACACAATCCTATTTTAACCTTAGTTATTTTTAAAAACCGAGTTTAAAAAACATGACAAGCACCGATGCTTAATGCAAATGCCTAGCAGTGCGCGTTACCTGGTAACCAAATGGATGGTTTGTTGGAGAGGGAAGTGACAACAGCAAGTGAACACATGCCAGATCAGCTCCTAACAGATACAGACATGGTCACCATGGATTTTGCCACATTGAAAGAAAAGATCATCATGACCTAGTATCATTTCATGGGAGAAAAAAGGATTTTCCTTTTACACGCTCCTGTGAAGGCAGAGAACATTCATACTCTCTGGTATCAGCAGCTGCTGGAAGTGTCCTTTTGTCTGTCCATGAGGGAGAGAATTTCCCACAAATAGGGAAGAAAAGTACCACATTTGTCTGACGAAACAAGCTTGGAAAAGTGAACTGCGGCATCACAGGAGAACCTGGTCACAGTACAAGGTTCCTGAGTGACTGGCAATGCTCCTTCTGCTTCATGGACCAAAACAGAGAGCTATTTCTTGCAGAGACCAGGATTTATTTTCTTTCAGTGTGTTTAAAGATTTGTTTCTTTACCCTGGCCTTTCCTCAAAAATAGTAAGCAAACCTGACTTGCTGGAAATTGATAACCTCAAAAACACAAAGTATTTCTTTTGGTTAGGAGAGGCAACCCAAGAGCTCTTTCACACAGGGATTCTCCAGGGGTCACATTCTAAAGCTAATGTAAAAGCCTGAGGTATGATCATAGTATCTAAATAGATTGTTTTCTGTGAAAAGAGGAAAACCAAACAATTTTTCTAAAGAAAAGGTTTTCTTTAAAATGTTTTTAAAAGGATTGTCAAAATAGCCTACAAAATAAGTAGAAACCAAAATTATGCAGATAGGAACTAAAATATTGGAGTATCATAAAAATATTTCTATTTAGGGAGACATCGGTGTATGTGTTTTATTTCCCAGTGATATAGAGGACAACCACAGTTTATGCTGCCTTTGAAGTGTTTGGGTTTGCAAACTATTCTTAAAATAGCTTCCAAAAATGTCTGTTTTTCTGAAGATATTCTTGGCTGATGCCTTATGTTGCCTCATTTTAGACTAACGCCAGAGTAGAAGTGTCAAAGGCCTAGGTGAAGGAAAGAAGTACGACGGGTGCCAGACAGTCTGCCATACCTTTACAGAAGTGACATGCAGTTCTGGACTCTCGCAGTTCATTTTTTAAGTCTGTACGAAGTGGCATTGTCTGCACTTTCATAGGAGCTGCAGAAACCAGCCCATCCCAGGACCTATGATAGATTTCAAATGATAGTTGTTATTGAGGAACATGCTGCAAATAGCCAATTTAGCAATACTCTGATCTCATTTATGAAACTTCGGGCTTCAGAAGGAAGAATGAAGTCTAGCTGTTAGCAGAGAAGACCACTAGCACAATTAGTGGTAATTAGAAAAAGGCCAAAGCCTGGAAGAAAAAACAGTGCCCATTCCCCAAGGAAATGCCTCTTCACAATGGATGCTTTCTGCTTCTCTCATAAGACCATGGGAGCACAGTTTGTGCTTGTTCAAACCACAGTCAGAGCAGCTGACTTCGTTAAGACCTGTATCTATCTGTTCTTCAGTTACTTTCCAGACCTGCCTGGCCCATTTATTAAATATATCCCAAAAAACTAATCAAAAAGCTTTTAAGAATGTTTACATGCAAAGATGAGGAATAAATTATTCAGTATCTGAAATCTAATCATACACAAATTTCTGGAAAGTACTTAATGACATGCTTACATCCTTCCTCAGGAAACCAATAGGCACCCACCAAAGAGACATGGGGCTCCTGCCATCTGGCTCTGCTGTACTGACTGAGCTACGGCCCCAACCTGGGAATGGATTTCATACTGCTAAACTGCTAATTTCCAGATAGACTGTGCAGGGGAAGAGAGGCTGCAGGACTGCAACTTGCAAAAGCAATTTCCCCAGACTGCTTCTGCGATGCTGCCACGGCCACCCCCCACCCCCCCCCCCCGCTTCCCCTCCAGCCTCCACAGACTCCAGGAGCACTTCTGTCCAGACCACCGGTGTTCAAAGGTCCTTTCTTCAGCACCTGAGTTACTGGTTCCGTCACCAGATTTTCCTGGAATTAGGTCTGGCTGGCATCTCAGGCACCTAAGCGATCAACTAAATGCCTTTCTAGGTACATGCTTGATAATATTTAAGTACTTGAAATCAAGTTTGTGTCTACGTCAAGCCCTATGTTGCCTGAAATGCTCTCTGTTCTTTGGATTTAAGGAGGGAGGTCCGAATTATGGATCTGCCTAAAGAGTGAGTCTGCTGTTGGAAAAGTATGTAAAACCAAGCAGAATGAAAAAAAAAAGTATTGCTTTTTCCCCAACATTTGGAAGATTGGCACCAGTGTTTTATGCTAGATATGTTCAGCCAATACTGTGATGGCAGTCCTACAAATGCTTGCAATAACCAGAGAATATTTGCAAAAACATTTTTGTCTGGAATCTTTAGGCAGAGATCTTGACCTGGTAACTCTACAGGGAAGATTTATGTGCATGCAGCACTGCAGTTTCTGAACATATTCTCAAAGTTATTTAAGGAAACTGTGCTACAGCTCCACCATGGTTTATTTAATCCCTCTATAGATTCACTCTGATCTTAGAACAGGGGTGTGTTTTTGTCATTGCATGTTAAATGAATGGAGTTGCTTAATATTTTTGTTAATGAGGACATCAAACACAGAACTTCCACTGGAGCCTTTGGCCATAGGGATTTGTTTCTAGCAATGTGTCATCTCAGTTCTCAGTTACATTGATGGCATTACTCAAGTGACAAAAATAGCAAGATTATTGCTCATGTATGTATGCATGGGAGTTATTTGCATGAGATTGACAGGGAATGCCTGCCTGTCCTTAAAAACAAACCAAAAAAGGAAAATACTGTATGATGTTGCAAAATGGCACGTGAATTACCTCACTTTCTCATCTCAGTCTGTCTCTCACTACAACTAATGTTATAGGCAGAGTGGAATACTCTAAAACTTGAAATGGATCTACGACTTACAGCCAGAGAACTCTTTTAAGCTTGCTAATCCATTGGAAAAATAGCTCATTCCTTTGACCAGCGGACACTATCAATTGAAAACAGTCTCAACACTGTTCATTTCATCAATCAACACTGAGATTTTACAAATGAAAACATAGATACATGTACAGAAACATACACATTAATATATACATAAGTTTAAATGTTTTGTATTTGTATATACATAAACATACATGTGTGTATGTGTATTTTGTGAATGTCTATGTATCTTATGTCTACACATATACTTACATTCAGAAAAAAAGGTATTCCTACAAAATAATGTGTCTATGAAGAAAAATCACTTTTCTGCAATAGTTGCAACCAAGCATTACGGAGCTGCCAGCAGGAAAATTAAAATGACTGTATAGAGCTAAAATAATGTACTTAATTTTAATGATCTAAAGTGAGGGAAAAGCATGAGAGTAAAAAAGCAGCAGAAACCAACATATAAAATTTTGGTTTTAAAATACCTACTAGTTAAATAGAGCTGGGCTTCCCATTATTATCATATACATACAGTCCTGCCTTCTGAAAGGTCGAGTATCTTCTGTGAGAAGTTTGCCAGATACAATTTTTAATGTCTAACTATAACAGGAAAAGAATTTAACAAATTTCAAGCATTAGCAGAGTTGGGTGCATGCCTACATGCATGTGTATGGGTGAGTGTGCATATGTATATATGTGAGGATGAAAAATAGGAATCAAAGAATCTGAATGAGCTAGCCAAAAGAAAGAGCTACTTGTCTAGTTTTTGTTACTGGCAGCTTGCTACTATCAAAATTTACTAATAATCTTTTGAACTCAGAATCTAAAGAAGTCACTTCATTCCAGACCGCAGCAAGAGCTGAAGGCTGGCTGCTTTCTCTGAGAGCTGTATTTCAGTTGAGGTCATGAGAGATCCTAACCAGTAGCGAGCATTAATGAGAGGCTTGCTGGATGTTTATGGCATCAAGCTCGCAGCAGTTGCAGAGAAGGCAGGAGGTATTAGCACAGGAATTATTTACCAACTTCTCAGGCAGTTTCCATTGTTTCATTTCTGAATATCCCTCTGAATCTTTTCACTTCAGCTGTGATCTCAGTGTCAATAGAAAAAATCATGAGCACCTGACTGCCAAAAAACCTCTCCGGTGTCTTTCTATTGCTTTGTGTTCGTAGATGAGACACACAGGAGAAATAATTACCCTGGGCTGGTGCTTCTGTCCCTCACTAATCATAGTTTCTAAAAGGCTGTTAAGAGCACTGAAAACTAAATGTAAGGTTTTCTTTGGTTATCTACATAATTGGAATTTCTCACACATAGCAATTTTAAAGGCTTGACATCTTAGATGCAAGACAAGAGTATGCTAATATGCACAATCATTTATGGAAATGTATTGATTATTTCCTTTCATGCCCTCTGGCACATGAGACTTAGGCACATACATCAGTTTATTTTATCATTTCCTCAGCCCACATTTCTTCATAACAACTGAAGCAGTACTGAAGGTGAAGACTCAGCAAGCTTAAAAAATATAGTAGATGGTTACACAGGCAGCAAGAATAGCTGGTCATAAAAGCAAATACTAAGAAAAATAAAGTGGTTAGATACATAAACCCCTCAGGTTGTATAGCTCAGTTGTAACAGTATTTATCAAACGATCTGATAGATTGTCCTAGAATGAATTCTGACTGTGTGCCCATGAGCAGATTACAGCATCCTCCACTGCCTCCGTATCTGCCTACCCCTCACTCCTAATGATATATTTACTCCTCTTAATGGCTTGGATACTGAGATGATTTCAAGTGTAAATTTTCATGGGGGAAGGGAGTGACACATAACATTAAAACAATTGACATATGAACATGCAAAAAGGGTGCTGGCAAGGACAGACGCAGCCTGCTACATGTATTTTTTCCAAAGTAAATCTGAATTTTTTTTCACTTACTTTGGCAGCTTAGCCAGAAATGCTTTGGTAATGTGGCAGGATATGAGATTTGTAATTTTAAATGGATCAATGGCACCAGGACTTTGTTACTCCCTCTTTGACACTGACCAGGATGACCTATTCCAAATGACTGTGGAATAGCATACTGATAGCAGGAATATTTTCCTGGTCTGGTGTTAGCAATATAAAGTTTTGATCCTTCACCTGGGACCACCTAAAATAATTATACTCATTTTTATTTACACGAGTATCTAATTCTACTGTTTCAGACTCGTTTTTAGTTTGTGACAATGTGCCCCTCAGGTCACCAGGCCTGAGCCGTTGAGGTAACTCGACCTGTTATGGAAACTCAGATCTTCGTGGACTGGGTCCGGGGAGCACAGCTTTGCATATTGATAAACCACTGCCTATTCTTATCCTCTTAAAATCCATTTCCTTTCAATTTCCGTGGCTGTCTGCGCTGGCATGTATTCTTATATAAGGGTCATGACTGATTAGCATGTAATTATGAAAAGAACAGCTCAGCAATATGATTTTTTTAAAGGACAAGAGAACTCTTCTGAATTTTCTTTTGAAGGACTTCAACATACGTTGTTAGAGACGTGTTCCTGAGCTTGGGTTAATCATTTTGCTGGCTCAAATGTATTTATGTCCCTGGACTGTCACATTAGGAAACTGATCAGAGAAAATGATAAGAGAGTTAATTATGTCCTGTCTGTCATTCATGACGTATTAAATACTTCTGATGAACACTACAATTTTCAGATTAGATCCAACATTGCCTACTAAAGGCAAACACCTTTAATTTCACCTTGCTAGAAATACTGCTGGGATTGGAGAGATTAAATTTTACATAACTAGATAACATTATATAGTTAGGTGTATTATGGTGAGGGTTTAAAGTAACAAACGCAACTTACTAATTTGTTGTTAAGGAGCTTTTTGAATTATTTATTTTTAAGCAATTCTGCATTTTTATCTTGAGTGAACTGGTAGATCAATGCTAATAGTATTCATCCAATTTCATGAAGTTTTAGCTCTGTCATTTATGAAGCAACATTGTCGTATATTCAGTGTTATTTCAGTATGAATATCTGATTCCTTAATGAACTAGTCAGTTTATTTCCATGTGATCTGACAGAAATAATTTTCAGCAAATACTGCTCCTAAAAGAATCACTCATTATTTTTCTTTCATTATCAGATAAATAATACTGGAAATTTTAGAAATGTTAGGAAAATGTCCAGGAGCCGAAATTCTTCCAGAAGTCTCACTATTGATCATCATTTTCATGACAATATGTCACGTGTTTGTCTGAGTCATATGTAGTTCAATCAGCAGACTACAAACATAAAGGAGATTGTATTTAATTTTAAATTTAAATTCAGCTGGCTCATGTACATGTAAAGACATGAATTATGAAGAATTGTTGAAACCAGGTTAGGCTGAAAAGCCATATAATTAACTCACCAGTTTTGGCAACGGTTTTGTTATTGTTAGTGTTGCTGTTATATTTTGCAAAGCAATTCAAAAGCTGTTGTTGTATGATAGCCAGTCTGGAAAAACTATGACTTCGTGTCGTTAGAATCCTGAATAAACCCCTGTTCAAGAGCAGTTGCCTTACTTTCAAATATAATACTATAACGTTTGATGCCATAGATAACAGATATGATAAAGACTATAAATTCAGTGCTATAAAATGATAGGAGCAATCTCACAGCCACTGGCTGAGGAACCATTTCACTTCAGCAGCCCTGAGAAGTTAGAACTAGTCATTTGAACCTAAGCCTGTTCTGGTTTTGCTACAGAGCTGGTTTCTGGGCTGGATTAACATTCACTATGTGCTGCTAAATTAGACCAGAATTTCCCCTACAGTAAAATCAAAATGTTGTTTTCAGCAATTTGTTTTTTACTATTCAAAAAGCAAAACCTGCAAATAGGAGCCAGCTGGTGAGCAGCACCACTTCAGTGCTTAGGATAGCTCCTGGGGTGTCCATGACCCTGGGTGCAGCCAGGAGGGATGTGGGGTCTTCAGGCAATGGTGAGAAGGTCTCAGGCCACTGAATGATTTAGATCTGTGTCAAGGGAGGTTCAGGCTTGACATTAGGAAGCATTTTTACAGAAAGGATGGTCAAACCCTGGAACAGGCTTCCTGGAGAGGCGGTTGATGCTCCAAGCCTGTCAGTGTTTAAGAGGCATTTGGACAATAACCTTCACAACATGCTTTAACTTCTGGTCAGCCCTGAATTGCACAGGCAGTTGGACCAGATGATCGTTGTAGGTCCCTTCCAACTGAAATTATTCTACCCTATTCTGTTCTGTTCTATTCTATTCTATTCTATTCTATTCTATTCTATTCTATTCTATTCTATTCTATTTTACTCTACTCTGGTCCACTCTGTTCTATTCACGGAAGGGTTTTAGAGAGTGCTCATATTCAGGATAGGTTTCATTGCTCTTGGTTTAACAGTGAGACGTGGGTGAGTATCCAAAGTAGCCGGTTCACAGAGGCATGGGCGTTGGTTTTGGCAAGTATCGCGTAACTACCTTTTAGTTTAGTTCTTTTGAGCAGGTTCTGCTTGATTTCACCAGATCAGATTCCAGTTACACTACAGAAAAATTAGTATTTGTAAACAGCAGCAGTGTCAGTTACTCGGATTCTAGTTCTCTGGATGTGATATGCAGCTTCACTAAAATTCATGAGGAAAGATTTAAACCAAGCTGTGATGCCTACAGGTGCCATCTGGGGTTACCTTTCAACTTACAGAAAACAAGCAGCCTTTTTTAACACCCAGAAACTGCGTATTTAACATGAATATCTATTTTAAGCATGATATTAGAAAGGCAAGTCTAGACAATATTGAACAAAAAAAGACCTTTACATACGCCTTAAAGGAAAACGGGAGCTGTCTCCTAAGGGTAAAAGTAAGTATTAAGTATGACATATGAAAAAAATCTCCATTAAAATGAAATTGTGCAGTGGCCTGCATGATTAATACTGAAATTAAATGTGAATAAATAAGAGAAGGAGCTGAATGAATAAATAATCCATTTTAAAATGTTATTTTAATAGTTCAGAGCAGCTATGTGGGATAATTTGGGAAGGACAAAATATTTTGTTTTCAAGCTGTATTGAAATATAAACATACTTATAGGAATGATAACTTTATGTCAAAATATAATACTGGGATGTAAGTTGGAGTGTTAACAGGTTTCAACACCCTGAAACTATAGGCTCAAATGCTGGCAAAGTCAACACAGACCTTTTATCTTTCCAGATCAGACAATACAAGTTTCCAGATGAGACTTCAGAGACTTCAGTTCTGAAAGTCTGGACATGATTTTGATAATCCCCAGTCCCTGACTGCATGTGCATAGTTCATTGTTTGACATTTCTTAATGCTTTTTCAGCAAGAAAAATAACTTCACATACACAATTAAGACCACCCTTACAAAGTACTGATAACTGAAATTTGTCTGCTGTATGTTTAATGCATAAGGCAAAGCTGAGTATATTTCTGTGATTGAGCACACAGTATAGTGTAAAACCTTTCTGACTAGGTATATATGTGCATGCATGTGCTTGTGACTATAAATTAATATTATGACAAGAACATTTCCAAATGGTCACATAGTTGCTTGTTTAGTCTAAGTTGCAGGATGGAGTGGAAGAGTTGGACAGAAAATAACATTTCAGCAGTTTTTTTGGAAGCTGTGAATATCATCTAGAATTCAGAGTAATTAGTGTATCTCCAGTTACTAAACACCATGAAACTGAAAACACTTTTTTTGATACACTCTATAAAGATTATGCATCCACAGCTCTACCCTCTGTTTCCAGTTTGCTACTGTCTTTGGGTTGCAGGACTTTACCAAGGAATTGCTGGTTGGATTCCCTTCAGTGAAGGTAAGCTGATTCATACCGCATGATTCTGGGGACATGAAACACTATGCTTTACCTACAAATGGATTCATCCACCTTACCAAACTGAACCCCTGATTCTAGTGGCAAATGCACCCTGTACTGCAGTGGGCAATGCCCTGTTTGCCACCTGGAAACCCCAGGCGAAGGGCTGCAGTGCCCACACAGAGTAGCTCTGCGGTGCACACACAGGGAAGCTGTCGTTCTCATATATATATTCTCCAGGGTGTACGGGACTACATGTTCAGACATGTGAGAGCTACCATTTTTGGACTATATGATGCCAGGAAGTCTGTATCAGCATGAAAATATAATTGAGCTTCATTTAGAGTTAACTTTTTCAAGGAGTGTCATGTCTTTCTTTGGCTCCGTTGTGGCTGTGATCACATTCTTATACAAATTTGATGACCCATTATTAGCTAAAAACCCATGTTAATTGCTTGAAGAAAATTTTCTTCTCCATATTCCATGATGACTCCAGAGTACCCTCCAAAATAGGGTTACCTCATGGAGAATTTATAAATATTGTAGTCTTTTTTTCTTTTGCGAATTGGCTCCCTAGGTATGCTGTGATAGGTATAATCTCCTGCTCATTGCTGTCTTGTCGTAAACTCTGTATACAGTTCAATTGCCAAAGGCCCAAAGCTGCTACCACGTTGCAAAAAAAATATTTCTGATTATTTCACTGACATTTCTGCTAACTTTAGTCCTAGAGGACTGGATAATTGAGTCCAACTCAGTCTGAAATTTGGAATGTTCACATCAGTTTGGATATGGAACTGGAGTCAGGTCCTGCCTTGGTATAAATTGCTCTAAGATCTAAAAAGACCCTTTATGGGTCTTTTTAATGGAGTCACAAGCTTCTGAACATGCAGAGAGTCTCCCATAATTAATCTCAACTGGATGCACAACAATGAATTGTAACATGGCATTGGAAAATTCTTAAAACACTCCAGATGGCCATAAATCAGGAAAGCTGGTGTTGAGTGCAGGCACTGAAAGTGAATATTTGACTTTAGGACAAGACTTTAAACTTTTAAATCCGTGTACTAAATAGGAGTAAACTCACCCCAGCCATTGGGATTTTAGTTCAGAAACTCATTACTGTTCACAAAGTACCTTTCAGATTTTGGCAAGAAAATACTATAGGACTCTTATGTGTTATATTATTATAATGATATCTTGAACACTTTCAGGTTCTTTAACACCTGAAATAGTTGGTGAAGATGAATGAGCTGATTAAATAAAGGGAAGCTTAATATAGCTCTGTGGTGAACATCACTAGTAATGGAAGAGGAAATGCACAAAAGTATACGACATTTTAATTGAATGTTAGAAAAATATACATCTATTAAAAGGTTGTTGTGCCTGAACATGCCAATGTTCTTTGCAATTTGTTATAGCTTTTGAATAGTCTTCTAACAAAGGGGTGTTATTGCAAAATGCTGTAAGAAGAGACACCAGATTTTCCTGAATTTTTTGTGGCCCTCACTGAAGACTACCCTTTTGTCTGGACAAATGGAAGGGGAGGAAACAGGTTGCTGAAAACATCAAGCTAAAGAAAAGGATGCTTTAGACTTTTAAGTCCCAAAGATACTGGGCTGTATTCTGGGAAGGTTAAAAAAAAACCAATGAACTATCACTGAACACCTATTTTCAGGGATTTTTAGGTTACACCTTAATTTTTCATTCCAGACTGACTGACAGAGCTATTTTTTAAAAATAAACTGGAAAAAAACCCACCCAAAACTCAAAAACCAACAAAACCCAAACCCCACACTCTTGTGCATTGTTGTCACAGAGATTGCAGCTGATTTTGAATTGCGGCTAAAGCCAGAAAGAGATAAAAAACAGACGCAGATGAGGTGGCCTGGGACAACTCGCTGTGACAGGAGAGGGACAGGAGACAGCTGCTACATAGACTGGAGCACACGGACACTGCATCTGATGGAGCACAAGGAGGAAGAGCTTCAGGAACAGAATGCCTGGTTGTGGCAAACACGGCTGGCAGTCCCAGGAGGGTGGGTTACAATCTGTGAGTTATAAAGAGGTTTTTGAGGTTTTGTTGGTAGTGGAGTGAAAGCAGAGATGTAGGAGAAAACTCTGGTCTGCAACAGCGAACAACCTGTTTTGAGTCATATCTCAGTAACCTCTGAGATATGACTTCCCTTAACTGCTATGTAATGTGAAGAGGGAAATGCAATTGCAGTGCATCTCATCTGTATAACTGACATGATAACATTATAAGGATAAAAGCAGCAAGAAAAGTAGTAAGTTTTATCAAATTATATTTTTTTATACTTTTAAAAATATAGGTATCATGCCCATATCCATAGTATCTTAGTTCTTTTTGATATCAAAGCTGATATAAAGTTGATACAAAGCTACCTGAATAGATAGTCCCTGTTTTCCACTGAAATAATGAGTGAAAAAGAAATAAACAAGATAATAAATAATGATCAAAATGTTGTCTCTGCAACAAAATCTTTTCTTATGATGATTTCCTTCCTCTAGCTTTGATTCAGCTCTATTTTTCTGAGTCTTCAAAGATTTTCCCAAGATGAATTCCACCTTGCTAAACTGTGAAAACCTTTCTCCATGTGTGGAAAGTATATGGTTCTACTAAATATTGCAGATTTTGTACTTTTTTATTAAGGCTTGAATGTTTTGCTACCATGTGATTGTGTTGTCACAACATTCTGTTGTCATAAACCATGTAATTAAAGATCTTACATCTGTAGAGGGGCACACTCTGCCTTTCTTTTACAACATAAATAATTTCCTATTTTTTTTTGCAGTCACTGGGATTGTTCCAGTTTCCTTTGGTGTAAAACAAAGCAAAATTTGACCTAATGGCCCATATTTATTCCTACTATAATTCCACTTAGTTTAGTGGCTTGGTTTAAGGGTGAATTTATCCTTAAATACAGTAACATTTGTTTTTTATATAGTGCTGAATTTTGAAAAGGTATTCCCAATAACAGCATTTCTTTTCGTTACAGCAGACAGTAGCTGAGATTTCCCTAACAATACCAGAAATAACAACAATTTTCCTTGTTCTTGCTTCAGTGCATTTCAACTTTAAAAGAGCTTTGCTGCTCTCAGAAGGCTTTTTCATAATCTGATTTATAGTGATTTCAGGCACTTGGCTGAAAGCAAAAAGGGGAGGGGGAAAGGAAACAGAGTCTAAAGGGCAAAATCAACTAGGATTCAGCTCTATTTATAAAGAGAAACCTCATAATAGGATGCCTTCACTGGCAGTTATCTCCATGCTGAAATGACATTATGACCAGTTACAAGGTTTGAAATGAATTATAAAACATTCAGAGGAAATTAGCCTTTACTGGTCCATCCAACTAGATCAATTGCTATAGCATTTTATTTCTACGGTATGATCTATACAGTAGCTTGTTCTGTAGGACCAGGGTGTTAATGTCATTACCTATCATTTTTAACAAGGATGTGCCAGGATAAACTCCTACTGTATGCTACAAAATGGATAGAAATGCTAATAAGACACACTTGCTTAGCATTCTTCACCTCTCTGAATTCTCACAATGTTTTTGTGAAGAAGGGAAATGCCAATTACACTACCCTAGGAAAAGGCTGTATCTGCAACCACGTGTATTTTCAAGGTGTGATACTGTTATCATGTAGTGGATCCTTAAAATACCCCCCACACACACCCCTCGCCCACGCATTATCTATATTGTTACCCAGACAACAATTCAAAAGCACAGGAAAAGACTTAAAAATACAGAAATACAAAAACCTTCAAAAGCTTCATGTGTGGCTGCCACAAAACCTCTAGAGCAACCTTTCAAAACCTAGCTAGAAAATATCAGAGTATTCTTTTATTAGAAACAAAATGATAGTGTATATAATACAGATTTTCTAAGCTGAAAATATAATTAGTACATTCATAAATGTACGCAATGATGATCTTGTTGTTATTGCTACAATTAATATTCTATTTTTAACCATTTCCAAACTGCAGGTAGAGAAGGGAAAATTTTCAAAGTGGCTTTTTACTTGCAGAATACATTGTCTTGGTATTGTATGGGCAGACAGTAGTAAAAGATAAAAAAGTAAATCCTCCACAGGCTCAGGGTGATATTTTCAAGTGCTGTAGGTGCATATGTGTGGTTAATGTCTTTTTTTTGTGATGTAACAGGACAGATCAATCTAGGCTACAGTATCTTGCCTTCTTTCTCTATAGCAAAGGTACAAAGACAATTAAAAGCGCCTGAATATGCAGCCTGCCCTAAGAACATCAAAGAGATTTCATGTGTAGGAATCAGACGTGAGTCCAGAAGGGGATGGGACACTGCCTTAGCAGGACTGAAAAAGGAAAATGCTGTTAGATGTGGTAAC
Organism: Leptosomus discolor; assembly: GCF_034619465.1. Lineage (NCBI taxonomy): Eukaryota > Metazoa > Chordata > Aves > Leptosomiformes > Leptosomidae > Leptosomus > Leptosomus discolor. The sequence continues at coordinate 47,380,857 of NC_141395.1, read as the reverse complement.
AAACATTTGCACCTTCTCCCAGGTTTTTTACCTGACATTTGTAAAGTATGAACATCTTTCTCCCTCTATAAACTGGTTCTAGGTATATCCCATCATAAGGGGATTAACAAAGGAAAAAAATCCCCACCGTATTAAATGTTTCTCTGGACCATGAAATCCAGCAGCCCTTTTGACAGCAGACTAAAGCAGGTGCCTGGAGAAAACAGGACAGTAATGTTTCTCTAAGTACTCTCCCAGACTCCAGCTCTCAGCAGCATAAAGACTTCCATTAGGAAGATGTGGGTTTTATATATTCAGAACCCCCAGTGGAATCCTCTACCAAGAAGCTGCCCATAGACCTGCATAAACTTTAAACACTTTCAGTTTCCAAGAGCAAGGAGACCCACAGCTTACCTGTGCTCTCTTGTGTCAAGAACAGTCTCCCTCTGTTCGTTAGGGACCTGCCTCCTCCTAGCACCACTTGAGGTCTGCTGGCTCTGGCGCTGGAGCAGACAGTGAACAGTGGAGTCCTCTTCTCTTCCCTGCCATTTTACAGACCTCCAATATATCCTCCTTCTCCAAACTGAAGAGATTTAGTTCATTTAGTCACTCCTCACATGGAAAATATACTGTACCCATGTCTATTCTTTCTACTTTTCTCTGAAGTCTGCTGCTGCTATCGTACCTTTCTAGAGATGGGAGAGCCAACTGTAAATGCTACAGGAAAATCTCTTCTATGCCATAACCATTCTATGCACCTGACCTCACTGATACACAATATGACATTGTAGCCTGGGCTCCCATCAGTGCAACCCCTTCTTCATTGTTGTCCAGCTTCTGTGGGTAGTCATCAGGAGCAAAGTCAGGTATGACATATCCCAGCTGTTTATCTGAAGGTGGCAAGCACACGGATCACTATGATCAAGTCTTCACCTGGGAAAAAAGGACTAACAAATACGAGATGGAGAAATGAATTTTTGCAAACTGATATGTGATTGAACAAAAAGAATGTGAAAGAACATTACATGCAATCAAAACCAGGTGGTAGCATTTCACCTCCACTTTGCACAGGTTTAAAAGACTGTAGATGAGGGAAAGCAGTGAGAATGATGTACCTGGAATTCCAGAACAGGCATCACAGACCACAGATTTTGGTTTGGACCCACTTCTGTATAAATGCACTAACAAGGTTGCTTTAGCTCTTAGGATATTTTTGCCTGCAATTTTTTTCTGGGATTTCCCTTCAGAGTTTGTGAAAGAAAGAAAAAAAAAACAATGCGTGGAAGAAGAAAAGGTACTCACAGTAATGACAATGAAGACAGAAAAGATTACTTTATACAAACTTTCAGCCTAGTGGCATATCTTACATAGTGGCATATCACAGTTGTTCCAGCATTTAAAGTAATTTGTGAGAACTTTAGCTGATAAAAGAAATTGCAGTTGGCTGACATTTATGGAAAATAATAGACTTCCATATTGATAGAACAGAAGATTAGCTAGAATTGCATTAAACGCTCCAGAGGAAGTAAGTATAGATATAGAACTGTTGAGCTGCTTTCCCTGTCTTTTCCAGAGGCACATCCTGAAAATGAGTGCTATGTCCAAAGATGTTGCTCTGGAAGAAGAAACACGTTCTGTACATATTAAGACCTGAAATTTCTCTGTTTCCGCTTAGAATATGAACATATGCAAAGCTTTTTGCCCTCTTCACGCCTAGCATGGCAAACCACATTGTCTTTTTTGTAGGATGCCACATAATTTTCTACTTGCAGCATAAAATACAACAGCTGCTTGTTAGTCAGGCTGCAAGTCACACATTCGGGAAACTCATCAACCTTTAGTGATAAATTAATGCTTCTGGTGCTAGGTTACTAAAAGTGCAGGCAGTATAAGATCCCTAAATAAGTAACTACAGGTCCCATCTTTTTTTCCTCTAATTTCTTACAGTTTAATAGCCCAATTCTAAGACTGGTAGCAATCTAGTGGGAAAGAAGAGATGTTTCACTTGTGCATCCAACATTAGTCATCCTGCTGGAAGTGTCCACAGATTATGGGGTTAAAATGGACATCTGCCCAGGGGATGAAGAAATTGGAAATATGGTTCCAAATAAATGAGGAAAGCAAATTTTCAATGCCAATGCCTACAGTCTCCCAGAGGCTGTGCAATTTTCCCCCTTCCTTTTACGGAGGGACTACTTCTACCTCCCTCAAGTTCACTCTGGATACTCTATCCTGTGGGCCCCTATGCCTTCTCTTCTGTATGTATCTGTATGTAAAAAATAATTGATAAAAAATGGTAAGAAAATAAAAGACAGTTGGGAGGTAACAGAAACAAAACAGGAATGGCACAAGTAGATTTAGGTTAAATAGTTACTACACTGAAGCAGGAAAAGCTATGTCTGTGACCACACAAGGCAAAGAAGAGAGACATTTGAAAGTAACCAATAACAATAAAGTGAGGAGCTGAAGAAGTCATGGAGAGAGAGAAGTATGAGGATACTTCCTATCAGGAGCTGTAGCTGTAGGTACGCTGGAGACAGCAACCATCCATCAACAACTTGCTAATAGGGCAAAGAAACAAGAATTTCCTTTTAGGTGCAACCTGTTCCAGACAAAGGGCACTTTGGGTTTTTCATTACAAAATGTGACTTATGTGATAGTAGAAATAATGTGCACATGGTCAGGAAGTGTCTAAGAACTAGAACTTTGTGTCCCACTCCCAAAAAAGACTGAAATCTCTGGTAGGGGACACATCTGAGGCACCGCCAATAACTGATCTGGGGATGGGGCATGCCCCTGCTGATCATTTCTACACTGGTTCTAAATAAACCCCTCAAATGCTGGGTAGTAAACATTTCTCTCAGATGGACATCTCTTCAGGGTAGGAAAGAGTTCATCTGAAACTATGAAGTAAATAAAACCAGGTTTATTAGCCTGTAATGAATGGTATATATGAATTGAATCAGGTGAGGAGAAAAGAATTACACAGCAAAACAGGCACCTACTGTACTATAAGCAGCTGTATAGTTGGGGACCTTATATAAAATATACCGTATTGGATTTCAGACAAGGCCACCAGATTTACCCAGAACAGTACTGATGAATTCAGAAGGAAACGAAAAATATTACTGCAGTGCAAAAAGTACTGCAATCTAACCTCTATAGACCTTCCCCTTGCATAGAGCCAATTGTGTTACTCATTTAGTCAGGGAATTGCAAAGCAGTAAGCCAGGTGCCATACTCCCATTGAAAGTACCTCCCTTAGAGCCCTTCGACGATAAAAACCCTAACAATTAATGCAGCTTTGTTTAACAACCCCCTTTTTTTTTAACACGATTTTTTCCCTGCTGAGTTCTGGTTGCACAGTCCTGATTGTATTACAGCACCTGCCTTCAAACCTGTTTTCATAGTTGATGGAAGGAAAAGCACTAATATTACACAAATGGAAACTGCAGGTCAAGTTCTTACATTGCTAGTTTTTGATTGGTTTATATTTGGCCTGAATGCAGATAATAAATACCTTACAAGAAGGAATGGGCTGGATAGCACTTTCTTGTTTAATTCACGATGCTTGATTTGGAGTTAGGGGAGACTAGAGAAAGGGCTCTGGTCAACCATTTCTCCTTTTTTATATATCTATTAAAAATGAAGCTACTAAGTTTCACAGACTGAAGAATGTAATAGCATAAATAAGATCCACAATGTAACTAAAATTAAGAAAACTGTGAAAACTGTCCAAAACCGAAAGAGGTGGCAAGAAAGCAATAGAGAAATGCTATGTCTCAATATGTTTCTGTCTTTTTAACGGACAGTTCAGAGCTCTAACAATCTAAACAAACGGAGTACATTAAACAAAGGGGCAGTTGAGTTAAACCCACTGTCGGGTTTTTGTGTTTGGAAACTGCTCATGTATGTTTCTTTATAGATGATCATAGCATCAACATTCACAGACAAAAGACATGGGTACTTACTCTTTTTGACAGAAGACCTGTGTGCGAACTGGGAAATTTTCAGATTTTCTGTGAAATGGACAGTGTTATGAGATATCTGAACTCTATCCAAGCCTTGGGTGCCAAAAGGGAATTATTCAGATATCAGAAGTCTCCTCCAGCAGGGAAGCAGCTCAGTACATATGTGTTGCACAGTCAATAGGCCATGACCAGGAAATACACATTGCTCTGAATCTCAGAGGTAGCTCCCCCATTCATCTTAGCTTATGAAACGCCTTAGCCAGAAAGATAGCTGCACACAAATCCAAAGACAAAAAGTAATTACAGTCCTTGATCCACTAGAAAGTGACAGAAGGTTGCAGGGCCTGTCAGCCTTCTTTGGTGAGCCAACAAATGCTGTGGAGCTCGACAGCCAGCTTGCTGCATAAGGCTGAGAGCAAATCCCAAAGAGCCACAGAGCCTGCCCGGCTCTGCTCTTGAATGGCGTATTCCACGACGCCAGTGGGCACTCAGTGCTGGTCTGCCCTAGGAAATGCTCTGCACCTTGTCACGTCTTGCACCAGAGAGTAGGTCTTCGAGTCTCAAGTAAACAATATATTTGGAGATTACTTTTAGAGAAGAAATCTGTTTTGATCAAACTGAATTTTTGCTTTATGATGTGTTAATTCACAGAGGGTTTCCATTTTCTTTTGTCAAAACTTTTACTCTTCATACTTCATGTTCTTCAAAGGTCACCTTACAGAAATATTTTTGTACTCTGTTATAAATGACCTAACCTGCTTTTTTTAGGTCACTTTAATGAAGCTTAATGAGAATATGTCTTACCTATACCTGACCACACAAAGCTGTCTGTCTGGATTTATTGTTCAACTTATTTTGACATGCAGAATTTACGTGGAAAGAAGGAGATTCTTGCCTTTTTATCAGCTCTCCTAAATCACAAACCACTCTCAAACAGGAAAAGGTTAATGAAGTCCAGACTTGTCTGTCAGATTCCAAAGTGGGAAAAATGTCAATGTTGTTACTTAAAAATGTCATTAGCACGTCTGTTTAATTATGTATGAGGGACATGGTTATCAGAGAGCCTCTTGGCTGCCATAATGTGAGAAAGGAAAATATTTTAAAGTGAGGCTGAAAGTCCCTGATTAACCCACTGTCCCCTCTTGCTGCCCCACTTCTGTGCATGCGCTTGAACACACATATGTACATCATGATCTTTATTGGTGAGCCTGAGTTAGGAAGATATACACAGAACAAGTGGGGGAAAAAGATTCACAATGGGAAAAAAAAAAAAAAAAAGAGGAATGAACTGAAGAATACACAGAGAAGAAAAAGGGAAAGTAACCCAAGGAGGGCCATTTCTTGAGAGAAAATATGAAGAGTTGAGATTGGTTATCCTCTTCTGTAGCTTCTGGGCTTCATCTGCCTAAAACTGGGACTGACAGACGCCAAACCCTTACCCTGAGCATGATGAATATGTATAATTTTCTGAATTCCTTGAGAGCTGCCTGGGTCAGCTCCTTCCATTGACAGATGCTGGTGACGCTAATGCTCAGAGGGACACAAGAGAGTCATATGAAAATGGCACTAGACAATGCAGGGATTTATAAACATGCTTTATGGTTGGTCATTTATGAAAAACATCAGATAGGTTTGGAAAAGTGCTGTTCAAGGCTTGTGGCTGGAAATGGCCGTTCCTCATGATTTTGCATCTGCTCTCAGAACAGAACATGGGGACTATGAATCCACTGGGACTAAACCAGAAAAATACCTACCTGCTTGATCCAGCTAGCGTTCCTTTGGATTTATCCACCTCAACACACGTGGGCAGTCAGTACTGTTTCCATGCACCACCCCTCACTGTGCATAGCAGCATGAGGCTTGCAGCTATTGGTGGGTGTTTCTGTAGAGGTCTGAGTGTCTTACATTTGCCCAAAGCAAGAGGGCTGCATTTCTGACTGACATGACATTTTGCCAGCAGACAGGTTGTGTTTTTAAAAGTTTAGTTTCCTTACCATGGGAAAACCAACAACTTCAGATAACAAGACAAGGCCACCCTTGCTTTGGAAAGAAACCTTATGATTCAAATTTTCAGGCTTCAGAAGGCTTCAGTGCTTTTTAAAGACAGTCCTCTGCTATTTTTCAGCTACTCGCTACTATGCTGCTCCCCTCACTGTACCAAGCAAAACAGTAGCAATTTCTTGTTTTGCTGGAGCCTGACTTGGTTACGTTCCTGGATGCACTGGAAAGTATGGTTTACCTCCTGTATGTGAGCAAGGCCTGCAGACTTTAACATGTAGCTAAGCTAAAAAGTAAGGAGCTGCTTGTAGAAGTATTTCTTGTCAAATGCCAGATTTGAATCCTGACTCTGACTTCTGTCCTAGCTCCAGATGGTGTTTCCCAGTATAAGTCTGTTTTCAGTTGCTTTTACTTTTACCAAACTTGAAAGACACAAAATGAATAAGGCTGAAGATGCAAATCACCTAGCCTAGGTGCTACTAAACAGGATCATAACAATGGCTTGACAGGATTTTTTTGGGTCATGACATCCGTGTAGAATCACAGCCACTGCTTGGGGCTGCAGATGCTGTCAGCTCCATGAGTCACGGTGACGCTGCTGTTGGTACAGGGGAGCTCTTTTTTTGCACTATAGTTTACACATGGTCCTAATGTATTTTCTGGAATGGGCAATAGGCTCTGAGCTGCTGCAAAGATAGCCCATCTGTAGCTCTGGCAATGTCACAGCTTGCAAATGGTTCAAGAGCAACTCCTGTGCCGCGGCTCTGCTGCCCGGCTGTGCTCATACAGAAACAGCTGAGCTGCTCTGAGCCCTGCCTGTGGGACATGGTACACCAGCCTGGCTGCAGAGGGGTATTAAATCCCTCACCAGCATCCCTCATCAGAGCATCCTCTGCCCCTGGGATTCCTCCAGGTCAGGCTTAGTCCACATTAGGGTGCCACATGCTCTCTAGGGTTAGGAAAGTTTGCTACAGCTATGGAGTAGAGAGAGTAATGTTCCCAGAGAGTTATAATTTTCACTTCGGCTACTAGAATCACCTACAGACGTTGTTGTACGGACCTACTGAAATCGCTCAAAAGGTAGTGAGGAGAGGAGAGAAGAGGAGAGGAGAGGAGAGGAGAGGAGAGGAGAGGAGAGGAGAGGAGAGGAGAGGAGAGGAGAGGAGAGGAGAGGAGAGGAGAGGAGAGGAGAGGAGAGGAGAGGAGAGGAGAGGAGAGGAGAGGAGAGGAGAGGCGAGGCGAGGAGAGGCGAGGAGAGGCGAGGCGAGGCGGGGCGAGGCGGGGCGAGGCGGGGAGAGGAGAGGAGAGGAGAGGAGAGGGAGGTTTTTTTCCAAAAGTTATTTCTTTTTACCTCACTAAGAGCAATCACAGAAATCTACTATTTCTCTTTTTAACCTCTCTGTTTTAGAAAACCTGGGTGACATTAAGGTCAGGCTATTCTTCAGTAACAGCTGGCTGGCAGTATCACCATGCGATACTACCTGGACTGTTTTCTGTTAGTGATCGAAAACCCTGGAGTTGGTCATTGGAACATTTTCATTATAGCTAGAGAGCCGTTACAGCTTCAGTATTAAATATAATCATCTCATCTCACTGGCTATGCTATGAAAATCTATATTGGCCTGTTTTATTCTGTTTCATGTACTCACTTTTGGTCATGTTTTTCTGAGGAGAAATTTTATAGTATAGGATAGCACAGTGTAGTATAGTGTTTTAGAGTAATGTAGCGTGTTGTTTTAAAGGCCTCTGTTTCCCAGCTTTTCCCACCTAGCATCTTTTTATCTTTTAATGGTTGAAAATACATTTTTTATACTCATGAAAAATCAGTAATTTGTCTTCTGAAACAAATTTGATGGTGTATCTATAGGTGAATATCATCCTTGAGTGGAACGTTGGAATCTTTGAAGCCCTAGATTTCTATGAGGTTAATACTTGAATCTTTGTTAAAACAGGTTTGCAGTCTGAAAGATTAGTATAGGGAACAAACAAATGTCTTAGGCAAATATGGAAAGAACATCAGTTGCTTGAATACTAGATTTCAGCAAAGAGAATATGGGTAATAAACACCAGATCCTCATTCCTCCCTTTCACTAATACAGTATTATGTACTGCTCAATAGAAAATCTCACAGACTTACACAACAAATAGCATAGATCTTGATGTGGTACCAACGTTTAAGATTAATTATATGCCATTAATTAAAAACATTAGTTGAGGCTTTCAGTGTTTCAAGGTTTTATTTCTTGTCTTCTCTCAAAAAGTTCAATTGTTATTGTGGTTGCACATTGAGGAGAGAAAATACAACTCGTGTTATTCTCATCATTCTGTTTGTTCTCACCTCCTGTCTTTTCTGGGAAATCTACATCACACAATAACCACAGCAGTTCCTTTTCAATAAGAAGCAGACCTTTTGAGATTCCATAGTCAAAGCGTACAAAGGAGCAATGTGCTGAGAGTTCTCCTCTTTCCATCTTCAGTTGCTATATTTGTCTTCTCAAGTCCTTTGGATATCAACATAATAGAAGTAAAAAATTAGAGAAATAAGATCTTCACTTTATCAACTCAGCTGATGTATGGTAGCATGCATATGTTGGGTGTGTGTCCTTTCTTTCAGTGCTCCTGTTTGGGGAAGAAAGTGTTCCTTCTTTGGGTAATAACTGTTTTGAGCTCTGGCACAGAACTCAGATTCTTAAGAGATCATTTATATTACAAAGGCTCACACTGCACTTCCTTGTGCTTGGAGGCACATTTCAGCTTCCAAACCAAAATCTTTTTATGGTTTTTGAAAACAAATTAAGGGTTTCACTTGGGCTTTTAAAAAAGAAAAATAAAAATATGAAAGCAAAATTAACATACCATTCTGTCTGAAACAGAGAGAGAGTTGGTCCATCTTTATTCTTCAAACTGTTCTCTGAAATATATTTGGCCCTCACACAGTGTCTGTGTAAAAGGGATTGTATTTCTTAAAGCCAAATGGGAAAATGATTCATAACATCCTATTCAAGATGACAACTGGGCTGATGGTCTAGCTAACTACATATCTATTTCCAAGTGTACTAAATTTAAATGGATTTAGTCACAGTATTATAGTACATATGTGATGTTGCATGATGGCTAGACAGATTAGGTGCATTCTTGGCATAGAAGAGTCTGGGTTTATTCACGCAGTTTAGACCGCCTATTGTTCAGCCTTTTTGCATAGATGTTCTGTCCATTTGTAGATCAGAGACTGTTCCCAATGAGGCCAACGAAAAATTCACTCAAAAATCAAGGATGCAGCACAGTATATGTCTCTTCATATTATGAAACAGCTTTCTGTTCTATTGTCTGAAAGCAGAATTTTGATTTTCAGCATCAATTTGGTAAATTTTCAAGTATTCTATTTGACTTTCCAGAACAGACGATGTATTGCTGTGTTTGAGCAGCATGTTATCAAGGTGGAAATCTGTTTGTCCTTCTTAAATAACCAAAGGGAAGAATGAACATCCTGTATTATAGACAAATATAGTTCAATGGAACAAAAATAGGAGGAAGGAAGTATTTTAAGACAACCTTTCTTTTCTGTTGTTAGTGTTTGATTCCCATTATTTTAATTGACTTAAATAATTGATGTGTATACCCAGTTTGATGCTTTGAATTATGTTTCTAAAGGTCTGTCTTCATGCTCTTACGTGCTTTCAGTTTTTGAGAAAGGCACTTGACTCTACCAGGGAGTACCCTGTTCCAAATGAACTATGTGAGCTATGCTTGCCATGGGAACCTGCTCCTCACTCAGCAGCAATGCCTGCTGCTCTGCAAGATGTGACTGAACATATAAGAAGTGAAAAACATGAGCAACGCAAGAAAAGGAAAATAAACCACCCAACAGATACTACATACTGTCCTGGGGAAAGGTGCTTCAGGAAGGAGCCGAGACGCTACAGGAACCTTTTAAGAAGAAGTGAATCAATGGAATTGATGGAGAACTTGTCTCCAATCTATACTTAGTAACAGAGAAAGTGTACAGATGAACTTAGCAAAATTTTGTGGGACCAAATTTAGGCCCTCTAATTAAACTGAATGACCACTTCATAGGTTTGATTTTGCCGTCCGCCCCCCCCCCCCCCCCCGACTTTATTCCTGTCACTAATTCCTTGCTCTGAGTACTCCATGAGGTTCAGTGTGATTGGAACTCTGTGTGAACCTGAGTGGCCCAAGCAGATCTATCTAGCAGGTGGCAAGTGAAATGCCGTATACAATTTTGTATTTTTGCATGCAAATAATCAGAATAATTTTGACAACCAGGAGACAGCTACTAGTAGAAATATTTAGATGTTATGCAACAAATTTTAAATAAGGAATAGCTTCTCTCTTTTTGTATTGACATACTCCCATGGCCGTTTCTCAACAGTGTTTTAAATAATGGAAACATCGTGTGTTCTTCTGGGAAAGTCCTTCCTACTGTTTTCATTTTCTACACCTATTGTCTAAGTAGCTCCTACCCACTCTTCTCATGCATCTAAAGGTCTGCACGTGTGCAAGCCAGGTGACTGCTGGGGCAAACCTACTCATTAGACATCTGCAGATCCACTAGAACAGGCTCTGTACTTCCAGCCAAACCAGACTTAAGAGGGAACGAATTATGTTTCTAATATTGCTACTTTAGTGACTTCCACTTGGGAACTGTCCGTCAGAGCCACGCTGCCTAGATGACAGCATGGGCTTCGTGCTTATTGCTGATCTGAGAACCTGTGCAAAGTGTCTGCCTAAGGAGACAGGAAACTGAAACAGTATCAGTTAAAGAAATGTACTGCTGGTACACACTAGGCACTGTAAAACCTGCGCCTTAGAAATTCATTAGTGATTCAGCGTTGTGGCAGAAGGGAAGTGACAGTAGTTGTCCAGGCTGTAGAACTGAACTGTCATAAATTGGTCCAGTCTGTTTTTCTTTCTCTATTTCTGTCTTGCGCATCCATGTGGGATTCCCTCCCACAGTCACAGTCCTTACTGCTGGTGGTGGCTAGTTGGGAAACATAAGTGAAGATATCTTTGTGCAAGAGATGGATGTGACTGTAAATGTGTCACTGCTGAACCATCTGCACATGACTCATAACTGCTTCAATTGGGGGGCATTTGGAAAGAAAACTCTTGGTACAATAAATAAATAAAAGGTTTTTCTTTTTACATTACTCCTCTCTCATTGCTTGGGTGCTCCATCATTCCGCTTATTCTACATTTGGGGGGTAAAAAGTATGCTCAGGGGGTTTTGCCTTCTGAAGACAGCAATTTTTGTGTGAAGTAATCTGAATCAAAAAGTTCCTTTTTTGTTAGGATTTTGATATAGGGGGTTTTGCCTTCGAGTGTTAATTTGCATGTATCCTAAACTGTTTCTATCTCAGTTTTGGACCATTTTATGAAGCGAATTAAAGGTAGAAGGTCACCTGGATCACGAAGCTGTCATCTAGCGCTTCAGATGTGCAAATTCTAAAAATATTTTAGAAAAATATTTGGTGGTTTAGGTTTTTGGGGTTTTTTGGTTGCTTGCTTACTTGTTTGTGGTTTGTTTGTTTGGGTTTTTTTAATTTCAGCACAGGTGTAGTGCAGATAGCTGCTCTGCAAATGTCTTTATAGTACTTGGTACAGCACCTAAACACTGGCCAGTACAAATCCATTTTTTCAGAATACTGAGTCGTTAGAGCACAGGATGCTATTTAGCTCACAGTGTATGGCTGCTAACCGTGGACACGTATTTCCAAGGGAATAGGAAAAGATTACAGGCAAAAAAAGGTTTTCCTGTAAGCAGGAGTGCTCCAAAACTGGTGGGTGTGACTGTAAAATACTTGGAGCTCCTCTGAGTATTGATATCAGGCCGAGATGACTACATAGGACTGTGACAGAGCAACATGGCACTTGACACTGTTTCTCAAGTCTGAAAGACAGACTTGTGCTCACCTGCTTTCTTTAAGTCCCACAAATGTCACTTTGTCTTGCTGTTAGGATGGTCTATTTGTGATACTAGCTCATGCACAGGTAAGAGAGAAAAGGTAGCTGTACACCTGTGCATCAGGTGAATGTGAACTCTTCTGTATAATCTACACAAATAAAACGTGACATATCCCACCTCAGGTTAGAAACAACCTTGAAACATTAAGGTCAATATCGCTTTGTGCTCTATGTAGGACCAGTGGAGAGGAACAATCATCTGCAGGAAGCCGCTCTGGTCTTCATATCTGAATGCCCTGCAGGAATATTTGCCAGGCTTTTCCTTGCCAGTGATTTAGGTACTCCTTTCAAGACATATTACCTCAAGAATTTGGGGGCCAACCAGATCACAAAACTTGAGGCTCTGTTGCAAGTGGGAATGCCAGAGAAAGCTTTCTGCAGTGCTTTCTGAAACACTCAGTATATTTGCAGTGGGTAGTGTCTGAGAATTGGAAGTGTTCATTTCTAAATGTCAGAAAAAGACCCAAATAACTACTCCTGTATTTCAAATAAGGTATTGTTCTTTTCCCTTAAAAATCTTTTCGTACAGTTCTTTTTATGACTTCACTGGAAATGACCATCTGAGGTACCTCAGTAGAGGAATGGAAAGAATGGAGTGCTAACTGTAACGCATTTAAATGAAGATATACTAGATACCTGTTCCCTCAGTGATTCAACTGTAGCTATGAGAGAACACTCAGGAGACAGTAGTTTTACATCACTTTTATACTACAGTATCTTACTGCATGTGATAGGTCATTTGAATAAATGAGATTTTGTCTAAAGACCTGTTTTGAATGATTAATAGGAAGGTATCAACAGTTTCTTTGATACATTACACTGCTTGCTCTGTGCTTCTCATGTTGCACCTGTAAGTTGTCGCTGAAGCCGGCAAGCTGGCAGAGGTGAAGCTGCGCAGCTCCATGCCCCCGTGTCCAACCAGTAATGGGCACATGTTCCCAGCAGGCACACACAAAGCACGTGTATATACCACACAGCCAGCCACACAGAGAACAGAGACAGAAACACCGAGCACTCCCAGAGAGCCAAACAATACCAATGGCCTCACCCTGCTCCCCTCTCTGGCTGAGCAGGATGGAGGTCCATTAGTGAGAACGTATACATACATATGTGCAAGGTGTGTCCTCCAGCAGCTGGACTCAGACACACAGTCTGCCCAGCAACTGTCCCTGTATCCCAGTCTTCCCAGTTGCTGGCAATTGGACATATGAGCTCCTGAGGCTGCAGCCCCACTCCAGTCACTAGTACAGACAATCACACATACACCAACACACTCTGGGTCTGGACCCATTTATTCTTTTATCCCTCTGTCTTGCTTCTTCCTCTCTAAATCACCTTAATCTCTCCCTTTCCCCACCTTTGGTTCCTCCTTTAACCATCCCATAATAAGCCTTGTGCAACCCCAAAATGCTCTTCCCAGCATCTCACAACGTGTCCCACATTCCCTAGGCATCTCATACCCCCACCCCCAGGCATGGGGTGCTCTGGAGAGCCTTTGGTTCAACAGCTGGTGCTGGGTGGCCCCCTGGCCCATGGGCCTGAGGCTCCCCTGGGACAGCTCGGAGGGGGGATCAGGCAGGGGGGCCCTTTCTCTGACCTGGCTTTTGGGTCTTCTCCACTTGCCCACATGCCTCTGAGCTCCTCTGTGTGTGCAGAGGTGGGCCTTTAATTATATAACCTAATGTCACGCAGACAAAAAACTCGCTATGGTTAGTGAAAGCACAAAGTGGCAGCACTCTTGTGGAAGGCAGCCCAACCTCAGTACAAATTAGGGAAACCAGATCTTACCTGTTCTGGATACCCACATTTCCAAAGGAGAATGTGCATCTGTGTACAGCAGCCATGTGCTGTCCTGCAGGTGCCAGAAGCTGGGAATGGCCATGGCAGTGGCCGCATCCTCCAGCAGCCATGTAGCCCCCACCTCTAGCTCTGTGACCCCATGTGTGGGTCTCTGCCAGGCCCCGTGTGCCCAGGATGGGTGGCAGGACAGTGTGTGAGAGGCAGGTACTGTGCCAAGGGAGGATGAAGAAAGAGTTTCAATGACCAGGGTGTGAGACAGTGCCTGATGGCGCATCCTCAACTATGCTGTCATCCACACTCTCATTAAGTAATCAGTTACTGACCTCCTTTGAGCTCCCATTTATTCAGTCATCACTCTGGCAGGGATTTCAATACATGAGGATTTGCACAGACCACGCTAAGCGGAATTGATCAAATAATGAAAAAAATAGCTTGGGAGACTTCACTGAACAAGAAACTGATTATCCCGTATCTGCCTCTTATTATTCATTGCTTATATGTGCTCCAACAACTGAAAACGTGGCATGTATAAATATTTTAAGAAAGCAAAATTCAGGCTTTTACTCATGACTACTCACATCAAGGAATTATTCTGTCATTCATCTTTTGTTGAAACAGAAGTAAATTGTTTTTTAACAACAGGTTTTTGTAACAGTACCTAGTGCTGCAGGTGCTGAAGCTCTGCCCACATCAGAAGCATTATCTTTTCTTTCAATTCTGGTGCATGAGATCCACCCCGAAAAGGTCAGCCACTTTCCAGCATTGACAGATGAAATACTTGCAGTCATCCCTCCAGTGATAAAGCAGCATCAAGTGACTTTTTAAGTAACTAACCACAAAGCAGAAGTGCTTTGATTAAATCCAGCTTTGATTAAGCACTCGAATAGTCACTATGATCAATTTATGAATAATCCAGGGACCAAAGAGAATCCTTCTCCAAATGGTGCAGACATTTCTATTGCCATGTAACAGCACAGGACACCCAGTGCAGTACGCAGATGAGAATATCATGGACAGAGCAGTGTGAGTGTGTGTGGGACAGAGGCAGAAGTGAGACATTTCTAACCTCTCAGTTGATTTTCAAATGGGTCAATGTACCTAGGCTATCCACAAACAACATTGACAAAACTTTCTTTTTTTGAAAAAAAAAAACCACAACCCTTCTCACTCTATTAGGAAACATACAACCAGCTAAAGAATGAAAATGCAACACCAATCAACAGATCATCCCAAAGAAACAACAAAAATCCTGGCTCAAACCCTTCCCAAAGCAAGTTTTACCCCAGAAAGGGAGGAGAGACAGAAACACCATGAAGGCCATAGTTTCTGGCATACGCAAGCATGCAAATAACAGCTCATGAGGTCTGAAATTGCCAGCAGGTATCTCTGGATGATACCAGACACCGCTGAATGCATAATACTTCCGGATGAAAGTGTGTAACTACAGAAGAAATATGTTCCAAGATAGATCCCTGGCAGGACTTTGAACTTACTTAGCACTAGAAACATTGCAAGTATTTAGTCACTGAAACAAAAGCCTCAGGTCAGATGTCTAAGATGCCTTTGGGAGGCGCAGCTCTATGAGGTTAGGAAGCAAAAGTAAATCATAGATCAGCAGATATAAACAGATCACTTTGGACCATGGCAGGACAGTTTTACTGCTCTATTACAAACGTGGGATGAAGTCTTGTTTTTATTGTAGGTTTTGCCTTTTCAGGCTCCAGATTCAAGGTTTTCAATAGCAGTTTTGTCAGAGCTGAAAATTCTTCTGGCGAAAAATAGAGGCAAAGTTCCTGTTTCCGGAGATTGTGAGAATCAGCTCCTATTTTATTTCTATACATTTTTTTTTAAATCTCTGATCAGTTAAGTTATTCACACCTTCCAGCTAAGTCTAATTGTACCCTGACAAAGTTTTTCATTAAAGGGAAGGATAAATGTCTCCTTAGCCCCTTGTTTTTTCTCCACAGATGTAGCCAAGCTGCTTTTCACTAGGCTCTTTACAAACTTCCACCAGGGTCTTTTTGGCTGCTATTGTACCTCTTCTCCTAATGAATCCTGTCCTGCGCTTGGGCCATGTATTTACAAACAGTCTCATTTTGCTTAGTGGCAGTTCTTTCCCCTTAATTAAAATGTATGAGCCTGCTGAGCATGAAGTGCTGATGAATTTGTGCTACTTTTTAGCAATCCTTGTTAACAAGAGAACACAAGATTTAGGAGAACTGATGTATTATTTCCTTCAAATCTTAAAAAAAAATCAGGATTGCTTCACTCACCAATACCTTGAAAGCTATAAGAAAAGGAGTGTGAGACAGTGTGGTTAAGAGCCTGCCAATGGTTCCCAATGTAAGTGACCACCCAGCCCCACAGGACAGGGTATTGCTGAGGGAGCAATGCAGTGTAGGGAGCTCCACTTCTTCTGCAAGCGTGTTCATAAAGACATACGTAAGGCAGAATTAAAATGTGCTCACATATGCACATCACAGCAACTTCCTTCTCTGTGTGATCCCAATGCTTTCCATAGCGATTTTTGACCTTCAAAGGTTTAGGCACTTTTATCAGATTAAGAATTATCCCTACTCAATGAAGGATTTACACTAGGAAAGGTTTATTGGAGTACAGACATACTTTTTGTGAGTTTGCCATATGTTCTGATAGGTTGCTCACCCGGTGTGTCAGGCCAGCTCTAACCAGTTACCCGTGATTATCGTTACATGACTTTTGCCTTCTATCTCTGTTTGAAGACAGAGATCTCGAAAATACATGTGATTTCTTCAATTAACAAATAAGCTTGTATGACAAAATGTTAAAACTATACCTTTAAACTACATGCAGTTATACCAACTTTTAGTAGGACTTACAATGATTTTCAGGACCTGTGAATAGGATGCCCTGAGACCCATTTCAGCCTCTGTGACAGTTGCTTTTGCAGCTCTCTGGTGACTCTGTACCACCCTCAATTTCCAATTTACTTTGAAAGATTATTTCTGCAGTTGCAAATCCATATCAAACAATAAATTGTAATTGCCTTCTTCAGAGCGCAGCTCAAACAAGTCTTAATCCACTAACAGGATTTCTTTCCTTTTAAAATTTGCAGCAAATTTCACTTTGTTTTTGCCTCTTCACCTCTGCTGGTAACTGGGATGATAACGTGATTGCAGACGTTTTTTGGAATCTGCTGATCAAGCTTGACTTTGCCTCTGTGCCTCTGTTTTGCATTTCTTTGCAACACTGTGGTCAGTGTAACCAACAGACTAGATTGTGAAAAGAGAGTGAGGTCTGTGCAGGAAAAGCAAACTTTGGCCTAGCAGTATTCATAGTAACAAGCCTTATTACCTAATACAAATGAGTTCCATGAAAGTAAATTATATTATAGTTTCGCTGAGGCTTTTTTGTAGATATTTCCTCAGTGACCCTATTTTACCCACAGTCTGAGGCTGCTGATGCCTGAAACTAGATAAATATCCCATCCAATGCATTTTTATTTGTAATTAATCTGTATAAATATGCTGGAGTCAAAGCAGTCTCTGGTTGCTCCTAACCACGCAATCCTGCCACATTTGTATCATCTTCAGTTCTAACATCCGCTGTTTTACAGCCATGTGAGAAGAGTTAGACGAATTTCTGAGAGAGGCAGATTGGGAATTAGGGATTTAAAATTTTAATTAATCCGGTTTGAATATAGAGCAGAGCTGCAGAAAGAGCAAAACACATTCTTATTTCTGTGACACAAAAAAAATGAGGTACAGAAACGTTAATTTAGGTAGGGCATTATATTTGGAAAGAAAATGGAAACTATTGATCTGCTAATAATATTTCTGCCTTAGGAATGCTTTGAGCGCAGAGTGCAATTACATACCTAGTATTTCAGTTTGGTATCGTCTTTTTCACTAATATAAATGCATCTAAATGAAATGAAAGAACAACAGTAACAAATATAAGATTTGTTCACTATGTCTGAGTGCTATATTTGCTATCGACATAGCAAGTCTGAGAAAGTCGAACTGTGACTTAGTGGGTGGTGTCTTAGGTGAAAGATAGTAACAGCCAAAATAAAGACATCCAAAACCCAGTGTGCAGTGCATACCCATAGCAGCACAACTGTTATGTTATATACCTAGAACGCTCTATCTACTTTACGGAAATGGGCTGAAGTTCCTTGCTAATTTGGGAGCTAGCAACACGTAAAACATTTTTTTAAATTTCTCTTTTTTGATGATAAAATATGAGACAAATTATGTGAATTATGTGAGCTGGTTTTATAAAATGAATTAAAAAAAAAAAGTCACCATGAGAAAATGCTAACTGTTTAACAAATTACTTGAAAGATGGATACATCTGTAAAATGCAGTCTCTTCTGTGGTCAGAGAGGTTTGAAAATATGTGCAGTTAGAATGATATCAGCAAGAAGGAAAGTGCAGATAGATTCAAATATATCTAAACTAGCCTAATTGATTTAACAAAAATGTATTTGATTCTTTAGTACTCTGCACATTTTCCTTATCTCTCTGCCCATCATATGAGCTAACCATTGAGACTCTCCGCATTTTCTGTGTACTAAGCCTCATGTCATCCAATGATACACCTCATGTCAGAAAAATAACATTGCCTTTCTGTAGGATAATCCTCCAGGTTCAAACACACAATCAACTTAATTTGGTTTACAGAGATATCACGTGTCATCTCAGCTCTAGTAACTGACTGCATCTAAGCTCTTCACTTCCAGCAAACTCAAGGTAGGAAGCACAAGCTTAAGCTTTGTTGGGGGAGAGAGATGCTCTGTGTTAAACAGATGAGAAATGTCCCTCACCTACTAACATGCATACTTGAAAGACCATATATAGTAAACATTTCAAAATTTCTGTGCTCAAGGAATATTTCCGATATCCGTGGAAATTCCTGCCAAATTCATTGGAGTCCCATAAAGGTGCTAAGTTTACCATGGCACTCTAAATCTCTTGGTGATGTCTGAATCAGTCTGATGTCTAAGGTGAATTTGCTAGGCTCTGTCAGAAACCAGTGGCAGCAGCCTTTTGCCTGATGTCAGCCTTTTCCCATTGGAGCACTCATGGGGAACTTCATGTTCTTAGACGGTCACAATATGGAGGCAAAAGCAGTGGGTTTATGAAATTTTTGTTGCATTTTGTATGTTGGACATCTAGAAGTGGCGGATTCATCTAGATGAAATAGAAAAGAATGTCTCTGAAGCTTAAACCAGGAAGGATAATAGGGTTTCAGTCCCTTCTGCCTTAATTATTTCTACTTTCAATTTTGTGGGGAAAATTGTAATTTGTAATGGTAAACATACTCCAAGCTATTATATTCTATTCCTTATACTGCCCTCATCAGCACCACATCTGAGCCACAGAAGTGCCTCATTCAGTATAGCCACCGCCAATCTCACGTAATTCCTTTTTTCCCAGGTGGTTCATAAGGAAGAACTTTTTGCTGTATTGTGTTTTGTTCTAAGGTGCTCTCCCTTCGAAAGTGCACTTACCTAAGTTCACAGGCTGGACCCTGCTTATGTCCCTCTTAGACAGCTTGATGTATGGCAAAGTCACAGGGTGAACTATAAAAGTGCTGTCACTCAAAAACGTAACACACTTGATATGCACCAATGTCTAACTGACAGGCAGGTACTAACAGCTGCCACTCTCTAAAAGATGGCACTCGGAATAACGAGGAGCTGAACTGGCCCTTGCACAGGCATTTGGACTGGTCGATTCCAGTTGCCTACAGGAGCATCAAAGGCAACCCAGGAGTTATATCCATGTCAGCACCTCAGTTCTGCTGCCATCTGATCCCAGGAGATTATTATTATTTTAAAGTGATGGTGAATGAGAGCCTCAGTGGCTCAATTACTGAAATGAGACAGATTATCTTTGTTTCACGTGAATGAGAAGTTTGCTGTTCTTCATTCTTATATTTACAGTACTTAGCTAGATAATTTCTAATTCAGCCCCTATAATTTGCAGATATTACATCAGCAATAATCACTCCTGAATCTCTATTATTTTTAGCCTGTTTTGGCTAGTGATGATTGAATCGGTGCCTTTAGATTAATTAATGAAATACTAAAGTTAATCTATATAATAATAAGTTATCTAAAGAGGCTTTTAGAGGAATATAAAAGTTGCAGACACTCTGGCTTCAAGGTTGATTTACACAACAGGGAGAAAAGGCTGCCAAGGACAGCAGCCACCCCAAGGAAGGTCAGTGGGGTTGGCAAAAGCTGGTGAAACTGAGTTTCAGAGTGAATCATTCAAGCTATGAAAGAGGCAGTATGCACTGGGAAAGAAACCACAGGCTTTCTTTGCCAAAGCATATATAAAGACACTATCTAGGTTTCAGCCCAAGGACAAGTTTAAGCTGATACCACCTGCAGAGGGGGAGGTGAGGGGGCTGTTAAAAGAACTCCTGCCTTTCCTGGCAGAGGGGACAGCTGCAGGCTGACGTAGCCCTTCATATGATATAGGGCAGCTATAATATTTAAGAGGTCACTGTATGGATGAAGGCAGTGTAGGATGCACAGGACCTATAACTTCAGAACATACTCAGATTTTTGCTATACACCAAAAGCCACCTGGTCAGCTGAGTGAATGTTCCACCCCAGTGAGATTTCCAGCGTATTAATGCTAGGATGTTCTTGAGTCCTTTTGTATCAGGGGCACAATTTATAAAAATCATACAGCAGATTATAAAGTGGGATAAAAACTTCCATGCTGTTGCTAAACACATTAGAAATGTAGTGAGCACTGCTGTCCGATGGAGAAAGGGTATACAAGTATGTCTGTATAGCAGAAGATGTCGTTACTAGGGGGTTATTGAGTATATGAAGCCTGCAGCCCTGCAGAGTAACATAACAGAACTGTGGTTTAAAAGGAGAAATACTTCTTGTGAAAAAGAAGCATATTTCAAATTGGGCAAGCCACCTATCTTCTGCTTGAGTCTTATTATTTTTAGCTGACCTTGGTTGTCACCAGTCGCATAATAAATTCATCTATAAACATAGCTAAATCTGCATCTGATATGGATTGTATCTATATACGGCTCAAGAAGAGATGTATTTTCTTCCCTCATGATGTATGTGTCACTTCACCAATTCAGAGATTGCTCCAACGCAGTTTGGGTATAGATTTGAAATGGAAGACAAGTGGAAGGTTGGGTTTTGGTTGGTTGGGTTTTTTTCAGGGAGTATTGCACTTTTCTGCTTTGTTTCTCGTGCCCAGAGAGGTAATAAATTAGCTGGATAGAACCTCTCGTCTGTAGTTTCCTCTCCTGTTTCTCCAGACTAAATGCTGCTATCAGACCCCTGTGCCACAGTCTCTTCCTTTGGCAGTCCCAGCTAATCCAGGAAACAGCGGCTGATTTAGTACCCAGGCTGTCATGTGCAGAGTGGACCAAAGGTGGGTGTATTAATCTGTGATTCTCCTTGTGGTGCTCTGCCAGCTACTGAACAATTCCCTTCCTCCTCCTGTCGTGGCTGCTGTTGCTAGAAAATAGAGAGAACTGAGCTTCTAGTGTGCTTGTGCCATTTAAATAGAAACCTCACTGCTTGGGAGGTGTGTCATTTTGCATGTCTAACACACAGCCTTGTAGGAGGCGGCTTTGAAGTAGCTTCTTTTGATAATTATTCTTTTTTATCAGTCTGTTTCTCAGTTGAAATAATAGTCAATGTAATCGAGTGACACGACTACGAGTAAAAGCCTGTGATTCAGGCTTTTTAAGGTCCTTGCATGTCAGTTCAGATTTTTTAGATTGTTTGAACAGGTAGACCTTGATACACATAAATAGTCTTTGAAACTCCTTTACTATCTGAACTGCTTTGTTGCCATCAAGTGGTTTAAGGAGGCATTTCACTGCATCACGGATTGATAAACCAAAACAATTGCAGTTACTGTATCAACCAAAATTAAGACAGCTGGATTTAAAATGCAAACAGAACTTGTGTGGTAGCTTTTCTTTGGGATAATACTGAATGGTTTGAGGAAAGTGAGATTTTTGCACTTCAGCCGCAGTGATTATCAATTACTGCTGTCAAACAGATGTTGTTAGAGAAAATGCCATTTATTCTAGCTTTCACTTTCTTGGCTAAACACAATACATTTGCAAGTGAATGTTATAGATAAATGTTATTACCCAGCACTTTAACTAAGTCAATGACTTTTCTGAAATATCACAGTGTTTTGTTCAACATCTGAATTCTGTTAAAGACAATGCTGATACCGTTTATGTTTTTAAGGAGTTTCTGCTTTTCTATTGATCCCTATTCCTTAGAATTAATCTTACCCTTATTTCCAATCTTCTGTCATTCTCGTTATATTGACGTCATGCTTCTTAAAGCACCATATCCTCGTCATTCATTTGTATTTCCTTACACAATTTCAAGTACAGAACAGCTTTACTCACTACAGAGGTGAAGAGCTTCACATTTTCAGATTGCAAAAGCCCCTTTGAAAAGCAACAGAAAGGCCTGTCGACTTGCCAGTTTTGGTGCTTGTTTTCCAGCCCACCAGTGAAATTTCTGGAGGAGTATATTAATACCATACAAACGGTAAAGCATCTTTTTTATTATGTCAACATTTTCCCCAAGTACAGCATAATGACAACTACTGAGATTTTGCTACAGATGGAATCAGGAAGAGTCAAACTTACAAGAGATGAGACTTAAAGGAAAAAATAAAGAAGTTCTTAGTATAATCCAGCTTTAGACTTTATGTAAGCACCACACAGACCCAACTTAAAATTTCCTATTTACATAGCCTGACAAAGAATGACATAAAGAAAACCAAAGGAAAATTATGTACCTCTAATTCTAATGAAGTTATTTTTCTAGTGGTACAATAAAAGAGTTGAGGATGATTTTAAAAGGCTGAATACTTGCATTGCCTGAAGGCTGGATAGCTAATTCATGCAGTAATATTTTACTTAATACTTAGCCATTTTTGTGTTCAGAAATCAGGCACTAATAGATTCAAGGCAACAAAAACTTGTCCATTGGCAATTAACTGCATTGATCTGTAGAATGCTTGAAAATAGCTACTTGTGAGTATTTTGGTATCTGATGTGTATTTTTAAGTTTGAACAAGAGAAGCAATTTTGTAGTTGCAGTTTCTGATATCTGGCAGATTGACTAGATTTGATTCTTAGAATCAGATTTCTAACATGAGGAAGCCAATTTACAAGGCTTAATGACTTCCCAAGAACAGGTACTAGTAATTGCCTAAAAGGGTTTGTATTTTTTTCTCTGCAGACAGCTCCCGAAGCCATCCTGCTCTGTTTGCTGGCAAATGAAATAAAGTGGTCCAGATGGAGGGGTAGCTGGATTAGCTGGGCTGGATATAAGTGACTGAGCGTTGTCATGTCCTGAGACCACACGAATGCTGCCTTCCGAGCACCGAGTCAAGACAAAAAACAAAATACAAGAGAATACTCTTCATGCTGATTCAGAAGAGCTTATGATTTTCTCAGCAGTACATCAGGTGAATTAAATAACAGAAAAGTGAGGTGCATGCTTAAAATCCTGAAGATAGGAATAGGCAAATATGCTCCAGGACTCAGGTTTTTTACAGAAGTTTTATTCCAGTAAGTGATGCACATATGTAACCTGTAATACCTGGAGCATTAAGACTATCCCTCATTTCTTAAAGGTAGTAATTTGGCACATTTTCATTGTATGGTTCAAATTCATCAGGACTGAGTCCATCTTTTTATCTATGTATCCATCTGTCCATATACACGTGTGCATACATATACACCTGCTATGCATAAAATTACATGTGCTCTGAAGAAGAACCAAGCTTAAGGCAAGCTGGAACTCCATGGGCATTCCCATTCATGTCGGGTTACCACGGTACCCATGTCATGCCGGGACTATGTCCATCTTTAAGATACAACAGGATGTTAACATGAAGTGCCTTTTGTATCTGCTGCGTGGGTTGGCTATAGGCTGAGACGAGCACTGGTAGACCTGTGTTGGTAAGAGGCAATATGTTTGCACATGAAAAAAATAGCCATTTTCTATGAGTACAGACTGAATTTCTGATCTCATATGACTTTAAAAGGTGGGATAGCCTCTTCCTAACCTAGTCTTCAACACATAGTCTTAAATACAGTGGCTTACACAGTTACATTCATCTTTCCTTTCCTTCCTAACTTGTGTTGTAAAATATGGCTTATAATAAAGAATATTTTGACAGCTAATTAGTACAATAGAAGATGTCAAGATTAAATGTATGTTTAGAGGATAGAGACTGGCATAAAAAGCAAATAAGGGGATGATACTTATATATTGAAAAGACACATATGTTGAAAAGGCAATGTCATGGAGAAGGCTGACTAGCTACTTCCGAGTAATCTTCTTCAATTCAAAAATGGGAGGATTTTCCAAATCAGATTTATGTTTGTATTTTAGAAGACATAGTCTTGTGTTGAATGTTACATTAGTAAATACTAATTTCCATTTAATTATTTTAATTTATAGACCAATGAAGCAGCACAACTGGAGAGAGGCACTGAAAAATGGAATTAGTGAAAAAGATAAATTAGGAAGCTCAGCTGATAAATAAGCAGAATATTTTATCAAGAAAATAATAATCTGCAAAGAACGGCAAGATTCTTTTTGTACAGTTAAAAATACCTGTGGAATCTAAAGAACTGCCTCCTTCTGCCTGTCATCCTGGAGCATCAGTGCAGAGAATGAGACCTTCACTGAACAAGGTGTGCCTTGTTGCCCAGCTAGATGCAGACTTGCATCACTCTCAGTACGACCAGACATATGCCTGGAAGTCCATATGTACTACCTGTGTACCTAGTACCTACCCAGGACCTACACCAACAAAGAAGTCTCCAGTCAGGAGTGGTGCTATCAGATCCACAGGTCCAGGTAGCACTTTATGTTTGATTGATTACTGAGAAACAATATAGGTTCTCTGGAGAGCCACTGAACATGGACTGCTCAGCAGAAGCTGAACAGGCTGGGAATAAGGGATTTAAATAGGAGGATTGAAAGTAAAAGCTTAATTTCAGAAGCAGTCAGAAGAAAGAAGAAGCTTGAGGATAGTAGACATGGGGCAGACCCCGGCATCTGCCAGGCTTTCATCCAGAATGGACATCTTGGGGCCAGGGATACAGAGAGGAAGAGGGGTTGTGCAATGCTTGGGAGAAAAAGTAAAATGTGTTTGGCTACCATCTAGTTGTACCAATTAACCAGACTTAGATGCAGTGCTGGACAAAAGGCTAAAACAGGAATGCATACTGCTCCTGCTACCACTACTACTAGAATTAAATCGTCCCTTATGTCTGAAGATGTGATACGAAGTTTTTCATATCTCCACATGGCCTCAGAAATTAAATATGCAAGAGAAGATCCAACTAATTTGGAATCTTTCACCCAAGGTTTTCAGTGTATTGCTCCGTAAAGGATAATGCAAAACACAGAACAGCTTTGTGAGGCCTGTAAATTATAGCTGCGTGCACAGAATCAATACAGCATGGCTGGATATGTTTTTCCAATCAATCTATATTGTTCTCTGCTCTGTGATGGTCAAATATGATGCACAGACCTTGCACATGCACGAAAGTGAATAAAAATGACACAAACGACTTGCTTTTATTTATGTAGCCAAAAACTGCAGTAGGCATTTGTATTGCATATAACTAGAAATACACATTATACTGTTTCCTACTATAAGCATAACAAAAAAACTGATACAAGCCTTAACAGTAATAGATAGACTAGTGCAATATGGGAGCAGTTTCTTTTGAATTTTTAAACTTTATTTGGCCACATCAGCATTTCTAATGCCCATCTATAAAAGGCTCTGGAAAAGGAAAGATTTGAATCACAGAATGGCCAAGGATGGAGGGGATCTCTGGTGATCATCTGGTCCAACCTCCCTGCTCAAGCAGGTTTGCCTAGAGCCAGTTGCCCAGGGCTGTATCCGAATGGCTTTTGAATATTCCCATGGAGACTCCACAACCTCCCTGGGCAACTTGTGCCAGTGCTCTGTCACCCTCACAGTGTTTCCTGATATTCAAAGGGAACCTCTTGTGTTTCAGTGTGTGCCCATTGCCTCTGGTCCTGCCACTGGGCATCACTGAAAAGGGCCTGGCTCCATCCTCTTTGTACCCTCCCTTCAGGTATTTCTACACATTGACAAGATCCTTCTGAGCCTTCTCTTCTCCAGGCTGAACAGTCCCAGCTCTCTCAGCCTTTCCTTATAGGTAAGATGCTTCAGTCCCTTCATCATCTTAGTGGTCCTTTGCTGGACTCTATCCAGTATGACCATCTCTCTTTAGTACTGGGCAGCCCAGAACTGGAACCATCACTCCAGATGTGGCCTCACCAGTGCTGAGTAAAAGGGAATGATCACCTCCCTTGTCGTGCTGGCAATACTTTGTCTAATGCAGCCCAGTTTACCAGCAGCCTTCTTTGCTGCAAGGGCACGTTGCTGGCTTATGTTCAACCTGGTGTCCACCAGGACCCCCAGCTCCTTTTCTGCCAAGCTGTTTTCCAGCTGGGTCCTCCCCAGCATGTGCTGGGGCATGGAATTGTTCCTCCCCATGTGCAGAACTTTGCACTTCTTGTTGAACTTTGTGAGGTTCCTGTCAGCCCATTTCTCCAGCCTGTCAAGGTTCCTCTGTATGGCAGCATGGCCCTCTCGTGTATCACCCACTTGCCCCAGTTCTCTGTCATCGGCACACTTGCTGAGGGTGAACTCTGTCCCAACATCCAGACCATTAGTGAAGATGTTAAACAGGACTGGACCCGGTATTCATCCTCTGGGTCGCCAGCCTCCAACTAACCTTGTTCCTGATCACCACCCTCTGGGCCCAGCCATCCCGACAGATTTTGATGCACTTCACTCTTTGCTCATCCAACTTGTACATTAACATTTTCGCTATCTTAGAGGAGACCGTGTCAAAGGCCTTCCTGAATTCTAGGTAGACAACATCCACTGCTGTCCCTTCATCTACCAGGCCAGTCATTTCATTGTAGAAGTTTGTCATATTGGTGAAGCATGACTTCTCCTTTTCAGATGAAAGACTTACCTTGCAACCAGGTAGATCACTGGAGACTTGCTGGTGTGGGGCTGCTATGTAATATTTCCAAAGTATCCAAACAATAAGGAGATAACAGGGTATTACCCAAACACAGGTTATTTTTTCACTGTTCATGCTCATTTATACTAGGAAAAAATAACTACCTTACATCTTTCATGACAGTAATGAACATGGAGACCAATGGACAGCCATGCCTAGAGCCCAGCATTACTTGACATATCACTCTATAATAACTTGGCAGGAATTCTCCTGACAGCTAGCCTGTTGCATATTTCTGTATGTTTCCATGTGTACACCAAAAAAAAAAAAAAAAAAAGAAAAAAATTAAAAATAAAGCATAACTGAGAATGCCAGTTAAAGAATTACTGTAAAGGAAAGAGTTGCCATAAAAAAGCCACAATTTATACTGAATCATCCAAAACAAGTCTGCAAGACTAACTCAAGCTGCTATAATTTAAGTGTGTTTTACAATAAAATATGCTCTGGTGATAATTTATACCTGTAGTAAAATTAGGTATTAAACATAAATATTATTACCAAATGTAGTAATAATTGGGCCATCACTGAAGTCCTGAGGTTGGTAAAACTCTCCATGAAGGCATTGGGACATTCTTCTGACTGAGTTCTTGGAACAGGCAGCTTCTACAGCTGTAGTTTTTGGAGGGAGATCAGGGACTTATTTTTAATTTCACCCATTTCTTAATTTTTTTATTTTTTGGAAGACAGGTTTTATCCTATTGCAAATATTCTTCCAGACAGATGCAGACTTTCTTGAGAGATAATCTGATGATCCCAGCTCTGGCTTTCCTCTTTTAAATACAGCTCAGCTGATGAGTCAGTTCTTCCACAGTCTTTTTTGCCATCTGTTTTGATTTAGAAATTAGTTTAAATTACAGGTATGATTTTGGTCCATTCTTCCTTTTTCCTGCTGTTTTTAAAGGAATACATTTCTAGAAGGAAAGGAAGAAAGAGAGAGGACCATTTGATTAGCTAACGCCAGTAAAAGAGGTAGACTTAATTTGTCTTTCTCGGTTTCCTCAGTTGGCCTTAGAGGAGTATTTGACTACTTTTGAATTCACAGAGTAATTGTTGAGGTTGTTTTGTTGGCTCAGCTGAGCAATTGTATAATAAATGAGACAATATTGAATGAATTTTCAATTTCTAAAGTGTCAGACATTCAGAGAAGTCATCTAACTGACAGGCATTTGTGCCAGTATACCCTTGTAGCTCAAAAACATATCTTTATATTTACGGAAAATCAGCTTTCCTCGCAGTACCTAGCAGAAGCAGTATGATGAATTTCATGAAAAGGGTTAGCTGTCATTACACCACCAACTGAGGACTACCTACCACCAGAAGAGCTCCACAAGGTCTCATGGCCATGTTTCAGGCACAATGCCTTCCAAAAACAGCACTCAGCAGTTACACATCAATGGCATGAAGCCCTTATGTTGGCACATCTGCGTACAGAAGCAGCAGATGGCATGCAAGAGGTCTGCACTGTGCGTGTTGCTTATCCTGTGCAGCCATTCCAGTCACTGGGTTCAAAGGGACCTTCACCTTTTTCCCTCTGCAACACGCACCAGGAAAGAGTATAAAACTAAGAAGTAATATGCTTGTGCTTGCAATCTCAGACTTTTTATTAGATATTGAGTAAGCACTATGGACTCTGCATGGAGAAACTCCATACTTGGCAAGGAGCTAGTTCCCTTTTCAATTTTGAAAAAGTGGCACTTAACAGCTGTGAAAATATGAAGCCAAACAATGGAAAACTTGTTTGTTCCAATCTTTTCACAAGTCTTGTTTGTATGTCCAAAATATTATATGTGTCTGAGGCTTACAGCCATGGTGCAAGTTTCATACACAAACTTCAGCGCTTGTCTGACAGGTGTTTATGGTAGAATATCACTATAGTTAAAGAAAATGAGTAACATGGATAAGGATAAGAATCAGAATCTCTGTAAACTTATCAGTGATGCTATTGTACACTTCTCCACAACACTCCCCAATAGATTTAAAAACTGGAAAGACCACTACATGTACTTCTGTTTTCATTCCCACTCATTTCTTTGCTGATGATTTCTATTGAAGTTGTTTGTAAGAAGCACATCTGTTTTGTTGAATACTTGAAAACTGGCAAATCTCAGAAGTTTCTGTTCTTCTGGACAAGAACATGTAACCACAATGATGTTTTTATGATTTGAAATAACTTAGAACTGTAAATTCAGGAACAAGACAAGAACACGATGTTGCAACACTAATTTTCGTGACCATATATCTTGTAGAAGTACTGTAAGCTTGTTTGTAGTAATCTTTATTTTGGAAATAGATGAAAGAAAAAACAGCACTATTAACAAAAGATCACCCAGGAGATGAACATGTCCACCATGCATAAATGAAAAAAATGCTGACTGATAGTTAACAAATTCTTATATACATCACATCATTATTTATGGATGATAAACTTATCTATCAGCTGGTAAGCATTTAGTTGGCAAATGATGAAAAAGAAATCTGCTGTTGTTTCTGGCACAGAAACCTAATGTTACTCAGCAACATATTTATGAGCATTGTAAATGCCACATGTGGAAAAACCTACAAGCAGCTCTTCGGGTGTTTAAGTGATTAAAATTCTATGTACTTCGTTGTGTAAGGTCGGCTTTAAACACTTGTTAAACTTGAGTCTATGTCATATATCTCAGCTGCTTAGCCCTTGCCTCTTTTCTTGGAGTATCACCTCTTATTCTTCTGACCAAGAATCTCTAAAACAGTCCTCTGACTATGTCCTGGTAGAGGTCAGATGCAGATCCCCAAATTGTCATGCCCTTCTGGCTGTCTTTTACTTGCCTAGATGGCAATAGTACTGTCTAGAACATAAAACGGAATGAATTCTCAGCTGAACAACAGTCACGGCAGCAAAGGTCATTTGTACCTCAGTCACATAAATGTCTGTGTATAGTACGTGTGTCTCTGAGAATCATTTTAAAATGGAAGGTGCTAGAGATGACTGTGAATGTAGAAAGGTTATCTTAGCATTGGGGTTTTTTAATTTGGAAAATTAAAAGAAAGAAGTGGATGATGGAAAAGAAGATAATTCCTCACTTTTTTTTAATATCTGTCATCTTAAGGGAAAAACCACAGTAGATTTTGTCAGGGCTGGGGTTTCTGTCTCCTCCAGAAGCCTAGAGGGAGATCCATCCCAGGGTATTCCATGCCCTCCGCTGTGGCTGCCATCTCCACTGGGCATGCTGCCGCCAGTGGGGCTTTCCCCAAGCTTTTTCCTTGCAAGAGAAGCAAAAAGGAAGAGGAGGAATCAGGCTGCCACTGGGAAGTACCTGTAGCCAGAGGTTCTGCTTGCCTCTTCTTTCTCCCTCTTGGTTCCTCCAATCCCCCCCTCTTTTTTTTTTTTTTTGTTTTTTTTGGGGGGTTTGTTTGGAGTTTTTTTTTTTGAGAAGTGACATGGCTGGGATTCCTCCAAAGACACCCGGGCAGTGATTCAGTGACCAACTCTGTCATTAATTTGTAACATGTCATTGCTTATGTGACAAATTGACTATAAATGTAATATCCTTACCTGAAAAGTCATTTAATTTTGGTATTAATCTCTAACTGGAGTGGGTTTACAGCCGAACAAAGAGATATTTATTTTTGATTGAAAGCCTGTGTTAAAAGAAAACAATCTCAAAATCTCTGAAGGGAAGGAGTATGTTTAGGGCATTAGTAAAGGCCGTCCCAAGCCCTGGCAGAGCTCCTGTCCCACCTTGAGCGACGCTGCCTGCTGCCAGCAAGTCTCATCTCCACCCTGCTAAAAAGAAGGTAGCAGCACTTATTACGGAAGAGTACAAGAGGCAGCCACACCATACCACACCACAATAACAAGAGACTCACAATACTGAGCAACAGCAAGATACATTCTTCATGACATCTTTTCATTCATTAAAAAAAAAAAAAAAAAAAAAAAAAAAACCACAAAAACCGAGTAGCAAGTTAATTTAAGGTAGGTTTTTGTTTAAGACAAGGAAATAACAATTTCCTCATTTAGAATCATAGAATGCTTTGGGTTGGAATGGACCTTGAATACCATCTAGTTCCAACCCCCCTGCCATGGGCAGGGACACCTTCCACTGGACCAGGTTGCTCCAAGTCCCATCCAGCCTGGCCTTGAACACTGCCAGGGAGGGGGCAGCCACAGCTTCTCTGGGCAACCAGTGCCAGTGTCTCACCATCCTCACAGTGAAGAATTTCTTCCTAAGATCTAATCTAAATCTCCCCTCTTTCAGTTTGAAACCATTACCCCTCTTCCTATCACTACCCTCGCTGATCAAGAGTCCCTCCCCACCTTTCCTGTAGCCCCCTTTAAGTACTGGAAGGCCACTATAAGGTCTCCCTGGAGCCTTCTCTTCTCCAGCCTGAACAACACCAACTCTCTCAGCCTGTCCTCACAGGAGAGGTGCTCCAGCCCCCTGATCATCTTCGTGGCCTCCTCTGGATCTGCTTGAGCAGTTCCATGTCTTTCTTGTGCTGGGGGACCCAGAGCTGGACGAAGCACTGCAGGTGGGGTCTCACCAGAGGAGAGCAGAGGGGGGGAATCACCTCCCTTGACCTGCTGGCCACATTGCTCTTGATGCAGCCCAGGATGCAATTTTCTGGGCTGCAAGCACCCGTCGCTGGCTCATGTTCAGTTTTTCACCCACCAGCACCCCCAAGTCCTTCTCCGCAGGGCTGCTCTCAATCCACTCATCGCCCAGCCTGTGTCTGTGCTTGGGATTGCCCCGACCCAGGTGCAGGACCTTGTACTTGGCCTTGTTGAACCTCATGTTGTTCACACAGGCCCACCTCTCCAGCCTGTTCTGGTCCCTCTGGACGGTCTCCCTTCCCTCCAGTGTGTCAACTGCTCCACATGGCTTGGTGTCATAAGCAAATTTCCTGAGGGTGCGTTCAGTCCCACTGTCCATGTAGCCAACAAAGACATTAAAAGCTCCAGTTCCCATACTGACCTCTGCGGAATGCCGCTAGTCACTGGTCTCCACTCAGACGTCCAGCCAATTCCTGATCCACCTAGTGGTCCATCTGCCAAATGCATGTCTCTTCAATTTAGAGACAAGGATGTTGTGCAGGACAGCGCCAAATGCTTTGCACAAGTCCAGGTGGATGACGTTGCTTGCACTTTCCTTATCCACCAACACTGTAACCCTGTTGTAGAAGGCCACCAAATTTGTCAGGCACAGTTTGCCCTTAGTGAAGTCATGTTGGCTATCACCAATGACCTCCTTATGTCCCATGTGCCCTAGCATAGCTTCCAGGAGGATTCATTCCATGATCTTGCCGAGCACAGAGGTGAGACTGAGTGTCCTGTAGTTCCCCAGGTTCTCCCTTTTTTCCTTTTTTTAAAAATGGGGGTCATGTTTCCCCTTTTCCAGTCAGTGGGAACTTCACCCAACTGCCACTTCTTAAATATGATGGATAGTGGCATAGCCACATCATCTGCCAGTTCCCTCAGGACCCACAAATGCATCTCATCAAATCCCATGGACTTGTGCACCTTCAGGTTCCTTAGATGGTCTTGAACCTGATTTCTTCCAGTGGACAGTTCTTCATTCTCCCAGTCCCAGCCTTGGCATTCCGTGACTTGAGTTGTGTAGCTGGAGCACTTACCAGTGAATACTTAGGCAAAAAAGTCATTGAGTACCTCAGCCTTCTTCATGTCCTGGGTAACCAGGTCTCTCATTTCCTTTTGGAGAGGGCCCACATTTTCCCTCCTTTAATCACCAACGTACCTATAGCAGCTTTTCTTGTTGCCCTTGATGCTCCTGGCCAGATGTAATTCTATCAGGGCTTTGGCTTTCCTAACCTGATCCCTGGCTGCTCTGCAGTCTTCTCAGGCTATCTGTCTTTGCTTCTACCCTCTGTAGGCTTCCTTTTTGTGTTTGAGTTTGTCCAGGATCTCATTGTTCATCCATGCAGTCCTCCTGGCCTTTTTTCCTGACTTCCTCTTTGTTGGGGTGCATCGCTCCTGAGCTTGGAGGAGGTGTTCCTTGAATATTAACCAGCTTTCTTGGGCCCCTCTTCCCTCCAGGGCTGTATCCCATGGTACTCTATCAAGCAGTTCCATGAAGAGGACAAAGTCTGCTCTCCTAAAGACTAGGGTAGCAAGCTTGCCATTGGCTTTTAAATAGGATTAGTTGTAACTTTGGTAATTTAATTGTAATTAAATGTTGCTTTAAATTAATCTAAAGTAATTGCAACTTATCATTTTTATTTGTGGAGGTTTTAGCCTGAGTGTTAAGCTTGTATCCAGGGTCTATGGATGATGATTAGATTGAGAAACATGTGTGAAAAGTGTAGTCAAGTCAGGGAGTAACAGTATTGAATTAATTTTAAGCCTGCAGTCTTGGTACCAGAAAAAAAGAACAGGTTTAATTCTGATGTAGCTGGTGAGGAACGAACTACACAGGACTGGATCCACAAACCCATTAAACAAGGTAGAGTGCATGACCAGTAGCAGGTGGATGACAAAAGTGACTTGAGCTGCTCTAGTCCGTAGGAGAGCCATAGCTCAGGCGTAGGGATGGGGGAAATGCTGTGCCACTATTTATTAGTCAAGTATTCTGCCTCTGGCAATGGCTAATACTGTGTGCTTCAGGGAAAGGACACTTGTAATAGGGGATCATTATGCTACAAAGAAAACTTCTCTCCTGTAGCTAAGGATGAGTTGCCATCATGCAATAGAAAACTGTATTATGCAAGTATACACATTTGTCTCATGCTGTGGATTGTTATTCTATTATTTCAATGAGCATTTATAAATTATCATATAATCATAGAACAGTTTGGGTTGGGAGAGACCTTTAAAGGCCATCCAGTCCAACTCCCCTGCAGTGAGCAAGGACATCTTTATCTGGATCAGGTTACTCAGAACCCCGCCCAGCCTGACCTTGAATGTTTCCAGAGATGGGGCTTCTACCACCTCTCTGGGCAGCCTGTGCCAGTGTTTCACCATCCTCATTGTAAAAAAATTTCTTCCTTACATCTTACTCCTTAGTAATGGAGTAGCATGACAGGAGACAATAACCACCATATACAGCTGGATTTAGTTTTGAACTTCATACACAGGGCCTGTTGCCTCACACACATGAGAACAGACAGGTGTTCCCAGCTCATGTAAAGGGTGCTGATGTCAAAAAAAAAGGAACATACCTAGTATTATCACAGCAGCTGAATAGGCCACATGTTTCATGGCTCCATTAGCTTTAAATAAATTTGCCCTGATATCAAGTGACCACGTAGCCTGGCTACTAAGGAGGTTTCAGATTTTCATCTCCTCCTTTCTCCTCTCTTCCCCAATACTTGCAAGAGTTAAGGGAAATGAGCATTCATTTCCCTTCTCAACATGTGGCTAATAGCTGTTTTCAATTTTCTGGCGAGTTCCTTCAGCATCTAGCAGAGGGGCAGATTTGGTAAGGGGTGGAGGACAGGAGAGCCACTGCCCATCCTCCCAGGTGATCTGTACCCAGAGGCGAGCACAGAGTTCAAGGCTCACTGTGCTTTGCAACCAGGTCACCCATCTGGCGGTGAGGGTGAGAGGCAGCTGGATCTCTGTTCCTCTGAGAGCTGCTCTGCCTCCTGCAGCAGTTGATGAAGGGCAGGACCTGTCATCGCAGCTGCGTGGGCTCCGGGGATGTGCCCTGGGCTGAGCCCACAGGGAGAAGGGAGTGCCTGCTTTCCAGAGCTAGCCTGGACTTGGATGTCAGCCCAGCCTTGAGCTTCATCCTGTCAAGAGAGGAATTCACCCACAGGGTGGTAATTTTTCTTAATGACTTCGCTTTTCATAACAGTGTGTGTCAGGGGTGGTGGGAGGGGGCTGTCCTACCACAGGAGGTGACAGACAGGCTGGCAGGGCACCGAGGGGGCACCCTCCCCCCCGGTCACAACTGGGAGGGCAAGACAGGGCTGGTGGTGGGGCTGGGGATCCCAGGGCATCCTGAGTGATGGGGCAGGTCAAGGCTGGAGCATAGGTCCATGACACTTGGGGCAAGAGCAAGGGTATGAAGCCTCTCCTTAAATGCCACTCCTGAACAAGGTGGGGAGGGACCAGTCGAGTCTCTTCCTCCCATGGCTGATCCAGAGTCACGTGTACCAGTGCTGGCCCTGGGCACAGGCAGCCAAAGCTCTTGGCAGAGGAAAGAGGCGATTTCAAGTACCTTGGTGTTCTGGTTTTGCACATGGCCCATTGCCTGCGGTGCTGCAGGGCAGGACTCCCCATGCCACAGACATCCTGTTTCCTTCTGCACTTGCTGAGCTTTCCCAGGGGCAGGGTGATGGCTGGAGGCTAGCAGGACAGTCCCCTGTCACCTTCCCTTTTCCTACTCACCTGTGTCCAGCCAGGCATTATTTGCTCTGAAATATTTGTTTCACATGGTGACATCAGTGAGGTGATAGTGGCTGAAAGACATTGCAGTAATCTCTTCAGAGTGACTCAAGGAATATTACTAAAATCTTAAGTAAAGTAGTACAAGGAAAGGAAGGAATAATACAAGAATAATTGAAGATTAGAGAAAAAGAAAGACAAAGTGCCTGAGCTTTCTATAATATGTAACTAACCAGGAAATACTTTTTTTTCAATAATTTTCTCCCGCTGCATAACTAAATTGTGAAAATGCTGCCATCATCTGGATGACTAAAAATATAATCCTGAATTTCTTGCTACTGTTCAGCAAAAATATTTGAGAAAGTAATAGAGCAGATTTCTGCCTAAATAAAAATTGTGCCAAATCACAACAATGAATAAACTACTTTCAGGGATAGAGGACTGTGGCTGTACCTGTGATTGACAGTCTATGGATGTAACGAGGCCATGCTTATAGACTGATTCACGTAGCTGTGTGTCGGAGGTGTGTTTGGGGAGGAGGGGGTCAGATAACCTTCAAGGAGCTGAAAAAGTGCTTGTATGTCCTAAAAGCTCTTACAGAGCTTGTCTATTTTTGAGATAAATTCATAACAAAGGGCTTGTTAGCACAAAAAGCTATGAAGCTTCATAGCTTTCTTCTCAATGTAAAATTCCTTCGGAGTCACATGGTTTTTTGAAATTGGAATCTAATTCTTAGATGCCATTTCCTTCACACTCCTTTTCTTCCTCTATTTGTTACTTCCGATGATAGCCAAATGTGTAAGTGTACATGCATTAAAAAATTACTACATGCATTAAAAAATTACTAGTATGGAATATTGTCGCAGACTCATATCTCATACCAACCTTCGGGGGTAAGACTTGTAAAACTAGTTTTTCAAATATTTTTAGGTATTGTGCAAAGCTTAGTTCTGCTTATTTCTGTACTCAGTAAGAGGCAGTGGTTTAATTAATTTTTAAAATATGAATGATCCTTGAGCAAGTTTGTTAAATGAACTGAAACTTCATTGACTTTTTAAATTAACAATGACATAAATGACTTGGAGAAGGGAAATCTATTTTAGTTTTTGTCCATTAGAGAAAAGCACAACCTTCCCACATTAAAAAATAAACAGACTTATTAATTCCTTAACATTTGAAGCCAATCCAAATGGCATAGTGAAAAGGCAGATAAAATCAGGAAACTCCATATTTTATATTCATTCCTACTAATCTAGAAAATATATGGCCCTCCAAGGAGGCCTGTGAAAATGCCTTGAGAATACTAAACAGGCAAACTGCGTAGTTTCATAACAAATCCTTCCACAAAGGGACTCAATTACTACAGCACCTTGAGACTGTCAGCAAGTTGTAAAAGACCAACTTTCTAAGGTCTTTCTGAAATTTGAGGTTGTTAACTGAATTTCACTTGCCGTATCTATACTTAGGTATACGGGATATTTCTTATATACATCATAAAATATAGCTAGAAATTGTAAGAATAGAGAGGAGAGAGAGCAACTTAAATTTAAAAAGCCCATGGTTCTTGCAGGATGAAACCTTTAAAAGTGATTACAATCGTCAATCCTCATATGTGGATAGCACCATCATTGCATACTCTTAACTCCTTACATGTCTATATAAATTAAGCAATCTGAAATACCTAACCCTTCTGCATATGTAGAACAATTAGGAAATAACCAGTAGCTACAGGGTAGTAAATATAAATCAATAAATTTTTCTAAAAGGTGATTAACCAGTCCAATATAGAAATTATGGAGATGGTGAACACAACATATCATTCAGGTGAGGACAAAGATGGTACTGTTAATAGCTATATAAACCTGTGTAAGCCCAGGTAAGATAATCACTACGAATTATATGAACTTTCTTGTCCCAGAGCCAGCTGATCAAACACCACCAAAGTTTGCAGAGCTCAGGAAGCAAATACTGGGCACTGCACTTAGTTGTGTTCATAGACGTATTATTGACAAAAGTCAGAAACAGAAGCGGAGGATAAACTTTGGAAGTGAATTTTGGAAATCAGTATGCAAAGCATAAGCTTGGTTTTGGAAAAAGGTGTGAACTTGCTACCATCTTTCTCAAGGACAACATTATGTCAGGTCAAGTGAAATACTGTGCTAGGGATGTTAGAAAAATGTGGTCCAGGGCTGTTACATAGCAGCTGTGTATGTGGAACAGCTAAGACACAATATTAGAGCAATGAAGGCAGGGGCTGGTGGTGGTTTGGAGAAGAACAAACATCCCTTTTCTTTCTGGTAAACACCATAAACAAAGACTTTGTATTCATATATCTGTGGAAGATTTTTTTTTTTGCAATAAGTATTTTCATTTTGAATGATAAATTGTTGTTTCATGCTTCAAGAACCAACTTGGTCATTGTTTGGGATACTTTAAGGTTCTTCCCTTCCTCCGCTTTTTTTCTGCCTGGCTATCGCTGCCTGTGGATTTCAGATACCTAAAACAGGAAGAAGAGGGTGAGGCAAGCCTGGCTATTCCCAGGCACCCCAGCAGAACTGACTGCTGTCACCAGAAAAAGAGATCCTGCACAGTCATAAGGGGTGAGGAGTACCCCAGGTGGGGAAGAAGGGTACTGCTGCCCCATCCATGTGGTGAATTCAGGGCACAAAGTATTTCTGTAT
Organism: Leptosomus discolor; assembly: GCF_034619465.1. NCBI lineage: Eukaryota > Metazoa > Chordata > Aves > Leptosomiformes > Leptosomidae > Leptosomus > Leptosomus discolor. The sequence continues at coordinate 47,343,016 of NC_141395.1, read as the reverse complement.
CATCAGAGAAAAAATATAGCCTTCAGCAGGGATCCAGGAAAGTGAATTGCATAAATGTTTTACGTAAAAAAGCAAGGTTTTAAAAGCTTCATTGATACAAACCAGCATTATCCCTAGCAGTTAGAGGTGTCCATCGTTTCAATTATTAGTTTTTTAGAATGAAAATGTCTAAGTTTTCTGAATATTAATCCAAAACTTTTTATCATTCAAATCTGACTTGAGCTGCATTTCCCCTCTTCTTCCACTGACAGTGTTTAGGGTTACTAAACTTCCAATAATATCTTGATTAAAAGCCTGAAGTCTAACGGGATGAATTCAAGCCTCCATGTCTTTTGATGTAGTCCACCCAGTGGTGGGTTGTTTTTTTTTCTATAGTACAAAGTATTTTATACTAAAATGAATTAACCAGATTTTATTTCCACTACTGTATGTTCCATTAAGTTTGCACCAAGTATAGGGCAAATATGACTCTGATTACAGACAAATGATCTTTGATTTCAGTTACCTATTCTTCATGGAACCTCTGCATTTGACAGTGCAACCCAGGATTTAACAACTCACTTCAATGGGACCTAAAGAGAGATTTTTTGGAGATGTGTCTGTGGATAGTATTCAGTACTACAAGGAGTCTGTGCTATGCTCCTAGATCTGTCATTTAAAACCAGAACTGTTTACTTGGGTAGAATCCTGAGTCTCTTGGTAACCCACCAATGCAGCTCAATGCAGTATTACAAACCTTAGATGTTTTTGCATCTTAGGAAGATGAATGTGCATTGAGGCACGCTGAAGACAAAAATGGAGATTTTTCCAAACATGTAAGAGAATATCTGCACAAGGGACAGAGGGCTTTATTTTCCCTATAGCTCATTCATTTACCCATGATGTTGCAGCTAAGAAGTTGAACATCCGAAACCCACAGATCTACTGCAAGCAAATACTGTCAGTTTGAAAATAAAATTAGCAAAAAAAAATCCAGTGAAACAAGATTTGTCAGGAAATATCAATTCATCGACAGGGAAACATTTCAAGAAAATGTATTGGGTTTTTTGACAGCTTTCTTGGGAGCTGCTTAATCGCTCATCACAGCTCCCTCTTTCCCTTTCAGTCCCAAGGTATTCGTGGGGTTGGAGCTGAAAGCATCCAGTCACCCCTGTGTGGGGCACGGTGTCCCTCCCACGACGTCCCTCCAGCCTTCTTATCTCCCATCCCTTGCTCCCTGCTGGTGCTGGTGACTGCATCCACCCTCCCAGCTCTCCCCATTCACCGGGATGGGCTGGACTCCTCTGTAGCAGTGCTCAGGTTGGATCGGAGGGCAGGAGGTGCCTGATGCCAAATTAGGTGTTACAAAACTGTGGAGACATTCGAGAAAAATCCTGTTGCTTCAACAGAAGGAAAAGGAACTCTCACAATACTTACTCAAGTCAGAGTGCTACTCCACTGCTAAGGAGAACAGAGGTACCTTGCTGTATTAATATATTGCTTGCAGTATTTTCTTCAGGTTTTGGTGGTTAACCAGGGTTGGAGGGGAATAGATAACATATTATAACAAACCATTACAGGAATGTACATCTGCAGTGATCTACACAAACTGCCAAGCAGCATTATACAATTTCCTGATCTTTTACTAGTTCTGGCTTTTTAGTAAAGCCTGTATGCCCCAAATTCAAGTTACAGTGTTTTTGTTTAAAGGGGGAGGGAGAATCATTTCTCGGTGACTACCCACTGCTTACTGAAAGAGGATATTTCTTGTAAACTGTGGCTGATGGTTTTGAGCATCTGGCAATTTCTTTAATCACAAAGAAAACATTCAGAAAACATTCTCCCCACTGGATTTGTTGTAATATCATGCATTCAAAGGGAAAATGTAAAATTGCTGTTCCACAGACAGCAATAGTCCTGGGTGACGTCTCATTGTTGTTAAAAGCAAGTCTTAAAATAGTCTTTAGGAAGCATGAGTTCTGCTGAAGTCCTAGGATAAAAACTAATCAAAGTTAATGGCTTTGAGTATTGTCCTATAACTTTACCAAAACCTTATTGCTGGTTTTCTTTCTCACCACCATTTTTTGGCATAACAGAGAAGAAGAGCAGAGTAATAGGAAAAGACCATCAAACACCCAAAGAAGTTCAATATTTCTGTATAGTGGTTTCTCTCTTTGGCAAATATGTCACATTTCTTAGGGTAGTAATCCCACTGATATATAAATGAGTGAACATAAGCATGATACAGGGATATGTCATGTAAATCCAACATGTGCATAATTTATAATTTGAGCCATATAATAGTTTTAATAAATCATTAAAATTGTTAAATAATAACATCATAAATTTATGCTGTATTTTTTAAAAAAGTCTCTGAATTTGATAAACATCATTGATGTCAATTTTATTTTTAAATTCTCATTCTTTGTTTTTTGGACTAAGAGGCAGAGGGCAAGTGTATAAAAAGGCTTTTTTCCTATTAGAATGCTGGAAAATGTCAGGAGTTCATGCTGCTTCATGCTTCTGATGCCAGAACCAAAACATATTTGACCTGACTCTGCTTTTGGAAATGCAGCTGAAAACAGAATCTGACTCTAAATCCTATAGTTGCATAATGATGCCTCTTGAGTGGCACTTGCATTTTTCTGCAGAAAGAAGATGTATTGGTTATACATTTAGATACCTGTTCTCAGGACTAGGAATGAAACATCAAAAGCCAAATCCCCTTATATAAAAAACTGTTTAAATGAGTATGGCTGTGCTGGTTCATACCGGTAGTTAACTGGTCTATGTCTTAGAATTATTTGACAACAAGTTAGGTTATCTTTTCAATAATATACTCATTCTTGTAATAGAAAAGCAATATAAAAGCATATACCTCCTATCTGGCAGTCAGGTCTCTCATCATTCTGTTCTTAAATCCTTAAAGCTCTTCAGTGAAAAGACAGGATACTCCTCACTGCCAGAAGGAATTTCATCCAAGTCCCAGCTAGATCGATAGTGGATGTAAGTCACATTTTCCTGAATACTAGTTAGAAATATGCTGAATGAACTGCTGATCACTTCCTTTTTCTGCTGGAAAGATGTATTTACAAACTACTAGGAAAAGGAATTGAGTTGGCAGCAAATTTAACACAAAGGCAAAATAATGAATGTGTATGGAGATATCTTAGAGCACTTTGAAGGTAGAAAGTTCTGTTCCTGAGTTTCTTTAGCTTTTGGACAGATAAATTGACTCAGAACTATCAGTGAGTTTACTCTTTCTATATATTTTCTATGAATATTTTAAAGTGGTGTCCTGTTACTATCTAGACAGTGTACATGCAAACTGATCCAAAGAGACAGGGGAAAAGGGATTAGAATAAGGATACAGTTAATTTTTCTAAAGATTTTATTAGCATTTTACATTTTCTCCTCATTATGAACAATGAAATTATATAAGGAGAAATAAAAAAAAAAATACATTAACAAAGAAGAAAGCCATAAGCGAGTATCATAAAAATTCTTTCAGAACAATGAATGAGATGGAGCTAGGTGCAGGAGGTAACGCAAAAGACGAAATATGACATTTGCTCATGGACAACAGACTGAATATAGTGGTAGGATATTTCAAGTTACAAATCTAGTATGAATGGAAGAATCATTAGGCAGATACTTTGCTCAACATGCCCCACACTAGCACTGCTGAATCGCACCATGAGAACCGAGAGGAAACCAACCACACAAAAATCCCAATAATCTCAAAAGCTTCAGACTTCTGTATTAAAACCAGATCTTTTTATGTCACATCTTCTTTGTTATAATGATAGTTGCCAAAAACGCTATTCAATAATGAACTGAAACAGAAAGTTAAGTTCAAGATCTCCCTATCATATCTTTCCATGTGTCTTGGTTTGAAAGACAGGTGTCTGTGGAGGAAGGCAGGAGCCTCCCTTGAAATGGAAAGTACAACCCCCTTCCCTCCAAATTATTATAATTTTGAAATTAACGGGCCTTCAGGCAAAGATATGGGGAATAGGAATAACAGTTCTTTACTAATATATATATATATATAACACAAGGCAGGGAAAAAAAAAACAAAAACAAAAACCAAACAACCCACTGGTTTACACTGACAGAGTCAGGAATACAACCTGACACCCTGTTAGGGTGGCAGTAGCAGTCCGATCAGATGCTGGCTGCAGTCCTCCTGAAGTGATGGATGTAGTGCTGTGGAAGCAGCAATCAGGTAAAAGAGTCTGGTCTTCCTCCGAAGGTCCAGTGGTAGGTAGGTAGCTCTTGTCCTCTGGAACTCCAGTGGGGGGAAAAACTTCTCTGGGAATCCAGTGGAAGAAGGCTGCTAGGGTGTTCGAAATTGTTTTTATTTGGCATGGACTGCTTGGCTCCTTCCCCCGCGGGCGGAGCATCTCACCATGGGATGGGGAGTCGTGAGGCAGTTCCTTGATGGGCCATTAACAGGAGATAGCCCAGGAGCGAGTTATCGATGGGTCAGGCGATAAGGCATTGTTGTGCCCATTAACAGGAGATAGTCCAGAGGGGGGAGGCAGGGAGCACCGCCCCACCTGGTCTGGACAGCTCCTGAAGATGGTAATAGAATACTTTTTTCTCTTTTGGCACATTTTACACTGTAACCTAGGACACCATGTTAAAGAAACTTTTAAAGTCACAAATGGATGGTATTGTCATCTTTCATTGAGGCCATATAGACCACAAATTAGTTATATTTATGATGCTGAAAATCAGCCCTTGCCGTGTGTCCTGGTTTGGGCTAAATCAGAACTAATTCTGTTTTAGTGCTTTAACTTTTCAGTTAAGTCTCCTCTAACTAACGGCACTTTCTGAAAGAGCAGCCTGTTTTTCCAGACAGTGACTGCTTCTAGCAGTGATAAGGCCTGATGTTTATAGTTCGTACCAAGGAATGGTGTGCAGAGAGGCCCTTGCTTGTACTTGTTCTTATGGCGACCAAGATCACTGCTAAATTTTGTACTCCGTGTTGGGGTGCCGGGAGTGAAAAGGGTCGCACCTACAGGGAGGAGCGAACCGGACAGGTGACCCAAACCTGACCAACAGAGTGTTCCATCCCATATACATCAGATTCAGTATAAAGCTGAGAGATCACGAGGGTCTCGCGCTCTTCGTCTCTTCCTCTCTTCTTCGATGGCTGACATCTGAGGAGGACTCTGTCTGTTCTTCTGTCGTCGATCCCGATCCGTGCATCCCTGAATCCAGTGCCTGAGTCCAGCTCCTGTATCCCATCACTGTCGGCTGCTGAGTCCGGCCTGGGACTGCCTCAGTGCCAGCCCTGCGGTGTGGTGGTGACGTATCGTCATCGGGGGGGGGGGGGAGTTGGGTTCGGTATTGGTTTTGTATATATTTGTAGATATTGTATATATTTCATCTTTTCCTTATTCTTATCTTTTCTTTTATTGATATTGTTCCATTAAAGCTGTTTCAGTTTTCTTTTCCAAACCGTAAAGTCTCTCTCTCTTGTTCTCTTTCCTTTTCCCTTTTGGGAGGGGAGAGGGGTTAGCAGAGAGCGTCTGTCATTCGTTAGTGGCCGGCCCAGCCTCAAACCATGACACCATGATCCTAATTATTTGCAGAATATTTGCTACTGAACAAAGCAAGGTTTACACCTACTAAGTTTCTCGGTTTTCTCTTCTATATGCAAAAGTTCAGACACCACTTACACAGTGGAGGAGAAAAAGCCCATTCAGCTCATAACTGTCCCTTAAATTCATATTTTTTGCCATAAGTATGTAGTTGTTGCTTGTGGTAAGTATTACATTTCTAAGTGGTCAATAATGTTGTTTCTTTTTGCTGAGTAGTAAGCTAGACACTTTCAATATATTTCATTTTAAAGCATTTTAAAATTGAAGCAAAGTTCTGTAGTACAGCAAGTATTCTGCTTTATAAGGAGTTCACAGACAATAAAAGCTTTAAGAAAGACATTTCAAACTTCAAACTAAAAGCAACTAATCCCAGTATTGCCTTAGAGAACTGAGGTTTTGTTTAATAGCTTAGGTTGATGATTTCAGCCACAATTAGAAGTGTCTTCCTGACTTTCATGACAATTGTAAACTACTTGAGGAAATGGTTCCTTTTTAAGAGGGAGAGGAAAAATGTTTAGAAAGAACTGTACTGCAGAGTCCACAAAATATTGTCTGTTGGCAAAATAGAAGGCAGTCAATAAACCAAAGGGTTTAGGCACTTAAGTGCATCCCATGTCCCAGAGAAAGATCCTCAAAATGCCTATCTCACAAGTAGGTGCCTAGCAGGACTTCTGCTCATACATGTGCCCGAAACAGCTGTCCTGTTGTCATGCTCTGAGGTGCTCAGCCTTGTCCCTTACACAATCTTTTTCAGAAGATTTGGTTTAAATATCTGTCTGCTTATCTGCTGTGGCTGACCCAGGCCAGGAGATGAGCTTCTCAATGCTTGCTACCTTGGGTTCCTTACAAAATGTTGCTGTCATATCCCATTTAATTTGAAGCCGTATCTCTGTAGCTTATACTGTACGTATGATACTACTTTTTTATTAGTAGCTTTTTTGATTAGTTCACCCATGCAAGTAAGAAGCTTGCGTTTGGTTCTCTCTTAGTGCAGAAGACATCCAAATCCATATTTCACACTTCATGAGTGTGTCAACCTTCCAAACCAGAGGGCAGTTATATTGCAAGTATTTTCTGGACTCTTGGTTGAAGCCCTTCCAGAGGAGCATGCAAATTCTTCTGGCCGTGCAGCTGAAGCACTTCAAAGATATTTTAAAAGGGATTGATGTGCAATATATATATTTTATGTTTCATCCACATTCAATTTCATTCTGAAGTTTTAAGCCCGAAGTGTGTCAATCCACTAAAGGGCTAAGTGCTAAGATGTTTCAGTGCTTCAGCCCAAAATTTATATCCTAAAAACCTGTTAGCTAATTCCAGAAGAGCCTAGGGCCTATAGTCAAAAATTACAGTGGTAGAAAAAGAGCCGAGACACCGCAAAAGACTCTTTAAGCTAAGCTTTATCCACCTAGCTTTTGCTATGTAGGCTCCATCTGGTATGTGTCCTTAGAGCATGTTTAACAATGCCAGACCTGCACAAAAAGTTGGCAGCTGCAGCAGCTGTGTCCCTTTTTTCTGTGACCTGTTTATCAGGGTTTTTACCCAGACTATGAGAGTTCTAAACCTGCAGTATTCCTCATCTTGAGTGGATCTGAACCAGTTCCTACTAATTCTCTAGGAGGATCTCAACTTGTAGGCTACAGGATATGCTGGAAATAATCCAATGTCAAATGGTACTTAAACCATTAGCAAATTTTCACAACAGCCTTGCCTCGTCTCAGTCAGGAGAAATGCTAGTAACAGGGCTTAATCCCCACCTGTATAATATGGAAAATTTGTTTTGTAAGTCCAGTGGGAAGGTACCGGGAATGTAGATATTGCCCTTTTAGACTTTTACTCTGTAGAACGATTTTCCTCTCATGTTATTCAGTACAGATTAGAAGTAGTAATAGGGATGTATGAATTAACAAGAAGCTGATCTCTTCAGAAAGTCTAAGATACTTCTAGTTAACTTTTATGCTGCATCCTAAACAAGTGACAGGAGGTAAATTTTCCTGGGAAGTGTGACACTCTTGAGACCAAAGGAACTCAAAGCTTAAGGCACTTTCTATATCTGAAAATAACAATAACAAAAAAAATCATGAAAGAATGATTTTATAGTGTAGTCACCAAGGTCAAAAGAAATTGGAAGTTAGTCAGAAGTAACTGTTCTTCTCAGTCCCTAAGGAAGCACAGAGAAGTCTTTCAACTAGAAAATGTATCTGCACTGGGGAACTTTACTTCATCTACTGGTCTTCAGTTTTGGCATCTCCTTGCCTTTGTGCATTTGGTACGTTGTAAACCTTGCTGTGATCCAATCCTATTGTGGCTAATCCATTGACATCAATTTACAGGAAGTCATTCTGCTTAAGCATGTTGAAAGTCAGCCATGTTTAAAAAGGTGTACATTATAAAAACTAAAACATTAGAGATGTTGAAGTAGGTTGGAAGTATTATCTGTTTTTATCTAGATACAACTGTAGACCAAATTTGTGGTTCAAAACATATTTTCTTGCTCTGCACATTTCATAAAACCAGTCTGTCAGGCAATAAAACTGTACTGCAGTTTTGTGGAGCCTGTGGAGGTAAGAGAAGGTGTGGACACAAATAAAAGGTCTGAGGTTTAATCTGCATTTCTGAGAAAGATTCTCCAGGAAGAAAGAAGAAAGCAGTAATTGCATCAGCTTAGGGCTGAGTGGAACAGTGAGGGCCAGATACTGAGGCATGCGGCCAGATACTGAGGCATGCACCCAGATCCACACTAGCATACTGGTCTTCTGGTGGATTTTCTTACCTAGACCAGTACATCCCACTCACGCAGGTTCACAGGGAGCTGATGGCTTGCCTCTGGCTACCATAGTGTGGGTGGAGCAGGCACCTTATTGACTGCACCCCCACCCTGTGAATCGGTGAAACAGATTTTGTATAGGTAGCTCCTTTTACCTCAGAACTTTTCTCCTTAGTAATATTTTATGATGACTTTCTTGACACTTTGTTTTCCACCCTACCTCTCTTCAGTTTGAAAGTGCTCAGTCTTCATCTCTACAATAGGGAGGAGGAGGCAAAGGGAAGTATGGATACTATGAACTCAGATTTGCTGTGCCATAGCAGCTCCATTCCTTGAGTATCACAAGAAATGAACCACAGGAGATGTATTTCTGCTTTTCCGTTTTCACTGACAACAGTATAAATTGTGTCTAAAGGTTTGACGGGTCTCGTATGGATGTTCCATTTGGATGGAAACGTTGTTCCATACTTGCACTTTACTACCTGTGCACTTAGTATGGACATTTTGCTGTGCTGGAATGCATACATAGGTTTGTAAAAAGATAAAGAGTGTTCAGAGGGTGGGCCTATGGAGATGAAAACATGGAAAGAGATTTAACAATGAGATAGAAAGATGGATTAAAGGGTAGCATCTTTTCACTGTCTTCCTACCTCTACTAATGCATGCTTTGCCTCACTTCCACTCAAATGTGTACAAAGCAGTTGGTCAGCCTCCTGCAAATGGTCAATGTCAAAACAACATGCAGTAGAAGGAACAGAAGAACATTTAGTGCCTTTCTTATTGCACCATAACCTATTAGTGCATCACACCTGGCACTAATATAAATATTACAGTCTTGCTGTATTTAAACAGACATTTTGAAGTATAAATATGAGACAACAGAAAATATGCAACCAGATGTGTAGAGCAGTGAATTATTTTTCTCATTTTGAGGCCGAATCTCAAAAAATAGGTGTTTTCTCTTGATTGTTTTTTATAGATGTTAAAAAATGTAAACAAAGTTGATAAAAGAATGACTCAGTTGCCTGAGCACTGGACTGAGAGATAATACTGAGGTGAAACCTCCTCTTTTTTCTTCCATGGCCTTATGCAACTTGTTTGACCTCTCTGACCTCTGACAGGCAACCTGGAAGGCCTACAGGGAGAAAAACAACTCCCTCCTTCACTGTGATATTTGAAATACTTGATGTTTGTAGATTACTTTAAATTAGAGATCAATCAAGCATGGCTGTAACCCCCCATCAAGGGCAGAGGATAGTAGCCTTCCACTGCTGTAATTTCTGGCATGAATCTGTGTCCTGCTTCCACTCGTGCTTATAACAGAGTCATTTTCTCTTTTCGTTTGATCACTCCTGGTCTCTCTGATTTGGGAACTCTGACATTTCCTAAGTTCTTCTGCATCTCATCTACAACGGAATGGTGAATTCAGCTACTTCAGAAGTGTTTTTCCAGTTCAATAAGTATTTAAGTAGATTTTTTTTTCAATTTCAAGGGAGAAAACCAGTAATAACTGGTTTTGCAAACAGGTAATTCAAACCCAACTTTTAATCTTACAATAGAAAGCATTTTTTTCAGTTTTGCCCTCTACATTTGTTAATTTTTTTAAACAATAAGAAATTCAGAAAACTTTGTTTATAATTACAATTTTTTTTTTTTTTTTAAGATCAAAACAGGATCTTTTCTGTTTTAAAGTGGGAATGCTTCCTACATTCTGATTGTTTATTTCCCATATTTCAACGCTGACAAGATGGAGATTCAAGAAACTGGAGTATCTGAGGTGTGTTTTACTCACTGAAAGAAAACTGCAGGACCAAAGTGTTCTACCTTTTCCTTACTGCATTTTGGTTTCCCAGTGGAAATTTTCTGACTTTTGAAAACATGAAGTCTTACGATCATAGAACAAGTAGTTGTATCAGACTGATGCTTATCTTTGGAGGGCAGTTGCTAGAAAACCAGTGACTATAAGTCACCTGCAGGCTGCTCAAGTGCCTGAAACTCTAATAACATAGTGCCTTTCCCACAGAGGAGATGAAGGTCAAGGTGTAACAGTTTAGAGCTCCTCATACCTATGGAATTCACAATCAGTTGGTTATCTGCATAACGGGGCTTCTGCGCTACTAACAGTGTTGCAGGGATAGCAAAACACGGGAAACAATCTGGCCTGTGTCAGATGCTGTGGAGTGTATCAGACAGAAAGCTTATCTGTTAGCTGGGTACATCACACCTTGTAATGGTAAGGGGTGGCATGTCAGCATCGCCAGAGGTTCTGGCCAAAAAGAAGGATCCGTGCGTGACCATAACCAAACCAGTCATCCAGGAAATTCTAACAGCACTGGAAAGAGTCTGTACCAGTGGCAGACCATTTTGTTTTCACATTATGAATGTACTTAAATATTGCTAGTGCTGTATATTGAGTACTTACATGTTACTAGCTGAATACATATTTTTCATTAATTTTAATTGTTCTTTTTACCCCAGTCCTGCAAGTTGCCTAACTTTGTGTTTAGTTTTGCACTTCGTTGAACCTCGGTCGTAGTGTTAACACCAAACCAATATCAGATAGATTTGCTACTTCCTGGTTTACATTAGAAAGTCAAATTGAGTGAAAAAAAACCCCAACCAAACTGCCTTTTCAGAATGTATGGAGAAAAAGTAGCACTTAGATAACTTACATGATATTTCTTATACAACCCCATAAGAATGCATGTAAGCATTTTCTACTCAAATCATAAGAGACCAGTTTTGTGATGGTGGGTAAGTGGGCAGTCAGTGATAGTGGGGAACTTCATGATTTCATAGTCACTGCAGCTAAAACATTTTCAGTTGCATTAATAATCAGTTGTTCAGGACCATTATCTAAACACACCAATCACAGTTACCTGTTCATCCTAGTTACAAGTCATGTGTGGTATTTTTCCATCCAAAGTATGCATGAGCTTGGTCTCAGCAATGCAGGCTTGATAGCACTGGAAGAGGACATTCTCTTCTAAATCATAGAACATGCACAAAAGATGACAATCCATTGAGTCCTAGGTTGTATTCAAATTTTCAGTAAAACAGGATTTAATGGCCAGAGCTACTTTCAAGTTACTGCAGAAAGTGTAACAAATGTTACCTTTGCCTATATCAATACCTCAGAATCAGCATTTAAATTGCTAAAATTACTTAGACTACCTAGTGGGAAAACCACTGTAACATAAAACTAAATTCTCAACTACTTTGAAATGCAGAATGAAAAACCTGGAAGAAAAGGCAGTAAGAATGTGTTTTGAATCTACTAATGCTGAATCTTCAGATGTTTTTCCAGCCAATACATAACAGCGATAAAAAAAGTTAATAGCTAAAGTTCTGTGGTTTATTCTTTATTATGTTGGCTGAATAATGTATGAGACAAAGATCTAGCCCTACCAAATACTAGGAACCTAAGTTCATTCCTAACTCCTGTCACTGCACTTTGAAGATAGTGTTACGCTAGGTGCAAAGAGTCTTCATGGATTTGTGCTTTGACCTTTTTGCCATTTGTGAGTCATGAGCTGAGTTTGGCAAGGGATGTGAAGAATAATAAAGGCTTCTACAGGTACATTGGCCAGAAAATTAAGATCAAAGAAAATGATAAATAAGACAGAACTGGTGACAACCAACATGGAGAAGGCTGAGGAACTCAACATTTTTTTTGCCTCAGTTTTCAATGGTAATCTCTCTTCCTATATCTTTGAAGCCCCTGAACCTCACGGCAGGATTAGGGACAATGAAGTACCTTCCATTGTAGAAGAAGATCAGGTTTGAGACTGCCTGGTGAACCTGAACATACATAAATCCATGGGACCTGATGAGATGCATCCCAGAATCCTAAGGCAATCAGTTGATGTAGTTGCCAAGCCACTCTCAATCATATTTGAAAAGTCATAGCAGTCAGGCAATGTTCCCAGTGAGCGGGAAAAGGGAAACATCATGCCCATCTTTAAAGAGATAAAAGAGAGGACCCTGGGAACTACCCACTAGTCAGCCTTACCTCAGAGCCTGGTAAGATCATGGAACAGATCCTCCTGGAAGACATGTCAAAACATGTGGATTAGAGACAGCCAGTACAGCTTCACCAAAGGCAAATCATGCTTGACTAATCTAGTGGCCTTCTACAGTGGAGTGACTGCATCAGTGGAAAGTGAAGCACTACGGATGTCATCTATCCAGACTTCTGTAAGATCTTTGATACAAACTTAAAAAGGACCTTATAAGAAAGACGGAGAGAGACTTTTTATGAAGGCCTGTGGTGACAGGACAAGGTGAAATGGTTTTAAACTGACAGAGGGGAGATTTAGATTTGATATAAGGAGGAAATTTTTTTACAATGAGGGTGGTGAGGCACTGGCACAGGCTGCCCAGAGAAGCTGTGGCTGCCCCCTCTCTGGCAGTGTTCAAGGCCAGGCTGGATGCGGCTTGGAGCAACCTGGTCTAGTGGAAGGTGTCCCTGACCATGAAAGTGGGGTTGGACTAGATGATCTCTAAAGGTCCCTTCCAGCCCAAACCATTCTGTGATTCCACTAATACGTTTAAGGGCACAAAGGGCACAAAGGCCTCTGAAAAAGAATAAAAAGACAATATATTATGACAATACCACAGGCAAGCACCCTGATCCTATTTCAGTCAATCTATGACTATTTTCATCACCCGAGGATCTCCTTATCATATCTGTATTACACCCTTCATTTGCACGGCTAGGTAATTCTAATCACCACTGTCATGGGCAGAATGGCCTAAATATAGAGCTGGTATCATTCTATTTTTATGTACACAAACACGTGTGATATCTCTAAGTGTCCTTTCTGGCCTCAAACTCAGTTACACCAAGGTTTCCTAATCTTTTTGCTGGACATCACTGTCTGTGGTGGCAGTAACAAGCACCACCAGCAATGGCAGCAGCCACCGCTCTGGGCTCCATGACATGCTACGTGCCGTTTTCAAGTGGCTAGAGTGCTGCTAGTTCTACACATAACCACAATTTGCATTAGATTATCTGACAACAATACATACCTAAGGCTACAACATATCGTTGTTGTACATTTAAGTTAGGAGATGGGAACATACAGAAGCTGAATAAGTCTCTCAGGAGAGGCCATGGATTTTAATGGATCTCTATGAGTTTCTCATGCAGGCAATGGTAGTTGACTGTCAGGCCACCATGGCACAGTTAAAAGAGTGGGGAGTGAAAGAAGCATTTGCAGAATCTTCTGAAACCAGTTATTTTTTGCAAAACTAGCTCTCTGGCTATTTGATGGACTTATGTGTCTGAGGGAGACAATATTCCTGTTCCTACCAAAATCACTGTGTAGTCAGGAGTCACAACATACATACTTGAAGAAGTACGCAGAAAGATCAGCAAGCTGGGGACATCAATCATAGGTGAGAGAGGTTTAAAACTCCCCTGGGGTTAAATATTTCAAATCCAGGTGTCCTGGGGCTCTTGTGATATGCCAATGTCATACTGTAGGATTAGCCAGAGAAAACAATGACAATCTTAAAGCCTTCATAGCTCAGAGACACTGAATGACTTGTGTTTATCGCCTTAGGGAGTCTCTGGAAGAGCAGATAACTGAACTCAGATCCTGTCAATGACAGGCATGTGTCCAAATCAACAGGTCAGTTTTCCTATCTTAAGTTGCCTGTTTAAAGCTCTGATGCTTAAAAGAGTTCAGGTTTTAATGTGCTGTCCAGGATGCAGTGATGATTTGAACCCATGTAGAAGCTGTAAACCTGCACAAGACTTTGAGTTTCATAAACCTAAACCAGCCATGGGTATGTAATGCACTGTGGGAAAATGTACTATGGTTTTAGCTTAAAAACAAAAGTGTAACAGTTTTAGATAGAAGAAACTGTTTTAGATAGCATAAGCCAGTAAAACCTTGCCTATTTGCCACTGCTATGCCACACACACTGAATGAACTGTATAAAGATCTCAGATTACTGCTGAGATCTTTAGTTAGTCCCTTAAAAAAATTTATATTAAAAATACATGTAATTATATACTTTTAAAATATATTTCTAAACTGGAAACTGAGGATACTGCTATGGCACAGGACAGCAAAAATCACTAGCCTTGAAATGGATTTGGCAGTACCCACAAAGACTCAGGTTTGCTGTATTCTCCCTTTGCTCGTACTATCTGTTACATCCTACTGTGACCTGGATTGTAAGGCAGGTAAAGCGAGACCTATAGGTCTGCATGGTACATAGGGCCAGGGAGCCATGATTGAAACATCTGGATGCTACCTCTGAACAAAAAGCAATTGCTTGTTGAATCTGTTTACACTAGAATTGAGTATTGCCTACAATGAATCGCATATTGTACTTGCATTGTCTGGTGCCAGGTCCCCCTGTGCTCAAGCATCTACTCAGCAGCAGCCTGAGCCAACCAATTCACAACTCAGCATAGAATTATCTCACCTTATCTTGATTTATTTTCTGACATAGCGTGCCGTCACCTTATCTAACATGCAGCAACACAATTGACGGTGAAGCTTCTCAACCCAGCCCTTTTTGTAGCCACAGGCTTTGGGCAGCTGTTGGGCTATCAGATCAGAGCACTGTTTCAGCTACAATTTTCTGCTGCTTTCTTCTTACAAATTTAAAACCTCTTCCATCCGGATTGTATATTTCCCTTCTCTTCTTGAGGTTTTCTTCTTCTGCCTTTCTGGAGAACTTTAAGAATATCCTTTTTTATTTTCTTAGAAGACCTTATCTCAGAGTTTGGAGCTGAGCACTGCCAGGTATATACAACTGTATAATGTACTATACATCTCAGCTCTATTTTTTAAAGCAGAACTGTGTAGGTATATACAAACTTCTAAATGCATATGTATAAATATTTTGCTTTGGACACTAAATCTTCAGCCATTTTGATCTCTGGTCAGCACACATATGTCAATACATTTTGTTAACCAACTATAATGAATATAGTTCTAGTTATCTGGTGAGATCTTCGGCCTCCGATTCTGACAGATCTGCCTTTGTTCTCTTCTGAACAAGTACAGCCACAGAATGCATGTATTGACATCATATTGCACAAAATCAAGAGGTTTAAAGTGGATTTAAAATTGAAAGACTGAGCCTGTTTACTCAGGCAAATGGTACTGAGAGAGAATTTATTAGAAACACTTGCTAGATTGGCTGTCTGGACCTATTTTTAAGGAATTCTGTGAGGACACTATCATGTTATATTGCTCTTTCTAAGTGGTTATTTCATGACAACTAAGGCTTTACTCTTGAAACTGGACTGCATAACTGAGGTTATTTTCTTCTATTACTTTCTAACTACCTCGCTCTATTTCCCCTTTTCCTTCAGTTTGTTGAACCCATAAGCGTCATCTATAATGACAATGCTGCTTTCACTGACTAATAAACCATTCCACTGAATGTAGGTTCATCAGCTTTATTGCCCCAAAATTGATAATTGGTTTAGATCAGTTCAATGTAAGTGGCACAAGCAGTCTGGTGGCTTTGTGCAACGACACCTCAGGTTTTCTCTTCTGTCATTAAAGAAGTTCAGAAACAAACTGTGTGTATATACTGAATGCTTCGTCAGCTGTGACCTGCTTTCTTGTGTTGTTTCCAACAATATATTTTTTAATTCAGACTGAATAGGGAAGTAAACAAAGTCACAGTTTACTGTGTTTGCAAGAACACTATTAATATCCAAGCTAATATTTACAGTCCTAACACAACCCAAGTAATAAAGTTTCTACTTACATTATAAACACAAAAAAGGGATCCGGTGTAAATATTTAACTCACAGAGATCCTTATACAGCCTAGGCTAGGGTATATGGAGGTGGCAGCTGCAGACAGCATTTCAAGTCTTTTAGCCAGCATCTAACACAGGCATGGCATTACCTAGCTCTGATGGAGAAGTCTTACAGCCCACTTTTCCATCATCTGGTGTCTCAGTTATTATATGAGCCTGTTGAAAGGCTCACAGCATTTTCAGACTTTCAGTTTGTATATCTGAGACTCTTTTAAACACAAACATCTTTACAAATCTTTCTAACAAATTCCTATTTTTTGGCAGCTCTCCGTTGTATTTTCATTTTTCATGGCAAGATATTTTCAGCTGGAGTGACTGAATATCTTGGTCTAGTTTTAACAACACTTTTAGGGAAACAATTATTTTTCAAATGTCATATGATGCTCAATAAACAGAATGAGTCATAGTAACAGATGTAGTATTGCCTGTAACCAGATGTAAGCATACTGTTGTCTTGTGACTTCCTATGCAAACTAACCAACTGGCATATGGCTGTCATCCTACTTGTTGCTCTGTTAAAGTAATGCAATCACTATGACCACTCCGTGACCACTCCAAACACACATTTGGAAGTTTAATGCAGTGGGCAAAGCTGGCATATGTTGTGAATGGGTAAATCATTTCAGATAGTCCAAAGGAGTTACAAATCACATTTTAATGGATTATTTACTGCTGTAGAGATCTTTGAAACGTCCTAATAGGAAATAATGTAAATTGGCTACTGTCATGGATGTAAAAATACCACAAAAGGTCAATCCAGTTGGACTACTTATAAAAAATTATATGTACATACAAATTTATTTGTTTATTGCCAAAGAGGAAGAGACAGCATAGAAGCAGTAATGGCCAAGAATTCTCTTTTTCTTCTCCTCTGCCTCCCTCCTTCTCCATCCTGCCTTCTGCCTGCCACCCTCTCCATTGGCCTTCCAGTCCTTCTTGCCTCACTTTCTTCCCTCCTTTTCTTCTCTGCCAAGATTTGGGCAGTTTTTTCTTCTCATTGTAGAAATATCTGGAATTATACATATAAACTCAGGTTCTCTATGAATTTGTGAAAGATAGAAACTTAACTCTGTACTAGTTTTGTGTAATTTACATGTCATTCCATGGAGTTTCTGATAAAATGAAAAAAATTATTCACAGCTATTCCAGCAAACTATTTTATCTAAAAATCCAGTGTCATTTCAGTCACAATGACTACCAGGATTTGCTATAACAGGACCTACTAGTTTTTCCAGCAACTAAACAGTGACTGTTGGCAAAATCTGCAGATTTTTAATAATTATTTATTAAATAATTACTTAATATTTATACATGCTTTTTCCATTACAAACATTCCCATAAAATCTACAGGGTTCAAGAATAGCAAATATGATGGCTAATAATATTGGAAACAGCACCTCCCTTTTTGTCTTAAGATAAAATATAACTGAAGCTTTTCTGAAGTTCTATTTTCACACCATATTTCATCCAGATTAATGCATACATGTATTTTGACATACAAGTTTCTCTATGTTCTTACATCAAACTAAGCACATTTGTATAGAAGAGCAGATAAAATACGTTGATTGCTATTTTTAATTCCTGAGTATAAATACAGAATCTGTCTGAGACTCAATATAATATACTCAGGGAAATCATATGAGTTGTTTAGACTTGGGAGGAGAAGAAATTCATAACAACTCCCACTTGTTTAGCACTGAATATAGGATATTAGGAAAAAATCAATTATTTGTCAAGTACTAAAACAGCTACAGAATTGAGGACTAAGTCTGAGTTGCTTTAGTCTCTTCAGTCTTGAAATCAAAGAGACACATTTTCCATAGAAGGCATTCCATTATGCCTTTCTGGGTTGGTGAAACTGCAAAAATACAGCAGACATAGCTTTTATGTACCCAGCATTTGAGAATCCTCTGCTAGGAAAAGAGTGGCTTGATGCCATCCTTCTTTCCCAGGGCAGTTGCTAAGTGTGTTAGTGTTCTTGGTGCTGAACCAGTAACTCAAAGACTGGTACAGCCAGTGTATTACTGGAACAATTTTGATGTTCTTCTAATATATATCAGAAATCACAGTCGAGAAGAAATGGAGGATATGCAATCTGTTTGAAAAGTATCTTCTGGTTTGGCAAGAACAGATGAGGTGATTCACAACGATTTGTATTGAATTAGTTCTATCAAAGTGTTAAAATTCTTTAAATTACATACTAATGCCTTAAATACACTGGATAATTTACTTGACATTGTCATCCCATTGAAGTCAGCTGTACCCATAGTTATCAGAATTTTCACTAAGAAAAAATAAATATCTATCCAAGAAGCAAAGGTGTAATGCAGTTTGCAATGCGACATTAATATTTTAATTAAATGAAGTGATAATGAAATGATAAAAAAAAATCTGTCTTTGTTTGAAGGCCCCACATTCATTGAAGAGATAGTACAGTGCAAACACTAGGCTTGAATGTAATACAGGTTTTATCTTTAGATATAAATTCTACATTATTTTAGCAACATTAATCTTGCTTCTTGCTTTTAAAAGTAGTGCAGTATGTCTGTTCCAGAGAACAGAAATAGAGTGATTAGGAAGAGAAAATGTTGAAGAAAAATCAACAAATTATCCAGGGTATATTCAACTGGATGTGTTCGGACTATATTTCTGACTAAAATCTTCTTTTGTGAACCTGCCAAATGGTTTCACCTTTTACTGTGCTGAGTACCTGGTGTGTTTTGACGTTATGCACAAACTATGCATATGTTTTCTCATCTTCAGTTTATAATGAATCTCATTAAAGCACAACTTGCTTTCAAGAAGGAAAACATTTGGATAGCATTTTACTAGTTTCTCAACCACTCTTCGCTCTCCCTTCCTTTCAGTACCCACCACATGAAAATCCCCTTTAGAAGGCCCTTCTCCCTCTCCATTTGTCCCTTTTTTACATCCCCCACCCCTCAATTAATCTCAGCTCTGGATTCACAATATGAGATACCTGAAATCATTACTTTGACTTTACTGTGAAGGATTGCTAGTCCTTCACACTTTCTCCACTCTATGGAAGATATTTTTGCTAAAATATCTTTGCGTTTATCTTCTTTTTTTTTTTTTAAACTGTCATTCTCTTTGTTTTCTCTGCTGCTTTTGATTCTGTAATACCATCTCCTCTTTTTCTGATACAATGTACTTTGCTGTGTTTTTCTGCTTTTCTCTGTATATATTATTAGCGGCTGCCACATGCCTTATGGAGCACTGCTGTTTCCTCCTCAAACTCTCTCTGACTTGCATCACTCCTGCAACAGAAGAATAAACTTTTAACGGGTAGTGTTCCCAATCCTTCAGTGTCAGTCTTAAAGACTGAATTCTTAAAAAAGGATACATTATTCACGTTCATGGTATTTAAGCACCTAACTCCCATTCATTTGATCGGGGCCTGTTTTTAATGCAGCACTTAATGACTTCAAAATATTAAAGAATGCTTACAATACTTAGGTGACAAGATCTATAAAAGACACTACAAAGTTTATTTCCACACTGGATGCACTCTAGGTAGTCCTCTAGCTGACACAAATGCATCCTGGAGGTCTTCCTTCATCATATTATACTCTCTCTTCCTTGCTTTTTCCTTAAGAGGGGTATCTAGGAATTAGGGACCTAAATATCCCTGAAGCACGGGTCCCAGTGGTTCTCAGCCTTCATGCTTGATTTGTAAATCCCTCCCCCAGGAGGGATATGAGGAAAAAAATGCCATCTAACCACTAGGAAAAGAGAGAGGCAGATGTCTTTGGAACACTGTTAGCCTATGTCTGAGTAGAAAAAAGTATGACTTCACTTTCAGGGCAACAGAAAGGGTTATGATGGGTTCATTAGTCCTGTTAAATGTTCTGAAATTAGGTCCTAATGTACAACTGGAGTTCTTGAAAGTGCCGTTACTTGAGTAGCTGTTTGTTTTAATATTCACAGAAGAGAAAACCTACAAATTGCTAATTTGGAAACAGCAATAGCAAACAGGAACAGGTCCCAAGAGGCTGTAAGGATTTTTGGGAAGAAGATGAAAGAATAACTTGGTTTGCTGAGTCTGACAAAATCAAGGCTACAAAGGGCTACCATTGTCCTCTTCAAAGTAAATCAGAAGAATAGATACCAGGGTGAGGGAATAATAGCTTAAAACAGAAGATAGTGTTAACCAAGAGGAAATGATCATCCCTAGATCATGAATAAATTTTGTTTGGAAATTACAGAAACATTGCTAACTATGAAAGCAGTATGGTATTGGGGAAACCTTTTAGCAGGAGCAATAGGGGCAAGAAATATAACAGGCTTTAAGGTAGAATTTGTTCACCTGATGAATGACATGGTGTGACTGCTCGGGTTATCAGATGACTGAATTTAGTGAAAATCCCTTTTGAAAAACCATTCATTTTGAAGTTTCCCCATAGAAAATGTCATGGTGATTTGAGGTTTTGATTCTGAGGAAATTATGTTTTCTGACTGAGAACCATTCTTCAATATCCACAAAATTCCAACCACCTCCAACCGGTGGACTGTATTGTCTAGTTACCTGCTGTAACAAGAATCTGTGAACACAACATATTTCATGCTTCAAGCACTGTATGGCAGCCCTGGAAAATAACTCAAACTACACTGGTAAGTCCACAAAGTCTATCAAGACCACTCTTTCTCAGGTTCCATATTTTTTAAAGATAATCATGTTGTGCTGCAAAGCTTCAGCTATCACTTAGACTATTTTTGTGTATGCATCTACTTTCTATTCACTGAGACAGAGACTCCATATCCAAAGAGACAGATAAGTAGAATTATGTAATGATGCCAGACAACTTTGGTAGGGAGAAATGTCTATGTTGGTTGATTGTTGCAGGGTTAGAAAGCTGTTCTTCGTCTGTCTCCTTGAGTCATTAATCTATCTGGTCATGAACAGAGCTAGCATGGCTGAGTTACAATGCTCAGTGGGTTTCAGCAGGCTGGGGAAAGATGAGGCATAGCATCAGAAGCTCCAGCCTTGTCAAATGTCAATTTGGGAGACTTTATCTAAATTTCTTTATCTAAAAATAAATTTAGATAAAAATTTATCTAAATTTAGAATAAGCATTTTATTCTAAATATTTTGGTGTTGCAAGCGATCAAAATGATAGAAAACCTTAAAAATGTGCCTCTCTGAACCACAAATTGAATCCCTTGTTTGAAAATCAGTAAGGGTCATAGATTCTGAAGCAAGAAGATGAAATCACACAGAACTTAAATTTGTGATACTGCTTGGACTATATGAGCTATGTTCCCCAGATTGTACAATTATATTTCAGTAAGACAATGTGACTGATACTATGCTAGCACAAGGAAACATTGTTCTGTATCAAAATGCTGGCCACAGTGCTCCAGCAACAGAGAACCATGTAGTCCGACTTTCAGTCTAATGCAGGTGGGGCCAAGGAGTCACTTGAGACTTAGTTCAAATGAACCAAGCAGTTTTGTGGCACTTTGCAAATAAAGTGCAGAAAACAAAGTATGATTGATACTTCAAGAAGAAAGCACATGCGCGTCTTATGCTGCCCATATTGCATTAGGTAGTGATCACAGTCCACTACTTTTTAGATGGCAATTCTAATTTTTGAAACATTTATTAGTAAAGTGAATCTTGTAGACAGTATTCCTCTTCGATGATGTTTAGATTTTCCATTAAAAGCAATTAGTTCGCTGCAAATAGGTAAACAAGTACCCTCCAGTGACTACCTAACAAAACTGAAACTACTTCAAGATATTGCATTTGAAAAAAACTTTCTGGTACAGAAGGTACATTTGCAGCCAGAAATGAAAATGGATGGGGTTGGATCAGATGTATTAAAAAAAGAAAGCTGCAAGGATCACTTGATGAGTATGGACGCTCCTCCCACGCCGAGCAATGCATACCTGTCTCTTTTAAATAAGCGTCTGCCTACACAGAGCCAGCCACCAGATGACACAACTGGTGGCTTCACACGTCACAAGAACTTACTGATATAAGCATCAGATAAGGATTCAAATAGTCATATCTTTGTGTTCTTTATATATATTTGCTTCAGAGAGAAATCACCTGCAAGCTTCTTGAATGGTAAGCGTAATACAGTTTTCCTGTAGCTCAGATTTTGTTGCTCAAATTTTTGCTGGGCCTGTTTTTCTTTTGGTTTTAGGGAGCTTCCTGTGTTAAAAATACAAGGCAGAATATTTGGAATTCATATTTAAATGTAAATTTGGCATAATTTCAGTTAATTGAAGAACTCTATGATACGTATCTTAATGAATTTTAATAAAATCTACTTTTTCCAATCAGGAAAATGCAAGTAATATAAAAATAATATTATATTCTTTCATGTTCAATATGACTTTACATTTTTTTTTATTGGCAAAATTTTTCACAATCTAGTTTTTCTTTTGGCCGCCAGACATTGTTTATTTTTCCCAGCAGATCTATATAAAAAAAAAAAAAATCTGGGTATTGGGCATTCCTTACTGGTAGCTATTAACTCTTGTTTCTAAGTAATGTTTGTAAAAATTCAATATTTAGTTATATTTGCTTAGACTAAAATAGACTATTATTACTGAGGGTCTGGTCATAGTTTCATATCTACTAAATATGAAATAGAAAATATATTTCAAACAGATACCCCTATCTATTCCACCTGATAAGCATACAGAACCTAACTTTAGTCAGTGAAACACAATGCCTGAATGACTTTGGTACGGTTACCATCCTTCAGTTAGGACAGGAATGTCCAGGACTTGGGGAAATCAAGTCAAGATTCCCCAAGTCTTAAAGACTAGCTAAAATATGCAATATTGTACTTAGAGTAATTTCATTAAGATATTTTGACCTTTTTTTCTTTCCTGAACTGTATTGTTTAAACTGACTAATTTAAAAAGAAACTATATATTTCCATATTTCACAAATTCAGGTATATTAGCATCTTTTTCACACAATTATACATGTAACTTTTCAAGATACTTTTTTCTTTCATTTTGAAATAATACATATATATAGTGTATTTGCACTATGTAATATACATTTTAATAATTCTAGTTTTTAAAAAACTTTTTTTTCCCCTAACTTAATAGAAATATAATTTAATATACCAAAAGTTCTGCTTCATGATTTCAGTGTAATTGCATGGGCAATTCATGGAGAACAAATAAAAGCAACATAGACATCTTGCAAAATAAATTATTGGCATTTGAAAGAACTGAAAACCTGAGGCATAATCTAACATAGATAATATGAACTGTGTTCTGTTTTGAAAAATTGATATTTCATTGCAGTAATAATAGTCTGTGATGTTCCATAGAAAGCATATATTGAAGACTTCCAGTGTTGGCTGCTTCTGTTATATAGATTCAATTTGTTATTCCCAGTTACTTATACAAGAGGTTCAGGTTAACCACTGGAAAGGTAAGATCCACATCTCTCTTACATATTAGAAATTATGTAAGTGCTTTCAGAAAATGATTGTACATAAGAGTTAGAGAATTAAGTGAAAATCCTCTTAGTCCAAAACCAAAAAGTATAGTCAGCAGAAGCTAAGGGGAAGACAGACTTTGTCTGGATAATATATACAGAAAGAAAATAATGTCAGGGAAAGAGAAGAAAGCAGCCTTGAAATATAGACAGAGAAGCCAAGGGAGAACAGGCAAGAGAAGCGACAGAAGGAAGGATAGAGACGTTCTTGTATAGAGATAGATAGGTAGATAGATAGATAGATAGATAGATACACTTATATATCCTTAGATAAAGTGGCTCTGTGGAGAAGGACCTGGGAGTCCCAGTGGACAGCAAGTCAGCCATGAGCCAGCAATGTGCCCTTGTGGCCAAGAAGGCCAATGATATCCTGGGGTGCACTAAGAACAGTGTGGCCAGCAGGTTGAGGGAGGTTCTCCTCCCCTTCTACTCTGCCCTGGTGAGGCCACATCTGGGGTGCTGTGTCCGGTTCAGGGGCCTCCAGTTCAAGAGGGACAGGGAACTACTGGAGAGAGTCCAGCGGAGGGCTACAAAGATGATGAGGGAACTGGAGCATCTCTCCTATGAGGAAATACTGAGAGACCTGGGTCTGTTTAGCCTGGAGAGGAGAAGACTGAGATGGGACCTTATCAATGCTTATAAATATCTAAAGGGTGGGTGTCAAGAGGATGGGGCCAGGCTCTTCTCAGTGGTGCCCAGTGACAGGACAAGGGGCAATGGGCACAAACTGGAGCACAGGAAGTTCTGCCTCAACATGAGGAAAAACTTTTTCACTGTGAGGGTGACAGAGCACTGGAACAGGCTGCCCAGGGAGGTTGTGGAGTCTCCTTCCCTGGAGATATTCAAAAGCCACCCAGATGCGATCCTGTGCAACCTGCTCCAGGTGACCCTGCTTTAGCAGGGGGTTGGACTAGCTGATCTCCAGAGGTCTCTTCCAACCCCCACCGTTCTGTGATTCTGCTATTCTGTACTAGAGATACGGTCATAAAAATAAGTTTCAAATGCCAACATGAAGACAGCTGGAAATCATGTCCACTATTGTTTTACTAATGCTACTTTTCCGTGCCTGAGGTTGCCACCCTTCATTTTCTGTGCTTGCAAACTGGTGGCAGGGGAAACACCCATGAGATTTTCCACCAGTGTTTCCCCAGAACAGCTATGAGCACGAAAAGGTTTGACCATTCTTGTTTAACGGTGACATGCACACCGCACTTTTCAAGGAAAATACTTAAATTTTCTCTGTTTATTTGGGTTCTCTGCCCCACTTCACCTCCAAGTTGAGACTTTTGTATTTCATTCTTATTTCAAGCTCTTTCTCGCACAAATAATCTTTGATACAATAGATACTTTCTACAAACATGAGTAAGTGTGGGGAGATTCACACTCACCTAGTAATTTGTAACATATTGGCATCACTATTTTAATCCTTTAATAATGACATTTCTTTTGGAAAGCATCTTACTTTACATGTAAAGAAATGTGTACCAGACATGCTACGCAATAGGGAAACTGCAAGACAGTGAACTTAAAACTTACTGTGTGTTTTCATTAGGAAATAATGAATGCATGGAAACATTTAACAGAATGATAAATAAAAGAGTTAATATAGTTGTGATAAGGAATTATTCCTACTTAATTTGCCTTTCTGTTACTGCATATGGCAAACTCAATTATATTCCTAAAGAGTGTTATGAATTACTAGGACATATTCTAATAGATTTCCCTTTATACAGTCATTTTATAGAGCTTCCATCTTTAAAGACCTTTATCAACAACACGTCAATATCAATAATCACCAGTGAGACTAGACTGTAGCTCTGAAAGAACAAAAGTAATTGAAGGCTCTTTCCAGCTTACAGAAGAAGAGAGAGCAGGAGTTGTGTGAGTAAGAAATCTTCATAGAGGACAGATTTTGCAGGATGTCCGGAAGAGAAGAGGGTTTCTAAGTGGGCAGACTAATGAATGAAAAGCACCACTGCAATGAGGGTGCTTGTTCCCTGACAGGCATGGCAGCATATATACTGTGTAGAAGAAATCTGTGGATGCAAGTTAGGACAGCAATGGTGGTGTAAAATACAGAGCTGGTGAGGAAAGACCAAGTAGCACTAAGAAATTATGCTTTCTAAATGTATTATTGGTCAGAAAGAAAGTGCCTAAACTAAATTGCAGGTAGAATTTAGACCTCTGAAACCTAGGAGAGTCTTGCCTAAAACAAACCCTTGCCTACCCTTACATGTATAAATATCCTGAGGTACCTGCATCTTCAACCTGATCTAGTTGAAGACGTCCCTGCTCATTGCAGGGGAGGGTTGGACTAGATGACCTTCAAAGTTCCCTTCCAACCCAAACTATTCTATGATTCTACGTATTTCATTACTAAGAAACTCTGTTTTTTTAGAGTTAGTACAACTGGAAGTATATCTTCACAATATCCAGAACTGAAATAAACTTGTCTATAATAAGCAGCGTAATGCATATATACCATGCCTCAGTCTGATTGGACTTCATGGACCTGAAAGTTTCTGAAGCCTGATAATTCAGCTTTTCCTAAATTCCATAGTTAGGGGAAGCCCATGATTGGGGTCCCTCCTTCACAGATGGTTGCTGGGTTTGGCCTATGGCAGCTGAATGTAAAACCACAAAACCAGTCCTGGAGGCAGGAACAAGAAGGTAAGCTTTCCAGTGTGGTAGGGAACCAGACTTCAGCACTTTGACCCTGACAGTCTCTGGCTGTGCATTGGCACAGCTTCAACAGAAGGAGAGCTCATCACTACCGGAAAGCAAGCTGCCATGTGGTGGTCATGATTGCTTTTATTAAGAAGGAGACAGAGTATGTTTTAATCTCTTTAGTTTTGGATGTCTGGCATGAGATTTGCCTGGTTTGAGATATGATGCCTGGCATGTAAGAGGCACTCCACTTGTTTGAAAGATAGTTTTCAAGAGATGGCTTAGTTCCCAGCTTCACAGGAGGATTACTGTCTGAAATTGGTACCTAAGTCACCCTTCATCTGTACACACTCCACTCTGAAGCATCCAGCTCTCACAGGGGCAAGGATTGCATTCACTTTTGCTGCCATACACCTAAACCTTTCCCAGATCCAGCTTATATACTCGAAAACTCTTGTCTAGGAGTTATCTTGAAGCCAATAGTCATGGAATAGAATCACAGAATAATTTTTGTTGGAAAAGACCTTTAAGATAATCAAGTCCCAATAGTCATGGAATAGAATCACAGAATAATTTTTGTTGGAAAAGACCTTTAAGATAATCAAGTCCAACCACTATCCTAACTACCAAGCCCACTACTAAACCATGTCCCTAAGCACCACATCTATAAGTCTTTTGAACACCTTCAGGGATGGTGACTCGACCACTAGTCACTGCAATTAATTGCTGGGCTGTACTGGACACCTTGGGAAGTGTGTTTACGAAGAATGTTCTCATGGAGTGTCACCTCCCTCACTTATTACAATTGATATTAACAATAAGATCAATTTATACTTGCTTTCAAAGCATTGATTGTAGTCTATGAGCCTCTATTTAAATTTCTTCTTGTTCAAAGCATTAAGAGTAGGACTCAAAATGTGTAAGATATTATTTCATGTCTGATTATCATTAGAAGAAAAAAACCCAAACTTCTCTATGGTGTAGCGGAATGAATTACTGTTTTCTAACTCCTCTTTTTTTTTTTTTAATGAGACATGTAATAAACCCATCAATAACTTAAATCCTTCTGCTGAGCGTAGTAGCATGTTCCTTACTACAGCAAAATCTCAAGAAGAATAAATGCAAAGGAAAATCCATTAGACGCAGGTGTAAAATGTGAGTTAAATTCACCTTGCTGGTTTAAAAAGACAGCAGCATTTTTCTCCATCGTAAGTACAAGCATGTTTCTGAAAACTTGTAGGAGACAATGCATTCTTGCTTAGGCAGTAGCTTAGATTGATTTCCAGATGACTGCTATCAGTATCTGAAGCAGTAGCATGAATTCATTTGGCTTACTAAATTAATCTGACAACACAAAATCCTAAATATCATTTTACACATCATAATTTGTATGTCCCTGTTGCCAAATAAATTACTTCCAAAGCAAAAAGCCATACAGTACATCCTTTTCATTATTGATATTTGCTTAAATTTACAGTTCCTAGGCCTGCAAAATTAACAAAATTGCAGTGCTGTATTATAAGGCTACAGGACTGGAATGGTGCATATTTACTGTATATACTATTTAATTATTAAACAATCATATTTATAATGAAATGCTGCTCTATGATTACCTTCAGTGAATTTTGCTGGTACTAATGGATCCACTATTCTACCATTAGCAAGATCATGTTTGAAATAAAATGGTGTAAATGTATTTTAATCCACTCTTGGGAAAACAGCTGTAACAAAGGTTACTCTTTGACTGCTTACATGAATTAGTTCCCTATGTCAAATCATTATGCAGAAATAAAAGCTGTGGTCAGCCCACTTAAATTTCCATTTGATTCCTCCTGGGAATGGAAAACCTTTGTATTATTTTTCTTGCTCTGGACATTCTTCTGAATATTTACTAGAAGACCGAAAACTAACAGTAATTTTAAAAGAAGGGGCAATATTATCAGATTCAAGAAAATAAGTAAAACTAGGGTTGTTCAGGGATCATGACCTCTATTGTTCCACAGCATTACTCTGACTGCAATTTAACGGACCTTAAGAAAAAATGGATGATAGATTTACTAATGCTTACCAATGTTTCAGTGATACTTCTATTTGCAGGTAATAAGTCTTGAAGAAAATAGCATTTATTTTCTTTACATGATATCTAGACTGTTATTTGTTGAGTTTAGTTTCTCATAAAGAGGACTATGGGCAACAGAAAGGTCAAGGCCAGACAGGGAATTCAAAGTGACCTCACCATGGGAAGGTGAACAATGTCACCAACTGGGGCTGCTTCTAATCAAAGTACCAGGAAAAGGGTTTCGAAATAAGAGCTCCTCCAGTGACTTACTCCCAAGTCACATAATTAGAATCTCTGCAGGCACTAATGGCTGGTTTTCTTGAGTATAGCTTTCTTGCTGTAGCATAAATTACACTGTTTCTTTTGGTCACCATTAATGATGGCCTAACAATAGCAAAGTACCTAGCAATGTACCTTCATGCACTGCTGTTGAATGTATGTAATAGCTACAGCTATGGCAGAATGTGGGCTGAAGAAACTTTTTTGGTTCAACTTTTTAATGTTACCTGACAAGCTATAGTGTAAAAGATCTACACCACAAGCACTTAAAACCACCCAGTTATTCTTAGAATAATCTTAAGACTACTTAGTTAAGATTGTGTAACTTAAGCAACTTACTACAAATGATTCCAGAGATAGAGGCTCTAGTATCAAAACAACAAACACAGCGTTTGTAGAGAGAAGTCTGGCATTGCATGTGCCAGTGAAACTCTCTGAAAGAACTGGCAAGCATAAAGATACAAATGATGCCAGTGATAAGTGGATTTGGAAAAGTTCTTCAACAAAGTCCTTCCTCATAGTCTTTTAATGAAGCTAAACTGCCCTAGGACAGGCAGGAAGGATTTCCTGAATCTGGTTAAGAGTTAAAAAATATGGAATAGGAATACGTCTTCGCAAAGCAGGGAGGTTCCTCAGGACCAGTCAGTGTTGGGATCAATGGTACAAAGATATTCTGGTGATCTGGAAGGCACTGTCATATTTTTTCAGAATGACCAAAAATGCAGATGATCATAGGAGATCCCCACAAGATTTGGTAATACAGGGAAGAGTGGCTGGAAAGCAGCCAGGCAGAAAAGAACCTGGGGGTGCTGGTCAACAGCCGGCTGAACACGAGCCAGCAGTGCACCCAGGCGGCCAAGGCGGCCAACAGCATCCTGGCCTGTATCAGAAATAGTGTGGCCAGCAGGAGTAGGGGAGTGATCATGCCCCTGTACTCAGCACTGGTGAGGCTGCACCTCAAACACTGTGTTCAGTTTTGGGCCCCTCACTACAAGAAGGACATTGAGGTGCTGGAGCATGTCCAGAGAAGGGCAACGAAGCTGGTGAAGGGCCTGGAGAACAGGTCTTGTGAGGAGCAGCTGAGGGAACCGGGGTTGTTCAGCGTGGAGAAGAGGAGGCTGAGGGGAGACCTTATCGCTTTCTACAACTACCTGAAAGGAGGTTGTAGCGAGGTGGGGGTCAGTCTCTTCTCCCAAGCAACAAGCGATAGGATGATAGGAAACGTCCTCAAGTTGCGCCAGGCGAGGTTTAGATTGGACATTAGGAAAAATTTCTTTACTAAAAGAGTGGTCAAACATCAGAACAGGCTGCCCAGGGAAGTGGCAGAGTCACCATCCCTGGAGGCATTCAAAAAACATGTTGATGTAGCACTTCTGGACACGGTTTAGTTGGCATGGTGGTGTTGGGTTGACAGTTGGACTTGATGACCTTAGAGGTCTTTTCCAACCTAATGATTCTATGATCCTATGAAATGTCAAGTGAAATTCAATGTTGATAAATGCTAGGTGGGTACACAGAGGAAACATAACCCTAACTACCCTTGTATGAGTCAGTACAGCATGTGAGTGCTATTTATTTATACTATCACTGCTCAGAAAAAGGATTGACTGTGGTGGAGCAGCAAAAATTCTCAGGAAACAGCTCAGTGGCATTCAAAAAAAAAAAAACAAACAGATACCTTTGTGAGCATTTAGAAGAGGAATGAAGAAAAAATTGAACAATTAGTACTATTCTTGAACATACCTTGACTTCAGCATGTAGATCTTGCCATCCCATTTCAAAAGAAACATGGAAAAGACACAGAGTAGCAGGATGAGGATGTTCAGAGATACAAAATGGCATCCCTAAGAAGGAAAACCATATGAACCAAGCCCCATCCGCAAGCAAGGAGCTGGAAGAACTTTGTGAAATTATGAGAACTAACAAGAATAAAAAAGTGAGGAACCGCTCTCCATTTCTCAAAACAAAAACACTAGGGAGCACTAAGTGAAGGTAGTGGTAAGAAAAAAAGCGCATTTTTTCAGAAACACATAATGAAATTATGGCACTTAGTGCCACAAGATGTTGTGGCACAGCCAGTATAAAATGGGTTCAGAAAGGGCATGAGCAAAATAATGGAGAATTGCCAGTTAACGGCTATTAAACAGACTGGACTGGATGCAACACCTGGTTTGGGCAGTCCTTAAACTGCCGATGGCCATAAACCACGAACACAGAGGTGTCATCCGTACGCCTCCTATTGCTTTTCCTAAGTGCCTGCCCCGGCCGCTACCTGACCTTTGGCAGGGCTGTTCCTATCACAGTAAGTAAACTCTTGGCTCTTACAAACCTTTTCCTTAAAGACGCGGCAAGAATGACTCAGTTCAACTCCCTTCAGTATTTAACCCCTTGAAACGCCTCTGGCCGCCGCCGCTCCCCCACCGGCTGCGGGGACAGCCGCCCGCCCGCCCGGCCCCCCACCCGGCGCTAGTTTAGGCGGTGACCCTCACGGGCCCGGGTTTTCGCGCCCCCGGGGGCCGCCCAGGACCTGCCTTTCGGCGGGGTGCCCGCCCCAGCGGTGAACGCTGGAAGCACCCCCGCCCACCTTCCCCGCCTCCTGCCGCCGCTTCGGCGGGGTGGCCGGGCGCGGCCTCGGAGCCGGCCGTCACTCGCTCTCTCGCCTCGCAGGTCCCCGGAGCGGGAGGGGCGGGCGCTGCTCGGAACCGGGCGGGCGGGCGCCATGAAGCGCTCTCTGCTGCGGCTCTGCCAGTCGCGGGAGAAGGCGACCGTCTCCAGCTCCTACCAGGGCGTCGTCTGCGAGGCGGATGCCGCCTCCGTCGCCTCGCAGGACGTCTTCAAGGTGCGTGCGGAGGGGCGCGGAGGGGCTAGCGGTCGCAGGGCTGGATGGTGGGTGTGAGGAACGGCCTTGGGGCAGCCGAGCTGCCTGAGGCACCCAGGACGGTGCAGGACAAGGTGGTGCCCAAGACCGGGGCTCGTGTGAGGGCGTTGGGACGAGGAGGGATGAAGGTGGAGGGTGAGGTGGGCGAGGGTGAGGTGGGGCTCTGGGGGCAGCTTTGCGGGTTGGAGTTGGTTACGTCCCAGAGACCCTTTTCTCCAGGAGACCCTTTCCCCTCAGTCGTCAGTGGAGCTGTGAGGGAAGAGCTGTGAGGGCTGGGAGACAGGCTGGGGGCTGCCCCGGCCATGGGGCATGAAGGCACAGAAGGTTGTGGTGCTGTGTGGCCCAGTCCAGACCGGGGCAGGTGGTAGGTGGCAGGTGACTGCTGAGGGGCTCACATGCCCCTGGGCACGGCTCCCCAGAAAGAGTCCCTCTCCTTGAGGGAGGTCCAGAAGTCATGATGGGAATGAGGAGATATCTAACAAAATGTCCCAAGAGGAAAGTTTAGAAGCACTATTAACGAAGGGAAAGGGAACCAGCAGCACCACCTATAAATGTGAAATTGCTGCCAGGGAGGATATAACCTCTTCCCTTTTCCATAAATAGTAGGACAAGAAGTGATGTATTTATATTGCAGCTAGGGAGACCTAGACCAAACGTTAGGGAAGCTCTTTTTAAGGGTAAGAATAATTAAGTGAAAGAAGAGGTTGCCTATGGGACATATGACTTGGGTAACTTTGGAGGAGGCTAAACAAATTTGACAAATTACGTGCATGGGTTTAAAGACCTCTTGAGATCATTTCCAGACTTGTTTTCTGTATGCTAGCTATAGTCCTGAGGAACACCTCTTCAGCATAACACAGCTGGGCACTCTGGTGGGTGATCTGCCACTGCAGAGCTGTTCAGGCAACGGAATTGCTGTTGTTTAAAATAGCTTGCTTTGCTGTGTTGAACCAACCAAAATACTGAGAAGACCTAGCTGATAGTTTCCTTTCCTATTTTGTTAATGAAACCCTGCAGTATTGGCTGAAAAATCTTATTGTTGTTGATAGAAATTAGCATCATGTCACACTTCAGCCACTTTTTGTCTTACATTGACGAAAATTCCAAAGTAAAGAGTGGCAAAATGTGGTCTAAATCAATAGAAAGATTTGAAATTCACAATTAAAATTAAGTTAGACTATTGGAAGGAATAGAAGATAACTGGACTCTGTAATAACGTTGTCTTAAATAGCTTTTCAAGGTGTATGAACATATAGATATTTGTGTATGTAATTGACCTCTTATTTTTATGACAGTTAGGTCATCTTAAATACCCTTTCCAAAGAGTTATCACCTGTTTTCTGTCAGCTTTTTCTGACTGCACTTTTGAAGCAGATGCTACCCATGTATTTGGCCCCAGACTTCTAAATTTTTAAACACATTTGTAACATTATTCATGTGAGTAACCTCACTGAGGTCAATGGGACTGTTAAGCTGAAGGAAGTTAAACATGTGTTTAAGCATATGAATGGGCTGCCTGGTAATGTGTATTTGCTTAATGACAGCAAAAATTGTTGAATCTTTGTGGCTCTGAGTATCCTGGAGAGCAAAGTTTTCCTTTTCTTTTGCAGCTGAGGAGAGAACAGAGGTTTTAGGTGTTTTCCTTTTTTCATGCTTTACTTGCTTACACATCTTTGTGAAGGTTTGCGTTACTTTTGATATGCATTTTTCTCTTTTTCTGTCTCCCAATTTTGTTGAACTGTTTTTCTTCTTGCCTGTTAATTTTTTAATAACTTGTTTTTAAATTCCTGTGCATTCTACTGCAATCATTTTTTTCGATCACTTTTCTTCAGATACAAGTATGGGTTTTGAAACACTCATAACAAAAATATTTGGAGAACATCATAAAGTAAGAATCAGCAGGGTTTCCATAGTGGGCTGTGGTTGCACACAGGGAGGTATCAAGCTGTCAGTGGGCTGAGCTGTTGGAGGGGGTTTTATTGTATTACGCCATGAAGATGCTGGATTGTTTCAGACTGAGGTAGTAGCCCGCGGGATGCTTTTAGGATACTGCTGAAATTAAAGAACTTATTGGTTGCTCTGACGTAAAGAACATCACAGAAACCTGACGACTGAACTTGAAAGACCAGGACTTAATATCAGTCTCTGTAGAAAGATCTAGAAAAGGAATTTATCAAGATTATTAATTTTTCCTCTCTGTTGAATTCATTTGACATGGCCACGGCTGGAGAGAGAATATACAACAGTAAGTGATGAATTTGCTTGTTTGAGGTTTTCCATGGTGGAGGGAGGATCTTGAGCTCACTACAGAAGACAAATAATGTAATCAAGATAATTTCCTTTTTTGTTAATTTTGCACTGTTTCTCATCTCAATCTGCTTTTGCAATCAATTAAATCAACCTGAGTTTCACTGTCAACTCAATCTGATCAGGATTTGTGTACTTCTGTATGCAACTAAACAGTTGGGAGAGAATTATTGAGTGGTAACATGCCCGCAGTAACACATTACAGCATTTCTAAAAACTTGCCTACTAGGAGAATGAGAAGATGAGAATATTTGTGTCCAAAATAGGTGATTTCAGATGGAAGTGCCTGTAGGCTACGGAGCTTCATTAAGAAGAATCGTTCTGGGCTTACCAAAGTGGATGAATTAAATGCCACCCCACTGCATCATGCTGCAGAAGGAGGTCAAATAGAATTAATGCAATTGATCATAGACGACTCTTCCTGTGAAGGTAACTCACATTTTATGAACTACTTCATTTAACAGAATGAAAAAGTTCAATAATCAAAGTGTTTGCTACCCAGCTGAAGCAGAACCGGTATGTGTCATCTACGTTTATAGATTTAAATATAGGTCAAACCGCCTGACACAGTTTGCAGTGTCTTGGGTGTGGTTTGGGTTGCCCTTGTTACATTAGGACTGTTTCCTCTCTAAGGCAGTGAATCGGTATTTTGTTTGGAACTCAGATTTACAGTATTCAGATATGAAAAAGAAAACTGCAGTGAAGTACAGTAGGCCTGACTTTGTCTTCTTTATTTATGTTACCTGTCTTTTGTCACATTTCTAATACTGGAAATGTAAAAGAATTAATTTGGTTTCTTATACTTGTCATTCAAGTTGTCATCACAACTTGCTTACTTAATAGTGGGGAAGAATAAACATTTGATGAGATGGGCTGTCTAAAGATATTTAGGGAAGAAGTGGTAAGTTGGAGAACATGGGGCCTTAAATGGCAGAAAAACATTCTGTGTGAAAGGTGTTATTTAGTAGTTATTAATAAACATTGTGAGCTACATAGGACTCCACTGACAGACAGTGGGCTACTGAGCACATATACAATGGCCCTGAAATCTCATTTTTTCGCCTAATGATGACAAATCTAATTTTAGATTATTCTGGCTGAAATCTGTTCTTTTTCTTTTCAGTATATAATTATTGTCTTAATTTTTTAGAATATTTCTTGACGTTTATTTGCAATTTTGAAGCTCAAAATGTATGTGTAGAACAGACCAGTTTTGTAACTGGTGTGAACTGATTTACTTCTGTGTTCTCAAGTGAATCAGAATAAATATGGTCTTTAATCTTTTACAGTTTGCAGGCACTTATTGTCTCTTGTTTTCATTATTCACACTCACTTGCTCTGTGCAGCCCCTAAAGAAATAGCTGCAAAGTCAAATAAGATAGGAAAGAGAAGAGACAAGGCAAGAGGGAATTCAGGTAACTCTTGGGTGGAGAGAAAAAAGGTATATAATAATGGGCAATAAATAGACAGGTGTTTTACCTCTCCTGTCTCTCTAACCAATACCGTGGATTCAGCATGATATGTAATCAATTTGACACAATGCACTGCATAACATGCAATCTTTCCCTTTTTCTCTTCAAAGAAATGCAGTAGCACAGACCTAAACCTCCCCTGAAGACAGTTTATCAGTGCAATCAGAACATTTGATGGTTTTGCTTTCATTTTGGTTTGGTTTTGTTTTCTCTCCTTTGACCTAGTATTAAATGTGATGGATTCTTCTGGAAATACTCCACTGCACTGGGCCACAAAGAAAAACCAGGTTGAAAGTGTTAGTTTGCTTCTCAGCAGAGGAGCCAATCCAAACATTCTCAACTCCAATATGATGGCACCTTTGCATATGGCCGTGCAGTCCCTGCACAATGAAATTGTTAAGGTAAGTCTGAAGTCGCATCAGTACAGAGGCTTGATAAGTAGCTCAACAGTGGCTGCCTGCAGAACACCAAGACCTTCTTTATATATGCTGTATCTCCTCATATGCTTTGTTTAGTGGGCAGGATGTGTAACATACTATGTTTATAGAAATATTTGTGTCTTCTTAGCACAGCAAGTAAAATGTAACTTGCTGATTCATATAAATACTGATATTTGTGCTATTATAGTAGTCGTTGTGTTTCGCAGACAATTCAATTTTCCAAACACAAGGAATTTTATTTTAAAAGGTTCTTTTTAACAATAGAATTGGGTGTAGGCATGTGTTATTTCAAATGTTTATGTTCTGATTTGATTTTGTACATTTGTCTAGGGAGTCGTTGAAGCATCAAAATTTTCTTGAAACTAGTGGTTTTTTTCTTAAAATTAGACTAAAATTAGTCAGAAAACACAGTTCTTAAAACCGACATTTTAATAATCATTTTAATAATAGCAGAACTAAAGCTGCAATTAAAAATCACAAAAATATGTTGTGAAGAAATTACTAAGGGCACCATTTTGAACATTGTAAAATAACAACAGCATTGAGATTTTAAGCAGCGTAATTTTTTCATCATTTGTCCAAGTTCAATGAGAATGTTTTCACTCCATATGCAGCATTTGGATAGAATTTTAGCATTTGCAAAGTTTTTGAATTTCCTAGGTGAATACAACCTTAACGCCACATCATTTACTTTTTCACCTTTAAGTTGTCTTTTTTTTTAGTTCATTCAAACAAAAAGCAAAACATACTCCTGTATTCAAGACTTAAAATCCTTTAGAGATTTTCAATGCTAAAATATTTCGCTGTCCTCACATCTTTTACAAAATCCATATTTACTATGAATTAAGAACAACAAAATCTGAAATTTTTTAAGAATGAGTTTGTATCAAGTTCTGGCTTTGGGTTATTTTACAGCTCTGCTGTTCCTTAGATATGTGCTCTCATTTTTTCCCCACTCTGTTGTTCATTCAAGCTAATTCTCCTTTGGTTTCTGTTGTCAAATTGCACGAAAGTGATTAAAATGTGCCAGTTTCTCCCGTTCAGAAAAATGCATTGGAACTACAGAAATACAATTAAGTTCATGTGTAGACAGAGGAATAAACATGCAGTGCAGCATGGTCATTATCATTTCCAGATCCTTTGCTTCTCAAAAAATGCTGGAAGCAGTCATGGCAGTACTTGGTGTTACCGGTAGCTCAGTGTTAGCTGTTAACTTAGGGAGCAAAGCAGGAATTCAGAACTGGAAGGGTCCCTGTTTTCATCATCCCGTCTCCCTCGGTCTTATATAACTGTCCAAGACGCCTAATCCAGCAGGGTCTACAACATTGACCCTTTCCAAGGAATACAGAATACTACAAGACATTATAACAAGCTTCAGTTGAAAATCCTTGTCTGTAATTTGCTACAGAAAAGATTTTCTCCTGATGGGTAAATTGTTAAATACAACTTTAGGATAATCTGCAGCTATGTGCAGTGTTTATCCTAGTTACCCAGCCTTCTCCTGTAAATAATTTTGCTTTCTCTGTTTTCACCTGCACATTTTTACATTCTCCTGCACTTTCTCCATCCTCTGCCTGTGTTTTGTGGATCACTGGCGTGCAAAAAGAACAAGTCGCAAGAGTGCTATGGGGAGTAAAAACACAAGTAATGGAATATGCTTTTGTTGTTGTATTTGCCTTATGGTTGACTGAATGTTTTCTTAAATGTTTAGATTTTAGTCCAGCATAGCAGTACAGATGTTAATTTGGAAGGTGAAGCAGGGAACACACCTATAATTGTAGCATGTTACAAGGATAATCCGGAAGCACTGACACTCCTGGTAGGTATAAATCCATCATCGTTTGATGTGATTCTGTTTACCTTGATGCAGTGTTGTTCTGTTCCTGTGTTCTGTCTTTGTTCAATGGAGGAAGGTTAATCACGAACCTAATATTCAAGTGACTTAGTAACCTATGCAAAGTCACTTGAATTGAAACTTTAGTCTTTTAAAGGCATGTATAAATATATCTGAGTGCCAAACAGAAGAAACTTGAACTAATTTTGAAGGTTATCGGAACACGAAGGGAAGCACATGCATGTATAGATGTATGGATATAACATACAAAAGACGTTTGTATATAAACTTCACAATGCATATACAACACAAAAAAAGGCGACAGCTACTCAGGAGACTGCATCTGTAATAGTATGTTCATAATTTTCTCTGTCATTAGGCTATAACCAGGCATTATTTTTCAGATTGAAAATGGAGGGAAAATTTGTAAACCGAACAAAACGGGATGTATGCCTATCCATGCAGCTGCATTTTCAGGTGCAAAAACATGTATGGAAATTCTTTTAAAAAAAGGTAAATATGTTGTTCCCAAGCAGCTATTTATAGTAATGTCACCGATTTACGGCTTTAATTCTCGTAGAATTGTGCAAACAAGCACTTCAACTGTAACTGAACCCACAGGAAGTTAATGCAATTATTCTTATGGGCAATTCATGCTAGTAACTTTTGCAGGACTGCAGCAGCAGCTTAACTGCTTTCCTAAATGACTGTCTGCCCGTTGTTTAATGATAGATGTGAAAAGTTCATGCTTTGAGTGGGGCAGAATATTATTCCACAGTTAATATACTTGTTTTGAAAGCCTTTATATCTTCTGTTATCACATTCTTGCTTAAATAAATTCCATTTATTTTCATCTCTCAGGTGAAGAATTGGGTCACTCTGCTAAAACCCACATCAATTTTACCAATAATGGAAAGTGCAGTCCACTTCATTTGGCAGTTCAAAGTGGGGACCTCGAAATGATCAAAATGTGCATTGAATTTGGAGCCCAAATTGATCTAAAACAGGTAAAACTCGGAGTGGAGGGAAACATAATGTTGATAAAACCTAGGTATCTCTAACTCTCTGAGTGGTGTGGAAAAAGTGAGCAGATAATCATTGCTCACTGTCTCTTCCAATGCAAAACCTAGGGAGCAGCAAAATAAAACAAGACTTTGGTTCAAATCAGGCAAAATATCAGGTTTCTTTACACAAGTTACATAGGATGTTTTGAGTATGAAAAGTTTTCATGGATTCAAGATGCATTTGGGCAGATCCACAGAAGAAAAAACAGTCCCGAATACAACAACATCCCCTCTGGCTCTGGAAGTCCTTGAGTCATTAACAGATGGAGTCTGGGAGAGCACCCTGGAGAATGGTATGGCCTTCACAGACTCTTTACTCTGCAACTGCTATCATCCCTTCCCAGAAATGGGATCTTCAGTCTGACCCTTTCTCATCATCCTTGTTTATCCTCAGCACTGCCCTGGCCTTTACAGTATCTTCTTTGTGAGCAAGCACAAAGTTGTGATACTACTACTGCTACTGTGGCACTGTTGGTGCAAGGGCCTATGCCCGGCTTTGTGATGAATGAACATTTCTGAAAATATCTATTGTTAATCAAATACTTTGCAAGGCTGAAATCAACTCGTGAGAGCAAAGATAAACATGGTTTAGCCTTCTTGTATTGGTTCAATTCTTCGAACATGCAGCTTTTGAATGAGGTGATTAAAGCTGCTGATTTTGTGACGGGTAAGATTGTTTTGAGAATGCTTATGGCATTGTGGAAAAGCCCATTCCAATGCATTCACTGAAATGTTCCTGTTCTAAAAAGGAGAAAGTCGAAACCCTCAGGCGTGTATCAAAGCTAGTTTGTCCCATCTAGCTGTATGAAATCCTGTTTTGGTGAATATTGTTCTAAGCATTTATTTATTGCTTAATAATTTTATGATTGTCTAGTTTAGAATAATTTAATAATGTATTAGACCAAGTTATTTTTAACCTGAAGAAAATTTTGTTCAAGAATGACTTCTAAGAAAGATTCCATTTAAGGAAGTCAAAAACATTTTAAAATAATGCATTTTCTGTTTTATATAGGCACATTCATTTGCTTATTCATTTGTACTGGTCTACCAATGGTTTCCTGTAGTTTTCCTTTGCTTCATCTCTCATATTAGAGGATTGTCTGTGT
Organism: Leptosomus discolor; assembly: GCF_034619465.1. Taxonomy (NCBI): domain Eukaryota; kingdom Metazoa; phylum Chordata; class Aves; order Leptosomiformes; family Leptosomidae; genus Leptosomus; species Leptosomus discolor. Next base: position 47,303,266 of record NC_141395.1, on the reverse strand, counting down.
GTCTGTTTATTAATTCAAATACCAAAAATTGTTGAGGCATTATCTTGTATCTAAGGCACTTGGCATAGAATAGCAAGAAGCTTTGTAGTGATCCTTTAAAACTATCTCTTTAGTCTTTTCTGGTCTTTAAGATCTCTTTAGAGTTCCACTGCTTTAGTTAAAGACTAAAATTTCATTGCTTGCATTGCAAGAAGTCTCAGCATTTAGGAGTTATGAATCCTGGGCTAGGATAGGTTGGAGATTAGGTTGTTGGGGTTTAAATATTACAAGTTGTTTTATTTTCCCATTTACAGAATGAAAAATGCACAGCACTTCATTTTGCTGCCACTCAAGGAGCAACTGAGATTGTAAAGTTAATGATGTCATCCTATGCTGGTGAGGAATCCATTATTGATGCTGTAGATGGGAATAAGGAAACATTGCTTCACAGGTAGGAGGCTGCTCTGCCAGACTTCACTATAAATTGTGAGCCATGATATTCTTAGTTATTCTGAGCATCCAATTATACTTTCTATAGTATATTTTGGAACACCCTTCTACATGGGCTGGAACTTCTCCATGGGATGAGAGATGGTTTTAGTACAGTATGAAAGGTTTTAGTACAGAGTGATAATTTGGTCAGAATGTTAAAGATTCTGGTGCTGCTATCAAAATCAAAACAGTTCCAGTTACTTTGGAACCACGTCAAGGAATAGTCACTAACAGATTGTATTGAAATTTTAGTCAAATAAAGTGGTAGGTTAACAAGTTTATGGAATTGTTAACAGCTTCTGAGGTTGTGGAACAAATGCCCTCGTCTAAGAGGGTTATGTTCTCCAGAAAATGAATGGAAAATAATATAAACAGTTTAAAAAAACATGTCCCCCCAAATTATCTTATACCTCATCAGCTATAAGTAGATGTTGGTACACTTCCCTATGACTACAAAGTTGCAGACGGCGTTTGTGTATATAATAATCCATTAGACTTCTTGTCTTTCACAGTCCATCTGAAGCCAGAGCACTAGACTATGGAGAAATTTCCTCAGTCTTCTGTAGCAGAAAGACGCTTAGTTAAATGGGCTGGCTACCAGCTCTGTGGAAGATAGTATATTTCCCCATCTATACATTTTTGCAAGAAAGATATGTCTCATTGCATTTAAGTGTCATAATTTTACAGTGTTTTTCTACAAGGAGTTTTACAATATGAAATAATCGGTATAAATTCAGAGGCAGTGGAGATGATTGTTCTCTGGACACTGTATAAAGTGGAATGATTCAAAGATACTTGAAGAAATTAAAAGGAGAGTGTGTTGTAAAGTTAAGATAAGGTTTGAGTACACTTGGAAATGCTACTGTGACAGAAAATGATTTAAGACAAAGTGATGACAGAATGCCAAAGACAATTGTACAGAGCCAACATACTACTTAATAGATAACTGGCTGTCATATCCATGAAAATGATTGTCCTTGGAAAAAGAATGCTGCTCTTTTACTCCCTGTATCTCTGAAACAGGGAAAAAATATTGTCAAGAATCATCAGAAAGGTAGAAAGTCACCCAAATCTCTCAGAATATAAATAAACTGAATAGGAATGTTAACTTGTTGAAGTGAAGGATCAGTGAAGCATAGGCAGGACTTGATACTTTCACATTCCTACTGTCATGTTTCCATCTAAATATTTTATAAAATTACTTCGCTTTCTCTTCAGTCACCTTGGAATTTATTTTGGGTGTGTGTGAAACATTCAGTATTTATGCCTGGAGAGGTCTTCTATAGATAATGGAGGCATCTCTACTTATTTGGAACCGTGACATGATTTTTAAAATATGTCTTTTGAGTAATCAGTTCTGACTATAGTACATCCAGTGTTACCACCTCTTACAATGCTAAGGGAACTCTTATCTTTGAGATACAGTACAACCTTGGAACTGTCCTGTGTTGCTCATTGTGTCAGAATATTTAATAGGGGTCTGACTAGGGATCTGAAAGCATTTAGAGAGTGTATATTAACTACGCTTCCTGCTTTGACCATTTTTTTCCTATAATACATAATTCAATGTCTTATTGTAGAATAAAACCTGAGAATTTTTCGTATGTTTAGAGAGCTTTAAAATATTTTTAGTAAATTAATGTATGTCACTGTAACTTATATCAGTATATTATATTTTTTCATATTTTTTTGTGTAGACTTGCCTGCTGCTGTTAGAATACATGTTTAGCCGTTGCCATTTTAACCCCACTCTTGCATTATTACACAAAATATATAACAAGTTATTTTTGAAGATCAGATCAATGAAATGGATTTGAGGCTCTAGGCCCGCCTGGAACAAACTGAGTCTGAAGTTTATGGAATTTGATATTGACCTTGTGTGGTACAGTAAAAGATCTGACATATGAAATGGCTGGTTCTGTTAAAAATCAGTGGTAAAATGCCTGTTGACCTATCAATGAGGCCTTTGTTTCCCACGGAAAGTTTTCAATGTATTAATTGAACTGAACTTAGTTTAAAAACAAAATTCCATGACAAAACTGAAAACTATTTATTAAAATGAATTATGTAATAAAGGTATCTTTTTGTCTCTTTATTTTAAAAATGTATTTATTTGAAAATATTAGAAAATGCAGCAAATGGAGAAAAATGCTACCCTTTGGCTTGAAATTTCACTGTCCTTTCTAATGCTACTGTATTTTTGCATTTTTCCCCACAGGACAGCATTGTTTGATCATTATGAACTGGCGGAGTATTTGATTTCAATGGTAAATATTTAATCAAGCAACATGTTTATAGAGATTATTGCTATCTATTACTACAGGTCTGCATAGACAAATTCATAAAGGAGCATGTTTTCTCAGGTATAGGTTATTTAGACATATAAATATATATTTCATAATGCAACAGTACTAGGGTAGTTACAGTAATACAGTTTCATAACGTTACAGTACAAGGGTAATTATGGCTCCATAACAGTATCCCACAGTTACAGAGGATGAAAACTTGCAATTTTATTTCCATTTTACTTACTCAAAAAGGTTTCATAAACGCCTTTTACCAAATATAACAAACTGGTTCAATCATCCTCACTTTTAGGATTAGGATATGAAATTTGAAACAGATGCTAAATATGCATTGAAGTTAATCTGATTTTTCCAGAAATAAATCCTTTCTGGATTTGCTATGTACATATGAAGTATGTATGTGTTCATATGTACATATGAATGTACATACATGAAGGATGTACATACGATTGTTCTGGGATCACATAGCCATGTATTGAAGTTTGTGCATGATCTACAAATATTTTTTACTCTGTGTAGTTCGGTTATATTTCTTTACTGAATGATTATGAGAGAGAAAGAGAAGAAATGTAACTGGGGATGCTACTGGCTATGCTCCAGGTGTCCATTTGTACCAATTGAACTAATGCTCATATAACCATTATATGCCCCACTCTGATGAGGAAACTTTCAGAAATCAGCAGACTTCTTTTCCATTTTATATGTTTAGATTTTTACTTAGTTTTGTGACAATTATAGTAAGAAGAATTCTCTTCCACTTACAGTTTTACTTTTCTCAGAAACTTTTTTATAGGGATTGGCTTTAGTCAGAACTAGATGTTGTGCTTATTTTTAATTCAAATGTGATATGGCGAGGTATGACTGCTTAAACTTGTCTGACAACACCACCTGTCTCCAGAAGTTATTACCTGATAAATACAGGCACAAGTTTTTGCATGTGGAGGCTTGTGTGCTCAAAGTGTTAGAGAAAATATCTTTAACACTGCATTTGATAAGAACAAACTTTTTTATTCCTTAACTGTATTTTGACTGGTTTGGTCTCTTTTATAAAATCTATGCTAAGGTTTGTTTGGCTTTCCATATAAAGTATATCAGTTTTGAAGTTTTAGGACAGTTTTCATTTGCCGTCTATGGGAATGGATCAAAATAGCCTATGATGGCATGACTGGCTGGGTAGATGAGGGGAGAGCAGTGGATGTTGTCTAACTTGACTTTAGGAAGGCTTTTGACACTGTGTCCCATCACATCATCACAGGTAAGCTTGGGAAGTGTGGGAGAGACAAGTGGACAGTGAGGTGGGTTGGGAACTGGCTGAAGGACAGAGCTCAGAGGGTTGTGATCAGTGGCGCTGAGTCCAGCTGGAGGCCTGTAACTAGCAGTGTTCCCCAGGGGTCAGTACTGGGTCTGGTCTTATTCAGTATATTCATCAGTGAGCTGGATGAAGGGACAGAGTGCACCCTCAGCAAGTTTGCTGATGACACAAACCTGGGAGGAGTGGCTGACACACCAAAAAGCTGTGCTGCCATTCAGCGAGACCTGTGCAGGCTGGAGAGCTGGGTGGGGAGGAACCTGATGAGGTTCAACAAGGGCAAGTGTAGGGTCCTGCAGCTGGAATAACCCCATGCACCCGTACAGGTTGGGGATCGACCTGCTGGAGAGCAGCTCTGCGGAGAAGGACCTGGGAGTGCTGGTGGACAGCAAGTCAACCATGAGCCAGCAATGTGCCCTTGTGGCCAAGAAGGCAAATGGTATCCTGGGGTGCACTAAGAAGAGTGTGGCCAGCAGATCAAGGGAGGTTCTCCTCCCCCTCTACTCTGCCCTGATGAGGCCACATCTGGGGTACTATGTCCAGTTCTGGGCCCCCCAGTTCAAGAGGGACAGGGAACTACTGGAGAGAGTCCAGCAGAAGGCTACGAGTATGATGAGGGGACTGGAGCATCTCTCTTATAAGGAAAGGCTGAGGAGGGACCTGGGTCTGCTTAGCCTGGAGAGGAGAAGACTGAGAGGGGACCTTATCAATGCTTATAAGTAGCTAAAGGGCAGATGTCAAGAGGATGGGGCCAGGCTCTTAGTTGGTGCCCAGTGACAGGACAAGGGGCAACGGGCACAAACTGGAGCACAGGAAGTTCCGCCTCAACATGAGGAAAATCTTCTTTACTCTGAGGGTGGCAGAGCACTGGAACAGGCTGCCCAGGGAGGTTGTGGAGTCTCCTTCCCTGGAGATATTCAAAACCCACCCGGACGCGATCCTTTGCAACCTGCTCCAGTTGACCCTTCTTTAGCAGGGGGTTGGACCAGATGATCTCCAGAGCTCACTTCCAGCCCCCACCGTTCTGTGATTCTGTGACTTAGCTGATACCCTAGCAACTTTCCTGCATCTTTCAGTGTTTTTTTCTTTCTTGTGTACTGGACAATTTAGCATTGAGGTGTCTGGTGCTTCCTGAATTTACTTCATTAATTTTATTGAAACATGCTTATTCAAAGTAATTTCGCAGTTTTTTGTAACTGCAAGTTACAAAAAGTAACTTTGCAAAGAAAAAGCAGTAATTTTACTCATTTCCTTGCTTTTTTTTTTTACTTCCTTTTTCCCCTTTCTCTTCCTTTGTCTTCACTAAAGAAAAATGGAAGATTAAATTGGTATAAATACTATTGGATATTTACAAAATTTGCATAATATTTATTTTTATTAATATATTTTAAATTCATATATATGAATGTATAAATGCAAAAGTAAAAGGAGTTTGGAAACTCATTTTACAGACTCTTAATCGAGCTGTATGGTAAATGTGGTGAATATATGTGGCCATGTATAAGTTTCTCCTTATTGTGATGAATAATGATGAATGCTGCTGAATTCATTTTGCTGAAGGCTGAGCAATGATGTTAGCTGGAGGGAAGGTGATTAAAGATTGTGTTATTAACTGGAAATTGCTCTCCTGTATTCACTGAAATGAAAGAGCCACTTGGATAAAAAAGGTCTGTGTTTCTTTGATTAATAAGAACAATTTTAAGAGTTTGTCTGACCTTGTGGAAAGGTAACTGGGGAAAGGGTCCTGCATGAGCTACTCCCAAACGTTTCATCAACATACACTGGAAGCTTCCTGTTCTCTGTAGTAAAGTAATCATTGTACATTTATTAAATGTTTCTTATTACTACAGTACAGGTTTTACCATCCTGGAAAGTAAATATTCTCATGATTATGATTAATTCTGTCTCGAATTAGGACTGGACCGAAAGATGATTCAAGTTAATGGAAAAACTCGCATTGATTTTTTTTTTCAATGATCTTTGGATATTATCCGAAATAAAATAGATTTTTTTGTGTACTTATCCAATTTGACTTACAATTCAATGCTTAGAAAAATTATATCTAAAACATCATAAAATATGCATGCATCTGATTGGTTCATTTTACTTGTATCTTCATATTCCCTTGCTGGTGGGGTTTTTTTTAGATAGCTGTGTTTATTCTCATAGTATTTTGCTAATATGATCATAGTGATAATGTGACAGTAGTGACCATACTGTCCTGGTAATATGCATCCTGTGCAAAAATAGGCAGAACAGCAAAACTGGGCATTTGCCAGAATATCTCATTCCAGGCCTTGTCCTTTCCCGAAACGTCATATCAAAAACCTTGAGCTTGGAGAATAAAAATGTGTCTGCTTTTGATACAGCTACTTTGGGGTCAAAATTAACTTGGCTTATACAGCTTATGATGAAGAATAGAAACTGAAGATAAATCAAGCTATACAGATCAAACTATACTGATCTCTGGGTACATTACTTCTTGAACAGCATTCATATAGTGCAGAGGTTCAGAAGGGTCTTGTTCTGGTACTTGTTTGATAGATAAAACCACATCATTCAAAAGGACTGCAGTTTTTATATTTTTCCAGAGCTTCAATCCCAGTATTTTCAAGTTAGAATTATGTATTTTATGTATTTAAATGCATGGAAAGGTACCCTAACAGAAGCTCATGAGTTGTGAGTTCAGTATACCTAGAAGTAAGCCACTGTTATGTAGACATCTAGATATTTATATATATATATATAGGTGACTGGGCTGTGGCTGATGGTTTGAAAACATAGTAGTGTTAGATAGAGATGTAATGTGTTTATTTAATTTGCTTATCCTGGAGTTACTAAGAATGCCTGTGATTCTGCTATGCTTATAAAGGGCATACCATTTTAAAAATTCATTTATTCGTTACTCATGATAAACTTGAAATTCTTTATTGCAGGGGGCTAATATTGATAGCGTTGACATAGAAGGTCGATCCCCGCTTCTGTTGGCCACTTCCTGTGCATCATGGAAAATTGTGAATTTACTGCTCTCAAAAGGTAAAAAAGAATATACACATGTGATATAGTACTTCCTTTGAGCAGGATTCATACATGTTAAAACTCTGCGTCTAACTTTCCTCTTAGTTTCAATTCAGCACTTCAGCATGCAGTCCGGGAGCAGCTGAGCTAAACAACTGCACAATGCTGATATCACCTGTGATAAAGGAAGAATTAGTGTGATGATTTCACCCTTTGTAATACAGAGTCAACAGGCTGTAGAAAAATGTGTGTGCCATGTGTCATGCTTCTCAAGGTGGAGGTGGCACTGACACTCCATCCCTGCATTCCTTAGCAGTTCACAAAGTAAGCAGAATGTGGAATAAATACACCACTTATACAGAGTCATGTTGCGTACCAGCAATCAATCTTTAAATGTTAAAGCCCATATTTCAAGCATTACCTGTGATTTTACATAATCAGAGTCACCTTGTTGAGCTATATCTTTCAATTGCTACACTTTGGGTGCAAGCTGATTATTGTTACTATATTTCCTCTTGTTAATAGTAATATAACTCATTTTGTTAATAAGGCCTATAATAAGTTTTGAAGCTGTAGCAAGATTACCACGTTAAAAGATTAGAAGAGGTGATCAGCTGCGTCTTTAAGTTACCTCTTGATTTGTGGATTCTCAGTATCTCTGAATATAAGGGCCCCACATAATTCTTAGTGCTGCAATGAAATACAAAATGCATACATGCAGGAGGAAACAATTAAATCTGAGTGTCAGTGGAGGAGTTCTTTGTAAGTAAAATTATATATCGTTCACTCGAAACAAGATTTGTTATTTTATAGATTTAGAAACACATTTGTTCAACATTTGTTCCTTTGTCTTAAACACCATCAGTTAGTGGCAGGGGCCAGCAGTTTTGAAGTTGCTGGTATTTATTTCCATATTTATCTAGGAGCAAATGTATCATTAAAAGATCATCTTGGTCGGAATTTCTTGCATTTGACGGTATTGCAGCCTGGAGGATTACAGCATCTGAATGAGAAATTTCTACAGGTACAGTAAGCATCAATTTATGTCTTTCTGTTACGCTTACTAGAAAATATAAACAAAAAAGCAGCTAATGCGTTGTTTTGGAATTCTTGTAAAAGTTTGTGGTACTTGTTAAGTTGCTCGGTGTCACAGAAAATGGTTTGAAGAGGTACATATCTCTCATGAAAGCATTTCAAAGCCAATAATACAGTTTTCTTATTGCCAGGCAAAGGAATAACATAATCCCATAAATTATTTTGCTGTTGGGGGATTGAATAGTTCAAGAGGTAGGCAATAAAATATAGAACTTTTCACTTCTATTTTCCCAGCTTGCGTGCGGTAAAGCTAAGGGACATGCTCATATTCAGTCAAGCTCTAGGACTTAAATAACTTACAGCATAGTCTGCAGGAGCTTCTGTGGACTGGACTGTAATGAAGTCTTGCATTTAGTTTTAAAAAGGGTTTCAAACATGAATTTGTATTTGGCTATGCTGAGTTGAAGCACTCTTATTGCTAGGGCCCAAGCTCAATTTGCTAGCCTCCAGAGTTCTAGAAACAACTTTTTAAATGTGAATCAAGTATACCTGATCTTAGAATGTCTGCTGAAATCTGTAAACAACTTTGATCAGTAATGCAGAATGGATTTGACCTCCCTTTTCAGCAGGTGTAGAGAATCAATTTTAAACCACAGTGATAATTCTCAGCTGTCTGCATTGACTTCATAATTATTGATCATACTCATAATTCAGACAAAGGAGTGGAGCAGACCAGGGGAGGAGATTTTTAGTTGCTTTAAGAAAGGCTATACATAGGATAGTGTTAGACAAGGTATGGGGGAACAACAGGAAAATGAAGATGAGAAAGAGAAATGGGGGAAATAGAATTCCACTGTAAACTGCTGTTCTTGACAGCCAGAAGTTTTGCTTCTGAATACAGACTATAGACTAGGCTTATGTTCTGTATAAGCCTTCTGCTGACAGCCATGAGTATTGTGGTTGGATGGCAGCAAAGAAGAATCTCCTGTATTGTATTGTGGATGGATTGCAGTAAGGGTGCAGAGTGGCGAGCTGCTCTGTTCTTCGAAGAGTAGATGTCTGAAAAAATGGTGACCCGCGAATCAGCAGACATTAAATGCTCATTGTTGTTAAAATTTCTTTTCCTAAAGTTTTTTTCTTATTTTTAAATATTGCTTTGAAGTATTCATGCTATTCTTACAAGCTATTAGAAGCTGTGGAGCATTAGTGATACAAATGTAATTCTGTGCTTTTGGGGTTTTTTTTGGGGGGTAACAGATGGAACATATTAAAAATCTTGTAGTGGATGAAGATAATGAAGGATGCACTCCATTGCATTATGCATGCAGACAAGGTGTGGCCCTCTCCGTAAATAATTTACTCAGCCTGAATGTCTCCATCTACTCTAAGAGCAGGGACAAGAAGTCACCCTTACACTTTGCTGCCAGGTTAGTAGTGCAGTCTAGGCAATGCAATCAATGCCATTTTTCCCTCTGTATTTTTTTTACATTAATTTTTATGTTTATCTTTCAAAGCTATGGACGCATCAATACATGTCAACGACTTATAAGAGATATGAAAGACACAAGACTTTTGAATGAAGGTGATAAGAAGGGAATGACTCCCCTTCATTTGGCAGCCCAGAATGGTCATGAGAAGGTAGTTCAGTTTCTTCTGAAGAGAGGGGCCCTTTTTCTCTGGTAAGTATACAGATTTCCATTCATTAAGGCAAAGAAGATCTATCACCCTACCTTTAAATCCATCCACTGGGAAGTTAATACAATATAAATATAATATGTAAAATATTTATACATTAAGATATACAAATATAAATATACAATATAAGAGCATGTTTATAAAATATTTTTTAAACTAAGCTTATCATGCTTTCCTTCAGCCTGACACATAGAATCATGGCTAGCTGTAAAGCAAGGCTTCTAAAGCTGGGGAAACTGAGGTTTCTCTAAATCCAACTGGAATGGAAAAAGTACTGTTTTGGAAATATTATAATCATGTCAGCTTCACTCACAGGCTTGAGTAGGGATTCTTAGGGTTGGTGGTTCACAGGCAACTTGCCTTGCACACCAAGCCCTGATTTCAGGCCAAAGATCCTCAGATCATTGGCAGCTCCACAAAAGCTTCCAGGCTCTCACCTGTAAAGCCAGGATCCAAAGCTGCCAAAGTTGAGAGTCCTGCTTCCAAGGTACAATCTAGAGCTTTAACTGTCCTGTGCTTCCAAGTGCACTGCAGTGACCTTGGAGCTAGGGGCCTAAGCGTTCTGAGGACATCTTTTAGCAAACAGACCTGTCAAAAGTTCCTTGCTTGTGACTGTGGAGGACTCGCTAAATGAACTACTGTCAAACCCTTTATTTCCAGTGTCCTTAGCTGTACTTTTACACCTGGCACAGATAATATATATATGTATGTATGCATATCTATGTGTACACATATAAGTGTGTGTATATTTAGGCTTAATTTAGACTTAAATCTGGCATTTTATAAAGAAATGTCCTGGAAGCTTCTATGTGATAAAAGTCTTAATGACTTCTGTTACATTGAGATGAAGTAATATTAATAGCAATAGATTTGTGTGCTTATAATGTTTTGTATATTCACTATCTTTAAATGCAAAATTCCGTAACATGGCCGTGATCTATGTTGCATCTGTTGCCAAGTATTAGTAACAGAATATTGCAAGTATTTGTGTCATTTTCAAGTGACATGTAAGAAAATGGGCACAATCCAAATATATTCAGAAACAGAGAAGAAGAGAGAGGGAGATCCGAATACTACTATTGAGTTGAATCTTTTCCTTCCAAGTGATGCACTGATAACCACATAATAGTTGACAGAAGGCATGGACATTTCCGCAGTAGTCATGCCAAAGACAGGTTTGAGCCAAAGGAGGAAGCATTTACATTTACTTTAAATTTATAAGAAGTTATCCGTTTATAATTACTGATTTTATACTGCTACATGTAAGTGATTATAAAGGCTGGACAGCCCTGCACCATGCTGCCTTCGGAGGATACACTCGCACAATGCAGATCATTTTGGATACTAATGTGAAGTGTACTGACAGAGTGGATGAAGAAGGGGTATGTGTTCACAAAGCATTATTTGTTTCTTGTCTGCTGTCACTTCTAGACCAAACATCGGTAGTATGCTATTAGTAGTTTCCCAGTGTGCATTACATGTGTGATATTTAATTTCCTGTGGCAGATTTAAAGCCTTTCTATTTCACCAGTGTTAAAGTCTATTGCTTAGGTTAATATGATTGCTGAACTTGTTATCCAATTCTTACAAGTGGGAGACAAAAATAAATGCAAATAGCCTAATGGAAAACATAAAATACTGAGTATGTTGGACATGTCCCTTTTGCCCCTTTTACAATGCAGGAATATTTTAACGATGTGGCACAAACATTGGTAGTTTAAATTTAAGGAGCTTATATAGATTTTAAAAAACCCACTTTCAACTACAGCTCATTAACATATTGCTTGAAATTCATATGTTCTGCACAGAAATGTCCAACAGATACAGCTCCTGTCTTGCTCTGAAGTTTGGACAGATGCAGTATCTGTTGGGTCAAGACAGAACCCATTTCCTGGGTTGGAGACCTCTTGTATGAACTTGCCTAACAGTTCCCCATCAGAAAACATAGGGCGGTCCTTTTAAAGAACTACTCAGTTTCTAACACAGAATGTGTTGCTAATTTCTCTGAGAACTGGTGTTGAAAACATTTAGACTTATTAGATTAGGAACAAATCTTGCCTGGAAATTAATGAGAAGCCCATGGTTCATTCTTAATTTCCCTCAGAAAAATCTGGGTGAGTTGGGAAGGCTTTCAAAAGTCAGTTTCATTGTGACTTGATTGCTAAAACCTTCATTGCCTTACTTTTATGAAAATACCAAAGAAAAATAATGTTCCGTTTATGAAACTGTGCCTACAGATTTTCTGGCAGATTTGTTTGTATGAGCACATCTGGATGTAACTGGATGCTTCTCTTCCTGATTATCAAATGCAAGTGTTCTGTGTCTGTAGATACCATCATTTTTACCTATTTATGACTTGTAGATTGTTACTTACAAAACTAAAAGATATTAATGAATTGGCTTTTCTTACCTACAGCTAATTTTCCTCTTCAGATTTAGACGTACTATAGCTGTAGACATAGAATAAAGAACCTGTCTATAATCTCCATCAGAATCTCTGGGACAATATTCTACTTTTTAATGTTGCTAGTAAAAGTATTCAGGACTTGCAACCGAGAATAGCATTTTCCACCTTTTCAATGTGGGAAAGAACGGAAATATGTACTTCTTTTTTTTTTAAAAATTATTCTTATGGATGCATTGCTGTGCTACTTTTCTGCACAGAACACAGCTTTGCACCTGGCTGCAAGAGAAGGACATGCAAAAGCAGTAAGGTTACTTCTTGACTATGGTGCGAAAATTCTGTTCAACAAAGCAGTAGCTTCTTTTTTCCATGAAGCAATACACAATAGGAGAAAAGATGTAGTGTCTGCTGTCATTTTGCACAAAAGGTAAGGTACACAGAAAATGCTTTTTGAATGTATTTTCTGTTGTGTTTTGTTGCTTTTTTTAACTGAGGTTAAGTTCTGGAAACCTGTAGCTTAATAAGTAAGACTGAGTACATGTTTTAAAATTCTAGAGATTATGTGGTGTTCTAGTGAGAGCAAATAAAAATTGGCATAGTTGTAATGGACATCAGATATGTGGCGTGTTGTTTTCCATATTAGGTTGAGTATTCAGATCTGTTTGAAAAAAAAACATGTAGAAGCCATTAGAAATAGGTAATCCTTCCCTCTTCTTACATCATTTTGGCCTTTCACATAATGCCTCAATGCCACAGAATTTTAATCAGAATGTAAGTACAACTGATACCATTCAAGAGATTTAATTTGAAATTATTGGTTTAAACGTCACAAATATTTAAAAATGTGGCAGTTCAACTGCAGTTTGGAATATTTTGTGATACAATATAGTGAAACCCCACTTTGGGAATAAGTGTTGCAGGAACACTGCCAGTATTTTACTGTAGTTATTATTACTCACCTAATCTTGTAACTCAAGATTCCAGCTTTAGTTCAAGTTTCGTATTTTTTAGAAGGTCTTAGCATAGTTGTTGAACATAGCATTTCTGTTTAACTGATAACAGAATTAAACATGAGTCGTTCTTAGAGAAGCATCTGGAATGTTACTCAATTACCCCTGAAACAGATGATTTTCCATTTAATGGCATGTAAACTTGTTACATATTGTGATTTGCAAGATAATATCTTAAATAAAACTCAAATACTATAAAAGTAGTTAATTTAAAAGAGAAGCATTATCTTAACTCATTTTTGCAGATGGGAAGAAGCTGTTGTGACATTCTCTCACTATTCTAGTGCCAATAAGTGTCCTTTGCTGGAAATGGTTGAGTATCTTCCTGATTCATTTAAAGTAAGTTTTCTGCACCTATTAAAGAAATGACTGCACAAAACCCCTTAGTTACATTACATCATTGTTTTTCTAATGCTGCCCTCACTAATACGTATTATTATAAAATAGAAACAATATGAATTCACGAATTGATTTAATTGTATTTTAGTGATAGTTTCAGTTTGGCCAGTTTAATTGCTTTAGTATTAGAAAAAGTTCTTAGCTTCCTGAGGTCAATGGAGTTATAAAAGTAGTATAAAAAAGGAGAGTAAAAGTGCTGAAAATCAGAAGAGAATTGGGTTCAAAACCATTTGAGATATTTTCACCTTCTGAGCTGTTAAATGACACTACAGAAATGCTTTTTATTAAAATAGCAAGTGTGTATATATTCATAAACACTTCACCTTTTATACTCGTAAACTAACATGTAGCCTTATAAACTGCGCAGTTTCATTATTTAACTCCTACATGTAAACTCTGGAGTTCTATGTCTTCAACACATACACCATAAAATCTATCTGAATCGTCACTTCTGTTAGATGACTGCTGTAGTGAAGGTCATTTTCTTCAGGTATAAGCTTATTCTTTCTGATGAACGTTATCTATATCACCTTAATTCACTTTTCTATTCATCTACAAAGCTGGTTTTGGACAACTGCATAATTGAGTCTTCAGAGGAAAAGACAAGTCGAGACTTCTATGTAAGTGGATGAAAAAATTTATGAAGACAGTACGGTTTATGGTCTTAGGATGGAATATGTCACAATATGCCTGGCTCTATGTTAGCAATATGTTATTTGGATAATAAGTTAGAAAATCATCAGCTTGGCTTTTAGCTTCTAGTACTGGACTGAACTCTAATACCTCTTAAATATTTTCTGTAGTTGCAATTATAATTCTATAGTTGGTAAATTGAAATCGGCCAATATTTTAACCTGTTTTACAAATAATTCACTAGTTATTCACCAATGACTCTATTTGAATCTGTGCTTTTAATATATATTTGGCAAAAACTCAGTATTAGGATGACTTTTAAAATCACTTCGTCAGATACTAGCAATCTTCAACTATTAGATCTTTTTTTTTTCCTCAGCAAAGCCACTGATTTAATTCTCTTTATTGCCTCTGAGACACTGAAATGAACACATTTTTGACTTGAAAGTTTGGGAAGTACATGATATGTATACTTTAATATATATGTCAAGTTTTTATGTATAAGATTACACTTGTAGATGAATAGCAGATCATAGCAGAAAACAGAGGTGACTGATCTTATGCTATCCTTTGGGCTGTAAACGGCTTTTAAGTTCAGTTTCTGTTATCTTCATGCTTATGCATTTTAATAAGTATAACATTAACTTTGAGCAATCTATAAACTTTATCTTTGCTGTGTTAATTCTTGCAATCAAGCTATGTACCAGAGGTTATGGGTACTTCAAAATGACAGGGATAGAAGACATACTATCTATTTATGCTTATCAAAAGCATGCCAATCTTAAGTAGTACAATTGTCATCAATAATTCAGAGTCCGTTGTGTTACTTTTTTGTAAATTCTTGTCCCAAATCTTAAGCAGTAAGTTGCTTTCACAATGCTAAGGAGGCATGAATGTTCTACAGTTATGTTACCTTAGAAACCGTATTGAAAACCACCTTATCAATTTTTACATTGGGTTGAGTCTATGTCATTAACAAAAAACTTGCAAATTTTCTGCTACCATACATTTTCCTTATATTGTGTTATCAAAGCTGTATAACTTTTAAATACAAACTTTTCTTCAAAGTCAACATTAAAACAAATTACAGTTCAGAGAATTACTTTTTTAAACTGTAATATTTTGAGAAGAAATGTGTACTTTTTATTTTACAATTCAAAATGGCTGTTTAATCATCTTACAGTCACAGATGTGTATCTTGATGGCATGTGTTCACTGGCAGAGTAACTAACAATCAGTATAGATTAGTGTTCTAATTACTTTGACACAATATGCCTTTTTTTCTCTAAAGGATAACCTTTTTTAAATTAAGTACATTTTCTCAGTCTTAGATCGCATTTAAATGTGGGTATGTTTATTATTCAGATTGAATATAACTTCAGATATCTTCAGTGTCCCCTCACACTTAACAAAAAACTGAAGGATGGTGAAGACATTTTCTATGAACCGCTTACCACTTTAAATGTAAGTTCTTTATTTTACTCTGACATCATTCCATGCTGTCTTGCTTTAGACAAAATCAAGAGGTTTGACTGTTTTCTTCATCATATTTCTTCTCCAAATCCTGTAACTCTGTGTATTTAAAGTATACTGGAATGAAGTATGGGCCAAAGTTCTTCTGGTCTAAGTAATAAATAACATTTCTTTTAGGTTTAGTTAAAAATTCTTAGTTCATTTAAACAGCTATGAATGTTTCAAGAGAACATACTGTACATGCAGGTAGTACATCAAAGAAAACCATACTCAGTCATTGTAGTGACCATGCACTGGAATGTAAGGCATTGAAAAACCTGGCAAAACTGTTTTTTTTCCATATCCTCATTGCAAAATACTTTCTGTGCTAAACTAAATTTTGCTCTTCCTTCACATTGCCAGTCTGTTCTCTCATTCTTTGTCAGAAAATGTTTGCAGAACAAACTTTCTGGCTTAATTTGATTACTTTGGGGGCTTCTTGTTGGCAATTAGACTTGGTATACTGTCTAATAATAAATAAATATTTTCTCATTAAATACAACTAGAAAAGCTTGGTCATCTCACAGGTATAGTGACAATAATATGTACAATTTTTTAAAGCTTGAAATAGACTGACAGAGCAGCAGGAGAGAAGCTGAATGCCTCAGTAGGCAGAGAAGGCAGGATAGTAATAGCTTTGGGCCAGAGTGCATAAGCAAAAGAACTTTGCAATATCTTACAGACATTTTACTTTTCATTAGGCTAGTATTCAATAAAGAAGGTGGCCTAGCCAGTTTTGTAAGCACTTTGCTTATCTAGATGAGGTAAGTTTGATCCTCCCGCTTTCTTGTTTTGTAGGCCATGGTACGCCACAATCGCATGGAGCTACTCAGTCATCCCGTGTGTAAAGAATATTTGCTTATGAAATGGTAGGTGTATTTTAAGATACATAAAATATAATATTGCATGTCAGAATGAAGACTATTGTGCCTGAGAGTTGTTTACTAAGATGTACATATTTATAGTGTTGACTGAAGCAAACCATATAACCTCTCATAATCATATTTAGAATATGCTGATGATTACCATATAAAATGTAGCTTAGCATTTAGTAATGAACCTTTGATATTTCCAGCAAAGATAAGCACTATCTCTGTTTCCGCTTTACTGCAAGAATGTAGAACAGTATTGCCGAGTTAAAAAGAAAAGGAACAGTGTTTCACAATGGCCACATAAATCTCGATGAACACCTTCAGCAAAAAAGGACATTCTGAGAAATGTTTACTTCCTCATCTTGAAAACATTATTTGCTGTTACGTTTGAATGCATGCTCCTCTGAATTTGTAACTTTAGTGTTGTAACTTTAACGTTCTCACTTTCAAGGATGGCCTATGGGTTTCGAGCACATCTAATGAATTTAGGCATATATTCTCTCGGTCTCATCCCACTGACTCTTCTGGTCACTCATATACAGCCAGGAAGACCTTTGAATGGAACAGAGATCTATGAAGCAAGACCATTAGAATACGAGGTACTGAGTTTTCTTACTAGTTACAATATGGTTAGGATTTTTATAGCAAAAAGGTATGATTATTTCAATAATTTCTAGAATTATTTCTGATTTAGCAGCTCTTAAGGAATAGAATTGAAGTATAGAATATTTTTAATAATAAATAGAATATTTAAATAGAATATTTTTAAACATTCAGCAACAACTTCTGTAGACAGTTTTCAGTTCCCATTTCTTAGTTTTAATCTTTTCTGAACATTTTACATCTAGTACGTAGTTACTTCAATTTCTTCCCTGAAGTATTTCTTTGATGTTGAAGAAAAAGGATTAATGTGTATTTAATTACGAAAAGACAGAAAACAGTGGATTCTTTAACTTTCTCTGACCTGTTAATTTTCAACCAAAGAACTGGATATTGCACATTTAAAATTCGACATAGAAAGAGTAGTCAATAATAAAGTGCTTTTGGGTGTTCAAATACATCTTTCTTTGCCCATATTGTGTATTACTTTCCCTTGTAGCCCAGTATTTCTTCACTAGGCACATGAACTATTGAGGCTAAGGCAGAACAATTTTTACCAGTCTGTGTATTGGTACCTCATGTACAACAGTAGTGACAAATGTAACAGCAGAATTCAGTCATATGTGGATGGAAAACTTTGTGAAAGATTTTTAAGTATATTGATTATTTCCTATAATCCCTCTTTATAAACTTAAAAGAAAAAAAAAAAAAGGAAAAAAAAGTGTTGAGGGTGTTGTGCCAAGATTGAATGATATACCCCCAATTTGGAATTATGATATCTCAAAATGAAAAACTTGGTTAGGTAGTAGAGTACATCTGCATCATAGTGACTTTCAAATATTTGTCTCTCAGTCACAATGATGATAGGTATGGGGCTACTCTAGTAATTTAGGAATATTGATCTCGTTCATGACATGCATTGGATGGAAATGGTGCTTTAAGTTGGGGCCATAAGGAAAGCAAGCAAGGATGAAACATGTCTCAAGATAAACCTGTCCTCCCTAGATACTTTGAGGTTGTTAAGAGGCAAAGCTCAAACTTTTTTTTCATAAGCTGGAACTGGAATAATTAGGACACCATAGTGAACTGAAGAAGCTACACATGCCAGGTCCACCACTACAGGAGAATGAAGCTTTAGAAAAGAAAGACATTGGTGTGACTGGTTGATGTCCTTTTTTGTAAGGGTTTCCTTCCTGCAGTTAAAACTAAGCACTATTCTGTCTTTTAAGAAGGCTGTGTTGTCCTTAAGCTGAACATTGTACTAGACTTCCAGTGAAAGAACTGCAAGTTCTGCTGTTTATTGAACCTGTGAGTACAAGTCATACACAGTGTTACACTCCTGTGTCTGTGTGAAGGGCGGGAGAGTCAGAGGTCTGTCTCCACAATATGGAGTCATATATTCTGAGAAGAGACACCTGTGTCATTAGTCCTGAAACAGTGACATACTGGTGTTAATGGAGACAAGATTTTGTTGTGTGGCAAGCTTTTTGAATGATCCATTTCAAGTAAGTGATTTTATCACTAAACCCAAGGATTTTGGCAAGGAAAATAAAAGGAGGCAAGAAAATATTTTACAGTTCTTTTGGGAGAGAAATGACATAAAACTGAAATAGGAATGCAAAAAGGATATGCTAGTAGAAAAATGAAATAAAATAAACTCGAGGGATATAAAAGGTTCATGAGGATATCCCGATATATGAAAAAGTCTGGAGAATCACATACTCAGCCCAACCCAGTACGTGAAGGGTTCTCAAAGATTCAGAAGCCAGAAGAACTAACAGAACTGGAAGAATTCATGCCCCACTAACTCACTCATCTTCCTGGTGGAAGACAGAAGAATGACAGCAGCTGCATTCAGGAGACAGAGGAATAATTCAGACTGACCCAGGTCCTTGAATCGTAAGAGATGAGTGGAAGAAGCATAGCTGGAAGAAGGAGATGCTGTCCTTCAACAAGGAATGATGCCAGCTGGTGGAGAAGCAGTGCACTGAACAGGAGCCATGAAGGTGCTGCCTGAGAGACTACAGCAACAGCACTGTATACAAAATGTCACGCACTGGAGCAGACAGTGTCGTAATGACCCAGTAATGGGAACGGAGTGGGGAAGGCCAGCTCTGTAGGGAGCACAGTGTTATGCAACATGGTGCTGTACCCTTAACCCAGGTTGAAGAGGGACATCGCAATGGGGCAGGTGCTGATGCATATTGCAGCGCCACTGAAAAGTGAGTGCCATGAATTTGTGGTCTGCCTATGAGTTAACGAACCCCTCAGATGGGGAATTAGCTCTGCAAGTTACTTGTTAAAGATGAAATTCCCTATTGTTACCTGTGCCAATAGAAGGCTTTTCACAGCAAGGTAATCTTTATCACAGGGAGCAGCCACATAAGCATGCCAGGACTTCCAATTTGTCCAAAGACTTCTATTGCCATTCCAGATAATATGTCAGTGAAGTTACAGACTACAGAATTTGTCTTTATATTCATCCAGTGGCAAAACATACTGAAAATGTGAGATAGATACTGCAATTTCAATTCCTAAACTTGAATACTAGTAATAAGGAAGCTGCACAGCAACTGTTTAACATGGGAGTGCTCAACCTTTCATACTTTGATTGAATTACTTAAACACAATATACAAGACATGAATTTTGCAACAAATATTAGTAAACCAGTATTTAGGTAGTAATAAATTTGTATGAAGCAAGCTACAGAGTTTCTTAACTTGGCAATATAATGTGTATATACTGGGTAGAGCTGAAATAAACATTCATTTACTAATTTCTAATTTGTTTTGTGCTCTGATTTTTGTTTCAGAATTCATACTTCACAAGGGTGTGTATGTGTTTAGTTTTAATTATGAGTTTACTGGGAATCTGCAAAGAAATATTTCAGCTGATTCAGCAGGTAAATACAGAGAGAAACAATCAGACAGCGTGCTTGCTTAGCAGTTTGTGTGATCATAGAACCACAGAACAGCGGGGGTTGGAAGGGGAAGATCATCTGGTCCAACCCCCCTGCTAAAGCAGGGTCAACTGGAGCATGTTGCACAAGACTCAGTCCAGGCAGGTTTTGAATGTCTCCAGAGAAGGAGACTCCACAACCTCCCTGGGCAGCCTGTTCCAGTGCTCTGCCACCCTCAGAGTAAAGAAGTTTTTCCTCATGTTAAGGTGGAACTTCCTGTGCTCCAGTTTGTGCCCGTTGCCCTTGTCCTGTCACTGGGCGCCAAGTAAGAGCCTGGCCCCATCCTCTTGACATCTGCCCTTTAGATATTCATAGCATTGATAAGGTCCCCTCTCAGTCTTCTCCTCTCCAGGCTAAGCAGACCCAAGTCTCTCCTCAGCCTTTCCTCATAAGAGATACTCCAGTCCCCTCATCATATTCGTAGCCCTCCGTTGGGATCTCTCCAGTAGTTTCTTGAACCGAGGAGCCAAGAACTGGGCACAACACTCCAGATGTGGCCTCACCAGGGCAGAGTAGAGGAGAGGGTAACCCTTGAAATTGAAATTAATCTGATTTTTCCTAATTAAAAGGGAAATACCTATTTATACAAGATTAAAGGTGAGAAGAGTATTTAAATAGTGTGTTGAATTTAGTCATTTAATGGTGCATGACTTGTAAACATGTGTCTGTCTCTCTTAAATCCTAGAAATTGAAATATTTATTGGATTACTCCAATCTGCTGGACTGGACAATTTATACTACAAGCATAATTTTTGTGTCTTCTTTATTTATTAATACACCAGCTCATTTGCAGTGGGAATGTGGAGCAATTGCTGTATATTTGTCTTGGATGAACTTCTTGCTTTACCTTCAACGGTAAAAGTTATTTACATGCTTTACAATAAAATACTTTTACTATTTTCAGATATTTTATGTATCCTAAAACGTAAATGATCAAGTATGATAGCCTTATTTTTTACTTTTTTCAAGCTGTACAGGTTTCCAAATTAGGAATTTTTTAACCTAATGAACTGTAGTTTTCAATGTTTTTCATTTAGAGCTTCTCAGCATGTGTTTTGGCAACTAAAGAAATAACGAGATTTATTTTAACGTTAAGTAAGCAAAGCCACTGCATATGTCTCTTTAAAAACGTGTTTCATTATACTGTATAGACTTTTACTTAAAAAAAAAAAAGGATATTAATTACAAGAGACAAAAGGAAGTCTGATTTTATAAGTAATACATGGGAGAATGTAAATTCTTTTATCATTTTACAGATTAAGTGGCACACCCCACTTTTCTACATCATAGTGTCCTGGAAAAGAATTATAATGGATAAAATTGTTTGTTTAGTTTGCATTAAGTCTATTTATTGCCATTAATGATCTTAATGCTGTCACTGATACAATAGTATCCAAGAGTCGTGGACCACAGAAGAGTTGGCTGGAGGGAAAAATAGCGTGGGTGTAGTGCTTAAGACTAATGAATTAAACATGTTTGTGCATAGCAGGACTGCCTTGCACAGAGATGAGGTGTGGCTGATCAGCAAAAAAGTGGTGATTTGGAGCTGTTCAGAAAATAAGGGTGACTATGTGCATATATGCTCTTCTGATTCTGATTGTATATAGGCACTAACCACCCCCATGATGTCTGGCAGACAGACAAACATGGCATTTGCTGATTAATTTAAGGGTCATTTTACTGTGCTTGAGATGTTTAAGGACAAGGTTTGTAAACAGAGCTAATGTCATAAAGAGAGAGTATCTTTATGGTACTGCCTCTGCTGGCGAACCTTATCCTACGTGTGTCTGACCTTAGATGACTGATGAATGGGCGCATCCTCTCTCCTCTGCTGTGTGCTCTGGGCAAAATGCGGGTTGAACCTAAATGGTAAAAAGTAAATTCATGATTGCCCAACCTTCCTCCTTCTGCTAGATGAAATGCTTCCCTGGCCTGAATAATTTTTGTTTGTATAGCAGTAAAACTAGACATCATTTTCTAACTCATTCAGGCCATCTCTTAAAGCAACTTGTAGCTCCATTGACTTCAACAGAGTTTTGCCTAATGATTGCCTAATAAATAGGAGAAAATCAGGGTTGCTTTGCTTGCACCCTGATCTTTTCAGCTTTGCACATAATATTTCAGGGGGAAAATCTCATGGAGGGAGTTTTTGAGTTACTACTGTTGTAGCATAAAACAGTCATCTGGTCCCTGAATCTGGCAGAGGACATAAATTCCCAAGTTCAGGTTTGGGGGTAAAAGTAGCTTAGTCTGCTTTATGACAGCTCATATTGTGAGATCTAGTTTTTATGTGAGCCAAGAACGGGAGAAGCTTGCCAGATAACAGACTGTTGTTGGAAAACAGGTGTCTTAAAATTATGCTACTCCTCTTTCTGAGCAACGTGTTTCTTTTTTTTTTTGCTTGTTTTCCATACTTTGTAGTGTTATGAAAAGCAAAACGTTTTTCAGTTGGGCATGTGGCTGCTAGATGGATTGTGGTGCCAGTTGTCCTTTGTTCTGGTTGCTAATTTGATTCAAAAAGCAGCAAAAAATTGGATAATTTCCTAATGTTATTGTTCTGAGTGCAACAGTTGTACAATACTGTACTGTCTGTGGCTAAGGAGAGAGTAAAAGTTGTCCATGAAAAATAATATCTTGGAGAAGTACTACTCTGGTGCATTAAAATACAAGATTATGTAGTTTAGCAAAGTTGTAAATAAGACCACTGCTATTCTTCTGGATGTGAAAGTAAAACACATTTGTACCATCTCAGAGAGGCAAAATATCTGTTTTCACACATGAAAAACAGAATTACTCATTGTCTTACATAAGTAACTGTAAGGAACTCTAACTTCAGTATTTAATTTTATATATTGCTTCTGTTTTCTTATTGCTTAGATTTGAAAACTATGGCATCTATGTAGTGATGTTCTGGGAAATTTTGCGGACTTTGATTCGGATTGCTGTCGTTTTCTTTTTCCTGATATTGGCCTTTGGACTTAGCTTCTTTGTCCTTTTGGGTTCACAGGTTAGTGGAATGGCATAGTTAATTTTTTATCATTATAAATATTATTTTTGACTAAAGAATCTCAAGAGGTTTTTTACAAATGTCGTCAGTTCGGGTGTTTTCTTAATTTTGGTATTCTTTTTCAGCAAACATATAGCACACCTCTGCTTTCTGTAATGAAGACATTTGCAATGATGCTGGGAGACATTAATTACCATGATGCATTCCTTGATCCATTACTAAGCAATGAATTGCCGTATCCATTCCTGAGTTACACAGTTCTCATTATATTTACCTTGCTTATTCCAATCCTTCTTATGAACTTGCTGGTAAGTAAACTACTTATTAATATACCAAAGTGGTTAAGCACAGGTTTATACACTGTTTTTAGCACATAGAATTGCTTTAGTGCTGATGTTCGTTCGTTGTTTAAAAATCAATATTTTCAGTAACATTAAAAGGTCGCCTTTCTCTGGACTTCTTTTCCCTCCAGGTTGCTGTTCTGAATATTTTCTCACAGTTAACTCTTGCAGGGTTATCTTGTATTTCTTTAGGTAGTAACTGTGATGAAATTTGAATTGGAGCTGCAATGTATTATTATTGTGAGGTCTTGATAAAGAAAATTGGGCAACAATGATTTTAAGAAGTACTTTGATAAATGCATGCCTCCTAGAATAGGCATAGTCTTAGTTGTTCAACCCCTTGCTGTGTCATAACCTAGCACTAACAATATTTTTTTTAAAAAAAAAGACAAGCTGGACATCTTCATTGCACACAGAACAGCAGTCAACAGTAATGTTAAAACTAACTAATGAGCCTCACCTGAACAAAAAAAAAATCAGAAAACCTGGTAATGGTGAGACAGGGGGAAAATATGTTGTACATCTTCAGCCATGTTCCATTGAACTTCAGAGGGTGTTTTAGGAAATCAGGTTTTTATATGAGCTAAGCGATAAAAATCAAACAAGTCAGTTTTTTAAAGTTATTTATTGCTGCCATGATCCTATTCAATCAAGAGGTCGACAAGTTTTTTAACATAACAGCGGTAATGAAGAATCAAAGAGAAGGGATATTATTCTTGACAAATCTTTGAAATAACTCTTTAGACAAATAACTGGCATTTAAAAAGCTTACTACATTTATTGAGATGGATTTTCCAAAAATGTGCAAAAGGGATATGTTTCCAAATTCAGGTGAAACGAATTTAACTTCAGAGTAATTTTGGATTTAAATGTGAAAAAGAAATACAATTGAAAACACAGACTATGAAAAAATAGATAATGAAATCTTTCTTGGAATTTTTAGATCGGTTTGGCTGTTGGAGACATAGCTGAAGTACAAAAATACGCTGCTCTCAAAAGGATTGCCATGCAAGTAAGTAACATACCATAGAAGCACCAACTATAGGAAGCAAATATCATTGTTAGAAGACCATTTAGAAAATTAGCTAATTTATCATCAACATCCCTAACTAACGTCTTAGCGTCTCTGTAAAGCAACTTGGTGGACATGGGCACCCTATTCTGAATCTCATTGTAGGTCATGTGAGTCATTGGCAAGGAAATGTATAAGCAAATGCATTTTTGAGGAACTTTCAAACAGTCAGCTTGAGTTCTGAGTTATTCCAACAGAATCTCAAAATGCGTAAATGCAATGTTTGAAATTGGAGAGTTGCCTTTTAACGAGATAGTCAGTGCAGCAGAAAGAAGGTTAAGGTACGAAGAAATCAAAAGGACACCAAATTCATTGCAGTATGAATGAAGGCTCATGCTGGTCTGTGTACTTATGAGATACTGTGCAATACCAGGTATGACAAAGGAAGTTAACATTACATTTCTAAATGATTTTAGTTACCTTAAGAGGTACAATGTCACCTTACAAAATTTCTGTTGAAATCAGAAGAGTTTAGTAAGCTATATGCTTTTGAAAAGTATGTGCATCTTAGTATTTTCAAGGTAGCTTTTGCAGATGTAATCCTTACAGCACATATACTGGGGCAGGGGCAATAGCACAGGTTTATAAAATTTCCATTTTAAGAATTGATGAATTTGGCATACAGTTTTCAAAAGCTTTTTTTCCTTGTGAGCTCTATATCAAGACTGACTTTCACAAGAGGAAATACACAAAGTATACACACCTGTCAAAGAATAAAGATTATTTCTCACTAACGTGTTCCTAGAAGAAGCAGCTGTCTGTCTGCATGCTTTCCTGACGTTCTGCTCAAAGTCTGTATTGTGAGAGGAACTGACCGCTCGTAAAATTGATGCAGGGAGTGGCTTTGCTTATGTTCCCTGCTGGCTCTGCTTTTTCTGAAAATTTTCAGAGCCTGCATGGCAGCTGAGCTTAAAGAAGAGAGGTGTGCACAGACAGAATACGCAAGAACAGCTCAGAAATAACTTCTGGTAGTCACATAACTTTAAACTGTGTGCTGCACTTGTTTAGCTCAAGCATATTTGAGGAATTCTCATTTAGAATAACATTTCCTCCCAAGGGATATTTCTTTTGCTAGAGATACAAATGACTAAACCAGAGATATAAGGGCAGTTCTTGTAGCAGCTAATGCTTTTCACCTGTTTAGGTATTTCTTTGCCAACAGAATACTCAGGAAGGATCGTGTCTTGCAACTTCAGACAGTACTATGAAATCTTTATTATGCACGTAACCTTCTGTTTGACAGGAATATGGGTGCCTGCAACAGACATTATACTGAACATTCTGTTGTTTTAGATACATATGCTCAGTATTTCTGTAGTAATTTGAGAATGACTGGAAAGGTAGCATCACCTGAAAAGGTACTCATGTATAACATACTGGTTTCTACTCAAAGGAAAACTTCTTTTCTCACAGGCGTTCCACTGGCTTCTTAATCTATACTGGTACTGCCATAATCTAGTAAAAGGATATAGCACAATTAAAGAGAGAAAGATCACTCTTTTTTCCATTATTATTTTGGTCTTAAAACCCATGGCTATGACAGGTATTCTGTCTTTTGAACATTTCTGAGCTGTAACGCTATACTGCAACCCAGGGTGTCCTAAGGAGCTATTCAAGCTGTTACACAAGAGCTAACTCAGTTTTGGAACCGTTTTAGTTATAAGAGTGTGCATCTATGTGGAATAACTAATTCCGCTAAGGTACTCAATACTGCTATGACTAGATGGTTTTGGTGTCTGGGCTGGACTGTTCAGATGTTATACCATCGTCTGCAGCATAGATATCCTCTGAGACTTGACATCCAGTGACAACGATTTTAATATAATGTCATGATGGTTATTTCCACATGATAATGTGTCTTTATTTTAAGAGAATATATCTTATTCTAAATGCAAAACTATGTTTAGGTTAATCTTCACACCAACTTGGAGAAGAAGCTGCCATTTTGGTTCTTAAGTAGGGTGGACCAGGAATCAATCACTGTATATCCCAACAGGCCGAGATACTGTGGATTTATGGTAAGATGGTGAATCTAGACTAGCAAATTCTTTCTAAAATGTGATATGGTTGACTTACTTTCTACACAGATTGCTAGGAGCATTGCATTAATAAGACTCAATCATTAACTGACATCAGTGGAATCATGGTTAGACCTTGACTATCTTCAGTGAAAATGATAAATCGGTTTGAGTGCAGCCTAGCCTAACTTATTCAGATATAATTAGTGTTTGAATTCTCAGTGATCTTTTAGTGTTTTTTAGACAGAAAATAGAATTACTCCCTTTTGGCATTTCTTCTTCTATTTGTTTACTTTTCATTTCAGCTGTTGTTGGTAGACTGAATTTTCTGATTAAACAGATTTTGCAAAATGAATGTTTAATAGACAAAAAATAACTTCATAACAGAAACTCTTTTCAACGTTAACACTGTGTGGAGACTGTTACTATTCACTTATTTTTAATCTACCATCAGACTATAACACCTGATTTCAGTTTGGTTCCATGTTTTGTTTAGAGTGTGTTCCAGTATTGCTTTGGGTGTGAGGACTCTACCACAGATGCACAGAGCACAGATACCACATTAGAACTGGAAGTTCTGAAGCAGAAATACAGGTATGTGTTGTGTTATTTTATTGCTGTAAAAATAAGTAGAACCAATATTACAAATATACTCCTATTTTAAAGTGTTCTGACTTCTTGC
Source organism: Leptosomus discolor (assembly GCF_034619465.1). Taxonomy (NCBI): domain Eukaryota; kingdom Metazoa; phylum Chordata; class Aves; order Leptosomiformes; family Leptosomidae; genus Leptosomus; species Leptosomus discolor. The sequence continues at coordinate 47,275,922 of NC_141395.1, read as the reverse complement.
TGTACCTAAAAAATAAAATTCAATGTATCTAGTGTCCTTAAATAAGCCACCTCACTATGATAACTCAATATTTTATGTTCTGTAATCTGTTTACCTTAAAAATACTTGTGTGGTAGAGAAACATTTTTATCCCATGGCAGAGAAAGAGGACAGGCTTGTTTGCTCATTAAAGTAAACTGAAGTAATGGGGAAAATGCATTTTCACTTCAGAATTAGAGGTTTGTGTATGGAGGTTTTCAGGGGTTACTTTAAACTCATAATTGATGTAATTCCAATTGGTTTGCAAATACACACACTCTGTAACTTACTTTCCACTGATCCGACAGCAAATCTGCTTCAGATTGTTTCCCCAAAAATGGATTGGTGTTCAGGTTCTCCTTTGAACAAGTCATTTGCTTTCTAAACCCTTGGCAGGAATTCTCTGTACTTAATTCTCTTACTCATCTTACCAATAAATCCGTAAGGATGGTTTCAGAAAAGCCTTCTGTAAATGCATGGCTAGGAAGATCTAGTCTTTCTCAGTCTCACTCTCCCCTGCTCTTTTTTTCTCTCTCTCTTTTTTTTTTTTTTTTTTCTCCTTTCTCCTTGGTCTTTAATCTACTAAATTTTTGTCTCCCTGCACAGATTCTGAGTAAGTACTTTTTTGCATGAAGGAGTCGGCAAGAGTTGAAGGGGTGAGAATACACCCTACGGATGTAGGCAAACCATGGAATTTAAGTCTTTCTTCAAATCCATACTACATCAATGTATCAGGAACCAACATAGAACTTTTTTTTTTTAGAATAACTTGTCACCAGTTCATGACGGAAACTTTTATTTGCTGGTCTGAAAATATTGCTGAAAACTTTGTTTTACTGTGTGGCCAGTATGTTTTTATGGTCAGAGTTCAAAACAGAGTTCAGTTCCTACTGAAGCTAGTGGCAGTCAGTGCTGAGTGTTTATGGGTTTGGTTTTTGATTTGAGGTGGGATTTTTTTTGCTTTGTAGTAGTGTTAGCTAATTGCTGCACTATTCTAATTCTTGTGGTTTTCACGTATTTTAAAACGTGTTTACTTTTTTGTAAAAAAAAAAAAAAAAAAAGAAAAATTTTTTAAAAAAAGGCAACTACATCTAAAGAAGCCCCAAACTGTTCTTCACCTTTTCAGTCACAATGTATATTTCATGCCATAATTTTCTAAGTCTAGGCATTCTGAAAAGTAGATTTTCAAAAAGCCTGTTTGGTAGTTTTATGAAGACAATTTCTGGACACATTTCCTGTTTCTTTCGTTGTTCTTAAAAGATAACAGTTATTGTGTTCTGTAGACCTGATGCTAACTGATGTTAAGTCTTTGTTTGTATGGATTGCAATTTGGATAGCACTTTAAAAGAGATCAGGAAGTGCCTCATCAGGATCTCACCTGCAAAGTAAAGTAGTTGGGCAGTTCCCTAAATGTTTGTGGATGCTTGATTGCCATTGCAAATCTCACCCTTTCTTGCCAAACTACTTCAGTCAGTGGGAAAAACTTTTGATAGAACTGTTCAAACTTTTATTTTAAGAGTGAAGTTGCTCTTACCTTAGGTGGATAGTAAGTTACTTTTCTCAAGAACCAGGAGCTTTAATCCTTCTTCCTGAAACATGGAGAAGTACCACAGCTTGAATAATTAAATGTACTCCAGATAATATTCTTTGTTAGAAGAAGGGTGAAGTTGAGGACTGTCGGGGTTTTGCATATGTAATTTTAATTATGAAGATGTCCTTTGAAACCAAATGACAAAGCCTGATGGTTTGCTTTTTTTGCTTTTTTTTTCTTTAGGCTCAAAGATATATCGACACTGTTGGAAAAGCAACATGACCTCATTAAATTGATTATCCAAAAAATGGAGATAGTGTCAGAGGCTGAGGATGAAGACAGCAATGATTTATTTCAGCACAAGTTTAGGAAAAGGCAGTTAGAGCACAAGAATAGTAAATGGGATACAGTGTTAAAAGCTGTTAAAACAAATGTGTCTAACCCAAGCACAGAAAAGAACAATAGCTTCTTCTAGACATGTCTATGATATCATGTTGTGTTACCATTTTGTTTCACTTTAGGGTTACTTCTCTTATTGTCTGTGCATAATGTTCATGTGATACGTCATGTATTCAAGTATAAAAAAAGGCCAGATCCGAAAAAAGGATGCAGGTGCTCAAAACAGTATTTAAGGAGACTGAAGATGACAACATCCAAACCTGTGATTCTCAAAGTGGCTGCCTAATCAGGAAAGTGCCTAACTCACCAGATGCCAACCTTGCTGTCCTGACAGTTCCCAAGGCTTCTGCCTAGATCTGATCCTGGATTTGGCCCTAATACTCTTAGGCCTGCACTTCATTACGTTATTTTCTGTTACAAATATTTTTAGAATTTCCAAATTTTTAGAAATTCAAACTAATCATTTAGTATTCAAGTGTTTTGAGAGAGACAATGGGCTCTATGTAGCTTAAAGAAGAAGTAAGAAACTAACCTGACAGATTGCATTGGAAGTTTTGCTGAGTAAGGACTGCAGGATCAGGCCTGAAAGGTAAGAAATAAAAAGATCATGAAAATGTAGGGGAAGGGAAGGGCTGTTTCCTTTTGTAGATAACTATATGCAGCGCTTGGAGGGATCATTTGTACTAGCATGCATATAGCAGTGATAGAATGACATGTTAAATATTAGTCATTTACAACTTGCTGTCCTTATACTCCTAATGTGATTTTTGGCCTTCCTGATAACCTAATACCAACCTTGCTACTTTAATCTGCACTTTGGTTTCATTATTAATTTACTGGATATTCAGTGAATTATGTAATATACAGTAATGTATCGAATGTGGAAATAAACATGAATTAAACTGTGTTTAAGTGCCCGAGTATATCTGTTTCAAAACCAGTGCTAATAAACTAATTATGACTATATGTGGTTGTAACAGTCTGCGGTCTGCTTTTGAGTACAGACATTTTCTTTAAGAACTTAATATACGTTAATTCTTTATGTAAAGCACAATTATGATTCCTGTTAAAAGGAATTAAAAGGTAGCCACCAGAAGGGAATTCACACTGTACAGAACTTGTCCAACCTTCAGAAAACACAGGAAGATGCACTGTAAATCAGAAATGCTTGTGCCTTAACATTACCACGGATGACGTGCTGTTTGGTAGGGAAAATGCTTTCTCACACAACTGCTGCATCCCAGCTTAGAGACTTTAAATCCTTGCCTGGTAAAATAGAGAAAGGAGGAGGTTATCACTGGTTTTGCCTATTCTACTACACTAACTCAGGTGAACAGTTGCTTAATATCTCATGGTGGATGGCCTCTGCAGAGATTCAGGAAGCGTTCGGAGTTTGTTTCTCTTCACTAGCAAGATTTATTCTTACCTTTGAATCCTGTGGCATAAATCCACACCACTTGTAACTGAAGATGTTTGCTGTTAAAACCAAAGTTATGTTTTGGGTTTGCCTCCCGGAATCTGCGTAGGCATTTTACATGGAAGTGTGACTGGAATGGTTTAGTTAAGTCATAGTTCGAGGCAGAAAATGAGCACATGGCTACTGCATCCAAGCGTCAAACTGGGGGCACAGACATACGCTCTGCTGTGAGACGGTGGCTACAGACATACTGCTGGGTGCCCCAGGCGCCCCATCCTTAAGTCTGCCTCTGGATCGCATTCTAACGGTGCTGTTGAGAGCCGGTGTGCACCACCACTCTCACATACCCAGGTGAAAAGAAATGGCGTTGTGCATATAGTGGAGCGTAACTGTGTCTCCAGTTTTTTCCTGACAAGGAGGGGAGGAGGAATATGTGCTGCAAAGCATGCTGTATCTGCCCTGCAGGCTGCGGGAGGAGCAGCTGTGGGTTCTGCTTCAGGGCCAACTCTGGCATGACACAGTGAAACAGGGAGAGAACCAGGGAGCAGAGTCAGAATCGAGGAAGAAAAGTTGAAGGTAACTGTAGTCATTGAAATTACATTGTGGCCTCTGAACTGTTCATCTTAATAACCTGTTCAGATTTTCTGAGCCACTGTGCATCTGCAGCTCCCTCTGTCCGTGGAAACAGGAATGTCCAGGTCCTCAGGATAAGGCCAAACTTGAAAAATGTAGATTTTTTTTTTTTTTAATTCTTAAAGACAGGAAAGTCATTTTAAATTCCTGACAGTCTGTATCATTAACACTAGGTGGCAGTGAGTGATAACATTTTTGAGTAAATAAATTGGGCCTGAATGCATAGTTTTAAGTGAAGAGGAACAGCAGTATGGTTACAGCAGAAGCAAAGTAGTCATCATTTGTAGTTTTAAAGTTGTAGCTGCTCGAGCCTCTTTGAACAACTCTGAGATTTATACACAGCAGCCTCGCAGGTCAGGGATTTAATCTTTTCTGAGCTTTTAACTTACAATTTGAGATATTTTTTTTTTTTCTCAGACTGCTCCTTTCATTCATTTAGCAGCTGTCATTATGGTGGAAAATACAGATAACCATATCCAACCTTCCCATGTACACGTTCAAAGCTGACCCTAATGCCACTGCATAGTTTGCCGGCATGGAGGACCGTTTGATGGTGGGTGTTGAGATATTTCCAGATTGCTAAGTGGTTTTGTTTTCTTTTATTTTATGTGACTTAGCCATAGCAGGTTCACAGCCTGGTAAACTTCTTAGCAACAGCTCTTCCACAAATCAGAGTGACTCGACAGCTTGGATGTCCAATGTGGATCTAAATCCGGTACTGGCACAGTGCCAATGCGCGTCGTCATACAGAAGTGATTTTGGTAATGGAAACGCTTCTGACAAACTCCATGGTGTGCTGTAATACCACTTATAAAGGTAAACACATCCACAGAATCAACGGAATTATTTTCACTTTTATAAAGTAAAAGCTGTTATTAAAGTTGATCTGTAATATTTTCAGGTCTCTGGATTTAAGGAAAAATTACCACATATACATTGTTTACTGGGTAGTTTGCACACAAATAGGTAGTTGAATAGATATGAGGATCCCAAGTTGGATACGTGTTCTCAGGCTACAGGGGCCATTAGGACAGATCGGTAGAGAACTGGTCCTTTCCAGCATCAGCTGTGGCCTGAAGTTGGGAAGCCTCCCATGCCCTGGTGGCTCCTGGTGTCTATTCCTGCCTTATACCAAACCCAATTGTGGCTTTCCCATCTGTCTGCACAGCAGCTGAGGTGGATCCATGATGTCTTCTCTTCCTGAGATCAGTTGTATAACGGATGTCACCGGAGGGAGAGGTCAGGCACAGGGTGGCACAGAGGGTGCCACCCCTCAGTACCCCTTCCTGGCCAAGGCACAGGTGCGACATCCCCCAGTGGATGGGTTTCTCCAGAAAGCACGAGCAAGTGAATTTGCGCTGTGAAAATAACTGTTTTCTTAACTGTATAATTCATAGACACGGACAGAGAGGTTAAGATCAGTGTGGAGTAGTGAGTGCAAGATGAGGAGGAGGAGTGCAAGTGTAAAGCATGTCTGACGCAACCTGGGGGCTGGAGGCAATTATGGCTGAACTTAAAAGGAGGGGAGACAACGTGAAAGGTGCTATAGAGAAGCCAGCTTACAGGGCACTTGTGATCTCTGGGCTTGGGACAGTAAAGCTATCGATGCTATAAAGCTTCTCAAGTTTGACTGGTGAAAGGAAAGGCAAGGGGTGCTGGGAGAATTAAGGATTGATCCAATAGTCCACAACAAGGACTGTGAGTCACCAGAGAGCTTGCTTTGTTTTCCAGCAGAGTCATAAAAGCACCATCCACTTATCTGAATAAACACAACAATGCACAGATTATTCCTGAGGAACTCATAAAACATGTATTAATGACTCTAGAGATAAACAATAGAATCCTGGCTCCAGCGTGCATATTTTCTGATGTAAAAGTCTGCTTCTTAATGCCTACAATCCTCCTTACAAAATAGCCTTTAAATAAAGACCAAATGATTGGTGAAGAGCTTACCCTCGAGTTATGAAATTAAGTAATAATACATTTCTAGGACTGTGGATTTCTTTCCTCTTAGGCTTTAGAAATAGTTAAAACCTCTACCTAGGGAGAAATAAGAGAGGTTGACAAAAATAAACATCACTTAAGCTTGGATATTTGCGTTATTTTATAGTGCGTCTAATTAGGATCGTGAATAGTGAAACACTTCAGTGAGACTAAAGCAAAATAAAAGCAAGGTTCCTCGTTCTTAAATTCAGCACCCGCAATCCTTTTGTGTCATCCCAACTCCTGGTGTGCCCGAATGTACGTGTTTAAACCGTGCTGCATCAGGTGACAGCAGATAAAAAGGGAAATGGATGCTCCTGGTAGTTCTGGCCCTGGTGATAAATCCTCTCTTGATTTCCATGAGATCTCAGTTTCTCTCAGGTGGTCTCTCAGGTGATTCCTTTGGGAATATCACCTGGCAGGCAGTAATCCTTGGTCGGTTGCACTGAATGCCACACGGCTGTGATGGGTCTCTAGCCCTCACCCAGCCCAGGCAGCCTTCTCCGAGCCCTGTCCCATGCTCTCCAGGCCTAGCCATGCACCTACACCCCCACTGAGGGGGTACATTGCTGCTCTGCTGGTTTACTGAAATAGGGCAAGATAGCTTTAGGGCAGTTTATTTTAGATACCCCATTTTTTAGCTATTAGGGGTAATTTTGCAGTGAGTCTTCCCTACTTTCCTGCCACATTTACCCTTCACATTGCCTAGGGGTTTACAAAATGCTTGAAGGGCCTACCGACTGCAGGTGACAATCCCGGTCCCTGTCTGGGGACACACATAGGTGGTTGCACCTTAATTCACGTGTGGCGTTCCCAATCTGGTAAAACTTTGGAAATGAGAAACTTCCAGCAAATTATGCCACATTTCAGAGTGTATGTGAGACCCTCAGGCTTCCCCAGCTCCATTGGCAGGGTATGCTCAGCAGAGCAGCAGCCAGGAAAACCAAACGACAGGTGCTGCAGCATATATATATTCCAGCACAAAAATAACCTCCAAAAGCGGTGTTGGCCCAAGTGGCTGCCCTAATCTGCTGGGAGAATTCTAACCTGATGTAGAAACTGAACTTTTACCAACTCTTTGGCTTTTGCTGGTTCCATGGCCTGTGCTTTTCCTGCAATACACCCTTGGGATATCTATAAGGAGAAGAGTATGTATTACTGTGGTCTTGTTATCAAAATAAGAAGATTTTTCAACATCACCTTCTACACTAGAATGGGCAAGGCAAAGCAAAACAATGACTGGCAAGAAACGTGTAGCAGGTGGTACAAGTACTGTAATGTGTGTGGTCTTTCCCAAATCGAAGCCATATGATGCTTCCTGAGAGGCTTTCAGAGCCATGTGGATGCCCTTTCTGTAATGTCCTGTGTTGACATTTGGCAGCATTTGTAGCACCGCTCACAGCCACAGGAATGGAGGGACGTTGTAGCTGCCCTCAAAGCTGCCAGTGACTCTTCACACCCCCCTCATATTTTGCTGTTAGGCTGATTAATGGCTGCATAGAAGCAACAGCATTATAATGACCATGGCAGCAAGTCCCACAGACCATTGAAAGCAAAGGAAAAATGCATTTTTACTTCAGAGGGCTTGAAGTCAGCTTCCAGGTGTGGCTCAGTGCGGGCAGCAACTTGAAGACAATGCAGGCATAGGCAATACGATGGGTAGACTAAAGGAAAGCAAGTCCCAATAGAGAAGGACAGAAGGACAGAAAACAGTAGGCTGTTCTTCATACCTCCTAAATAAATTCAGTTGTCAGTGCAGACTAAGATTCACCTTGATTTCTTTCTCTGCACGGAGCAGTGATACCCAACACAGAGCCTGGCTGTGCTCGCAGAGAGCTTCATGTTCACCTGCAGAAGGTGAAAGCAGGCTCCAGGGAAGACAATTCACGCTTCCTGCAGGCGCAGCGGGGTTGGGTAGGCGGCCAGCTGATGGTGGACTCCAAGTTATTCTGGGGTGCGTTGGCTGGACTGCCAGCTCTCCTCCCACCCCTGCTCCTGTAACACGCTGAAGGGTCTTCACTAGCTGTAGAAAGCAACCCTTAATAAATTGCCCTCTCTTTTGGAAATTTATCCTGACCACAGATTTGGCTGCTGAGGTGGTGCCTGACTGGGCAAAACCCAAGCTGTCCGTACCCAGCTCCCTCATCCACACTGTTTTGGTGTGGCAGTCTCCAGGGGCAGTTTAAAACCAACTTGAATATTTCTCTGCTGCCATGGCTCACAACCATGGCTATCTTTTATTTCCTAGCAATGACAGTCTTTTTGTTTGCTATTTTTCTACTTTTTGCATTAAAAAAGAAGTAATTACTCTCTTTATATAAGGATTTCATGAAATACAGTAAAAGACCCTCACTTCTATAACCCATGTAAGACAATACCATTGACCCTGGGATGCTCTTGCTCCCCCATCTCAATATTCAGTAGAAACGTAATTTGGGTGCCTGCTAGAGAAGACTGTAGGAATAGCGTTTTACCTCCTAGTGCAAAAAATAGTTAATCATATTGTGAGCTTAATTACAAGTGACAACCTAGCAGCCTGAAAGATGTTTTTAAATAACAATCACCATTCTTATGGGGTTTTTTTCTTTAAAAAAAAAAAAAAAACAAAAACATGCTTTAAAAAATGCAGCTTTTCATTTTTTTGGCACCCAGGAAGCTGAGAGAGCTTTGTAGACACTACTTTGTGGCATCTTCTTGAGGTCACTGCTTTTAACTGCTTAATACAAGCAAAGAAACATCAGCACATGGTTATTGGATTTTTTTTTTTTACATAAATAATTTTTTTCATGAGAAAACACTTGATTCATCAAAATGTAAATCACTCACAAGAAAATCAGCATTTCAAAAAAATTGCTAGCTCATGAAAACATCCTATTTTTTTATGTGTTTGAAGTCAGAAGGGACTAACTGTTAGGTTTAATTGATCTTCATTTTGAAATTTGAGGGTTTTGTAAAAAAAAATAAAAGAAAACAAATACTGAAAATAATATCATAATGATTGAAATTACTTATCAGAATTAAATATAACACAGTTTTAGTTGTAAAGTTTTTAACCATCAGCTTCATGGTTGTATTTTGGACTGAGATTTTTAATGGGTTGTCTCAATCTGTCCTGTGAAATACATTTCTAAAACCCACAATGTGTCATAGGGAGGTATATCGTGCCCACCCAGCTCTAGCTGCAGACTTATCTGGATGCTCCCAAGTTGTCCATCAGCATGAGTCTCAGACTGCGTCTCAGACCCCTGGAGCTGAGAACCCAAACACCACCACCCAGCTCCACGGGGCAGAGCTGTTCTTGCCTCTCTGGGCAGCCTGGGGAAGGCAGAGTTGCTCGGTTTGTACTCTCCTGCTCAAACGAACGAGTGAAGATCTGAAGATAGGGCACAAGCCCAGCTCTCCGGAGCGCTGTCTTAAGTCTTTGCTCCTCCAGCCAATGTTTCAGAATGATTGTATCAGGGAAACCAGATAGAGAAAACTCTGTTTTGTTCTTCCTGCCAGGTCTCAGTTAACCTCCGAGCCCTTTGGATGAGCAATACAGTGAAGATGTGTGTCTTGTACGTTGTTTGCTGACTTCCAAGTTGCTCTGTAATGCTCCTTTCTGGGAAAGAGAGCAGCGAGGACTGACTTTAGGGGAATCACAGTTTGACGGATGTGGGAGGTTTTTGTGTTTGGAAAGAAGTGTTCTCATTTTCTTCCCATTACTTTTTTGTACACATGCCCAGAGATGTGGCTATGGGCCCACTTAGAGCTAATTAATAAATACGTTTGAGGCTTTGGGTGTTTTTAAGGCGGATTTAACCCACTCAGTCATCCCCTACAGAGGCTGTAGTACCAAGGGGCTCGCTAGTCACACACCTTTTTGTAGCAAAAGCAACATGGAGGCAATGGAGCTTTCCCTCTTTGTTACCAGCTCCAAGCCCTGTCCCTGATATTAACGTCAGATTCGGAGAGTGCCAGCACTAGCAAAATCGCTGTCAGGAGCCCGTCGGTGGCTCTGCCTTGTGTGCCTACCTCACTTCCCTTCTCTGGTCGCCCTCTAAGTGATGCTCACCTGCCACTGGACGTCGGCCCCGCTCCCCTCTCTCCCCCCGCCCTGCAGGCAGCCATCCCAAGGTGTGACACCCTGCCCTCTCCTGCCTTCATCAGAGAGCCTGGGGAGCTATTAAAACGCTGTTATAAATCATAGTTATTGGCCAAATGACTCGTCTTACAGCACTGAGAAGGAATCTCCGATCTCCTGAGTGCTTGGTGTCTCGCACAGAGAGCACTGGGGTGTTAATGAGCCTTTATGGTACCCTTATCTTGCATTTCTAACAACAAAAGCCGATCTGTGTTTTACTTGTGCTGTTTATATATCTAATCAAAGTGGGTCAGGAAACACGGAAGACAGTACCAGGGCTGCCTGAGAAACATAATATTTGTCAGAGAGCATTAACTCAGCCTCTCTCTTTCAGGGAATGATAGATGAAGTGTGCCTGAAACTCTGTTTAGATTATGTGAAGTAATGCACTGGTGGTTACATTCGTCCTAGGCAAATAATTTTCACTCACTTGAGCTGCCCTACAAAATTTTCCAATAACAGCAGCCCAAACCAAAATGAAGTCTTCACAGGTCGCTCACGTGGGAGTTCCTCTCAGAGCCCACTTGCACACAGACAGACAGACAGGTTCAGAGGGCTCTGTACCTAAAATAGAGGTGGGCCCCAGGCCTAAGCCTGCATCACATCGGCACCAAAGCTTGAAAGGTGCCAGGGCTGTTGCCCATGTCCACTGTGCAATGTTTAAGCTGGTTCAAGGAACAGAGAGCCTGACACCAAAGAAACCATAGCATCCCTTTCTGAAACAGTAGGGTGACGTTCATGGAGGCTCTGAGAAGCTTCTGCATGCCTGCGGTCACCCAGGCAAGGGCAGCTCCCACTTTCCACTCGGGGAAGCAGAGAAGGCACATCTGCTCCAGCTAGGAGCTGCTCCCTCGCCCAACTAGCATCAACCCCAGGCAGCGGCCAGTGTGAGGGCATCTCCTGTGCCCCTGGACTCGAGGACCATGAGGGCTCTGGCCCTGCCAGTCCCCCAGCTCCGCAAGCTCTTGGGAAAGAAGAATAAGTCAACATGCTGAGCCTTTTCATCCCGGGGCGAGGCAGCTCAGTAATAGCACAGGGAGCCTATATGAGGCCACGTGCCAGCAAAAGGGGCTCTGGACCAACCCAAGCCAGCCTCGAGACCCGTTCCTGCTGCTCCATGAAGTGTCAGTGGAAGGGTTGCTCTGACAGAAAAGACTTAGCGTATCTCTACTGAAGCCAGGGGAATCTTACTAGAGATAATTATGGCTTGCTCAATTTAATAATTACACAGGGATATAGCTCATCGCACTCAGTGCCCATTCTAAGCTGAAGTGAACGTATTTGCTTAAGTTTAATATTTTTTAGGGAGGAGTGCTATAATTTTCAGGGGAGGAATGCAATTAGATGAAGCCTAACAATGTTTCTGCTAGCCAGCATATTTTTAAAGAGTTTTGACTTTATCTTTTTTTAAAAGGCGCTTTTGTTGACATCAGCTCCTACTTTCACACGTGGTGTGGCCCCAGCAATTAGGAGTTCTGGGGATTAAGTAAAAAGTCCCATTTAGAACTTCTCAGAGAATACTTTGAACAAGAGGGGGAAACTACTTAAGTCAGCTGCTTCTGTGCCTGTCTTTTTGTGCTATGAAATATGACTTCAAAGAAAATCCTTCTGTTTCCATTTCAAGGTCTTTTTGTAAGGCAAGGAAGATAGGCAACCGGCACTGGAATGTTGCCGCTGGGAGATTTATTGGAAGTCTTGAAGGGCTCAGTAGACTGGGAAGGTAATTTTTGTATCCTACTGCACTCAAGACTGATTTAATTTTGTGTCAGTTCTGGAACTGCAACCAGAATATGAGCTGTGAGTTTATAAATTGCTCCTCCGAGTGCCTGACCTTGCAGGGGAGGGGAATCTAGAAGGAGTTGGAAGATAAAGAGATCTTGCACAGCCGATCAGATGCATTTCACTGGGTCAGTGGACCTCTCGCTTCCTCATTTCACCCTCAAGAGCTCTGGCTTTGATAGGATGCCAATCTTCTTGACACAAGGGTGCCACTGTCCATCAGGTTACATCTGAAATTTGGATCTGTTTTTTTTGAACAGAGGGCACAGCTACTGCAATAACCTACGCATGTAACAATTATTACTAGGAACATTTTTTTATTTTGTTACTATAATGTATACAAATCTTGAACTGAAGTGGAATGTCAAAGAAAATATTTAAGGGCAGCAAATTTCACTCGAATAACAGCAAAAGCAATCAGTTGATTAGATTTGTTAATATTCTCTGAAGAAGCATGCCAAAAGTCCCTTCATATGAGTCACTTAAAAACATATTAGCCAAAGCTCCTGGGAATGCATTTCAAAATGCAGTTTTATTTTGGCAAAAATTAAAGAGCAAATGAGCTAATAGCACTGTAGGATTTTTAATTGTTTAGTTCCAGCTCAAAAGTCTATGATTCACGTCCTAAAATCTGCATAATCTATGAAGTTGCATTAGAATCTAAGTTTTGTTTCCGAAGAAAATTTGGTTAGAATAAATTGCACTTTCTTGACATTAAATCATTGCTATATGTAAGATATGAAGTACACGGTGACTGCCTTCAAAAATCATTTCAATTAGCTGAGATTATTATAAATGTTACACTGTAGTTGCAACAAGTTTCAATTTTTCTACAATCAATCTACTCTGCAAGAAGCACAGAGCAATTTAAATAGCACATACCAAAATAACATCATCTGATGGTAGAGGCAATTACCACCGCCGCGCAGCAGATCCTCCATGTGGCAGATTTGTAATACAGGATCGGGACCGTCAGATGGCAGCCCCTAAGCTGTGGCGGGCTAAGTGCTCACATGCTGCTGAATCCTTCCCTGGTTTCCATCTGATACTTTTGCTAAAAGAAAGCCAAATTATATTACAAAAGTTGCCTGAATATCAACTTACCATGTAAGCACTCATTGCTGCACCAGGAGTGCTGTGCAATCAGTAATGGAAAGCCAAGTGATCCATGAACTATGCCGGGGAGATAAAAAACCTGAAATCCCCCTGTTACATATCAAATCAACAAAGCCTTACTGTATTATATACAGTTCATTAATAAATGTCATGTGTGATTAGCATTGGTGGAGCTGTTCAGGGAAATACATTTGGTGCCTTTATATTTGCTGCATCGCCCATTTCAGTGATCGCCTTGCAGTTTTATCTTTTGGAGGAGTTATCTCAAGGCCAGGTGGGAGAGAGACCATGTATTACCTCCTGATTCCCCCTTATCTTGTTCATTCACCACTGCGAGCCAGAGTCATGGAAGGACTGACGTGGAGTTTTCCAGGGAGAAATGTCTCCCACATTGAGGTATTTCACTGAAATGCGAAATTACCCTAGAGAAACAACAGAAAATACTATAAATTCCATGTGTTCCACATCTTTATGGGACCACCAGACATTGCACATCTGTGACTACAAACATGCTGGTCTGCCATCCTCTCCTTCCTCTTTCCATTCTCCATTTTGTTTGATTTTCATCATCGCTTATTGTTCCATTACCTTTGGGGTTTTTGGGTGCAAGGAGGGAAGGATTATTCTTTGTAACTGATCTACCACAGCACTACCACAAGAGTCTGTTGCTGTCCAGAGCACTGTGAAATGTTCTTGCAAAACCCATGTGAGTCAGCCTATCAGATATCATCTCGGAATCCTTTGAATTTGTTTACTTTATTCCTACTGGCACTGGGGAGTCCATGTATCATGACACGTGCTGTAAAAAATTGCTGAAACAGTGGTTAGTTGACTTCAATGGTAACTAGCAGTGGAAATCTCAAATGGAAATTGTTTTACCTCAAATGAGGCTGGCTGTCATGCTTGCTCACATTCATGCTATGACCTTACGCTCTGCGCTTGACAGTAGTGAAATTTTCTCTTTCATATTCAGTAGACTATGGAAGACAGTAGAAGGCAAGAGACCAGCATTTATTTTCCTTTAAATGGGAAACTGATCCTTGAAGTGCTCAGTAGGACTAATTGAGCCCCTAATAGGAAAAAAAAAAAAAAAAAAAAGTAAATAATGCTAGCAAGAAACCATAGGGAAATTTTTTGTTATGTACATGTCTGTGTTTGCTAAAAATCCCTATCCTAATTATGAACTGCAAAGACAGATGCTACTGAAAACTCTGGAAGGACTAGTCTAAAGGAGATGACACAAAGCCTGAAGCCGTATTGCTACAGTTGAGTTATCAATACCATTTAGCTTGGCTGGAGACAGGTTTCCTTCCTGACACACAAGTTAAACAGATCTGGTCACCTCTCCGTAGAGGACTGAGATGCAGTCCCACTTGGGATCCAGGCTTCTGTTTTCATGACAAGCATTTAATTCCAGATGCTGACTTTACAGGTGTCTTCTCATTTCAGAGGGTTGAGCAGTCAGGCTCAAGTGAAATATAATTCCAGAAGGAATATCAGAGAAAGAAACAAGCCATCACCCAGTGCATGTTTAGCATTTCCCCTCACACCCCATCCCATTTTGCACCATCCAAAAGGGATCAAGAGATGGAAAGCATCTCCAAAATCCCACGTCTTTCCAAGCAGGAGATACCTCCATTAGGGCAGTTCAGAAGACAGTTGTAAGTCACCTTCAGAGGATGCCATGGGGCCAGACTGGGAATATACATGATTTTAGTGGGAGGGAGATGTATCTCTAGGGCTTCAGGTGTAGATTGTGCTCACTGAGAAACCCCCCAAAACCACTGCCCTGTGCCTTTGCAAGAAAGCTGAGGAGCAGGGAAAGAAAAGAAATACTGTCAAGCTCACCCTCCCACACAACAGGGTTTATCAAGACATGAGAAAATTACCAATTGGATTTTGAAGTTGCTGCATTGCAACAGCTGCTTTAAGGACCCTTTTGTTGATGCTCGGTGTTGAGATACTTCCTTTTGGCCAGATTATTAATGACATGCCCTAAATGAAAGCGTCAGGCATAACTTCAGCTTGGAAAAATGTTGTCTTTGCTAGATACGCAGAGCCCTGAAGTATTGCAGAAAGACTCTGCGATTGGCAGCCAAATAAAATCTCCAGGTTGTCTCTGCAGTGCTGTCATGCATGGCACTGATGGCTCCTTTCTGCCTGCCCATACACAGACTTATTGCTCTAAACTGAGATATTTTTCCATTGTCTACCTACAGAATCTGCAACTGGCACTTTATCAAAGTAGTAGCTGCTGCATACCCAGCTCTGAAAACATGTGTCGCTAGAGAGTTTAAAGTCTATTGTATCCGCAATATTAGCAGGACTATCCATGTGAAAGCTGAAAATACATGAGCTTTGGACATGCCCATTCAAACCAGCATTGTGTGACTGCATTATAGAGTTGTCCTTTTTGGTTTCGTTACTCTGGAATAACTTCCATGTTTGGAGACACAGCAGCAGAGGTGTTATTTCTAATAATTTTAGTGTTGTGTCAGCATCTGAATTATTGCTTCCATTAATATTTAGACCTGTCATGCTCTAGAGAGCATGCTGAGCTAGCATGTTTTCGTATCTAACGAGATTAACAATCATGGCGTTTAAATTGAGATATAGCTTGATGTTAACTAAGAGTCACCTCCTATCACATTTTTTTTGGTTGAATGGAAGCTCAGCAAACAGAAGACCTTTAGTAGAAGTGGCTCTGATGGGTATCATTAAGCCTTCTCTGGCACTGATTTTACTCACCTTTCATATGTTATCTTTATTTTTAGCTAAGTTTTCAGGACATGTACACTTCTTAGGGTGTTTGTAATGAGTAGCTGCATTCAGGACTGATGTATGCACTGGAAGCTCACTGAGGCTTATGCAGAGATAAACGTACTAAAATAAAAACACTTCTGGGGCCACAGATTGCAAGATCTCTTTCATTTTCATTCTTTGCTTTTCGCAGTGTGATTCATGTGTTGTGTCTCCAGCATGAGCAATTTTCAATATGGAGTTCTGCACACAAATAAAAAGAAACCCGTCTCACAGCATTTTATGGAAAAACCACCCAACTTGTCCTGTTGTTATTACAGGTTTCCCAGTTCACAGGGTACTTAGTGTTTCCCTCCTGGCCCCCAGTCTAATTTCTCAGGTGTAACCTGGGGTGTTTGACAATAAAAGTTTGTTCTGGCAAAAAAAACCCAAAACATGCTATTAAGTCTTTGAAAAAATCTTTCATTTGGCTCTGTGGTGTTAGTATTTCAGCATTCTCATATACATTTTTCTTCCCAAAATGAGCAAAAATGCTCCGTGATATTCTGGTCTTTTTTCCCCTCTTGGCAATGCTGCTCATTACAAGGAACTTTCCCATGTGGTTCAGATAAGTGTTAAGTATTTTTGTTAAATGAATCATGTCAGCTACCTAAAGCACAAAAAAGCAAACTTAAATAAATATTTTGGGTGGAGGAGGGGAAAGTTTCTGAAAATCCTCTGTGTATTTTCCTGGGATCTGATCTTTTATGATTTGTCTATGAGCAAGCTGAAAGACTTTTAGCTCTTCCTAACTGGATCCTATTTTCTCTACTGCTCTTCCCCACTGTTTATTCAAAACTATAAGGGATCCTTGGACGTTTTGCTGTAATATTAGTCAGTCAGAGGATGAAAAAGGAGGAATGCCAAGGGATTATTATAACAGTATAATTAGCATGCAGACAGCTCTCTTCTCAACAGCTTTCAAAAGCTCTTCTATCCATCTCAGTTACCCAAGTAATTAATTAAACACAGCTGCAGACTAGAACAACTGTTGCAAAAAAATGTGTTTGCCGTTTGCTTCTCCTGCTCACTTCTAGGCAGTAGAAGAAGAGGAAGTCACGTAGGAGCAGTTATGACAGCAGCTAAGGACCGTCTGCTTCTCCCCGTTGGCCTGAAATCCTGTTGAGTTAAGTAGGAGAGAGGGGCAAAAGCATCTGTTGAAGCACAGCACTTGCTGTGCTTCACCCCCACAGCAGGGGTGAATCTTTTAAAATCATTGCTAGTCTTATGCGACTATGTCCTGGAACTGACCTAACGAGGAAAAGCCCTGAGGATCCTTGCCAAAATTTCTGTGTCGTGTCTTTTTTACACAGTGTTAGAAATAAAGTACATAAGTGGGGAAAAAGGAATAACTGAAGCAGTCTGCATTTGGGAGGGAACTGGCAGAAAACTGGAGCAGGTGACTTTAATACTTTCAAATGTTCCTGGAAACAAATGGTGCCAAAAAATATAATACTGGAAATGGTGTCATCTTCTCAACTGCTAGATGTGGCAGGCTCAAAGGTGCAGGGGACTTACAATAAATTCCTTTGGGGGAATTAAAGGGAAAACAAACTGTGCTGCGAAATCCCTCAAAACATTCAAGGAGATCACTATCCACGGAAGAAAGTGACTTTGGAAAGGTGTATTTTCTGTCCAAGAAGTCAACTATCAGGCTAGATGATTGAACATTATATGGCAGACTTACACAATAAAGGTATCAATAAATGTAAACAGTTAGCGCACAGACAAGCTAAGCAATACTGGACAGCCACGTTATTCTTTCTTTTTAACGGCCTTTACCAGCCAGACATAGCAAAGACCACAAAAAAGTAACTGTACTGCTAACCATAGCCAGTATTACCTGGGGCCTTAGGAGCACAAAGTAGCTGTGGAGGTAAAGACTTGAAGAGCGAATCAAATTGCATCTTTGCTGTCTTTTCACATATCATCTGCTTTCCCAGTAGAAAATGTAAAGAAGCAGAAGTGAGTGTTAGTCTTTTCAAAGGGTGTCTGGGGTTGCACATGTGCTGTCACAGCCTTCCTTGTTTCACAGTTACAAACAGCCTGCTACAGCACAAAATATTTTACGACCTGTGATTGCTTTTCTGCAAAATGCCAACACTGTCAAGGAGTAAGGAAGCCTCGTACCCAGGGTTTGGGGTTTGGTTGTTGTTTTTTTTTCCAATGTGTTCAGTGGCAGTGATTCTGGTTTAAAATGAAAAAAGGACTTGTCCTGGGAGGGGAAACCGTTTATCCTCACAAGGCATATGTTGCGCCGTGTGCGGAATGTCATCGCCCATGTCCCATCCAGCTTTCTTCACCCTCTACGTGTCGATGGAGGTCCTGCCTCCTTTCCCTGAATGAGTCAGGGACCATAATGAGGTTTCCAGAAGTACAGCTGGAACCTATAGCTCTTTCCAGACACCTCCAAAGATATTTTAAGGGCAACCTAGACACATACACTTGCCATGAGCTCCTGTGCAGACTTGAGGCTGAAAGACACAATTTTAAAGGTCAATATTTGAAAGTAGATGTATAGACTTTAAATAAGTACTTGAAAGGCCTTTGTAAATTTTTTTTCTGTACATGAGGTGATACGTGTTAAAGATTTGCCCCTTGCCTCCTAACTGGCAAACAGGACTGTGAGAAAGCAGAGTGTTGTTCACTGGTGAATTAAAGATACTGTAAATAAGATGTTTGAGAGGTAATACATGAAACAAAATGTAGGACTGGCTGCCCGTATATTGTGTATATTATCTATTACTAATAGTACTAAGATGTATTGTCTTGCAGGAGAGGCTCAGAAAACACACAATTAACTAATAAAGAGGAGGATACAAAGGAAAAAACAGGCCAAAACCCAAGTGACAGCCCTTAGCAAGATTCTTCAGGGGAGAAGGCATTCTTCAAATAAAGTGATCTCAATAGGTAGCTGGTGTTCAAATTATGCAGTTCTGGATTTTGCGAGGTATTCCACAGGCAGCAGGAGGGAAGAGTGCCAGCTGCAGCTAACCATCACCTCACACCTTTCCTGAGGTCCTGCAGTGGTGTGGCTCACAGAAGCACAATGCTCTTGCTCTTTCCAGCCTTGAGATGCTATGAGCTCTGGCAAAAACAGGTGTGGAGCAGTTTCCATGTTCTTCAGAGTACATATCCTGCACTTTTTTCAGGCCTTTCTTTCGTTGGTGTTGATGCTTTATGCTGTTCCTCCTTGCTCTAAGTTAAAAAGCAGGCTATGCCGGATCTTTGATGATTTCCACTGTTACAATGTCATTTATGGGTTCTCTATAGATTTTAATGTGCACAGTGACTTCCTTACAGGATGTGGTAATAGAGTCCTGGCTATCTTCTTACAGTGTTTCTCTTCAGACTAGTTAATAAAGTCGTATCCTAGAGGCTTAGGATACTAACTTCTCTTTATTCAGCATCCCTCTTGTTTCTCTTTCATTTGTATTTAACTGCATCATGTTTTAAATGAAAGACCCTGTTAATTCTGTTTCTTAAAGTCTGTAAGTTTGACCAGTAGCCAATTTCCACAATTTATTTTCTGGCATCTTGTACATGCTGCTTTGTTGACAGTGCCTCTGCCAGACACTGTTATTGCACCTTCATGATGCACCAGTGGCTTATTGACTGTAACCCTCACTACGATTCTCACCACATGGCAGGAAAAGCTTAATTCCTATCGCAGGCTGGGCTGCCTTGGCCTGCTACCCCCATGTTTTGGATGGTGCCAGGCTGAATAGGATCTCAGACAACCACCAGTAATCATAATGCATAGTTGCGGCACAGCTTTTTGGGAAGCACCGCTCCTGGGTCTGCTGTGGAGGAAGATCAGAGTGAGCACACACTGCCTGTCAGCTCCTCCTGCTTAAGTCTCTTTGCTGCCGGGCAAAGAGCAAATAGAAGGCAAATTGTCTGTGTGCCACGCATTTACAGCTACAATGGGTGATAAGGGTGTCATTGCCAGTGTTCTTCCAGTTTCCACCATAGAAATCAGATAATTAGATTGGTTTAGGAGTTCAGAGAGAATTTCCATGTATAATGTTAAAGGACACTTTCTTCTCTTTGTCCTATCTTAGCTTCCCTACTTTTTTTTTCCTTTTTTTCCCTTCCGTGAGTTTCTTGCTCTTTGGTCAGGAGATGGACTTTTCTGCACCCTATTCAATAACTGAGACTCACTAAGATGTTGTTCTTGACTGTCCCTGACTCAAGTATTGCGGAAGTCTGGGTGGGATTTGGGTTTCTCTGTACAGTTCAGTACTCCAGCTGACCTGAGATATTCCTGGTTACATTCTACCAGGCCTGTCTGCTGATCTGGAATTTCATTAAAAGGCTTCTCTGGACAACAGTAGATTATTTAAATAATCCTTTCTAGACTACAAATATTGTAGTTTTAAGCAAACTTGATTGACGTTTATGTTTTTATTTTAAATTATAACTATAGGAAGATCTGCTATGGCAAAAACTGTAATTCTTCCTGAAATGCTTCTCTGAAAAGCTTTAAAGAAGCCCTAAGGACTGAAATCCAAATATTTACTTGGCAAATGGATATGCCAGCATCAGCACAAGGTCATGTTGGTGCTCGCCTAACTCTATGTCCCACTGACACTGCAGCATACTGGCAGTGATCATATTCTGAATTTGAGCTGCCTGCTGAAGCTGACAGTAGAACAGAGGTTACAGCAGGTTTTCTGAGCTGAAGAGTATCTCAGATCATCCACCTTGCCCATACAGTTCTAGCTGCTAATAGCTCTCAACTTGCATTGACTTGAAAGTCAAAGAAAGGAAAGGTCTTAAGCCTGGTACCAGCACTGCAGGATAACAGCTTTCACTCCAAGCACATTCAGAAAACAGAATGTAATAAATTCTAAAATATTATCCATGCATTAGCTGCAGGAGATTCAGCTCAAATACACCTCTAATCAACTTAATTCAAATAGCTTAAAAGAAAAGAAGAAAACCAAGTATAAATGTATCACAAGTGTTAGATCTATACTTACTGTTTCTGCCACTTTCTACTCATAATCAAGGTGAAGAGAGAAAATCTTGGGGCTGATCCTCGTTGCCTTAGTCATCCCATTCTGAATGAAGCTCTGTGAGGTTTGTCCCTTTTCTACTACGCACCTGCTTAGTTGCAAGATTTTCTTAGATCTTGAGTTTTCCTCTCTGCCAGACTGTGTAAAGGCATATTCAAAATAGGGAGAGTGTAGTCTTGTTAGAAAGTTTTGATCCAAATTTGCCAGCCCAGGCTGCATTCTCTGAAACATCCCCCTAAGAGTTTTTTTCCTGTATCAATATATTTAAGATTCTATTTGCCCTTTGGAGGGATCTCAACAGGTTACATTAATTATGATATAAACACCCATTCACGGGCAGACCCTGGCACAAAAGCTTTTTGAGTTAACAAGATAAGATAGAAAATAGGTAGCTATGAAAGGAAAAAAGATGTTCTACTCAAAAATATAAAAACATGGAACAGAAGCACAGGGAGATCAGACACCTGTCCAAAATCACCCAGGAAGTGTGGCAGAATCAGAAATCAAATCCAGGTCTTCCCCATGCAGATCCAGAAGCATGCGATGGGGCTCACTAACATAGCATATACCGTGGAATATAAGATTTTATTGGGATGACCTCTGCCAAGACTGCATGTTGCGTATGTCCCAGATAACACATTCTGGGAGGTGTGCTCACTTGCAAGTGAAATTTTGCATCCTTTCTCCATATATTCTAAAAGAAATCAGTTAAGCAGGCTGTATTTCAATCGCAAGCTTTGCTGCTGTTCACAAAACAGGTTAGGCTGTCCTCTCGTAGTTTACGATGTCAACAGGACCCTTGATTGAAATACAGCCTCGAAATCAACCTCTTTCTTCCAGACTCCACTATATATTATTCTTGTAGTTTTTAAAGACAGCTGTGTGAATTAATGAACTGATCTGAGAACCAAGGTTGGCCAAGAGCGCCATTTAAAAGTCATGTAGATGACCTCATAAAAACTGCAAAGAATGCTTACAGCTTGCTTGTAAAACAAATCTATTCCTTAATAACTCAAAATGCCCACATAATTCAGTACACATTTTAACCCAAGTGATTGCTTCATAAGAGAAGATGAAAATTTCCCATGAAAAAGACATTTAACCGGTACAGCCAACTATAAACTTTAATTGATATTTCACAGTATGTACAAGTTGGCTCTCCAGGGAGTGTAGAATATCATTTTTGCACCTGCACTCTAACTGCAGTCTTATAGTATTTCAGCCATTAAACATTTTTCATTAAAGCACTTCATATAGAATTAGTATAATCTGATTTTAACAAAAGCATTCTATATATAGGCTTTTCACACCATATTAATGCAGAACTGTTAGAACTGGAGAAGCAGTATTGTGCAGGCAAAGCCCAGGTTTCTATCCACGGGCAATAATAGGGGTGGTCTGTATTCAGAGCACTGTATTTGTAAAACATATTTATGGTAATGTACTTGACTACATCTGAGAAGAAAGGTATTCCTAATAAATTAGGCTTTTTCCACATATATTGGGTTTTTTGCACTAGATTTCCCCAAAGAAATCTAGCGAAATAGCAGTTTATAGTATAGCACAATGGTATCACATTCTTTACAACTTCCATCCTCGGCAGTCGTAAAACCTAACAGTAGAAAGGGTGTTTGCATATTGGGCAGCAGAGGGAATATTTTTGGATGGCTATAACTTAGCAAATCTGCAGAAATATTTGTCTTATGGTTTGTATTTTATAGCTGTTATCTAGCTGGCAATCAGAGGTGAACAGCTGTGCCGTTATAAGATGTATGATTTTAAAACAATGAACTGGAGGCCTTGCTAAATGGTTCAAATTAGATGTGGGTAGTAGCAAATATCACAGGACTTTTCACCTTGAGTTTGGAACAGAGATTGAAGTTGAAAGTGCTCTGCAAACTCAGTGAAGGCAGCACCTCCTTAGTCATTTGTAAGACACCCTCGAGAATATCTGCAGGTTTCCTTGAAAATACTTTCTGGGATTCTGTGACTCTTTTACACGCAGTATTTCCCTCAGATAGTTCTTGCAGGCCCTCACCCCAAAATCACTTTCCCCTGCAGAAGAGCCAAACTTCATGGGCATTGCTCTCCATACATTTGACAATGATTTTACTGTTTGAGCAAAGTGATTAGCTGAGAAATGGAGAAAATAAGATGCGTTGAAGCTTGAAGGGATATACATCTCGGTTTCACAACAGCCAGTAAATGACAAACTTTCCAACATACACAATCTGCGATTTGTACAGGGCTGCAGGGAATGGTGGTTTGCCAGTGCTTGTGATGAAAAAATGTGAGACACAGTTTGTGTTTATTAGAGGTACAGGGAGATATGGTTGTTTTGTATAAAAATAACTCTCTTCATACCCCACAGACTTACAGAGGAGGTGTTTGAAGGTGTGACTGATTGACTTTGTGATAACCAGCTTCAGACCACACACAGGAACGGCTTTATGCAAGGGGGCTTTTGCCCATAAGACAAACATAAAGTATAGTTTAGGATTCAGAACAGTCCAGCAAACAGTATGAGAAGACTACAGAAAAAAGATTTGAGAGGATGATGTAGCATAATTTCCCACCTGAACATTTCTGCCATCATTTTCTCCAAAGAACACCACATTGCTCATGACGGGGAATTAGTCAAATCTGTGCTTACAACACTAACGATAGATGGATGATTAAGGTATTCTTCCTTCCATTGTCCTGAAGAAGAAAGTTTTTACTTTCACAACCACAGAGACAATGAATGAGCTCTTACTTTGCTCTGGACTTAGCACCAGATACACTGCTTAAACTTTACAACTTCGCGGCGATCTCCCAAAACGCTTTGAGCCAAATAACTCCATTGCACAGAAAAATGTGCAGAAACAGTCCATGTGGCTGCACAACTGAGTGTTAGTTGTGCTTTTGTTGTCAATATTTTGTCTCTAGGCTTGCCCTACTTGTGTGAATACTGAACAGTCTCCTCCTCCCCTGCAAGTCTCCTCCTTGTGAATAAGCCAAGGTCTTTTTACAGGTATTTTTGCATACTCTGACTAGCTGTTTATCCTTCAGGAGCACTTACACCAGATCACCTATTACATTAGTTCTTTAATAATGACTGTCTTTTCTAGCTGAGTTTTTAAGTGATATGTTAAAAACAGTGACCTTGCTAGGAACTTTAATGGTCTGTTCGACATGATAGATAGGTAGATCTTAGGAGACTACTCATCTGACCTAACTTAGCAATCGCAGGTCTAGGCCATGCTTCAAAGAGATCCCAGGACTTTTAACTGTACGCCACCACTACGATTCCACACTGATCACTTCAATGTCCAGGAGCTGTTGGGTTCCTCTGCATGTGTCTGGCAGACTAACAGAAATGTATCATACTTGTGAGATTTTTTTTCTTGCATTGACCCATTTTTTCCCTCTGCAGGAGAAGGTGAGTTTAGATTTCTAAAGATATTCTGAGCCTCATCTGAACAAGATCTCTGGGTTTGAAAAGCAACGTGCAGCTAATGGCTAATGGGGGAAGAGAATGAGATCTGGGACAAACAAGGTTTTAGGGAGCCTGTCAGGGGCCCAAGGCAATGCAGCTCACAGGCTTCAGCTAGAGCAAGGTGTGAGGACCAGCAGTTCACCTCCCTGAGAGGTAGGTGACATTGCAGTGTGGGACATTGCAACCTGGCTAAACAGCCAAAGTGGTGATGTGGTCAGTTACAGTTCAGAAGAGAGGGGATTGCTAGGTGGTGGAGTAAGGCTGATTATTGAGTGATGCTTACACCATAACATATTTGAAGATGATGGGAAAGAGTTCCTCTTTCCTGGCTAACTCCCCAGGTATCCCTCAGAGAATTGAGAGGGGAAAAGACAGAGACAGAACCGTGCTGGAGCAAAAAGCACTTCTGATGTTGGTTGAAGGAAAGAGTTCCTAATTATTTTAATTATTTTATTTAAGTGCAATGAAGCTTACATAAAACAGCAGTTGAATTGATTGGGGGGGGGGGACGGGGGGACGGGGGGGGCAATGCAGTGATTAAAGAGGCTGGATGGAACTTGGGAAGCGGCACAGCAAGAGGCCCCCCTGCTGTCCTCAGTTTGGTGGTACGAGTCCCACCCTTCAGGTATGTGGTCGGAGACACTCACCATGGAGTTTGCACGTGATGTTTTAAGAGGGTTCTAGTACCTGAGAGCTCAGGCAAACAACTCTTTTATAAATATCACTTATAAGAAGAGGAAATTGCATTCACTGCTCATAGAGTTTTCAAACAACAAGACAGAAATCTTGTCTAGGAGGCAAACCAAGCTAGGTAAATTTGACTAGCAGTGCAGCCTGTGGGAGCCTTTGGGAGGTATTGAGTTTGGGGAATTTTGTTTTGTTTTGTCTTTCAATCCCACAATTGCAGATGAAACTGGTCCCCTAGAACATCACAGAGAATATAAAATGCATGAGAAAAATTCTTATGCTTACCACTATTTATTAGTTCTTTGTTAGATAGTGTCTACTTCTTATGGGTGTAGCTTGAACAGTATTTCGTGAGCAAACTCAAATACAGGACAAAACATAATAGCTATGGCAGCAAAATGGGATAGAGTATACTTGGCTGTATTGCACAATCTTCAGGAAATCACTCTCCTGTCTCTATTATTGCACTGACCTCAGTCTGCTTTGCCCAGGTAGATGATAATAGATGAAGATGACAGGTCTCCAGGGCTGGGATGATCTCTCACTGTGGGTTTGTTTGGCAGGTAGAGGACAGAGAGGTTCTGATTTCTGCTGGCACATCTCAGTACACCTGCCATGTAAATGTCCATTAGTCAGTAAAGCCTTATACAGAGGCTGCTGTGGAAAATCCTAATTCACAGAAGTCGAAGGTTGATGGCTAAACTCCCTTGACTTCAACGGAGTCAGGATTTTAAATTTAAAATTTAATTTTGAATTCGGGAAGAGTTTTAAAAAGAAACTTAGCTTCTTTTTAAGATAGGTTAAATCTTAGAACATGCTCCAAACCAGATGTAACTGTATGCAGGTCTGACTGGTTCTTGTCGCTGGCATTTGTGCCACAGACAACTATGTTGTTCTTTGGATGCTATTGTGAAGACAGAGACCAGCAGACTGTTCTCTTACTGTGCTCACATTCTGTCTTGAACTTCATTTGCCAGGTTTGATACTTAGTGGAGGAGTAATCACTAATTTAGGATGATCTGTCTGATAGTAGAAGGAAAACAAAAGGCTAAGAATAAAACAATGTGTTCACAACAAACCATTTTCATTTTTACTTGGGACACCCTTTTAATTGCAGTTCTTATGCATCTAGAACAACTCCATTATTACGCTTGAAACTGAATTGATTCTGTACTTATTCCCATATTTCAAATGCTAATTTTTCTTGATTATGTGTGAAATGAGTTTATCTATGGAGTAATCAATCAGTTCTGTCCGTTTGTACAGTTCACATCTGTGGTGGTAGCCACTTTTATAAATAAGACACAGTAAATTCCATAATCTATGAAATAATTTTAGCCCAAATGAGCATTTTGTGCCCTTCTTTCATGGAGATTGTTTAAAACAAGGCACACATGTTTCAATAGTAACTGTACCCTTACTGGGAGATGGAAGCTTTGCATACTCTCTTAAATCAATCATTCCTGCATATTTGAATAGGGCTGGGTACAGCAAGCTGAGCAGCTAATTTAAGGCCAGATCTTTCTTTTCTCAGGATCAGGAACTTACATTTTCATTTTCCCCTTTACCTGACTGGCTTTTTTTTTTTTTTTTTGGCCTTGACCACAAGTTTCTGTAACATTCCTTACAGAAATGCAGCTGCTATCTATTGAAATACAAGTCATTGTTCGTGGATCACATTTATAATCCACCCCACCGGTGAGATGCATAATTGTATTTGCCATATGTGAAAGCAATTACAACACTTGGTACAGAAGAAATGCCTTCAAGTGTCTGCTTGGCTAACTGAGCTTAGTGTGAGTTGTGTATTTGGGAGCAAAGTTAAATTTTCCTAAAAGTAGCTGTTGATTCCTACTGACGGGCCAATACTGAGAGTTTTGAGTATGTATACAACCAACCAGGCTTTTTGCCATCCTGGTTGTCTTGCTACTGCTTTTTTTTGTCCATACCAAGTTGTTGGCTTTCAGCTAGCATAGTTCTACAGATTCCAGGGAAGATACATCAATTTATTTCAGCTACAGATCTGGACTCTAATACTCAGGTTATATTTTCTCCTTAAAAAATGAGAATTTTTTTCTTTCCTTGCCTCAAGTCTTATGTCATTCTTAAAAGATGGGCTTCCCATTCCTGGTATGTTTTTGATGAAAGCTACTTGTCAAGCTCTGATTTCATTTTCTCATGGAGTTTCTTAGTGTGTAGATTTATTCATAGGCTGTCCTATAAGTAGCTACATAATTTTAATGTGTCAGCTAAAAATCTCAAAAAGATCCCTTCCTCCATTAACAGAAATTCTTTGTGCAAGTCCTATTTCGAATTCACAGGGACTGTTCATGTAACACTTGTCATATTCAGTGTAAGTAAGAACGAGAGGTTTTGTCCTCTACCCTTCTCTGCTCTTTTGAAAACAAATATTCCATAACAGCATTTCTAGGGATCTATTGCTCAGTGCTGTATAAATCACCTCAATCTTTTTAATAGGATTTTGATCACATATAACTTAATACCAGAGAACAGCCCTCCTATGTTAAATGTGAGTAGGTCAAGGCTTTACATTTTAATGTGTTCTTTATGCTTATTCTGCTCTTCTGCTGTAATGATTCAGGGCATTAATATATCATGTTGCCACCTAACCAAGTGTATGAGAACGGCTTTGTGGGGCTGATGTTTTGTATTATTCCATGAATCAACCTAAAAGAGCTTGCCACAGACACTGCCAAACTCCCCTAGGGTGACTTGCATTTGGATTCTCTTGGACTTTAACCTGCAGAGTGTTGAGGAGCTTAGAAATCCAATGGGAGCCTGCTGCCTACAAGCAGTTAGTGAAATGAGGCTCTTAGTTTACTCCTGTGGCAGAGCTGTGTGTTAGACGTAGTTCTGAGGGGTTTCAGGTTTCCAGCCAGTATCTCCTCAGTTTTATGTTCAGATTAAACAGTAATGATGTAAAACACCTCCCTATTGCCGACAAAGTATTGCAAGAAGGAAATACTACTTACCTACAACATTAATTGATATTAGACGTGCCCTTGTATGTGAATAAGGATTAAAGGTATAGCAGAAATTTGCTGTGTATATTTTTAAGACAGATCCCTAATAAAACATGGCATTCTTATTTCCTAGCAATTCTTAAGGCAAGCGTGCTCACTGCTATAGAGAAGCTGGGTGTTGGGGTACATATGTCCTACTGCTAGCTAAATAAACCTGCATTTTCTAAATCTGAGAGGCCGGAAATTCTCTGTCATTCTCTTAAAAAAAAGTGCATTCTGTAAAGCAAGCAAACCACATATCCCTAGATGTGTCTCACTGGGTTGCCCAAGGAGCGTGAGAATGAGGAGAAAAAAAGACATATTTTCCATAATGAAAAAGACTTTTTGTTAACTAAAATAATATTGAATCATCATTTCATCAGAAATGTTCTCACCTTTGTACAGTTTTCATGACAAATAACTATGTGTGCACTTGCAAAGGCAGGTAGTTTTCAAAACTGGCTTCCCAAGTTGGTGATGCAGCTTTTAATTTTTTTCCCAAAAACTAACATCTGCCAGAGATCACTGAAGGCATCAGTATATTACAGATCTCGCTGTTTTGAGGCACGGCACTTAACTTTCCCCTGGGTAAACGAAGCAAATAATGCATAAATACTATAGGATCAAATGTCTTCTAACTATCAGAGATGTGACTGCAGACTTTGATCCACATCAGAAGTGAAAAAGAGAAGGGAGCTAAAAATTGAGGAAAAAGCTTTTTAATTGTTGTGGAGTTGGCAATGACAGATTAATACCACTGCTGGTGTAGCATCTTAGAAGGGCTTTTTGAGAAGAAACACTGAAACTGAGGAGCTACATTTAAAATATTCAGAGTTATTCAAATAATTATTTAATAAGCTTGTGTTATTTTATCACTAAATTTGGAGTATTTTTCTACCTGCATTTTCATTGTGAGCACAGTACTACCCTACCCTGACTGTAACAATACGCTGGGCCTCATGTGCAACTGCTTGCTGCTGGATTGCAGTTCCAGACGAAGTCTGGCATACAAATGAACTTGTGACGCTGCTGCCATTTTAGTGCACAGTTGCTGCCATATCTGCAAAGCAGATTCCTCAGGGAAACAAACCACCTTAGTTTATGCTTAAGTTTAAGGTCCTGGATTCTGTGGGGATAAATATTCTAAATTAAGCCTGAGGAAACCACATGACTGTTTGCATAACAGTAAACCTTTAAACAGGCAGTGCTTCCAAGTCTACTCAGCCAACTTCTATCTAAAAAGGAGGTCTAAAAAAAAAAGTTTAGAAATCTATTTTAAATAACAATATGCATTCTTCGCGAAGTTATGTTTGTTCGTTTTAGATGTTGATACAGTGAGAGTGGAAAAAATTGTGGGGAACATGGACCTATGGAACAGTTCATTCAGTATGTCTGGAGTCTCCAGTGACTCCATCTTCAAAAAGACAGAGGAAAATAAAAAAAAACTACACAAATTTAGTATTTCTTGTATATTCCCAGTTAGCAAACACATCTTTTTCAAGTTGGAGAGAAAGTGGCTCACTTCTTTTTTTAAGCACAAAAAAAATGTTATTTTAAAGTGAATGCCTTTCTTCAAAACTTGTTTTTCGTACTGGAATGACTTGCAGCATTTTGAAAGTTAAAAGTTCAGTCTCAGCCATAGATAGCTCTGAGTAAGGAATGTGTGTGCTGTCTCCTTGAGAAAATACTGGCAGTAAATTAGAAGGGGATAGGCAGTCTCATATTAAGAGCCACCCCAGATGCGTGAAACCTGGACAGGTAGATACAGTTTCTTTCCCTATCTTGCCCATTTGTTCCACAGGTAGACACTGTCCGATCCAATGTGTCGGAAAGGAAATGGAGGCTCTTGACGAGAGCCTGGCAGGGATGCCCTCACTCTTCTCGTCATGCAACGAGGACCTATGCCACGCGAAGCTTGCACTCTCCCTTGCAAACTCACATCTGAGGCTGTCCACGAAAAAACCTAGCCCAAAACTGTGAACATCAACAAATGGTTTGTTATTCATTCTTTGTGAAGAGACAGCAGACCAAGCACCCATGCATAACAGCTCTTCTGGAAGCCAGCCTACCTCGGTCAGTAGGACACAGTTAATCACATAAGACCTTTCTCCTTCTTGCACAGTGTGCAAGTTTTCTGAATCATCAGTTCTGGCTGATGTGAGGACTCAACCCCAAATCAAAGCAAACATAGGCTGTGAGGCAGTTTCACTGTTTCTCTCGAATAGTGCCCAGCTGCTTCGTGCTGACCTGCCAAAGGCCAGGGAAGCTGTAAGCAGAAAGTTATTTGCTAGGCATAAAGGGTTAATCTGGCTCAGTAAAGGCATTTGGGTACAAGAGGACCCTCCTGAGTGGCTATAAAACATCTCTTTAAAGGAGCAAATGAGATGAACTGCTGGATATTCTCTGAATTAACCTGAGGGTATATCAAGAATGGGTTGCTGCATCAGGACAGCTGTATAAACGTCCTTGGACTAGGCCGTTGACAGAGTACAAAGGAAATAAATTTGAAGTCTACTGCTC
This sequence comes from Leptosomus discolor, assembly GCF_034619465.1. Classification (NCBI taxonomy): domain Eukaryota; kingdom Metazoa; phylum Chordata; class Aves; order Leptosomiformes; family Leptosomidae; genus Leptosomus; species Leptosomus discolor. The sequence continues at coordinate 47,245,395 of NC_141395.1, read as the reverse complement.
TTCCTTACCTTGAAGTTTTGATGACAATATGATAATAGTTTCCTCAGTGGTTTTTATTATGTTTTGAAACCATTTTAGCCAAATCTCTGAATTTTTGGAGGCTCTTGACTTCATTCTCCAGTCTGCTTAAACAACTATTAACAACCTAGAATATTTTTTTTTAATCTTGGCTGTTATCATTAAACAGTATCTTTGACTATTTTGTAAACATGCTTCTTTACAGGCTGATATTCAAGGGTCCTAATGGAAAAGTTGAGAACAGAAACTGCTTGAGCTCCGCTCCAGTGCTCTGCCCAGAACAGCCATTCCCCTAAGTTTAAGCAGGGCTTTCCTTTATGCTCATCTAGAAAACGGGGGTGGATTTATATCTGCAAAGACGGTCTACTTCTTTTACAAGAAATAATACGAGGTAAGTGGAAAAGTGAGCCATTCTTCTCATTATAACGGCACACGGGATGCTGATACTAAACTGCAGACTATAGCTTGCCTTTGTAAATTCGCACAGAGAGTATCTTCCTGGATGAAAAACACTTGTAATGGCAACAGGACAGTTAAAATGGGACTTTCAGATCTGCCCTGCTCTGGTAGATCTTCTGCTTTTTTGAAGGAAAAGGAAATTTTACCACTGACTTCAGGTAGGGCCTGGGTACTTTTGAAAATGCTCCTTTTTCATGGCCTCATTTGCTGAATCTAAAATTGTAAAAGAGCTCAGCTGTATGGAGTTCTTTGCACTAAGAAGTCTTTTCCTCCATGCCTATTAAAAGAATAAAGATGTTTTCTTTGGCCTAGAAATTCTTGGATTTACTTCTGTGATTTCATATACTTTCAAGGTCAGTTGGGGCTGGCTTGTCTGGGCTCACAAGAAGTTTTTAATTAACAGAACCTCATTTCAAGATGTTGCTAATAATTGGTAAGGATAGATTGAGCCTTTTTAAAGGAAAAGTTTTTTTCCTACAGGAAAAATCACTGCTTAGCTAAAAATGGAGAAACATTTACCTTACTTCACTGAAAAATAAATCTAGATGCATAAACAAGCAAAGAGAGGAATAGTGTTCATTTATGTTAGCTTACAAATCTAAAAGATCAAAGAACTTACACATAATTTAAAAAATCTCTGCAGAAGTTTAATTTTATGTGATGTTTCTGTTATTCGAGCATTTGAGCCTCTGTGAAATATTACAGTAACCATAATTACAATACAAATTCTGACAAGCGGATAAACTTCTAAACTTCCTGTGTCATGGAGGAATTTTGGTTTGATTGTCCAGGTCTTTTTCCCACACTAGCTTAAATCTTTATGTTAATGCAGCTATAACTTCTCAAGATCAGCTCTTCATGCTTAAGATCCAGTCTAAATGGATCTTAAAATTTGTTCATGAAGCTCAAAAATACCTAAGACATTTAGAAGAAAAAACCCATGGAAATTGACTGAGAGACCTTTGGTCCCAGCTCTCTCCAGTCCTTTTGAAATCCCCTATTTTTAAGAGATTTACATTCTGAGACTCTATAAAATATAGTAGCACTTTTGTAAACTTGATGGATTTGGTATGTATAAGACAAATAACGATCACATTAAAAATTTGAGGTTTACCATCTGAGGGAAACCTGCTTTACCACTTCTTCCTCTGCCTAATATATCGATGGCAAGAACTCTATGTAAAATATGAATATGCATGATTGTTGAGAGATAAATTGGAAGTTATACAAACAGACTGCTTCTCAGCATTGCAATGTGGAGGCAGCTTGAAAACAAAATATCTGTGAATCCTTGGATCTAATGATCTAGTGTGCTCTAACAGCATCCTTGGAAATATTGCCATCCAGACAGGGTGCTTCTGGCACTTGCATGCAGGCCAGGAAGACGATGACTGGAAGGAATGAGGCCCCAGAAACATCTGCCCTTGCAGGAGCAGCAAACCGATCTTGTGGGATTCGCATTTGTGGTCCTACTTGACAGCTACTGCGACTGTGAGAGTCTCAGACTCTCAATCCTTGCTGCTCAGAGAGGGTGAGCAGTCTTCCCAACCTTACTTTCTGCCACAATGCCATGCTTCTACTGGCCCCAACCGAACTGTGCATGCTTACCCCTGCTGAGCAGCAATTTAATTCAAGCATGGTCCTATTTACTACCACAAGCAAAGGTTTTGGGATCCTAGGATCCTAGTATCCACCCTGTGAGAATTACGACCCTATAGCACCAAGGAATCAGTACTTCCAGTCCTACAGCTTATTTCCAGATATTCTTCTGGGATTGAGGAGGAAAACAGAGATGGCCAAGATAAGCAGTTTATGGGAAAACAGCAATTTTATTAATAACTCAAAATATTCCTTACATGGTTGCAAATGAGATTCTGAAAGCTAGTTTAGTCTACCCGCACAGAGTTTACATGCAATGCTTCGTTTATATCAGATTTGCCCAACCTGCACCTGTGCTTTTAAAGACAGAAATCTGCATTATCCTAAAGTCTTAGTCCCACTTCACAGAAATTGTCACTCAAATTGACTCCAGGAGAAAGCCATTCCCCCACCCTGCTGCTTTCCCGGCTTTATAGGATGCAATTCAGTTTATAGTTGCAGGATGAATTTAGCTGAGATGAACAGAATGATTTGCACAATGATTCAAACATATATTTTGTTTATATCTATAGCATATGAGGGATTTATTTTATATGAAGTCCCAACAGCACTCTAGAAGGTGGCTGTCCTCCAGTTGCTAGCATCAAAGACCAGAGAGAATACACAACACATTAAGAAGCACTAAAGGTAAAAATATTGCTTTTTTACTTTCTTCATATTATTTGCTCACTCCTTTGGGTATCATGAATTCCTGGACAAATATTCAAAAAATCTTCTTCCAGAAAGCACCTTATCAATCTTGCCAGCTCTGCACTTTCCTCGCAGCTGTCAAGCCCAACTTAATTTCTACTCTGGTTAGTATTCCTTTTCTTACAGCGCTCTTACACTGCTCTGAGGCAAGCCAGTGCAGCAACAGAATAAAACAGGTAGAGGTTTTGCAGAGCTTCCCCAAAACACATGCACCGCAGTGATGAAATACTGACAACAACACAGCATTAACTCTCAAGATCAGCTCTTCATGCTTCTCTGCCCACTGGTGAAGCTTTCTGATAACTGTCAGCTATGGTTTCAGTTACTATGGTGAAAGCATGGGGATGGTTGACACATTTCAGGTTACTCCACTTTTCACATTATCATCTGCTTCTGATATCTTGGGACAGATTCTTCTTTCACTTGGACTGGCGTAAATTGAGAGATATTTCTATTTTATAGTAGTGTAACTGAGTAAAGATTGGCATTTCTCATGCCTGGTTTGACTAATTTGCTAGGCTTATTTCACTTTGCTCCTGCTGATGTTGAGGAATATTTTGGGCCCATATTGGGTCATTCATGACCATCACCATGGGTTGCATGAGCATGCCTGTAAATGGCTACCACTGCAAACCTGCTCTGTCCATACAGTGGGCAGCACCTGGCCTTTACAGGAGAGACTGCAGGCTCACTTCTCTGCTTGGTGCTATCTCCATGATGCCAAAGCAGGAGTAGCTGGAGTGGCCTCCAAGCTGGGCAAACTGGAGGGATACAGCCCAGCTTCCTACTCCTGCACAGTGCTGTATATGCAACAAAGTGAACTTTCTCCCTTTCCTACCTCACCAGTTATATTCCTTACTCAGGACTGGTTACGCCTGCAATTTCAACAGTACCTTAGAGCAGAGAGGCTGCTGCATGTTGTCACTTCAGATCAAGAGACAACCAAGTTCACCTTCTTCATGTCCTTTCCACTCTGGAAAGATGGATTGCTTAAAGATACAATGGCTAGTCAGCATCTTTCCACAGACCCCAGGGGCCTCTAATCTCCTGTGTTTGACTTTTTGTCATCTGTAGGTACCGGTATCCATCTCAGAGATCACTTTACTCGGTCAATCAGTCCCACTGATTGAAAGGGACTAGTGCTAGTTCTTCTCAGCACAGGAAAAGTCTCTGGCTATGCACAGCCATGTAATTTCAGTCCTTCTCAGTACTTACCTACATATTAAACTTTAATAGCCTTGGTGTGGCAGGAGTTCAAGTCTACTAGCTTTTGGTATGTTTCTGAATGTTAATGTCCATTTTCAGCTCTGCTGCACAGGAAAATGTCTGGTCAAAAATGCTAATGATTTGCAGTTGTGATTTCTAATGCATCAAACATTATCAGTTTTTCTCAAGGGCTTTTTTGTTTGCTCATTCTTGCTTGTTTCGTTAAGACAATTTTCGATATAAATTTCATTGTGTTTTTTATGACAGTCACCCAAGATGAAATTTCACAAATTTACAAACATGAAATCCAAAATGTACCCAGGGGTCTCATTTGCTTGCACATAAATACTACAAATACTTTGTAAAAACACAGAATTGATTGGAGTTGCACATGTGTCATTTATTGTGAGGCAGCAAGTAGGCAAACTAAGAGAGGGCCACATACAGGCATGAAATCTGTCCCTGCTGTGATTCTCCCCTTAAATAAAATGCATGCTGAGTTCCATAAATCGCTTGCAGGATCTTTGTATAACAAGCAGTATACATTACAACGGAGGCCTGCTAGGCAAGGTGAAGACAAAATGAGTAATGCCATGATGAAACTAACAATTAAATCTAGAGCAACACTTTTAAAGGTGTTTCTTATTATTACACTTGCTTAGTCCTAGTCAGATTAGCAGGTAAAGAAACACATCAATACATTTGCTTTGATGAAAGAACTGGAAGTGTATGATTTAATTTAAAACCACAAAAGCTAAGGAAATCAAGACTTGAGTCAAATGAGAATCTCTGGCTGTAAAGCTGGAATCCAGATCTGGATCTGAACTGCCCCAAATTGAAAGGATTTTGGCACTCAGGTGATTTTGATTTGGTACATGTCCTGAAGTTAAATTTTCTGCCCCGTTTAGATACTCAGCTGGATTTAAACCTGCACTCAGACATGCACCTCATGGTCATTTTTACTGATAAACCTAATATTCTGTGATGATTTTTCATTTATAAATAATTATTAGTGCCCCTTATGGTCTATTGCCTCTACCAGGTTGCTTTTTTCGGTTGGATCCTGGCAATATCTAAATACACATATACATATATATACAAAATCTTCTATTGGCATCCAAAAGCCAATATAAAACTCAATAGAGACACCTTAAGCAGTTTTCCTTCCTTTTCTGGGGATCCACAATAATAATTTGGATTCCATATTCCAACAATTATGATAATTTGTGTATCCTTGAAATGTCTCTTATCAGGTAGATCCAATAAAGAAGACATGGCAGCATAGAGGGCTGCCAAGCACATTTACCAAGCCAAAAACAGGAACTTTCTACTGATGATAGTATGCAGTTTGGTATTTGCCTATGCCTGTGAATGTATCTATGAGTGCTCATTCCTAAAAACTGATTCAGAATCTCAAAATTAACACTGTTTTGTGTTCTATGTAAAAGTTTTGACACTGCTCTTACAAAACATTTCATCAGAGTTTGCTAGAATATTATAAGATTTTTTTTTAAATAATATTAGGGAAAAAATACAATAGTGAAAGAAAGTTAGCCTTTTCTAAAGGGGCAAAACCTGAGAAGTGTCTTCTTTAAACAGTATCTCATGATCCTGATTCCAAATTCTTAAATAAGGAAGTTCTGCTGTGAATTTTTTCATGAAATTGCAAATGACTACAACAAGAATATAAATGTAAGTCAGTGTGTACAGCATATTTCAGGAAATAATATGTAAGTGAATCTTTTCCAAATAACAGTAATGACCTTTTCCCCATTAAAATTTGTTCAAAGCACCCTACTGTTCCATAGCATCTGCATGTAGAGATTTTACACAGAGCTCTACATCCAGCTCTTTGGGTTGGACATGGAAAGCAGCAGGGACAATGAGAAGGTAAGACAGGGGATCAGCCTGCGTTAGCGTTTGCCAGAGTTCTCTTTCTTCATCTGATTTCCTGACCATTTTACATCTTAAAGCGGATTATATGGCTCATACACTCAGTCCAACTATTTGTGTATCTATTTTTGCAGCTCCCAGTGACAAATTTCAATCTGACAGAAGCTTTTTTCTCTTAAGCTCTAAGTTGAGAGCACCTTCACACACCGGTGAGAAGTGAGACAAGAAGGAGCATCTAGCATTAAACTTGTAGCTGCAATGTTGCTGTACACCACAGTTTTAACAACATCATCGCTTTGTGATACAATACGCTAGTAGAAACTCCAAGACATGATGTCTACTGAAGCTTCCACTCTGTAAATGCTCTGTGGGTCCCTTCTCAAATAACCACCACCCGCTTTCGATGGTCCCTCAGTATTTCTGCTGTAAGTTTAGGCAGAACCAGGAAGAATCATAAACTTCATTTCTTATTCGACTGACATTCAGAAATCAATAGAAGTTTATCTCTAAATGGAAAGGTAGGTAATGGACTGGAAAATAGTATTTTTTTTAAATGATTCTGTGGTCTCTAATTGAAATTATATGCATAAAGGAATTAATCAAATTTCTTAGGCTCAGGGTGGCATCAGATTCATTGGTGATGTGTGCAACAGCAGCCCTCTATTTAGTGCTTTAAAACCATACAGTTATTTGCAGTTTCAGTCAAACAGTACTATTCTAGATTCATGCTGGTGGGCTAAAGAATGGGAATTGGCCCACTTTTAATTTCCAAATCATGGAAACAGTGCTGGTTTTTTAAATAAGTCTACCACTTAAAAAAAATGAAACCATTATTCACTTTTTGAATACGCCCTTTAGAAATTCATAACCTGTTGATCTGACCATTCCCACCAAAAAAAAAAATAACATAACTGAGGCACCGAAGCATTGCTGACTTGCTACTTGCTAATTATGCCATTTGCTAATGTGGAGTTGGAAGGTGCTCTAATTTAACAGGGCAGAGCCAAAGGTTACATTAGTCTGGTGCGAGTAGACATGGAGTTCTCAGATAGAGTTGCTGGGAGCAGACAGCACTGAAAGGAGCACCTGGCCTGGACTCCCAGTAGTGCATTAGTTAGAAACAGGAGAGAGAAACAATTGCAGCACTAATGAGCCCCAAGTGAAAAGACTATTTAGCTAGTCGTGGTCTCTTTCTTTCTTTTTTTTTTTGGAAAACATGAATGTTTTGATCGATGAGCCAAATTGTTTGGAATTCCTAATTGTTCATTGCAATAAAACATAGCTTTTGTGTTCCTTCCCTGTAAAACATAGGTTGCTCACTACTAAAAACACATATAATGATTGAGGGAAAAAAGAACTCCAGACACACGCTGGAAGCCACTTAGTGAGATAAAGCTCTGTATCATATCCCGTGTTTGCTGAGTGTTTATGAGTCTAAGCAGTGCAATGGGATTCCCTGTGAGCTAAAAATGGCTTATTAAGCATTTACCATACAAATTTTCATATAATTGCTTCTTTTGAGAGTTTGGATTCCTCTTTTCCTTTCAACGAAGTCTTTTTTCAGTGCATCATTAAAAAGTGCTTTTGATAGCCACAAATACGTGTATTAAACTAATCATGTGCTGATGTGGATAGGTTTAGTCTGTCAGACTGTCAGTCTAATACACATGTACATGTATGGCGTGGGCTGCTAGCTAAAACATATTTGTGGATCCTTCTTTTTCAGTGTCGTGTAGCTTTCAGCTGCTGGGAGGATCCATATTTCCTTAAATATGGGGTAGATTTCAATTTTAGTCACCGTGGTGCAGAAGTGTGCACATCTGTATTAATGCCTCAGCAGAGTCACAGCATGTCACCTCCATTGTACTGAAGCCATCCAGGTACACCTCTGGAACTGAGGTCAGGATCTGGCCATGGGTTTGTTTTCTGATTTTCCCAGCGTGAATAATCAAGTCAGGGTTAAAAACGGGCACTTGCTTTCTACTTTTGGAAGGGCCTGGCTCTGAATCATTGAAATATTTTCTTGATACTGAAATATTTTCCACTGTCCACTCTTGCTGGCTTGTGGGTAACCATTTGCACCATGTTAACTTATGTTAAGAAAATCCTCTTTGACATACAGTGAAAGGATTAGACATGATAAAAGATTTCGTGTTAACTTTGCTCTGAGACAAATTGTACTTATTTCTTCTAAAATTCATGCAATAACTTCACTGCCTGTATTTCAGCACAAAAAGGGAGCTTATTTTGACAGTGTGTGATTAGCAGCATGGCCACTAAGAGGAAGTTATTCAATACGGGGCTCCAGTTAGTATGTTGTCATTACATAGCTGCTTAGTGCCACTGGGTAGGGAGATTTATAGGGGCTGCCTCAAAGCTGGTGGATGTCAACCTCAGTTCTTGGCCAACGTCTTTTCAAAGCAATTGTGAGTGGCAGTGAAACAACAGTGTCAGAATTCACACCTGGACAGTGACAACACAGTGTCTGCCAGCACAAGGTGTCCCGTGGTAAAATAATCAATGGAGCCCATCACTGCTGGTACAAATGAGGAAAGGGAAGCTATACCCTTTAAAATCAGTAACTAAACCTGTGTGGGATTGGGCAGATAGAAATTAAATGTCCACAGTGAAAACTCTCCAGTGTGAGATCTGGATCTTTGAATTTAACACCAGATATAACCAATGTGAACAAATGCAGGGAAATCCACTTTGTATTTAGTGAGGATATTCCATCATGATTCATATAATACACTGTATTCATTATGAGTGGTATGAAAATAGACTACACCATTTTCAGATAGAAATATTAGGAAATGCACCTGCTGGTAAGCCCATCAATTTTAATACGCTAGGGAGCTTAAATGGGCAAAATCAGAGTTATGAACCATCTCTATAAGCCACAACAACTTTCTGGTCTTCCCCACGGAGGAATAGTGACAATACCGAGCTTTAGTAGCTTATTTTGACCATGCTCTGCCTAAACCAAAATCTCAGCTGCTAGACAGCTGTGAAAGATCAAGCTCATTTTTTTGTCTTGACATCAAATTTGATGGGTGAATCCAAAGACCTAACAGATCAATTCCATTGCCAAGGGGTTTTTTACCAGTTGATATAAATACATGTTGGATCTTCAGATATTTCTCGTTACCATGATGTCGGTCAGCCAAAATATAATCTGCTCAGCAGCAGAACTGTCACACACTTGCTCCGTTTCTGCACCAGATGGATGAGCTCACTATAAATTCTCATCTTGGTTCCTGGACTGGAAATCCCACATAAGAATTGACTTTTTAAAGGTTTTTGTTTTACGAGGTTCTTCATCTCAGTGAGTTTCTAGTTATCTCCAGCCGGAACAGAATCGCTTGAATTCACATCATATTCTTCCCCTCCCTATCCATGCAAAACACTAGCTTGTTTTCCACTACAAGCATCAAGCTATAAGACTGCATTTTGCTGGCTCTTTACATTCATCTGGCCATTTCAGAAAAAAAAGTACTTTTCCCAAAAAGGTTTGTCTTTACTTACATCCAGGCTTGTTCCCAACTTTTATTGTTTAAATCTTCAGCTTTGACTACATTTCAGCTGATGATTTTGTCTTTCTCATAACAATTTTGGACTAAACTTCCAAAAATGAGTCATCTGAACCAGATTTGGCCTTGGTAATTTACTGGCTGCTGTACAGACCTGGTTGAAAAAAATCTGGCTGATTCAAATGTTAATTAGAGCCAAAGTACAAAGCTAAAGAATTCTGGAAAATGGGATTTTATTTTACATCGAAGAATCTTCACACAAATAACCAAAATCTTAGTTAGGATGAATCAGTTCTTCTTATACCACCACTTAAAAATTTAAACTGATAAGTGTATCCTGTTAAAAGTGCAGTGCTCACATTTAGTTCAAAATGATACTCTGGGGAACCAGCAGCAAACTACATCCATACTGCTGTGGCAGGGAATGCAGCACAAACTAATAGAATTTAGTGTAAAAATGATCCTATTAGAAGCATGATGAGATCTCAGCACCCCTGGAAATGAGGATATATATTTACATAGAGCAATGATACGGTCTTGCTATGTTATACATCTTAATTAGATTACATACTGCAAGAAGAATATAGTTGATATTGAAAATGTTCCACTGGAGGATAACAGAGTGGCTAGCAGCAGGGTAAGCGAGTTCAGGCACTGATTTACATCAGAGGTGGGGTTGGAGTTTTTTAATGCTTAACTGCATGCATGAAAGTCTGTTGAGCATTTCTGAAATCATTTCAGCATTAACAGTTTTAAAAAATTCAGAATAAACTTTACTACAGTAGCTGTTTTTACTTTGGTTTTATTTGTTTATCTACATATTTTGCCCTGCTGTTGATAGGATATTTAACTTGAAGTTCATGCAAGTGCTCTAAGCTATAAAATTTAAAGCCCAAATCAGGTATATAGTTATGCAAGTATTGATGTATGGTGAAGGCTGTATCTAAAGTAAATGTATTTCTTTCAGTGGAACAAAGTTTTTGTCATAGTAAAAAGAAGTTGTTTTCAGTTTCAGTCATGATAAATCTTATTTTATCTTTAAATAAATTAATGGAATTGTAACTTAAATTTACATATGCATGTACATATACGTATGTGCATATCTATGAATGAGTGTGCATATGTGTGTGTGTATCTAGGACAAATTTTTCAAATATAGGAACACAAGTGAGGGCTGATTAGGGCACAGAGAGATGTAGCTGCTTTTATCAATGCACGTTTTTGCAGCTTATACACTGTATTTGTCACTGTGCTAATGAGCACTGGTGATACTTATCACTAACTGCCTTCTTCTACATCATGCTCCTCAGTGTTGCACTGTGGAGACATATCTCACACAAAGGATACTAATTTCCTTAAAAATCCTGAAGGAAAAGTAGGCCTAGACAAAACATCTGAGCTTTTTATAACTGTGGAATTTCTATATGGGGGAAGAGAGCTTTGGCTCTGTACACAGACAGTCCATTCATGTATGAAAGTGTGTTTTCCTCATAATGAAGTTAATTAGGCCTCAAGCTTTTTTTTTATGCTTACCCGAACATTTGAAATATAAACATTTTCAATTAAAATCTTTTATTTCAAATCTAAAATGGAGCTGATACTTCAAAAAAAACAGTTGGATAAACTTGTACAAGAATAAATTAAGATTATAAAACCAGAAAGGAAGCAGAAAACTATAATTTTAAAACATAATTTCTCAAATGAATAAAACCTGACCTTACTCATACTTATTTTAACTGAGCAGTTAAAAACACTGTGATACAGCCTTATTCATAAAGGAAAAGCAAACAACCATAGGGATTTCAGAGACAGGCATTTAACAGTCATTGTCTTGGAGATACATGCACAGAAAGCCTTCCATATGTGCCATGCACATAAGTGTCATTATTTTCCTTCCTAACAAAAGTTCACCTAATCAGGAACAAGCTGAATGATTTTTTTTCAAGTTGCTGTAAGCAGAGGGGTCAGGGAGAGGGACATAATCTTCCTGAAGCGCCTCCCTTCCTCCTTAACCTTGCCCCAAGATGTTGGGAGGTTTACAGGAGCTCTGGTTCTCCTCACACTCGACACAAGGAGTCAGATGCTCCCAGTGCATATCCTATTATTACTCAGACTCGATTTTCCTGCAGCCACATAGTTAGAACCAGGGAGATAAGATGGGAAATAATTGAGAGTACAACAGCTGCAGCCTCTTCCAGGGTGCTCAAATTTCTGGTAACTGAGTCCTGGGGAAGACATTTTTCAGTCACTTGAAGATAACTGCCATAAATGTGATCCTCCCATTTCATCCACTTGCAAGTCAATTTTTAACCTTTCGTTTTTAAAAAAAATCTCTTTAATCTAGTGTTCCTGTACACATTCATGCTGTAGGCCTGCTGAAGGGGACAGGAAAGGTGAACCTGTCTGTGGGAAAAGAGCATGTGAGCACTGGGGATTAGCTGAAGGGAATCTTTCCCAGGAGATGGCTTTAGGTAGGGTCCCAGCCCAAAATGAGAAACCGCCAGATCGCTTTCCCAAACTGATAAGTGCAATTGTTATACCTAAAGAAGAGTTCAGGTTTTTGCCATGAATTGGATTACGCTGACTCTTGTTAACCCAGCTGAAACCGATCTTGGTTGAGGGACTTTCGACTGAAGCAGCAGTCATCTGCCTTTGCTGGGAGAAAGTGAGAGTAACTGGCAAAGGATGTAGGAGGGAGGAAGTCTTGTATTTTCAAGCCTTAACTTTGATTTAGCAGCCCAGGAAGAACACTGCACCTTCAAGTTTGGCCCTCATGAATGGAGTCACAATAAACTTCTCCTGCATTACATCTCACTCTCATTCACTCTCAGTAGAAGAATTAATAGTTCTAAACTCCAAAGTGAATGTTGGGCTACTGTAAACACTCTTTTTAAAGGACATGATGTTAGTCACGCTGTGTTGCACTCCAGTGATTTCACAGTAAGTATCCCTGCAGGTGAGTCTGAGAAATGTTTGCTCAACGTATAAGTCAGGAATTTGAGCCTTTTACCAACACATCTTTTGCTTCCACACAGTTAACCTGTGGTAAGAAAAAAACAGAGAGATGTATTAGGGGAGAGGAAATACTGTGCTAGTCAGCTCAAAATGTAAAAATCTCCTCTATTTGAAAGGGATTTGTACAGACGCTCTGCTCTAGAAACCTGTTCTACTTAAATAATTCCCATCGCAATACATATAGTAGAGCATATCCTGGAGGACTGAATTTGTACAAGTATAGACATAAAAAATTAAACCAATGTGAAAATCCTGATCTCCAGTTATTTATTTTAACTAGTTTGATATAAGAAATTATCAAACAATGCTGTGACAGAGAAGATAATCTTACGTTGTTGACTAATGGAGGTACAATCCATGGAAATTTTGTGTGAAAAAAAAAAACAAAAACATTATATATTTAGAAGCTATTTAGCCTTCATTTCCAACACGTATGCACTAATCTTATGAAAATATATTGACCCTGCTTATACCTTGTATCTCAGAAAGACTATTAACCTATTTGTACTTCTTTAACCTGTTTGTCATAATTCAAATTAGTAATTTAATTCCAACTTTATTGATTAATTTTGTTATTACTTTTAGGAAGAAAAATTAGCTTGGATTGGCTCAAGAAATTATACTGAAATTTTATCTGGCTCTAGTTTCAATAATTAAAAGTTGTGAAGTAAATATATTTTTATCACTACATTTGGCAGTCCAAAGAATTCCCAGTTAAAGCTGGAAGGAATCAGAATAAAAAGATCAGTTTGGAATGTAGCAGCTTAGTCTTAACAGCATTTATATGGACTGGATGTTTAATACTGTGGTTTATGGGTAGACAGTTGTATCTGCAATGCAGTGAGAAACTTTTTTGATAGCTGAGAGTAGTCTATGCACAGAGTGAATCAAAAAAAAGAAATTCAAATGGTTTTGTTCTTATTGGATTTTTGATATCAGCATGCAGAGTGCTGAACCCTTTTTGTTTCCAATAAATGCAGTGGGACCCTACCAGACCTCTGACATCCATGACCTGGGTCTTGCTAGAATGGTTTTAAAATAAATACACACAGCTATATCTCAAATGCCTAATTTAACAAAAACCTCAGACATGTAATGAGTGGCCATTTTTAATGTGAAGTGTTCAAGACAAAGCTCATCATTTCTTGGCCTCAGTTTTCCAATCCCATGCCAACTATCGATACAGCAGCTGTCCTAGGTCTCTAGGATATATGTAGGATGCTTGTATGGAACAGCTGGACACTTCAGAAATTTTAGTGGGGTTTTTTTTTTCCAATTTTTCACTTTAAGGTTTATTGATAAACTCACTAGGAATATAAAACATAAAAAGCAAGCTTAACTTGATGGTCAGCGACAGACTGGAGGACACCAAGGCAGTGCTAAAGGTCAGCCTGCCTTGGCAGCAAATCAATGCATTTTTGCAAAATGACTAAAGACATCTGAAACTTTGTTTAGCATTTCTTTTCCTTCCCCCAGTATGACATAACATCACTTCATTATTTGCACCTAAGAGACGGTGCTACTTTACAAATTCAGGTGATTTAAAAGATCAGTGAGAAAAATCTCCTGCTCTTTAGAGTGACCACGAAAAAAATCTAACCTATGTAATACACAGAAGATGTAGGTGCATGACCTGTGAAGATCGTTTTTGAGACCTGCTGCTATGCTCACCAAGTTTTCATCTGACTGTGTCCAGGGTCTGCTTGAGTGCAACCAGTTGCAGCAGTGAGGTTTCACCAGTGGTATTCAAGTATCAGCTATTAGCACAGAATTTCTGTATCTGATGCTGGGGGTTTTGCTGACTTTAACATTCACATAGTCTTGTTCTGCTGATACCAGCCTTTCCGTGATGTGAGTTTATAGTGCAGTGCACTAGGGAAAATAGCTGGGAACAAAACTTCTCAATTTACCTTAATGCAACTTTTGTCATTCACAAATGACCAGTAACCTTCTGAACCCGTGACTCACCAAAACCAAGAATCACAGATGAGCATGCAACTCTCCCCTGGGCGAAGGAGGAAAAGACAAGGAAAACATCTGCGGGAGAAAAAAACCCAAACCTGATGGTTTTGCTTACAGTCGTTCCACAAAGTGTTTAGACTGAAAGACTGAACTCCAGGTGTGCGATATGCTACCTTCTGGGCTATTGGTTCCTTAATCATTCAGACTGGGGATTTGCTTGAGTGCACTATAGCTCCTACATAGCCTGGAGACCACCTCACCTTGGGGGTACACCACGGTCTCATTCCAGTGCACCAGTCAGCCCATAGCTTGTACAAAACCAGATCCACCTGAGACTAGAAGTGCTCCCAGATTCTCCACTCTAGAGGCACGTGTTTGCACGTCTGCATGCTCCTCAGTCTTCCAGTTATCTGTAGGCAAAGTAATTGGGACACAACACAGTATAGAAAAGAACGACAGCTTCAAGCATGTGGTCTATATAAGCTGGGAGCTGCAAGAGCAGAATGTTTTTACGTATGGCAAATCACAGTGTATTTGCAAGTCTATAGAATCATAGAATCATAGAATGGATTTATTAAGTCTGATTAGTGCATATGTCATGGGGAAGGAAGTACAATACCTCCTCAGAAATTTCTAAACAGAAATCAAACTCCTTTGACACTTTTCTTTAGTTTTCCAGAGCAGGGGTCTGGTGCTTGGTGCTAGAAACAACTTTCTGAAGAGGAGCTTGAAGGAACATAGTTGATAGAGTCCCTTGCTGACTTGTGCTATCAAGTCAAAAAATGAAAGAGGAAGAGGGAAGTGGGAAGAGGGAGAGGAGAGGAGAGGAGAGGAGGGGAGGGGAGGGGAGGGGAGGGGAGGGGAGGGGAGGGGAGGGGAGGGGAGGGGAGGGGAGGGGAGAGGAGGGGAGAGGAGAGGAGAGGAGAGGAGAGGAGAGGAGAGGAGAGGAGAGGAGAGGAGAGGAGAGGAGAGGAGAGGAGAGGAGAGGAGAGGAGAGGAGAGGAGAGGAGAGGAGAGGAGAGGAGAGGAGAGGAGAGGAGAGGAGAGGAGAGGAGAGGAGAGGAGAGAAGAGAAGAGAAGAGAAGAGAAGAGAAGAGAAGAGAAGAGAAGAGAAGAGAAGAGAAGAGAAGAGAAGAGAAGAGAAGAGAAGAGAAGAGAAGAGAAGAGAAGAGAAGAGAAGAGAAGAGAAGAGAAGAGAAGAGAAGAGAAGAGAAGAGAAGAGAAGAGAAGAGAAGAGAAGAGAAGAGAAGAGAAGAGAAGAGAAGAGAAGAGAAGAGAAGAGAAGAGAAGAGAAGAGAAGAGAAGAGAAGAGAAGAGAAGAGATAAAAACTTGTATTATGTTTGGGCCCAGGAATATGTGGAGGATGACTCTCATCCCAGAATACACTTCAGGCACAGCCTCTAAATCTCAGTAAACCCTATCTGGGTTCTTACTTTTCTCAGTTGTAAAATAGGCTTAATTTTAACGCATGACAAAAGCTCATTCATCATCTGCCAAAAAGCACTTGGATATTGCATGGCAATAAGAGGGTATGTGCAGAGTTATATTGGGACGGTTGATTTTATCAGTGCGCATTTTTGGCAATTTATACAGACATGAACATTCAGCAGAAGCTGGAGCAAGCAATTTTTGCCAGTCTAATCAAGAGAATGGCTGTGGTTCGTTTCCAGAGGCCTGGGGACCACATATACTATCACAGAATCACAGAATCACAGAATCACAGAATCACAGAACAGTGGGTGTTGGAAGGGACCTCTGGAGATCATCTAGTCCAACCCCCATGCCAAAGCAGGTTCCCCTGGAGCAGGTCGCACAGAACAGCATCCAGGCGGGCTTTGAATATCTCCAGGGACAAAGATTCCACAACCTCTCTGGGCAGCCTATTCCAGTGCTCTGCCACCCTCAGAGTAAAGAAGTTTTTTCTCATGTTGAGGTGGAATTTCCTGTGCTCCAGTTTGTGCCCGTTTCCCCTTGTCCTGTCACTGGGCACCACTGAGGAGAGCCTGGTCCCATCCTCTTGACACCCACCCTTTAAATATTTATAAGCATTGATAAGGTCCCCTCTCAGTCTTCTCTGCTCCAGGCCAAACAGACCCAGGTCTCTCAGACTTTCCTCGCAGGAGAGACAGCCCCGTCCCCTCATCATCTTCATAGCCCACTGAACTGGGGGGCCCAGAACTGGGCACAGCACTCCAGATATGGCCTTACCAGGGCAGAGTAGAGGGGGAGGAGAACATCCCTCAGTCTGCTGGCCACACTCTTCTTAATGCACCCCAGGATACCACTGGCCTTCTTGGCCACATGGGGACATTCCTGGCTCATGGTTGACTTGCTGTCCACCAGCACTCCCAGGTCCTTTTCCGCAGAGCTGCTCTCCAGCAGGTCGACTCCCAACCTGTTCTGGTGCATGGAGTTATTCCTCCCCAGGGGCAGGACCCTACACTTGCCCTTGTTGAACCTCATCAGGTTCCTCTCCGCCCAGCTCTCCAGCCTGTCCAGGTCTTGCTGAATGGCAGCACAGCCTGCTGGCGTGTCAGCCACTCCTCCCAGTTTAGCATCATCAGCAAACTTGCTGAGGGTGCACTCTGTCCCTTCATCCAGGTCATTGATGAATACGTTGAATAGGACTGGACCCATTACAGACCCCTGGGGAACAATCATATCTATCATAACAATCACAACTACCATAAAGTATGCTACCATTCTCCAGACTCTTTTCAATTCGGTTCTTCAGTTCACCTTCTCTTCAGCACCTTCTGTAACAGATCTCTTCTTAGAGACAATGTAGGTGAGAATATGCTTTCCCATATAAATATATGGGAGCATTTCTGATCCATATACTGTTTTCTGTCCGCACTTATTAGGCAGAATGAAATCCTTTGAATTGGTGCCTTTATTTTGAAAAGTTCATTACAATGGAAGTCTTTAATGTAATAATTCATTACATGGGCATCTTTTTTTAGACTACCGCCTTGTGTAGCACATAGGGCCACAAATCCAGGTGATGACAACAATCCCTTTCAGCCTCAAGACTCACAAATCTCAGCTAGTTCTCCTAAACCCCATCAGCTGTTTTGAGATTATTTTGTTAGCCTTTTAGTAATTAATTAGCTCTCAGAACTGCACAGGACTTCTCGTTTGCTCTCTGCACAAATCCAGATATATCGGTTTGTCAGAAGTAAAATCTTATGTGACAGCATAAGCCAAACACCTTTACTTTAGGGTGGAATTTTAATTTAATACTCCCTTTTTGTGATGGCTTGGCCCTCTCTTTATTCAGAGGCTGTGAAAAAATATACACAAGTCTTTCAAAAATTATCACCTACTAATATCTCAAATAAAAATTTTTACCGTAGTACTTTCTGGGAATTATGCCAGCTAATGAAGCCTTTACTTAATACATCATTTTATTACTCTGCCACTTAAGACTTTAAAATAGTTGTTGAAAATGATAAGTTTATTGTGCATATGCATATCTATCACTCCTAGCTATTACTAGTAGGAGTTTGACTCTGTCAGCTAACACGGGCCTAACTGTTGTGGATGTCACTATCCAAGTCTCCATGCTTTATTTTGGAGGAAATTAATTCTGATCTCTAATGATACTTCAGGCCTATTTTTTTTGCAACATCACCCTCCACAAGTGATTTTTTCTTGCCCACCTGAGTGATCTTGTCCGTATGCAAGGGAGTCCTACAGATTCACTTGAATGAATTTTTCAAAACAGTAGCCAGATAAGAGGTATGAGCAGTGACCACATTCACTTTCAAATGGAAGTGTGGTCTAGTCCAAGGGGTTTTCATTCTGAACACTGGGCTGTGGATGCCCTCTTTAGGAGTCCGACCTTACTACAGCAGTTCATTGAGATGGACTGTAAGGGCAGGATTCTTCTCTCCCAATGGAGGTGTCTACAGGGCAGATGCCTTCATCTAAGTTAGGGCCCTAGACTCCTGTAGTAATGAACATCCAGAGATCGGTCCAAAGAAGTGATTGTTCCACTATAGTCAGCATTGGTGTGGCTTCACCTTGAGTACTGTTTGCAGTTTTGGGCTTCACAATATAAGAAGGATATAAAAATATTACAATGTGTCCAAAGGAGGGCAACAAAGGTGAAAGAACTAGGGGGCATGGCTTATGAGGAGTGGCTGAGGATATTGGGCTTGTTCAGCTTAGAGAAGAGGAAACTAAGGGGTAACCTCACTGCTGTCTACAGCTTCCTCATGAGGAGCAGCGGATAGGGAGGTGCTGATCTCTACTGTCTGGTGTCTGGTGATGGGACACAAGGGAATGGATTAAAGCTGCTCCAGGGGCAGTTCAGATTGGATATTAGGAAAAAGTTTGACCACCATTAGGGTGGTCAAGCACTGGAGCATTCTCCCTGGGCAAGTGTTCATGGCCCCAGGATTGCAGCCATTTGGACAACACTCTTAGATATATGTTTTACCTTTTAGGTTGCCCTGTGTGGAGTCAGGAGTTGGACCGGACAATCCTCATGAGTCCCTTCCAACTCAGGATCCTCCATGATTCTATAATTCTATGGCTGGCACTTGCAAGGAATGGTTAACTTCAGCCTGAAACAGATGGTTAAAATAGGTCAGGTGCTGGTGCTTGCTGTGCAGAAGAAGTGCCTGCTTCTCTGTACCATAGAGCAAAAGGGAGGTGCAGTACCTGTCTGCATCGCAGAGTACTTAGTTACGATTAGAAAGTACTTCACAGGGAGTTACAGCTAGTGCAGGACTTCTTCCTTTGGCTCTCAGACTTTTTTATTCTTTTTTTTTTTCTAGAATTCTTCTTTTACCTACTCTTCATCTTGATAATGGTTAGACAATACAGCATGTATGTGCACTGCTGCTTGGCAGGATTTTCCATTTTTGTAAAACACACTTCAGCAGAATTCCAAGGAGAGGGTTTAGATTTGTAATCAGTTCAAAACTGGTTCAAGTAAGGGACTCAAAGATTAGTTTGGATGATGATGTATGTTACAGTTAATTTATGACGTTGTGTTTGGGTTACCAAGAACGAAGCCTGTCTAGTTCAAAGGAGGGAAACCAAGGCAAGGACTTAGAATTTCAAGAAGCATATTTTAGACAAGAGAATATAACCTATATCATCTCAAACATGTTTAGAGTTGTATCTAAAATTGAATTCTAACTTCTTGTTCACCCGTACTGCTGCTCACGTCTGGACTGCTATCAAAAGATTGGATTTCAGAGATTATTAGATTAAAAGATATAATTTCAAATGGGCCGTGTTATCACCTAGTTTGATTTCTTGTTTGTCTCATTCCTTTAATTTCATAGGCTGTAGACTTATTTGTTGTATGAACAAGATTGTCTTTTGGAAAAAAAGATGCTTCCCATATACTTGGAATCATCCTCAGCCTCTTTCAGTAGGCAGTTTTCTGCCAAATAATTTTGTTAAATACATGAATGGAATCCCATTCCAAACACAATTTTTATTGACACTTCCCCATTTTAAGTTACAGCTTTATGCCTATCTGATAGAATATCTCCAATGTTTGCATATGTTTAATGATTTTGCTCTTTATTGAGTTTTTTTTAATACAATCTTTTAAATTTTAAGTATTTGACAGGAACTACTTCACCACTTGTAGTGACTTAAGAAGATGACCTCTTCCAGGCTTAACAGGTCTTCCTCACAGTTTGAGACTTAATTACTCCAAAGACCATTTTGGAAAATTCTGATTGTTAAAGAGCAAGTATGAAAGCCTCAAGGAACATATTGAAAATAATTTTCCTCTTGCAGTCTCCCAAGTGTAGTATACTTTTATCAGAAGGGGTTGGGGTTATGTCTCTGCATCACTCCTGTGTTCTGCAGTCACAGCACAGATTATAGAGCACTGTGCTTTGAATAGGGAGAAACAATTTCCGTCTTATAACATTTACCTCTTTCAGTGTTTGATTGTCATGAAAGAAAGTTCCCGCTTTAAAAATGTGTAAGTCACACTTAAAAGAATACTTGGGCTGAAATTTGAGATACACCACACTGGTCAGGGAACAGACATGCTTTTCTTTGTATGAGATGCAGGTCTGTGCAAACACAAGCTAGGTATTTTCATGTTCACACTTTCTGTTTATCTCTACCAAAAAAAAAAAAAACCTGCCTTTTTTCAGCAACACAGTACATGAACAAAGCAGAAATCTTTGTCTGAATGCTAAGGGGTTTATGCCAAGGATGTAAGTTTTTTAAAAATCAGTAAACTACAGGCAAACTTGTTCGCATTAGATCTAATATAAAGAAAGGAATTTTAGTGTGTATATAGTTTTAATTAAGGTCCTTCAGGGACTGACTGAAGTAGTGACTATAATGCAATAACTATTTTAATGCCTACGGACATTTGAAATGAATTCAACAGAAAAAGAGTTTATGCACTGTTTCATCTTTACACTCTTACACTTTAACAACTGATTCAGTGTTTAATTGAGAAAATACTGGGTTTTTTAAGGCTGTTGCGTGATGAAGGAAAATTTAAGAAGGAGCTAGTCACACGACATGTTGAGATATGAAGCCATCCTGACCTATGCAGTGGTTGATCATGTTCACCACTTCCTGGAAGGAACTCCTCTTACATGCTTTCAGTTACTTTTTCTACAAAGCTCTCAAGCGTTTGCTTATTCCATTGCTGAATCTGGACCTTGGCCTGGCCTTATCCCATTGCATTCCCAGCCATGGGAGCATCTGGTTCATACATTAAATTCAATTTTTTTTGCAGGCAAAACCAGACCCTTGTAGGTACTTTTGTATATGTGAATTCTCTTTGGAACAGGAAAATTATTCCCAGGAGACTATTCCTTGAGATACTTCTTTCTAATAGCTAGTGGCCTGAAGAATATGCAAGTCAGCATTCCATCCTGCTCCCTTACAATTTTTTTCTGTTATCTGATACCTCTGTCTCTCGCTGAAGGATTCTTTCCTCTGGATTCCTTTTTCACTGACTCTTTCCCTCTTTGTCTGTCATTCCCTGCTCCATAACTTCTTTTTACTTGGGTCTTGGCCAGCTTGCTCCCCTATGATCTTCTACTATCTCTTTCATCCTCATCCCAGACTTACCCTGACTCTATGACTGCAAATCCACTGACAGCTATTAAATACACAGCAATGCAAATCAAATTCCACAAGGAAAGCCCAGCTAATTATGTGCTGACTCCCTTGCTGGTACCAAGACTCAGTTTCTCTCATCAATCATGCCCAGGACTCTATTGACTATCAGAGCCTGTTGTATGTTAGTGACTCTCCTCCACGTCCTCCTTGCTCACTATTCAGTCTCTTTCTTTAACCTCTTAGTAATTTGCTGAAATCTCCCTTTTGAACATTGGAAGATTCGTGGATCTACTATTATCTTGAGCCAAGACGTAGAAGTTCAGCTTGATTTACCTTCAACCTTCCTTGGCCTGTTTTAAATCTACTGATGCACTCTCCATTCTCTGTAGTTTCTCATTTCACTGTTAAACCCTACAATCATTTGGAGGGTTTCCCCCATCTTCAAATGCTGTGAGCTTTCTCGTGCACTTCAGGACATTTTGTTAGCTTGGTTTTTTGCCTCATTTATGCTGGTTTTGGCTAAAACATTGTTTCATTCTGATTCTTCTTCTGTTTCTTGCCATCAGTCCCAGCACCACAGGACAGAAGATTAATAGTTTCTCCTGTGCAACAGGTGGTCAGACCCACCTAGAGCCACAGATGTGAACCGTGAGGGTTTAATTTTTATTAGACCAAGTCAAAGGCAGCTGCTGATGGGATCTCTTGGCAACTTTCCCCAGAGACAGCAATATCCTAAAGCCGGGGTCTGCAGTACCCAGGCAGGCTGCTAGAAGCCTGCAGGTCCTCTCCCAGGCAGACACTGCATGCCTAGGTGGATGTGGAGCCCTGGATGATCCAAGAAGGCTGTCCCAGGCTGAGATTTTAGTGCCTGCAGATCCAGGGTGGGCATACCATGCCGTGTGCAGGCGCTTATGGAGTACCAGAGACTCATGCAGTCCCATCTGGGGCTAGGGATTTCTGAGCTGCTCAGTAAGGTGTAACACATGGCCCTGTGTCCAGTTTCCCTCAGCCCCAAGTTTTGCCTGTTTCCCTTGCAGCAGCAGAAATAAAGTGGACAGTTTGCGTAATGGCATGGCCTGCAGTGAATCACCAGGTACTGAAATACCCTGTTCACTGATTTAAGAACAACATAGTCTAAGAAGATTTAGTTCCCTGAGAAGCTGGGAGGATTTTTTTGTTTCCATCATAAGCAAAATACTGTTGCTCAAATCTTGTACGCAACAGAAAACTCCCTTTTTTAGTGACTTTTAATTGTTACTCCAGGTGTTACATTTCTACTGTACATATTAGTGTAGCGTTATTACATCCTAATTTCAACAGTTACTGAAGAACATTTTGGTTTTTGCTTTTTTCTTGATCATTTTCACAATCTTTTCTTATCTTCATACAATGTAACAGGTAGATACTGTGACGTTGATGGACATTTACAGATGGCTGATGAATTTGGCTTGATATTATTATAAATTTGCTAATATAAAAATTGTGTCAGTGCTAATACCAGTATACATCTTTTGCTTAATCCTTTGTCAGGACCAGTGTTTAGAATTGTGTCATTAAATCTTGAAAGACAACAATAAAAGCAAACAAAAATATGGAAGAAATTATCCCTCCTGCTGAATTTTCTCTCATCAGTCTAGGGATGACAGGAGCTTGTATAAAGGCAGTTGCTACCTTTGACCTTGTTACTGTCAAAGACAACCTTGAAGAAGATCAGATCTGGGCTGGAAATGGTTTGAGGGTACTTTGTACAGCAAGGGGTGAGCACTTTCATGGTGGGGACATCAGTTTAGTAGTGCTGAAGTTTAGCAGATCAACAAGAAAACAAACTATATGCTGTACTATTTGTCTGTGTGTACACTGATCTTAGACCATCCTAGAAGACTTCTCCTTCATTTATTTAATGCTGTGGAAAAATGAGGAAATTGAGACAGGAAAATTCAGAAACTCTTATTTTTGCTTAAATCTTATAAATTGCATGTCACTGCAGCTGCCAAGGTTGGATCGCACTGTATTTGCAGGACATATTCAAACAGTAAAATGAGCATATTAAACTCCTGCACAGAAAAGGATACAAGAACCACCAAAACTGTGTATGGTAAAAAGACACGCCTTTCTTTTAATATCACTTTTTCTTATTTTCTGCTTTAGAATGAGAACAAAAACCATTCTTTTTTTAAAAAAAAATCTTAATTTTGATACAAATGTGCATTTTCTTAACACACACTGGGATTAAAACTTCGTATTTCCCAGTCACTGAATTCTACCTCTATACAAGCTACACGATGAGCTGAGTTATGCTCACCTTAATCGGTAAAGCACAAATAAAACTATTCTTAGGGTTTGCTGCTTACACCATTAAGTAAACAAATGCACACAGGAAAATGTTGGTGCACTAAGCTGAAGGAAAAAGAAGACAAGACTGCAACACACAAGGATTACTCGAAAGCAGAACTAAGAGGAAAATTAAATAGCCCATGGTTTCTCACTCTCTCTTCCCATCCCCTCATCTCCTTTTAAAATCTGGGAATACAATAATATGTCTTTTTCCCCATATCTAGTAGAAAATCAGACCTCTCTCTTCTTTTTCCTTGTGAAAATGCTGAAGAACTAAGGAGAGGGATAAAGGAGGAAAGCTACATGACTCAAAACATTTGCATCTTTTCTCATAAGAACAGAAGAAAGCAAGAGCATAATTGTGTGTATCTAAAATACGCATTCAACTTTTTTCTTTTATCACACTTCGGGAGCTCTGCAGAAAGTTGTCGGGGCCAGATTCTGAGGTTCTTCTGGGACTGAAAACCCAGAGCCATGTCAGTGGATAAAAGCCTGCAAACTCCCGCCTTACATGGCTTTGTGTGCTATTTGAACATTTCCTGCCGGGATTTCTTCTTCTTTCTCATTGCATATGTATACATTACAAAAAATAGAAAGAGAGAATATGGTTAGTCTTGGCATCACTGGAAAGATTTTTATTATGGCTGCATGGCTTGCAAAAACCTGCCAAAACGGAGAAGTTTACTAAAGAAAATAACTCATTTTAGATAATTAGCATGGGCCCATGGAAGCCTACGGAGAGTTTGCTGCTGACTACAGTTACAAAAACCTTCAGATCAGAGTGGAAACGAATTAATCTGTGTTTTTCCTGGTCCATTTCTCATGCCCAGGCATAGCTTCCCATTAATCGCTAAATCAGCTCTGGAAACTTCATGTCCCACTGTTGGTTTGGAAAGTTTTTGGATTTTTGTGGGATATTTAACAGCTTTGTGCCCTTGGCAATGTGTCCTTGGCAAAGTCCTTGACAAATGACAGAGGCATGTTACAGAGTTGTGCCTCTTCCAAAGTCACTTGTATACAAGGTGAATCAGGATCACGTACATAATCACACATCTAATCTCCACAGCCTTGTCTCATAGTAATGTGCTAGATGTGACCCAGGCGGATTTTTTTAATTAAAGCTTAAAAACCTGAGACCAAAATACATACCAAAAAGCTTCTACAACTCCTATATTTATCACCTATGATGTGGAATTAGTTTTCATTATAACATGAATACATGAGCTGACTCTTTAAATAGGAAAAAAAAAAAACAGACCTACATCATGGTGGTCAAAACATTCTTTTTCAAGAAATTTATCCACTTTCACCTAGGTAATCAGTGGCCTTTTTGGTTCGAAGCCATGATCTTCCTAATATCTTACAAACAATCAGCCTAGGAGGAAAAATCTATCTATGGAAATCCTTGTAGAATCTAGATAATTATTAATAAAATAAAATCTTCATATGAATGAAAGCATTAAGCTTATACGTCATAGTAAAAATAAATGGGGAATATACAGTTCTGTCAGTAATTACTGACGCATCCAGTATTCCCAAAAAGAAATCCACTACACTGTTACAAAGACTAAATTACATTTCAAAGTATTTTTAATTAGATGTTGTACTTAACCTTTTCTGTGACCATTTCTTTGTAAATCCCTTTTATTTCCTGCTACCATGCTGTGATACTGCTTTCTTAAGAATGAGAGACTAAGTAAACCAGCAGTGCTGAATATGTGAGTGATTACGAAATAGTTTACTATAAATTATAGGTTTGTTAAAGGAAAGCAGTCTATACCTTTTCCACTGTTTGAAGCAGGTATTTAAAATCTCACTTTTTACCGGGTTCTACAACTTCACTAACTTTCAGCCTATAAAAAATACACGGCTGACACTAGGGTGGAATATTTTCAAAAACATCCACTTACAGAATCTTTGTTTGTTGATTAGTGCTTTATTTTAAAAGGCTTCTTCAACAAATTTTTCATTTTTATGTCTGAATTTTGCTCTGAGTCTGTTTAGTCAAAAAATTCCTAAATATCTCTGCAGAAATGTGGACACTAATACAGAGGCAGAGTATTAGAGTCCTGCCTGGCCTCTTGCTGTCCTGGTGCCATTTTCATGTGAAATCTAGATGTGCAAAATTACCTATTTTCTTCGCTACTCTCATTTCCATTGAAAGCAAGCCCAGCATTCACCCTGCCACAACCCACAACTTTCTCTGTGCTGTGTCAGTTAAGGCAATGAGGAAAGCACAATTCTATGTACATCCAGGTACGGTGCAGTCAGTAAAACATGCATGTTATCTCCATTGTAAAATTGTCAGCTATGCTAATCGCTCATGTTAACTCCCCTAAATTTTGCTGCTTCTAGACAAACTTCTTGATTCCTTGAAGTATGAGGGCTTTTATTTCTAATTTATTCATTTATTAGAACAACTTGAATTTAGTCATTCACATTGGATGCCAGCTCAAACATCTAACTTTGAAACTGGATGTTTGCTCAGCATTAAGTTTTAAAAAAAATTGACTTAGGCCATGCTCTCCCCATCAGCTTTCATAAATGATGGGAACAATGGGATTCACAATGCACACTAAGGATAGCAGAGAAGAATTACCAAATGGGAGATGCCCCACAGCAAACACTCCACCAGCAGCTCCCTCTTAAAGACCTTTAGTTTCATGAGCCTGGAACACCAGGCACTTCACTATCAAGTCAAGTGATTTGGGGATTTCTGAGTTAACACCTGAGTTCCACCTAGTGCTTTAGGTAAGTCAGAGTTATCAATAACAACCAGAGACTAATACAGTCACAACACTTCCATTTACCAAACAGGCTACAATACTTCAAACTATTCCGAGTACAATGCTGTATTTAGAATGCCTGACAGCAAACTAAACCTTGAGAGAAGGCTGTGTAGAGAATTGTGGTAGGGAAAAGCGCAGTCACTTTGGAGAAGGATCTTGCCAATGTCAGATGGAGGTGTGCCGTGGTTGCAGTTCATACTTGGGCTTTCTGCAGTACCCTGACAACCCCAGAGTGTGTACCACTGGTGACTGCTGTCATTCTGGAGCAGTACTGACTTGCCTTCCTCTCCCGCTAATGTTATCTCTGCACTGCTTAGATTTTAGATCTCATTCAATTTAGCTGACTCTTGCCTAAATTCACCAAAGATGGGGTAGTTTGTTCTACTACTGTAGCCCCAGTCAGTCAACTGTGATGGACATACAGAGGCAGATGATATCAAAAATTGAATCCACTACAAACCGAGTCTTCTCTAATTCTTTGGCAGGACCATAACTAAACTAGTCAAGGTAAGGGGCAAAACAGGCCATTACGAAAAAAGAGCCATGGGTCTACATAGCTTGAAATATCTGAAATTATTTTAATTCTGTTTAACATAGCAAAACAAAATCCCAACATTTCCTTCTGTTATTACTGACATTGGAAAAGAAGAAAATAACCTGCATGTGCTTTTGAAAATGCACTGATAGATACAGATCTGTTACGACTGAAATGAGTGAAAAGCCACAATGGTTCGATCAAGTCTCCTCAATCAATCCAAAGCTGCTTCTTAGGACATAGTGTGGCTGAACCATTCAGTTCCATCCATCTTAGTTGGAAAGACCCCTTAGGCTATGTTTATTTTAGAAAATTAAACATTCTAGGAAATTAATAGCTTCAGAAAATCTTCACAAGGACTCAAACCCAACAGATGATATGGTTAAAAGCATTAGAAGGGTTTCAGGAATGGCTCTGGTCTGGACCAAAGAGCATTTCCTCAAACAACTCCCTGGCAACACTTGGGGGAGTGCGTAGATCATGGACAATTCCAGGTAGGCAGCTGCATTAGACTGGCCTTTTTTGGATGATGAGAGAGTTTAATAGCATGGACACAGGCTACTCTGTGCTAGTTGGCCTCACAGCCAGAGCATTATCCTGGGCAGGTTTAATTCCCTACAATAAGAAAAACCTTAGAATTTTTTGGTCTTGCAAGCATGTACTTGCATGCTGATGATCTGACAGGAGTTTGGTGTCTCCAGCAGGTCCATGCCAAGTGACAGCCCAGATTTCTTCTCTCATGGTCTCTCCACCTGTGACAGCCAGAGTGCAAAGTGCAGATGGGTACATTTCCCCACAGAAAACCCAAGCCATTCCTGACCTCCTCATTTTATACCCATGAGTAGATTGCAACTTCTGACTGTCCAGGAGCCTGTTTTCCCCTTCATAAGCCCATAACTGAAAAGCCTGATGAGTGTTTCCCATGCCTTGCTTGCTCAAAAAATGTTTTTGGCTACCACTTGGCGAAGTTTTCAAGGTGGTTGGCTGCCTGAGCTGCCCTCTACCTGCAGCAGAAAGACTCCCAGAAGTCCTTCCTTCCCGCAGTCTCTCAGCTGTTCCTGGCTTAGCTCCTGCAGGTCCCGTTTCAAGTCGGTCTTTTCCCAGCTACTGTTTCCTGGGCTCCCTGCGGCTGCAGCAGCTGTTCACTTCTCTTGGTCTACTGTTTTTTTTGAGAGGTTTGTCCTTCTTCACCAGCTGCCTTCTCCTACCCCCCACCAACTATTTAAGTCCCAGCCCTGGTCCCTTACCTCTTCCCCAATTCCTCCTGCAGCCACTTACCAAGCCCTGCTGCCCTCCCTCCACACTCAGCTAGGAGGATGCTGACCCTGCCTTTGCAGCTCACTCACCACCCTTTGCATACCACTGTCTCCCTTCCCATGTAGAGAAGGGAGCCCAGTCACAGTCCTACATGGTCTTGTCCAACATAGCACATTTGTCCAAAGCATTTTGTTTCAACAGAAAGTCCAACTGAGAGAAAGGGCAGCTATGAAACTGCTCTGCACTGGAAAACAGATGTGCTGGAGAATAATCAGGGGTTTATCTTATTTTATCTCTTTTCATGTAAACGTGAGCTTAAAATGTAGATTTGCTTGTTTTTCCCCCTCTTGGGCAGAAGGTAAAACTCTGCTCTACTAAGCAATCTACCCTTTTTGACTAGCAGTATTCCACATACCACCAGACAGCTGAAGTCTGCAGTTATGTTAATTTTTTGATGTTTAATAATTACAGTATAATTAGTGCAGATTCTGTGAAACTGTTATGTTGCAATTAGATATGTCCAGTAAACTCATTCACAAATCCAGTGAACTTAGTTTTTAAGTCTTGCTACAGAAGCAAAGACATGGAGAACATCTCAGAAAGTTGGTTCAGAAAAGCAAAAATTTGTTATTTAACAATGAATTTATTCTATGCTGTTATTTTAGGACAGGGTTGAGGTTTTATCTGAAACAAGGGGTTTTACCATCGCGTGCTTAGTTTTATTTACTTTAACCAATTACTTTGATTTGAAATGTTTATTTCAAACTTTGCCCCATTTTAGATCATTTTTTGCTGTAGTGAAATGTAAATTTAATAAATTGATCATCTTAATGATCCATGAATATTTCTGCAAAGGCAATGTGTCAGGTTTCATAATACTGTCTTCCTATGTGAGGAAAAACAAACTTTGCATACAGACCTGAAGTAAGTATTAATTTGTTAAATCATGTTTGCTAAACTCTGGATGAATAAAAAAAGTCTTTTAGTCTTAACAGACTGTAGGCAATAAGTAACATTTTCATTCCCTTCATAGGTAAGTTTTAAAAGACGCACAACTTCCTGTTAAGGGTCACTTATAATTGAGGGATTCCTGAAATTAAACAGTTAGATGCAATAACATTTGTTCAAAGTTGAGAAAGAAATGGCAACTTGCCACATTCTTAAGA
Organism: Leptosomus discolor; assembly: GCF_034619465.1. Lineage (NCBI taxonomy): Eukaryota > Metazoa > Chordata > Aves > Leptosomiformes > Leptosomidae > Leptosomus > Leptosomus discolor. The sequence goes on along the minus strand of NC_141395.1, from coordinate 47,215,819 downwards.
TCATGTAATTGAGTGAAATCTGGAATTTAATACCTCAGCAGATGACAAGTTCAAGGATGACCCTGTTTTACAAAAGCCCAGTTGGAACGCATAAAGCCATCTGATTTTGAGTTTTCATGTGAAACATTTTAGAGCAGTAGGATTAATGAATGTATGAGAATGTGTCCTTGGATTAGAATGCATTCCTTTAGAATGAGAATAAGAAATATGAGAAATATTAAAAAGAAAACAAATGCAGCATTGTTAATTTCTTGCTATGTGACTGAAACACTTGTAACGAAGTGTCTATAATATGACTTCAGTAGTGGCTCATTTTCTCACAGTGCACCTGCACGTCTTGGAAACAGTTGTAAACAGTACATGATTCTGCTAAGAGACAGAGTCCATGAACTACCATTAAACTCTGCTTAGTCTTCTCTAAGTGCTGGTAGATTCCTCTTCTGGAACTAACAAGATAATAAATATAAGTCTTCTCACATTTCTAGTTTAGGCCACAGCATTTTCTATCTAAGAACAGACCTTTGTAAGGAGATGAAAAAATATCATTTAAAGGTATGTGAGATAGTCACAAAAACTCATATTTGGTGAACAAAACAAACTGGAACTCCAGTTTAAACGAACACCAACATCACAGCTGCTACACAGATCTTTATCTCCAACTTACATTCCCTAGTCTAATTAATATAAGAATACCTGATGAGTGCAGGGACTGGTGAAAAATATTTTAGATCTCTACTCTATTCATTAAAAAAAAAAAGAAAAAGAAAAAGGAAAAGCTAAGCCAAGGTAAAGTTTTCCGAATTGTGAATTTAAATTAAGTTCACAGTTCGGTTCAAAGTGTCCCAGCTGTTCTATTAGATAATTCCTTGGCTAAAGATCACTCTGTTAATAAGAATGAAAATGTTCACACTATTTAATGACAAAGCACAACTACTGAAGAAAGAGAATTATTGCAAACATTCAAGATGCCCACAAAGCTTTTTCCCATTACCCTATCAGCATCCTGAGCCAGAAAACAAACCATAGCATTCTGTTCCGTCTTTTAGCAATTTATGCAAAAAAAGAGGGCAGTGCCCACAGTAGTGGCAAAAAACTTCTGCTTATTCTAGAAAATAGTTGCTTTTTAAAGAGTTGAGGGCTGGATGCTACATTTCTTTAAAACTAAAAAGCAGGATGTATTTACTATCTCTTGTAATTGCCATAGGTCTGATCATTCTGGAGTTTTTGCATTAAAGCAAAGTTCAATTTAGTAAAATACTACATCAAACAGGAAATATCCCAGCTCTCAAAATCCAGCTCTCTGGGAAGACGCTGAAGACACCTACATAGTGGAAAGAACAGAAGGAGTTATGGCATCATTGGCGGTCCATGACAAAAACACAGGTGGGTGTGTTGATAAACATGTTCAAGCTGCAGCTGCTGCTGGTTCTGATGGGAAAAATGCTGTTCTAGGGATTAGGAATATACTGTAATGATGCCAGCCAAAACATGCATGACAGTTGAAAAGGAAAAGAGAGCAGCTATATAAACGGCCATGGAAACCTAAGTGATTTCTTTTAAATTTGCAAAAGAAACACCTTCTTTAAGTTTTTCTCTCTTTTTCCTAATATCAGTCTCTTCATAAGAACATGAAAACCAACTATGTTTCAATGCAAAATACTATTTTAGTAACTTGCTGGAAAATTATTTTAGCCCTGCTGGGATTTAATTAATGGAGTAAGCTGAACTCCTGCAGAGTAGAAAAGGCGTACCCCTTTTTCCAGTAGACTACTCAGGGAGTAAGAGGTACTCATCCTGAGAAAGGCCGTCAGAGCCTAGTCTGGGGCATTTAGAAATGAAACATGTATTTCTTATTCTTTTACCACTGAAGATATTTCATACCACATATGATATGCATGGCTGACACAGAGTAATACTATATCCACATTTTTCAAGCAGAGTAGTTGATGTGTCCTTTTCCAGGGCAGATGTTTTCCAGATATGCTAGTGTCACTCATTAAGATAGTAAGAAAGACACGTATGAGTTATGATATGGTAAATACTATATATGCCAGCTCATCCATAAAATACTATGAATTTCTCAGATAATTCTCCCTCTGGCTTTCTTTAATCGTTTCAATATGACCAGTTTCCCTGCAAACTCAGGACAATTTTTATATTTACCAGTGGCATTATACGCATATATGAGTAAAAAACTGACAGTGATTTTTACAGATTTTTTCATAAAGTATGTTTATATTATCCTGTACCTGATCGTAACTCTCTGCCTGCGTCAGAGGAAATGGAGAAAACTGCAATACTTTCAGAACCTTAATTGCATTAGCAGCGGGGTAGGAATGGTACAATTACATCAAATTGTGTTGTACAATCTCACATACAGAGCTTTCCTATTTTCTGTCTCTCTCACAATAGTGACTGCAGAATCATCTTACTGGCTTCTTTTTATTTTATTTTATTCTATTTTGGGAGTATTAACTTTGCTTCTGGATAGATTCTTCCATCTGCTAGGCTGGTGCAAATACATTTGTACTCCATAGAAATGTGAAATTGCTGTTCATTATCGTGGCTTTGTTGTCCCAGTGGAGGCAAAACTCAAATTTCCAACCCACATTGTTGCATTTACAACCTCTGAGCTGTATCTAGAGTGCAAAGAGAGGAAAGTACTTAGCACCCCTGAACCTAAGGGAGTCTTGGAGACCTGGAACACACAGTGTCTTCGATATACTTTTGTAGCCTGAACTCTGAGACTGCACAGCAGGACAACATGCGGATGTGGCCAGAATGAATTTGAACCCTGGTTTGGTTTTTTTTCCAGACGGAGCTAAAGGCCTCAGTCTGAATCAGGGCTGGAGTTAGCACACAATATTAAAGCCGCAGGTGCATAACAACCTCTCACAGATAAAGAAATGTGCAGTTACATTCTGCATCCCAGGTTGAATGTATTTGCTTTCATCAGATGTGGGGAGTTGGCGCTTGGGCCAATTTCAAGGAGTGACTCAAGCTGTTCTGCGCCAAATCCCACCCCTTCTGCAGGAGAGCAGAGTGTGGCTGTGACTCAGAAGCTGAATTGCTAGCATTCCCCTGGAAAGCTGTGAGGGGTGGCTACAGAATATCTCCCTCCCTCCTTCCTCTCTCCCTTTCTTCCTGTAGGAGATAACCAGTGGCTCAGGGCACTGTCTGACTTGGCTCCCCTGTCTTGATAGTTTCCTCTTGCCAGAGGTAGTGAGGTTTTTTCTGAAATGGCTGTTCTTCTGTTGAAGGGAAGGCTGATCCTTTGCCTGGCAAGTTTTGCAGCTCTTTCTAGGTTAGATCGCATTCAGACTGAGCTCAGTGCACAAAACACGGGGTGCTATTCATCTCTTTTGAAAGTTAGATGTCTCTAGTGTAGTCTACTGTCACCCACTATATCCATGTAGTCACCACCAGCTCTTTGTAGAGTCAATGAAGAGAAGTAAGACCTGTTAAAGTGTTAGTCAGCTTGCCTATTTCAGTCATCTTTTTCAGAATTAAATAAGTAATCTAAATGCAAGACAAGGTTTATTATGCCCCAGAAAAAGCTGAAAGCAACATAACCTCCCTTCTTTCTAATTCACCATTTCTTCCTTAAATGACTTCTGTTCTTCAGAAGTCTTCAATTTGTTCCTTCTTCCAATGGTTTTTGCTTTTCCTTTTCTGCTTCCTGAGTCTCTACCTGCACCTGGTACCACTATCCCTCCTAAAAAATTTTCCTGAGCCCTCCTACTTTACAGGAATTACTCCCAAGCATTCACCTATTCACTACTTATCTCTCCTCTTTCCCCATGTCTCAGAGCTCTGTTTCTTCACCAGGTCTTCAAACTGCATTTGAACACACTTTCAGATGTGTTTGATAACTTTGGAGGGCCTGGTACTCCTGCAATGTCAAAGGTTAAAAAGAAACTAAAATCCTCTCATCACCATATGTGAGATTGGGCTCTTTATAATGACATGAATTTTCTCAGAGACTTTGAACAGTTTCTGGAATTCTGCCCCCATTGAAGACTGGGTTGCCTGACTCAGCTCTGAGGCACACTTCATTGTCCTTTTTCAAGCTAACGAATGTCCTAGAGATGATTGCAGAATGTTTGTACATTAGCTAAAACATCTCTGCTAATTCAATTTAAAACACACTTTGCTTTCCCAGTTTTCTCTCACCCTTGCAGGATACCTGTTCTTAGACAAACAGAAAGAAAAAAATTGTCAAAATTGGCTAGTTGAGAACCATTTATTAAGCATTACTAGTAAACATATTTGTGTTCACTCGCTAGCCATGTCTTTTAGGCTAACTAGGCAACTTAGAGAGGACACAAACTGCTTCATTTAGTGTATGGCTCACTCCATGAGAGTCAAGTGTACCACCCCACAGTTCCCAGGCAGCAGAGGCCCTACTTTCCTAAGTCCTGAAGAGGACTGAAGCATATGTTAGTGCCTTTTTTCTGGTTTGGGTTTGGGTTTTTTTTAATTTTTATTTCACTCAGACTGCAGGTCAGAAGAAAAGATCAGCCCTTGCTCTCTTCCCCTCAGTCAAAGCTTTTGGGCAGTGTTCACCCTGCAGTGCATTAGGCAGTTGAAAAACATGGAATTTTGTACATGATCATCCCGATATTACAATCTTCTGTAGATATACACTTTCCTACACTGTTGCAGAAAAAATACTGGGCTAGAGCAACTAATGCAGTTACTAGGTCTGACCCAGAAGAGCACTCGTACTGTCTGGCCATATGCAAGCATTGAAGTAGCATCAGAGGAAAAGGATTAAAAAACAGCTGGTTGGAGTTGTTGCTATAATATTTGTGTCCTCCTGGACAACCAGAGAAGACTCTTTTTGCAACACTTGATGTTTTGCAGGGGGATCAATAGATCTACTTGTGAAGAGCTTAGCTTTTTTGGCACATCACTCAAGACCTTTGTGAGAAACCACATTTACGATTCATGGGCACCCACACATTTCCTCTTGGTCATGGGCAGATGAATCCTCACACAAAATGTGTGATACAGGTAAAGCTTCGAAATCTGTAGTGCAAATTTGCTTGAAGTCTCTATTTAGAAAATTACTTTCCAATAAAACAGCTCAGAATGAGATGCCCAGGCCAGCTACAGTCCATGGACTCTTCGAAGGACTTTTTTTAATGTGGTCATCTTGTACTGTATTGCACATGAATTTTGTTACAAGGCCTGTCCCACTCGTGAGATCTCACTCCATGAATAAAATTCTGGAATTTCTATTCTAACTTTTACTGCACAGGAGCTGCAATAATAAAGTTTTCTTTACAACACCAAATGTTCAAAGAGATTGCAGCTCTTCTAATGTTAAAATTTATGTGTCTCATTTTTAGGGATGTTGTATATAACAGACTAAAACAAGTCTGTTGGCATGTGTATGTATTTACATGTGCATTAACCAAGGAGCAAAAGTAAGAGAAACTTGATGAAAAGGAGTTAATTTTATAAAGAATCAAATCCATGCACTCACTGTAATTCACGTTTTTAAGTCTGAAAATAAAACCTGGATTTTAATGGCCTCAGAAGTCTTCCTTCCTCACCCTTGTTGCCATAACACACATCTGACAGACAGGTGTATGTTCTCAGTAACTGAGTTTTCCCAACATGTCTCAGATCAATCCCTTGGGATGTCTAATCACTGTCAGTATAGTCAGGCTCCATATCATCCTCAAAGAAAAATGTTAAGGCTATTATCTGGTATTTATTTTTCACATCAAGGTTGAAGAATGTTCAATATATTGAACTTAGGTAATAATAACTTTCCACATCGTCAATAATGTATCCTCAGAGTAAACACTAGATGGTGGAAAAGTGCAGAATAGGAAGTGTTGCAGATGCCCAAGCACATTAATATTTTCTCTCTACGTTATTTAATGTTTTGTTATTTATTTCACAAATTAAATGGTGATAATAATAGATTTTGACTGCAAAATGGCCACTTGACTCCTTGTTTCTCCCACAGACTCTCGCTGTTACTTTCACGCACTCAGCAGTTGTAGGTATGATTCAGAGTGAAGCTTTCTTGTTGATTTTCATAATCTGGGCGTGACTTCTAGGCTGCATACAATGCTGGCAGACTCAAGTGGCTGTATGAGGAATAGCTGGTTGCACAGAAACACATATTCTGCCAAATTTTCTTCTGGCGCCATTTAAATTACTGAAGTTTCCATAGGATAAACTCAAAGCAGGGTGACAAATCAGATCCATCATTATAAATCTAGAAAATAGCTGCATTGCAGAATAAAATGAGATGTAGGGCTTACTACTCATTTTGCTATATTATTCCAGTTATTTCTATAAGTCACTGCTGAAAATACATTAGTGAGCATGCAGGGATGGGGCTAAGAAAGCCCATCTGGAGTGGGATCTGGCAAGGGACATGAAAAGCAAGAAGAAGGGCTTCTGTGGGTACATCAGAAGCCAAAGGAAGAAATGTACATCCACTCCTGAATGAGGCAGGAGACCTGGTCACAAAGATATGGACAAGGTCAATGTACTCAATGCCTTCTTCATGTCGGTCTTTGCTGGTAAGATTGGTCTTCAGGAATCCCAAGCCCCTAAGATCAGTGTGAGAGTCTGAAGCAGGCAAGATTTATCCTGTGTGGAGAATGTTCAGGTTAAGGAACATTTAAACAAACTGGACATCCACAGTTCCCCGGGACATGACGAGATGCACCCATGCATACTGAGGGACCCAGGTGATGTCACCACAAGGTGTCTGAATTATCTTTGAAAAGTTGGGGTGGTCAGGAGAGGTTCCTGTGGACTGGAAGAAAGCAAATGTCACTCATATCTTCAAGAAGGGCAAGAAGGAGGATCAGGGGAACTACAGGCCAGTCAGCCTCACTTTGATCCCTGGAGGAGTGGCACAGCAAATAATCCTGAAAAGACACTTCCAAGCATATTAAGGACAAAAAGTTTATTGGGACTAGTCCGCCTGGATTTTTTGAAGGGGAGGTCATGCCTGACCAACCCAATAGCCTTTGACAATGAGATGACTGGCTTGATGGATGAGGGGAGAGCGGTGGCTGCAGTTTATCTTGACTTAGTAAGACTTCTGACCCTGCCATCCACAGGCAAACAGGTTAAATACAAACTATATAAATGGACAGTGAGGTGGACTGAAAACTGGCTGAACTACCACATTCAAAGGATTGTGATCAGTGACACTTACTCCAGCTGAGGCCAGTCACTAGTGGTGTCCCGCAAGGTTTGATACTAGGAACAGTCCTTTTTAACATCTTCATTAATGACCTGGAGGATGGGATGGAGCACACCCTCTACAGAACGGGGAGGAAAGTTCTATTCATCAGAGGGTCATGCTGCCACTCGGAGCAGCTGGGCAGGCTGGAGAAATGGGATAGCAGGAATCACAGGAACTTCAGCAAAAGGAATGGCAAATCCCTGCACCTGGGGTACATGCTGGCCATGAGCAGCAGGAGGCTGTGGGGGTGATGGCTGCAGGAAGAGGCCATGCACTGCCCTGTGCTGGGGCACATGTATACACCCCTGAGGGACCATGGACACGGGCCACCCATGCCAGCACAGGGACACCCCTGAGTGACTGTTGCCACAGGCCACCCACGTTAGGGCAGGGATACTAAGAAACAAGGAGGGGGAAAAACAAAACAGCAGAAAGTGAAGTGCAGCTTTGAACAACAAGCACAGCATGTCAAACAGGAACCATTAGGCAAAGGACCCCAGCCAGCAATGAATATAGGGGACATTGGAGTTAGGAAGTGGGAGGAGAGGTGTTTACTCAGGTGCTTGTTTCATGCTTTATGTCTTTTTTTTCTCAATATCAGATCAGTGATTAGAATTTTGTGTTAATTACCAATAAATTACATTAAGAAAACATTCACTGCAGTAAGACGGTTTTGCTTGCGACAGGGATAATAGCCCCATGCACCAGTCCAGGCTGGGGGCCATCTGGCTGGAAAACAGCTTGGCAGAAAAGGATTTGGGCATTCTGGTAGACATCAAGGTGACCTTAAACTAGCAATGCACTCACAGCAAAAAAAAAAGGCCAATAGCATCTAGGCTGCACTAGGAAAAGCCTTGCTAACAGGTTGATGGAGTGATCTGTTCCCCCTGCTCAGCACTGGTGAGGCCACACAAGGAGTGCTAGGACCAGTTCTGGGCTCCCTGCTACATGACATACTGAAGTGGGGCCAGCGCCGGTCAATTAAGGAATTAGAGGGTCTGTCGTACGAGGAGAGGTTGAGAGATCTGGGACTGTTCAGCCAGAAGAGACAGCTCAGGAGGATCTTATCAATATGTACAAATACCTGATCAGGGGAATGGGTAAAGAAAACAGAAAGAAACTCTTCTCAGTGGCAGAACAAGAATCAATGGGCACAAACTGAAATGAAGGAAATCCATTTAACTATAAGAATACCTTTTTTACTGTGAGAGTAGTCAACAGGAATATGTTGCCCAGAGAGACTGAGAAGTCTCCATCCTTGGAGGTATTTAAAACCTGACTGGGTACATACCTGAGCAACTGGCTCTTGGTGACACTGCTCTGGGCAGAGGGGTTAGACTAGATGATTTGAAAGATATCTTCCAACATCAATGATACTGTGGTACTCTTATTCATTCACGCTCAACAGAGACTACAAATGTGCCGGATATACATCAACTACCACAATGGAAGATAGGCCCACCTGAGCAATTTTTCAGCACTATTTAAAAGGTCTATTCATGCCACTATGGACAATTTTCTACTAATAGCTGAAGCAGTCACCAAACAGAAAGTCCTCACCAGACTGTGTGCCTGCTACAACTGCCAGGTTTTGTCACTGTAAGAAATAAAGAAGGAAAAAACTCTGTTTGACGTTTGCTTACAGTACCACTGCTGGTCTGTACCAACCTCAGTTCAACACTCCCAGAGAAGAGCAGTCGGCCACAGACACTGTGTTCTCTGCTCTTATCTCACTGTCTCAATTTTAAGAAAAAGAAGCTAAGAAAGTGCATTTAAAGCATCAACTTCATGTCATAATAGGGAAGACTAAGCATTAGCAGACTAAAATGCATCAAAACAGTCTGCACTCTCTCTAAGAAGAACTTCCTAAGACACTGTTGAGCAAATGATAAGTCAAAGCTGACATCTGAAGCATAAGCAGATATATGAGGGTGATCCCTTTGCTGAGAAAACAATTGTATCTGATTAAGAAACAGTTACTGCACAGATGGAAAAAAGCTAGCAGTTGTCACAGAGGTTAGAGGAATCATTGCAAATCATTTTGAAATTTATTGAAGACCAAGCCGAGAGAACAGTGGTTAAGTGCCACAGGCAGTTGATCATATATCACAAAAACAGTCAAACATCAAATAAGCAAGACAAATCATGAACTAAGAATAAAAAAGCTGTTGTCCTGCTGTGCAACTAACTTGGCAAAAATGTTCCCTCATGAAGGGGAAAAACTATGTTTCTCGATTACACCTGCACTAATCAGACAAAATACTTTGTGTCGATGATGAAGCTCTGGCTCCATTAATTGATTAACAGATATTTAACTACGTATAATCTCAGGTGTCCCCTGAAACCAATAAAAGATACTTCCAAGTCAAAGAACCTCAGGACTATATTTTTATTACATTAATGTTGTGAATCTTACGATTGTTGCATTTTAAACCACCTATCAACATTTGTTGCTGTCTTTTTTCCCAGAGGAAACTATATATTCCTTCAGGAAAAGTTGTGTAACAGTTACGTGCTGAATATCACTAACACATTGTATATGAGTTTGAGAATGCACTAGATGTACCTGTAGTCCTGACAGCAACATAAGACACCATAAACAACTAAAGACTTCTCTCCAAAGATATACTGAAATAGAAGGTCAGCATGCAGTGTAGCTGACATAACCACTACCGGAAAATCAGTGAATTTATACAGGAATCCTCAAGAAACAGAGGCAATGGCAGACACAGTAAAGTGTCCTGTCAGGGAAGATGTTTTTGCCTACGCTATTCAATAAACCTTTGCCACAACTGACTACTACATCAGCTGCCAGTCAGCTCAGTCACAGAACCTGTGAATCTCTTTCACCTCCATGATAACTAGTTTATTGTAATTTGGAATATGGTGCCATTTGCCCACCAACCATGTGTCCTATCAGGATCGCAGTGGTGCTTAGTAATGCTGGATCATGAGCTTTCCTATAGGTTACTTGTGGAAAAGACAAAATCTTAGGTGGGTGCCAAAGATGAAATTATGAAAAAGTTCACAGTTACCTGTGGAAGATCAACACAATAACACTGTAGATGGTGCATTTACACACTACTATTCAACAGGTTAATATACTTGTCTTTCATGGAAATAACAGTATATGCAAAAAAGATTGATATTTTATTGCATAACTGCTAGTATTATTCAATCCACCATTGTGGGTGATGTAAATAAATGAATGTGACCAGTTTGTGCATGTGCCACGTAGGATGAGAGCAATCACAAGCAGAAGCCATGCCACAGACCGAAAACACAAGGCTGACATTACATAGATTTCTTGTCACCTTCTTGTTAAGTTACTATCTTAGTAACTTAAAGGCAGTGACATCTACATAATTGGGAATTTGGAATTCGCTAGTCATTTTTTTAGTGCAGGAATGGAAATGTATGGTGTCCCCAACTATCCACCTGTCAGCATAGAGTCCATCTGGCTAGCCTGGAGAGAGCTAAATTATCTCCAGATGAGAACCAGGGAAAATAAAAGATAATATGCAGAAATGGGGCCATTGTAAAAGTATAGACACATATGAACATGGGGAAACACAACCCCAGGGACACCTGTTTGACTCTTGAAAGATTCAAGTAACACTGAGGGCCTGATCAAGATTGTAGAAAAGGTGTTTAAGTATTTGTCCAACTGGGGGGGGGGGGACGGACACCAAAACTTCTGGTAGCACAGAAGAAAATGTAAGAATTAAAAAGCAAGGATACCAGGCTGAGAAACCATGTCTGAAGAAGAAATCACAAGAGAAAATGGGAGGAGGGTGTGCTCCCAGATCTGCCCCACATTTATATGACTGCCACCTGGACAGCCCGCAAACTGCCTGAATGCAGACAATGAGGAAGGTCATGCAAGCAGTCAAGCCTGGCTAGACAAGGTACTTAAGATGCTTTTAGCTACATTTCACACACAGAATCACAGAATGTTAGGGGTTGGAAGGGACCTCAAAAGACCACCTAATCCAACCCCCCCTGTCAGAGCAGGACCACCTAGAGTAAATTACACAGGAACACATCCAGGTAGGTTGTGAATGTCTCCAGAGAAGGAGACTTCACAACATCTCTGGGCAGCCTGTTCCAGTGCTCTGTCACCCTCACAGTGAAAAAGTTTTTCCTTATGTTAATGTGGAACCTCCTATGCTCCAGCTTGCACCCGTTGCCCCTTGTCCTATCATCGGACACGACCAAGAAGAGCCCAGCTCCATCCTCCTGACACTTGCCCTTTATGTATTTATAAATATTAATGAGGTCACCCCTCAGTCTCCTCTTCTCCAAGCTAAAGAGACCCAGCTCCCTCAGCCTTTCATCATAAGGGAGATGTTCAACCCCCTTAATCATGGTTCTGGATTTGCTGTCTGAATGGACAGTGTGGTCTTTAGAGAAGTTTCAGGATACTCCCCAATATGCAGCAATTTCATTGAACTGAATTAAGTTGAGTTGGCTGAATATAGTTTAAACAGATATTTCATGATTTCTATTAATAGGTTATAAAACCCAACCATTTCTTACCAGAACTGCTTTGGAAATGTAATGCATGTCCAACAAGACCTATACCCTCAGTGACGGTTGGCCACAAAGACATTATGACCAGAAACTTTGTCCTGTTTGAATTTGGATGTGAGACACCACTTGAGAAAACAGTCTGGAATATTCAAGTTTCTTGTTCTTCCAGCAGTTGGGACAATGCAATCCAGGATAGTTTAGTGAAGCCAGGAAAGGTCCAAGGGTTTATTTAACTCAGAAAAGAAAAACAGGACAGGCTTTTTAAGCTTTGGCTTGCCATCTTAATTCAGTGTTGTATGCTATTTTATTTTAATTGACTAAGAGATGACGCTGTATGTTAAAAAGCGTCGCATGTGTCATCACAAACCTTTGTTGACGACAAAACATTTTGAAGAATAAGTTTACTGTTGGGGTCCAACAAAGTCATGAAACCACACTGACAAACTGTGGTGCATATGTCAAAGATTCAGTTTAGGAACAGTGGTTTTAGAAAGCTTTCTTCTCAGCCCATTTCAGTGCAAAGGTATACTGCAAAAAAAGGAAATCCATCTCCACAAGAAAAGCTGCATCAAGTTCAGGGACATCACTCATCCTGAAGATTCATGAGAGTCCTGCATAAATGCAGCAGCTACAGCCTGGACTTCCTCAGGAGCTGTTTTCGTGTCCATACTGGCTGGACCTGACATAGAAAATTGATTTCTGGCAAGATATTTGTTTTAACCACAGCTATATGGCCAAACCAAGCCAAACGTAAATTTTTCCAATCCAGCAAATCATTTTTTAATTTTGAAATAACAGGAGGAAAATTTATCTTGTGAAACTGGTGGAGGTGAGGAGAAATACTGACTCTCGAGTCCCTCATTTTTTTAGACCACACAAATGCAGCTGTATTTTACGGATGTTTAATCATGGCTTTCTTTGTGTAATTTTTCAGATTTAAGATAATCAATTTCATAAAATTATATCTGATTGAATTTATTAATTTCTTCCAGAACATAAAATGTAGAATTTAATGGATAGATAACTATTAGTAACACATCAACTATATATAGGGCAGACCTATATAAATCGTGCTTGTTTTGTGCCTTCAGTAAAGATGTTGACCACCAAAAGAAAATGGGGAAAGTGAGTGGAGATAGAGGACAACACTGTTCAGGTCCTTTTTATAGTTGAAATTCTTAGGAGAGTATTCCATTAATTTTTATCCCGGAAGTAGTAGAAATGTGGTTATGGAAGTCATCCCACAAGTCTGGTCCCTCTTTCAAGAAGATGGCATGATTTAATATTGGAGCTTTTACTCTTTAATGATAGTAATAAATCTTTGTTTGCTTCCCCATCCTCTGCACCCATAAATTATGAGCTACATGTCTATAAATATGTGCCCACACTTGTCTAATGTTACAGTTCAAATCTTTGGTTGAGCCATTGGATTGGGTGGGAATTTTATGGACTTTAGGATGCACAAGCATATTTGTGAGGGTAGGGTCTTCATAAGAAAAGTGCACACAGCAGTGCTACAGGAATTAACTGCAGAAGAAGGCAGTACTAGACACTCTCCTGTGAATCGGTATCTCCCTCCCCCTTTCCAAAAATATTTTTTTTCACTTCTAGTAGTACCTCAGTACCAAAGGTTCTTTGCTTCTGGTTTCATTTACACTGGTAATTGCTTCTTGTAAATGATTCTTAGGAAAAAAATCCAAAATAAATAAAAAGGGCTGAAATTAACAGCATTTTGCACCACTGAGTAGCACTTTGTAGTGGTGATTTCTGAAATCTGGTCTGAATGAGATCCACGGACTACTTTTCAGGACTCCATGAAAGATTACTATAAAAAGCAAGTTCAGCCATATGATGTCTCCAGTGATGGCACAGAAGGTTCCTTGACAATTTTCATTCCTCATTCACTCCTCTCCTGAATTGCCACGGAAGTCTCCTTTTAGGAACACTTTTGGGAGGACTGCACAAGTCTGCAAATTTACTGCTGCCACCCAGAAGGCTTTTGCTCAAAAATTAATTGATATTTGTGAAGCTACTTAACATTTTCCCTTGGATCAACAAAAACTTTCCTATACTCATCTTTGATGGAGATCTGACTGCAGTAAAGCAAGCTGCAAGAAGAGCATCTACTTTTTGGGTTGTTTTGTTTGTGGGTTTTTTCCCTTTGTTCCATGTGGTCATCTTCCAGATTTGGGTGCTAGCAGTTTTGCGTTAGGTCACAGAATTACCTCTGCTTCCAGGTCCAGAACACTCCATAAAAGGGAGTAATGCAAAAATCATTGGGCTTTACCTTGAAAAGTTGTGGTCAGGGACTTTGCTGCGCCTTGCAATGCAAAGCCTTAGCTACAGAATATTAGAAAACAGCTGGTATTTTCTTCTTACTAAAAATAAAGTATTTTTACATCATAGTCAGAAGATAATTAGCTGCAAAACAGAAAACAAGCCATGTAAATGATTCTACATGCACACTAAAGCACTTGGATCATGGTGTGTGATCCCCTGAACTGCAAAGATCAGACAGTGACAGAAAACCTCCTCCGACCTGCTGGGACAGACATGCTGATGGCAACACTATGTGAAAAGGCAGCCAAGCAGCCTGGGCCTCTCAGACAGTGCTGGAGCTTGCCAAACTCATGCAGTGGCTGAAGGTGTTCAGAACGAACTCACGGCCAGAATGAAGAATAGCAACTACTTGCCTTTTTTCTAAATGAGTTTCCAGAAGTGTGCTTATTGCCAGCTTACTTGCATATGAGAAATACAAGTTTGAACGAGGGTAGCTGGAAGATTTTTTGCTGCTGACATCCCTTGATAGTCTATGCAAGAGAGGGATACTTTTTATAGAATATATGTGGTTGATTGTTTCATACAAGAAAATGGTATTAACTGGGTGAACGAATAAGGATTTGTACATATCAGAAAAGACCAGCAACAGGAAGCTGAGATGCCTCATTGTCTAGAAAAGTACTTCATTCACAAATGGACTTTTCTCCCTGACCTTCTCTGTAAACCCGTAAGCTACCTAGACAATAAAGTAATAGTGTTTATTTTTTCTCTTGATTTAATAATCCCTTTGTAACAACAAAAAAGCACTTCAAATATTTCAGTGTTTGATGGATGACGCTAAGTCTCTGTGAACAAACTTCAATTATACATGCCTTTGGAAGGAGAAAACTGATACATTAAATCCTTGAAATCTGTTGTCTAGAAACAAGTGGTCAGTCAATGGCAACAAAAAGAGTTAAATAAAGGAATGATTTTAAAATAAAAATAAATTCATTCACTAAAGACTGCAGTCTTGTTTTCAACAGTAAAATGGAAGATGAGTAAACATTTCAGTGATGGAGGGTACAACCTTTAATTTATACAGAAACTTCTCAGCTGATACCAGTTAAAATGGCAAAAGGGATTATGCAAATGAAAGTGTATAGTCTCTCAATATGTTTTCAGAGACAAGACACAAACTGTGTTTAGGTAAAATATGTTTTATAAACATCTTATAGAGTAATTTCCTATGACACTACAGGAAAATTATGCAAACAGTTGGTGATCCTGAAACTGTTCTGGATCATTGTCTTTGACTGTAGTGTGACTTTCTGGAATTTGATTGCAGCGCATTGTGTCCTCCTTGAAAAGGTGGGAAAATCCGGAGTTGGAGATAATTATAACACCAATCTAGGCACACAGTGTTGTCGTCTGTTGCTTTTCAGACGGCACAAATTGTATGCTGCAAAGTTTGATGCTAATGCTAAGAGATTATAACCCACAGGACAACTGGATGATCAGGACCAGTCATCATGGGTTCACGAAAGGCAGATCCTGCTTGACTAACCTGAACTTCTACAACAATGTGACCCATTTAGTGGATGAGGGAAAGGCTGTGGATGCTGCCTACCTGGACTTTAGTAAAGCCTTTGACACCATTTCACACAGCATTCTCCTGGAGAAACTGGTTGCTCATGGCTTGGACAGGTGTACTCTTCACTGGGTAAAAAGCTGGCTGGCTGGCTGGGCCCAAACAGTGGTGGTGAATGGAGTTAAATCCAGCTGGTGGCCGGTCACAAGCAGTGTTCCCCAGGGCTCGATGCTGGGGCCAGTTCTGTTTAATGTCTTTACCAATGATCTGGATAAGGGGTTGGAGTGCACCCTCAGCAAGTTTGCAGATGACACTAAACTGGGTGGGAGTGTTGATCTGCTCAAGAGTAGGAAGGCTCTGCAGAGGGATCTGGACAGGCGGGATTGATGGGCCGAGGTCAATGCTATGAGATTCAACAGGGCCAAGTGCTGGGTCCTGCACTTGAGTCACAACAACCCCATGCAGCGCTACAGGCTGGGGGATGAGTGGCTGGAAACTACCTAGCAGAAAAGGACCTGGGGGTGGTGGCCGACAGCCGGCTGAACGTGAGCCAGCAGTGTGCCCAGGTGGCCAAGAAGGCCAACAGCATCCCGGCCTGTATCAGAAATAGTGTGGCCAGCAGGAGCAGGGAGGTGATCATGCCCCTGTACTCTGTGCTGGCAAGGACAGACCTCGAACACTGTGTGCAGTTTTGGGCCTCTCATGACAAGACAGACATCGAAGTGCTGGAGCATGTCCAGAGAAGGGCAACAAAGCTGGTGAAGGGCCTGGAGAACAGGTCTTATAAGGAGCACTTGAGGGAACTGGGGTTGTTCAGCCTGGAGAAGAGGAGGGTGAGGGGACACCTTATCGCTCTCTACAACTGCCTGAAAGGAGGTTGTAGTGAGGTGGGGGTCGGCCTCTTCTCCCACATAACAAGTGATAGGATGAGAGGAAACAGCCTCAAGTTGCATCAGACGAGGTTTAGGTTGGACATGAGGAAAAATTTCTTTACCAAAAAGGTTGACAAGCGCTGGAACAGGCTGCCCAGGGAAGTGATTGAGTCACCATCCCTAGAGGTATTTAAAAGACGTGTAGATGTGGCACTTGAGGACATGGTTTAATGGTGGACTTGGCAGTGTTAGGTTAACAGTTGGACTTGATGATCTTAAAGGTCTTTTCCAACGTAAATGATTCTATGATTCTATGACTTCTGTCTCAGATCACAGTTTGAATGAGGGCTCAACAATCAGTTGTCAGTATGTCTTTCGTCCAGGACTGGATGTGATAAATCCACTGCACTAGTCCCACCCAACTGGAACGCATATTCATAGGAAATATGCCACACAGGATTTACCACACATGCCCAATAAAGAAAACAGAGTCTGCACATACGATTCAGTGTGTTCTGCAGCAGCCTGAGTCTCCTATAAGCTTCTTCATCCAACCTTAGTCTGCTTTTAAATTAATGACGGTGATTTGTCACCCCATGTGTTTAATTAGGTTTCGCTGCAGAATACTGGGATGGTAAAAGTGTACATGGATTACAACTCATGGAAGAAAAATCTGTCAAGGTCCATTACATTTAAAGACTATATGTCTGGCTCCAAAAATTACTGGAAATCAAATTATTTGCTGTTGAGAGAGTTTCTGAGGAATATTACCATATTCTTATCCTTTAGATACACTCTTCTAGATGCTTACTTTTAACCACTAAGACAGGTCTGGACTGAATGGACTTTAAGACTTTACATAATTATTCTTTTTTCTTTTTTGATGTGCTTAAAAAGCAAGACTTGGAGTGGGAGAGGAATCAGAACAGGTTATCCTATTCCTGAATACCTTATCCTTCCCAAATTTACCTCAAAAAGGATATTATGAATGAAGATGAGTACCATGGCTGCTTCAAAAGGGTAGTTAATACTGTTTTGTTCAGATAAAATTATTCAGCATAGCAAGGATGAGGAGAGGACCGAAAAGAGGCACGAAAGTCAATTTTTTTTAATTGTATACCATGATCTACTCCAGTTTTACTGTTCATGATAGAGTTCTGGAGACACAAAGGACACAGCATAAAGGTTTCTGGCACAAGGCCTAAGCTCTCACTAATCTCCTAAAAAGAAATATCTTTCTAATCCTATTTCCTTTCCTGTTCAGGCATGATCTTTGTTACTGTCTGAATGTGCCCAAGCTTCAGCATCTTACTCACCTAAAGAACAGAGAGAAAGAAATGC
Source organism: Leptosomus discolor (assembly GCF_034619465.1). NCBI lineage: Eukaryota > Metazoa > Chordata > Aves > Leptosomiformes > Leptosomidae > Leptosomus > Leptosomus discolor. Next base: position 47,197,998 of record NC_141395.1, on the reverse strand, counting down.
ATGTCAGTGTAGTATTTCAGTATAGGTCTTTATGAATGCCTCCCACGTTTTGATATTTTGTATAACAAATTTAACAGGTGACATTTTGACCTAAACTATAACTCTTGCCACTCACTCCTAACTAGCTGAGTTGTGATACCAAACCTTGAGGTGGCTGAAATTAGTTAAGATGAACTGTACCCTAAGCAAAGCTTATGTTAACTTATCTACATCTCAAATAGTAAGCACAGAGGCACTAGCTATGTATCTCATATAAGTACTAATTTTGAGGTAAAGAATGGCAGAACATGCCCCCTTGAATCACCCTATCATCCTAAAACCATCATTTACATGTAAAGGATTAGTGTTGTGAGTCTTGGACATGACCTTATTCTGCTCACTTTTGTTGGATTTGCTCCAGACAGATGGCAATTATATTTTTTTTTAATGTAGCACAAAACCAAAGACTAAGTTATTTACATATTCTTGAAGTGAAATATTCCTTTGCACAGGTCTGTTTAAATGTGTGGTTCTTTACTGGAAAACTTACCCATCATTACCACAAGTGACTACTTCTGATTGCGGGGATGCTTAAGAACCGGTTTGTGGTCATCATCTGTCTTCACCTGCATCTTAGTTTGGCATCAGCTGAATCCTAGCTTGCTAAATATTTCAAGTGCTTTTGATAAAAACAATCTGTTGTTTCACTAAAGGCATCAGAAGGTATATTTGGTCCTGCCTTTCAATGTTTCTACTTTCGCTGAGGATGCAGGCACTGATCAACATTAATGTAAAACAGATATATTTATTCCAAACTAACACATAATCTATCCAAGTGCTTCCCTTTCTGACATCAAATCCATTTAATAATATTATGAGATTTCCAAACACTAATAACAATCTTTTGAGGCTACATAAATCCCTGCAGCATTTGTTTTGTAAGTCCGGTCTCTACTTAGGATGAATGCTTCACAGGATACTACTGTGAAGCTTTTCTTTCTGAAGTCATATGAGAAACCATGCCTGTACCCTTCTTATTGCCCCCTGACATGCTCTTTTAGATAAGCAAGTTGAGCATATAGTTTGTCTTTCCACAATATGATAAATAACAACCTTGAATATAATGGTTACATCTTCAAAGGTCTGTTATTTAGTCTGTTTTGTCCTTTCTGCTTGGCTGGAACACAAGAGCATGATTTTTTTACCTGGTAGTGATGTCACAGGTTTTTTAAAAGTACCTTTTTCACTCAGAAATGTTCAGTGCTTGAAGGCCTGATTATATGCACCTGTAGGTTTTTTATTACCCATATTCTACTACAAGTCTGGAAATCTGACGAACTCACTGAACCTGGTGATTGTTCCCCCAAGCAGAGTGATAAACTACCTGCTGTATCCATGCCCCACCAGTTCCCCACAGACCTGGAATTAGTCATCTTTCACCTTACTCTTTTATTTTTACAAACAGCAGTCAAATAATGCAGCCCTTATTTTATATTGCGTCTGTACATCAAGCGCTCACGAAAGCAGAATGCACAGCAATAAGATCAGGACAGCTCCAGCCAAAGCACTAAGTCACATTTTTAGGCACTTCTCTCTGTTTTCAGAGCCTTTTTATAAGCTGATTGACATAACGTGCACATTAACATAGGAGCATTCTCAAAAAGTCAGAAGCATTTTGTCCTTGCTTTTGTACACAATCTTGTGTAATAGCCTTTGACTCTTGCTCGTTAAGCAACTGTGGAACTTCGCCAGGAACAACAAACACCTTGCTCCTAGGCTGAATAAACTTGATAAGGAAGACACTCAGAAAATGGCTATACTAAGAAATATGACTTTCCCTGCTTCAAGGTTAGATAATTTCCATGTTTTAATCACTTTGTTATTCTAAGCCTTTCTCATTTTGTGGGGAAGAGTATCAGCTCACCCGTTCACCTTTCCTTATTCAGCCAACACTATGAAGATTAATGTGGTTATCACAGGTCCAAACTATCTTAATCATTTGCTTTGGAGATGTTAAAAAATAAAAACATAATAAAAGCAGACTTGTCAGAGGCCAGATTCTTGAAGCTGGTAGATTGGATAACATACCATAATTTTAAGAAACAGAGAGCAAATGCTTAACAGATCTCATTCCTATCTTCTATCCAAAGTTTGTTTGAATGTAGAATTGGTTAGGAACACTTCTGTGCCAAAACTTAAAAAAAAAAAAAAAAAAAGAAACTTACACTAATGTCCATATAAATTAAAAAATCTTCTCATCTTCTTTGATTTATCTCCAGATGCAGTTAAAGCTGTTAATTAAGTTGTTAGACTTCATGGTGAGTATGGGTAAAACCTCAGATCCCTGAGATTTCTATATCTTGGATTGGGACAGGGGCAAAAAATTTGCTGTCTCTCCATCAGTATTAGGTTGAAATAGAAAACAAATCCATTTCAGATAACCTCATAATTAGAATCAGATGATACTAGGATTGTCTGTTGAAAGGTACATGCATTCAGGAGCTTCAGAGACTTTAAGAAAAATGCAAAGATAAACGTATAAAACTTACAATTGCTGTAGTGTATGAGTCACTTCTTGAAAGGCTCTTCTAATTTAGTTGTAAGGAAAGTGTTATATTGCTGGTTGTACTTGGAAATCCGAGGCAATGAAAGTACAAATGAGTAGAACATCATGCTCTTGAATAGCTGCATTTCCTCCTCTATAACCAGCCAGTTTAATTTCTGGTGATGCTTCATTGCTTTGTTTGACTAGAATAGATGTATGCATTCAGTCTACACGTACATAGACAAAAAAGAATTAACATTTTCCAAAACAATCATAACAATTTGCTGGAAGCATTATTTCCAGTTGAGCATGTTGCACTAACTTCTGCCTTGCCAATCACATTATCATTATCCTGACCCTTGTCGCCTTGCTCTGCTTGCAGCAGAGCACTGGCAGCATCTAAGGTGACGTTCTCCATTTGACCCTGGAACACAGAATATGATCCCCATTCATGAAACCAAAACAGCAGCCTATTATTTTTGGCATCCGTTACAGTATGGCGTCATGGGACCCTGACCTCTCATGGGCAGGGCAGTGTCAAACCAGCTGCCTCGTGGTGAGGCAGTGCAACCACAGCCTCAGAAAGAGGTAAGAGGAGAACTACAAGCAATAATATTCAAGGTAAGTCAACTCTAAATGTACTTTCCTTTAACTATCAATTATGAGCATGTTGCACTTGCACTTTTTAAGCAAACAAGGTGAACAAATCAACAATGAAGTCTTAAAGTGTGCTATGCAGTATCCTACTGCAGGTGCACACAAGATTGGATAACAAGGCCAGAAAACCATTACATTGGTTCCTGATAACCTTTCCTGAAAAATGTTCAGCTAGTGGAATAGTAGAAATGCAGTAATTAGAATTTAAAGGGATTTTGCAGTAGCTACTATGAAGATCCAATTCCCTCTCAAAGTGGACAACAGTTCTTTTGAAAAGGCCATGGGTGCTTTCTGAAGTAATCTTTGTCTTTTTTTCCCCAGCAAAAGAATGATTATATTAATTATGACAACCTACTTACCAGTAGAACATGCATCTCATCCTGTGCTCGTTTCCAAAGACACACACTATTTAATACGTACTGCTTTATATAGCAATAACCATCTAAGTTATTCTAAGTACACCTGCAAGAGAATTTGTAAATGTCTTTAACCCCAGGTTTCACATAGAAAAACATCCTTCAGAGATGACTGTGGTAATCTCACTCGCAGAGGAACTGTGGAATCCATTACTGTATATTTTTAGTTGCATCAAGAGGTCCTCAGTCAAGCACTTTTTTTTTTTTTTTTTCCAGATTTATGCCAAACGCAATTCTACTTATTTTGGTATGAATGTTTCCTATTTTAACCCAGGGCCCACAGGAAAAGACCTAGACATTGTGAATCAGATTTTCAACTTGTGTCACTGTGTCAGCTCAGTTAAAGTTGATGGCTTTGTAAATTTTTATGCTAGTTGATGAAATTCCTCAGTAGCATTGTCATTTTTCTTTTCATAGGCATCCATTCAACATACAACCTAAGTCTCCAATTTTGCAAGATTAGCTTAACTGCTCTGTTTAATTTTAGGTAACAACTCTAAAAAGGTTCTTGTATGTTGTGTACAGGTTTCCTTTAATAGTACAAGTTCACCCTTGCCAAGAACCCTAGTATTGACAGAAGAGCCATTTTGTTTAGCAAAATGTAAATAAATCAAGATGTATTTCATTTTCCAACTGCTGATTCAGCAAAACCTACCATAAAAGGAAGAAAGAAAAATATCTTTTGTGATGCTGATTTGCTCTTGATAATTAGCTATTAACATAATTCAAATAGTAAAGTAAGGGAAGGTAAAGGACAAAAGTCTGACCTCATCTGTGCCTGCTATGAACAATGAACCACCACAGAAAAAAGGCAAAGTTTAAAGGTCTGTAAAGGGCAGAAAGAGATCTCCAGTTTCCAGTGTCATTCCTTTAAGAGTTGATACTCTGTTAATAGATATATTCTGCAGGATTAAATAATCTGGGGCGTGTCTCCTATAAATCTGGTCATCATTACCTGAAATCTGAATAGTTTTTCCTAAAAATGAATTTGGTCCTGCATATAGGAATGAAAGACAGAGACCCTCCCTAAAGGTTCGCCATTTGAGTTGTTAATATGACAGCCTCATCTATGAAAGCTTATTTCCCTGCCATTCATCATGTAATGGCTCCAGGCACTCATTCTCTTTTTCAGGTTTTATTCCTTGTCCTAAGCAATAAAAAAAAAAAGCAGCCATGTACATGAGTATGGATCACAAAACAAAAAAGGGCAAGACCACAAAATAGCTTGCAAAAAAATTCAACTTCAGCCATCAGGAAGTATCTGCAAAGAGAATGCTGTAAGATCATGACAGGAAGCAGCCGGGGAGACTCTGGAACATTTTAGCTACTTAAACTTTAAAACACTACTACAGTAATGAAGTGTTTTCAGATGTAGGAGCACTTTTTATAAGTACTGTGAAAAGAACAAAATTTCTGGTTTAATATTACGTAGGATATGGAAAGAAGCATTCAGGAGTGGGAAATGTGGTGTTAAAACATCAGAGCTGAATTCTTAACCAAACACTTCAAGCTCTTCCTTTTTAAATACAGACCTACCCATATATGACAAGATCACATGCTAGAAGAACTATGTCTATTAAATCTAAAAATCATTGTCAGAAGCATGTCATGTCATATGCCTCAGATCCAGAATTAACCTAACAGCGGGGGATGTTGTCACTTGGAATTTTATCGATGGAATTTTAAATCTAGGTGCATTATAGGTCCACAAATTCAAATAGCTGCAAAAGTGAATATTATACCCAGATACACAATATTCTGCAAAGAGTAACAGAGCGCACCCAGAGTGATGCTGTCTCTTACAAAGGAAAGAACATCTATCCCGGCAGGGCCTGCACTTAGTAGAGCCCGAGCACTCTCGAGGTAAGGTGTTGCAAGATGCTGACCTGCCTGGTGTTCAGGAGGTTGCCTAGGTGCCTTCCACAGAAAATTTGTTCTCTAGAGAAAATGAGGAATGATTTCACCAGACAACTGCACATGAAGCTGCTCTGACTGCAGTCTGTATGTACTGTGTGCCTTCTGCAGCCTTCCCTCAATACAGCTAGTGAGGCAGTGCAAAGTGTGCCGGAGTTTTCTTTGACTCTGGACAGCTCTGGGCTGTGATTTTCCCCCTGCTAGGCACGAAGCTGTCTCACCGGCTGTGTGCCCCCAACTGAGAGCCCCCACTGACTTTGCTAGTGGTTCCTAGGGAAGTCACACTCCTCCATCTCTGCTCCGCTGTAGCCCAGGCAAAGCCAGCGAGTGTGCTGGAGCGTTCCAGTGTAACGAAGTGCTGTAGTGCTGTTATCTCTCCCCATCTCTTCTGTCTTGCTCTGGTGGGCTTCCCTCTCAGAGTGAAATACAAGGAGGAGGCTAACACAGTGTTTCCTCTTGCCTGATGTTTGCTTGTTATTCCAGCTAATTTGCTTCAAGAGAAGAAATGAACAGCACTTTAAACGGCACCATTAGTTCTGGTCCTTTTAGGCCAACAGCACATCTCCAGGCATCACTAAAAAAAATAGAATTAGTGAAAAATACTTCCTTCTCTTTTTAATTAAAAGAAATCCCCATCTCCTCCTCCTCAAACCCCCCCACCCGGGCTGATTGACAAAGTGAGCAGAATCCATGCTCTCACACCAGCGGGTATCTATTACATGAGAACTTTCTTCTGGCGCCAGGAGGTATTTAGAGGGTTTGCCTGGCTATTCCACAGGGGAAACCCTGCTGAAAGTTGGGGGTACCTGAGCAAAACCCACTGATGGCCAGACTCCGGGGAAAGCAGCGATCTTTCGCATCTGACAACGTCTCGTTGCCGTTACCGCACTGGAAGTGTCGGGCAGAAGGAGTAAATAACGGGAAGCGATTTCTCTCCTCTGGGAAGATGTTCTCGCCCTACGCCGCGGGGAGGGATCCCCTTTGGGGAAATTAGCGGCTCGAAGGACAAACACGGGGTTTTTTTTTTAATTATTATTTATTTTAAAAGCATGTACCTGCTTGTGCTCAGGGTTGCTGAGCGAGGAGCACGACCCGTCCCCGCAGCCGGGCGGTGTAAGCAGCCCCGCAGCCGCCCGCCCGCCCCCGCGGGGGCTCATCCCCCTCCCGGCGCCCGGCAGAGGTGGGGCCTTGTCCTCCCGGAGCCGAGGGCTTCCTCCGGCGATGGCCCAAGCACAGCCTTCCCGACGGCAGGGAGAGCGCTGCCGGCGCCGCACCAGGAGATCGCCCCGCTGGCCCGGAGGCTGGTGCCCGGCGGGCGGAGAGGCGGGGTTTAACCCCGGGTTGTAGTCCCTTCACCAAGTGAATCACTGAGCATGTTCCTTGATGGGAAGGTTCGCACTCGCCAGGCAAAATAAATTCCAGTATTTTTTTTTTTCCCTCCAGGTGTTCATTTATCCCGTTTGCTTTACTTGACACAGGTTGACCCACTTTAATTACCCTGCACGGTGGAAAGCCACTTGTTTGGGAAGCCCGCCCCCCCCCCAAGATGCACGCAGACACACCAAAACTGCTCGGGCTGGCGGTTCCTGCATTCCCCCGTGATGCTTTCAGGATCCTACCCAGCCCCAGGGGAGCTGGGCCAGCTCCCACGGAGCATCCCCAGGAAAGCGGCTGCCAGGGGACCGGGACTTGGGCACCACAGCGCTGTCACCTTAGGAAGCGACAATAGGAAAGAGCATCCTTTAGTGGTGCTTCCACCCGTGCCAGACCTCGGGCTGAGGACGGGGCACCCACGGCGCGGGCTGCAGCCAACAGCGCTCCGGGTACAGGTGGTTTTAGCGGCGGCAGGACTGGGGGGGCGGCGGGGGGAATGAGGGATACCGCACACCTCTCCCTTCACTAGGTGCCTTTGCCGGGGGATGTGAGCCGTGCCTTTAGGTGGCATTTTACAAAGGTTCTAAGTCAATCCACCTGCAGGCCCAGCGATGCCCAGCACTGCTTCGGGGCAGGAGCCCGGCGTGCCTTCCACGCAGCCTGGATGCGTGTTGTTAGACGCTGGTGGAGAGATCAAGACTGAGACGTTTGCCAGACACTGTCCTCCTCCCCAACAGACATCCTGAAAAAAAAAAAAAAAAAAAGAAAAAAAAAAGTGTAAGTGCACTTTAGGTCGGAGCGAAGTGACTCGGTAACGCTGCGGAGTTCGAGGAAAGGACCAATGCCAAAGGAAAGCCTTATTTAAAGCACTTTCTCGAGAACACCTCATCTCCCTCGTCCACCCTGCTTGGTCGCTGCCAACACCCCAGAGGATGAATACGAAAGACACGGGGCTTTCAGCAGTTCCCCCTCTCACCCTCGGAGATAACCTGCGTTTTACTGACTTGGCCTCTGGACATTTTTTTTCTGCTTTTTGCTATTATTTCTTCTGAGACTTTAGGAAGAAAATAAAAGGGTTATACCCCCTCTGCCTCATCCCAGGTACCTGTCGGGTTGTCAGTTCCGCGCTCTGACGCGGGGGAGGGCGGGGGGGGGGGGGGGGGGGGCGTGGGGGGTGGAGCGGCTCCCAGGCACCAGCGCAGCCCAGCCTGTGCGGGGATGCTCTCCGCCCCGCGCAGCGCCGTCCGCGCCGCTCCTCCGGTGCAGCACGAAAACACCATGATTTACTGCAAAGATAAAGGAGAAATCCGCTTTTCGCGGACTCCTCTTTGCTGTTAAATTTATTTACCAAAATGCCTTCTGGAAAAGTGTGAGGAAAAGCACTCCGTCCCAGCGCGCCTCCCCAAATCAGGGATCTCCCCTTAGCAGAGAAAAAGCTGCTTTTTTTTGCGGCCTCCGACAACGACGGTGGGAGAGGCAGAGCTCCCTTGGGAAGGCTCTCTCTGTAGCTTCTTCCCAGGCAGGAGCTGGTTTAGGTGCTGCTACTCTCCCTCCACACGCACGCTGGGCTTTGCAGACCCGGGCTACCCCGGCACCGCACACAGCCTGCGGGGACGGACCCTGAAACAGGGGAGGATGCTGGGCTCGGGGCCCGGGCATGGGTCAGCTCTGGGGGTTACCTTTTAACGGAGGAAGGAAAAAGGGACTGCACTCGATAACGGGGCATAAACTGCTGCCCTGATATACCAGGGACATTTTCCCTACTCAGCATACAGAGAGCGTAAAGGATCCAAGTCTTGACAAATGGGAGCATGACGTAATGCCCTGGCCCCATCAAAGACTTTATTTTGAAAACGATATCTTCGTCAGGGTCGCAGAAATTATCGGTTTGATGGATGTGAGAGGAGTCAGGTCTGCTCGGTTTCGTTGGGTGTAAATCCGAAGTAACCCCTGAGGTTCGCTCCTGATTTACTCCACTGCATTTCCCGTCTTCTTTACTAACCAAGCAGCAGGCAAAGACGATCTGAGAATTTGGCTAATCCCCTTGCCCCCAGTCCCTTCATTAAACGAGACGAAGTCTCCATTATGCGTCGCCTTTAATCCGCCCAGGCAGAGGTAGGCGCGAAAGGTGAGATTTGCCATTGTGGCTTTTAAGACTGGGTACCATTTTCTGCTTTGTTTAAAGAAATTCAGCCCTTTCTCCCATTAATCTTTAGCAGGGAAAGCGTTCAGCCTGCACCTGTATAAACAACCCAGATGGGGGGAAAAGTAAACCTATATCTCTTCCCCCGCAGTATCTTTATATATATATATATATTTATACGGATAATGTAGGCTAATTGGGGAGGCAGAGCAACCCCAAAGTCCGGCACCTTTCACCGTCCAGCATGTGGGACCCAGCCAGAGCATCATAGTGTCAAACCAAGTTCAAGAGATCCAGTTGCAAGATCAGCTGCCTGTTTCGGTGGTTCAAGAAATGTCAAGTTTCACTTGGAAAAGTTGCTGTTAAACCTGGCTCTGATGTGGTTCGAGCCCCAGCGGGTGAAGCCGAGGTTTATACAGTGTTAAGTGTTCCTCAGTAAGCCCACAGGGTTGGAGGGGAGTGAGGTGCAAAGCGCTGGGAGAAAAGGTGGCCGGCGGTGCCAGGAAAGTTGTGCGGCAGCAGCCGGGAAGGTTCCACTCGGCCGGGAGGGAAATGGAAGGGAAAAACCGGCAGCAAAAATTGCGGGACAAGATCTTTCCACCTGTTGTAGTCATTAGATTCTTTTCTGCAAACAATTTTTATTCTGGTTAAGCGTATCCAGGCAGGGCCGTGAAGGCCGGCGAGGAACTAAAATGCTAGTTTTTCAGCTTGGAAAGAAGGGGTATTTTTGAGGGGGTGGGAGAGATACAAGTTGTTGGTTGAATTTTTTATTTTATTTTATTTATTTATACCCCTGTTGCATTTGCCTATCAGCACTTCCAGTGGATGCTGCGTCCCCCACTCTCCCGTGGACTTCATTAAAGCTACGGAATTTGTTAAAAAAAAAACCCTCGAATAGCTCGAAAACCTATCTCGTTTACTGTGCCCTGTGACACAGAGCTGTACACAGCCCAATTAATTGGCTTCTGATTAACTGCTCTGAGGAAGGAGAAGCCCTCGGACATGTTATCTCTCTCGCTGCTGCCTGTAGCTTCACCCCAAGTTCTTGACCCCATCAAATTGCCTTCCACGCGTTTCCAGCGACTTTTTCCATTGCCCCCCACAAATCGCAAACTCATCCTCTAGCGCCGCGTCTCCCGCTGCCTCCCCCCGCTCCAGCGGGGGTCTGACCCGCACCCTGGGGCTGGCCCCGTCCTGCCGCACCGCTAGGCTGTGGGAAGAGGGGCTGGGCAAGGGTTTATACGGTGGAAAAATCCCCCGACCTCGAAGGAAAGGCAGGAGGGAGAGCGAACTCAGGTGGGTTGGAGGCAGAGCCCTGGATCTCCCTTAGCCTTAGCCCAGCCGCTGCCGCCTTAAGGACAGGGAGCGGTTCCGCCCCCGCCCCGCGAAAGCACTTGCGGGACCAGCCCTGGGGGTATTTTCCGGGCCGAGGAAGGGCGGCTGTGCCGGAGCAGAACCGCTCGGCTGCACGGCGGCAGCACCCTCAAGAGCACACATGCACCTGGAGACATCCCTGCCTCTGTCCGCCCCCCCAGTACGGCCCTGGCTCCGCGCACAGCCGCCCCGGCCCCGCCGCGGAGCGCGGAGAAGCGCCGCCCCCGGCGCGGGGCTCCGCCGGCTCCTACCCCCTCCTCCGCGCCCCCAGCCCTCCCCTCCGTCCGGCAGCTGGCTTGCTCCGCGGACACCCGATATATAGCGCTGTCAAGGGGCGCATCCCCCCGCCGCGCCCCCACCCCCCCACCCCCCCCTCCGCGCACCCACGGACTCCCCGCACCCACGGACTCCCCGCGGTGGGGCCGCCCCGCGCTCGGCCGACTCGCCGGCGCGCCCGGGCCGTCCGCCCCCTCCCGCCTGCCCCGCCGCCCGCCTCCCCGCCGCCCTCCCGGGGCGATGTCCACGGGCTCCGGGAGCGAGGCGGAGGAGCTGGCCGAGATGGACCTGCGGGCGCTGCAGCTGGACTACCCGCTGCCGCCGGCCAAGCGCCAGCCCCGCGGCGAGCTCTACCCCTCGGGAGACAACTCCTCGGCGGCGGAGGAGGAAGAGGAGGAGGAAGAGGAGGAGGAGGAGGAGGAGGAGGGCGAGGGCAGCTGCGCGGCGGGGCCGGCGGGCAGCGGCTGCAAGAGGAAGCGGGCGCGGGGCGGCGGCCCCGGGGGCAAGAAGGCGGCGTCGGGGCCGCGGGGGCCGGCGCCCGAGGGGAAGCAGTCCCAGCGCAACGCGGCCAACGCCCGGGAGCGGGCGCGGATGCGGGTGCTGAGCAAGGCGTTCTCCCGGCTGAAGACCAGCCTGCCCTGGGTGCCGCCCGACACCAAGCTCTCCAAGCTGGACACGCTGCGCCTGGCGTCCAGCTACATCGCCCACCTCCGGCAGCTCCTGCAGGAGGACCGCTACGAGAACGGCTACGTCCACCCCGTCAACCTGGTACGGTACGGCGCGGAGGCAGGCGGGGGTCACGGGGGAAGCCCCGGGGCACCGCCTGGGGTAGCCCCGCCGGCCCGTCGTGTCGTGTCCCCCTCCCCTTCCCCCCGCACGGGCAGGGCTGGCAGCGCTCAAGCCGCGCTCGCCCTCGAAAAAGCCTCGGGGCGGCCCTGGGTGCTTCGTCAGTCCCCGGTAGGCCTCGCCCCAGGGGCGACCCGAGAGCCGGGTTTGGCTTGCGGCGGCGGCGGGTGCGTCTGTTCTGGGGAGTCGGAGTAGGGGACCCTAAAGAAATAAATTCCTCGGGCATTAGGCAACCTGGATGTCCGAAAAAGGAGTAGCTCGCTCTGCGGGCTGGCTTGGAGCACAAGCAAGCCGTCGTTAGATCATCGGCACGAAACTAACTGCCTGATGTGTGCCACAGGGATAAAAAGGTTGCTTATAAGTGCAGAGCGATTGTTTTTGAGCAGTTCATATGCTTTTTCTTTATAAAATGATTGAAACAGTTGCAAAGTAAGAGGAATGTTGCATTTTGGATGAGAACAAATTTGTTGCTGACTGTTGCAGCCCTATTGCGGAGAATTTCATTCTCATTAAAAACGTAATTAAAATATTTCTTAGAGGAACTCTGCTCTCTCTGTGCTTCCCACAGGGACTAAAACACGGTGATGTGTTTGCAACTGAACCAGAGTTACACATCTATCGGTAATAAAGCTCTAGTTTCATACCAGCATAAGCTTTCTTTTTAATACGAAATACTTTTTTTTTTTTTTTTTTTTTTTGCTTGCAGACTTGGCCATTTGTGGTTTCAGGAAGACCTGACTCTGACACCAAAGAAGTTTCTACTGCCAGCAGATTATGTGGAACTACTGCATAGTCAAAGTAAATTTGGGTGGGGTTTTTTGTTGTTGATGTTTTTTTTTTTTTTATGGGCTGGATATTTTTAAGAGCTGTGATTTATCGGCTCGAGACTAGAAGATGGGGACAAACCCTCATCTCTAACAGTGTTAAATCTGTGTCCCCTGTTGCTCTTTTCCCTTAGAGTTCTGAGGGAAGTATATTTAAAGCAGTAAGGAAGGGAGGCAGTGGAAGTTAAGAGGTTTTATGAACTGACTGCAGCAGCTAAAGTCTGAGATTTGGAAAGGCCCTTCTTTGGCTTTGTTGTTCTTACCACTGCCTGAGGATCTGTTCTTCTGAGGCTTTTAAACTAATGGTCAATGAATATAATGATGTAGAATTAACAGCATGGTCCAAAATCAACTCTACACACTAACCCCAAACAGTGTTATTTGTATTCTAAAGCAAAGCAGTATTTTAGAGTAGCTTTGAAACTCAGATAGATTTATAATATATTTTGATGGCTTTTGTATTCATGGGTCTGGTTTACTGCAACTATGCAATAAGTATAGTCCTACCCTTTTTTTTTTTTTTGTCCTTTTAACCAGAGTTTTCTTAAAAAACATGTAAGTGGCTACATTCTGCTTTTAGGCTACCATCCGTTGGAATTGAACTAATTCCTTGGGTTATGTCATGAAGTGCCACATGTAAGAATGTATCACTGTCCCTAGAAAAGTGGCAGAGTTACTGAGCCTTAATCTGGAAGGGAATTTTGCTCACCGTAAGGCCAGGGTATTGTAAAGAAAGAGTCTGTATGATGCTGCAAAACAATGAGAATTCACAATGTTTTAAATATATTTCCTGTACTCTCATGCTTATTTCTGAAAAGTTTACCCTCAAATGAGTTCTAGTACCATTTCTCCACTGATTCAAATGCTGTAATAAAAGAGGATGCCATCAAATAAGTTGCAAATGTAAATAACTCTATTTTTTTATAAATTACATTAAAAGCTTGATTACAATTACTTACTGGTACTGTGAGAGTGTGTGGCTGCATCAATATGGGAACGTCTTTGTAATGCATGTTCTTGAAACCCTCTTTTGTAAACACAGTTATCTTCCTCGCATCTTGAGAGCAGATACAACTCCAGTAACAGTCAGATAAGAACACTTTCACCCCAAACAATTCATCTGAGGTACAGTGCTACATCAATCAGCAGGGAAACCCATGTTTTAACAACTTAGAGAATTCACTGGCATAATCTTTTCTGTGAATCAGGAAAATAAACAAATGTAGATTAAGAAATGGATGTAATTTGTTCTGCTTCATAGCATGAAAGATATTGTAATAACTCATTTTGCTGTTCTTTGTCATTTTATGTTTCCACCTATAGCCCGTTTTGCTTTTATTTATATTTGTGCAGTGGGAAAATCAGATGAGTTTTCCTAGTTGGAGCAGACTTTTCCTGTTTTAAGATTAAAACCCCTGAGATAAGATTTTTCTCAAAAAAATTTATCAGCGGTTAACTCACAGTAAGCGGGAAGACTGACATTTTTTAGAGAAGAAAAAGCCTCCTCTTCCTTTAAGCAGCCAGGAGGAAGAAACATTTGCTTAACAAAGAACAGTTTAACCTTGTTTCTTGTCAGGTCCTCCTACCTTGTGGATCTCTGTTTTGAAATACTGCATAGAAGACCAAGGCTTGACTACCGGTAGTGTCTCTCAAGTAGATGGACTGCAGAAAATTGCTTTTCTTGTGAAGTGTAAAATAATCCAGAGCCACTGCAAAATAAAATGAAGGCTCAGTCCAGGATCTGCTCAAGTTGTTGCTTTCAGTTGTTGCTTTGAGGGCAAGCTATACAGAGACCATAATCTAATTTACCTTCCAGTTTTATCCAGAGAAAAGGCTGTGGAGGAAGGGGCTATCCTAATTTGTAGTTATGTAACTGAGATGGGACTCCAACTGAATTTCTCTAGGAAGCTTTATAAAAAGAAAATAATATAAACAGTGAATTAAAAAGGAAAGACCTTTAGGAAGGCATAAGGTATAAGAAAACTCAACCAATGTTTATCTGGACCCTAGAGAAAAGATTATTTGGCAATTTAACTAAGGTGCCACTTGAGATAATCTCAGCTGTGATACTTAGCTGGGTTTGGCCTCGATCCCAGCTGTAATTGGTTAACGGCTCTAGGAGATTTGAAAAAGAAGGAACGCATGGAGAACTTTAAACGGTATAGAAAGGTCCATGTGAAATGATGGAAAAAAATGTTCAGGGTAAATTCCCAAATATGAAGTGGTTATATTAAGTAAACACAGTAGGTCAAAATTGGGGGTGAGGAGCACGATATGAAAAAAAACATAGTATTGCTTCTATCCGTGCACCACGCCACATGCTCTCAAATACTTTTTTTTTCCTTGTGGCGACATAATATAGAAAAATACTTTCTTCATAAAATAATGAACCCACTTACTGTGTTTGTTACTGTAACAGACACATCCATATGACGATGGTGCCCCACAGACTATCACTGGTTTTAGAACAGAAGTACACAATGGCCACAGATAACAATTCCAGTCAAAATCTGGGGACAAAATTGCAGCTTTTAGAGACTGAATGTTGTATAAGACTCAATTCTTTGCTTTAAATACCCCTCTACGGAGGTGCATGTATTAGCATATACTTCTTTACCTTAATATGGCAATTAGGTATGTTTGGATTTCTCTGACAAGGAGCTGATACTTCAAAACATTAATTTTAATCCTTGAGTTCATAAATATCATTTTTAATATAAAAATATACACCTCAGTGAGAGGCGTGGTGTGATTAAAAAAAAACTCCAGACAATTGAACAGGCTACAGGCTCTTTGTGGGTTTGTCCTGAGATGAAGGCTGTTGCCTGGCCAGGGAAGTGCCAGGCAGGTCCTGTGTTCTGGCATTCCTCACCTATAAAGGCACACAAAAAATACAGGCATGCAGTTTTGAATCCTTTTTTTTTTAAACTCACAAACAGATGAAATTCAGATCAGTGCTTCATACGAATGAGGTGACCAAAACATTCTGAAGTGTTGTTTTTAAGCTTTAACAGATTCCACGGGAAGGTAATGTGGTTTGTTTGGGGGTTTTTTTATGAAGTTTTTGCCAACCTGATACAGTAAATTGATTTCAGTTTTAAAGTCTGAGTATTTCGTTTGACTGGGTATGAGACTTAAAATTAAAAACTACCTTACATTTCTACAGTACACAAACACAGAAGGTAAGAAATACACACATTTTTATTAGATTTGGCAAGTAGACACTTGATGATTTTTTTGTTACATTGATGACATCTTTCTTCCTTGGCACAAGCAGCCAGGTGGACCCATCTTGATCCCATAAAGGTATACAAATCTCGCCAAAGCTGTTTCACAAATGAAATGCCAAATCATCTGCAACCCATATTCAGCTGAGACCTGTTTTCCATGAAATCCTGAAGGCAGAATACCTGCACTGACTTTCTTGGCAGGCAGTCCATATATAAAGAGGAACACTTGTCTCTCAAAAATATTTTTATCACTTTAGACTTATATAAATGTTGTGTAGAACTTTGTTTTGTCTCTATTTTATGTGGGACTCTGATGGAACAGACCATTAGCCGGGAAGCTTATGTCTCCATCGTGAAACTATTCCTTTCCAATACATATGTTCTCTTACACAAGCAAAATACAGCTCTCATACTGAAAATGTTAACAGTTCTGATCTGAGCAAAAGAAATATAGTTTGCATGTAAGAAATACCTCCTAAACCATACCTTTCTTATTCAGTGACTTTATACACATACTGTTTAAAGCACTCACAGGTATGCTATGGATTCTGAATAAAAATTCAAGTTTCTCAGCTAAGTAAAGGTGACTGTGTAAGAACTACAGTTGCCATAGGGGTCTCCCAGGTGAAAAAGGGAGTTGAAAAAATTTAAGATCTCAATAACTTATCTGAAAGTTACTCTGTCTCTCTTAATTGACTCTAGAAGGACCCTAAGGTGACCAGCTGTGTGATTCAGTTAAATATCTAATGCTTCTGTTAACTAATATTGGGAGGGGTAAAGCCAGGTTTAAAGGACCAAACTTTCTATGAGCCAAGTAAGATAAAAAGAAGGAAGAAGCGTGATTTAGAGCCACACACAAGTACAAGCTTATAGTAACCTTATATTACAAGCAAATAGTAATTCCATTATTTGAATGAAACAACACAGCTGCCAATTCTACTGGAGAACTGTCTCTACTCCAAAGTAGCTAATTCTATATAAAAGCAAATTTGCATTCGGTAGGGCAGCGCAGATTCCCACCAAGGCTAATGGCAATTACACCTCAGAATTAGATTCCACCACAGGGCAGTGGTTATCACATTCCACTCCAGCTGAAAGATGCGTAAGCAAATACTTTCTGCAGAGGACAGAGGATGGATGCTGCGTTGTCTTCTAAACCCTAAATACCTAAATCAGTATTTTTAATATATTCTGACAAGAGTGCCTTAGGACCAGCTGCTACATTATGCAGAGACTTGTGTTGCCACAGTGCAGGCTGATTAGGATTCAGGTATTAAGAAGAAACAGGTCTCAGTCACTTTCTTGGCTCTGAAAAATTCATAAATGCAAATTAGTAAAAAATAACAAAAAAAAATGCCTTATTTAGAATGCAGAGCATGCAAATCTCATTAAAATCCCTAGAAAAGTTAAGACAGCTGAAAATGAATCTATCCAACAAAACAGGCAAAACTGAGAAAACTTTGTGGCTGATGTAGGGCTGAAGAATCACCCCTGTAATGTTAGGTGCTGGCAGTCTGACAGGGTCTGGGACTAGAAACGTGGTGACACTCAGAAGAACTATAACTAACCCTGGTGATGTGATTGGAAATCAGCAAGCAAAGGAAATCACCCAATCTGCTTATGCTGGTGAACTCGTCAAAAGGAATTCAAAATGTGACAAGAAAAGTACTCTGTGACAACAAAGGCAGAGCTGCAACTCAGAATATACCCACAGACACAACCTCAACCCAAGCAAACAGGCTGCTCAGCATCTGCAACAAAAAGTCACAAGAACAGCAAAGGATGGCGTCACTTCTTAAGAGTTTACAAAGGCCCCTGTAGTGAGGACAACATGCTCAGTGAAGGGCCTGGACAATCCTGAAAACCAATGAATCACTTTTTAATTTTAATTCCAAGTTGCTGTGGTGGCAGAAGCAACATCATTAGCACTGTAAATCCCATAGTCATTAAAAGATAAGAATTAAACATAGGCATGAATATTCACAGAAAATCAAGATTGTAATGGCACAAGGAACTGTTGCATTACTTGAATATAAGCAGTATGGAGTTTAAATTAGCTCATGTCCTTAGTATCATCAAAAGGGCACGTCATCTAGAGGAAGAGGGGACCAAAGTGAATCAGAAGTCTTTTGCAACAAGGAGCTGAAAGATTCCAACTATCCTGTGGTTCATTTCTTCAGGGAAGTCCCTCTTGCCCTGTGAAGATGGCTGAAGAGGAGTGCAGTAGGTCAATGTTCTGGGAAGCCTCAAGAAAGCAGACGAACTGCCAGCAGAGATAGTCTGTGGTCACTATGAGGAAAACCAAAACAAACCCAATGTCACTCGTAGAAGCGTCTCATTCCACCCTCAAAATAAACATGTGCATGAAATGTTTTCCTCTATCTAGAAACGAGATTGGAAAGATGGTTAATGTCAAATCTTTTTACCTGCACACTGTCTGCATCCCTTTTGGGGAGCTACTGGATACACGTACTAACGTCATCTGCTCCAGGCAGCAGCAATCTCTGGTCCTCCCTCCAAGCAGCAGAGAGTGCCTTGCATCACTTCCTCTAATCTCTTTTAGATCAGGCTCGTTGTGTCCATCCTGGAAACCACTTTTCATCCTCCTCCTCTGGGTCCCAGTGGGACATCAAGAACCTTCAAAGGGGGCAAAATAAGGAGAGATTCATTGCTATTTACTATGAAGGTGACTTGAAGTCCTGAGGAAACATATTTTATCAGGGGTGTGACATTTTCATGCTACATATGGGTATGCTTGAGATTTCCAAGGCCTATTAGGATAGCTCTGTAGAGGTTAAACAAGGCCACCCCTCTGTATGCAGAAAGATCCCCGTGGCTATCCAACCCCAGAATCACAGTTAGGTATCAACACAGGAAGAACACACATCACATCCATTTGGGTTGTGCCCATGTTTCCCAGCAACAGAGCAAAACTTGTAGTATTTAGGGAAAGACTGAGTAGGTGACATTTTGACATGGGAAAAACAGGGAAAGAAAATAGAGAAAATGGAACAATTTTCTGTAGGGCCTCTGGATTAAAGCTAAACTGCCATATTGGTGAAGTTCTGTGGGTAAGAGTAACTGGAGGCAGAAGCTAAGAGGCCAAAATGTACAGGTAGACCATAATAAGAAATAATGCCTCAAGAGTAAATTTGTAGCCAACCATTAAAAATGACAGTGTCGGCTAATATGGATGTACAAAATTAATCTGTCTATAAAGATATTTGGATTACAGCTTTAATGTTTAATGGCGTAACAGTGATGTTCATGAAGCGTGAACTGAAAACTCTCTGGAAAGAAGAGCCTGAGGTGTCTTACACTGGCTAAGGTGTAACTGTGTGCCATACATATGCTTTGAAGATTGTTTCTCAAGCCATTAATCGTAACAAAACACTTATAACTGCAGGACCTGCTACCCATCTATTTCCCATAGTAACCTGGTTTGAGGTGTTTGCTCATTCTATAATACAGCTCAGAACAGTTCCTTTATCTCAGGGAAAAAAAATTTCAGATTTCTCTCCTACTCTATATAATTCCCCCTGAACTTGTGATGCAAATTATGTCATAACACCTTTGTTCACGAGCCTTCACAAATAAGAAAAAAAAATTCCCCCTTCTAGGATAGATATAACCCTGATGTGGATGGAACAGCTGTGCAGATAAACTCACCTATGTTTTTTGCCCTTCCTCACTATAAATAAAACCAGACCAGTTTCCTCCATAAACTGTACATAGTGTATCATCTGGGGATATTCGTAGTTTGTAAGAAAGAAGTAGTTACCATAAAGTAATATCACCGGTATTGCCAAAATTTTCATCACTTTGACCACCACTTAAAGTTCTGGAACAGACACCAAGGACCTGACTGACACTTGAGAGTCTCTGCTCCCACACAATCAGCGCAAAAAGATGGTAGCTAGACTCATTCTGAGTTCAAACACAGTATTCACATATTCACTTTATGATTTGTACCTTAGCCCGCACTAAACCTGCACCATGGTATGGCGCAAGTAAAAAAAATGGCATCAGGGAGCATTCCTGGGCACTGCAGCTGCAGAGTCTATGTTGTTACGTTGTTGGAGAGGTCCCTGCACGGTTTGTGGTTTTGGTATGGGCCACGTGCCACTCTCCCAAACAATGCCGAGACGTAGTTTGCAAGTCAGCAATGGGCAGGGATCATTCACAACACACAGTTTACATGAACTCATCTTATTCTGAAGACTGAGAGCACACAGGCCACGAGCAATATGGACCCAAGTGAGCCCAGGGCAGCTGGCCTCACAGCCTTGGTGTGAAAGACCAGCCCTCCATGCTATTTAGTTTAGGCATAACCTCTGCTTATCAACTGAAGCCTCTAGTTCACAGACCCTCCTGTGGTTTGTACTTGTTTCAGATCAGTCTCTAAGCTCTTCTAGGCAGAGACCATGCTACCCCTCGGTTTTATGTATCTAGAGCAAAGAAGCCTTACATCTGATTAGGGCGTTAACCACATCCGGAGCAAAGGGAACTAAAATCCTTGCATTAACCTGTAGATCCTACTGCTGAAGCTGAATAGGTAAGTGATTTAAGGACAAGAGGAAGCAATTCGGGTGAAACGAGGAGAAAAACGGCTGCATGGAGAGGCCGCCGATGCCGCCGATAGGGCTCGGAGGAGTCCGGCTTCTCACTGGGAAAGGTTTGGAAGGATCTCTTTGGAAGGACGAACGCACTCCCCCCCTTCAGGCAGAAGTGCTTAAATACGCCTGCAGAAAGTACTAGGGGGAGATCACCTAGTTACGCATGGTTGCTCACTCACTTCTAAGCATTACTTTATTTGACAAAGAAATACCAGCATAAAATAACAGGAACCTCTTTTAAAGGCACTCGGCAGCACCTGTCGCCTTCTAATGCTTTTCCGAGAGTGCCCCTCCGACGTCCCCAGGCCCCGCTGTGCCGAGCAGCGGCTCTGAGGCGCGGCCGCCCGCTCTCGCACGGGGCCCTGCGGCGGCGGCCACCGACCCGCGCCGCCCCGCTGCCTCTCGGGACGTGACAGAACCGGCTCTCCGGTGCCTTGTTGCCTCCCTCCCTCCTCCTCCTCCTCCCGCGAGAACCTCACCCGTCACCGGGAAAACGGCGCAGCACTCTCCCTCCCGGCCAGGCTGCCCACGAAAAGGCGGGCTGCTTTAAGGTGGGGGGGTGAGGAGTAATGGCCGCCGAGGGGAGCCCAGCCCCACACTTCACAGCCCACGCCAGCCGCCCCGCAGGCGGGCCGCGGGCGCCACCCGGTGGCCACCGCGCCGAGGTGCACGGGCCGTAGCGGCCGGGCAGCGTTCGGAATGGGGCGGGAGCCGCTCGGCGGTGGCTCCTTCTGACAGCGACGAGTTTAACTTCAGCCTGCGGGCGGCGGCGCCACAGGGGCAGGGCGGGGAGTCTCCCGCCAAGGGGCCTGCGTGTGCCTGGGCTGCCCGCAGGGGCAGCGGTTCTGCCTGGGTTCGGGGTCCCTGTACGCCCCGAACGTCCCCATTCCCTGCCAACGCGGGGAAAAAACACAGGGGAGGGAAGGAAGCACAAAGGAGGCATTCGCATTGCTTCATGTAGCGTGGCACGGCTAGCCGGCAGCACCTTCTTGACGTGTCAGGCGATGGCCTTGCCCAGAATTCAATAAAAGCACTAAAAGAAGATGGGAGGGGAAGGAGCCTCCCCAGCTGAAGGGTCCAGCCTGCGCCTATGGGCCTGTCCAGTGCCATGCCGCTGCCTGGGAGCTGGCATGGTGGGTACAAAACCTACGCCACCCCACTAGAGCTTGTCCCCGGCTGGTTTACAGCTGTACGGTGGACCTTGCCTGAGCAGGTCTTGTGTCAGGGCTGGGGACATCTTCTTGTGGTGAAGGACCCTGGGGATACAGCGCTGGGGCTGGCCCTGGGCTCTGCCACCTGCCCGTGGTGTACTTTTTCAGCACAGGCTCCCCCAAAGCATTGTAGCCTATTTACATATGAGTCTATTTACATTGCCCATTTTATTTGGTAAGTTATGGATATTTGCAAACTAGAATGAAAGGGTCAGTATGGAAAGAGGTAGCTACAACTTGCAGTTGGAATGAGGGACAGGGAGTGTTCTTGTTTCCTGGGCTGTGTAATACGGATTTTTTAATTTCTCGGTGCTGTACTTGCCTGATGGCGTCCAGGTATGTGGGCCTATGCAAACCTCATGAGGTTCAAGAAGGCCAAGTGCAAGGTCCCGCACCTGGGTCAGGGCAATCCCTGGTATCAACACAGGCTAGGGGATGAAGGGACTGAGAGCAGCCTTGTAGAGAAGGACTTGGGTGTGTGGGTGGATGAAAAGCTGGACATGAACTGGCAATGTGCTCTCACAGCCCAGAAAGCCAACTGTATCCTGGGCTGCATCAAGAGCACAGCCAGGAGGTTGAGGGAGGTGATTCTCCCCCTCTACTCTGCTCCCATGAGACCCCACCTGCAGTGTTGTGTTTAGGTCTGGGATCCCCAGCGTAAGAAAGACACAGACCTGTTGGAATGAGTCCAGAGGAGGCTACAAAGATGATCAGGGGCTGGAGCACCTCCCCTGTGAGGACAGGCTGAGAGAATTGGAGTGGTTCAGCCTGGAGAAGAGAAGGCTCTGCAGACACCTTATAATGGCCTTCCAATACTTAAAGGGGGCCTACAGGAAAGGTGGGGGCAATATTTTTAGCAGGGCCTGCTGTGATAGGACAAGGAGTAATGGATTTAAATTAAAAGAGGGCAGATTTAGACTAGATATAAGGAAGAAATTTTTTGCAATGAGGTTAGTGAAACACTGGCACAGGCGGCCCAGAGAGGTGGTAGAAGCCCCATTCCTGGAAACATTCAAGGTCAGGTTGGACGGGGCTCTGAGCAACCTGGTCCAGCTAAAGATGTCCCTGCTCACTGCAGGGGAGTTGGACTGGATGACCTGTAAAAGTCCCTTCCAACCCAAACTATTCTATGATTCTATGTCTTGGGCTCCAAAGACCATTCAGACCTTCTAGGAGAAAATAAAAACAACAAGTAAAAACAATGGAAATATTCTGTTACTGTGGCTATTTTTTGATAATTAGAAATTATCAAATATCTGATCGTTGAAAGAGAGGCATAGTAGGACAATCTGCGCTCATGTTTTCGTAGACTGAATGGCCCTATTATTTCTCCTCTCTCTCCTTTTTTTTGCCTTAGATAAGAGAGAAAGAGATTTTTCTGCAGCCTCAGTACAACAAGAGGCCTGCTCGGACCAACTCCTTTGCATAATTTTCTGAACTTTTTAACAGAATAAACACAGTGTTACGCATTCATTACTAAATACTAGTTATACAGCCAAATGAAATATCGAGGGAGGGAAAGAAAAGCTGACTTGATTTCAGATGATCACAACATCCAGTGAGAAATAATTTCTCAAAGTCGGCTCTGAAAAGGGTCGGGGCCAGGACAACTGCGGTGACGTGTCAGTAGTAACGCAGGGAATGTGCATGGAGCAGGTGGGATAGGAGTCAAACGCAGTTGTGCTCTGTAGAGCATGGCTGTTTTCTGCTGTGTGCCTAGGCAACAGGGGCGAAGCATCACCCGTTCCCGCAGACCTGAAGTTGGCAGCTTTCCAGCGATGACTAGCATAGCAGATGCACAAGGCACTTCATATTTCTTGCTGTTAGTGCCTTAAGCACAGGAATGAAAGAAACAAAACTTGTGCCGTTGCTACCTGTCTTGTCTGACAGCTCATCCTTGCACAACAATTAAAGAAATGAAATTTCTTCCTATTACAACTTCTCCTACCTCACGTCTGCTCTGCCTAGGTAGCCGTTGTGGTCTTATCTCTCTAAACACAGTACATGGGATACAGCCTGAGCATAGAGGAGAAGATGTACCACTTCTTACGCCAGAAGATCTGTGTCAGATCAAAAAAAAATAGAAGTGTTTTCATCCTGCTGTATCCAGAGACTGATTCAACAGAGATATAGTGACTGCAGCTGGCAAAATCTGCTGGTATCAGATCAGTACCAGCCTGTAGGAGGAGTGGAAATGGCACTATAAGGACACCTAGAATTACCGTGTCTCTGTGTTCTTTCTTATTAAGTAGCCATCCCAGAAATTTGAGATGTTTCCTTGTACCTTCACCTTTTCAATTTAACTCTGAGCTGATAAGCTAAGATCTGTATTGACTGGAAAATGTAGTATGAAATACTGACTTGGATGAAAATTTGCTGTCAAAAATCAAATCCTTTCAACATCAGTGGGACAGGATTCATTCTAAGAATTTAGCACATTCAGATTTTGTCTCTTTCTGCTCTTGTATTTTATGTTAGGAGTAGTGATCCAGCATGAAAACTTTTACTGGTGTGAAAAAAAGTAATTTTAGTGCATCAGAAATAAATTTGTTCAGCTCCTGAGAAAAAGCATGTCTACCTTCTTAGCCTTTATTTCTTTAAGAAGCCAAGCATCTTTAAGGAGTGCCCACTTCATCACTCATTTTGCCCTGATAATGCATTGTTTGAAGTCAATCCCTGCCCTGTTGGGAATGTGTCCCTGGTGCTGAAGAGCGGTTTCATGGACAAAAGGAACCCCATAAACCACTTCCACAGATTGACTGTATGGAGCAAATGATGTTCTTTCACTGTGGGAGCACAGATAAAATACAGATGAGAGGTGATGACTGGCTGGCTGATTTGTTTTGGTTTTCCTTACGATCTTCTGGCACTCATTCCCCAAACATGAAGTGGAAAGACTGTGACAGTTTCATTAACAAATGCCTTTTGCCCTGCCTTAGAGGCCAGCTTTTTTCTTGTTGAAAACAGTCTTCCAGAAAGGGGAAATCTGTCCAGGCAGAGTTGCAGATTTTATCTATAGACAATAGTTTTGGACTAAAGTTCTTGACTGTCTTAGGTTGCAACAGCCCTTACAGAGCTGGTAGTGAGACCCTTTAGGCAAGCCCACTTCATATAGTCTATGAAAGACTCAGAGGTGAAAGGTTGGGTTGCTCTGAGTGGAAGGTTATCGGGATGTACTTCTCTCATCTGCCTCGTTAGATCTTGTTAGCCTTGGTCCACTGATAACTAAGGGTGTCTGAGAAAATGTGTAATTATTGGAGTTTTTTCCAGTTTTCTTAGGTGGACTCTTGGGGGTAGAAAAAGGAGACCAGTTTTCATCTTGGGAAGGGACAGAGTATATTATACTGGGGCTCTTTAGCCTGGAGAAGAGAAGACTGAGGGGGGATCTTATCAATGCCTATAAATATCCAAGGGGCAGGTTTCAAGAGGACGGGGCCAGGCTCTTCTCAGTGGTGCCCAGCAACAGGACAAGGGGCAATGGGCACAAACTGGAGCACAGGAAGTTCTGCCTCAACATGAGGAAAAACTTCTTTACTCTGAGGGTGGCAGAGCACTGGAACAAGCTGCCCAGGGAGGTTGTGGATTCTTCTTCCCTGGAGATACTCAAAACCCCCCTGGATGCTGTCCTGTGCGACCTGCTCCAGGTGACCCTGCTTTAGCAGGGGGTTGGACTAGATGATCTCCAGAGGTCCCTTCCAGCTCCCACCATTCTGTGATTCTGTGATTACTTCCAAAGCAATGTGTCACCACAGAGTCGCATGTCTCTGACACACCGTTTCTCCCAGTTCCAGTCTCTCCATCTCTGTTCTATGTTACCGCATACGATGGACCCCAGGGTAAAAGCACATTTTATCCCAGAATAAATTTTTATAATTCAGGACTGTATGTCAGCTAAACATAGCAGCAATTGCTTACATATGTTGGTATTTAAGTTTGCCTGAAGCAATCATTCTCCTACTGTAGTAGGTCCTGCTGTGGGATTAAATGGTCATTTGAATCTTTATTCTTTTCGGTTTGAATCCAAGAAAGACAAAAAAGGCCAAGAAAGTTTTGGTTATGATATTCAAGATACTAGCTGTGGAATCTCAGTCGAGTTCTTCAAAAGCACAACATCCTAAAACTGTGCCTGCTGAAAGTGCCTTGGACCCAGTAGATTTTCAGAATGTAAAACTTTCTGTGCCTAACCAAAGTGATGAAACAATTACAAGAAATTATTATGGACTATTTCCAAAGCCCTTCAGATTGTGTATTTCCCGTTCAAGTCAGTAAGAATTAAAAAAAAAAAAAAAAAAAAAAGTCACTGTAATCTTTATGCTTCTATGAAAAAAACTGTCCATTAGCTGTCCAGCAAATTGTACATTTACATTGTGGTTTGCCAGTTTCTGATAAAGTAACACCAAGCGATATATTATCTTTTAAAACTATAGGGAGTAGACACACCTTCTAAATTTAGGCATATAGTTTAGATAGCAGCTAAGATCATTTGCAGAGAAACTGAAGCCCGCTGCTTTGACCTCCAGGACGATCTACATTTCATGACTCACTGTATAGGAGGTGCCTAGTTTCCTTCCTAATTTAAGCATGTATTTTGGATGCCTTTAGTTAAATAATATGGCATCCTTTTTCTCTTGGTGTCTCATTCTTTAAGCTGGAAAAGACTACCTCCTTTGCTCCTTGGGCACTTGCCATATTTTACTCAACATCACTGCTATTGCTGGCCCTCAAAAATCGCCTTAAAAAAGCAGTGGAATTTGTTTTTGGAATATACAAAGAGTGGTGAACTTGTATAAAAGCACAACTTTTTGAAAGCACAGGTTTCAACAAGGAACAACCACCTCAAACCCTCAGATTTGATAAGGAAGTCTAAGTCGTTGGCACTACTGTAAATTATTCAGTTCAGTTACACTGCACCTTTCCTCTTTATGCCTGACAGGCATAACCTGCATACACCTTTTTCTGCCTTGCAGGTCAGGAGCAGTGATACTGCCAAGCTGCAACACCTCCCAAATGTAGTAGCACGGAAGGATCTCACTGTGATGGTGGAGAATATCATGTGCCGGCTGTCCAAGAGGTAGGTGTTCAAGAACCATAGTAGAGGTGTGAGACGCAGCTTCCCTTTGGCTTTCTGGGGCAATGGGAGGAAGGGATGCATTAACGAGTTTCTCTTTAGAGTCAAAGGGTGGCACTTGGTGAAATGGCCTATCAGCAACTCCAAGCATCTGATGTACCAGACATATGGACCTGATTGAGCACATGTAGACAAATGTGTTCAAATCAAACCATACTAGAGCCATAATGTACTTGTATGACCTTTTTAAGCTTAATAATAACATTTTTTTCACATTCATTTGTACCTACAGCAATCCTTTATGTCCAGCAGTACAGTATTTATGTCAAAGCAAACTTAATGTGAAGGCGCTTTTCTGAGGAGACTGAGTTCGTTATGATGAAAAATGTCTTTCAAGAGGATGCATTTAGGCTGCATGGGAAAAATGGTACGACCATCATGTGAGCATGTGAAGTTTAACTGGAGGTTGGAGTAATTTGCCCAAACAATAATTTCATATCAAGGATAAGAGGGTCATTAGGAGCAGTCAACATGGCTTCACCAAGAGGAAGTCATGTTTGACCAACCCGATAGCCTTTTATGAAGCCATAACCAGGTGGATAGATGATGGTAGTGCAGTGGATGTGGTTTATCGTGATTTCAGTAAAGCATTCGACACTGTCTCCCACAGCAGCCTTGCAGCTAAACTGAGGAAGTGTGGTCTAGATGATGGGGTAGTGAGGTGGATTGTGAATTGGTTGAAGGAAAGAAGTCAGAGAGTTGTGGTCAATGGGACAGAGTCTAGTTGGAGACGTGTATCTAGTGGGGTCAGTACTGGGACCAGTGCTATTCAATATATTCATCAATGACCTGGATGAGGGAACAGAGTGCACTGTCAGCAAGTTTGCTGATGACACAAAACTGGGAGAAGTGGCTGATACACCAGAAGGCTGTGCTGTCATTCAGTGAGATCTGGACAGGCTGGAGAGCTGGGTGGGGAGAAATTTAATGAAAGACAACAAGGGCAAGTGTAGAGTCTTGCATGTGGGAAAGAACAACCCCATGTACCAGTATAGGTTTGGGACTGAGCTGTTGGAATGTAGCATAGGGGAAAGGGACCTGGGGGTCCTGGTGGACAGCAGGATGACCATGAGCCAGCAGTCTGCCCTCGTGGCCAAGAAGGTATTAGAAGGGGTGTGGTCTGTAGGTCGAGAGAGGTTCTCCTCCCCCTCTACACGGCCCTGGTGAGACCTCATCTGGAATAGTGTGTCCAGTTCTGGGCCCCCCAGTTCAAGAAGGACAGAGAACTGCTTGACAGAGTCCAGCGCAGAGGCGCAAAGGTGATTGAGGGGGTGGAACATCTCCCTTATGATGAAAGGCTGAGGGAGCTGGGTCTCTTTAGCTTGGAGGAGACTGAGGGGTGACCTCATTAATGTTTATAAATATGTAAAGGACGAGTGTCAGGAGGATGGAGCCGGGCTCTTCTTGGTGATGTCCAATGATAGGACAAGGTGCAACGGGGGCAAGCTGGAGCATAGGAGGTTCCACATTAACATAAGGAAAAACTTTTTCACTGTGAGAGTGACAGAGCACTGGAACAGGCTGCCCAGAGAGGCTGTGGAGTCTCCTTCCCTGGAGACATTCAAAACCCCCCTGGACGCAATCCTGTGTGACCTACTCTAGGCGGTCCTGCTCTGATGGGGGGTTGGACTAGATGATCTTTTGAGGTCCCTTCCAACCCCTAACATTCTGTGATTGTGTGATTTCATGAAGTCTGGAAAAGTTGAAGCAAAGAAAGGAAATAGAACATAATCTTAGTAAGGGGCTAGTTCTGAACACTCCAATGCTCATATTTTGTCATTTTGTGACACCGAAGGTAAAAAGAGCTATGTTTTTTGCTCAGTTAGACTCACACAAGCCACACTTCATGGTTTGATGTAATGTTGTTCTGTGTGCATTCATGCCAGTAACAGTTTTACACCACAGCACACCACAACTTGCTTTATTTGTAACACTTATTCAAGAGCACTTATTTTACACTTTTAAAATACTGTCTGATAGTAAATTTCATTACCCTGTCATTCAGGAGAGAAAAAAAAAAATCATGAGAAAGAGTATATTAAAAACCTCCACAATAATTTTAAACAGTTTTTCCCTAGTCAACATAACATATTTTCAAAATAAGTACTTAAAATCCTGCGGCTAGATATGAATAGTGTCTGCATATATCACCAAAACATACTAAATCCCACTGTACAATGTTCTGTTTTAATACACTGCACTGAATTGCCAATCTGAACCAGTACAGTTTTCATCCTTCCTTTTTATCTGGCCCATATGTTTGGTAAGGGCAGCAACAGGGTGAGAAAACTATTAATTTCATTTTGGGGTGGGAGAAAAATTGCTTTAAAAAACAGCCTCTTGGTGCTTCAGGATCCAAAGTATTTTACTTAAAAATAGCACAAGTGATGAAACTTGCCTGATATCCCAATCACTTGTTTATGTGAAATCCTTCTCAAAATTATTCTCTAAATTTACACAATGTTATGTTTGTATTTTGTCTTGGTTTGAAAAGATAGGTGTCTGTGGAGGAAGGCAGGAGCCTCCCTTGAAATGGAAAGTGCAGCCCCCTTCCCTCCAAATTGTTATAATTTTGAAATTAACGGGCCTTCAGGCAAAGATATGGGGAATAGGAATGACAATTCTTTACTAATATATATATATATAACACAAGGCAGGGAAAAACAAACAACCCACTGGTTTACACTGACAGAGTCAGAAATACAACCTGACACCCTGTTAGGGTGGCAGTAGCAGTCCGATAAGGTGGTGGCTGCAGTCCTCCTGAAGCGATGGATGTAGTTCTGTGGAAGCAGCAATCAGGTAAAAGAGTCTGGTCTTCCTCCGAAGGTCCAGTGGAAGGTAGGTAGCTCTTGTCCTCTGGAACTCCAGTGGGGGTAAAAGCTCCTCTGGGAATCCAGTGGAAGAAAGGCTGTTAGGGTGTTCAAAATCTCCGTTTTTATTTGGCATGGACTGCTTGGCTCCTTCCCCCCCCTCCCCGGGCGGAGCATCTCACCATGGGATGGGGAGTCGTGAGGCAGTTCCTTGATGGGCCATTAACAGGAGATAGCCCAGGAGCGAGTTATCTATGGGTCAGGCGATAAGGCATTGTTGTGCCCAGTAACAGGAGATAGTCCAGAGGGGGGAGGCAGGGAGCACCGCCCCACCTGGTCTCAACAGCTCCTGAAGATGGTAGTAGAATATTTTTTTTTCCTTTTGGCACATTTTACACTGTAACCCAGGACAATTTATATCATATATAATATATTAATATGTAAAACATAGTAATATAATTATAAAATGATAAGATATTCTATCTTCTGTTTTTTCAAATAAGGTATATGTACAAACATTTTACCCCTCTGTTTGGCATATATGAAAGAACATTTTAGAAATATATTACACAGAAATATAAAAAGATAAAGGTAGATAAAAGTGTTCAGCTGCCCAGAGGTTGACATTACAGGGAATTTGGCTTTTACAGTGTTCAAAGACATAAAAAATTTCTTTGCACATTCTAGGTCTTAATCCATAGCCAGACAACCAGCTTTATTTCCCTACGGCTTCCATCCTCTTAGGAAGCAACTCTAAGAACAAAAGACTATAAGCTACAGAACTTTAAAGGCTAAGGGTTTTTTGTAGTGCTATTCTGATACCCAAGTCTTCTCTTTATTTGGTGAATTGCAGTTACAACAATTTAAGATTCTCAGAACACCTGCTAATGTACATCAAAACCATCTTCAGGGAGGAGGATGCAGTTTTATCTGTATTGTCTTTGCTACAAATTTAAATGACCTTTAATTGTAATAGTGGCTTCAGAGAGCAGAAAGGCTGCCAGATTCTTGTAGATCATAGAGAAGTTAAGAGGGAAGTTATTTGTTGTTATAGCTAGAATGAAAGGCTGTTGCAGCCAGCTACCTGTGCCTTCTGTATCAGTTTTGATTGTTTCTAAGCTTAAACCATGTGTTTTTTTTCTATACAGTCTGACATTTCACAGTGTTTCTGCTTGTAGTTTCTATTTTTTACTAGCTTAAGAAACTTCTGAATATTTTGCTTTACCCCTGTAATCATCTTCTTTCCCTTTAGAATTAATTTAAGCACAGGGAGAATGAAAATCTCAAAGGGAAAAGCAATTTCACTCTCCAAACTCATGGGTAAATACTATCTACCCAGTCTGTAGTTAGACTGGGTCTGGATTTTCTTGCCATTTCTTTCACCTTTCAACAGTTTACATTGGAAAAAGGCACACTAGCATCTCTCACATGACTGTGTAAATCATAGGCTGTTGCCTCTTTCCATTTCCACAGAGATTAATCTCACTAAAGCCTATGTGCCAGAGAGGAATTAGTCCCCATCTGACTACAGCAAGAAATGACAAATCCACCACTACTTTTTGCGATCATTGCAGCAGCTATTTCAAATATGTGTGTTATGCCAAGTCATCTGGCCCTGCCTTTTGGGTTTACCTTTTTTTGGTAGACCTTTTTGTTTGTTTGTTTGTTTTTTCTCACAAGACTTCTGCTTCACCTACTGCTATATGCTTTTCAAGAACTTGGTAGGAGGAAAAATTGGTTGAAAGGAGTGAAACAGAAGTTGAAAGTATGTTTGTTTTTTTTACTGCTCCCAGGATGTATGGAAAAAGTACATAAATCCTCCTCCTGTCCTTTCACAGCTATTTTACAAATCCCCAGCTCATCTTCTTCCCACGTACCCTCAGGCACTGATCCCCAGAGCCCCTGCAGTCTGCCAAGAATAAGACACAAATTTGATGCTGATCCATCTTCCACCTCTTTCTCCTGCTCTCCATGATATAAACCCAGTCTTTCTCATGCGATGCAGGAAAAGCTGCACCAGCGACAAGTTGCCCTAACGGCCATCAAATCTTCATTCTGATCTGACTTTAGGGAAATAATTAATGCCTGTTTGGGCAGGAAAGAAGACATCCATAGAGGAGACTGCCTCTAAGCGGCAAATGAATGCAGGTAATCTGTGCCTCAGTAATATCTCCCTAGACAGCCACCTAGCAAATACCCTCAAATGCTATCGTTTGTTTCTTTTAGCAGAAAAAATAAATGTTACACCCAATTTTTGACTGCACAGACATAGGAAAATAGGGTTAGTTTTCCCTTCTAACTAGTGAGAGCACAATATGAATTTGCATCAACGTGTTGTGGTGTCTGAAATATTTCATTTTGGCAGTGTGTCAAGCAAGTTTCCTTCCTTCCTCCCTTCCTCCCTCCCTCCCTCCCTTCCTCCCTTCCTTCCTTCCTTCCTTCCTTCCTTCCTTCCTTCCTTCCTTCCTTCCTTCCTTCCTTCCTTCCTTCCTTCCTTCCTTCCTTCCTTCCTTCCTTCCTTCCTTCCTTCCTTCCTTCCTTCCTTCCTTCCTTCCTTCCTTCCTTCCTTCCTTCCTTCCTTCCTTCCTTCCTTCCTTCCTTCCTTCCTTCCTTCCTTCCTTCCTTCCTTCCTTCCTTCCTTCCTTCCTTCCTTCCTTCCTTCCTTCCTTCCTTCCTTCCTTCCTTCCTTCCTTCCTTCCTTCCTTCCTTCCTTCCTTCCTTCCTTCCTTCCTTCCTTCCTTCCTTCCTTCCTTCCTTCCTTCCTTCCTTCCTTCCTTCCTTCCTTCCTTCCTTCCTTCCTTCCTTCCTTCCTTCCTTCCTTCCTTCCTTCCTTCCTTCCTTCCTTCCTTCCTTCCTCCCTTCCTTCCTTCCTCCCTTCCTTCCTTCCTCCCTCCCTCCCTCCCTTCTTTCCTTCTTTCTCTTTAATTTTCTTTTTCCTTTGCCTTGTGTTTATCTTTTGTTTTGATGTTCTGTAAATGTGAATATCCTTGCTGTAATGCTGAGCTATTCTGTGGAAGAAGCATAGTGTGGTTTTGTTCTGCATCTTTATATGTTGAGGGTCTTAAATATTTTTTTTGTATTTTCTGGTTTTGCTTTAGAAGTCAACACTACCAGCTGCCTCTGTTTGTTTCTGATTGGTTCTCTTTGAAACAAAAAAATATATATTTCTATACTGCTTCTACAAGAGTGGCATGTATATGAGTGATACTAATTACTGAGGGGACTGCATACCCTTTAGTGCTCTGCCAAATCTGTGCCTTTCATTCCCTCTGTGCTGTTACAAACAAAAACCTCTCAGTATCTATGGCCACAATGAAAAACACTTAATGTGAGTATTGTTGAAGCTTGGGGGGAAATAAACCTGTACCTGGATTTTTACATAAGAAGAATGATAGACTTTAAAATAATCAAAATGGATTGAACCCAAATCTCCAGATGTAAGGTAAAGAGAAATAAATAAATAAATAAATAAATAAATAAAAAGACTACAGCAAATCCTTTTTCCATATAGGCTTTATCTGTACCATGTAGATAGATCTCTTGATGGAGAGCTGAGTTATTTAAAATGAAGTTGGAGATAGTGTCTCAGTCTTCAGGAAACTTTCCTTTCTGCCATTCTTTTCTCAGGGACGTTGTGCTATGTAGTAAATTGCCCTGAGCATTGCACATTTGGTTCAGTTAACTTGCCTAATTCCTAGTCTGTTGAGCAGAGCTGTAAACAAACTTAAAATACAGGCTTGAAACTATGGAAGAACAAACAGCATGATGATATACCCAATTGTTGCCTGTCTTCATAAAATGTCTGTGAACCTGTAAGTAGAGCAGTGGGATAAACAGGATAGTGATGGAGTTGTTTTGTTCCTGTGAATTAGAATCAATTAATTCTCATCCTGAATGAAACCCAACACTTCAAAATTATCATAATGCAGAGAATAAGAAGGTATGGGAGCCACTTTTTGAAGACACAACACAAAGAAAGGGAGGACACAAAGATCCTGTGTTTTAATGATTTTTGTTGCAAAATGAAACTGTCAGAACAAAAATCCATACTGGTAACAAAATTAAATACTTACGTGAAAGGCCAATTTCATCATAAGAGTAGCATTTGAATTGCCGTAAAAATTGGTAATGGTAAGATCTGCAGTATTTGTTCCCGTCTATCACTAATCCAAAACACTGCAAAGAATTAAAAAGCCTACTTTAAGATGGTAGACACAGAGTGACTTATATAAACTTCTTGCTTTCACTTAAATTACATACCAACATGTAAGCAATGAGACTTTTCTCTGTTCTCCCCTCTAACCACAGCATATGTGTAAAACCAGGTAGCAGAAATTTTAGCCCACATCTCTATTAAATTGGGTAATGACTATTCACCGTGCAGTTTTTGGCAAGTAGACACAGCAACTGTTCAAGAAAAACAAGAAATTTCCTGCTGTATATGAACTGCTCATAAACACTTGAGCCCTGGCACTTTTTACTCAAACCCTGCAGGTCTCAGATGCCTAGTATTAATAGACACTGCTAATTACAAGCAGTGTGGTTAAAGCAAATGCTTAGCTGTACAGAACATTAATTTACACTGTTGTTGGGGAAAATGAAGGGCTCTGTGTGTGGGGAACTGGTTTCCCAGTAAGAAGGCTCAAGTCATTGCAGTTTTTGCCATTTTATTCATATTTTCCCAAAGTAGGTCTAGATTTAGACTGCGTTCTCTGCCTTAGGAGACCAAGGAGGGAACTGTGATTCAACAGTTCCTTTCTGGCTCCCCTGGTTCAAGGTGGGAGGTAGTCTCCTAATGACCTATTACCACCAAGTTTCCACAGCTATGCTGGCCAGGCCTTTAGGGGTGTAAAGTCAAGGTTCGGTTCACTGCCTATGCTGTAGCTCTGCTGTCTACCTACTTGTATTTTATGTATGAATACCTACCTCACTCAGCTGAGCTGGGCATAACAGCAAAAAAACACCCACCCAAACAGGACCTCCCATTCTTGTCTGAGGTATTCAGAAGATTTGTGCTAGTTGATTCTTTTACATGTCACATATTTATGGTCTTCGTTCAGTAACACAAAGCCTATCTTTGGAATAGGAGGTTTATTAACTTGTTCTGGCTGCTCTTACCTAAGGAGCTGCCATTCAAACTCTTGACAATACTTGAAATCCCATTCAGTCAATCTACCAGCTTCGAGGATGAAATTAAGAATGATGGGAGCGCCTTGGGTGAATAGCCAGGAGACTAGTGAAAACAACCGAGGAGGAGGTGTAAGACATGGTGGTCGTAATACATCATATACTTACACAGAGGAAAGGCTATTAGATGTGATCCCTAAGAATTCACTTTTTCCAGTGTAAAAGAGCTAGAGAAATTACCACTACAAACAGAAGACTCCTAGTATTCACTGATTCAGTATCTCCAATTGAGTGGGAAGAATTTTACGATTATGACAAAATTTAAAGACCAGAGAGACTAAGTCTGGGAAATCACCATAGAAATGAACACCTCATCTGACCTAACAAAAATTAAAAAGTTAATTTTGCTTTGTTTCTCAGGAAGAATTAAGGAAGTTAATGACCCAAACAGACAGCTTTACTCTTTTTTCCCCTGATTTGCTATTGTGCAGCAAGTAAAAATAAAGTATTGCAGAAGAAAGGGCAAATCCCTCAATTGATGGAGTGTCCTGTTACTTTGCACAGCACAGAAGGGGTTAGGATTCAGCCGGTTTCTAACAGGAGTCATTTGGGATTGTATGGAGGGAGTGGAGCAAGGCAGAAGGATGGAGAGCTGAGGCAGTTAAAGTTTAGATCTTCTAGTCTCCTGCTAAAGTGGAAACAAAAGGGACTCTGTGGGCTGTATTTTAGCCTCCCTATTTAAAGTAGGTGGGCTTTGCCAGTAAACTGTGCAGTCTGCAAGGAGGGAACTGTGTGTTCGTCTGGTCAACCTGCAGAGGTGAAGTGCTTGAACTGAAATATTTTCTAAAAACGTCATGAATATATTAATTACTAACAGGATCAGCTTTACATAACAACATACATATAGCCTCGTTTGATTAATTCTGGTGTGAGTATGGACATTTTATACCTCCTCTCCTCCTGTACAGAGCACAGTAGCCTCTCATGTATTTTTGACTCTGAAATGCTACATCCAGCTGTAGATCTCCCCCTGTACAAGAGAGGGCAGCCTAGTCCTAGTAATAGCGCCTCCGGAGCTCTGGACATCTGGAAAATCTGTTACCTTATTTGTTACGCTTGACTGTAAAAATTACTGCGTAAATTGAAAATTAATCTTTGTTCTTCATATTATGGGGGACAGGAGGCTACTCTGAGACTTCTTATGTTCGAAGGAAAGTTACAAAATAAAATCCTTTGTTTTATTCATGGGAAATTTCTGCTAATGTGATACAAATATGTGGGCTTCTTCAGTGATAAATTGCTTTACAACTTGTAGTGTGAAAGTCGAGCTGAATCAGAGCCCTATGTCTGGACTGATCTCATCAATTTTGGTTCCTCAGCAGGGATTTGGCTTTTGATCACACACTTCTTAATAGATCCAAATATCTAGACACTATCACCACTTGTGTTTAAATCCTTGCTGCTTGGGTTTATTTCATGCATTGCTTTTTGGTCTTAAAAGCTAAGAGGTGCAGTACAGGGTCAGACTGAAGGTCTGCATTGTCTGGTAATCTTTCTCTGAGAGTGCTTAATAGCAAATGCTTAGGGAAGAAATATAACAAATAGGGTGAACACAGAAGGATCATTGTCTGACATACCTTCCCACCTTCCAGCAGACACTAGTCTAAACCAATAACTTCTTGAGCCAGAGTTGGTATCTTGACAGCAACTCTTTCTTTACTCTGAGGACATTCCTTGTGCTCAGTACACCTGAGACTGAGAAGACAATTTAAGTATTTTCCTTGTTTGACTTTAAGGAGTGTTTTTCTGTCTGAGATGGACTTTCTACATTCCTGAAGCTTGCTTTCTTTTGTCATTCTTTTTCTTTTCTTTTTGATTCTCTTTATTTAGTCTTTTTTGTAACATTCTTCAGAAGTTAAGCCCGCTTAGCCTCAGAATCATGCCCTGCTTTCTGTCATAAGCCCAGGTGCCTACTGAGACCGAGATCTTGTCCAAGTTTCATTTCTATCAAGTATCCTACCTAGACTTGTATATAAAAGAGGTATCTATCTTTTTTTTTTTCTGTTGGTTCCTTTTACAATGCACTGCTATGCCCCCTCAACTCTATCCATTCCATTTTTATTTCAATATATTTCATAGTATTTATTCCTCTATTTCAAGGTATCTGTTTCAAGAGCGTCCGTTCTGTGTTGATGTCCTCTCCAAAAAATCTCCTAAAATCTCTTAAAATGAAATGTCCAATGAAAACCAGACTTGGGTGATCTGATTTGCTGAGATATTGGAGGCTGAGTTCTCAGAGAGGGCACTAATCCTCAAAAAAATGCCACATCTCATTAGTATCTTTAAAGAATGAGGGGAAAGAACTGTTTCGTTGCAGAGGCTAAGTTAAGAGCAATCAGATATAAAGAAAAAAGGAAGAAAAAATGTTTGAAGAAAATCCTCCTCATCTAACTTTCATCAATCAAAATGTCCCCACAACTTTCCTTGCTTGTGATTCTTGTTATTACTTCCTGTCTGGCCTGCCCACACTCTTGCTACTTGGGCCTTGCAGTTTTCATGGCTTAAGGCTACTCTTACCTTTAACGTTCCCCTTACATGGGACTTGTCTTCCTTGTTTAGAATATTGTGGGACACAAAAATGAAATTGAAATTCCTCAGCACGGACAAGTTGTACGCTACTTGGCCTATGGCTGTTTTATGTTTGGCTTCTGCCCCTAAGCTTGAAGCGCCTGCTACCCGAACACTGCCTAAGTGCCTATATTCTTCACTGCAGAGCTTACTTGCTAAAGAGACAGGGTTCTGGCATCCCTTGCTAGCACATAACTGACATTAATTTCTTTGCCAATTAGTGTAATAAGGAAGCACGTACCTTCTGGCTTTTCCTATCTCAAAGAAACTCTCATATGTGATAAGGTGTTGGCAACACGGGTATTTCTCAGTATACTTATTACAGCATTATGGTGATTTATGGATGATTTATGGATCAGCTAAACCACAGCCTTGGTGTGAATACCCTGGTTAGCTGTGGAGGTGATGTGTTCGTGGAAAGCAATGATTTGACTCTAGGACTAAGTTTCAAACCCACAAAATTCAAATGGGCTCAGGATTTACTCAAACACATTCTCACATTCCTCTATTTTACAGACAAGGGTAATGATCCTACAAGCAACTGCCCTGCAGCGTCATTGGAGTGAAAAATTGAAGGGTTGTTTTTCAAGTAATTTGACTCTGTGCAGCTGGATCAATAGTCAATATTGCCAGGGCTTGGCTGCCTTGCTTCTACCTAATTTTTACCATTGCATGTCACAATAAAGCCCAATGTGGAAGATCCTCTGGGATCTGAAGGGGAAAAGAGGACAAGAAACTATACCTGCTCTCAGAGCTCACTGCTTTTTAATTTACAATATGTATTGAAAATTCAAACACTCATATAGGTTTATAATTATATGGAGATGTGTAACTCCATGTAAAATTGAGAGCTTATCCCTGTTATTCGCAAAGATACTGCTATGGCATAGGTATTTTGCTCAGCAGTTATCCCAGGACTGTCCAGGCTCATGTGGTTGCCCGTTCCTAAAATGGCATATGAGTGAGTACTGCCCAGTCTTTAAAGCTACATTTCAGCCTTGTGCTAATCTAACTTTTCTCGTTGTGCTTTGTACCCTCCTCCCAAAATTGTTTGGGTTGATTTTGAATATGCTTGTACCAGTCGCACAAAAAAAAAATCTAGTAAACTTGAATCAAATTAATGAAGACATTGGAGCACTGGGAAAAAAAGTTTCAAAAGATTGTGCCAATAAATTTTTAAAATTATGAAATGGGTCCCCTGCCATCCGGTCACATGCCTTGAAAGCTTCTTCGATACAGAAGTAGGGTTTTTTCCTCCTCCTTTTACTCTTCTGGAAATTCTCCTTCTGGGCAAGACTGACGTGACCAGGAGATATCCTTTACAGCTACCTCTGACACAGAGTTAATAAAGGCACAGCAGGTGACGGTGTCTTCTGCATCAAGCAGTGCTCTGCTTCACAGTTGCCAGAGTGAGGGGAGGAGATCAGAGAGCCAGGGCTTTATGAAGGTTAGTCCCAGACCTAAGACTAGTCAATGTTACAAACAGCTACTTGTAATTGAGCAAAATGTTTCTGTGACAGCATTGCCCTAGCTGGGCTGCATGTTGGAAGGGGAACAGTTACCTGGCAGGGACATGGATATGCCAGGAAAGTGGGGTTTTTTAGTGGCAGAAGGCTCCTGACCAGCAATATGTGGCTGATTTGTGACCACAGATGCCACTTAGGTGGTGCAGACAAGCTCTGACTGCTCTCAAGAATTTGTCCATGCAGCTCTTTAGAAATTCCACCTGGCGAGACTTAAAACATACCTTTTCAGGACATTGTCACTGACTTCCTCAAACATCTGTAAATAGCTGGTTTGTATATGTTCATGCACCGTGGAAGATAGAGTTTAGATTTTTTTACTAAGGTTATCCTTTTGACACAGGACCAGTTTGTCAGGGAGTCGGATCTACGCTGGGGAGAGCTGTTTGGTTGACTTAGTGGGTGGCATTCTCATAGGCAAATAACAATTTCTTTGTTTTGTTTGTTTTATTGTACCTTTATTCTGAAGGAAAGGACCCACTGTGTTTATATATGAGCAGATCATTCTCCTGTTTTTGAAAGCTATGTGTTTTCAGCCTGAACACTGCTTCTCTCCCTAACCTTTACTAACACTTCCCCAAAAATCAAATAATAATAAAAAAAAACCAACCCTGAAATATAGGGCAGGGCAACAATGGAATAATTCACTTTGGAAAATCCTTACCTAATAGCTAAAATGAAAAGGATCAGTAAAAAAATCATTCCTATTCATCTGTTTTCTGTCATGGATTCTTTTGGCTGCTGCTGCATGTGAAACAGTGAGAACCTGTAATAAGTCAACTCCTTTGAAAGAAGAAACTATAATTTTGACATTTCACATGTCTGAATGACTTTCTTCTTGCTGTTGTGACTTCACTTAGATGCCACTGCACTGAAACAACAAATTTAGGACAGAAGTAAAATCTTACTTAATAGTGGCGGTAAGAAAAATTACTGTGTATAGGTCAGGGAAAATATACCAAATCACTGGCTGAAATTCAGGGGGAAAAAAAGTGTATTTATCATGAAATATGATTGTTGAAAGCCAGCAATAAGTAATGGAAGTTGTATTTTCTCAGAATCAAATAATAATTAACTGGATTTTAATTGATTTGTTTCTACAAAAAAGAACAGATAATAAAAAATAAACATAAAATTTAACAATTACATCTTGAAAATTTTTTGTCAGACAAAACAAATGATTTGGGAAAGTTTAGTGCAACTGTTAAGAAAATGTGGGGATATACTGAATGTGGACAAAATTAGAAGAGGGTGGATTGCTTAATTTTCTGATAATGTAATGAACAGTTTTCAGTCAGGAATATTTGTCATGATGTTTTTGAGTAACTCCACTTGATTCTCAAGTGATTTACAAGCTCCACAGACCTAACTGGTCTTTTTTTTTTCTTTTTTATTTATTTCAGTTCTGAACAAAAAGGAGAATGACATGAAGTAAAGTAATTATATTTGGATTGAGAAATCAAATGTATTAAAGGCAGGAAATTCTAAAATATTGAATGTTTTTGGTAACTTTTCACCTGACAGCATATTGTTTAGATAAAGTCTATCTCCTTTCTCTTTGCTTTCTATATTCTTTCCAAATATTCTGGTTTTCCTTCTCTCTTTCTTCTCACCATTACTAATTAGTATTCTGATAAAGCCTTATTTATTAATTATCATTCAGCATTAGAAGAGGTACATATAAGGTATAAAAGTACATTTCACTTAAACTCCTTATTTAAGTCTACCTATAACACTCATTTTTTTGAACATAAGCTTGTTTTCTATATGCACAACAGTTTTATTAAGATAGTTACTTTTGTTTTCTTTCTGTAAAATAAAATGCTTTCGTAAGGACATGGGATATTAACATTCGGATAAATAATTCACCCATTCAGTCAGTTATGAAACTATTTAGCACAAGTCTGCATGCTCTTTCAGGTTAGTGTTGGTTCCTTCAGTTTGTGAGTCCCTCTCCAGTGAATCTGGGCTCTGTGGGATGGAACATGTTTCTTGTTGCTCGGTAGAAATACGCCAATGTATTTCTTTTTTTTTTTTTTTTTTTTTTGCTGCCAACATCGCCGTGGAAAATAAAAGAGTCAGCTGCTAGGAACTTGATATTTTATAGCTCTCTCTTGACTTTACTGTGCCTAACTTTTAAGAAATTAATTCACTTTTTTCTTTTTAATCAGTATCTATAAAATCTCCATTTCAGGTTGATGCTTATCCCGTGCCCTT
Source organism: Leptosomus discolor (assembly GCF_034619465.1). NCBI lineage: Eukaryota > Metazoa > Chordata > Aves > Leptosomiformes > Leptosomidae > Leptosomus > Leptosomus discolor. The sequence continues at coordinate 47,157,157 of NC_141395.1, read as the reverse complement.
GTTGCAGTTTTCTTTGATATATCTATACTGCTTGCATATCAGATAGATTTTAAACTTTGCACTATACTTAAGTTATAAGGATTCAAGTCCACAAATGCAATGAAGCCTATGCTTAACATGAAGCTATTGAACTCCAAACATGTGCACTTCGATGAGTCAGGGAAGGCTAAAGCAACTGCTTCAAATGAGCACATACCTCAATTTTTTTTCAAAATTAGACACTATAAAAGTACCTGTTAATGTCTGTTGAAAACTGCAGCTGAAGAAGATCTTAAAATGTTGATAGGAATGATGAGAATAGAATGAACAATCCTGTGATCCTACACATACTGCACCTCAGGCAAAAGCATGTCCTTACTGTGTCTTTACTGTGGGTTACCAATATGACACTGTGTGTTGGACTTAACAGTGTTTTTAAAGTTGTAATGGCTTTCCCACCGTTCTCCTATATCCTGGAAAATGCCAGTTCATCTTTTGAAAGAATATCTTGAGGCTTTGGTACCTAGCCTGGAGAAGAAGCAGCAGAGTTGGCTGGGCTGGAGGTCATGTCTGGGTAGACTCTGGGTAGACTAAGCAGGTGCTAAACCTTGTGATCCCTTTTGAGAGAACAGTGATTGTATGCAATCCCTCAAAAGACAGTGTACTGGAGGGGGATGGTAGGCTAAAAAGCCAACCATTTTGTGTCTTCTCCTCCAGGATTAAGCTGCCTTGAAGCTGATAGGGTCCTGATCTGCCCAAGCCCCGCGAAGCAAATACTTTGGTCTTTTCCCTATAATGCTGATGCTGAATTTTTACAAAGGTTGTAGTTCTGTTTTCAAAGACTTGGCTTGGGCTCCAGCTGCACAACACAAAGCAGTTCAAAGTGGTGCCTTTGCACCACAATTGGGTTTCCTTTTTAAGACATTGGCAAAGGCTTCCCAGAAGCTGTTGATCCCAGCAGCTCATGTGAATCTTGCATGTACCCAGTTCTCCTCAGTCATTTGCAGTACAGAGACTGTATTGCAGTCAAGTTCTCTAAAGTTTTTCTCTTCTTTAAGCAGCAGAATGCAGCTACCTTTTCCCAGTCTGCTTACATTCATGTGGGATTTGGAAGAGGATCCACCTAAGAAAGAGGCTGAGGGTCTTCCCGTATTGGTATTCTTTGGAATGATCTACAAAGAGTTTCCATTCCTTGTTCAGATCTCTAGCTCTTCAGCTCACTAGAGAAAAACTAACATACAGAGACATCTCCATCCCCTTATGCTCGCCATTCAGTTGCAAGCCAGTTAGTTGATGTTTTTCTTCTCTTTTTCTCTCTCTGATTCTTCTCCCTGAGAACACCAGCTTCAAACCAGCAATCAGTATATCATAGATCTGTAATTATATGAACTCAGGTCAATGAGGCTCATCAGCACACTACAGAGTGTGATTTACTTATGTCAATGGATGCTGAAGCAAGTGGTGCCTCTAAACAACTTCAAACACTGCAACAGGTCATGTGACTACAAACAGTCCCCGAAGCCCATTTTATTCCTGGCTTTGTACAAGAGCTGAACACTGTCACACATTTGCAGGTCCTACCTGTCTTGTCTTACAGGTATTAGTTAAATAACAAAAACCACTGCAGAGACAAAATTTTACCTTTGACCTCTTACATCTAATGCTATTTGACATAAATTACTGCCTGTCACATTGTGCCATGATACATCAAAGTAATCTCACACTTTTACTGGAGAACTGCCATTGCAGCAGAGCAATGATGCACACAATAAATCTACATTCTTCCTGTCTTGTAAGTCATCAGATTTACATTTTCCAGGTGAATGGTAGTGTGGTGACAGCAGTGGCAACCCAGAGGTGAGACCTCCTGTTGCCTTTGCATGGATCTTCAGAGAAGTCCAGGAGTATTATTCCTGTAAGAAAGGAATAGAAATCATGTTTTTCTGCCTTATAAGCTCTTTAGAAAGAAAACTTTATGATCTTTGAGAGGTTCTTTATGTTCCACAGAGAGAAGATGCCACAGAAGTAAAAACTTTCTTACACACTGTGCAAGACAGTATTTCAATAGTGTCAGTCATCTTTTTTTGAAGTAAAACTGGAGAATGATTCATAGTTATTAATTTTAAAACTGGCAGGAAGCCCTGAGAAATGTCTAATTTGGTAGCAGTATAGTAAATCACAGAACCTAATCCAGGCAGATCTGATCCACACCTAATAAATTGTGGATGAATTGAAGCATTTCTGCATACCGAAAAAGTCAGAATTGCATTGATGCTTCAATAAAGGAAGAATATCACAAGTCAGACAAACACAAATCATTTAGGAAAGAGCAAAACGTTCAATCAAGATTGCCTTCAAATGAGGAAATGAATTGATTTTGTTCACTGCCACCATGAAAACAACAGCCTCTGGTGAATGAGTTAAAGTGTCTCCTTCAGAGTGCAGTACAATTAATCTGAACTACTTCTGTTTCAAAGGTATTGACTTAAGACTCTTTAAACTTCTAGGTCACCGAATATCCTTACAGAGCTATGTGCAGGTCGCTTCCACACTCACCCACAGTACAGGGTGTGGAGGGACGATGTGAAAGATAGGTACATATGGTTGCAGAAAAGTACTCTTGAATTCCTCCATTTAAGCTTCAAGCTGGCCACATACCAGCAACCTCTGACCTGGGAACCATATAGCTGCTTTAACGTTAGGAACTTTCTGGGCCCATGCCAATATGACCTACAGAGATGCTTGGTTTAGTAGCTAATCCGCTGTGCTAATCCACCCCTTTTCCTTAGTGCTGGTACCTATTCAGCTAATACACTGTGTAAGTAAGGTGCCTGGCTTCCTTTGCATATGTCTGTGTAGTCTTTATGTACTAGAGACCTGCTGACAGTGGAGCTGATTCAAATGCTTGTGAAGCTGCCCCGTATGTTTGAGACCAGTGAGGTTGGTGCAGACCTCTTAATGGGAGAGAAACTTAGTGGCTGTCCACCTTGAGACTGACTGTGAAATGTTGGCTTTGAGCTCTACATCCTGAATTAACCAGAGCGCTAGTTCTAGGTGAAACTGCCTCCCCATGCAGTTTGCCACAGATGTGCTGGAGGAGGGGATAAGGGTGGGATTGTTCTCCCTGAAAATGAGATCTCGTAGGAGTTCAGCTACTAGTCTTGAACAAGCATCAGAGCACAAAGCAAACTAAAATTTTTAAGATGTTGATGTCCTGGCAAAATGTATCTGGATTTTTACAGGACCAGCAAAAGGCATGTCCTGGATGCTGAGACTGTTCTGAAGTTCCTTTTCCAAATCACAACTATCTTAGAACTTCTCAGCAAAGCTATTGTACTGTTTATTTATTTTTTAGCAGGAACGTAACATTGCGCTTTTCTCTAAACGATTTTCTCTAAACGATTTGGAAATGACTGAACCATTTTAATGAAACTTTCCAAAATAAGTCAGCCTGAGACAGATACCTTGTCTGGGAAAATTCAGCCCAAATAGTTAAAGCTTGGCAAAATTTTATAAACAACTTAAAACAGCATCTTACAATGGTAGGCATTGGGCAGCTCAGCTGTAGTTGTCACTACCAGCTCTGCCCAGACTCCCCAAACTGTCAGAAGGTGTTTGTGTTTCAGAACATTATTTCTACAGTCTATTTGAATTGGCAGATGTTTGTTTTTTGGCTGCCAGTATTACATTTTGCTTGAGATAAGTGAGGTGCTGAAATTCCAGCTCAGAATGTGCTTGTCTTGTAGCAATTTCAATTTATGTCACAACTGTGACAAAACAACCAGATTCACGTTCTTTAAAGATATTTTCTCCTTAAGGATAGGGACTTCTATGTGGGCCAAACCAAGGTCTGCAGCACCCACTGACCACCTGAAGGCTGGTCTGGGGTGTGTTTGCAGAGCGCTGGCTCTGATGCACGCTGAGTGAGGCATTGGGCAGGTGCACAGAATCTGAGCACTCACCCAATGGAAATGTTTGGCCCAAGTATTCAGATTCTGTGTGGGTGGACTGACTGGGGAACATGAAATCCACATCAGATTGTGAGGCGTAGGGTTGTTATTCTCTGCTACTGGCTGAAGTATTGCCCGCATCCTCTCTGTGCCCGTCACACAAATCCTGTTGATCATTCGCCTGCTCTTGCTTTTTCTATTCCCCCCTTGAAGCCTCCTCTTCTCTATGAGGGTGGCAAGGGGAGCTTTCTCACTCAATGAGTTATGTGCAGTTCCAGGAGACACTTTGAGTGGGTACTATGTAGGTCTGAATGGGCACAGAGGACCTTTTGTTCCTCCCCAAGGAACCAAGGGTGAATTGCTTTACAGCTGAATAGCTAGCACACAGACTTAAAGGTAAACCTGTCAGTTCCTGGATAGGATGTAGAAAGAAAGGACCTTTCTTCTTACAATCGTCAAAGGTGGAGAACCTAAATTTTAATCTGTTACAAAATATATTTGTTTTAGATGCATGTATATAATATAGATACGTAATTTGAATGTATATGTACAAAAATATTTCGTTTTTGTGAAGGATTTCAAGACTTCAAAATTTTGTTTAATTCTGACTCAAAGGCATAGGCTGTAAAGAAAAAAGATTCAGATTGTTGCTTCAGGTTGTGAGAGACACAGAATTATGGAAAATAGAAACATCGCATTTCCATGTTGATTTTTCGTTTTGTTTTATAAAATGGAACTGAACAGAAAAATTCAAAATCAATGGAAAAAGTTGCACAAAATGTTCCAGCTCACAGAAACCTTGGACTTTTCCTTTCCCACAGAATTCCAGAATCTTGACAAATTACCAGAAAACTGGCAAAATTGTCATCCTTTAATGACACATTTCAATTTTTCTAGACAGATTCTGACAGACATACTTGGTTCTGATTTTCTACACATGCAACTAATTGTAAAAACGTTGAATTAATCCTACCAGCTGAATGCTTCTATAAAAGACAAGAGAGCAAAATGTGAGGAGCGTTCCTTGTATGTCTCTGACATACAACACCCATTTCAACACAGCTGAAGACAGTAATGAAGCAGTGGTCTGCACCAGATATGGATTTGCTGTGATACCCACAGAGCTGCGCATGTCCTCTTCCAACATAGATAGACTTGTGGCTGAAATGTGTTAGCTGAAAATATCAAGCAGCTGCAATATCTCCTTAGCTTATTAATTACCTGGGCTCATTACTAAGCTCATGAGTGTTCCCTATACAAGAGTTTCCTGTAAACCATGATTAGCTGACTTATTCCATGCCCTAGCAGCTTTCTTGGTAGATATGCTCTTCAGAAGGTGGTATCTGCGTAATTAGAGGATGTTTGCCAAATCTTTAATTGTATGGCTTGAAATACCAGATGCTTATATCAAGCTAAATTTCCTGGGAAAGCCTGAGCAGCGTGTGGTTAAGGAGTGCCTGGTAGATAAAGGCAAGGTCCTTTATATCTACATTGCTATGAATGTTCCAATAAAGCCATTTGAAATTTGAAGACTGTTGCTGAAAATTCTCAGTATTGTGTCTGCCCGGAGCATGTATTTATATGTCACTGGACTGAATGCACTGTACACTGTAAAACAACTAAATTTGTTCTTTCTGAGGAAGAAACAGGAGGAGATTTCTTGGAAAAATAAGGAAGCAGGATTCTCCCTTGTCTTAATTTAGCTTGGTGATCACCATGTCCAAATCTCTTGGTATTAGTGTGATGTCCCAACACAGTATTAAGGGTGCTATGCTGCTTGAAAAGCTGGCAACAAACGTTAAACTGTGTCAGGTTGATTGTTGAAGATCCCACCAGGCTACTTGGAGGAGTGATGGTGTTAAACTGGGCATTAATTGGTACTGTCTTTTACACATCTTTTATCTTTTTCCATCACAAATTTTTCCTTTGGCAGCATTACTTACAAAAGGCTGTGTCAAAAAAAACCCAGTGCAAACAATGCTAACAGTTACATGCCTTCCAGGCCCTCACCCTTCAGTAGCACTGCTCTTTTAACTCTCCTTCCTTCCCTGCCCTCTCCTTCAGCCTTGCCTCGTACAACTCACAGAGTGGCACTTCTTCCCCCATCACAAACCTGGGAGTATGCAGGACATGTCCCCACCATGCTCCTTCCTTCCATGCCGTGGGGAAGCCTGATCCTTCTCCAGCATGGAGGGGCTGGGGGCTTTCCTGCTGTGGGGTCTCGCTGCTGCACCTAGTGCTGCAAGATGAGCACGAAATCTAGCCCTGGCATTTGAAAACCTTGTTAAAGTTGGCACAGAGACCCTTGACCATCTCTTTCTATTTTGAAAACTAACAATTCACTCAGCAATATCTGAGGAGGGTGCAGCAGGTGTTCCTGAAGCTCAGAAATATTTCCATTTAATTACACAGCCAGGCACTCTGAGGCTCATAAAGTTCCTGTGTTTGTGCCTTTGCTCTTACGCTTGCTTAGAAATGCTGCAGCTGCAGAAAGCTTTAAGAAAATCTTTTCAACTTACAAAAACTCAAAATATCACTCCCTGGCAGGGTATCTAAAACGTGAGGTTCTGGTGTAAGAGTTAGTTGAACTGACATATTTAAAAGCAAAAGTAATAAACAACATGGAGCCCCATTTTTGTATATCCTGTCAGGTTTTCAGGTATATTGAAATGTGAGCTGAGTGAATACTGCAAATGGACATTTAAACTTTCATTCAAAGGCTTCAGATGGCTGTGGTAAGATTTTACGGGCTTCACTAAAACATACAAATGAAAAAGTAACTTGACAGGGAAGTAGCCACATTTAAATAAATATTCTGAGGGTTTCTGTAGAGCACACCTGAAGGCATATTCACTTGTGTTTACACCAGTTGCCAGCAGTAATATTTATACTTGCTGAAAGGCAGGCCATTCTGTGAACTACTGATTTATACGTTGTACCCATCAGGGGTATATTCTGTTCTGATGTGATCAAAGAAGCTCCAGGTGAAACCGTGACACAAGCAAGAGTCATTTGTGGAAAGCCAAGTGCTGCCTCTCCGTAAAACTGTCACTAAGCAGCCTCAGCCTGTTCATGGAACTGCTGAGGGAGAGCTCTGAACTCATGAATAGATTACTGATGTCCCTAAGTTACAGATACACCAACGTACAGACTCAGGTACTTACATAAATGAAAAATAGCAAGCTAGCCTGGTTAGAAATGAATTATTTTTTGATCTCCTTATATGTACTTAAGTATTCACAACTAATGAGATTTTATGTAACTATTGATTACCGGGATTTTTCGGTCAGAATTGCATTGGACACTCATTTTTCTCTTAAGATGTTTAAAAACAACACTTCAATATTTTCTTCTTTGTCACGTAAGTTTGTACTTAGAAATTTTTTTCCTACTCACTTGATCAGCGTTCTATTATCTAACTACCTGCAGCCACTTAGGAAGTGGTGAAGTGCTTCCTAGAAGCTCCTGTTATTTTTCAGCAGCTCACTGCACACTTTTCAGCACAAGTTAGAAGGAACATTAAGTCACTAAACAGCCATCACAGAAGAGACACTCAAAATGTTGGATCTGTGTAATGGTTCTGAGTGAGGCATGTGAATGCTGGTTTATAGCTTTTAATTGAGACCACATCTCAAACTCTACTACACTTACCTTCAAAATATGCTGTAAGAAGTATTTTGTGAAAGAACCTAAAGATATGATGTTTCCTTGTAAACAGTGGTGAGTAAGATAAGTACTCAGGGAAGTATTAGGAACATTTTAAAAATAAATATGTCTGTATTGTCATCTCTTTAGAAATATAATGTGTTTCTTACGGGATTATTTTTCAAAACAAGTTTCTGATGTTTAGCTTTTTTAATTCAGTACAGACGTACACAGTATTGGTACCCGTAATTTTAGGAATCTTTTATGCCTTTTCATGGATACTGACTTTAGATGAAACAATTCTGCCTCTTTGAGGGTTGTACAAATCATACTTAAATACAACGATAATGTATTTAAATCTGTTCCTGAAGAGCACTTAATTGATTTCCCTGTGTGTGTATCCATGCACACTTAAAATATGTCTACAAGCATATATTTTGCAAAGTGTAGAATGAAATTTGGGTACAAAATATACCTGCGTTCAGTAAAATTAAAGCTGTATCTTCATTTTAGAAAAGGTTACGAAGATTTATAGCTATTGACTTACAAATGTTATTATTTGAACAGAATGGCAAGAACTTGAGTGGAAGTTTAAACTATGAGATGTTCATTCAGCTGTGTTCAAAATGAAACAGTGGTCAATTTTATAGGTTTTTGCTGAATTTTTGCCAGCAAGGGCAATATGTTTAGCCTAGTAAATTCTATTTCACTACAGGTTTCACTTTCAGGGTCTCATCAGCTACAGCAATGCGGAAGACAGTGGGATCATACATTTATTAATGATACAATTTTTAAAAACACATGGGCATTAAGCTGGATTTTACAGGCTTGTTTTTCTTGTTATTTTTCTTGTACTAATAACAGATCTTGAAGATCTCTTTTAGGTTAAAAAATTAGCAAATCTGAAATATCAACAGGAGGATACTATGTGTGTGTGCACATTTGCATGTTATGTGTCTTGAGCTTCCTGAGTGCCAAAAACTTGCTAAGAAATTATATCTATTTTTCCCACAATCGTCTCTCTCCTCTTCACTAAGCCATGTCAGCTGGCTTTCACAGGACAGTAGCTCTCTGTGGATTACACACAAAGCATACTTTTGATTTATTTTTTTTTTCCTAAACAAAGATTCTCACTTTGATTACCTAGCCCAGGTCTGTGTGCTCATCCAACCAAAATAACATCTCCTAGGACCATTAGCTGCTTTTCTTCTTCAGATTAGCTGGATCAGCCGTAGGGAGAGTGGAAGGAATAATCTTGTATCTAGGGGTTTTGTTCTCCTCTTTCTGGTCTTTCTAATTGATGCGGGGAAAATGGATGGCACTGGTTTCATCAGCAGCTCTCGCTTACTTGGCTTCATTTTTATTTTATCTGGCATGAAGCAATGAAGCCTGTGTGAGTTATTACTGTCTCACATCTCAGTACACAATTAAGTTTTTTTTCCCATCCCAAACTGCCAGGGCCCGGCTTCCATCCAATCTTCACAAAAGGACTACTGTGTGAGGGGCTGTTTTTCATTCTTTTTCTGATCATGGAGGCAGTACTGTAGAATTTTCTTATTTTAAGATCTCTCCTTCTGAGGGGAAGAAAAAAATCTTTAATTAGTAAGTTCTAAAGTTGCATCGCCCTGTAGGTGGGCTGACTTATTTTTAGAAGGGTCAGTGCATTACATAGTTATTTCCTAACTGAATGTTACTATATAGGTATTAATTTCCCATCCTGCATGTTCTTCTTTGGTTGGTTTATAAACAGGTAAGTTCATGCAAGTAATTACCTCTTGCAATCTTTATATTAAATTTGAGGTTTTGATAACTAATTAATTCTTATTAACTGCTCTTGAAGCTGCTATTTTTAAAAATCTGAGTTTTTAATATACTGGCCCTTAGCTTTATAAAACTATTTATAACTGATTTACTATTTATTATTGATTTATCTTTTGTCAACACAGGAAAATGTCCGCCTGTACTTTGAAAAGTCTCAACTGATACCTGTACTTTAAGTCTCTACAGGGCTCTGGAGTTAAAATAAGAAGTCACTCTTATTAAAATAATGTAGTTCCAGACCTCATTCACAGTGGGGCTTTTATAATGGGAGCTTTACAGTATAAGTGCTCTTCAAAAAGAAGAAAAAAGTTTATTTTACACGGACTTTACCCTAACTCTCATATTGAGGTCCTGAATGATGTAGATTATCCACTTGGCCTGTGAATAGGTCTTCTATTTTGTATTCCTTTTATTTCAATGTGTTTGCTATTCCTATGGAAACCAATGTTTTGGTATTCACTGCTTAGACTCACTTTCTAGCTGATATTTCTCAGAATGGTGTAAGGACACTGTGGCAACATATTGGGAAAAAAGATGAAAAGAGGAGAGCGTGGAATACATGAAATTACTCTGAAGTGTAACGAAAAACCCCCTAACTTTCTAAAATTCAGGTCAATTATGATAACCTGTTGGCAGGACTTGGCCCTGCGCTTAAAGTTGCAACACCAGGAGTAGTTATCCAGTCCTACCTGATTCCAAAGCTAGATCATACATGTTTATACCTTCACCAGTAAATTTCCATAGCTGGAGTATCTGGATATGCTTAGGTTGTCACATCTTTGACCATGTTAAATCATTAGATCTGCATTAAGCTACACACCAAGCACTTGCCAGCCTATCCATGGATGAGAACTGAAGGCATTTTTAAGATACAGACTGTTTCAGTGGCACATTCTGAATATGAATATAGGAAGAGAAAAAATCTCCAAATAATGTCCAGATGGAGTAGAAACATTTTGGGATACTGAGGCCTCCTGAAAACTAGTATCAGTCTTCTCTATTCCTATACACTTAACAACACCTAAGAGTCACAGTTCATCCTCCATTCCTCTCTAGAGCCCTTCAAACGACTGCTGTGACCCCGTCTTCTGTACCATCCTAGGGCATGTTGGAACTGTGCTGAATTTTCCTTTACTTCTGAGAAGTTTTAAGCCTCTGCACATTGCTTAATGAATGGAAAACCAGCTAAAGATACTGATTTGCCCTGGCACACAAAAAGGACCAAAAGCATCCAGAATTCCCCAGCCTATGAAATTTGCCCCAGTGGTGGGAGGTGAAGATGCAAAGATTTCGGGCAGACTGTAGTGAGCAGGTTGTCTCAAGCACCTACCTCATCACGAGCAGCAGGTCAGACTAGGTGACTTCCTGAGGTCCCTCCCAACCCAAACTATTCTCTGATTCTGTGAGCCTTTAGGGCTCCAGCTCCAGAAGAGTGAGGATTATGAAACCCAACTGGGAGAGAAGGCCTTCCTATAGTCAACAAAGGCTGGTGTCTCCAAGAAAGCAACGCATTTACAAAGCAACCTTTTTCCCTTACTGTTTCTGTTACCTGCTTAAGGACATTACTGTTCTGAGTACTGGGGTTTGTAGTTCTCATTCCTAAATGGTCAATCTGCCAAGCACAATTTAGAGTGCTTAGTTACAAGTTTCATTAGGTGGTGAAACAGCTGTACATCACTGACCATTCTGCTTGGTTATATTGCTGCTCCAGATGAGGGAGTGGTATAGCTTGTTAAAACCTCTTAAATCATACAAGTCCTAATCCTTCCAGCATTTTTTTCTTGGGCATGTAATTCTTCTTTTCCAGAAATGCATATATTACATAAATGCATTGCCACATTTCTGTTTTTTATTTCTATGAATTATGTCTAATGATTAATAAAATAAATCAAGACAGGAAAGGTGAAGAACTACCTCACATTAGGAACTGAATAAAATACAGTATAGAAAACTATATTATTATTAAACAGTCAACTTTCAGTGCTGCTTAAAGATAACAACAGGATGTCTCAGCAATGCAGAATATATCTGTCGACTGTTAAGTATCAGTGTTGTTTTAAATAAATGAATGAGGCAGAAATATTTACCAAATCGTTTTAAACAGGTCATAATTGGAGAAATCTGTGAGAAACCCAATGAAGAAGCAATCACATTTAAAATAACACAGATGAGTACATTTATAGAAACAGAATCATTATCAAAGATGACAGTGCTTTTTCTGCTTTCCTTGTTGAAAATAGGACGAATGTATCACTTAGGATATAAATGGATATTTGACATCACAAAAATTTCTAACAGATCCATTGTTTCATGGCTGGCCTCCACATGTCTGCAGTTTGCAAGTGACCATATTTGATCATCACCTCAAGGTCAGTATGAAAATCTTGCGTTGTTCTCGTCTGCAGAGTTTTAAGGACTTCCTGACATGCCGCAAATGTGACATAGATGTCATTCATGAAGATGATACTGTTACCTGCCTAGAGGTACTGCAGCTGCTCTAACAGCATAGTCTCTTTGTTTTTCAGCTGATGTTAAGGAAAGGTCAGGCTAGAGGCTGCAGAACGACATGTCAACTTGCAGCATGGCATAATGCCCAAGGTGCTTCCTTTCATTCAATTTAGAATCCAACAACTTGTAAACTTGCTGTTATTTTGTCCCTCACTACTAGCTCTTTGTTATGGTTGGTGAGTAACAATTTTCCTGAGTGAAACAGCTGTGTTAATTTGAAAACAGAAGAGGAGTAAACACTGAAAAATTACTGAAACGCAATCTAAACAAACACAAGTTGGCACTGTCTGTGCTTTTGCTATCTTGCTGACATATTTTGATGTGAAACGACCATTCAGAAAAAAACAGGCAGCTTGAGAAGGACTTTTCAGAGTAAATATTAAGAGGTATTTATGTAATCACCTAGCAAGTTGGTGAGAAGTATAATTCACCTTGGCAGTACCTGGTGACTGCTGGTACCAGAGGGGCCCCATCCCAGTTCCTAGCCACAGTTGCTGCCCCATCAGGGCTGTTTGCTCTCATAGCAGTAGCAGCATCTGGGCTAGATTTTCAGTGTTTGGGCTGTGCAAAGTGAGCAACTTGTTATCCCTGGTACTGTGCTATCATAGTTCTGAGTGTGTTTTGAGCTGGTTTTCACGACTAGAGTGGTCAAACATTATCTTGTTAGCACACACACGCAAACTGGTGTTTCAGGAATAAGGTGGTGTTACAGCTTCCCATTGAGAAAATCTGTGTCTTTTCTACATTCTTTTTCCCTCCTTTCACAGCAACATCTGCATGGCAGAAGTGAAAATCCCTATACAGGGATAACATTTTTGGTACTGTGGAAACTTCATTATAGGAGGCAAATCTGTAACAGGACCAAATCAGCTTGAAGATGAACTTAAAGAAATTTGGAAATAAGATGCAGCTTTTTAAGGGAGGGTAGTTGACCATTGGAACAGATTTCCAAGGGATGTTGTAAATTTGTCACTTGGCATCTTTAAATCAAGATTGGATGCCTTTCTAAAATAACTGCTCCATTTTAACCATCAAGCTATTGAGTTCTGTTATGTTGTAGGGAAAAATAATTACCTTCAATGTGGAACCGCCCAGCAAAAATTTTCTGACTTTTGCTGGACAGTAGTTTAGACTAGTGATTTCTTGTGAGTGACATGATCACAGCAATCCTTTCTAGGACTATTATTCATATTTTGTAGAAAATGCATGTAGATGACTTAGTAGTCACTGGAAGGCACGAGTGTCCACAGAGGTCCACAGTCAGTCCTTTGCACCTTTGGGCAACCTTGCATGATGGCTTATGCAGTAAACCTGGGGTGCTTGTCAAGATGCCGCAGAAGACACAGTCCACCAGTCCATTGCAGGCAGCAGCAGAAATCTTAATTTCCATCTGTGCTCATCACACAAGTGACTTCCTATTCTACAGTGAAATCTCCTAGCAGAAAGACATCTTGCATAAAGAACCTCTCCAGGCAGCAAAAATAAATTTATTTCTGCTGTTTATTCTCCTGTTACTATTATTATGCTGTTCGGTGGTCAGAATATGCTATCCCCACAAAATTTTTGGCTGTTGCCTTTTTCTGGGCAAAGATGGAATGATCCTACAGTCAGCTTGTTAGATAGACCAGAATTTTCTCTTTTGGAACACTTATAGCTACTACTCCTCTGCATCATTCATAGCTGCTATCATCATGCAAACTGGACTTCTTACTGCAGCTGTTTGGGCTTTATTTTGTCATAGTTTTATAACAGTCATTTCAGGGCTGGAGGCAGACAATACTGAGGTTGCTGATCAGGGTTTTGTGGAATATTTCTTACATCTTCACCTAACATGCACCAAACAGTTGTTTCTGGTTATTTTCTTTACTGTTCTGTACTGCAGACAAGGATCTCGGATAAGTAATCTATATGAAAAGTGAGAGTGGCCATTTACAACCCTAAAACCAGAGAATCTTAGCCTTGTGTGAATTCATCACAATTCATCAATTTACTGTTATTTAATTTTATCCATTAAGCTAAGTGACTGAAAACTTTTCTCTCTAGTGCACAGATTCATGATTTTAGAATAGGGTGGGAAAGAAACCTGCTGAGACCACAGGTAACTGCTCCAAAAAATCATTGTTGGATCCACTCAGCCTCTTTCAAAGCCACCCTAAACTTTCAGTGCAATTTATGTAACTGGAACCATTTTATATTCCTGCCAGAGATAATTGGCACTAACTGGAGACCTTCAAATTCAGCTCACTGGTTAACAATTCTTATTACTAGCAACTATTTTTCTTAAAGGGGAAGAAACCTCAAATTTTTAATAATTCTAACCTTTGTAATGCCTAACTTTTCATCTGAGAATGAGCTGGAATGCATTTGGGTTTTTTCCTAAGAACACAGATAAAGTATTTCCAAGCATCTGATTTAAATTCACCAAATTAGCATTCTCTTTGAACAAAAAACATTTTACTTTGTATTTTATATTTAACAAAAAAAAAACCATAAAAATGTGGGACAAATACTCAGTCTGAGGATAGGAAAAGATTTAGCCACATGACTCCATTTAGTAGCAGAAAGAGAGGTAATGCTTAACTGTGCATTTCTGTGAGGCATTTGTTATTCTTGCAATTAAACACTTACAATAAGCACCATATATGTCTCCACTGGATCTTAATTTAATCCTCACCTTTTGATGACACGTCAGACCTCATCAATTTTACACCTTTTTTTCCCACTGGAATGAGTTTTCATTTACCAATTTCAATCCAATTACTCTTGCTCTCCCATTTCATTAGGCCTTGTAAATGTGATCCCACAATACTGCTGTTAATGACTGTTAGCAAGACCTCATAAATATATTTTATAATTGATGGATATTACGTAACAGATTAATGCCTTAAAAATCATGCTGAAAGGCATTAGAGCACCAGTCCCATTGGAGGAAGAAGTGAAAACCTTCGTCTCCACATCTGGAAATAAATTCGGTTAGACAGTGTTTTCGCTTGTTATTAAAACTTCTCTGTTTGCCTGTTGTGCTTGGTACATTATTAGAGATGACAGCTGGCATTTGACTGAAACTTACAATCAATTACATGTTCTGAACTCATGCAGAATCCAGAATTGTGCTGATGCAGACTGAAAATTAGCCTAAAAAAAAAAAAAAAGAAAATATAAAATTTGGGAATTGTAGGTAATATTACAAATTTCTACACTGAAATCCAGTAGAGGTCAAAATGGATGATGATTTGCACGTGTGCTAGTATTCAGAAAGATCAGGTGGATTAGGAATACAGCTTCCTCAAGAATGATCCTGGTTTGGTCTCCCACTCTGTTGCTATAGATATGCCACTGAAAGATGACTTCTGCCAGATTTGTGAGTAAGTATTTTCAGGTCTGACTAAGTGGATTTGCAGCAACCCGTCAACCTGGAAACAGGCTCTGGGAGACGATTAATATACTTACATTAGATAGGATGAGATTACTTTTGTATATAATGTTCATTTAACTGCATAATTTTGGAAAATCCTCAGCCACATGTGTTATACGTCTGCAGTAAAGTTGTAAATTTAGGTCTTGACATGAGTGAGGCTGGGCACACAACCATAGAACCGTAGAATTTGGGGTGGGAGTGATCTCTGAAGGCCACCTAGTCCATCCTCCCACTCAAAGCAGGGCTAATTTCAAAGCCAGATCAGGTTGCTCAAGGCCTTTTGAACACATCCCAGATATTCCACAACCTGTTCTATTGCTTTATCACTTGCATTGTTAGTACTTTTTTTCCTTATGTCTAGTGAGAATTTTCCTTCCTGCCGTTTGTAGCAATAACCTCTTATTCTATTGAGGTGTGCCTACGGGAAGAGTCTGGCTCCATCTTCTCTACCGGTCTTCTTTAGATAGTTAAAAACTTGCAACTACATTACATGTCAGCCTTCTGTTTTCCAGACTAAACAGTATTTCTTCCTTCGGCAGCTGGTTCTAATGCATGATATTCTCAAACCCCCTCACCATTACAATGGAGCTACTCTGGACTCTCTAGTTTGTAGGCCTCTCTCTTGTAGAAGGCCCAAAAGCTGAGCACAACATCCCAGTTGTGACCCACCAGTGTCACAGGGACAACTTCACAAAACCTGCAGGTTATGCTCTTTCTAATGTAGTTCAGTATGCACGAAGCCTTCATTGCTGCAAGATTGCACAGCTGACACATTCAAACTGACACCCTCCAGCATCCCCTGTTTCTTCAAATCCGCTTTTGATCTAGCTGGCCCCAGCCTGTACTGGTGCATGGCATTATTCCATGCCAGATACAGGATTTGGCATTTCCCTTTGTTGAACTTCTTCAGGTTCCTCTGTACAACTATCCTGGTCATTGATGAAGATATCAGACAGCATGATGAAGATGAATAGAACATGAAGATAACCAGTGCCTGAAGATATCAGTCCCTGAAGATGGCATTCACAACCAGACACCAGCTGGGCTTGCAGACACTGACTATTGCTCTTTGCCCAGGTGTCTTGCCAGTGTTTCAGCCACACTATAGTTCACCCATACAATCCATCTCTCCTTCATCTATGAGAACACTGTCAGAAACAGTGTGGAAGTTCTCGCTGAAGTTAAGATGACGTTCACTGCTTTCTCCTCATCCACAAAGCCAGACATTTCATCACAGAAAATAGTCAAGTTGATCTGGTGTAATTTTCTTTGATGAATCCTTGCTGGCTATTCCCAGTCATTTTGTCTTTCATATACCTAGAAATGGCTTCCAGAAGAATGTACTCTACAATCTTTCCAGACACTAAGTTTAGGATGAACAACATCCTTCTCACTGTTTTTTTCACCATGGGCGTGGCATTTAGCTTTTTCCAGTAAGCAGGAGCTTACCACCATTTCTATAAGCTTATTGGATGCCTTTCAATGACTTAAGCCAGTTCCTTTGACATCCTTGAACACCTCCTGATCCATCTGATGGACTTATATATGCCCAGCTTACTTAAGTAGTCCCTAACTTTATCTTCCTCTGCTTTGGGTAGTATCTGTCTCCCTTACACTCTTCTGTAAGGCATAGAGGCCGGGGAGGTCTGTGAGCAGTGAAGACTAAAGCAGGGACTGTATTGGTACCTAAGGCTTTTCCATGTCCCTCAGCACAAGATCACGTATTCCATTAAGAAGTGGAGTCACATTTTCTTTGACCTTGCTTTTGCTGCCGATATATCTGTAGAAGCTCTTCTTATTCCTGCTTCACAACTCTCACCAGTTTTAACTCCAACCAAGTTTTAGCCTTCCTAATTCCATCTCTACTACCTTGGTGATGCTTCTGTATTTCTCTTCAGTTGCCTGTTCCTGCCTCCACCTCTTGTTCATTTCCTTTTAGCAGTTGAACTCACTCAGGCTGCTGTGCCTCCTCCTGCTGTGCATGCCCATATTCTTCCCTACTCAGGTCAAGGTGGATGATTCTTGTCCTTTGAGGAAGATGTCCTCGAAGACTGGCCAGCTCTCCATGGCTCCTTTGTCTCCTACAGGATCCTGCCTACCAGTTCCCTGAACAACCCAAATTCTAGTCTTCTGAAGTGCAGGGCTGTTTTCAGCTAACTGTCTTGCTCGGTTCCCTCTGGATCTTAAACTCTACCATCTCCTTGTTTGTGCTGCAGCTATCACATCTCTAACGAGTTCTACCTTAATCACGAATATCAGGTCCACAAAGACACCTTCCCTAGTCCAGCACCTGTATTTAAAAATTGTCTCTGACCATCTCCAGAAATCTCCTGGGGTTCTTGCAGGTGCTGGGAGCCAGGGTCTATGATTATGAGACTCATCCACCTCCTTTCTGGGCCCCTGACCTACAGCCTCACAACCTGTTCTCTACTATAGGGCAAAGCTCTATGTATTCAAGCACTTCTTTGCACAGGCAGCAAATGTCCCTTCTTGTCACCTTTGCCTGTCTTTGCTAAACAGCCTGTGGGTCCTAGCATTCTCTAGGACTGAGAGGCAGCATTCTTTTAATGTATATTTTCTCTATTTTGTTACCAACAAAATCTCGATCTGAACCACCAACAAATGCTTGTAAAATAAATTCAGAATCCATTCCTCATTTTTTTTCCCTACTTATCTGTCACGCATATCATTTGGACAGTGGGACGTAAGCACGGGGGCTCGTGCCTTGCCTGTCAGGCATGTTTCGTTGCACATAGTGCACCAAATTCACCTCTGATAAATCTTCATTGCAGTCAGCAACTACATCACTCAAGGCCTCTGTGACAAGCCTCGATTGTAGTCAATCCACAGAATTGCTCCAGGTATTCCATCTCTGCAGAAGGTTTGTCTGTGTGTATGTTTCCTTGATTTATTTTCACTCTGCACAGAAAATCTCCAATACATCATTTACCATGAAACTAGCTGTTACAAGAGATGAGATTATGAAGAATAATTACTAACAGAAGCAAGTTGCTAAAAAATCATTAATGCAGCTCCATGAAAATGGTTATAAATCTTCCCTTGAGAAAAGTGATCTATATTTAAGGTCCACAATTATTTTTTCCTTCCAGTTTTCCTTCTTTCCTTTCCTTTCTGTATACATTGTCAGCACCAAAGTTGATACTTGAAGATTTGTCCAGTGGTGTTGCTTCAGGCTTTAGCTGTCAAACAAATTTAAGGGATTATGTGTAGATAACAGGAGCAATACTGTTTCCAAAGGTCTAATAAATCAAAGCAGCTGTCCTCTGCCAGGGACTCGAGTGTGATCCTGCATGCAGACTGCAAGACCTAACACACCTGCACAGTAAGAAAGGAGTGGTTTTAAGTCCTTGGGCTGCTCTAATGATATCAAATAGACCATTTACTACTGAATGAACATTCTGTGATTGTTCCTGGTGAATAATTACTGTTAGAACAGGCCAGTGTCTTTCATAAAAAAGAGTTTCCTGCCTGTCGTATAAATAGACACAGCCATAGCATAACTTTCTCAACCCCTGATATAAACTACTGCTAGACTTACTGCTAATGTTGAAACAAATATTTTTATTCCCTTCTGCCCAAGTAAACCTTATGGATTAGTCAAATGCTCAATTAAACGGTATGATGTTTAACATTCTTTTCTGCATAATTTTTTTTTAATTTTTCTTGCTTTTAACTCAAATTTTCTCTAAATATAAGTGAATGATCTTTAACTTTTTAAAGTATTCCCATGATTTTGAAGCCATTACGAAATATTGGTTCATTGAGAAGGAATTTCATCATTATACCTCGACAGCTGAAATTTTGTTAGAATTGAAAAAAACTAACCCAAACTTTGTACTTCTCAGGCTCACTGTCCTACAGATTTGCAAAGCACTTGAATCTTTCCAGCCAATATTTAATTCTGAAAATAAACATTTACATGGACACGTGAAAGTGGAATTTAAGGTAATGATTTTAAAAATTTGGTTTCTATTAAACCACTCAGCTTATTTAGGATATAATATTTGTTGAGTGCACATCATAATTTTAGAATAAAGAACAACAAAATATACTGAGAGGTCAAAGTAACTTGAGAAAAAAACCTCCTACTATCCTTGATAATCCTAAAAAAAAAAAAAAATTCATTCTTTTCTGAAAACATTGTTGTGCCAGATTTTGGTATCTTCCAGCATGTTAACCATTCTGAAATAATAGAGACTTTCCTAATAATATCTACTATCTAATACCTGAATTAAGTCTTTGACAGGCTCTATAAATGGATATGTCACAAGAATCTATTTATCTGTGACCCTAACCATAGCTAATACATTTGCTTATCTTCACAAGAGTTTGGAGTATTGTGGGAATATTGTACACAGGAAATTGGAGCGTTACAATTTCTGTTAAAAGTGGCTTGGGAATATTTTTTAAGAGATGCTGTGAAGAAGTGCGTCTAAAAAGACATCTGTTCTAGCATCCCACAAGGTTTGAATCTGTACCGTAGTAAACTGTATCAAGTTATCTCCTTTCGATAGACAATCAGTACACCTGAGAGCCAGCCTTTTCTGACAGGGCCATTTCATCTGATAGAGTATCAAATGGCTTGTTGATTATTCTGACTTCAAAGGACAACAGTGCTGATATCTTCAAGGTGGTCTGTAATGCCTGAGTGATGAGGCCACCTGTCAATGTGACTGCAAAATTAAAGAGAATCTGTTGGGAAATGGAGGGTAAACTTCCTCTCCCTCAGATTAGCCTGATTAGCCTTGAACAATTTAACTTCTACAAATCAGTTTTGTAGCTATGGGAAAATTATTTATCAGTGGCTACTTTTTTTCTGGCTGGGGGCAGGGGAACTGGTTTATAGTAAGAGTTCTGTAAAATGTATTCACCTACTTCAGAACCAGTTTTGCATTCACTGATTTACAAAATAAAAAGAATTCCTCTTCAGTCAATATTCAAAATTATGAATTTGTTTGGAATGGTAAAAGTAACTATTCCTCTGCAGCCTTGTTCTCTTTGCTTGTTTCGATGACAATGCTTTGTTGAAGGTAGCACAATGTCAGGAACTAAGACAGACAAAAAGGTTTTGTCTATTGAATAATAAGCTTGTGACCAGCAAGAATTTCTTAGCCATCAACTACATTATTTTAATCTTTTTGACAGGAAGGGGAACAGTATTTTGTGTTTGAGGAGGAAGATAAACAAGGGAGACAGGCTGACCTTCTCTCTTCTAACTGAAATAGGGAAGCCATTAAGAAACTCTAGGTATCTATGAAAGTGGGGATTATGTATTGCAATATGGGGCATTTTTCTGCTTTTCTTTGTCTGTTATCGTGAGTAAAGTAGGAGGCCGCAAGGGTAATCTTAGTGTTAGTGGGTTAATACACCTTGTTGATGTATAGGCTGTCCCATAGCCTGCTCGCTGCCTCTTCTCTCCCAAGAAGCCAGTGGCCATCCCTGTCAGGACCAGAAGAACACCCACTCCATGGCTGAAATGCAGGCATCTCCATCACCTGACAAGTACCTCTCCAGGTACTTGTTTGGAATGCAGATATATGTCAGGTCACCCACTGAGGCTGCCAAAATATTGTTGTAATGACAATCATGTGCTAGAAAAAAAGGATTATCATGTTTGGCCTTCC
This sequence comes from Leptosomus discolor, assembly GCF_034619465.1. Classification (NCBI taxonomy): domain Eukaryota; kingdom Metazoa; phylum Chordata; class Aves; order Leptosomiformes; family Leptosomidae; genus Leptosomus; species Leptosomus discolor. The sequence continues at coordinate 47,136,191 of NC_141395.1, read as the reverse complement.
AGTGTCCCCTCTGCAGTCCACCATTTTGGGAAGTTTAGACAGACCTGCTATTAATTCTTAATAGTTATGGTCACAGCAAGGGAAATACTGTGCATCCACACAGTAAAGCCTTTGCCCATGTAAATATTAAGCTCCATATATAGGAACTGTTTTTAACAAGCCATCCGTCAGAAATAGAGGCCTCACCTGCCAGTGACATACCTTGCATCTCTGAATCATAATCCCTTGCAGGGTGTAAATAATCGTAAAGGAAGTAGAATAGAGAAGAACAATGTTGTCACAAAAATAAATGCACAAATTCTTATTTAATATATTTTGGGTGAAAAAAGCATAGGATTATTTTAAAATATCTTGTGTGTCATGATTGCCCTCAGCAGCGGCACAGCCCTGCCCTATCTATTCAGCTCACCCTGGGGACAGCGCATGTACCCAAGTGTGCAGTGGGGGCGTGAGGGGGTATCACTATGCGGTGATCTCACTTCTACACTGGCAGTCAATCCGATGTGTCAGGCTTGCTGCTCATGTACAGATCAAGTTTGTCCTGGCAGCTGTCTGTCTGTGACCTTTGAGCTGAGGTCCTTCCTTAAGATGACACCAAAGGCACGTAGTACATGTGGATCTTAATGACCCAAGAGGCTCCTTCCAGCCTGTATTGGGGTTGCATCGCAAGGTTTTGGTAGCAGGGGGGCTACAGGGATGACTTCTGTGAGAAGCTGCTAGAAGTTTCCCCTACATCCGACAGAGCCAATGCCAGCCGGCTCCAAGACAGATCCATCGGTGGCCAAGGCTAAGCCAATCAGTGAAAGTGGTAGCACCTCCAGGTTAACATATTTAAGAAGGGGGAAATGTTGCTGCACAACTACAGCCAGAGAGCAGAGTGAGAATATGTGAGAGAAACAACTCTGCAAACACCAAGGTTAGTGAAGAAGGAGCAGGATGAGGTGCTTCAGGTAGCGGAGCAGAGATTCCCCTGCAGCCTGTTGTGAAGACCATGGTGAGGCAGGCTGTCCCCCTGCAGCCCATGGAGGTTAACGGTGGAGCAGATATCTGCCTACACCCTGTGGAGGACCCCACGCCAGAGCAGGTGGGTGCCCAAAGGAGGCTGTGACCCCATGGGAAACTTGCACCGGAGCAGGCTCCTGGCAGGACCTCTGGCCCTGTGGAGAGAGGAGCCCAGGCTGGAGCAGGCTTGCTGGCAGGACTTGTGACCCTGCAGGGGACCCACGCTGGAGCAGTTGGTGAAGAACTGCAGCCCATGGGAAGGACTCATATTGGAGAAGTTTGTGGAGGACTGTCTCCTGTGAGAGGGACCCCACGCTGGAGCAGGGGATGCATGTGAGGAGTCCTGCCCCTGAGGAGGAAGGAGCACCAGAGACATCGTGTGATGAACTGATCGCAACCCCCATTTTCCACTGTGCCACTCAGGGGGAGGAGGGAGAGAAACTGGAAATAAAGTTGAGCCTAGGAAGAAGGGAGGAGTGGGGGGAAGGTGTTTGAAGATTTATTTTTTATTTTCTCATTATCCCACTCTGATTTGATTGGTAATAAACTAATTTCCCCAAGCCAAGTCTGTTTTACCGATGACAGTAATTGCTGAGTGATGTCCCTGTCCTTATCTCAACCCATGAGCCTTTAGGTATATTTTCTCTCCCCTGTCCAGTTAAGGAAGGGAATGATAGAGCAGCTTTGATGGGCACCTGGTGTCCAGCCAGGGTCAATCCACCACACAGTAACTGCTGTGAGATGTGCAAAACTAAAAACCTTCAGGTTGAGAAGTGGATTTTCTGTAAATCTTCATGACTGAGGTGGAATTTATCAGTCCTGATAAATTTAACAGCCCTGATAAACTTTTAATTTATATGGTGGCTGTTTTTTTAATAAATCGCCTTTACTATGTTAGGTACTCAGATTTGCACCACCTTTGAAATTTATTGTCAAAAGAATTGACGTTTTAATTGATACAATCCAGAGCGTGTACATATATTACTCATCACTCCTTAGCAGGGTGCTTTGGTCGTGCTGACAGCAAACTTTGTGTACTATGGATTTATTTTCATGCTCAAGTTTGGAATACACAAAGCAGTGGATATGAAGAGCAGCAGGACAGCAATATCAATATGCATATGTGGCTTGAAGAGAGAGATTTGTGCTTCTTCATTTAGCCCTAATAAGGAACTTGAGTCTAAACTGGGGCAGGCACAGCCTGCAGTTAGAATAAGTGGTTCTCCCGAGCCAGAGCTAATGCAGCTTATTTTTTTCCAGATTTTGATTGACTTGGTGTCTAAGAAATCTGATAGACATGTTTATGAGATCTCTGTCATACAAGTATACTCCTGTGACTGATAAGCTATGCTGCAAACTGCCCCTCACTTGGGGCACTAGAGTCCTTTCTCCTCTACCTGCATATGATATTTGCAGGAACTTAATTATCAGAAGACTACTGTTCGTTTGCCAATCTTGACTGAAATCAGGCCACAGGTGCAGAAGCTGCTTTATAAAGGAGAGGGTGACAGAAATACAGATCTAAACACACATTCACACAGGCACATGGTGATCAGCCTAAAATGACTGAGACTTTTCTTTTTCAGCACTAAAAAACACAACTAGAGGGAGAAGAATGACACAAAACCAGCAATAATTTGGCATAGCTACTGACAGAGAAAGTCAGGAGCAAAAAAAAAAGAGACATACTCCTGTCTGGACTTTTGATATTCACTTTCTTATGAGCAGAGCACTGATGCCCATAATAGTTGGCACATGCTAATAACTGTCTCGTTATGGGACAGTGTGACCTTCTCACCTTGAAAATTTAACCCCTCCTCCCAATAATTCTGCTACTTTGTCTCTGAGTCACAAAGCAGGCAATTTCAGTATGGTTTGGTCACACATGGATGGTGTGTTCCTGTTTGTGGTTCTTCTGCAAAGTTCATGAATTAGTTCAATTTATTGTCTCTCTAGAAATGGAACCATAAACGAGGTTTTCATAATGTGGCAGCAAAGCAAGTGCAAGTTCTCCAGCTGTCATCTTAGGAGACAGGGCTTCTACTGCCCTGGCTCACAAATAAGAACATGCAAGGCCACAAGTGTGAAAGTGTGCAGACAATAAGATATGGGATACAGATAATTCAGTAATGGCACCAAGATAGCTGATTTTCTTCTTCTAGCAGTTGGGAGGAAAGCATAGGATTTCTGCTTAACACTGTATAGCAGAATTCCCAGAGGAGGTGGCCTCCCCACATGAATTAAGCCTACTGGAAATAACTCCCTCCAGTCCACCTTAAACTACACACAGCTGGTCCTGCAGCACTTTGCGTATTTGCTATTGGACATACTTGATATAATTTTAGGTTTCAGGTTTGCACTTCTTGCACTTCTTTTGTCTTTTTCATTAGTCTTGGAACATTGTTTTCCTTTTCATTATTGAACGTTTTACTTTCAGAAAGACATCAGAAAAATGTGAAGGGCTTACAGACAGCATTTTAATTCCTCCTGTCTACTGTTAATGTCTTTCAGAAATGTCTGCAAACATTTGGTGTCAAAACAGCATCTGGATTAACTGAATAAAAGTACAAAATAGTTTTCATCCATGTTGAATGACCTGTAGCATGAAAGGATGCATTTCCTAGGCCATGAGAAAGTTAATTGCTAGTGCGTATGCTCTGGTGACAGAGGATACAAAGAAGGCAGAGTTACTGAATGCCTTCTTTGCCTTTATCTATTCTGCTGGAGACTGTCCTCAGGAGCCCCAAACCCCTGAGGCTCCAGAGGAAGTCAGGATAAAGACTTGGTTGGTGAGGACTGGGTTGGGGGTCAATTAAGCAAGCTGGATGTACATAAATCCATGGGCCCTGATGGGATGCAACCACAGGTGCTGAGGGAGCTGGCAGAAGTCATTGCTAGAGCACTCTCCATCATCTTTGGTAAGTTATGGGGAACAGGTGAGATGCCTGAGGACTAGGGGAAAGCAAATGTCACTCCAGTCTTCAAAAAGAGCAAGAAGGAGGACCCGGATAACTACAGACCAGTCAGCCTCACCTCCATCCCTGGAAAAGTGATGGAACAACTTATCCTCAGCGCTGTCTCTAGGCAGGTCATTAGGAGCAGTCAACATGGCTTCACCAAGGGGAAGTCATATTTGACCAACCCAATAGTCTTTTATGAAGCCATAACCAGGTGGATAGATGATGGTAGTGCAGTGGATGTGGTTTATCTTGATTTCAGTAAAGCATTTAACACCATCTCCCACAGCAGCCTCGCAGCTAAACTGAGGAAGTGTGGTCTAGATGATGGGGTAGTGAGGTGGATTGTGAATTGGTTGAAGGAAAGAAGTCAGAGAGTTGTGGTCAATGGGACAGAGTCTAGTTGGAGACCTGTATCTAGTGGAGTCCCTCAGGGGTCAGTACTGGGACCAGTGCTATTCAATATATTCATCAATGACCTGGATGAAGGAACAGAGTGCACTGTCAGCAAGTTTGCTGATGACACAAAACTGGGAGGAGTGGCTGACACGCCAGAGGGCTGTGCTGCCATTCAGCGAGACCTGGACAGGCTGGAGAGCTGGGCGGGGAGGAATTTAATGAAACACAACAAGGGCAAGTGTAGAGTCTTGCATGTGGGAAAGAACAACCCCATGTACCAGTATAGGCTGGGGACTGAGCTGTTAGAGAATAGCGTAACGGAAAGGGACCTGGGGGTCCTGATGGACAGCAGGATGACCATGAGCCAGCAGTGTGCCCTCGTGGCCAAGAAGGCCAATGGCATCCTGGGCTGTATTAGAAGGGGTGTGGTCTGTAGGTCGAGAGAGGTTCTCCTCCCCCTCTACTCTGCCCTGGTGAGACTGCATCTGGAATAGTGTGTCCAGTTCTGGGCCCCCCAGTTCAAGAAGGACAGGGAACTGCTTGACAGAGTCCAGCGCAGAGGCGCAAAGGTGATTAAGGGGGTGGAACATCTCCCTTATGATGAAAGGCTGAGGGAGCTGGGTCTCTTTAGCTTGGAGAAGAAGAGACTGAGGGGTGACCTCATTAATGTTTATAAATACGTAAAGGACGAGTGTCAGGAGGATGGAGCTGGGCTCTTCTTGGTGATGTCCAATGATAGGACAAGGGGCAACGGGGGCAAGCTGGAGCATAGGAGGTTCCACATTAACATAAGGAAAAACTTTTTCACTGTGAGAGTGACAGAGCACTGGAACAGGCTACCCAGAAAGGCTGTGGAGTCTCCTTCCCTGGAGACATTCAAAACCCCCCTGGATGCATTCCTGTGTGACCTACTCTAGGTGGTCCTGCTCTGACAGGGAGGTCGGACTAGATGATCTTTTGAGGTCCCTTCCAACCCCTAACATTCTGTGATTCTGTGATTCTGTGAATGTTGGCCATACTTCCTGAAGCTCTGTTGTCTTCAAAAATGTCATCTCATGCTGAAAGCTGCCTTTAAATGCCACTGTTACTGCATGGAGAAGAAAGACGGTCTTTTCTTGTCCTTTCTAGTTTTGTCCTTGTGGTCCCAGAAGCAGAATTTTTTTATATTCTTCATGTATATCTGTTTTTCTTTTCAGATTTTACTGAGAAACGTTTAAAAAAAACATTCTAAAATAGGGAGTTGATTTTGTTATTTGCATGAATAATATATTAGCCTCACTATTCTTTATCGTCTGCCCTTTAATTATTTTTATTCTTTAAATTTTGGAAGGACTACATTGATTTCCAGCTATTGTTATTTTTAATTCTGATGTCCTGTTTCCTTTTACTTTCCAAACAAAATAGTCGTAGCATATTTAATCTTTCCTCACATTGAGGTCTCTCCAGTTCCCATGACTTTAATTATTTTTGTTACTTTTTTTCTTTGGATATAATCTGCATATTAGGCTTAAACTCTAAAAAGCCAGTCATTGCCTCACTAACCTCTACTCAGTTTCCAGTCCTTCTGCAGATATTTTCTCACACTTTATTAGCCCAGATCTGAACGCAAAAGCTTCAGAGGAAGATTCTCCAAGCAGAGCTTCTCTTTTTATCATATTAACCTTTTTTACTGCAGCTGAGCAATGTACTCCATCCCCACGTATCTATCCTTCCAACCCACTCAGTTCCCTTCTGTATCTCTGCATTCCACTCTTTACTCAGCAATGTACAGGCAGCGCTACTATTTTTAGCTCATGAATACATCATTTAACATTTGCTCACAGTGAAATTCATGAGCTATTTCTTCAGCCATTCCTTTAACGTGTTTGAATATCACAGAGAACGATCTATACCACTTAAATTATTAACGTTACTCAAGATTTTGCTTTCATCAGCGAAATTCATCAGTGTATAGAAAGATCATTAGGATCAGCTGCTGACACCTCTTCCCTGACTTAATACAGAAGTGATGGGCTTGGAAGTGTTAACAAGAGATATCTGATGTAAATTAAAGAAAGAACAATGAGGCCTATCATGAAAAACATATGCATCTGAAATTTATTATAACCATGGAAGGAAGCTGGAGATACTTCCAGTTCTAGCTAGCTTTGTAATTATATCCAACAAAGTTTCCCAGCAGATTATTGAGACACAAGCAGAAATAACTCTGGGTTGTTGGTTAGCCAAGGGGATTAAAGCTGTATCCCGCTATACGTAGAGTAGGAGACTTAAGAAGTACATGTTCTATAGGGGAAATTTCAAGTAAAGGATGGTGCATGTATGTTTATACACAAAGTAACTTTTTTTTTTTTTCCTCCTAGAACTCTATCTTTACGTATTGCTGTCTGAGGAGACTCTCTCATTGTTTGGTGTAAAGCAGTTTCTTGCAGAGAGTACACTCAGACACAGCTCTCTCCTGACAGCATTACGTACGTGCATCTTTCTTTCAGCCCCTTAGAAGTGGATGCAGAATGTCGCATGGGTGATGATGCAATGCTGAATGCATTGTGCTTGCTCTGTGGCATCTGCTCCCAGATGTGTTCTGGCTTTCTCTGCTAGGTGCTTGATTTTCAGATGAGACACAGACACCTGAGAACAGGAGTGAAGATTATCATCCTTCTGAGCAGGCATTAAATTAGAGAAAGCATTGAGGAGCATTTTAAATCTCACCCTCTTCCAACGTAATTTCCTCTTTACTTGGGATCCTGGTATAAAATCTTTTCCCAAAGGTGACACCTCACCTGTTTTTGAAGTCAAATGGAACAATATAATTGTTATTTTGAAAAATGAGCAGATGGAAGAAGAGATGGACACAGCTCACAATTCTAGCTACTGAAGCCATCATGTATGGTGTGAGTTGTCCAGATGCCCAGATTCACCCTCTTCAGCGCTGTCTCTGTCTCTCACCTCCCTGAAGAGTCCCCTGAACTCAGAGGCTATTCTGGAACTCACCTCTCCTGTTCCTCTTCTGTCCACTGCATAGGCAATACTTCTCTGATGGGGCCAGAAGAAACTTGTAAGAGAAGGAGTACGTAATCACCTAAGAGGAGTGGAAATCATTTTTTTTCCAATGGAGATCTAACATAAAATGCAGAAATAATCCCTAAATAGTTGAAGGAGAAAGTGGACCCAGAACCAGGGCTTCTCTACTATGCACAGTCTGAGTGACCTAACCACTAATCTGTGAGGTCATAGAGATTTCTCTGATTCTAAGAAAGCAGATCTCTTTGCCTCTAGACAGTTTTAATGGAAGAGAAATGACATTTATGCTCAATTTCCTTCAATACATGCAGTGACCTCATGTCTAGGGTTTCTTCTCTGGAAACTTGGAGTCTTCCCTCATTGAAGATAACAGAATTTGGGTGACTGCTCTGACTTTTAAGTATCTCAGCAAAAAAAAAAAAAAGACAATTACTTCCTTCTCAGCTAACTTCTGTCAAAAAAATGCCCAACAACCAAACAGTAACTGCTACAATACTTCATGCAAAACTTCCATTTATTAAATATGCTTAGAAGACTCTTATCAGCTTGACTTCTTGAAGGGAGTTAAGCAGATAAGCTCCTTGTTTATACATGTCTACTAAGTGTGAGTAAGTAATTGGCATGGTGATAACTGAGGAGGTTCTGAGCATCAGAGTGAGAACATGGAGAACCTGAGGTGCCTACAGAGCTGTAGGGTCAGTAGTGAGGGGTCTTTATGGTAGAGCCATTTCCCAGACTACAGTTTTAATCTCATGTGACTACACATTGATCAAATCCTGCTTTAGGTATCTACATGCTTTTCTGAATCAGCCTTTAGTAAAACCAAAAGTGATTGTGACTGAAACTGGCTTGTGCATGTGAAATATTTTTTTCCTTTGGCAATTGCTGTTAAGTCATTTGCCACATAATTATTCACCCATAGTTGGAGATAAAGTGGAATAGTCTTTTATTCCGTAAGATCCTTGTGATTTCTAATGGAGACACTTTTCCTTCACCCTCCCATCCAGATTTAGCTTCACCCCAATTTACAAGATCACCCAATGTACTTTTGCATTAACAACTTTACATTAGTAAATACAAATCTGTTTTTCAAAAGCTGAGTAAAATTACCCAACTTTTCCATGCAATTCACACAGAGCTGCATTCAGTGCTTACTATTGCAAATCGATTAGTAGACTCTTAATGGCTATTTAGTTATGAACAAAGCACATACTGATTTAAATAGCAGCTTGAATTTTGAAGGCTGCATGCATGAAAACAAATACAGTACGCCATGATGCAGAAATGCAGGGCAATTAATAACATGACCTAAGAGAGTAAAACCTACCTTGAAATAGCCAAACACGTAAGTGCTACTAAATCAAGGCCTTTGTTTTCCTGCCTTTGTCCTTCCAATGTTTAGTTTGACAGTAAATGAAAGGGGCTATTTGAAGTGAGGAAGAGGAGAAGACAGGTCTGTGACCTCTAGATAGACCGTGGAGATCAAAGGCAGTCTCCATATGTGTTAGATATTATCTTTTTGAGGCAAGTGGGCATGATGTTTTGTGATGCAGCAGTGTGGAAACACACAAATAAATTGGTTAGTGACTGCTAGGAGAAGAATGATTGACATTGTACTGGAGAAGCAATAGTAAAACCATGAAAAAGAGATTTAGTTTTAGTTTACAGAAGAGTCCTTCAAAGCTCTGTAGTGCTCAAATACTGGTTTAATAGAAAATTTCTAGGCTTACTTAAGTACGGTAACTTGCATCTAAAAAAGAATAGGTTGCTAGAACTAATAGCATTTGAAAGTCAACATCCTCTATAAATCTGTTAGTTTAAGTTACGTACAAAACTGCTGTTTCAACACATACGTCTTTTTGTCAGTTCATTTTTTTTTTTAATACACATGGGATTTAGGCTGTATTGATTCCTGGAGTGCAGTTTACTTGTTGCATTACAAAAGGAAGGGTTTTAATAGAAAATTACAGAACTACTGGGAAAAAAAAAATGTGATTTTCATGGTCAGAATAGTGGATCAACTCAGAGAAGTTGCAAGCAAGGCGTTTTAGCAGGGGCATCACATTTGGCATGTGTGTCCCACTGCATAAAGAGATGAGTATGGTAAGGGCTTTACCTGGATGAGGCTCTAGCTCAAGCAAATGACCAACACGTTTAACCTTTGTTGAGTTTTCCTCTTAATGTAGGGATACATAACAGATTTTTTGCCTCAGACCATGACAATTCTTACAAGTCTGGATTGAAAGGAGTGAAGTAAAAGTGAAAAGGATTACTGATCAGGATATTCTGTTAGACTAAAAAACTTGACAGTTGCTTAGGAAGCTATGCTGCAAAAAAAAAAACCTCTTTGTTTTTGTTCTGATTGCCAAGCATGTTGATAGAAGGTTGTCAAACAGCTGAATATCATAAAAATCAGCTTAAGAAGCCTTAATGCCTCTCTGTCTGCATAATGTGAGTCACCAGTCTGCTCTTTTGAAGTTTCCCAGTTCAAGAGCAAACATAACCAAAGGTGAATATGGTTACAGCCCCAAAGTTGAACTTGACCTTTAACTCTCTTGCTCTTCCTCACTTTCCTTTCCAATTTATCATTCACTTGGCAAAACAGAAAAGATGTACTTGTTCATTTTACTATTGCACCTTTTTTGTTTTAATATGCTTTTTGGTGGTGCTATTCTTAACTTGCATTTTTATCTTCGTGCTGTTTTTCTTAAAAATGTATATATTTTTAACCCAGGACCCCAGACATATTTGGTTGATTATCAAGTTTACTATATTCTTGGGTATACTCATGCTGCCCAAGCACCTGCAAACTCCTTTGTTATAATCACCTCAGAGAATTCTGAGGTCTTTTTCACAATGTATTACAATAGCTGGAAAGTATATCTCTTTTTAGTGTTTCTGAAAATGAACATCGAGGTCCTTTTAATAACTTACAGTGAGATGGAAAATACAGAACGCTGAAACCATGACTTATGTGGAATGCAACACATATTCTTTAGTAAACCCAAATATAACTGAGAACAGTTCATAATCTTTTTACATTGAGGCATGTTCAGTACTTTGTTGCTTTTGTTGACCTGAGATTTAAGAGACTGCTGCATCACTGTTTTGCAGCATTCAGCCAAAATTTGTTTAGGAGATGCCTACAGAATATGCTTGGCTACACGTTAACTCTGCTTTCTGTACCTGTTACACTTTGGCTGAGGTCAGGACACTCTGCAGGCGAAAATCACACGCCTGTACTGACCTACCTATCCCACAGAGAGGATGTGTGTTCCCTCCTTAAATACTACGTGGGTGGAAAATGATGGAGTGAGCCAGACAGAAACTCAGCCTGTAGTCAGACACTGACTTGCAAAAGAGCAGTAACATTTTAAGAGGTTATTGCCTTTTATGAGTTCATTATAATCCTTCACCTGAGATGAATTACATATCCCTGTGACAGCTCTTCTTCTATGTCAGCACAGAGTAGAAAAGATTAGATTTATTCATTGCTGAAAAAGATTCGAGATGACTGATGTTATTTGCACTGAAACAGAGCCAGACTGAACTTTGTCTTTGCTGGAAGAGTGTTAATTACCAAATAAAGGACGCAAAAGTCTTGATCTGACACACCTTTAGTACTGAAATCTTGGCCTCCCAAATCTTGGTTCCATGGGAGGTGTGAGGGCACCTGTTGTGAGAAATGTCAGGGCTCCAAATATTCCTTGAGGGACCAGGGGCGTCCCCTCAGAGATTTTCAAATACGATTACAAGTGGATGCTGGCAAGTCAGGCCTTGGTACTAGTCCAAAGTTTAAATAGCAGTGAAAATACGAAGATAGGCAGATATGCATCCTCTGTCTTGAAAATACTGGACAGAAAGACTGGGAGGGAGAATGGCCATGGACTCCAGCACAAGCATTGTAACTAATGCATAGGAAATCATCATTCTGCCAGATGCCTTCTCTAGAGGCACAGATATTTCCAGCTTTCATTGTTAAACAGCATTATCACCAGTTGATTCATGAGATGCATCAATGAATTCCCAAGGGAGGGAGCTCAACCAGCTCTGAGCAACCACAAGGGTGATTGTCACAGTATAGAGATGTCAGAACTGAAAAACTGGAGTAACCTATGTTCCCCTCAGTAAGAAAATAACTTTATATATATATATATATATATATATATAAAAATATACCCACTTCAGTATTGAGGCTCATTCCGTGTGGTATCTTTCTAAAGTCTGGGTAGAACACAGAGTTGTTTTAATTAGATACCACAAAAGGAGTATTTTACCTTCTACGAAAATATTTACAATATATCCATTCTAACACTTTGCAAGAAGCAATAAATAGCTCACAGAACAGCAACATGTGAACAAACACACCAGCCGGCCTTTAGACTCATGAAGAAATAGAGTCCTTAGAGTCAGTTATACAGGAAAGACTACAACAAATTAAAAACAGTCCCTAGGTAATGCAAAGTTTCTTTTTTCAGCAGAAGCAACTGCTGATTTTCTAACCAGGAGAATGATACTTCAAATTCATTAGTAGAGTCAGTCTTGCACTTAACAATAAAACTGATATACAGCCTACTAGCAAGACAGTCGATAACCAATTTGCAGAGAACATTCTCTTGGCATATGCAGAAATAATCCATCCTTTTTCCATCATGTTACAATTTTACGGAATGACAGCCATGCTCCAAACCTTCATTAAAACACCTTAATTTAAACACCTCCAGGTATCCTGTTTGTTGCTGCACACTCAGGACAAACTCTGTTTTGTTGATATAAATCCTGAATAATTGCACTGAAATCAGGGGGTTATTTCAGATTTATGATTCAGTAATTGTGAATATCTTTATATTAAAGTCTCTAGTAACTCTAAGCAAGGTGTCTTTGACAGATGGCCTTATTAACAAAAGATGTTTGGATTGAGGCAAACAGAGGAATGGCTACTGAATTTCCCACCTTAATAAAGCACCCAGCTAAATGTTATCAAAGACTTTGGCAGAAATGGGGAATAAGGAAAATCCCAAGCAATGCAAGTAAGCAGTTTAAGAACAAGACAGAGGTATGAATGAGTTTTATGTCCTACAATTTGACATAAACCTTTGATTAAAATGTGAAGCAAAATATTTGGGCAGAGAAATGAAAGAAATGGTGAGAATGTGTCTCTAATTTCCACATTGCCATGAAATATTGCTTAATAATTGTGTGTGATCATACTTCTGATGATACTGTTCACGTTTTGATCCTTCCTTCAGCACTTTTATACTTATTTTAGGGAGCCCACACAGGGCAATTCTGACAGAGGAAGTGTCACAACCTATCTCTAAGCCAAATTGCTATGCAGAGTTGTGGCCTTAACCCTCTACTGCCACAGGGAAAAAAAAATCTTCTGACCCAGGTTTGGTGGCCCTCTAACCCCTGCAGAGCACAGCCAGTAACCAGCACATTTGCAATGAGTATGTAAGCTAAGTCTCTCGGAGTCAACAGACCCCTATTCACATCACCACTAGTAAGGGCAATTCACCCTTGTTCTGTAGCCCACTAGAGATTAAAATAGCCAAATAATTATAATTCCTGCTACATAAACAAATCAATTTAAACAAAGTACTTAAAAGATGACAAGACATTCCTGCAAATAATCCTTATGGCTGTAATACACTTCCCCTCCTCTACCCCACTTCGCTTCCTTCATACCTCTATTTTTTAATCCTGTGGTCACCCTGGAAAACCTGTCTTTTTCTCTATGCTGCTGGGGTGCATTAATGGTTGGGTGGGGTTTTTCTATAAATGTATCTGCTTTGAGAAGAATTTAATCTTTCTGGAGATATTGCTATTTATCAAAGCAGATTTGATAGTCCTCTCGCTGCATCTCAGGTATTCTAACAGTTTATAAACAAGGTAAATTTGCCCAGAGCATCAGAAGAATTGGAAATCTGCTTTAGCTACGATAAACTTGTAAATAGCTTCTGCCTCTGAGTCTTCTTTCACAGATGCTCTCCTAGGAAAACACCGCAGTTTGGCAAACCTTCATTCTTCGACAAGCCCTTAATTAACAGAGAGTTAGGCATGTCCTTTCCCAAAGCCTGGAATGCAGTGTTATTGGCCTGCCCCACAAAATTGCCACATAACTTAATGAGCCATTGGCACTTTAATTTTATAACACACTTCCCCAATTAAGCTCTCTAGACCCCAGACTTAAACAGCTGTCCACAGCTGTTGGAAAGTGATTTATCACTGTCAGCCTTCACAGCCAAAACATCCAAAGGTGCAAATTTTCAGTACCACTCAGCAGATAAACATTTGTCTGTTTTCATCTGTTTTAATGCTCTTTCAATAAACCTAAAAGTTATGTACATCAATTTACATATATCTTTTCGTACCTATTCTACAGTATGCAGATTCATGTTAATTCCGCGTTCTCTTCAAGTGTGCCAAATGGACTGGTCTGGGAACACCGAAAGATATCTGCCTTATGGTAGTTTTTTGTTCCTCTGAAACACATAAATGTGAAAGGAAATCTCTGAAATATGTGTTAAGAGCAAACATTTAGACTCTAAACATATGCGAATGAAGTTATGCTCAAAGGTGTACCTGGCTGATCTTTCCTTTTTAAGGGAATCTTCCAGCTGTGTGGTACTGTCTTATAAAACAGGCTGTAAAGCCTCTGAAAAACAAACCTAATAAATGGACTTAGGGGTCCCAACAGGCAGGATTCACAGCCAAAACATTCAAAGAGGCTGGTTTCCTGGATAATTAATTAGACAAACATTCAACTCTTTTCATCCATGTTTCAATGAACAGAAATATTATGAGCATTAGTGTCACATTTCTTTCATACCTGTCTTACCTTTTCAACTGTAAACACAGTGTATTTTGTTTTCTATTCTTCTATACTATAATTTGTGTAATTGATTTGGTATACTACACCCTACTTCAGGGTGAAGTAGGAGTAACTTTGGTTGGAGTAGAAGATAAGTAAAAGAGGTTATTTTATCTGGCTGCCAGAGATTAACACAAACAGAAACAAGTCTGGTGTTGATTTTAGCAGGAAACTTTTTGGAGACAGTATTGATTTTTCCATAACTTGACTTACTCCTTCCAATACAGGTACCAATACATTGATACTCTAATGAGGAGTCATGCGGTCTTACTGTATTCTACTTACGTGACTTTTCTTAAATGAATTCTCTATTGCCTCTAAATTCAGAAAGAACAAAATGTATATACCTGTAGAAGCAGTCAGTCCTCACACTCAGCACCACCAATACTGTTGAAACCATTCGTCAAAAATGCTTGGGCAGTGCATGGGGTTAGAAGTAGTGGCAGATGTTTTCCAGTTTTGAATGTTGCGTGGCAATAAAAAGCATAGAGTACAGACAACTGGACAGATTTGAAGATCTGCAGAGAGAAATGAGAGGCTTCTTACTTGCATGTCTCTCTCATCTCTCTCATAGGTCTGTCACTCAGCAGCCTGTGCGGAATTAGTGGATGGTCTTGTCTCGGTTACTAGCTAACCATTTACCAGTGCCATATTACAGAGGACGCTCATGAACTGAAAGGTTTTATTCTACTCATTAAGAGTAGAAGAATTTCTAAAATAGTAACTGAAGAAAGATTATTTATACACTTATATTCCTTATTGTAAGGGATACAGTCAACAAATCAGTGTTTAAAGTATAGGACAAGAAGCAGTAGAGTTTTTCCAAAGGAAAACCACCTTCAATTCAGTTGGAGTTGATGAGATCGGAAAAAGAGTCTTGATGCACTAATGCCCACCAGCAAAATAGCACAAAGGAAAATCTAGTTCAGCAATAACATTTTCTTTCTGAAAAAAAGCCCATATAGAACAATGTAAGTAGAACTGAAACCTTCAGGTCCCACAAGCCTGAACTGTCACAAAGACATCGCATGCCTTTGGGGGCAGGACAGCCTGGGAAGGTGGGAAGGGATTGTCTTACTCCCCGTCCACTTTTCAACTAAGAAACCTGGAGAGAGGGCTTCATTTCTTTCTCTCTGATATCTCTTTGTCATTAGGAGGATGCTCTGCATTCCAGATGACGCCAAATAAATTCATTGCTATAAGAAGTTTCAGTCATGGATTATGATCTTGGGAGTTCAAAGATGGACGATTTAATCCATCTATGATCACAAAGGATTACAGTTTATTTAAAGTAGCTGTCAGTGCTACACTTTAAATTGAGGACTGAGCAACATAAACTTCTCCCTTCGTTTGCATTTGCTTATACCCCCTTCTCTGATAATTTATAGGTGCATGCCAGGGCTATGGGAATAATGCACTAATTAAAGCCAAATGCAGAACTCTAGAGTGTAGCTTCCTGCCAACACTGGCTGCTATAAGCACATCAGGTTTGTTTTCTGCTCTCCAAATTATCTTCCTGATGCAGAAACAAAGGCACATTAAAAAAAATGACCAAAAAAAAAATGTTGGAAGTTTTAAGAGAGGCAATCTCAAAAGTAGTTTTTTGTATTCAATTACCTCAGGACACAGTAAATACCAAAAATATGAATTGTTTAATAAGGAGATGGAACAAATGTACATAACAGAAGTCTGCCAACAGTCACTAAGCATAAGGATGCAGATTCAGCTTTCAGCTCAGGAAGTCCCCAAGCAATAAATTGCCAGAAGCCATAAGAGAGTGAGCAATGTCATGTGAACTAACACTCTATACCTGTGCCATTCCTAAGCAGTCAGCTCTGGATGTTTTCCAGAAAGCTAGAGGACCCAGTAGCCACAGCCACCAGTAAATTTAGCATATCTTTGGCATGACCCAATACAGACATTACATTCCCACAGACTCTCTGGGAAAACACAGGTACTTCAAATGATCAGCATGTATCTTTAATGTTTTGAATGGGCTTATTTCCCCATATCTCAAGCACTGCTTTACACAACAAGATGATTGCTGGTACAGCTATACCTCAAAACTGTATAACTTCCTACATAGGTGTAAAACCCCTCTGCAGGGAGAGAAAAATTCCTTCCAAGACTACAAAATAAGGTCCTGTACTGCTCTCCTTCCCTGCAATGCAAGTTCCTTCACCCTGCCACCATTAACATCAGACAGAGTTGTGCGCACATTGAACTAAATAAAACCATACCCAAAAAACCCTTCTGTGCCTAAACTTCTCTTCCTGGAAGAAAGCTGAAAAGGCAAAGCAAATATAACAAAAGTCAGTCAAAGCACATAGCACACTGCTGGGAGCCGCTTTACTTGCTGCTGGAATGACCTCAACAGTGAACAGGGAACTTTGTTACAATAGTAATTGTGTTCCAATGTAATGGGTTTTCATGGCAAGGTTTTGGTAGCGTGGGGGGTTACAGGGAGGGTTTCTGCGAGAAGCTGCTAGAAATTTCCCCTACATCCTACAGAGCCAGTGCCAGCCGGCTCCAAGACAGATCCATCGCTGGCCAAGGCTAAGCCAATCAGTGAAGGTGGTAGCGCATCAGTGATAAAGTGTTTAAGAAAGGGAAAAAAGTTGTTGCGCAGCAGTAATTGCAGTGAGAGAGAGGAGTGAGAATATGTGAGAGAAACATCCTGCAGACACCAAGGTCAGTGCAGAAGGAGGGGGAGGAGATGCTCCAGGCGCCGGAGCAGCGATTCCCCTGCGGCCTGTGGTGAAGACCATGGTGAGGCAGGCTGTCCCCCTGCAGCCCATGGGCAGTGGAGCAGATGACTGCCTACACCCCGTGGAGGACCCCATGTCAGAGTAGATGGATACCTGAAGGAAGCTGTGACCCCGTGGGAAGCCTGCACCGGAGCAGGCTCCTGGCAGGACCTGTGGCCTGTGGAGAGAGAGAAGCCCACGCTGGAGCAGGTTTGCTGCTAGAGACCCTGTGAGGGGGGCTCACGCTGGAGCAGTTGATTCCTGAAGGACTGCACACCATGAAGGAGACCCACGCTGGAGCAGTTTGTGAAGCCAATGTGAAGGACTCGCACTGGAGAAGCCTTGGAGGATTGTTTCCCGTAAGAGGGACCCTGCATTTCAGCAGGGGAAGTGTGTGAGGAGTCCTCCCCCTGAGGAGGAAGGAGCAGCAGAAAACAACAGAGTGATGAACTGACCCCAACCCCCATTCCCTGTCCCCCTGCACCGCTCGGAGGGGGCGGGGGGGGAGTGGGGAAGAAATCAGGAACAAAGTTAAGCCCGTGAAAGAAAGGAGGGGTGGGGGGAAGGTGTTCTAAGATTTGGTTTTATTTCTCATTACTCCTTTCTGAGTTGATAGGTAATAAATTACAGTTTTTTCCAAGTCGAGTCTGTTTTGCCCATGACAGTAAGTGCTGAGTGATCTCCCTGTCCTTACATCAACCCACTAGCCTGTTGTTATTTTATTTTTTTTCTCTCCCCCATCCAGCTGAGGAGGGGGAGTGATAGAGTGGCTTTGGTGGGCACCTGGCATCCAGCAGGGTCAAACCCACCACATCCCAGTAGAGAAAAAGCCCTAGTTTGAGCAAGGTTTGTTGTTCTGTCTCCAAGAAAGGTACTAATGAAGGCAGGCCAGGGTGCAGCAGCTGGAGTGAGGAAATCTTATTCCTAAACCAAGGGATATTTGTCTGGAAGAAGGCTTCAAGAAACAGCACAGACAACGTTGAATGGCATAAGGATCATGATCTCATGAGTGGATGCAGTGCAGTGTTCTACTAAAATGAGTATTGCTTTAAATATACATCGATATAACCCAAAAATTGTCAGAGTGAGGGTCAGATTCTATAGAATTTGGTGCCTTTTCAGTAGGCCTCACTTCAAAGACCGTGAAATGTATGGATCGTGGCAGACAAAACTAAAATAAATGTGCTATGTTTTTTAAGTTTTAAAAACAGTCTTTCCAATAAAATTTGGCTCTGCTGTAGAATTAAAAGAAATCATAGCATCATTTTATCATACATACTTCCTGGCATGTAAAATTTAACACGATCCACCAAGAGTAGCCGAATAATATCAGAATTTAATTTTCAGTTCTACTCTGTGTTTTATGAGATGCTATCCTTTTTTTTCTTTAGTCAGCTGGCACCTCTGAATGACATTTTCCCACTGAACTATTTTTAGCTGAAGCAAAATCAATATTAGTTTGAAAGACTGGGAAAGGAAAAAAAGACTTCAGCATTTTCAGTTCGCAGATGTTGGAGAGATAGGGAGAAAGTTTCTTGCTAGCAAAGTGTTTCTCAAGGATAAACAATGATTTAATAACAATTTGATCTAAAGCATATTCTGCTGAGGAATTTGCAGTATCTTTACCACACCTCTTTAAGTTACATGCAGCTGAGGTGAGATACTGCGGCCAAGAAGTATTTGTGACTACCCTGAACAGGAGGAAGCTCACTGTAGTCCTGCATTCAGTTTTCTACAGCTTTATCCTGGGCCTGCATGGAGAGAAAGACTCAAAGCTCTCAATGGTGACTGAGTGGATGAAGGAGTAACGTAGCAGCATAGCCGCTAACCTTGTCTTGAGCCAGAGGTGATCTCACAAGTAGATACTGTTGGAGCACAGCCCGACAGTATCTGAGCTCTGACATCCTCTTAAAGCTGACACATTGCCTTCATCTCAAATGGCTACCACAGATTTAATTTCTTGTAAGTTTTTTTCACTTGGGAAGAAGGACATGATAACAGAATCCAGTGATTTCTGTTCACTTCCAAAGAGTATTCACTTACAAAATTCCTTATCTTGAAGGCAAGAGCCAAAGAGCAAAGCAAAGGTTTTTCACAGAAAATTCTGTGCTTCTTTGAGCCAGCACCTAGCTGAAACGCTCCCTTTTCAAACTTTTCCTCAATCAGTCACTTACAGGACTTGTTCCAGTTCTCTCTCTTGGACTTCTAAGTTTCTCTTCTCTTTGTCAAACACAAAATGCCACCAAACTAATATACAGACATGCTCCCTATATCCACACTGTTTTTTGACTCAGAATTAGGTGAAACATTGTTGGTTTGGACCCCTGACTGGACTTTCATGTGGCCTGTGCCTTTGGGTTTTTTCATTCAGCTCCCTCATTAATTAAGGGACAGTGATC
The DNA here is from genome assembly GCF_034619465.1 of Leptosomus discolor. Taxonomy (NCBI): domain Eukaryota; kingdom Metazoa; phylum Chordata; class Aves; order Leptosomiformes; family Leptosomidae; genus Leptosomus; species Leptosomus discolor. Next base: position 47,116,792 of record NC_141395.1, on the reverse strand, counting down.
ATTTCTTGAACAACAGGTGTACTGTTCACCTGCTTGAAGAGAAGAACTTCCTTCAGCATCTGCTTTTTACACTGACGTGACAGAAAAGCGCCATCATGCCTACCTTTCCAATAGAAAGACAGAAAAAGGCAACAGAGGACATTATTTCTCACACATCTCCCTTGAAGTTCATCTTGCACCTGTAAACAGGTCTCCAACCCTTGCACAGCCAACCTCGCACCACGCCGCCTCTGCGAATCCTCTTTCAGATGGGAACTGCGTCCTTCCAAGCTCTGAGAGCACGCCAAGCCTCATGGCAAGCCACAGGGTAACACGGGCCTGACCCAGTCCCAGGGCTGCCCACCACCTCGTGTCAGCCTAACATTTCAGTGTAGTGCTGCACAGCTCCAATGCACCATTTAACCCTGCCTACCTGCAAGTTATTTTAAGCCTACGGGTTATGAAACCTTAAACAGGTACTTTAATGAATTACTTTCATACAATTAATTCATCGGTATAAAAATGTGGTTTAATCATGGTATTGTGATTGTTTGCACACTTGTAAAGAAGTATGGAAAGGGGTGTTGCAGTAGTCAGTCACTGCTAGGCAATATTGTATTTATCTGAATTAGAAATTCATTAACCAGCATTTCTGAATACTGAATCTAGACCGGAAAAGCTCAGAATTTCTTACAGCCTGATACAAAGGGAAAAAATTAAAAAGACATTTTAAATTCATGTGAATTGCCCAAAATTTAGGAATGGTATATCAAATTCGTTACAAATTTAATAAAAGGCTTCTACGTTGGCCATCAAATTAATTAATATTTAACTATGCTTGATTAAATTAAATATTCTAAGTATGTAAATCATTGCAACATGTGAGACATCCTTTCTTGATTTTCAGGGTGGTGTGAAGAGGCATGTAAGAAACTTCATGCATGCGAATACAACAGGGCTGTATTCATCACTTTCGTGAACATTTGTGGTATTTGAGCTTTTTCTTGTAGATTTTGGCTCCTTGTGAAAATCCATAAACTGGGATTCCAATAATGCAAACACTTGCATATCTGAGTTAACACTGTACATAATGCAAACACTTGAATATCTGAGTTAACACTGTGCATATGAATAATCTAATTGAACTCACATGCACAAAATTATTCATATATGTTTATAGGATCATGGCCAAAAGAATATTGATTACTACGACGTATAGTTATTCACTTCACTTCACTTAAGATGAGCCTGAGCCACAAAGTGCTGGCCTAAAGCTGCGTCTTCTCGAAGCGTGGGGGTGTTCTGAACAAGATCTTGGTCCCAGTCCATTTCTCACGCAATTAACAATTTATATATTTCATTTGATTGTCTATACTTATTTAATTCGTTGGAACAAAATATATGACTCCAATCATTGAACAATACCTGGATTATTCATCTCATCTCCCCATGGTTAAAGAAAACATGAATGTACATACCCCAGTATAATAGGAAGCTCAATTTAGTAACTTACTACCTTAATGTAATGACCCTTTTCCTCTGAGAACTGGCTTTGACTCCAACCCAAACTAGGGCAGAGGAAACTCATTTTGACTGTAATGGCTACAAGGATAATGAGATTAGGCTGACAGAATCCTGTTCTCTCCTTGCAGCCTAAAGGTATTCAAGTTAAAACCTCTTTCTTTGCTTAGAGGGGGAAGGTGGTAACACTGGACCTGCTGGTCACTTATCAGCCTACCCAAAACACATTTCTATTTTATTCCATCAAACTGACTTCTGTGATGAAAAATACTGTACAAAACCTGATATCTAACGCCAAATCTCTAGATAAAGTTGTCTCCTTACCCAATAAACTCTGCTAAGCCCTCTGAGAAACCACAAAGAACATGCTGTTGTATGGTATATGAAATTAGGGCCATAATCTTTCATTTCCTGGCATTCATGTATGCTTAATTGACTTATTAATTCAGTAGTTTCTACCTATGCCAGCTAACACGAGCATAAGAGCAAGAGGAAGAGATTTTCACTTTAAGGTTGGAGAGAGTACTTATCTTTCAAAGGAACCACCAGAAGCAGCATGTCAAATTTTAAGCTTTTGCAAACTATTTTAGGGAACAGAGTTGCAGAGATGCAGGTACATAGCACAGCAGCCAGGTGTTGTGCTGACACACCCCGTAAAACACTCTTGCACTGCCCCTGAGTAACCTTTTGTCCCACTCTAAAAAGCAATACATTTTGAGACAAGAAGGGGTCATTTTGGTAATTTAATTCTACTTCTTTCACATAATTTTTGCACCAAAACCATCCTTCTTGTTTCAGTTGAAGCTTCACTTTGTGAAAGACATCTCACCCCTCAAGTAAAACTCCAGTATCAATGAATCAGCCATCCTTTGAGAGTGGCTCTTTCAGTTCCTCCACTTTGAAAAATATGCCCTGTCCTTCTGACTCAACTATTAGAAATCATTGTGCCTTTCCTGTGAGATTAAATAACTATCTGTAGGAGAAATCTTTTTCACATCAATATTTGTAAATTGTGGTTAAGTGCTGTCTGTGAAGACCTGTGAACGAGCGTAATGGTCAGTGCACCATCACTTTTTCTTGGGACAGAGGAAGACCATCACCCAATATCACTGCAAAGGACTTTTCAATTTCAGGACCAGCTGTTTTGCCGGATTGCTGTCACATCCCTCTTAATATTTAGCACTTTTTTCAATGGTTTAACATTGTTTAAAGAACCATCATCAGAAAAGCCTGTACACTTTCTGCATGAAAACAGCTTTGTTATTTTGGTGGAAAGCAGAGCACTATGATCTTAAAACAATAACTACATATTTTCCAAAGGAAAAAAAAAATACAACAAATCAAAGGACTACAAGCTTCCGTAATTTCTTTCACGAAGAAACATGCACAACATTTACCTAATCGGTCAGTCCCTGTGTGAAACAAATAGGAGTATTGTTCCACATAGAAATTCAGTGAGCACTAAATCCATCAGACTTATAGCTTATTATTCACAGGTTCAGATTTAACATGTCATGAGTCTCCTTATACTTCCTAACATTCTTGTTTCTGATCTCCTGTGATCAGTGCTGCTTATTAACATGGCCTGTGGTGCACCACAGCCACCATTACAAACCTGCTGTTAAATCAATCACTGGGTGGCACCCAAGAGCCAGCTAGGAGATGTATTGAATTGCAGACACTCTCTAATACACATATTTTAACAATTTCCTCCGTCTTCAGTGAAATTATGCTAATATTTTAGTTGAGTTTCCTTAAGTCTGGAACTCAAATTAAGTCTGTCTGTTTCGTTTTTATGATAGTGCTTGAAATCACTTGCAGACAAGGGGTTGTTGGACCAGGAGATTTATAGTGGCAATGCCACAAAGGTGAAACACATCCTGAGGAAGAGGAAAGCAATCTGTATAGCCAGTGTTTTCACTGCAGTAAAGTTTATAGCAGTATTAAGGGAATAGTTACAAATCAGTTTGATGGTGTTGATTTCATTGAGAATAAGTATATTTACACTTGCAAGCTTTCTCTTAATAGTTTTCAGTATGTTTTACACAATGGGGTTAGTGAAGGTTGAATCTGAGCATTTTTCGTGAGTGAGAAAAACTGTTTTTCTTTTTCCCACCCATCCTTCTACTTTACTTCTCAAAAATGGTTTTATAACAGCTCCTAAGGGGCTGAGTGAAGGTTCAGCTATTTTACTGAGGCTCACTGGCGTTTCTGAAGATGCTGCAGGTTCTTTTATGTTCAGATGCTTTTGGTTATGGTGTAGACATATGTGGGAAGTAAAATACTCACAGTGTATGAGTACCAAAAGCTATCCACTTCCTCGACTGGCTCCATATCACCAATTATTTACCTGGAAGGCTGGGGTTGGAGTATACGGTTTTCAAGTATAAAGCTTTATAAACCATGCAGGTTATAATAAATTTTCTTCCCTGCTGGCAATTGAAGTGTTCGCACCTCGTTGTGCCTCTGTAGTATGTGAACTTGTCACTTGCAGAGAATCTCAAAATTCAGCCACTTTGGGGTGGAGGGGAACCCTTAAAACATAAATATGTAACAGATACACAAATGTACTTGGGGACAATTATATTAGGTAAGGACAATAAACCAACTGTCTTCTCAGATAATATTCCTGCTGAGAGATCGTATTTCTTGAAGGACACTTGGGTCTGAAATCACTTTCAAGAGTGAACGGAGGGCTAGCAGCAGCAAAACCAGAACCAGAGAGAAAAAGAAGAAAAGATAGACTCTTGGAGGGTTTTTCATGGCTAGTTCCAGCAATGGCAAAAGAAGGGTACATAATGCTGAATTATGCAAGAGCAGCTGCATCCAACACGAAGGGGCAGCTGGAGAGAACGCATTACAGGGGCCAGGATGCTGGTCAGCAGGCAGAGAGAAGGCAGCAGGGAAGGTCTATCAGACACCTGTTTCAAAGGTATTTCATCTAAAAATGCAACAGAGGGTGGGAGCTTGTGTGCCCTGAACTGTGATGAACGTAAGCCCATTCTCCCTCTCCTTCTTCTCTCTTCAGTTCTATCCAGAACTGTTCTGCAGCCAAGCATTTTACACTGTCAGCCCTTCAAAAAGTTGGCTAAATGTTGTTATTGTGCTGTCCTAGCACATCATGTTCAAAGTTTGCCCTCACCACATTGCTGAGCAGGAGACATTACAGTCAGCACTTCCAGCAAACCTGCCTACCCTCACTGGCTTTCCCCTTTGCTTTTCCTTCTGCATCCTTCATATACACCCGATTTCTGTGTCTTTCCTTTTCTAACTAAAACAGGCTTGCAATTAATGTTTGCCTTCAGGATGGTGTACCCTCCACAGTGTGGAGCAAGGCAGGGTCACAGACCTCACTTCCTTCCTTGAACTAACTAAGCGCAATTGTACGGGCCACACAGAGGACTGTCCTTGTTCCTCCTTGCCTTTGTTCATCCATACAAGAGGCTCCTTTAGGCCCCCCTAAAGTAGAAAGCTGAACCCTAGCTATACAGCTGAAATTATGACAAACTCATCTTTGACACTCTCAAGAGCTCTGCTTTAAGATATAGCCATTACGTGCCTAACTTCTATCCCCAAATAATGTGTAATAAGAAGTTAACATGCTTGCTTGTACATGCCCACTCTTTGGAGTTTGTGAAATCGAGCATCAATAGCTTGAGAAATGAGAATTCTCTGGAGATAAAAAGGTTAAGTCTTTTCATATAACAAATCAAGCTCCTATATAATTCTTAAGCTTTTTTATTTCAGGGAGTAGGAAAATTGACTAGTTTCATCAATTAAAATACTTTAAGTTAAATCCTTGCAGTGATTTTCTTTATAATGAATAAATATTTTACTTTTATAGATAGCAATGAATAGTTATGATAGTTACTTTTTTCTCTCATTTTAAAAACAATAGGTCTATTCAAGAAATTGGGGTTTGTTCTTTTTATTGAATACTTTAAATTTTCTAGTTTCCAGTTTCCTTAGTATAAAGTTTGCTTATTCCTTGGAGTAGGAAATTAATATAAATCACGTATTCCAATGCCACAATTTGGGGTATTGTTTTCCTGAGATAATCTTTTAAGAGCAGAGCAATCATAATATAACGTCTCTATACTGAAGAGATTTCTTCCTGTCCCAGTTCTTATAAAAATATAATTCATAGTAGCGTGAAATATAATGTCAGCCTCTACAATTTCCATGCCTCTGCGCAATGCACACCAGAGGCTGGTTTTCTATGGGCAAAACTGGACTGAAAGAAGAAAAAACCCATGATAGTTCATTTTTAGAAAACATGTTTAAACTGCACTGACATGAATGTCAATGTCCGTGCCTGTCTGAGGAAAAGTAACCTTGCTCTGATCCCTGTAGAACTGTGCATCACTGGGTTTTAGTTTTTTATGCAGATTTATACTCTCATGATTGAGACCAGAGCTAGTGTAAGTTAGTGACTTCAGAAGTGAATTAGAAGAGGGTCAGCAGAGCCTGATTATATCCTTTCAGTTGTCCATCACGCATGTGTTTTGTGACAAGATTGTGCTGGTGTGCTGATCACCTCTTCCCTCCCATTCAAGTCATGAATGCACCAAGTTCTGAATATAGTTCCCAACTAAACACCAACTAACAGATCTCCTTCTTTCACTGAAGTTGTTCTCCGTAGTCCACACAGCTATACAAAAAGTCCTCTTGCAGATTTTTCATATTGACGTATTGCAAACATTTCCTTTCTAGATTAGTGATATTTCAATGTAACTATAATTTGAGATTAATCTGATGAACTACATAGTCTTGAGAGGCCAATTAAGGTTAGACGTTCAGAAATATGAAGGACCCGTTGTCCTTCAAATGCTTAACTTGGGTACATAAATGCCACTTATCAAGGTATGATAATACCTGACTTGCTCATATGTGAACTTTCCAGATAGGAGTTAAATACAAACATATTTTTCTACATCATTAACTTCAAATCCGTCTCCAGTCTTAAGTTCAAGTGCCTATACTGCCAGATCACAGTAGGAATGTATCCCTGTTTGGCCTATTTCCCCAAAATACAGATTTAAAATGTGATGGTGAGTGGAGAATAATCTGTAAATGACATAAAAGGATGTCCTTGATGTTGTATGGTTTTAATTAACTTTCATTAGCCATTGACCAAAAGTTATTGTCATTTCTGTTTCTAAGTTCTTCACTTGCAATGACTGCTGTGGTAACCTGAAGAGATGGAAGTCAAATGGGCAAAATGTAAGGATTTTTTTCTTAAAAAAATTACAAGAACATTTGAACCTGACTTTAATGCAGTAAAAAATTACTGAAAGCAATAGTTTTTTATATTTTTTTTCTTAGAGTACAAGCTTTTAAGCACAGGACCTCATATTTTTTTTCTTTTGCTCACTGTTGAGGGTCCAGACAACCAATTTGAGCTCTTCGTGGAGTCAGAGAACATAGCGCCTCAATGAACAGCAGAACAGGAAATCTATCTGGAGAGGGCTCTTTCCCTTAACACAGCAGCTGCTTCTGTCCAGTGTCTTAGTTCAAAATCAGGGCTAGTCATTAAAGAGATTGCATCTTATTATAGTAACTGAGGTCCAATGACATATTCAAATGCCTCTCTGAAAACTATTTGAGTGAAATCAATCATTATCTCTGTATAACACATCATCGTCAACCTAATGACTTTCAGCCTACTAATTTTATTTCTCCACTGCTCCCCCATCTTTCTTCTGCTTGTCCTCTTTCCAATTTTCTAATAATACAGCTGCAGAATCTCTTCATCCATCACTTTTCTCCATCAATAACTGACTCATATCTTCAATGGAGAAATCAAACCTGACCTATCTCTAACATCTAGTTCTTTTATTTGTCTTACAGATGTCCTGCAGTGAGAGCAGATTTCCCAATAACCAAAGCAAACTGCAACAACATCCATAGTTCCAGCTGCCTTTTCACCACATTTAACTGAGCTCTCAGACCTTCTCTTCTCTCCACTTCTGCTTTCATTCTCACTAGATATAACATTTACTTTGATCTTTTCCTCTTTTAAATAGGTGGACATTATTCTTACCTCATTTCTGTCTATTTGAAGAGCCTGGCAGGGGCATAAGAGTCTTTTCTGCCTTAGGAAGCCTAATCTGTAAACTCATCAGCCATCTCCATGCTGAGCAATCACGTATCCTACAGCCTAAATTGAAGCTGTAGTCACTCTGTCATCTGCTAGTGTATACATATCTAGCTCTAGGCCAGTTATATGGAGGAGTTCCAAGGCTACCACAACAGTTCAAATATCAGATTGCAAAATATCTTATCTCCCACTAAGCCAAAGTAACAGACCAACAGTACCCACTTATAGCAACCAAAGAAAATATTTGCCCTCTTCTAACTGAGCAGCATACCACACCTGTCCTGCTCTGAAAGCCCACCTCTCACCTTGGAGTTGCTCTTACCTCAATGCTGCTGTCCAGGCTGGAAGGGTTTTAAACCTCTCCTCCCAAGCATCAGAATTCATTTTTGCTGCATGTACCTTAGCAAGCTCTTTTTTTCAGGGACTTTAAAAGGAACCACATGCTTCATTTTACCTGCCAGTCAGGATCAATAAAGTTAAGGGAAATAGTGCACTACCCTTTGATTGCTGTAGAGTAATCAACAGCAATTGATGACTGCTGCTTAAGTTGCAGTTTCTACTGGAGACTCTCTCAAGCTCATGTCTAACCCTACTACTTTATTTGTATGGAGGTTCTAATGGCCTTTCAAATTTAGTCAGACAGCCAAAAACTCATTCAAGCTCTCTCTTTGGTTGCTACAATTTTCCTCTCTCTAGCCTAGACAAATAACCCATAGTACCATCATAACTTTTGGGGATACCTTGTTGTGATAACCTGCTTAGTTCATCCCTTTGAGTGTATAAGCTCCTCTGTGGAGTCCCTCACTTCTATTTTATCTATTAAATAAAACATACTTACCTTCACTTTCAATGCCATCATATCCTACTTCCAGCCTACTTATACCTCTCCTTCACCAGTAAACTGAGTCCCTGAGCAGTATGTAATTGCAATTTCATCTGTTGGGGACATTTTGAAACAAATTGTTGTATGCTTTCTCATAGGAACAGCAAGATTTTCTCTCCTATTCCCCGTAAAGATAACTCAGAGTGTTTCCTCAAAGCCCTCCTTTGCTGGGATGGTGCCAGGCATGAGCCACGTGGCTGGACCTCGCTTACTTAGTGTTGTCTTGCAGTTGGACTGTGAGCTTTTTCGGGCACAGGCTGTACTTCAGGAGCAGGGAGGAAGATGAGGGCTCCTCACATAGTACAGTCATAGTTAGTCACTGTTCCTAATTGCTTTGATAACACAATTAATTATTCATAATAACAGCTGCCATAGTAGTAAATAGTTGCAGCTGCCTAATTTATTTAACAGATTAAAGACAAGGGGTTTCCAGTAAGGCTTTTCCATTTGTTGAATTTATCGTTAGTCATCACATCACGAGTTTCTTGCTCTTCTAGTCACACAACAAAACCATTTGATCTGCGGGGTTTTAGAAAGCCAGACATGTTGATAGGATGGCTTTATACTCAGGTTCTTTGACAGGTTATGGAAAATCAGTTTCATTTGCATATTTTTATCTTTAATGTTTGAAACATTCATAAATGGCTCAACCTTGACTAGATCAGCCATTTTGCACTTTAAAGGAAAAAGAAATTATAGAAATGTAAATAAAACCTTATTTTTTTTCATTAAGATACAATGATTGCCATATATATTGCTTCAAAGATGTCAGGAAAACTCAGATGGAAAGTATACACTGAAGAATAAATGTGCTAAGTATAAAACCATACCAGTTTTGGATGCTGGCATTCAATCTGTATTACTGGTTTTCTATTTCTAGTATAGACATGTCCATAATAAGTTTTACATAAGAACATGAAAAGATTCTACATTGAAATACTAAATTATTGTATAATATAGAAGTTTGAAGTTCACTTTGCATCTCTTCTTACAGTGTTGATACAATGTAATATTCTTTCCCCATCACTGGAGCTTTTCATTTTACACTAAAACAAAAATCTAAGGGTGTTTTTCCAATATTCTTGAAATGTGATGTTTCTGACAGACCTTAATATTCATATAACCTGCTGGGAAAAAAAAAAAAAAATTCAGTGAGGCAGTACAATGTCAGTGGGAACTTTCAGGGAGCTAGTAGTGCCCTCTTTCTTTTCTCTGACTGCTCACCTTTTGACCTTTTTCCTTTCATAAGAAAGCTCAGACCTACCCCTCTAAGATCTTACCCCATGGTGGACTCTGCAAATGGAGGTGGTGCGGAAGTCCCCCATCTCTCTTGGAAGCCGTGAGTCCCCTCACTTATCCCTCCCACAGGACCCACAGATCCTCACTGACTTTGCATGAGAATGACTGGAAGCAGTGATTCTTCACTATTTCATTTGTGGAAGAAATTAAGAAAAAAATTCAAGCTGCAAGCTCTGATTTTTTCAGTAAAATGGAGTAAAAGCCACAAGCTAGCTAAGTCTATAAGCTGTAAATCACCCTGACTGCAACCCAGCATAGCTCCAAACCTGCTGCTCTTTCCAACTCCAAGGAAGGAGTGTTGCTCCCTAAAAACGAATTCTGCTTTGCTTAGAGCCAATATGTCACCTGCTCCCTACATCCTCTGGGGACTTGCCATGCAACAAGCTCAGGAAAGCGACTGTGAGTAGTATTCACACCAGCTAAGCAGACTGATTTAGCCTCCTTCTCACAGTTGCATCTGTGGTTGTGAACAAGAGTATCTCTCACAGCCCATTTGGGTCTCTCAAATTTACAGGACAACATATTCTGTGAGTACAAATATGGAATACATACATTGTTAATGAATAGTTTCTTACTGTTTAGGCAGAAGGTTGCTGCCTGACAATACTTTGAGGCAGTAAGTTATATTTTACATTGCATTTCTGCTCATTTTGGAAACTAAGCAGCAGTCTGAATAGTAACAATTAAAGCAACAACATGATGAAAAATATTATCCACTTCAGAACTACTTAAACTTGTCACAGTCAGTAAACATAGTACAGAAAGAGCAGCCAGGAAATGTAAATGGCTCTGCAGTAAACTTATATTAGTCCAAACAGCTATTTCAAACGAGGTCAGTAGGGTGCATTTTCTATTTAAGAGAGTCATCCAGACTTAACAGAAAGCATTATACACATATTGGATTCTTCAAAGAAGATCAAAACATAGTTGGCAGGTAATTTAAACAAATACTGGATTGTCAGTTAATCCTTATGACTGCATGGCAGATATTTATTGTCAACTAGGGATCACTCTAGTTCACATTGTTTATACTTTATTTGATATTAGCGTTTTTAATATCCAAGTAGCACTGGAACACAGGCTGAAAGGTATATATAGTACTTATCTACATAAGCATCTGTGTCAATTTTTGGACTAGGAAATATGCCACCACTTCAATTCTACTGTGAACAGTGAGTGGTCAAACAAAAGTCTTGATGTTATTAGTGCATTTAAAATTAAACTGTCGCTAACAGTCACTGATAAATATGCAAAGTCAAGGTACTCACCCTCGCTCTGGTATAAATTTGGAATAGCTCCACTGGTGTAAGTGCATGGCTCAAATTTACACCACTAGAAAAGGAAGGTGAATGTGGTCCGGGTGTTACCGTAAGTAAATGAAGAATCTGTTATGTACCTTCTCCCTGCCACAAAGCATTCTCAAACTATACCTTCTGTGCTCTTAAAAAATGAAAATTCAAGCTGTCTGCTTTCCTCTCATAGCTGGACCATATGCTGCCACTGCCTCCTCTTCTGTGGCTTCACAGGGTTGCAGGTAGTGAAAACAACTTCATTAAGCAACACAAAGCAGAACAAAAAAAAATGGAGAAGCAGGCAAAGGCCATCACTTCTGATGTGGCAGGATAGAGGAACAGGAGCCAGGGTAGATGCTCAGGAAGAAGAAATGCACTGTCTGAATGCGGGGACGTGTTCTTTCTCTCTGTCTAACCCCCATGCAGTGTGTGTGGGGCGGAGAGAAGTTAGGGTGAAGGGTGCTGCTGGGGCACAGGGCTTCAGGAGAGGCTGGGGAACAGCAGGTCTATGTCCTAGGGCTGGATGCTGGAATTTCCAGCCCCTTAACACCCAAAGAATATCTCACAGTGCAGGAATTTGAAAGTAAGGCATTTTAGTGCATACAGCTCAATCATTCAGGGAAGCTATTTTCACAAGTTTTCCTCTAGGACTCTGCAGATCTTCTCTCTGTAGGAACAGCTGCAAATCAATTGCTGCCTCTTCTCTGTCTTCCTACAGCCTCTGCTGAGTGCCCTTACATTTGAAGAGTTGTCTGACCATCTTTAATCCCATCTTGCATTAAACAGAGGAGTGAAAAGTGATGTGAATTGTGTTTCAACGGGAATTCCCACAGTGAGGGAGTGATCATTGCTTCATAGGTGTCTTTTCATGCTTTGTTAACAGATATTTATATTCAATAAATACCACCTCATACTCTGCCCCTTTCCTACAATGCCACCACTTTACTGGGAAACCTAAAGCCCCATCAGTCCTTTAACTCCTTTTTTACTCTGAATCCAAATAGCATTGCTTGAGAAAGATTGTTTGAAAGATTAGGTTACTCAGTTGGAGGGATTTATTCTACCCTACCAACTTCCTTATAAACATTTTCATTTGAATTTTCGAGGACAGGAATCCATTCTCGTAATAGGCATGGGCCAGGCTCCACATACCATCTGACATTTCTTTATGTGGCTCACCTTAATGAAAATTGAAAGCTTCTTTTGTCAAGTCAAGTGTTAGTATCAGCATGGACCTAGGTCATCATGGAATGCTCAGAAACCTAGGTCTCTGTCAACACTTTTGGACATCAGCCGGGATCCACTAACGGAAAGAGTAGATACTGCTACTATCCAGCGAGGTAATAGATAAGTGCTGCTACTCAGAGGCTAAGATACAAATATTTAGTGAAGAACGGCAACACAAGCATCACAACATCACTTACTAAATTTCTTCCTGGGAGGTGGCTATCATGCCCTGGAAACAACAGTGTTCAAAGCTCTAGATACTTCTGACCTGCATAGTATTGTGCATCCAGAGCTCCCTACACTGGTTAAGACTCCTAATGGTGTTAGGAGGGGTTCCTTTATAGGTCTTATAGATTTATAGATTTCAAGGTCAAAAGGAATCACTGTAGTGCTATCATCCAACTTCCTGTGTAACGTGGGTTACCAGCCTCCCCTGACCTAATCAACTGCAGTAAGTGGCAGAAACAGAATCTCTGTTTGCACAGTTAGCACTCCATAAATAATAAAATGCAATACCTACAATAGATGATGAGGAGTGAGAGTCTTGTGGCTGATGCAGGAGCCAGCAGACCTGAGCTCTATCCCACTCCCCGTGGCTGTGACCCTCCTATGTGCCCACCATGTGCAGCTGGGACCTTTGTTTCTCTCTGCCATGAGTTGCTGCAGTGATTCTCCCTACCTCAGGACTCTTGCACATTTGCAAATGGCATTTCAGGCTCCAGAAAAAAGATGCCAGGGAGGGATAGAGCATTCATTTTCAGACGGTGTGCCTTTCAGAATGAACAAGCCTCATTCAACAGGCTTCCAGCTGGAGATCCATAAGCTCAGAAAGCAACGATATACTCTGATTAAAATTATTACACGTTCCAGTCACTTGCATATTCTTGTAATGCAGAGTAGCTAGTCATAGTAAAGGGTATTTTTCCCATTCAAATAAGGATTGTGTGTTCAGATTTGCTTTAAACTTTTTTTTTCCTGATTCCTTTACTTTAACCTAAGAGCACCTGACCTTTATTTTTGACAATGTACATCATGTGTAGCCAGCAGGCCATTAGAAAGGACAGAGTAATATTTTACAGATAAGTGTCAAAATACTTGCGAAGGTGTCAGCATGAGTTTTTGGTGTGAAACGTGCTGTCCTTTGCCAAGAAGTCTCCACCCTTGTAAGAATTAGCTACAGAAGAGGCTTTATGCAAAATACAGGTATTCTGTTGTTGTGTGACAAAGGGACTGAATAGATCCAAGCAAGGAAATATCTTGAATGACCACATTTTTCCACAGTTCACTTACAAGAGTGGCAAGAATCAGCAGGAGTCCTGTGTCTCCCAGGGTCCTGCCTCATTCAGAGGACTTAAACTGCATGGATTTGTTATGGTGCATCTGGGAAAGAAAAGACACAGAGAGAGACGGAAAAGACAGGCAAGGAGAAAAGGAAAATAAAATAAAATCCTATTGCGTTCCCAACCAGCCCAATAGTTAAACAAAGCTTGCCTTTGCATCCCTCAAAATACGCAAGACTTTTTATTTTATCAGTCAAGTGAATAACACTATTTGAGTTCACCCTTATCTGGCGTTGATACAGTACTGCTGCTCCAGTATTAACTATCCTGGAGCTGATAGTAAGAAATGTTTTTTAGATTTTGATCAGAAGGATTGGTGGTAAATTTCTTAGCCGCAGAGTGTTGCATAATGGCCACCTATGTGTGAGATGGATGCATCCACTTTACTCAACTTTGAAAAGGAAACCAGTGGACATCATATCAACACAGCACAGAAAAAGGATGCATGGCTCTCAAGGGAGCACTCACATGCTTAAAGGTAAGCATGTGTATAATGTTTGCGTAGTCAGAAGCTTACAGAGGGAAAACAATTATTTTAGAGTTCAGATAGGTCACCCATTCAAGGTTGAATTTACCTTTCACAGGGGAAAGTCAATTTTGCATGTTATTTTTGGGATAGCAGGGTTCTCCATGACAGCACGTCCATTTTTGCTTATTCCCAAAAACTACTTTTTTTAAAAATTGCAGTTGGTTTTGTGTCTTCCGTTTGTGACCAGTTTTGTCAGTCACTCTCACTCAGAAACAGAAGACTTTTTATACCAAAAGTCCACTTAGCCCACCACAGAGTCTTCAATGGTGTCAGTTGCAATAGGGAAGAGTATACAATGCAAGTTACAGAAAGTAATCCATCCCTTAGTACATTTTCATAGTTTACAGGAATTAACAGTTTAGGGAGTTCCTGAGTCTGTGGTTAAATGTGAACAATTGTATTGATGGACATATCCTCTAGGAACTTGTCTGGTCCCTTTGTGAGCCGGTTCAGGTCTTTGGTCTTCTCAACATCCTATCCCAAAGAGCTCCATAATTTAACTATGTGCTAGGTCAAAACATTCTTCCTTTGATTTTCTTTAAACTCAACACCTAATAATTGCATTGAGCGCATTGTTATTATAGAAAATAATCATCCTCTGTCTACCTTCTCAACACCATTTGTTAATCTTAAAGACTTGTATCAGACTCTCATATCATATTTTATGGGAATTCAGAGACAATTATTTTTCCAGTAGTATCCTACTCTACTTTGCCTCTTACTACATGGTAGTTGTTGTATGCCTCTAACCACCCTTGTCTAGTTCAATTGGGTGCAAGGATGCAGAGAGTATTCAAAAGAAGGGAGCATCAGGATTTGGCATAATTGTGGTTCCTGTTTCTAATTCTTTCTCCACAGTTGCTTTTATTATATGGCGTTAACACCAGTCCTGGACACTGAGCTGGTCTATTCATCTAGCAAATGATGGCTCCCAAACTTCTCTCTTGGCTGGTCAAACCTAATTCAGAGCTTTTGTATGGACCTTTAAGCTTGTCTAGATATGGACAGCCTCTGTAATGTTGCTTTTATCAATCAACCTTGGTACCAGGCGTAGGACCATGGTTAAGGACTGAAGCCTTATCACTGTAGGATCTGGGACCACAACTCAGGGAGGGAAGAAAGGGAAAATTCTTTGACTCAAGCAGAGAGGGTACATGATAGTTACCTGTCTGATCTGCTGTTTCTGAGACCTAAGATGAAACAGCATTTTGAAGACATTTTAAGATATTAGAATGAATCTAAATGACATGTCTGTTCCAGACACTCTGACATGCCATAATATTGGGACTTTTTTCTTGCAAAGACCGCATTCTTGAGCTTGCATAGTCAAGATCTTGGGACACACTACAAGTCTGCTTTCTTCCTTGGTCATCTGTGGTTTTCTGGGAAGCTAAAAGTGATTTGAATGGTAGGAATGAGGAGTCTTAGTGGATTCGCTGCCATATTTTGTAGTGTGGGTCTTGATTACTTCAGTCTGGATTCTCGTTATTTTTTTGATGTTCACGTGGGACAATACTCAAAAATGTCTAAATAACTTGGAACTTCACATAGGCTAAAAGAGTAGGAAGAACAAATAAACAGGACCTGGTCAGCCACATCCCTCCCTTCCTTGACACCTGTGGCTGGAGCCAACAGACACCACACCAAGTGCCTGGCCGTGCTGTCACCAGAGTCAGCACGTTGTTTCAGGGCCTGTGCCAGCAGAACTGGTATCAGGCACCATTTACCATCTCTGCTTTGCCACAGCCCTGAGGAGCTCCTGACAGAGTCCAAAAGCACAGTCCTTCAGTAATACATCGGCACGGCCACAAATGTAAAGTCCTTCGCTTGAACGCTTGATCTATTACCTAAAAGCTCCATGTTAAAAAGTAATATTTATCTTGAAGAAAAAACATTTTACTGTTCCTCAGCTGTTTTTACAAATCCACACTCACTCTGGCAAAGATATCCACTGTCATTTTAAATGAAAACTGACTGAATGTTACATCAGTTTAAAATTAACTCACACTGCAGTTAGAATTTATTGTAAGGCAGCTGGTTTTTATTCCTATTTTTTGAGGAGAACATATGGATTATGACAGAACTTATTAAATATCTCTGGAGTGTATCTGGGAAGCTGTGTTGCTTTACTCTGAGCTCCGTCATTGAATTTCTGTCTGAACATCTTAGTCTCCTGTAGGCTCCCGTCAACTTACAAGAAGACAGAAACCAGAAAAGCCTTTCTTAAGCATGCCTGAAAATATAGCTGGCTGAATGGCAGAGTTTCCTTGCTAATTCTTTGTCTTGCTTGCGTAGGTGACATTTGAAATTAGTCCAGGCTGTTCTTTTTCTTGCCCTGGTTAATACAGATGAAATGTGCACACTTGAATGTGTGAACTGGGTATCATCAACTTTTCACCTTGCCTCTGTATTATCTGGTACAACAGATAACCTACTACACAGCAGTATCTTTTGTAGAGATTAATGGCCTGGCTTACAAATGCTTTTATTAGATTACTTGCTATTCCTAAAGTTTATGGCAAATATATTTCTGTCACTTTGTTCATTTTATTGTGTTATGGTAGCAGTGTTTTCATATTCAGCAAAGCGAGAGAGCATTAAGACAGAGCACAGCTGTCAGCCCGCGCCTGCAATGCCCTCCAGCAGTTTCAGTAAGAGAGTGAGTGCAAATAGCTTACTCGGTGGAAGCTGGATGGGTGATTTCTAGGCAGGCTGAGTGCAATTACCTGGCTGGGAATTTGTGGAGGAAACCGTGGTTAGTGCCCCTCCTCTGCTGAAAAGTGCATGGGATCTTTAGCAACCACAATGGTCAAGATTTCAGGGTTTAGTTTAATTACTGGGAGATCCTCTGTACCTTTAACATGGGGGGGTGACACACACAACAAGTAGAGTTTGGTGTGTAGAGTATGTGTGTGTTTTAAATACCATTTGACAGTCTTTAAAAGCTCTATGCTGGAACAGTTCAGATGCTTTCTTGTTTAGAAAACTTACGAAGCAGAAATTGTGTTGAAAGAAACTTCACTGGAATACATTAAGATCTTTCATTTGTTGGCAGCTGACATTATGAATGTTACTGGTCTTTACAAAGAAGAAAATGTAATATTTCATTTTATTAAATTTCAGAATTAGTCTTACTTGTTGCAATGTTGAGAACTTCTCGAGTGTTTCACTCTGTTTTGTTTTATAATATACTTTCTGTTACTACCTGGTAATTAGCACATGGATTCTGTAAACACTGTGGCTGTGAGTTGCCTTGCCTGCACATTTTAAACACCATGTCTGCTGACCCTAAAGGCAAGTATTCATTGTTAGGGACTGTATCATTTTTGACTCATAACAATTTATAGAATCCTTAGTGTACGAGAGAAAAAGCACAGTTTCATTGTTATGTTCCTAGTTATTTGCAAAACTGGCGGTAAAAAGCATTTTCAAACTTAGCAACAGGAGCACTTTCATTCTGTGTGTTTTCAACAATGAATATACCATTTCTGAAGGAAAAAAAGCAGTTTTCAGGCATTGACTTTTGGGAGGCTGATAGAACAAATCATCAATTCATCTTAAGAAAAGAGCTGATTAGAGAAATATGAAACAGTCAGAAGGAAATTAGACAATTTGGATACATGAAGCTTCTCTGAAGGTGAAGCATTAGTGAAAGATTTCATCACACTAACCTATCAACCACCACTTTTAGCACTGATTACATGTTTGTGGCTTGAATTGGAGACATAAATCAAACTACTGGTGACAAATCCAATTAATTTTGTTATCACAGAAAAGCAGCATGCCTTTCTGGAACAGTTTGCACTTGCAAACAGGAAGGCAGAGATCCAGCATGTCTGGAAACTTACTTTTGCAAATGTAGCAACATGCTTCTGAAGATCTACAAAGTGGAAATAATTCTTAAATTTGCATGAAGAATATCTGTAGAGAAAGCTTTCCAAGGAAAAAATAGAACCATTGTAGGAATGGTAGTCTAGGAAACTGCTGTGCTAAAAGGCACAAAGGTCCAGTGTACTAACCTGTAGTCAGCTAGTGGAACTTCTGAGGTGGGATGAAGTCTCTCAATTCCACTATTCACTTTTAAGGTAATACAATTCAGAGTACTGCTCATATTGTTTCAATATTTAACTGTGGTGAAAATACCTTTAATTTTGTTGTTATGTCTGCATAGCAAGCTCATTTTCCACAGAGATAACAAAAGACAGATTTATCCTTAAAATGTTTCCTACTGTGAATCTTTTTTCTCAGATGTCAGTGATCCAGTGGCTTGAATTGAGGCCCAACAGACCAAGTCTCACTTTTTCCCCTCCCTGCATGATCAGGTGATGGAAAAGCATCAAAACTTCTATAATTATAGATCTTATGGCCTCTTTAGAGAGGCAATGGGACCACCGCATGAGATACAGAAGGATAAAGGGGGTGCTTCCCTTTGCATTCCGCAATACTGCAAATATGTTCCACGCTGTCTAGAGTAGAACATCTGCTCTCCTACCACCTTCTTTAATATCAGACCACCTTCCTCTTGAATTAGTCCAGCTGTAGTGGAAAGACAACACTTTTTGTACTCAAAAAGTAACAGGCTTTTGGAGTTTTGTTTTTAATAAATCCAAAAAAGCTGAAATATTTTAGTAGAACACCATCAAGTAATCCAACCACTAAATGCATCTCCAATCCAAGACCACTTGGGCTTTTTTTGCAGTCACAGCTCCCCTTGTTTCCCCTTCCATGAGCAGAGCATTGTTCAGCAACTGAGGGTGAAGGTAACTTCAGAAACACAGGGGAAAAAACATATCTCTACTCTCTTAGGCTGCCTTTGAACCACTGAGAAATGGGGTGTTTGAAAATCTGCTTCATCCGAAGTCACATATGACCAGTCATAGTCTTGCCTGTTCTTTGCAACTTGGCTTCCATAAGTCTTTTAGTTTCTAAGAACATAGAAGTAGAACAAGATTGGATGGAGGGATCCATTATGATATGGACAAAGGAGCATTTTCTTTCCTCAATAAAAGTAAATTCGTTCTCATTAAATTGCTTTTCAAATTGCTTTAACTCACCACACTGCACTGCAGTTTTGGGGCAATTGGTATTGGTGTACAGACATTTAATTTGTTGTTGTTGTTGTTTGACGGCTGGAATGAGATATGATTGTGCAAGGCACACAAACACATGTGTGAGACTATCAATTTCTGAAGTTACTTTTAATCTTCTCTAATAAAACATTTTCTGAGAAAGATACTGAATGAAATTCAGCCTTGGTGTGGCACTAGTGTCAAAATGAGCAACTTGAGTTGTGGATCTTAATTCCATTCTAGCTGTTCTCTGGGTGGATTTCCATACCACAATGGATGAGCGAGCCACACAGTTAAAAAGGAATAAGAAAACCTACTCCCTCCCCACTAATAGCACGAATTTCTGTTGTTCTTTTTGTGTACTGAATTTGGTGGTCCCTTCCCCATTGCAGCTTTAGGGCTATAGTCGAGTATTTTCCTAATTGCACAGTATGCTTAGCAGATGCAGTCCATCTCCCAGACCATCTTCCCTATGTGTAGATTATCATGGATCTCAAGAATTGCTCTGGATAGTGGCTGTGGATGGGGAAAACAGACATTTTGCTTGCAGACCAAGTTACACAAATTCTTCTCTTTTTTAAGCACAGTGGCCTTTTAAAAACTGTATCAATAGGCCTCTTAGGAGTTTTTGTCTCAATCCAATGTTAAGCCTAGCTGTTGTACTTGCTAATTCTCAGGGCAAAATCTCATTTGTTCCACAAGACTCTTTTTCTTGTTTGACATGTGTTCTCCAGTGGGAATTCCATCACCCTTTGATTTAATTCTTCCAGATGTTTCATGCATCCTATTATGAGCCTCTTCAAAGAAAGAATAGTCACTGGTCTAGAAAGCAGTTGCATTTTCATTGTTCCAGGGAAGGTAATAATTTTATGCTAGGAAACAGGAGCAAGAAAGTGTATGAGTAGTTGAACATATATGTGTCTATATGTATATACATAAATCAGTAATAAAGAACTCCCTAAAATCTTGTCAGCTAAACCCAATGGAAATATACTACATTTAAGCAGTAAATACATGCATAAAAAATACATTCTATCTGAAGGTAACAGTATCCTTGGGAATGGAAGATTTAGGGCTTTTAACTTCTCCCCTTTCCACATAATGATTTGCTTCTTTGTGTTTATAAAGGGGTGTTGTTACAAAGAGGGGTAGTTTATTGCACCTGAAAGCTATCATGCCCTCATGAAAGACTGTAACAAAATAGACATTTGTAGAACAGATTTTAAATTTTGGCATTTAAAGCATTGTTACACTTCAAATAAGGAAAGTCAAAAGCATGGCTGAATCTTTGTACTCACTCAGAACTTAAAGGTTATTTTGCAAATGTTTCCATATTGCCTATTTGTGTCACTTACTGTCAGGAAATTCACTGCACGTATCATTCCTCTCCTAACACAGTGCTTTTTCATCATTGCCATGTAACTATTGTTTAGGGATCATTACTTTTTTCTAATTCATTCATGACCTCTAGGCTCGGGAGGAAGGGTTAATTAGTTACTTTTTCAAAGAATTTTTGACATCATGTTGTGCCTTTCTGATGCCTTCAAATAGAAATCACAGCTTAATTTCTTCTCCTAAATGTTTATAGACTATATCTAGCTAATATCCCCTTGTATTCTCTGGCCTACACAAGCTCAAATCATTGGGTTATTGGTTAATTAGTTTTCAAGAGCCTCTTCAGTTCAAGCTACTTTTCCTCTCAGGAACCCTGGAAAGGCATAAATGTTCTCAGCAAACACCAAAATTTCTGCCCAAATTATGACAAACTCTCTGAAAATAACTTTTTTTTTTTTGGTCTTAAAAAAAGCCAGGCAGGGTAGCTATTCAGTATCGTAAGCTCCGTTACCAAGTCCTGCCCCTTTCCAGTTTCAGCACTTTATCTCCAATGATGTTGTCTCCAGACTATAATAGGACAGATTTTGCTGTCTTCGGGTTTCACCAATAAATCAGGTGAAATTGTATTGATTACATGAGATTACAGTTAGTCTTTTGTTCAGCATTCCTCATGACCTGACTACAAGCAGAAATGCTTCCTTCATTTATACATGGTACTGTGAGAGCGACCTCCCTTCTAAGGACTGTAGAAAGAATACACTGGCACAGCTGTGCTCCACCCTCACGCTGCTATCTACAGGCCACCTAGATCTGTCCTCTGGTGTACAAGGAGGACCCACCTTTCAATTAGCAGTGTAAAAAGGGCACAAGAGCTGAGAATGCCAAGTATGAATATCCCACACTGGAAAAACCACCCTCAAACCCAAAACATAGGTGGAAGCACACTGATTAGTCTCACAAAAACTTTGTCACTTCAGTGTCACAGATGTGTGGAAAATTGAACTTGATAGGTTTTGCTCAAAGTGGTTTAAATTACATTAGCGCCACAAACATATTGAAAATTGAACTTGATAGTTTTTGCCCAAAGTGGTTTAAATTACATTTACCAACATTTCTGTGAGCTTCATGTTATGAATATTGATCTTTCTGAAATGTAGGATATGTGCCAGGCGTATATGTGTCCCTGTAGAAATATGGCAGAAAGAAACACTTGTATTTAACTAACTTGAAAGAGCTGACCAAAACTAGCAGCTGGACACAGCACCTTCAGCCTACCACACCTAAAAGAACGTGTCCAGGATTTCACAGCAACTCCAGTGGTAACTAGCTGTACAAGTATCAGCATTTTTTTCACCTGTAAAGATCTTAGTCACTGAAACTAAGACCTGAAGTTTATTTGCCCTTGCAAACATTTTTGTAGCAGACAAAAACCTTTTAGAAAACCTGAGTGAGTCCACACTGTGTCCCAGCAATAAGTCAAGGATTTGATTTGACAATTATTGACTTAGGTACAGGAGGAGACAATTGAAACCTTCCATTGTAACTGGCAGTTAGGTTGTAATGGATTATTAGGCTCACAAAAACAACTAGATCGCAATCTGCAATTACTTACACGTGGCAAAAGGGACCTCTTTGGTCTCCAAAACTAGAACATAATGCAATGCAATGGCTACAGGTGGGACTAAAACTACCTTTCAAGTGCGTAATTGCTCCCTGAAGCAAAATAATTCCTTATGGTCTTGGTCACTTGAAGCCTTTCAGCTGAACATCTTTCTTCTTCAGTCCCAAGCTACTGAGTTTGATAATTTTCACTAATTTGGGTGTTGATCTAATGACTGTCAACAAGGGTGATGCAAAGGAGAGTAATTCTTTAACAGAAAAGAATGAAATCCTGTGATCTGGAGGAAGCTGCCAATTAGGTTGGGTTAACACATTAGTCTCTCCGGAACATAAAATTTATGGATGCAACTCATATTCCCATTGACTTATCTGAAGCCAAGTTTACCCCCTGCATCTTTTATAGTATCTCTTATGTTCACTGTATATGTATGTATGTTTGTATGAGTATGTTCATGTCCTCATGTTGAGAGAGGAGTAAGATATTGCATTAGAGCAAGTAACGCCACTCTTTAGTTCCAATATTTTTATCTCGGTTCACCAACATGTCTGTTTGATATGGTAGTGATTAGTGGTGGCGTTAACTGGGATGAACCAAGTGTATTATTGGAGTAAAATCTGTAACTGATTCTCCTCACTAACCTTGCTTCACATCTTACCGCTAATGATGCTGTTATTATTTACCTCTTAGGAAATTAATGTGATATCCCTTGAAGTGATGTTTTGGTTTGATATAGAGTATTATATATTTCTCTTTAGCAATATCTGCTTATTTCCTTTGTCCTGATTTCCCTTCATTTGAAGAAAGAAGCACTTTTCCCAGAACCCAAACATCTCTGAATAATTTGAGATACTGTTACTCGCAGCATAGCAATACCATTACTTACAGCTCAGTAATGTCCTGAAGGCCAAAACATGTTGCGGTTCCATTTTACCAGAATAGATTTTTTTTTAAAGACAGGTGATAGGCTAAATATTGAGTGAGTGTAACGCACACTGGTAGGGCAAGAGGGGAGGGAGGAACACCTAGGAGGAGAATATTCTTAGATGGAAAAGAGTAAAGTTGTATCTGTTGCATGAAGGGATGGTTTCTCTCTTAAGAAGGACAAGCGGACGAGTAGCAGTGCTCCCCAGTAATCACCTGCCCCATGTGTACTCAAGCCAGTGACTCCTGCTTGCTCCTTCTATGTCAGTAGAAGTTTTACTCTGGCTCAGAAAGAAGCAAGATGACCCAGTGTGAACTGAGTAGGGGGTAAAGTGAGTGACAGAAGGATTCAGCAGTAATTCTGCATTTCCTTGATTTTGTCAGTTTAAAGTTAACCTCTTAACATTAATGTAGATTTTGTCATTTATTTTTTATGCCTGATGTACCTACCTTAATACAGGGACAACAGTTCATGCTGAGTGTTTTATACATAATTTATATCCAATACTAAAACCCTTTGTACTGCTTTAAGGGGTTATAAATTCACTGCAGCCTAGCGGATACGTTAATGCAAAACTCCTGGCCTGCACATTTTACTTGATGTGAATTGCCTATGATTTTCCACCCTAGACATTTTGCCAGCAGTATATTAAAAAACGGTTACAGAATGTATCCATGAGCAATAATAAAAGCTGCCTTCCTGGGAATATTCACATCTCTAATAATAATTATCCACCAAAGTTTGGATCAGATATTCATTGTTCACATTATTTTATTATCCACGAAGCAGTGCTATTTCCAAGACTTGTACAACATCCAAAGTTGTGGTTGTAGAGAAGTGTAACAACACTATATTCAATTTTATTGCACTCTATCATATCAAGTTAACAGCATACTGAGAGTTCTGTTAGATTTTGTCTTGTTTGTTTACACTTTGGCTAGGATGAGATAAACGTGCAATTATGATGCACAAAAGTCATCCTAAAGGTATTCCATTGTGTTCTGTGAAATTAATACTATAAAATACATCCACTTCATCTTCCCTGCCCTATTTATTATTGTCCTTCCTATCTTCGCACAATGACATTAGTGGTTAAGATGCTTTCTAGCCATGACAAGTACAGTCATTTCCCACAAGAACTCGCACTTTTGGGGTGATATTCTACAGACTGTGGCCTTTATACACTTTGGTTTTCAGCAGCTTGCAGGAATAAACACTAAATTATAATGTGATGTAACAAAATAGAAAAAAGAAGAAAAAACATGTGCGGAGCCAAGGCAGAGCAGTGTGCACTATCTAAAGGAGTTGTATTTGCATCTTTAGAGTTCTAGAGCGGGTGTTGGCACACATCGACATGCATGTATTGAAAGTACTATTTCTGTCATGGGATTGATATTAAAAAGAGGAGGCGATAAGGCTGAACATTTGTTTGGAACCCATTGGTATCACATTACTTTATATGTGTGCAAACATGGTCCCTCCATCACCTAGACAGTGTTTTCTTTTCATATAGTCTCAATTCTTTGGGTCTGTACAACGGATCCCCTTCATGGAGAAATTTACATGTGGAGATAGAGTTGCTTTGCAGACCTGGCGTGGAAGTAGAGAGGCGAAGTGGCAGATCGCAAATGTAGGCTGGGGTAGGAGCAATGAAAGATGTGGGAAATGAAGCTGTGTTGCATGTAGCCATTTTGGTTGCGCTGACTCTGCTCTTGTAGCAGAAGCTGGAGGAGACCTCCTGCTGCTCTAGCTCCTGCTATGGCTAGACAGATGAGGATTAAAGTGCTGTTATTGAATCTCTGAGTCTATACTGGTTTCCCCTTCCACCGAGAGCTGCTCAATGCTGCAGAGGATCATGACCTCGCTGGGTCCCCAGGGATGGTGTGCTCCCCACCAAAAACCCAGGGGCATCTATTCTGTTCCGCAGAGCCAGCTTTCGCCTCCTGGAGAGGGAAAAATAATGAATCCAAGAAAACTGCAAAGGAAATTCAGGAAGCCAGAGCATCATTATTGGTGTTATAGTTTCTTATGAAAGTCTGCAAGGGATCTTTAAGGTCTAAAATAAGCTTTCAGAGCTTCAGTTTTACATTCAAATAAAATAAAATAAAAATGAATTGAAAAAGAGATTTCCTTATGGACACAGCTTCTCCCAAAACCACATAGCTTTGATCAAACACAGGGCCTTGAGAAAGTGTAGTGTGCTATGTACAACATTTCCAACAGGCCCCAAACTTCCCTTGGCAGCCTCTCATCCAGGTGCTTACCAAACCAAACACACCTTTATTTCATTCAGTCTCGCAGGCTCTCAGTCCATCATGTTAGGGGTTCAAGTCCTTAAGGAACATATAAATCTACTTTGTAAGTGTGCTAGGTACTGTGTCTCATAGTGACATGTACACAGAAAAGCTTTCATCCCTTGTAGGGTTAAAATAACGCTGCCTTGTTTGCCAGGGAAATTGTTTGTTTGTTTTTTCTGAGGGGGAGCACAGTTTTTCAGGTTGTTGTAAACTGAGTCAAAATAGATTTCAGCAAAGAGTTACATTTCATTGAATTATTTGTGACGGCTTTGATTAATCGCAGATGTGCTAATCAGATTTTTTCAATTTCTTATTAACTACAGTACCTTTTTCTTGGAGGACCTGATTTTTCTTCTTTGCTGGCGATAATGTAAACCTGACCCAAAGGCTGGCTTTGGTCCAGCCTTGGCAGCTTGCAGTCACTGCATAAAGGAGCAGGTAGCCTCTGGCTCTTTGTTTGTTTTAAAATTTCTGTGATGATTGCGATCTGGCAGTAAGAAGACAAATCCTGGTCTTGTTTTATACAATTGTTATAACAGGGAAATTTTGTAAAATCCCTTGGAGGCAGTGATGAAACAGGACAATGTTCCTCTTTTAACTTGTCCTTAAGAGGGCAATTACACCCCACCAAATGCCAAAGAAGATGAGAATCTGTCCTGTGTGTTTAGGAAGAACTCCCCCTGAAAATTAATTAAGACCGAAGGTTTTAAAATGTCACCAAAATATATATATTTAAGAGATAAAAGGAAAAAATTACTTTGAGGTTACAGTCAACACTTAAGTTAATTTAAGTCAATTCTGTTTATTTTACTTACAGGCAGCAAGAGGTATCAGATCTCAACACATCACACACCTGCATCTTCAGGGGTTGTTTGCTTTCCACCCCATGACTGAATTCAGGAGACAACAGTAACGGTCAGTAAAAGCACAATATTTTCTAAGGTAAAATTAATGAAAATCCACATCTCAGTTTCTAGAGTTTATGTAAACATCAGAGACCATGGGAGAAATTTGGGATATTGCAAAGAGCTCATAGTTACGCCCTCACGTTGCACAGAAACTGCATTAGTTAACGCCGAGGCATGATCAGTAAGTGCTGATGTTTGCCATTGGGCTGCCGCTGCTGAAAGTCAAGTGTTCTCACCTTTACGTTTGTGTACCCCATGGAATTAATGGAAAATTCAAAATTTTTTTCAGGGCACAAAAAATGTCAGCAAGTACTAATAAGTTTTTTGTTTCTCTTTCCTCAAGTTGCTTATATGTGAGGCTTGACCTCCTGAAGTCAGTAAAAGGACTTTGTTTTTGAAGCTTCTAATCTGCCTGTCAAGTGCACAAGGGCTTTTAAACAGGAGAGCAGAGCACAAAGGGTCACATGTGTGAACATCTCCACAACCGTGTGTGTGTGTGTGTTTGTGTGTATGTGTACATGCAGGGGGCTGCAAGGAGAGCATGGAGCATGCAGAAATGTTCTTGGCATTTGTTTTCTTTTCTTTTTTTTTAATTCAAGAACAGGAAGCTCTACACTTCAGTCTGAATGTAATTCCTCAGTTCAGCTTTAAGAAAAGTTACATAAAGAATAATGAAGCTTGGGATAAAATCCATAAGGTTTTCAATGCATCTTCTGACTATTTGTAAGTAACTGAGGTCTGTTGGGAGGAGACTTCCCTTTATTTATCTTTCCTTTCTAACTTGAGGTTAAGAACCTAATAAATCTCTCCAAGTAGTCCCTCTTCACCTCACAGACATCTTGAGCAGTACCACTGAGGTTCCGTGGCATGCAACTGGCAACTACCACCCATTACAGCTGTTTAATAATATCACCTGAATGCTGTCTTTCTGCTTTTATTGTTTTCCCATAAATTAGTTGAAAAATGTTTAAAAAACAGCCAAAAACAGAAAGAGAAGGTTCTGTAAAAATGCTGACTATAAGACTGTAAGGAGCTTCCTGGATACTGGAAGGAGTTTCCAGAAAGGCACATAGGAAGTTTCCCCTGTTGAGGGTTTTGGGGTTTTTTAAATTTCTTTAAGATGGGGATTTTATGAGGGTCTCCTTAGAAGGGAAAGGTTTGTTTTCCTGGCAGGAAGGGCAGGAGAGCAAGTCCTCTAACACCCATGAAGTTCAGGGATCAGCAGGGCAAAGCAGCGCGAAACTTCCCCTGGCCTTCCCATGAAAAGCTGCCTGACTCCAGACTGTTGGTATCATGGTTTTCCTTGGAGACATGCTGCCATCAGCAGCTAGTGGCTTGGAATAGGAGCTGGTATTCCCATTGACTGAGATATGCTGTTGGAGTTTCACGCTACTCCTGCTCTAAAACATTCCCCCCTCTCCCTATCTCAGGCTCTTTGCTGTGTTGAGATGCTACAAGCATACTGGAAGAGGGTGCATGTTCAGAAGCAATCCTTCCCACATCTCCTCCTGTGACGGGCGTTCAGCGCTTTCCTTTTCCTCCAACTGTCATATATTCATCAGTCCAAGACTGTAAGGCCCAGAGAGAGAATACAATTACACAGAAGCTAACTTCAAAAGCAGAATTGTTAAACTATTTTTTTTTCTGTATGAACTTACCATGACTTTTATGCAAGATATTTTCTTTTCCCAAAATGGAGAACAAAGGACACAAGAGGAATGGTTGCAGTGGAAACACGCCATTCATTTTCTTACATTTCTGTTTAAAAACAGTCTGGAAAGGAAATAGTTACCTTGGATACAGTAATTTCTCAATCTTCTCACCGTAGCCAAAGAGTATTGCATTGTTCTGAAATCTGGCACAGGGTTTGGTATGTTTATTTCCAAACAAAGAGTAGGGATGTTCAGATTTGAAGAATTTAGGTTCATTAGAAAGACAAACAGAGCTCTTACTACCTGCATCCGGCTTTCTATAAAATGGAAACATTTGAGAGACTGATGTTCCCTGTCTCTTTTCCTCTCTCTCTCTTTGATTCTGTTCGTCTAAACCTCTTTATTATTTTTTTTGCAATTTCATGGCTAGAATTTAGCATTTCTTTTCCAAACAATCTTTCCTCTATCCAATAGCAAAATACTTTTTTCCACCCCCTCTCACTTTGCCGTGATGAAACATCTTCTGCAAGCTCAGACCTGGCTGTTTATTGCTAACACCAGCTGTTGTTACCAAAAAACCTGGGGAGTTTCCAAGTAAGACGTGGCAGATTTCAGCATTTTGTTTTAAATACTTGATCTAGCACAAGTTTCAGACCATAATATTTTGTAGAAGATGTTCAAAATGAAAGGTTGAAGAGGACCATTTATTTAATGAAGAAATAATTACAATATTCAAATGCAGGATATTATTTTAGTCAACCCCACTTGAAAGGTTTGAGGTTTATGTTGGTAATAAAAAGAATCTGGTCCTTCCTTTATCCCTCTTCTTTAAGATTTTGCTTATGGCAGAAGAAAAAAATAAACATGATGAACTTTTTCTCATCTATTCCACAGTTAGTTAAATTTCCTACATTGGAAGTTAGCTGAGTGGTCATGTGGGAAGCTGAAAAAAAACGGTAAGAATAACCTGGAAGATGGAGGATGCTAAAAATATTCAGATGTGTACAGAAAGGCAATTGTTCTTGCTGCCGCTAAAACTGCTTAATTACCACTTGATTATTAGGTTTTTATTTTTATTCCTAGACTAACTGAATGTTTTAGTACTGTCAATGATGGATGATATTTTTCCAAATCTCTTTTACCTCTGCTATGCAGTGAAGTTCAGCCACTCTGTACAAAGGTTATACCCAGTTAAAACAGCCTGTTAATTATTTATGAGACAGCAAGAAGACCAATGGGACTTTCACTTGTCCTTCTGGAGAAATAATGAGACCATTACAGTCTATTTAACACCATGAAAAACAATATCCACAGGTGACCTTTCAGAATCATTGCCGAGTTGGATTTATGGCCATCATGTACTCTCCTCAAGTAAGAATATCAAAGAGGGGCTTAAAGTTAAACCAGCACTTCAAATGGCAACAGCATCCTGAGGTTTGAAAATAATAAAATCTCTTCATTTTCCTCTATTTTATTTCAGTGAGTTAATGTCTCTCACAGACCAGATCTGTTAGCTAGCATTGGGTTTTTTTAAGTTCTGAGAGCCTACTGAATATTTTGGGTTCGTGCTGTGATAGGACATAACAATAATGGCTGAGATATTGCTGTGTCTGTTAAAATGGTCAAAACTTCTGTACTCGGAGAAAAACTTCAGCAGCCCATTCCTGCAGCCACACAGTCCCTGTAACCAACGCTGGATATTGAAAGACTGAAAGCTTTCTTAGTAGTGCTTAGGCCACTGGCATAAAAAAATCACCACCACCTCCCAGGGATGAGAATTGACTTGAAAATAAAAAGATATAAAATTTTGTTTTTCATTAGTAACTAATTCAAAGGAAAAAAATATGATTTGCCTGTCTTTTATGGTAGCAGATTATACTGAGGTAGATACAATTTCAATCCTGATCCCTAGGTGGGTTTGAAAAGACATGTATATCTATCAGAATGGTGACTATAGGAAGAAATAATAACTTAATCTAAATGCTGTCACTGAACAAAACAGCAGCATGTAGGATACATGCAGCTGTGAAACTGCAGATGGAATAACAAGGAAACAGAAGCTAACTGCATATCTTGAAACAGATGTGAAGCAGAAGGGGCACGTTCCAAGCAGCTGATTTAAAAAAAAAAAAAAAAAAAGAAAGAAGGATTTCATTGAACTAATTCTAAGTGATTGTTTATCTTAAAAAAATTACAATATTGGTGATATACAGTTTCAAGAGGTAGGCTCAGTCCTCATCTAAATGCCTGCACAACAGCATGGCTGCAATGTCTACAGGTTATGAAAGAACACGACCCACAAGTACCAGTGCCATGGGACCTGCCAGGGAAGCAAAACCTGACATCCAAGGAAAGATGAGTGCAGGCAGAAGGCACAAAAGTTACAAGATGTTTACTCATCTTCTGTCGTGAGCCTCACATTCATATGCTTTTCTCAGCCAAAGGGCTAACATCTTCCACCTTCTGTCTTGTCTGTCCCTTCCTTCTCCACCAAAGAGCTGATAGTAGTTTTCTCCTCCCTTACAACAAGGGAACAGCAAGGGAGAAGTTTTCTTTATTATAAGCCTCTGGTTATGAGAATTGTTTCTCCTTTCATGTCAGAAGCCATTTCTTCACGTTGTCTCAGACTTTGGATATAAGCAACACTGACTTTTTTGTGGAGCTTGACCCAAGCAGTCTCCTCTTCTGTGTGAAATAAACCATCTGCCTAGGCAGCTGCACAGCTCCAGCTGTCCTTGATGCTGTTGGCCATTCTGTCCCCAACTTGTCACCCTAACCCCCTCCTGCATCACCGCCTACCTCTGTCTCTGACCAGTCCCATTCAGTCCATTGGAAAGGGTTGTAAAACCTCAGCATGTGTCTTCTCAGTAGAGCCAGAGCACTGACCAGCTCCACAAATTCCTGTTTGAGCTGCCTGATGCTGTAATAGCAATGGATGTAATATTTATAAATAATGATACAAAACTTCCAAAGCTTAAGTGACTGCAGATTCAGCAGAAATTTTTGTGTCTCTTTTTCATATTGAATAGTTTCAAGACCCTCACACCTTCTGAAAAAGAGGTGTTTATTGAACGCCTAGTCAGAAGGCACTTCACAAGGGATGTTCTGAGGATAGAATTACCAGATTTTGCTTTAGGGCAACAGAACCTGTATTCGTGTTTGCCCTTCACAGTTCAGAAGCTAGAACAATTGTATATCCTGCCATAACTCATTAGCAGTGAGGAAATTGTAGGATTAAGCACAGTCTAATCTTCTCCTTCCTCTACTTACTTTAAAATCATCGAACTCTGTATTCTGGATTTCTTTTTTTTTCTTTTTTAAATCCCACAGTAAATGAACTGGAGGCTATTCACAAATCAAATATTAAATGCTCTAATAGCCAAGATCACCTAAATCCTGGGAACAATGTTGGCCGCTTTCCAACTCCACAGCCCATAATCTGTATATTTTTTTCCGGTTCACTTTCAGAGTTCTATTAAATTCAGTGTAGTCTGATGGTCTTCTACAATTCAGTATTTTAAGTAGTCATCGGGAATTTTTGAAAAAACAATATGAAGTAAAAAGATGCCTTTTTGGTTTTTTTTTGTCATGAGCAGTGTATTTTCAGTCTGCTCTTGAAGCCCTCCCACATTCATCCTCTCCTTTCCACCCCCTTGAAGAATCTGATACACCATGTCAAAAGCAGAGCCAATGTTTGAGGAATAGAATATCTGTCCAAGTGGTTTCATCTGAGTTTTCACTTTGGGTCTGTAGAGTACCTGCTGACAGGGAGCAGATTCCTCATTTCCTGCTGTTCAACATACAACTAGATCGTAAATGAAGCTCTTGACATTGCCTCTGTTACTAAAATCTGGCTGCATCCTCCCATCAAGTGATCTCTTCCTCAAGTCCTCATTTATCATTTTCATATTCCACTTTGAAAGAAACCAAACTTCCAGGGAGCAAAGTACCAGAAGGGAACCATTAGGAGAGGATGTTTGGGGAGAAAATTATCCATGCAGACCATCAAGTTTTGCCTATTAATTTTTATAGGTTCAAGACAAACCTTGATCAAAGAGTGCTTCCTTCCTACCCCCGAACCCCTGAAGTACAGCAGAAGCAATTTATAAGGAGAAACTGATTTTTGGAAGATTCTGCTTGTTTGTTTTAGAGGTGTCAGCACAACTTATAAGTTCTTTAGACAACACTCTTCTTCAAGGCAAGTTTCTGCCTTGCTTATTCAAACGGTGTTCTCACCAAAATAAAATACTGTGTATTTTTGATCTGCCAGAATTTGCTTCTAAAGAACAGGGAGATGTTTTGTCCAAGCAGGAACAGCCACCCTTTCTTCCTGACTAGCAGGTACATGCTTTTGGTTATTGAATGCAGCTGTCCTCCTTTCTGCCCCTTCCTAAGTTTCTGAAGGAAATCCTACTTAGAGAGATGCCAGTGCCTTCAGCAGGGATCCACAACATGAGGGAATGCCAATTGGAAAGACTACCTTTGCAAAGGACAGGTACTGCATGGCCCCATTCTTAAATCACTGCAGAGAATGTGGGTGTGATGTCACAGGAAAGCATAATTTCAACTGATTATATTTTAGAGTCTAAACAGATATAGCTGGCATTTCTTTAAAAGAAAGTCTTCCACAAGTGACCTTCTGGTCTCTTGGATGGGGATGCTGAGTTCTTTTGCAGTGATTTAATGCATATAAAAAAGACTTCTATAAACACCTTTTCTATTACCTGTCAGCATGGCTGCCCTCATAGAGATGTCCAGAGAGTAGAAGTAGGGAAGTTCTCAATGACAGACCCTTGGGTCTACGTAGCCTCTCCCATGCTATCACGAAATTATTAATGCTGGTGAAGCACCGAATACAACCAGTAAAAGAAAGGACTGAAAAGACCTTTAAAACTTAGTGCTTGTTATTTGTAATGGCACCGGTAAACACAATTTTATGTTTATTCCTTCACATTTAAATGAGGCTGTAATGTGGACTTCAGGGTTTCATAAGCAAATACACATTTCAGCATTTCAAAATTTGGGAACAGGTTTTTAGAACAAAATACCAATTTCTTAGAAATACAAATGAATATACTGTGATAGCTAATGGAAAGTGCAAAATTAATATCAGGAATTAAGTCTCAGGAGAGTTAATAATAACAATAACAAGACTTCAATAAATTAATAGCTGTACTCAAATTGTGCAATTCTTCAGAGATATGCCAAAGCAAGCGTCAGTGACAAGGGCAGTAGAAGTGCTGCAACTTCTTAAAATGGATCTTAAATTAAGCAGATTATAGTTTCATTCTCTCAGGCTGCAGACACAGGATCCAGTAGATAATGCTCAAGGCATAAGCCCAGATCAAATCTCACTATAGCAGCAGTATACCAAGGAGCAGAGAATAAGCAGCCAAAAGCATGCTGACCACGCATTGAAGAGAAGGCACTTGAAAGCCCCTATTTACCCTTGTTTCAGCCAGGGGTACATTTCTCAGTGTATGAGTGATGCAAAAATAACTCTTGAGGATTGTGTCAAGCATCTATCCACAGGATTTTAGATAAAGATGAGCTGATGTGCTAGAGATTAACTGCACCATAAGCATGTCTGCAATGCTCTGTGGAATAAGGTGCAGTGTTTCCCAAGACAGGAAAGTCAGTATTATTACTCCCACAAAATGACACATCACCCAAACTAGTGAACCAGGATGCCCGGAATTTTGTAACGCTGAGGTAGGTCTGGCTCAGGCACGTCTACATCACATTGTATAGGTATTTGCTGCTGTACACGTGCAACGTGTCCATAGTCCTAAAGAAAAATCCTTCCACAGGTAATTACTGATAGTTTTACTAGGTTAAAATCAGCCAGGGTGCCTCACATCACTGTTGGCAGAATTTTGCCCCCTGAATCTGGAAGCAAACTCTTCTGTAGTTAGAAGTCCAGGAAGATTTAGGGCAGCTTCTAAAGCATGAGGAACTTTCAAAGCAGCATCCTTCACACTTTTATGGACATCAGTGAGCCTGCACAGCTCTAAGTGAGGATAGATCACAGCTTCTGAATACTTATTTATGGGAAGAGAGGGAGAATCTGTGAATACAACGGCAGTACTTGGCCCCCCACTAAAATGAATGTTCTCAATGGCTGAGAAGGAGGCCAAATTGCAGGAGCCAGAATTTCTTGAGGGGAAATAAATATTTTTCCACTGTCTTTTTTTTTTGCCTTATATTTTTTAAAAACCTTTGAGAATCTTTTGGCTGCAGCAGCAAAACTGTCTACAGGAAAAAAAAAAATTACTAATTCCCTCAGTTTGCACTCTGGCATAAACTTTTTAAACCTTGACTGTCTTTATTACATTCTGAATTAAAGCATTTCTGCTGAATGTGGTGATTTATTTATATTTTTGTTGTTTCTGTTGGCATTTTATGTTCAGACATTTTTTGAAGTACTTAATATAAAATAAACTCACATGCAGATAACTTTGGAGCAGTGCAGTACTTTAAAAACCACATGTTTACAATAAAACAGTGAGAGCTTTGAAATCGAAGTTAAACTCAGGATGAAACTAGGAAAAAAGTTAGAAAGGTTTCTGTGCTCATGAGCTTGATTCTGCCTGAGTTGGGCCAAAAGTCTTTTCTCATCAAAAATTACTTAAATCTGGACTTTGCCCAGTAAGTCAGTGAAGATACTTCGTGTATGTGCCTCTCAAGAAAAGCAGAATCAGAGCCTCTGTTCACGCTTCTGGTTTAGGCAATGGAAAATCCCAAAAGCTGAAGGAGTTGAGTCATGTGGATAAAAGACAGCCACCTAGGACTGAAGGTTCTTATCCATTCACTCAAATAGTTTTGTTGCCTCTATCCTTGATTTCTGTATGCTCTAGCTTTGTATCCTTTTGCAAGGCGTTATGTATGTGAGGGGAGACTTTAAATAAAAGTCTCTTCCTGACCGCATTAAAAATATGAAATACATGGTATCCTACCAGCTCTGAGCTGACATGGAACAGTATTTTCCCTCCTGACATTTTTGGCTGATTTGTATTGTGTTTTGGCGGAAAGAAAACGACCAAAGAATGGTCAAAGACCCCGTCATTCATTTGTAGCCAGTTCTGGAAAAATACAAACTAAGCTAGTGTTCTCTGAAGATTTCATCTTGCTTTAACTATACCTTAATTATATTTCAGCAACTTAGTTTAAGAAAGGTAAGAAAAGTTAGGCTTTAGAGCTTTAAAGACGCCCCACATTTTTAAAACTGTGATTAAATAACTAAGAAAAGGCGTATTTAGTGTGCAGCTTGCCTCATTTTTAGTTACCGTTGTCTGGTTCATCCAATTCAGAGCTCGGTGCCTGGAAGCTTGGCCTGTGTTTTCTGTTCTGGCCACTTGAGGGAATCAGTCTGTAGCTGTGGTCCATAATTTTTGTTTTTACACTAAGGAAGCAAGAAAAATTATATTTGTTGCAGAAAGTTTTCCAACTTTACTTCAACATGAAAGACATCACAAAGCACCGGCTCGGAAATAAATTACTCCCTACATACTAAATATCCAGGAAGGGGAAAAAAATGTTGATAAATGAGAGTCTTGGGAGTTGCTAAGTGAGGTCCCTGCACACAATTTATGATCATGCACTCTTGGACTTCAGAATGATTAATACAGCTAATTCTCAGTAGAATAAGAGCTGTTTTAGCCCAGGAGAGAACTGTACGCTATTGTTTATAGAAGCAGATAACATCAAAGTGGCCCACTGCTTGTGTTAAGCAAATAGAGAATTCTGGGTCAGTGCAAATTAATCCTAAAGGAATAAGAAAAAGTTCTTAATGACTGTTAGATCAATGTGTTATCACTTTTCATACGACTGAAAATGGTAGAACCGTTAATGAGAATTACAAATGGCCTTGTGCACCGCAGCATGCTGGCAGCTGTCTATTAGCATGGTCACCATTAAGTCCTCTGGCTATCTGTACATATGACATTTGCTAATGAAGTGAAGAAGATTTAGGCAATTTTCTGAGATATTTGAGCCACTTCAAAATGTTTCTTTGTAACAAATATGCAGAGTATTTTACGCTAGGTGGACTGAGAGCTGTTATCTTCTATTCATACAGTAAGATCTGGTTTACAGAAATAAATTCATTTACACATAAAGTAACTGTGGGGGGAAAAAATTCTTGTTGGTTGTGTCTATTAAGCTGTGTTTTCTAGTTCAAAGACACGGAAAGCACACTGTTTAGCTTTGGTTAGTAGGAATAGGTTGTATTTCACAGACTGACAGTACCACAAGGTTAACTACAAATTGCCTTAGAAGCATTATTTGGTTCCCTTAAAGTACAATTTAACAGCTAGCCCACAATACAGTCTAGAAAATAAAGTTCCTTTATCTGTTTTTAGGAAGTGATTCAGGTTTTATTGGTAACGATTTGTGCACCTCTGAACATACCCCAACACGTTATAATTCTGTTCCCGTCCCTCTGACATGATCTACGCACCACGTTATGGGATGGAGCAGGGCTGCTGACAGGAAAGGGGTGGGAATAGGCTGGAAGGGCACTGTGGCCTTGTGAGCTGCGGACTCATTAGCCATGCTGGTGGAATGGAAGGGCAAAAGTCTCCTCAATCCCTGTTGGCAGGTCCATGCCTGTTTACAAGCCATCATAAAATGGTATGAATACACACTCTGTGGGCGATTTAACTCTCCCAGTATGGTTACTGCACAATTATTTGTCCATTAAATTTGTTTGGAAATAAACTGTCTCGTTTCACGCAGAATCATTACACTAAGAAACTATTTACATAATTATTAGGTCCTCTGATATATTGTCCTCTGGTACAGTTGTTGTCACTCAGCGAAGTTCATACATACATTTCAGTTCTTCTCAGAATATTTGGCCATGAAAGCAAGCACTTTTCAGAATGCAATAACAGCAAAAATAGGTCCCCTCCTTGACTTACAGCTCTTCTTTCTACCGCTTCATGTCTGGGGTGCATCTTCGCATATGGAGACATTTGTTGATGTAAGCTGAGGATGTGAAATACCCCTGTGTGTACACAGAGCGAAAACGTTTGTCCTGTATAGGACACAAGCTCTTTTTTTTCTTCACCTTGGTACTCTTGGTGATATGGTTTAGTGGTGTATTTGGTAGGGTAGGATTGATGGTTGGACTTGTTGATCTCAAAGGTCTTTTCCAACCTGAATGATTCTATGATTCTGTGATTCTTACAAGGGAGAGTTCTTTGCTCAGGGAATGCAACACAGTAGAGCTGTAGCAGTCTTGCTTTATTCTAGCATCAAACTTAGAAAGACCTCTGAGATCTTTTTGTACGTATCTGGGCGGGGGGTAACCCAGATCCCTACATATGCTGTCTGGAGTAAATGAGACAACTCTTCAGCAACACACAGAGGGGTTCCAGATATTTGCTAAAAAAAACATGGTTGGTGGGAAAAGCTGCTGACTTCTTAAATTAATAGCCTCCCAAAGGAGAGTTTATTAAGATGGGAAAAAAATCTGCCCCCCTCCAAAATGAAAATACGTTTTCTCTTCCTTTCTTTAGCTCTTCTCACTTAGTTTGTTTGAGGAGGGTAAGCAGCTTTCCCTTTCACCCGTAGTAAATCATTCGCCAGACCAGGAGGGAGGTTACCTGGAATTGCACAGGTAAAAATTGCACAGCCTGTGGTCTTTGTCCTAGGTAAAACGTCTGTAGGTGGCTCTCATGCCCACTGCCCCATCATTGCTTAAGCAAACCATCCATATTTAATTTTTTTTATCTTCTCACAGGAGTCTGTCCCTCCTGCCCTTTAATCAGCCTTGATGTTTCTCTCTGAACTCCCTCCAGTATGTCTACACTTTTTGCCGGTATGTATCTGGAACTAAACACAGTGTAATGAGTGCAGAACAGAGCTACAGTGTAATGGGCACACAGAAAAAAACAAACAAACAAACAAACAAAAAAACTATGTCTTTGGACTTGGTAACCACAATCTAGCAGAGTTAATTTGCAAAGTTTGTGCTTGAAAAGGCAAAATACGCTATTTTTCATTTGCAGATAAATATCTGAAATCTTCCACCTCCACCCTAATTCCCAGAAGAGAGGAACAAAAGGAAACTACTGAGTGACTGCTCATGTTTCGGCTCTGTCTGCCTCTCACAAGACTGTGCATAGACCCATTAAACTGCTCTGCAGACTTTCTTGGTGCCTGGCTTGTCCAGTTCACCCTCTCTAGCATCATACAAGTAAAATGCTGTGCAACTGGCCACTCTGACAGCTTTCATGATGCCGAAGTTTATGGCAACTGTAAATCTATTAAGCCACAATTTGCACTTAATAAAATGAAACAGCAAGTAGTTAAATGAAAGCTCCATCCTAAACTGGAGAACATTTTTCAGGAAAAGTCATTGAGCCTGCTGTTGCTACTGCTGCCTTCCTTTGAGAAATTCAATCGTGCTGATTGAGGAAACCTGGAGAGAGCCAGCTATTCCTTCCTTCGGTTCCTAATTGCCCTGTAGACCATTTAATCATCTGAAGATGAAACAAAGCCTATGCTGTGGAGTCCCGGAAGGGGAGGCATGTGCCTATCAAACACTTCCTACCCAGTAAGCAGAGCTGGGAGCTCATCCCGGTGCCTCTGAGCAGCCCTGCTGTCAAAGCAAGGAGCTGAGAGCAGACTGGCTCTTCCTGCTGTCACTACGCCCGCCTTCCTGCCTGCCTTGATTTTACTACAGTAAAGTCTGCACAAGCCAATTTTTCAGGAGCAGGGTTTGGAGCAGAGAATGAAGGTCTTTCTGCCAGAGAAGGCAGGCGGGCACTGAGACACCCACCAGGACAAGAGCTGCTTGGTGTCATCTTGATGAGAAGAGATAAGCACTGAAAGTTGAATAAGAGGAGCGAGGATTTACTGGCTCCTGTAAAACAAATTTCTCTGACAGCTTTAAAATGTCATTCTTCATACCCCCAGCTCTGTCCATGCTCCATATTGCGGTGTTTCTGGGTGACCAAGTGGATGGCCCTCTTTCACAGATGAATAGTCTGGTCAGAAACCACGTGCCCAGTTTCATTAACTCGAAGGAAAAAAAAAGCCTAGCCAGGGGAGGCAACTGAAATCTCGAAAACCTGATCCATCATACTAATTGGTTTGGAATATTAGCCTTTAGTTGCGATTTGAAATCCATTTCCTCCTGAATATAGGCAATTTGCCTAACAGCTCAAGCACTATATGTAACCACGTAGAGCTTGACACTCTGCCCTCAGCTCCTAACTCGTGTTTTCTGGAACACATCGAGAGAATGTGGCACTTAAAATAGTTACAAGAACTGGCTGCTCCTGGGAGGGCTTCTCTGGGCACTGATCCTCCCCCCTTTCCACAACTTTTGTCAGGAAGAATTCTTATGAGGATTTTTGATTCACAAAAAATGCTCAGTGCTGACTAATGTGTGCCAATTAAGTTCAGCCCATTGAATCAACAGTTTCCTGTTACCTGTTCCTTCAGGTAGAACAGCGGCTGATACCCCTGCCCTTTCCCAGGCTTCTGTGCAGGGACCTTTCCTGCCTGAAAACAGTGGGGACACCTGTTTCCTGAGCATGGAAAGCCAGCACCTGAAATCCTAGGAATGGGCCCACTATTGAGAAAAGGGTGCTTGATAAGGCAGCCACTGTGATAGGCAGCGGAAATTTGATGATGAAAGGAGATGCCTAATAGATTATTCTGGTGTGATTTGCCAAAACACAGGGTTTTCTGGAAGATTATCCACACTCGCAATAGGAAGCCCTTTGTTTTGTAAAAGTCCCCACTTATCATGGTATTCTTTATCTCAACAAGAAACATAATGGTTTACTTGTTTACATGCATGGCAGATATATTCAGACCTGGTCTTAGGAACTGTGAACTCCTTTTCATTTGAAATGTTTCCAAAAGGCAGGTTATTAGCTGAGGGGGAACAAGCAGTTGGACACACATAAAATTTAAATCTG
Organism: Leptosomus discolor; assembly: GCF_034619465.1. NCBI lineage: Eukaryota > Metazoa > Chordata > Aves > Leptosomiformes > Leptosomidae > Leptosomus > Leptosomus discolor. The sequence goes on along the minus strand of NC_141395.1, from coordinate 47,076,882 downwards.
CTTTGCTTAGATTGGCAAAAATGAATGTTATTTCATCCACTGGGAAAATGTTTTACTTCCTGCTCAAATACTTTTGGAAGAAAATCGCAAGCTCATTTCTAGCCATCACATATGTATGTATATCTCTTCAGAGTTAAGTGGTATGTCTACAGAAGCTTATTTGTTACTGTATACCAGTTATTTTCCACTAATATTAATTATTTTATTAGCTTGTCTTTACTTCTTCAATTTTGCTTTGCTTACTATAAAATGTGACTGATGGCTTTACATTATTTATACTGAATGTGTGGCTGGAATCTAGCCCTTGATGTACCTTGGATAGAACTGCTTTGGTTTCTGGAATTGATTTTTAAATACCTTACACATCCGGGACTGCAGAACTACCAAAGCACTGTGTTCTTGAACTCTGAAAATAAACAAAAACTACCGTGTTAGAAAACAGCTTTATTAAAGCCCTTTTTAGCAATCTTATATCAACAAAGTTTTTCACAGGGTGCAATATTAAGCTTGCTGGAGGCACAACGTACATGCTGTACAAAAGGGTGTGCAGCAAGAACACGCATTGTGTTCAAGGAGCTGGAGCACAGGAGTTTGATGGAGTTATTTTCCTCTGCTCCTCAGTGGTAGCATACTGTGTGTACTGTATAGGTTTTACATTTACTGCAGAGGCAGCCAGTTTCCATCTCATAATAAGTACGAGGTGGGGGGTCACTTCAAACTGGGCTAAAAGAAAGGGAAGGCAAGTAAGCAAGCTGCTCGCCCTGATGCCACAGGATTAGTTATGTGGACCTACCTCAGCAATCCACTGCAGCCAGCACAACAACGAGGAAGGAACAGAAATAAGAAAGCGGGGGGGGAAGTGGGGCTGGAAATCTGATAAATCCATCAAAAAGAATAGATCTCCAAAGATTTGTCTGTCTAGACCTGTGGACGGCTGCAAGCGGGAGTTAGGAGCTCATGCAAATGGATACAGTGTAATGAAAAATTACCGTGGAGTAATGCTTGGCATTGACAAAGGATTTTATTTTACTTGTAGGACATATTTTATGGTTTATGAAGATATTGGGAATCTACTTTCTGTTTTCTTCTTCCATATTCATAGTTTGCATTACTTATTTTACAATGTGTTCAGGCACACATTGTACTTTTTTCTGTCTCTCCAAACCTTCCTCTAGTTCAAACAGCACTTAAAGCCAAGTCTCACAATTCAGTGTAGTCAGCACACAGCTGAAACAGAGGAGTGCAGGGAAGGCCTTCAGAATTTGCTCGGAATTTGTGCAAAATCATCACAGTCTTTGAAAAATTTCTTCTTCGGACTCACAGTGTCCATACAGTGTTCATAAAAACCCTAAGGTGGAATCAGCAAGCAGAATCAAATATGACCCAAAACAAAAAAGAGCCTTCTAATATAATTTCCTTATGTTAAGTTTTACACTAGTTTCACAAAAGTGTCTGAATAAAGTCACATGCTGGAAAATAACAGCATCTTCTGGCCACTATCAATGGGACTACTTTCAGAGGAAAGCCCTTAGCAAAGCAAGAGGGACAGCTATACTCTCTTAACTGTAGCAGTAGAGACAAAAAATAATTTCTTACTGTATTTCTTGGCACTTAGTTCTTTCTTCGCATTTATTGAAATAATTGCACTTGCAGTCCTTTCTCTATTTTTAATTTAGGTTGGTGATTAAAACATTGAGCAAAGATGAGGTGATTAAACATTTTAGCCTTTTAAGACATGTTGCTTCCACCACAAAACGAAAACATCTCTCATTAGGGTAAGTATGGTAAGGCTTATGTTTCATACTGCTGATTCTCACTCCCTAATCTTGGATGCATTATTATAGGCTTCTAAAAGGCTCCTTGATTTATTTTTTTGAGGGAGGTACGGCGTTGGGGGGAATTGGTTTGTTGGGATGGGGGTAGGGGGTGGGGGGTGGTGTTAGCAAATGCATCACACCCATTTGTTTGTTCTTAAAAGCTTACAGTTACACCACCAGACACTAAAAGTAGGATATTTCCTTTCGTATAGATACTGAAATGTTATGTCTGACTACAGCTTCGCCCTAAAAAGTTCTGGGTTAGCCAAATTTCTGCATGCACGCTCATAGATGACCTATAGTATCGTAACCCAGCCTCAAGGATAAAATTTGCATAGTGGTGTTAGAATATATTAATTGGAAGCCATCTTCTACAAATAGCTTTTGTTTTTACTATTGTTATTTCAATGTCAGAAGCAAAAGTGTCTATCCACATCCCAAGTCTCCTGGAGGAATATGTGCCTCCTTGAGAAAAGGAAATACAATGCCAAACTGAAAAAGTTGATGCATCATGAAGGACGTGGTCTTTCTGATGCTCTAGCACAGTGCACTCCAGAGGAAACTACAGTAGTGTTTTAGATCAGACCAAAAGTGCAGTTCTGAATGAATCTCATGGCTGTCCCCATTCACTATGCTTTGGTTCACAGCACAAAGTGGTCTAAGAGCACATTCAATACATATTTTTGGATGAAACTAAGCCAGATGTGCTCCAGGGCTGCACCTAATGCACTCCGACAGCTAACAGGTAGCTAACAGGTCCCAGACCCAGGCACAAACTAGCCCAAAGCAAACCTCCTCTGGCACGTGCCTGGTCCTCAGCACCAACAGATTTCCTCCACTGATCTGCTCATAGCAGCCTGTACTACCTGCTACTGTATGCACAGCTTCTGTGACCAGCACTAATTTTGCCATATGGAAGGCAGTTTATGTGAATGAAAATACAGCGATGGATTTCAGAGCAGATTAAGATCTCCTGGCGCAAACGGAAGTGATGTATGCTGAGCAGGTGGTTTGCTGAGAGGCAGGGCTTCAGCTGAAGCAAAGGGTCTTGGTAGATGTAGGGATGTACAGTAGATGTACGCTTCCACACAGGATGGTTGACTACATGCTGCTGCTTCCAATCAAATCTCTCACTTATTATGACAGACATCTGTGAACATGACTGAACAAAAGAAAAGACTCTACTGCAAATCAGTGCCCTAAGTTGTGAATGCCCATCACAGGAAAATACCTTTTAAAATACGTGGAAAGACTACTAGGAAAAAAATTACATGTATAACGACAAAGTAGCAGGCAATGGCATGTCTCTGGACAGTGATACAGGCCCTCCAGCATTTCTGGTTCGCCATTAGAGAGGGACAAGACAGACCTTTGTTTCTGGAAGCTCACGGGTTGTTTTTTTGCTTTGCTGTTCCAGTTAGGTCTAGTAAAAGACACCAGCTCTCCTTGCAAGCCTTGACTGGGTTGTAAACTTAGATCCGAGCTACAACAACAACAGGACAAACTCTGCATAGTGCAAATGTAATTTGCAGGGTCAGCATGAAACTGAGCCTGGCTCTTGGATGAAGAGAGAGCTATATATGTTGTGTCCCATCCACGGAGCTGCCAGCACCTGCTAAGAACCTTCAACACAAACTGAAGCCAAAGTGAGCTGAGGTCACGCTTCAGGCATGCCAGGATGGATGAAATCATTGTGTTCAGCGACCCTGGCTAAATGTAGTGGCAGTGCATACATATTGCAAAATCACAGTCCTCTCTCTGTCCATCCTCTGTTCCAGTTGTCCTTGGTCTCGCTTTATGGAGGATATGGAGGAAAGGTAGCCTTTTGGCTGCATGAAACAGCTGTAAGATTGATGTCTACGTTGTTAGGTTAGGTGCAGACTATGTATGCACGGCCAGAATTTAGCCCATTATATTTTCAAGATTTTCCAGAAGATGTTAAATATGTCTTAAAAGTCATCTTTGAAACAAATATGTGAAGTATATGCTATAACATGTATTCAGTTCTACTGACCTCCCTAATGGGAAGGCCAACATTGCAGAAATCTTTACTGAACAGAAGAATGACTTTGGCATGTCAGCTCTCCACCGCTGGATATGAGGCAAGAGAACATTTATTGTTTTCAGGTCTCTGAGATTTTTTAAAAGAAAATCTTGTATTTTTGGCAGCTGAAAATAAAAGCGTTCAATTCAGAATTGTTGTTTTTCGTACTCGTTCAAAGGATTAAATACAACATAAAAAGTAGTATAGTCCTGTCTGTACGTTAATGCCCATGAAGTACTCTAATTTTATCCTCCTCATCTTTATTCGTGGATAGATTTGTCATCTTTTGCTTCTTTGATCGTATTCACTGCACCACAAGAGGACACAGTGTGTGACATCCCTTCACTCCCTCATTTGGCTGTACACATCCAGGAATTGACACTGTAGCAGAAGGTCATCAGATCTATAAATTAGTATGATCTTTGTCTAGAAACTCATACTCTTTCACATTAGAGGGATAGCTTCCACTATCTAGTTCAGCATCCAGCACACCATAGAAGTAAATGCAGCTGTTTCGTTTTGGAGCCGGTAGATGGTTCCCATCATCAGAAGCAAAATGACAACTCTTTGCTTCCTGCTATCTGCTTGTCCCTTCTATGTGTCTCTCCTCTTTCCTATCCTTGACCTATCCATCCTGCCCATGGCTTATCACTACCCATGAAACTGGATGGGACTATTTTCAGTCATTCTCTGGAGAGGAGTCACCTTCCTAGTTTCAGCCTTGCGAGACTATTCACTTAAAGCTGAATCACTACTGGACAAAGAGATCCCTCCAGCTCTTCTCTCTCCTTCTGCACAATGCACACGGCAGAAGGATCTCTGTTGTCTTCTGCCAGTTAAAACAAAGGCTGTTCAGGAAGAATGAGCATTCCCATTGCCATCCTTCTCTCCCACACAAATGATGATCGTTCATAGCAATTTACAATAATACAGCTTTGGAAAATATATATTGGAGGAGAAAGTGTTGTTTTAAGAACCATGTGGAATTTTCAACATAAAACTAAAAAAAGCACAAGCAATTTTTAGTGGTAAAATATTTAAATCCCTGCATATTTGACAGATTATTCCCCATGAATGATAATGACTTGTTCTAAATGTCACCATAGCAGCTACGTATAAATATATACAGCCTAGTCTGACTTCAGAATACAGCAAAGTTTATCTTTATTACCTGGTACACCACCAAGAATAGAAATATTCCCTTCATATTCTTGAGAAAGGAGACCCAAGGTTTGCCTTTTTTTTTTTTTCCTTTCTTTTAAACAGTGAGAAAATTGCAATGCAAGCAAGCCAGAAAATGTTGGCAATTGCACATTGGATAGACTTGTGGGGTGAAATCTGAGAATCCCAGAGACAAAAAAGAAGGGTGTTGTCAGGAACAGAAACTTAGACTTGGTAGCCACCCTTCTAGAGATGTCAAAAAAAGCCATGAAAAAGAATTAGGTTGCCAAGGGATGAGTTGGAAAAGAGGAAAGGGAGCAATGGAAGAAGAGAGCCTTAAGAAATCACTGAGAGGCAGAGGAAAAGGATAAGCAGCGAAAGGAGCAGAGGAAGGGAAGTACTGGATGGTTGCAGAAGCATTAGGAATTCAGAGGTGGAAGCAATTCAGTTGTCCAAATGAGCGAGTGACCACAGAAGAGCAGTGATGGAGAAGCAGCAAGAGAAATCTGCTTGGAGAAGGTGGCAGTCACCTCAGTGAAAGCACTGCAGGAAAGTTGGTGCGGGGGAAGGCGTATGAAAGGGCAGTGAAGAGAAGGTGGGAAATGACAGAGCCCATGAGAGGGAGCCTCTCTGTCCACTTTGCATATGGTCATCCCCACCTCTGCCCCTCTGGCACGGGCTGGATGGAGAAGCAATGGCAGACTGCATGGCTGCTCAGGTAGCTGAGGGTCCTAATCATGTTCTACCACAGAGAAACTACATTTCTTTAGGCCCATCCTGAGGGGGAAAGAAACCTTTTCTCACATGCCTGTTGATCTTGTGCTGAGAGCAGGTCTGAACAAGCTCCTCCACTTTGGCTCCATCCATCCTCCACCGTCCAGCCGAAGGCATTTGAAGGTAGCACCTAAACGGGGAGTCAGGACTCTCTGGCTCCCACACAGTCAGCAGAACAAGAGACATTGCTTCAGGCAGCAATTCAGGGCTTCCAGCACAAGCTTCTTTTCTTGACTTCCCTCAGGAAGCCACTTTATCTCTCTTTGGCCTGTACAGGGCACCTAGAGTCCAGATGCTGTGGGGGCAGTGTTCCACCACCAAGTCTCCCAAGCCAGTTCCAGATTTCTTACACTGAAAGCAAAAGCTATAAGTGAAGAGAAGCTTAACCTACCAGGAATCTTTTTCCCTTTTTACTTTTTTGAATGGGTCATTTCCTAAACATTTTTCATTCAAATTAAAAACAGTGCGTACATCAATCACTTGTGAATTTGAAAATGCTTAAAATATGTGTGCAAAAGAATAGGAAGAACTGTAAAGCTAATGCAGGCACTCAGCAGTAAAGAATAAGAACAGAAGTTAAACGTGTTGTCCTTTAAAAGAAGCTAATGTTGTATGCACTGGTGCGGAAATACCATAGATTCTGTTTCAGTTAAATGGCTTCGTTGAAAAAGCCATAGCATGAAGAGCGAATGCTACTATTTATTGAAAGTGATAAATTATCCAAGGATTATCATTCATAAACATGAGACTCGATGTCTAGGAAAAAATATAGTAACTACCTTAGGAACATTTAAAAAACAAGCTGTTCTGTGAGTAGCTAACAGAGCCTGGTCACCCATATCTGTGTCTTATATCTTCTATATGTTACTACGGTATTAACCCTGTTCATCTCTCGCTTGACAATCCCGTTTGGCAAGAGAGAGCACAGCCCGAAGCCAGCCCACAGCTATGGGTTTACTGGTGAGCTGGCTGATACGTGGCCATGAGCGTTCATCGTGCATCCAGCTGTTGCCAGGCAGAAGCAAAGCTGGCTTTGTCAAACGGGGGCCAAGTTACCTGGAAGAACGAATATGTTTTTTCTTTTCCATCCAACCACAAATTTTCATGGCAGTTATTGGAACTTAATGACGTTTGGGAGTTCTCCTCCTCTCTCAAATGTGGTTGAAATTGGGTTGAATTTTTGTGGGGACAGGAGGGGGTAGGGGGGAAGAAAGAGGGAGTGAGAGGGAAAACAGGGCTAAAAATAACAACGTTTGGATTTTTCCAGGCCATTTATCCTGAAATATTAGAAAATGTAATGTGTAAAATAATACCTTTTTTTTCCACTAAAGACAGAGCAGCAGACATAAATTGATTAATTTTTATTTTGATCCGGTAATACGCTTTCATATACATCGACAGCTGCATTTTCAGAGTGTATACACTATGAGCTCTGTATTTTTCATCTTCCAAAAGGATGGACAACACACTAGGGAGATGTTTGGCCAGTGGCAGGGAGAGCAGTGTGTGGATTATTATGAAGATAAGCCCACAGCTGTGTGAGGAGCACATCAACAGAACCACATCTGTTTACATCAGCTGAGGATCTATCACTTATCTGTAGTACTATGTTTCCCAAGACAGCTTAACTGATTTGGACTTAATACTTGATTACATGGTTATTTTAAAAACTCTACAATGGTCCATAAGAGATACTTTACTGCCTTCGGTAGTCCTGTCTAATTTACACTCCGGGTCCCAAAGCCATTACTGATACTACGTATTAGCAAACTGAAGGGTCTGTTTTTAATAGTCTGTGCCATTGTGTTCACACTACTGACCAGTAAAGTTATTTGCAATTTTTGGAAGTTAGAAACATTTTTTTTAAAGAAATTTTGCTCAAAGGCTGGTGCACAGGCATAATTGACAGTGCCAGGGGTTGGAATGAAATTCAAGTCCTACATGCTAACGCCAAGACCAAGTTGCGGTAGGTTCAGGACAGCCCCCACTGCTTTTGGCATTCCGATGCCATGGCTAAATATCAATTATTATTATTGAGAACATTATCCTCCCTTGAGTTCGTATTTTCACACTAGTTTCAATTTGGCTTTCTGCATCTTAATTGCAAACCTGTCCTCTCTCTTCCATGCCTCTCTCTATGGCGTCTGATCAAATGCTACAGAGGTGCAAAGCACCAGATCAGCATGTGGTGGCTGAGATGCAGATGCATCTAGTGAAGGCTTTGCTGTTATCTGTGTTGTAATTTATAGTTTTCATCAAGTGTCACTCAAAGGAAATAGGTTTACACGCATACACATTTATGTCTGCCTTTCCTCTTACACACCCCCCTCCTTATTCCTTTACTTTCTTTTTCTGTCTCAGTATATCTCTACTGTTCTGTTGTTCTTGTTTCCTTACAGAACAGCACCATTTTATATGTTTAGATGTCTACAATGAAAAAAAAAAGCAGAAGAAAATGGATCGATGTAAACATCGGCTTTGCAGAGAACTGTAATGGGCAAATGGCCAAGGAAATTCTGCGGCAAAGTCAGCGCAGAAGCCAAAACTTTCAAATTTCACTGTTTCCAATGCACATCAGCCTAATGTTCATTCCATCAGAAAAAACACGGATAACTTAGAAATCTAATTACATTGACCTTCCAGGGGTGATTTTCACTTGCTGTCACTCCAAAGCGAGCAATACAAACGCTCAGAATACGATCTTAGTGCCCACAGTCCCTTGGTCTCATTTTTAAAAATTAACGGTAGTGCATTTGTCCATAGTCCAGATCTCAAGATGCCAAACTTTTTTTTCTTTTTTTGTCCCACAGGAATATTGGTGGATGCATGGATGGGACTGAGAGTTTTGTTCAAATCAGTTTTTTACATACACAGTTTCACGTTGAAAAATAATTGAGAATCAGCTGTACAGAGAATGAATAACTTTATTTATAGGGAAATTACTGTTTTGTCTGTTCTTGATTTATTACACATTCTGTTGCTTTCTGAATATACCATACGGGCTATCATACTCCAAATACACTTTGCAGACATCTACCAACACAATAATCAGTTGTGTTTACATGACAATCAGACTCAACTCATTCCTGTAAAGTCATCCCATTTTATGTATTTACACACAGACTTTCTCCCTGCTCTTTCCCCCAGCAGACCACATAAAACACAAGGAACAGTTCATAAATTCTGAAGTCAAATCTGCAAAAAAGTTGCAACGTGTCGGGATAAAGCTGCTGCTTAAACTAGGAGAATAACTGGTAGCTGGAAATAGGAGGTGGCCAACCATGGACCGACCCTGGAGGACGAGTTGGGATACCCTTTCCGTGTGTTTTAGCACCAGAAATGGGAGAGAAAACCGAACAGTGTCCCTCAGGCATCCCATGTCTCATTCCAAGCTGTGGACCAGACAAGGAAAAATGGACTCTTAAGAAATGGTGAAAGAGAACAAGCTGCCACTGCCTTTGTGTTTTTCCTAGGGGGTTAAAATCACTGCAGACAACTGTAAGGCTTGAATGTGCAGCCTCGGGAGCTGAAGCTCTGCTACCTGTATTCTAAACGTTGATCAGCTAGGTTTCAACACGTGGAAATCACGACTGCAACTCTTGCTCTGTGTGAACAGGTTTGCTCTTGCAAATCTTTCAAAGTCAGGAATTCTTGAACAGGGATTTTTCATGTAATTTGGATGAAACACCATTTGGATGCAAAATGGGATTGGAGAGGCAAAAGATGGGGGGAAAAAATTACTTTAGGTACAGACAGCATCCAAAACACTTAAAACTGCCTGTCCCTAATGCTGCCACAGTACTTGTGTGGCTGACGGGAAGGAATTGATGTTTTTACTATACAGCTCTACAGCAGCCTTATTTGATGACCTGAAAACGGTGGAAAACATGTCACCCCCTCAAACACTCCCCAGTCTACCTGGAAGGGCAAGCGATTTGACCCACAGAACAGCAGAGTACTAAAGAGCCGGTACCATCTGGAGGGCAAATGGTCCCCCTCGTTTGACGCACTAGGAAGAAAAATCAAACAGACAAAGATCACAGCGGTTCACAGGAGTATGAATTCAGTGAAAATCACCCTGAGGTTGAATTTAACTGGCAATCCTAAAGCCATTTTTTCAGGTCTAATAGTGACTCACCATGCTAAAAATCTGAATGCAACAGTACAGTAAAAAAAAAAAAAAAAAAAAAAATGCAGTAAGGGAAAGCATCACCAAAACCTCACAAGGAACTATCTGGCATGGAAGTGCTAAAATAAACACTTTGCCAAATACTTGTTGGCAAGGACAAATGTTGTTGTTTTCAGCCAAGTCTATAAAATGGAAAAAAAAAAATCACTCTAGGACCTATTATTTGTAGCTGTTTTCTCTGTAAACTTTGCCTGTGTGAAAAGTACAATGCACATTGTTTATTATCATTTTAAATAAGTGAAGTTTTGACTTTCTTCTACTCTGAAGTGATCCCGGCACATACCCTGCATCAGAAAGACTTCAGACAAGTAAGCATAAAGAGTTTAATAACAGAAACATCACAAAATTATAATTAATTTATGCAAAAAGCCATAATAAAAGCACCTTGTCAGATTGTAGTGTTGTGGTGAATATATTTTTTAAAAAAAACAATTAACACTCTTGCAGCAGATTCTCTTTTTTACGTGTTCTTTAAACGCTCTGATTTCAAACTTCAGAATGCCTTCCTATGTCAATGACAATCTTAATGGAGTCCAATTAGTTCCACGAGGCATTTTCTGATGCACAAGCCCCTGGCTTGATTGCGGTGAGTGGTGGGTATTTCCTGTGTTTAAATCCACATATGGATTGAGTAAGGCAGTGGCAGAGAGACTACTGTTTTCCTTCACTACATCTTCATTTCTTTTTCACAGGCTAAGCCTTTTTTGTTTTTCCTGGCTCTGTTGTCAAAACACTGACCAGAGTTTTGGCTCATGGTATTGGAATACAAGGCCAAAACAATCCTCTGGAAACCCATGCGGCAAAAGGTATTTTAAATCTATACATTCACCATTCAACCATGGGAGTAACCACGCCCACTGCCCCACTCTGTGGTTTAAAAACAACATGGGTTTGCCCCCAGAACAGTTTGATTTATTTGACGGGCTTTTTCAAGGTGGGTATATCAACATTTAAACTGTTCTGAGGCTTGGCTTCCTATGTCACATGTACAGCAAGTATTAAAACACATTCTAATCATTTTCTGCCTCTATTAAACTAGACAAGGTGAATGCATTGTGCATTCTGCGGGATTTCTTTGAAAACCTGTCAGTCTCTCCAAGGACAGACAGGCTACAGTGATTCTTTTTTTCCCCTCAAAAACATACAATCAGGACCTTTAAAATATTGTCTGCTACCTCTTTTTTTGGAAAATGCATCATTATAATAAATATGTAGAGCTACTTCCTGTTCCTGGTGTACAAAAGTCCAACGCAAAACAGTAAAAGATGACACACGTTAAGGACTTCTTCATAAAATGTAGCATAATGCACAAGTATCCTGCGACATTGCAAATTATTTTCCTACCTTGTCAGGTTCGTGGAGGGATTCTCTTTCTTCACGGGTGACTAGGAATACAACTGAAAAACTCAGCTGTGAAACTCAAATCAGGACAAGGCCAATTTTGCACACATAATCAGGAAAGTTATAGAGATGGTGTGTGGTAGATTAAATAATCTATCCAAACAGAATCTAACCGTTTAAGTACTAGGATGTAATTCCCCTGAACCAGAATTCCTGCACTATTTACCTCCAGCTTTTTTCATTCCATATTTTTGCATTGGCTACTGCTGAGCTGGGCCTCTTTCAGTACAGGTTGCATGGACGTGATCTACGGAACACTCACCTACGGAAATACAAGCATAGACATGCAACAATACCCCCAAATTTAGGGTAAAGACCTGCTTCTACCTTGACCCACCTATCAATGATCCATGTGACACTTGAACCAACTTTAAATATCCCACCTGGATTTACTCCTGAACTGCACAGCGGGAACCAAAAAGCAGGCCAGAAAGTGCCTTTTTGTCGTTAAAGAAAACATAAACTTCTCAGCCAAACTTGTTTCACTGTGCCTGCTGCAGAAAGCTTTAAGGGGGCTGGGGGGAAGAAATGTATTTGCTTGTGAATGTAGCAACACGTTTCTCTTTTACCTGCCCCAGGCCCGCGGCCCCCCTCCTCCCCCCCCCGAATCCATTTCCAGCCGGGGTGCGGCGGCCGCCGGCTCTCACCCCAAGCAGCGCCAAAGCCGTGAGCGCCGGGGGCGGGTCCCCCTCCCGACGGGCGGCCGCGGGTGGACCACGGCCCCCCCGTCCCGGAGACCTCCGCCGTCCCGGCCCCGCCACAGCCCCGGCCCCGGCGGCCCGTGGGGCACGCACCCACCTCCTCAGGCAGTCGCTGGCCGGCGGGTTTTTCCTCCTCCAACATGTTCCCGTCGGCCTCTGTCACGGAAACTGTAAAACCCCAACCCCGGGTTTCCAGTGGCTAAAGAGAGAGCGCTAAAAAAAAAAAAATATATATATATATATATATATATATATAAAAGGCGGTGGGGGGGTGTAACATGAAGCAACTTTTCAACAAACCCCATAAACCCGAGATGCGAGAGCTGGCGAGAAGGGGAAGGGGGAAGGGGGAAGGGAGGAGGAGAAGCTTGAAAGTATCAGCGCAAATAGCAAATAGCTTGGTTTTTGCTCCCAGACACCGTAACTTGTTTAACGATTAGTGATCTGTTTAAAGATTTGTCCTGGAAGTACTCGATATTGGGTTACAAAAGGTTACGTTAATTGCGTTAAGCCATAATGGCCCATGAAGGACTGCAAAGACTTAGAGAAAAACACGCAGAATTCTTCCTTAAAGAAATAAAACATTAAAAAATAATAAAATAAATAATAAACTAAAATAAATAATATTAAATGAAATTAAATTCAAAAATGAAATAGAAAATGAAATATAAAATAAAATAAAATAAAATAAAATAAAATAAAATAAAATAAAATAAAATAAAATAAAATAAAATAAAATAAAATAAAATAAAATAGTCGGAGCGCAGCACGGCGGCGGGGCGGGCCGGGGCTCCCGGAGGAGGCAGGCAGGGAGGGAGGCGGGGAGGGAGGCAGCTCCCCGGCCCCCGTGGGCTTCGGCCCCGGCCCCGAGTGCCCCCCCCCGATGCCCTCGCCCGCGCCCGGCACTGCCCCGCCGGGAGGGCGTGGGTCGGCCCTGGGCGCAGCCGCCTGCGTTACGGTGCGGAATTAAATGTGTCTTCTCATAATCTGTAGTCTCGCTCGCCGGGGCAGCGCAGACAAACAAAATTGTCATTCCAAATGAAAAGAAAACACTATTTCTTAGAAGTGTTTAGGAGGATGCACAGCGGGGCATATTTTCTTTCTTACTGGCAAGAGTTTGTAACTGGATCTCTTAACATTACTGAGAACATGAAAACATGAAACAAAAGTATTGATCCAAGAAGTCGCAGAAGAAAAGTATCCAAATACACACTGGTTTGGAATTTTATTTTGAGGTTACATCAGATGTTTACAGGGGAAAGTAGAAGCTTGCGATGTAGCCCTTGCGTGCCCCATTCAAGCGTACGTGGAGGAAAGCGTTACTCGTGTTGTTAAATTTACATTATGTTCACTTCAATTGCATCAGCTGCTAGACAGATCTAGGAATAATGGCACTGAAGAGGGAAATAGCAATCATCTTCAGAAGACTGCGGCATAATGGAGGGACTTAATTAATTTAACCTTGCAGTCTTCCATAATGGCTGCACTTTATCATTTCCACAGATGGAGCTTGAAGGAATTAACAGTGTTGTTTATCCCAGCAGACATCTCGGACTGTGGTTAGCCGATGGCAGGTCTCCCACTTACAGATGCAGTTCTTCACTTGAGGGAAACCAACTCGAGCCCTGGCAATAGCCGTCGAAACTTGCTAGTGCTGGGGGGGGGGGGGGGGGGGGGGGGGGCGGCGATATTGGAAAACTGAGAAAATGCACAGTATGTGTCCCTTTACGGTCTCATGGAGTGGCGCTGGAAAAAAAAGATAGAGTGTTTCCTTGCTTACCACAGCCAAGACTTTCCCAATACCATTTCAGTTTCTCTTCCTTTATTTTCCCCTTCACTATAGTTTTTTTCTTAACAGCATATCCTGATGATCTAATTTTTTTCCCTTTAAAAATGCAGTACGTGTCTGTTTCGAGATTCGCAAAATTCCACCCAACCCTTCTTTTAGATGATTTGCAGTGTTTACAGACTTTTTATGCTTGGGAAACCCGAGTAGGCTCAAGGTAAGCACCCCTCCACACACAAAACACAGGAAAAGCCGGATTATTTGCCCAAGCTGATTGTTTATTATTGCAGGAAATAACGCGTTTGCCACGCTCTCAGGTTCTAGGGTACACACGCACGCACCCACCCAAGTCACCCGTGGGTGTCAGACCGCAGTTGGGAAAGGAGAAATCTGCCGCTTTGCGGCTTCGGACTGCGGGAGAATAAACCCCTTCGTGATACTAACCCAGGAATGAACGGCAGTGATTAAGTTCTCCCCACTTTTACCTGCACAGCTGGAGATTAAAGAGTGTCGCTCGGCCGCCGTGAGCCGCGCGTTTGTTACCCCGAGCAGCCGGACCTGCGGCGATAGCCGTGGAAGTGAAGCAACGCATCACACCGGCACATTTTCGGCACGATTCTCTCTCCCCATTCTTGTGCAAAGAGAAACGTTTGTCGGAGATGAGGATAGTTCTGCTTTCCGCGTGCAGCAGCTGTGCGAGATAGATCTTAAACAATAGCGCCTTTTTTTAAAAAAAAAAAAAAAAAAAAAAAGAACTTTTATTGGCACCTGGGGTTTACTGTTGCTGTTGTTTGGGGTGGTGGGTTGTTTTGGTTTTGTTTTTTTGGGGGGGTTATTTTTTGCTCACTTCTGAGTACCTGGCAAGCAAAACTCCCATCCTTGAACTTAGACCTTGTCCCTGCCCCAAGTGATAACTTGATCCCGTTCTTACACCCTGACACAGAAAGCCTCTTTTCTGTCCCTCCTCTGTACGGAGCGCGACAGAAACCAGCGCACGCGGGGAAGAATGCGGGGCTGCCGCTAAAACCGGTGCCACTAGTAAGCGGTAAAGGTGAATGGCAGCCCAGGAGCCACCTGGGCTGCTCGTGCCGTGACATTTTCGGGAGGCGGCTTTGGATCCAAACCTCGATTTGTTAAGCCGGCAGGTATCTCTACCCTCCCCGACACTGGGTATCTCCACGATAGGAAACCGTCGGGGGAGCTGTCACTGCTTTCGTTGGCGGAAGCACGGCGGGGAGAAGCGCCGGGCCACTACGACAGTGAGAATGCTGTGATTTGGGCCGATGACGTGCGCCATGACGCTGAACTAGCTAATGGGCAGCTAACGATGTCGCTTCGCCAAACAAAGGGGAGTCACGGGTTTGAAGTCCTAGTCGTTGGCCACCTGGAAATAGCCTTGTATATCTATGGGTATATAATCCGGGGAGGGGGAAAAAGTGGAATATCAGGAGGAATCAGCACAGAAAGCAGCTGAGAGGAATTCAGGCTGCGAACGGCACGTAGCTGAAATCTGGGCGTGGGGCAAAGCGTGAGGTGCAGCAACCCTGACTGTGCTGCACGGAAATCTGTTAAACAGCCGAAAACGGGGGGGGGGGAAGAAAGGAAAAAAAAAAAAAAGAAAGAAAGAAAAAAGAAAGAAAAAGCAAGAAAGAAAAAGCGAGGAAAAAGGAAGAAAAAATGAGATAAAGGAAAAAAAGAAGAAAGAAAAAAAGAAAGAAAAAAAAAAGAAGAAAGAAAGAGCACACGCCACCACCACGGACAGAGGATGATCGCGCTCTGCTAAGGCCGTGGCGGGGACGTGCCGCACTGCGAACCCCGCCCATGCGAACGCGGCGCCCTCCTCTGCTCTGCGCTCACGTACCCCCCGTGGCAGTGATTTCACCGAAAATAAAATTACTTTAAAACCCGCAAACTGCCACTACCAGAAAGCCAGAGTCCAAATCCCAGCGGGAAGTCCGCACGCGGCGGGATGCCCCCCTCCCCTCGGAGGTGCGGGAGAGCCGCGGCCGCGGAGGTCCGCTCTGCCTCCCGCGCCCCGCTGTGGGCGGGAGGAGAGCGGCCACCCCCCGCTCCGTGCTGGGCCCGCGCCGCGGCCGCTGCTCCCCTCGGGTCGCGGGGATCTGCCCAGGGATCCAGCTGGTGCCGGCGCCCTTAGGAGGGGAAAGGAGACGGGAGGGGAAAGGAGACGGGAGGGGGGGACCAGGGAAGATGGTGGCGGCGGTGAAGTAGGAGATGAGGAAGGCTGCCAAGGCAGCTGCTTTAGGGTAGGACCTGGGCTGTACTCGTCCTCCTCCGCCAGGCACCGGGGGACAGCGCTGGTGCGCGGAGGCGGCAGCATCCCCCCTCCGCCTTGCGCCTCCCCAGGCGGAGACCTGCGGAGGCCAAACCTTCCCGCCGCAGAGCTCACCTGCTGCCGAGACACCAGGGACCCAGAGAGGGCTCTGGTGCGACCCTCGGTCGTGTCCCCCTTGCGCTCCCCTGGGCTCCATCCACCCCCGGGGCAGGGTTGGTTCGGCCGCAGGCATGGCGCGGAGCGGCCGCGGCTGGGGCGGGCAGGGGGGCTGCAAACCTCTTCTCCGGCGGATGGGCTCCGCTTGGAACGGGGAGGTCATATAAACCTTCAAATCTCCTACAAAGATTAATAAAAACATACGAAATCCTAGACAGTCCATAGCAACCGATTTTTATCTACCGTTTTACGCGTTTCATTATCCACCTAAGTATAACGACCCCGAGATTTAATGGAGTTTGTGGAGACCACAGGCGGTTTTGGCTTCCCTTAGCCTTTTCATTCTAGCGCTGGCAATGGGCTGGCTTCAGCCTTCTCTCAACGGCTGAATATATCTGATGGTTAAGATCAAGGAGGGAGGAAAAAAAAACTCTTCCAACCTACTTGGGGAACCTCAGGCGCTTCAAACCCCGCTTTTCTGGGCACCACCCCGGGCGCTTAGCTCGCTGTCACCGTTACGGACAGTTTCTCTGGAAGCTAGAGCCCCTGGCCAGGCTTGGGGGAAGGCGGGGGTTGGCTTTAATCAGCATTGTCAGAAAACCAGGATCAGGTGTGGATATGTTTCAGGCCGTGTTTACATCAATCAGTATTTTCGTTACCATCTTGTCAACGGTTTAAATTCAAAGCGTATGCTAAAGCCGCAGAAACTAAGCGGTAGAAGGGAGAGAGTTATTTTTAGAAAAATACTGTTAAACAAGTTGGCATGTCTGAAACATTTAAGATTGTACTAGAGGCTAAGATTTTTTTTCCTGATCTTTTTCGCCAACGAGATGGCTCGATACGGTGTGTGAGGACGGTCCACCACTGTGGCCTGCCAATGCAGAGGGGAACACGGTCCCCTCCTGGGCATTTCCCTGGCAGCCGAAGTCAGGCGCAGCCATAACCCGCCGTTTGCCCCAGCGCCGGCAGCGTTGGGGGGTCTTGCGGGTCGGGGTATCAGCGCCAGCATTTGCGCGCCCCGCTTAGCGCCCCGTCTGCCGCTCCCAGGGGACCCGCGCCACCCCTGGTGCTGCGGGTAAAGGTGGGTGTGTGTGGCGGGGGGAAGCCCGCGGCCACTCTGCGGGCTTTGCGCGAGTTTGCAGGAGGCAGCCGATGCCAGGCGCGGAGAGCCGGCTCAGCCACCCCATCGCCGCACTCGGGAAGCTGAATCCACCGACAGAGAAGCGCTCCCACCTGTGCTGTATTTTTATCTGAGCTGTTTGCGGGGCGCGGGCGTCCTGCGTGCGCCTCTCCGGCATCCCCGGCTCACTTTTCACAGCAAATAGGCCATCAATTTCTGAGCCTTGCTGTTACATTCCGGCTTTCCCAGTGATGCTTCCTGCACACGGAGCCCCCCCGCCCTCACCTCTGTCCCAGTTCGCATTTAAACACGGCCCGACAGATCTGAATTTCTGTCGAAAGTGTAATTTCGAAACATACGCACGCATTTGTCTCTTCGCGCTCGGCCGCACGTCGAAATCCCTCTCGGAGGAGCGCCCTAACGTTTTAGGTGACCCAGAAGAGTGCCGAATTTTTGGCTTGCTTACATCTTTCAGCATGCGAGCCAGAACAAGACCTCTTAAAACACGGACTAATGCCTGCGAAGACCATGTCTGTAACTTCAAAGCCCTATTAGCTGTGCTCAGGCGCTGCAAACAGCCACAGGCATCAGAGACGTCAGCTGCTCGTGTTTAGGACGTTTTTCAGCAGGAGCAGTGACTCAATCTTCAGAAGATTTTTTTATTATTATTACTTTTTTTCCTGCCCATTTGATCTCCTAGTTTTCTCTCTTGGCCGTAGGAAACCACTCGGGTGATGTAGTGTTGAAGGAGCACCCCAAGGTGCTACAGGAGGTCCCCTCTGCGAGACAACAGCGCCGGCCCAGGGTGGGTGGTAGGGTAGGATGCCACGCATACACCTGGTTCTGCACCTCGCTCTCTGCCCACCCCAAAACCTCGCCGCGGGGGGAGGAGGAGGCGGCGGAGCCTGGGGGTGGGTCCCTGCCACCTCCTTCGGAGCATCACTCCGGCCCCGTGTCCCCCGTGGGACCTCAAGCCCTGGGAAGTCCCGTCAAAGCAGCCAGGGATGGGAGTATCCAAAACCCAGGAGAGCGGTCCGGGCTCAGCATCCCCACCCGCCGGGCCCGCGGAAGCGGCTGCGCGGCTGTTGAGTGGGGCGGGCGGCGAACGCGGCTCGGCCGGCGGGCACCACTCGTCCCTCCTCCCTGCTTTGTTCCTAGCATGTTTGCACAGTCGGATTTGATCGCGGGATAATATTTACTTAAAATTCGCCGTTTCATTAAGTTTCTTGACAATAAATTCTCTTTCTGGAGTATTTCCAGACGTGCGCTCGGAAGAGGCCTGAACAAACGCAGAGAAGGGAATCTTAAATTCAAGCATTTTCCCCCAGATACCTAAGGATGGGGGTTTTTCCTGTGAACCTGTCAGCAATGTCTTGCAATGCCTTCATATCCTTTTGTTGATTAAAGGAATACTATTCTTTCATTTTCTCATCACTGCAATAAATATTTGTCTTGTGAGTTACTATTTTCTTCGAAGGCATTTCAACATCCTGCTACAAACACAATTTTATCGAATATACCAAGTAATTTTCTTTATTGATCTTCATGAGGATATAGCAATGACAGATAAGCAACCCTTACATTGTCAACAAAATGATTGAATTACATGGATCAGCCTCTCGGACTGCTAAGAGTTAAAGCGAGCTTCAATGTTCCAAGGAAAATGAGGAATGTTAAATGTATACACGTTTCCCAGGATCTCAAAATAAGACACCTTTGATTAAACTCCTATATCTGATACGCTCTAGTTGCAATAGTGACTTTGCGCTTAACTAATTCCATGAGTGGTCTGATGCAAAATTGATGCACAAGTCCACATTTGCAGAATATGACCTTAAACAAGTGGATTGTCACTTGGAATGGCTCAGCCTCCCATTAATACCTGTGTTAAGTACACAGGCTTCTGGTTTCAGGCCCTTCCTGCTGAATAGCCTTGTCTACAATTGTAGAGAGACCAATGCTAAGGATATTATTCCATTTCACATGGAGTATTCAGTTTGAAGATCTTAATGAACAAAGGCACAATAAAAATTGCCAGAGAGTTTAAAGTATAAAATAGGATTTAATTGATAATCTACTTTATAATCTGGGTCTAGCCAGTTATTTCATACAGGCAACTTCTGTAAACCCCTGTCTTCATGCACAGCTCTGTGAGTAGTTTCATTAAAGTTACAAACACAAGTGTTTACAGTGTTGGATCTTAGAAAGCGTTAGAGATGAATTTACAGATACTGAAAAAAAGTGCTCAAAATTCATTGGAAGCCAGAGAGACTTCTACCACTGACCCTGGGAGCTGTGGGACGCTTCTGTCTGCAGTGACACAATTACCAGCCCACGAAGCTGGAAGATTATCTTTTTATCTGCTCCACATGGTGTGAAGTTGCTGCTTTTCCCACCTCCCTCCATCTGCATCAGTTTTAGACAACTCCCTATCAAAAATATATTGACAAACTAATGGAGTATTAGGGGTGGAAATGAGCAGCACAGCAGAGGGAGAAATATTTAGTTTTATTTTCTAAATCAGCATATCATGTGGAAGATAACAACAAACCTTGGAGGTATTGAAAACATAAGCACTGCAGATGAAAATGGTTTCTTTTGGGGAGCGAAAGAAAACATAACCAAGAGTTAGAAGATTAAACAGATCTACTTTTGAGTGGATTATGTTGTCTTGTTGTGGGATCTACTAAAGGAGTAAGAGAAGCTCTCTGCTGTCACATGTGGCTCGCCAACATGGCATTATAGATGCCAGTTCATACTGGATCCCCGCAGCATCTGCCTTGGAAATGTTTCCATGTTCTATTAGAAACCGTTGCTGGAAACGCTCCCTTTGAGTCTTTTTCTGGTAACAAAGGTTTTGCTTTTAATTGCATCTAGGTGTAGCTGAGGGCTGCATCTAACTCTGGAACTGAAAAGCTCAGCTTTACTAGTCCTTCTTTGCACGGGTAAGTCAGGTTTATACTCATGGCAATGCTTTTGTTCATAATGCCTGGGCCAGAGCAACATCCAGCTCATCTGTCACAGCTGCGCACATCGTGCAGGGGACTAGGGGCACAGCATTACAAATGTCTGTCTGTGACTGAGGGAACTCAGAAAGACCCTGAGGCAGACAAGAGGACATTTATTGACTAACGAGGTCCCATGTTATAATCCCTTTCTAGTAGAAAACTTCACTTAACTGAATATTTTAAGTGAATATTTTAGAAACTAAATGTATGCTTGAGTTGCTTCTAGAGAGTTGAACTGCAGCACAGGCTGAGCAATGGGTTTGGGGTATTTCTTTTTACTCGTCAGGGCAAGGCAAGCAGCATGCTACCGGAGACCTGACACAGAAGGAAAAAACAGAACAAACAGATAGGGCACAACAGTGTCTCTGGTGATGAACTCAAATCCTGCAGTCTGTAAAACCGCAGTGTATTCTTGAGTGACAAATTTTGTATTTGGATCACTAACTCAGTTGAAAGAAGTGTAAAGACAGCTCCCTACTGGCAAAATATCTGAGGAGGTTACAGAATGCTGTTTATTCCAGCTAGTGTCTGGAATAAATTATGTTCAAGAAATTGGCTGCTGATACTCCTATTTCAGATGAGAATTTGTACAGCGTGCTAAGCCCTAACACTTCTGGCCAAGCCATAGCCTTCATTAGGCTTTGCCATTCATCATACCTGCCAGGAGCTCTCAGATCTGGAGAGGTGCTTCTTTGGAGGAGGGAAAGAAAAACAGAAAAGAAACCATGTACCTTGGAGCTACTGTCAGTTCTCAAAGGCACCGGTCTTCCAAATTTCAGGGCTCTGAGTTGCCAGTCTTAATACGTTTTCTTACTATTCCTACTGAAATCCATTAACTGTACAAGGAAGACACAGACTGGTTTTCGATAACACTATAGGTCGTATAAGCCACTTAACATTTTGGAGGTTCCTACTGTAGATGAGGGGATAACAGCAGCAGGTGACCTGACAGCTCTCGGGGTGGGAGCGAGCTTCCACAACTTGCTTTTACTCCAGTGGCAACAGCAAATGCTTCACGACTCACGAGACTGGACTCTGGGAAGCAGGATGGCAACCTGAGTGCTATTTTAAGCGTTTTGATCTATAAGCCATGTTTATCAATCCCCTGTTGTGAATGGTACGTTGTTTTTTTACTCAGGGCATAAATATCATATAGGCTTTACTTGATTCTTCTCACAGCAACAGCTTAAAAACCTGCAGAAGGGGAAAGCCAACAGATACACTACAAAGACAAAGCCAAGAAAATCCAAATCACTCATCGTCATTGTGTTCAGGGCTACAGGAAGGAGTTGCACTCCTTTACCTTGGTAAGTAGGCTCAGGGCTCTCACAGCAGCATGGACCTCCTTGGGGCTGTGTTGCCAGCATCCATGCCACGTTTACCCTCATGCTGGAGCTGACATTCATGTTTTATCCTGAGGTATCCTACAGAAAAATAAAAGCATCCCTTGAGTCCTAGATGGGCTTCATCAGAGACCTTCTTAAATATTTTGGATATGTGTACGGTTTTTGAATACTACTTGCTCAAAATTAGCAAATACCTAGGAAATATGAATCTTAGAATTTTTACCAGGCAAGATTTCTAGGTGAAAAGAGACAGAATTGGGGCATACATTCAGCCCTACACCTGACTTCAAAGAAAGTTTCATCAGTGCTTGGACAGTCAACCACCTGTTTAGTTAAAGGTTGTGAAAGTCTGAAGAAACTGCTCTGTACAATGTAGAACTGAAGCTGCACGTGTCTATTCCATGTGTCCAGGAGAAAGTATGTTGCAGAGATCCTGTTTTCCTCTTTGCTTCCAGAGATTTTTTTATGGATCCACATGTGCACTTCTCCATTTCATATTCCACTAGAAGGGAGCAAGTGGACCTGTGTCTTTACCTCTCTCAAGTCTGTCTTACAGCCTGCGGACCACAATTTTTACAACCTGTAGATCACGTTCTTCCCTCAGTTATTTTCAGGCAATTCAATCCACTTCACTGCAGTATAAAAATGCTCAGCTGAGGTAGTATCACCCATTATTTCCCATCGTCATGGGTGAAGGTGAGTTTGGCTACTGAATTTAATGGGAATTAGAGTAAGCTCTGGTTAATATCTTAAAACTGTGTTGAACTACAAATAGTTTAATGAAAAATTTAAGAAGTCTATACTATAAATAAGTCAAAATACGGCATAATGGATTAGTTTAACTTCAGAAGAATGTGGACTCCATCTCAGTTTGTCAGAACATGGCCCCATGCTCAACATTTTAATTAACTCTCACTTTTTAATTTCCAAGACTGTTACAGTGGAGAAGAAACAAGTGAGGGGAAAAACCCCTTAGAATTGTTGAAAAGAATGGGTTTCAAGTGATTGGGGTCCCTCAGGACAAACATCTAGACATTCTAGTGATTTAAATGGCATTGTTCGTGTATCTACAGTTAAGGAGTATCACAAATGCTTGTGGGAACATAATTTCAATTTCTCTGAAGGTAGAGACGTGTTTTTTTACTTTTTAACTGGCATACAGGCAGGCTGTGAAGAGCTGTAGAAGCAAAATAGCAGAAGAGTATGTACTGAAGACAAAGACGTGTGTGAAATAAATGGAAAAGCTTGAGCTTGAAGCAATTGCAACTGGTTTTGGTTTGCCTTCTAGTTTAAGAAAGAAGAAAAGGAGAAGGAGGCGTGGACTGCAATGCTCATCTTTACAGCACAGGTAAAAAAAAAAAACAAAACAAAAACCAAACCAAAAAACCAGTAGCCGTGCTGCTTCCACGTGCGGGCCAGCTTGCCAAACGGAGCCAGGCATTCATTTACGTGAGGCTCAGATGCCCGTGCTTCACGCCTAATGCACGGTCTAAGCTCATACCTCCAGGATGGGCAAGCAGAGGATGTTCTACCACTGTTTTGCACTGACTTCATCTGAAATACAAGGCACAAGGAATCAGACCCGTGCTTTCTCTCTTCATGGAGGGGATGACGTGCACAAGCTCTGACTTCAGGGATAATCCGAGGTCCTTGAGGTCAGGTGCCACAGCACAGCTTCTCCCAGAGCAGCGTTCCCACGCTGTCCTTGATGCCTCGACTCATTCTTTTCCTTCTCCGTCAAGGGCAGCGCCGGATCCCCCCGGGCGCTGACGGCTGGTGGCACATAACTCCGCGAGGCGAGGGGATGTTGCGGGCACCCTCTCGCCCCGCAGCCCCCGCCCTGCCGGGAAAGCGGGAGCGCTGCCAGCTAGCTTTGGGGGCACCGAGCCTCCGGCCCTCTCGCACGACCCCGCAGCATTGCGGAAAGCCGCGATCCCGCAGGGCCCACCCTTCACCTCTCTACTAACACCTTCCTTCTTAAAAATAATTTAAAAAAAAAGGAAAAAAGCGCGGGGAAGAGGGAGGGGGCAGGCGCGGTGCTGCCGCCGGGCGAGGCAGCGGGAGGAGGAGGCGGCGGCGGAGGAGGCGGGCGGTCGGTCGAGCCGCTCCGGGGAAGTTTTCTCGCCGCCGCCTCCCCGAAACCCCTCCCCGCCCAGCGCGGCTCCGCGCTCCTCGCAATTTACCGCCGGCGCCGCTCCTGGGGAGCCGCCGGGCCCGCGCCGCCGCCCCGGAGGCCCCGCGGAGTAAGTGCGCGCCGCGCCGCGCCGAGCGGAACGGAGCCGGGGCCGGGGCCGGGGCCGGGGCCGGGGCCCGGGGCGGTCGCTGCCCGCCCCCGGAGCCGGCGCGGCGCGGGGTGCCGGACACGTGGGCGCGGCGGGGGCCGGGCGGGACGCGTCGGCTCAGCCCCGGGCGTTGCGCCGCCGAGGGTGGTTACGCGGCCGCGCAGCGCCGCGGCACTTGCGACGGGGAGGGAGGAGCGACGCTGCGGGAGCCCACGGGGGGTGGGAGGGGAAAGGGGGGGCGGGGGTTGCCGGGCGCTGCGAGGCTTCGGCGGGGGCCCGGGCTCCGCCGAACTGGGACCTGCCGGCTGCGAGCAACGGCCAGTGTTAGCGGGGTGTCCGCCTTCTCCAACGGCCCGGGAAAGGCGGCCGGTGCCGGGGCACCGACGGGCACCCCACTGCCCGCACCGCCCCGGCTGGGTCGGGGGAAGGCAGGAGGGATGCTAGCCTCTCCCCCTCCCCTCTCCGCACATCCCGGCACCTTGTTCGGGGCGGGGAGAGTGCGGAGCAGGGCAGGGCAGGGGGGCACCCACAGGTGTCCGTCTCCTCAGCTCGCCTTCTGGGGTCTTCGTTTTGCCTGCCGTCACCCAGGGGGCACCCACAGGTGTACCTCTCCTCAGCTCGCCTTCTGGGGTCTTCGTTTTGCCTGCCGTCACCCAAGCCCTTTGAAAGGGATCGTTGGGTACGGCTGGTTATGAGGGATTTTTTGACTGTGGTGTTAGTTTTGGAGGCAAAGCTTTTTTTTTTTTTTTTTTTTTTTTTTTTCTGGAAATGCTCTGTTCTTTAAAACTGTCATTAAATAGGCAGGTTTTCTATCCCAAAGTTCAGTTGTCTTCAATTATTAAAATATAACATTAGGCACTTTTTTTTTTTTTTTCTCTTTTAGGCTCTAAGGAACATAGTGTGGCATTTAAATTGTGAAGAGTAGTTCACGTTGCCTTTTGGTAGCAAAACACTTTCATGGTTATATATGCTTTAGCAAAATGCAGTATGAACAGCAGCACTGGACAGTTTGAAGACTCAACTTTCCATAGTCTTTGAAAGTAAAAAATATGGTTACAAGAAGAGAAATCAGTCATTCGGTGCTGTTAGAAGTTCTTTAAAAAGAGAATGTGGTGTGTGGAAAGTCCCTATGAAACAATTTCCAGATAGAGCTGTTCATGCTCTGCCAAAAGCTGTGTAAGCATGAACCATAATGAGGATAGTTGTAGGATCACAGAGGAGGCATGGTGCAGGTAGTCTGGCTGCACCAGAAAATGAGAGACAGAAGGGCAATATGTATGAAAATGTCCCTAATTGAGGACTGCAGCTCATGGAGGTAGCTGGCATATCTTCTGAGGGCTCCCCAGACCTTTGTCCTAGCTTGCAAACATCTTGCTCTACCATAGATTTCAGTGTAAGGTAAACTGAAAGTATCTGCGCCCTTGAGCAAACTTTTCAAAGTTATGAACTAGTCTTTGTGAACCGTTCAGCAGTCTTCAGAATTCTGGAGATTGTAATAGCACCGATAAAAATGTTTACAGTCCACCTAAGTAGAAACTAAGTCACTGATTCCTGACAGCTGTGTTATTTATTCCCGGCCTGATGTTTCATTCCTAGTTGTCTTCATTAGCTGAGTCTTTCCATGTAAACCCAATCCTAAAAAGGGTAGGAAGAGAAAGGAGGAAGCAAGTCGCTCATTTTCTTGTTTGTGTCTCTCTCTGTCCTCCTTGCGCTGCAAACCCTCTCACTGTGGGCAAGGTGAGGGATGGACTCTGGCAGGTGATTTTTAAGATCTTCAAGGGTCATTTGAACAGTTTCTCCAAGTCAGCTGGAGACTGGGGTCTCTTGCATCCTGTGCATTTAGAGAGTTCTAGGTTATTTTCTTTGTTTCTTTCATTCAATTGCTTAATTATAGAATCCATAAATATTATTGCTCAAAATAACCTCTCCTTCCAGATTTAGAGAGAAGGAGAGTGATACAAAATTAAGAGATTAAATTGAATTAAGGGGCTTGAGGTTTTTTCCTTCCTTTCCTTTTTACACTTTTGATCTTTGAATGTTTAATCTGATATATCAAACATCATAAGATAATGATTTCTCAAATGTCTGAACACTTTTAATGCTCTTTTACCTTTCTTTTTTTAACCTCTCTGTGACACAGCATCTCTTCTCACCCTGTCTCAGAGCACTAATCCTACTGCATGGCCACAGAAAAGTAAAATGTGAATGTACCATTGAGTTCAATGGTACAGGTCAAGCTGCCATGAAAAGGCTGTAGTGGCTGGAAAGAAAGATTTGCCCCAGGGACAAGTCTGGGGGGAGCCTGGGGGGGCAGCGGCTGCCCGTACCCCAGGGCGGGTGCGTGGGCAGCGCACGGCCCCACCCCAGCCAGCCCAGGGCCCCTGCTGTGCCCAGCTGCCCAGAAAAATCGCAGAGGTGAACTCCCACCCTGTGAGGTGGGTCTGCATTTATTGCGGCTCCCCTTATAATGAAGTGAGCTGGGAGAAAGGTCTTTTTATTTGTAAGAACGGAAATTGTGTGTAAAGTCCTTAAAATCAAGGAGGCCACAGCTGGGTACTTCATGGGATTTTAAAAGCTTTTCCAACTCAAAGTTGTTTCTCTGTCCTTCCTGTGCTGTTTCCATAGCGAGTCACACCTCTTGCCACTTTAGGCAATTTGCCTAATGCCTGAAACTTCTGAATTTTAATTTCTCAGCTCAATAGCTTGAGTTCTTTATCATCTGAATATTGAAGTGGATTGCGTGGCTTTTTGTGAATAAAATTTTCTTTTTTGGCTTTTAGGTTATACTGCTCTCAAAGGAAAGTGGAACATCATGTTCAGAATATGTGCAGTACATTCTTTATTTTCTCCTTTATTATGAAATAGTATTTATTATGAGTTATAATGTTATTTGATAAATGAAACAATAATTAATCTTTTGTATCAAATTGTAAAAATAATGTTGTATGGATGACAACTATTGTCTGTTATGTTTTTCACGCTTAATGTATTACTGTAGCCAGTAATATATAACAATAATTACAGTTTTGTCTTGAGCTGTAGTGGAAAAAGATGGGAAGAGCATTAGGATAAGTAATTGTGTAAGAAGTGTGGCTGTTGCTAGAGGACAGGTTGATTTAATGACTTAAATAACTTGTGGTTTGCATTTGTGTGTTTTGTTTTTTTCAGAAATGTATATAAAATTCAGTCTCATTGGTGGAGACATGGAGAACTGAAATGAAATACTGTTGTTTGACTAAACTTGGTGCATTTTTTGCTGACAAAGAGCACATAATGCATCTTTGTGTAGTTGTGTAAGGCTCCCAATCCTTAAATTTTCAGTTTTTATGATGTTAAAAATGATGAGTTACTGTGTTCATTTTCATGCAAACACAGTCTGGCAGAAATTGGAGGAAAAGAATGTCATCTGTCAAGCAAAAGATATGACAAAGTTGAACAAACTAGCATTTAAAAATGGTTTCTAGCATTGTTTCCAAGGAACTGGGAGTCCTACAAATGTTCTTACAATCGTTTCCTTCTCCTCCCCTGTAATATTCACATCAATTGTCCAAAATTGGCAAAGATTTCTTGGTGGGGTTTTAGTTTCATAAGAAGTGACTGCTGGCTAGAGAAGAGAGGTCCTAACCAGTGCCTCCTCCACTGACCCACTGGGAGCAGGGCCAGCCCCGCAGGGAACCGGGCGGCACTGTCCCTGGGCTTACCTCCAAGAGGCAAGAGCTCGAGGACGTAGCACAAAATCGTCGTTAGGTAAATGCAGTGTCACTTCTGTTTTAAAATTAACTTTCAGTTAGTGAATTGTTGGTATTTCTGGCCACCATGGATCAGGCTTCCAAAGGTACTTAGGTGCCTAAAGGTGCAGCTAGGCACTTACTGTCGTTCGTCAGGGTGGCTGGAGTATAAACCAACATATAAATAAATAAATGTAAATGGCTTAAGAGATGCCTTTAAATATCCCATTGGACCTCATGTTGACAACTTTGAGAGTTCAGTGATACAGCCTTCTGGTTTTCTCAGGCTTAGGACCATTCACTCTCTTTTACTTGGCCTTTAACAGAGATTGAAAGAGACAAAAAAACCCCCCCTGTCTTCCTTCTTCCATTCTCCTAGATGAGTCCAAATGAAGAAAATAGACTACTTGCACCTACTAGTGAAACTCGCAGCCACTGCAAGTGGGTGCCTTTACTGCAGGACAAGAAGTAGAAATATTTGTAGATAGAAAATGTGTATTCTGGCATTTGGTCTGTTGTAAAAATGGAGAATAAGGTGCTTCTTGCAGTATGTGAATGTTGCGACTTACCAAAGGAAATTTTGGTTGACCTCAAGAGACAGGAAAGTTTTCTCGTTGTATGGCAGGTCAATAAGACAGCAGCATCTGTAGCCTTACTGATAATGGTGTGAGGAAGGTCGCTGGTGTGCATGTTCAGTCGGTGGTTGATCCATTGCGAATATTGAAGTGCCGCTCATGCAGGGACATGGGGGCTGTGGCATTGTGCCCCAGGAGTACCCCTACGCCACTCCCAAGGGCAGGGTGAGTCCAGGGCAGTTTGGTGGTTCTCGCAGAGTGTGGGACCTCAGCAGACACTAACCTAGTGCTTGGGTCCCTCTGCACTGGGAGATGCCAAGACTTTGGCCTCTGAGTTTCCCGGTTGGGTGTTAGTTTTCCATAGAAGGATGACTCACTTGCAACCATGCTTTCTGTAACCCATCCTATCCGGGTGTACTTTTCTGCTCTCTGGCATACACTGCTGAAAATACTGCTGGTAGTGTTTCTTACTTCAATGCCTTTACTAGCTTGGGGGAAGCCTAGGCTTTAATGAAGGTTGTTACAATTTCAGACTCAAATGTGTCTGATTTATTTAAAAAAAACAAAACAAAACTAAGAATAAGAGTTAAAAAAAAACCTGATTACAATAAACCATGATTTCACCTAGAGGAAAATTACTTTAATGGCTCTGTGTAAACCTTAAAAACTTTACATGTGACTTGTATTAATTAGAACTAGCAAACTTTTACTTGTATGCACTGAATTGTGCAGAAGCAGTACAGTTGTTTGTTGTTATAGACCACAAACTTTTATAGACTGCATATATTTTACGAACTGCTTTAAAAGCCCATGTAAAATAATAAGTAATGCCTTACCTTTAATCTAACCTTATAATAGGTGTAGAAACACTTCCTAGAGCATGTATATAATTATTACTCATTAGAAATGTTGTGCAGAACCACAGGGTTGAAAGTAAGCTTTGTTTGTAAAGCGCCTTACACTTCTTTCCTGAGCGAGGTAAGTATTGCAGTTGCGTGTTATGATTTGTAGCTCAACATTTTTCTTGTATGTATTTCATATTCTTTACTCACCATGACACTTAGTCTAACAGTCAGGGTTAATCTCTGGACCCCCGCACCTTTTGTAATGTGTTTGACACAAAAAAAAAATGCAGAAAATGTATGTATTGCTCACAACGAAGGAATTGGCTGTTGCCTTCTCTTTTTATTCTCTTTGTTAGTGATACACAAATAAACCCAGGGAAAATAGGGATTCTTGTCACTCTTTGATAATAAAGATCCAATGGAATGCTAAGAGCAAAGCTGTTTAGTCCTGTTGGAGGCACAGAATTCACATTGTAAATGGTAATTTTATTAATTTTTTTAAACATAAATTTCCCCTATGTTTTCACCTTAAAAATATTCTTTATTTCCTGTCCTGAACTGTTAGCGTGTTTCTCTGCTGAAGAGTTTCAGCTTACATTTCAGATACAAATAAAGTTGATCCCACTGGGTTGTTTAAACATCATATTAATTTTGTAAGTCATTTAAAAAAAAATCCTGGCAAGCGAATTGCCAGTATAATTTTAACATTGTTTTACAGTTTGACTTTCACATGTATTTAGTATTCGTTGAAAAATACAATCTTTTGCTATGTTTGGAGAGCTTTGCTTTTGTAATAACATTATTGCTTTAAAATTGTACATGTATATGTGTCTCCTGTCTTGGCCCTTTGTGGAGCTTCCTAACAGAGATGTCCTGGTGGGTGCCTCTGCCAGGGAGATGTGCTTGGCAATCTGGCTGTTGCTGGCACCAGGTTTCATACTTGATGCACATACTCACCAGCGCCTTGTTCCTGTCCACAGTTTAAACCATTCCTGACCATGGCAGATGAAGGAAGCAACACAAAGCCTTTATCAAGGTGGTTTCTGAACCAGTTACGTTTCAGTTTTAGCACTTGTAAAAGCAAAGGCAAATTTTTAACCTCATTTTTGCAGCTCTCCAGTCTTAAACCTTTGCCCTTCCCAGGTATTCTGGGAGTTTTGGTCACTATGTTGTCAGGTTTCTTTCTCCACCTCAGGAGAGGTTTCTTTGTATTTAAGTGCCTTCCAGCACCAGGGGACCAGAGAGCTCTTCTGAGCTTGCTGAAATTAGCAGTCAGCAGATTCTCATTCCTTGATAAGCATGCCAGCATCTTTTGCCTTTGTTTATTTCTTCAAGTGTGATTTTTCTGTTATTCTCACTCCACTTTCTTCAAATAGCTCAGTCTGAATAATTGTGCTAATTAGGCACGATTGTTTTCTAGGTTACTTCCACTGGAACAGAAGATATTCCAGTTTAGCAATTTAAATTAGCAAATTATTCATAAACAATGTGGAGAATGAGGTGCATAGCTGTGAGAGTGGCCTGTGAAGAACTGCGCGAGGACCTTATGAGAAAAGTCACTGGACAATAAGATGACAAAGAGTTCTGCAGAGATAAATGTAAACAGCTAAACCTCAAGCAAAATTGTAGCTGTATGTGGAAAGTGATGGGCATGGAGCTGACCCTCACCATTCAGAAATGAGATCTCAGCATCAAAGATAATCCCAAGAAAATGTATAATATCCCCCCCCCCCCCCCCCCGCAATTATTCAGAATTGTTAGGAATCCAAAAAATTTACATAGGTTCAGGAGGAAGATGGACAAGTACTTGAGCAAGTGTACTGAGGGCTGCTAGACAGATGAACTCCATCAGGCTCAGGAAATCCTCTGAACTGAAATCGCAGGAAGATGGGAAAATACTGGGGAAATGGCATAGGCTTGTTCGATTCTTGCTTTTCTGTGTCCAGTTACAGTTGTGGTTGGAGACAGCACCCAGACGACTGTGGGTCTGAACCAGTATTGTGGTCCTTGTGTTCTCAACACCTCTTTTTCTTGTTAGATTAAATTGTATGTGGGAGAAATACGGCACAAACTGTTGTAAAATGGTTTCTTCAAGACAGGCTTACAGTGTTGTAGCCATTTTAGAAATATAATCAGGATTCAGAAAGTAGTACAGATATATTTCCCAGGCTGTCACTAATATCATTTGCCTGTGGTGTGTTTTTTGTGTTTATACCGCTTCCCTCCTTCCTTCTTTCTTGCTTCCTTGTGCTCTTGAGTCTCCTCTGTTAATCTGGTCCAGCAACCAGTGAGATTTCTCTGTAGGTAGATGAGACCTCATGCTTCCTTACCAGAAATGTTACTTTTCAATGAAATTAAAAACATTAATGAAATACTGTAATTTTAGGTTTTAATTGATTTTTTAAATCTTTATTTTAAAGTTTAAAGGGATCACCTAGATAGCAAAAAAAAATCTAGATACTTAATTTATTATTACTGACTTAAAAAGAATGAGATTACTTTGATGCTGACCTAGACATGACAGTGAGTGTAAGTGCCATGGGTTTTACGTGTGCCTGTCCAGGACACCAAAGTGCTTGTTCTATATTTATATAAAGGAAAGCTTACAAATAAACCAATAAAATTGAAATTTTTCATCCTTCTCTCCCACAAGTTTACTCCAGCCACAAGTCATAACACTCCATGCATTTCTGCCCAGTGGTACTGGAATAAAAAGGGCTGTTGGCATGGACATGGATGTTTATGGGGATGCAAAAGCGGTGACCTACCTCCCGTGGTGTTGCGCAGAGTGTGTTGCCTGCAGGCTGTGTACCCACTGAAAGGTCTGGAGCCGGCCCAGAGGCTGTGTTTAGGTCAGCGTCAGTGCTGCAGGTGGGGTGGGATGTCTTCCAGCAGATGTGCCTGTTAGGTCCTGCACATCTGGGCACCGACCTGTCTTACTGGAGTCCCTGAGGCTCACTGGAAGGCAGGATGCTGTAGTTCTGCAAGCGTTCCAGGCTGCATCAGAGGTGGTCTTCGGTCGCAGCGCTGGAGTTAACTGTTTGTAAAACTGCTGAAAGGTCCTTACTAAATTTAATTTCTTAAAAATATCTTTCCCTCTTCTGTTTTATTTCCTTCCTCTCTTTTTTTTTTTTTTTTGGTTTTTAGCTGTTACACTTGGCAAGTTTCTTTCCTAGCATTTGGAAATAATTGTTTTCTAAATGCTACCCAGGTTATCTGCCAAATTTAACACCTTAAAAGGAAGCGGGGTGGGGGACAAGAGACCTACCTGGGAATGGAGTGCATGTAGTGAGCCTTTAGCCTAAAAAAGAAACTTCACAAATATAGCACCTAAAATCAAAACCATCAAGTGCCCTGATATTAGCTATAAAACATCACATGCTATCATCTCCACGGTAAAAAAAAGACCATTTCGCCCAGCCTCAGAACCTCTTTCTTTCTTTCTCTACCAAATGATCAAACATGTGTGATTTTTATGTTTTGGGTTTTTTTTCAGTTCTAACAAATGAATATGGTTTGGGGAGATAGAATTTTGTCTAGGTGGTACTAGAAAATCCTACCAGTTCCTGAGAAAGCATGAGCAGTCTGGCAAACTTTTTTTTAAAAAAAAAGAAAAGAAAAGAAAAGAAGAGCAAAGCAGGATCCACTGATGACACTAAAAGTGACTTCATCTTGGAGACTCTGCAGTGGTATAATCAGCTGGGAGGTTCTAAGACAGGAGTGGTTTTGCTGGTGGCACAGGAGCAGGAAAAAAAGTTTAATCCCTTCTCCTTGGTCATGGAAAGGGTAAGGTAGCCCAAGGTACTGTGTGTTCTGGGTGTTTGTGATCACAGTGAGCTTCAGCAGGGGCTCACTGCAGCTGAACGTGCGTTACAGCAGCCCTGGGATGGCTCTGAGATGCGGGTGTTAGTGGCAGAGTAGGGCTTGCATGGGAAATGCAGAGCTTTAATGGCGAACAGCTTGGCAAGCGTAAGAAATCAAGTTCCTTGTCCTCGAACGTTGTTGCCTGTAAGTGCTGGGAGACGGCCATGGCCAGTTACTTTTCAGTCAACCTGGCCACCTCCGCAGCCTAGCCAGGGAGCGGCCGGCAACCGCCCTGCGCCTGCCTGCAAAGGCACATGCTCAGCTCCGGATGCGCGGGGCAAACCTCATGGCGTTGGCTAACATTTCAGAAAGAAGGGAATAAAAGCCCCTGTAAACCACTTTCTGTACTTCGCTCTTTGGTTGGTTGGGTTTTTTTTAATTCCTTTTTAAATGGTAATAGCTGTTTGGAAAAGGGGGCTGCTCGTTATCATGCCTGATACAATAGCACTTCTTTAGCTGTTTGGACTCTAACTGCTGCCATCATGGATTTAATAATAATGGTAATATTTAACCAAGCAAATGACTTCCGAAGTAATAGAGAAAAATAAAAGGGGATACATACTTTTGTGACTTCCCTTCAATTTAGATCTTGTCTTTTTCAATAATTTGAGGTATTTTCCCTCATATTTGATGGCATATTTTGCATATAACAACTTAATCTGTAATAGATATTCTATGTAATTTAGATGTAATTTTTGATACATTAGCAACTCAAGGGAATTTAGTTAGTTTTCATAAAGCTTTACTAAAAGATAAAAATAACCAAAGATGACAATTATAATAAGGCTAGCTGAGTTGCTCTTGTTTAAAAGTTGAATTTTTAAAATTAAAATTACTTAATTACATTGTAAATCAGCTGTTTGGTATTAATGTCTAAGCCCTCATGTTACTGCTAGCTTGATTCTGCTACCAGGGGCCTCTGGTGTCTGCTGAGAAAGACAAGTCTTTGCCCCTAACAGTGTGTGTGGGGGGATATGTAGTACCCTTTCTTAAATCTCTTTTGAAGTGACTTGGAGGGCAGAGTATGTGAGAGCAGAATGTGCACTACTGGGCTCTTTTGACGCTGGTGTGTTATAGGAACCTCTCCCAGAGAGAGAAAATGTTCTCTACAGCGGCTTCTGCAAGCTAGGTTGCCTAATTACAGCTGAACTATGATATACACTGAAACATATATGATTTTTCCTTACGGGCTTGAATAGAAAATGCTTTTTAAATGTAGATGATTATCAGTCTTGGTAAAGTTTTCTTTCCATTAGTAAAGAGAGCACTGCTGATCTGAAAAGCTGTCAGGTCATCCACATACCAGCATTACATCAATTGACTTTTGAATATTTTTCCATTAGAAAAGGCTCCATTTTATTCTCTCGCTGAAGTGGCAGACTTTCAGCTTGTGCGGTTTTTCCATTTATTGAATTTTGCAATAAAAGAGTTTTTGAAACAGATGTCAGTCATTGCTTAGGAGTGGGGCATTGTTAGAGAACTGTTTTCTTCTGCTCTTTGCTGTTACTATTTTTTTTTTTTAAGTTAGGAGAAATTCTTGTCCTTCCCCTCCCTAACTTTAATTGCCACTTTTTAAAGCCTTGAATCATTTTCTAACCTATAATCTGGTGTCAGAACAAATATGAGCACCAAACCCTGATTTCATAGAAATATTTCAGATTGGCCATTGTTCTCAGCAGGAGCAGGACTGGATTCGATCTCTCAATTGTAAACCAGAAAGAAGGGAGGGAGTGGATACATTACAGAAGCATGGTTTTTATTAGCATCTTCCTTGGGGTGTGGAGTGGACCTGTTAACAGTTTCTTAATGCTCAGATTTTATAGAAGTAGCCAAATGTGTGTAATGATTAGTGTCCAGTATGGATTTATACAGAACAACGGGGCTTGAAGGGATGGGGTTTTTTTTCCTTGCAAGAATCCCATTCAGGTAGAAAGATGCGGAGTAAGATTTTTTTGGATCCTGATCCTAAAATATACATGTTTCATATACAGAGTTGTTTTAGGACAAACTTAGTATCTTCAGACCATTGGTTCTTCACTTGGCATAGATAAGCAAAGTGCTATTCGCATTTCTGTGTACATATATACACACATACTTAAAAAAGTCAGATTTACATTTTTATTATTCTTTAGCAGACTGCGTTTGCCCCATGTCTTTAGAAAAAGCCAAGCTGATTTTTCCGATGAGGCTTTTAGTTAGGTTTGTTTGAATTATTTGAATGATTAATTCTAAATTTTAAGAAGGTCACAGCATTTTATTCTGAAGAAAATTTGCTTTGTAAGGAAACTATATTTTGAACTGATGTCTGTTTGGGGGGTAAGCCTTTGTTAATTCATCTCAGTGCTTCATTGTTATTTTTAACATCAAAAAACACCATTTCCAAAGGTGAGAGAACACAAAGCATCCCATATTTATAATTTATAGGGGCTAGGACTGTGACCTAATATAAACTTGAAGAGATTTAGTATAAAAATATCCTTAGCTTGAGGGCAACATTTTGAAAACTTTGTGGATTTTCTTTTTTATCCTGGCTCAATCTACAATCATATTTCTTTGTTATTATTTCCTCTTAGCATTAAAGTACAATTGACATTGATAGATATCAGGGAGAGGCTGAACTTCACCAAAAAAAAGGGGAGGGGAGGGGGGAAAAGCTGTGTTGCTGGCACAGGAATAGCAGCAGTAGAAGGGTTCCTGGCTGCCTTTTCTTCGTCTGCTGACAGTGAGCACAACGGGGCTCTTGCTGCCTGCTTTTGGCTTGTGTGGATTTGCAATAAACAGTTCAACTATATGTTTGTTTTCCAGATTAATTCAATTCATTGAAGATAACTGCTCCCAAACTTGTGAATACTTGTTAGTTAATGGCAAGTTGCAGATGTAAAGATCAGCTCGTAATTTCATGCCAACAAATTAATACGACGATGTGGTACTGTCTTTTCCACAGGTGTGTGTACTAGGACTGTCTGAACCCCACTGTAACTAATAGCCCGTATATAATTTGGAAGAAGAAATCTTCAATGGAAGACCCCCAGGGAATAAATGGGAAGTCTGTAAGTAAACAACTTGTCAGTCCTAAGAAAAAAAAGTTATAGCTTTTAAAGCAGTAATTATTTTTGTTGCAACCGAGTGGCTGGATAGTTTTAGAAAGCTCCATGCGCTTTTAATGCTTGAAGCTGTGCATGATGAAATTCATTGAGAGGTGGAGGCTTATGCTAAAGCTACAGAAAATAAGTATAGATTTAAAAATATTTGTCTTCATCATATTACAAAATGATGATTGTTGGTTTCTCTACGAAATACTGATCTTGCTGCGTTTATATGGGTGACATTTTGATCTGTTAGAGAGTTTTCGCTCCATTATTTGAAGTTATCTCTCTTTGCCTGTGTGAATATATGCAAATATTGCTTCTGAGAGAAGCGGGTGCAACTCCTGGCTGCAAAGTCTTTTGAACAGTGGCAAAATTTGTGTTTCTCAAAAAAACCCCCCATCTTTAGCAGCATTGTTGTTTCTTGTAAATGTCTGTCTATAGTGTGACAATAGTAAGAAATTTTGCAAACTATCAGACACGGTTAATAATGTTTTAAAATAATATTTCTTGCATGGTCAAATAATTAGTGTGTGTTACAGATTTGTTCGTTTAGTTTGTGATATCATTCTTGGCACTTAGTGAACATCAAAATGCTACGTATATGTTTTTATTGTGGATTGTTTTAACAGAAACAGTGCACATTGAAAATGCCTTATTTTTACCAGTTGTAAAATAACTCCAAAACCTACTATTTATTAAATTTTATTAATTTCCTGCATCTTTTTCTGGTCTGTTTATTTTCTATATTTGACAGCACTCTGCATCATCTCTCACTCTTCCCCTTCTACGTCCAGTTTCCCTGATGCTTGTGTTAGTTTTTCACATAACAACAGAGTAGAAAGAACTAAGCCACCTAATAATGAGCTTGTTGTGTTGCGTGGTTTTTGTTACACTTCTCTTCTGGTGTCATTTTTGCTGTCTGAAGCAATATGGCTTTGATTATTTTCCGATGTTCATTTGTTCCACAGCCTGTCTCTATGTGTACGTTTGGGTATTTATCTATTGCTGCTACAGCAGTGTGTGAAAAGCACCAGTTCACTCCTAGAGAAGGGAGAGGCCATGGTTACCGACTGGTGCTAAACAGGGATGGTCCCTCTTGCAGTTGCAGTCCCAGAGCTTTCAGCACCACCCAAGCCCAGTCCTTGTTCTATTCAGGATCAGGCTTTCCTCTCTGCATGAAAAGCCTTTCCCCCGCAATGCTGTCAGGATTTTCTGCGGCTCCCACTGCAGTACTGCCTCTCTGTATGCCTGGCATAGCTGGGCTTCGTGTGCTGCGGTGG
Organism: Leptosomus discolor; assembly: GCF_034619465.1. NCBI lineage: Eukaryota > Metazoa > Chordata > Aves > Leptosomiformes > Leptosomidae > Leptosomus > Leptosomus discolor. Next base: position 47,039,423 of record NC_141395.1, on the reverse strand, counting down.
GTTTGGGTTGGGTAATCGTACGCTGGAGCTGTATGTAATGACAAATGTAACTGTCATTTAACTTAACAGGAATATTAAGGGAAATATTTGTTCATGGTTTGGCACCACCAGCACTCCTGTTGGGGTTATTCATTCCATTCCTTCTTTTCACCACTTAGTCCAGAGAGGCTGTAAAACACTTCATCTGCTCAGAATTTCCCTTCACGTTACCCAAGTGGGTGGTAGTCATGGATGCTATCAGGATTATCAAAACCTAAACCAGTAACTGCTGAATAGACTTGCTGCATCGACAAGCACTCAGACTTCTGTAACAGTGGGACAAAACAGCCCAAAGGTATATGACAAAGGGCAGAAGGACCACTGGGGGGGGGGGGGGGGGGTGTGGTGTGACTCTTCTGGTTGCCCTATCGTTGGTTGGTTTAAAATTGGGGTAATAAATTGGTGCATCAAATCTTGCAATTAGGCCTCACTTTAATTTATTCATAATTGGACAGGCTCTGCGTTTGCAACAGCCAGTTGACCAACACAGAGATTTCTTAAAAGCAGCAGTCAGAAGGCAAAACAGTCTTAGCAAAAATGAAGAAGATGGCGGGAACATTGCTTTTGTTTATTCTGCTCTCTGTGCATGCATACAAGAAAGGAAGAAAGAGAGGGTGAGGGATAGATTAACACTCTACAGTTACAACACAGAAACCAAAAGCTGTTTGGGATTTAAGATCCCAAACACATGTAGCCACTCCTAAAACCTGGTGGTTAGAGGTCCATAGGAAAAGAAGAAAACTTTTCTACAAGCACCAGTTGAAAGGTACTTTAATTTTGGATCAAGCCAATGCAAACTATGCTGTGGAAGCAATTTCAGATGCATGTGGGTAAGGGAGGAACTTTATTCAACAACTGAGAGCTGAAGGTGTATGATGTTTTTGGAAAATAGAGCTAGATGGACAACAGAGGAAGTACCAGGAGAAAGAGAAAGTAAAATGAAAAAAGTTAATCAGACAACACCATGAGAGAGTAGATGAGTAAGTACTTTGCCACTGTCTTTGGCCAAGATTTCTCTGTTGAGAGAGGATGATGTCTGACATGGGAACACAACCCGTCAGCGTGTACAGGAGGATACCATCATAAGCCCAGCAGACTAACTTCTGCTCTCTGCTACATTCATACAGCTGGGAGGGGATTTTAGCGTGTATGGTATTTCCTCACTGGGAGAAGCGGTCCTAATGGTGCTGTTACGTGTTTGGTTCACATTCTGTAGGAACTGACATGCAAACTTGTGCTTGCAAACTTGAACACTGTGTCTGCCCCTGCCTTTCTTTTACTAGATGCCTGAAAAAGAAGCATAACACAAATCTGAGGAAGGCCAGAGAGAGAATATCAGTGTATTATCCTGCCTGGAAAAGTCATGGATGTTCAGTTTCTTTATTTTGAAGTCTAAAAAAGGCTTTGAAGCTTATTTGCTAATGATATATGCACCTATTAAAGGTGGTTTGCTTGTGTCTTATCAAGCTAAAACAAACGGTGTGTTATTTTTGGTTTGTATTTCTCTATTAATAAATTGGTTGTTGATTTCAACCCAATTTGTCAGTGAAGCAGAGATGTCAGTGGTAATCAAGATGTTATAAATTCCTAAAACGGGGCTGCCTCAATGGCTGGGCTGTTTCTTCTGAAAGACTGTCAAAATGCCATGCTGCTCACCTCACTGATCTTTCTGTGGATAAACGTCTTCACTTGATAGACTTTGGAGCAAACACCAGCAAAGTAGTATTATTTGGCTTGCTACTGAAATCTGCAAGTCTGATACATAGCCTACGGTGCTAACATGTTTCTACTTTGAAGTACCATGCATAGGGTTGCCAGACTGGATATACTGGTGCTCCAGTCTCCATCTGAGTTTGTAAGCCCTGTTCTTCACCATACTGAGGGGGCTTTTCTGCCTGCCAGTCATTTGCAATGAGTCCCACTGCTCACGCATACCTGAGAAGAAAAAAACCACCTCTTGTTTTAAATATTTTTGAGATGAAAATGTCAGTTTGGGTGTTAGAGAAATTCTGATTGTAAGGAAACTGAGAATGGGTAACAGTACATCTTACACCAAATTGATTTCAAAAAATTGATGTAAAATTATTGTGGCTTATGTTTGTGGTAGGCTAAATCTCTACTGGTCCCAAAGTTGGCATTGGCATGAATGCATTGCCCTGGAAACCTTCTAGAAGTCCTAGAGATGTGACAAACACTGATAATCAGAAGATTCTGATCTGATATGCTTGATGTAGATATACAGCTGAGTTAGAGGTACCCTGATGACAACTTTTTTAAAACCTGCAAAAGGGCCTTTTAGAGGTAGCGGGTATTTTATTTCATTTGATTTGCCTATTGATTTCTTTTAAATGCATTTTTTTTTAAATTTATTTGCAAGATTCAGTGAAAGGAAATTTTCATGAGTAAATACTAGCATGTTTTCAGCAATTGCTATGCCTTCTGGGAACATTTTGGAGGGTTTCTTCCCCATCAGTCTCTCTTTGGTAGCGACATCAGGTTATTACAGAGCATAAAATGCTTTTCATTCCTACCCCATCCTGGCTCATAGTTGAAAATTCTCGCTACAAAATTGTACTCCAAGAAGTATTTCAGCATCGAGTATTTTTGATGATGGACTTTGCCCATCTGGAAAACAGAGCGAAGACTCTGAGGCCCTCAGCCGTCAAGTTAAATCCAAAGAGTGTGTACCCAATGAGCCAAGAAAGGAGGTGCTCCTAGTCTGCTTCCGCAGTTAATCTTCTCCGATTCCCCCTGCAGCCCCCAAACCTCAGCTTTCAGTCGGTGCTCTGGGCAGCCTGGCTGCATACTTCCAACTTCTTGCTCCTCCCTGCTGCTTGCCAGACACCACTGTCCCGCTTACCCCATGCCATGTGTTGGAGAGCAGCACTCGCACCGAATATTCACCTTGTACCTCTGGTCATGGAAAGATGCAGAGCGAGTAGCTAGTTTCAGCAAGAAAAAGGGGTGGCGGGGGGGGGGGAACCCCAAACCAAAAAACATCCAGCACCTGGCTGCAGCAAAATAATGAATTTTGCAGCAAACATGCGAGATTCTGTGGAATCTTGGAAAAACGCCAGACTCCACGACCACAGAAATGCTGAGTCCATGGGGCCCACAGAGAGATGGCTGGGGCAGTTCACATCTCTCTGTCTTTGTTTCAAGCTCCTTGCAGTCTTTCTGAGGCATCAGATTACACTCTCTTCACATTTTCAAGGTTATCTTCGCTACCAGAAGGGCTAGGACGTTCATTTTGTTTTGAGGCGAGCTGGGATTTGGTGGTGGTGCGTTTCAGAGGCCACCACTGCGGTGGTGGCATGACTGTGCCGTTGGGCGTGGCTGCTGACAGCCAGACACGACCTCCGGGTTTGAGCAATGTCATCAGTGGCATGTTTGTCATGCTGTCACATACCCGTTTGTCACATTAGAGAACAAAGTCTATGAGGAAAATGGGTGAAAAGACAAGTATTTTACCTTTGGTTGAAAACTCATAGTGTCATCACCTGTGAAAATCATGTATATTGGTGCTAACTCAGTTTCTCTCAAAGGCTGGCACAGCTCCGTACTCCCTTGTGCGTTCCCTTGCTGTTCTGTAGAAATGCATAACGCTTCCTCTTTGGAAAGCTCTGCAAGGCAATAACCAACAACCACCATGCAACTGCAATCTGTAACCGAGCCTATAGAATGTAATCGCCCTCACCCTTCCCACTCCCCTTCCCCTCTCTATCTGCAATTGGTAGGATATTGGAAACAAAAGCCACAAAACCCACTTATAACACTTGGTAAGTGTCAAAAATAATGAACAGCCGGAACTAGCTGATGTATTTAAATTCCTCAAATTGAAATGAGCTGCTGCTAGGCGGTCTGTGGTAACTGCTCAATCAGTAATTATTAGTAGATTTTTTTTCTCTAAAAACATTTTAGTGAAAATACTCCTGAAAATTATAAGCTGCCTGTGAACAGTTTGAAGAGCTGACCTTACTCACTACAAGCTGTTCACTCAGCTGGGTTTGCAGTAACACTGTGGAGGGATTCTTGTTACTAATCCCACTGCCAGTGTAAGTCTTCGTGCGTTTTCCACGCACACACATCACCGCTGACTTTATGGTCTTGGCTTTAGGAGGAGGAGAGACCTTGCAAGGATTTTGTTGGGGTCCCTCAACAGATGCCACCACTGGTCTTGGCCACAAACCCTCTTTTCCTCAGAGAGGCAGATCCTTGTCTTTGTTATGGCATGAGGCATTTTTAGATCACCTTATAAAAATGGGTATGTAACGGGTATATAAAAAATACACAATCCATCAGACTTTCCAGCTGCTATATTTGTGCACTGTATGCATACTGTTCTGTGTGAAGTCTTTTCCTGAAAGTCTTGATGAAGTTGTAGCTTAGCCTTTAACAGTAAAAAGCAAACTGCCAGTAAAGTTTATTTTCTTTTTTACTAGGTTTTCTGGACCATTGTTCCGCTGAAGGAGCCATGTTTGTTAGTTTTGGCTCTCTGACTTTTCTTCCTTAAGGATAAACTCTCCTTAGGCAGTTGTACAACTATGCACTAAAAGACTGCATAGCAGTTTATTCACAGCCCAAGCTCCAGCAGAATTCAACTGTGTGACTTCCTGGCTTAAGCGGGGGTGCATCCGTAATATAAATACCTACTTGATTTTGTGGAAAACCAGGAGGTTTTTTGTTTGTTCTTGTAAAAGATTCCTGCTGGAAGCTTAACTTTAAAGTTGGCATCCAGCCTTCTCTGCTGTGACTCGGATACTGATCTGATTTTGTGCTTTCATGGACATTTTTATATTTTAGAATTTTTAATTCAACATTAGCTTTGCTTACAAGCTACAGAGCAGAATAAAATCGCATTACAAACATTGTAGTATTAGATTTTATCACCATTTATTTCTTCTCATCTGCCCAGGGATTTCTACATGTTCGGTAGAACTAATTTGCAGTCAGACACTGAGGTCTTCTAGAAGGCCAGCAGGCTCCACAAACTAATTTATCCAAATAACCAATTCCTCATAGGCCAACCATAGAAGGACACCAAAATGGCCTAAGCAGGCAAAGCCCCCTTTTGAAGTCTGGAATGTTTTGACTGACTTGAAACAGGCGGCAGGAATGAAGGGATAATTTTCAGTGACCCGTGGGACTTTTTTGCCATTTTCAAATATTAGGTAAAACAAAGAGAAATTGCTTGTTCTAATTTAGAAAGACTTAGCAATCCGGAAGGTAACCAGACTCAGAATTGAGTACTAAGGTATCGAGCTGAAGTTTTGCGTCTGGGTATATAGTATTTACACACCCACACATACACACACTGCTTTACGTATACATGCACATAGCTAAACTGTTTTTTGAATTTCACTTTTATAACAAAACTTTAGTACAGAGTATATCGATGCAGTCTTAAGTGACTTACCTGAAACACTGTTCTTAAGTACACCTGTTTTTCTTGAAACAACCATTTTTAATTAGAAGGACGTGTTTCTGTTGCTGCTTCAAAAGCTGGGATGCTCACTCAGATGCCAAGACCTCCATGCCATACCTGTTTTCTTACACCCCCGGTCCTGGTGCCATTCAAGTAAATATAGTTAATATAATTTTTAAGTGAGTTTTCTAGTCTAAAGTAGTCTTGCAGACAGAAAGGGGAAGTATTTTGATGCATACATAAACCCGCAATTTTCTCTATACACTTCTAGGGAGAGCAAGAGAACGTGAATATTTAGGAACAACACTAAACCATCACAGATCAGGTACTTCATGTTCAGCTACTCCAATGTGTATCTTAAAGACAGTATGGAGCGATCTCACGGACTTCACCACCTTAGTTAGAGATACGGTCTTGCAAATTTTGTCTCAAATTCACAATGCAGATTTATGTTATAGGTCCAACCCTGTATTTAGCAACATTAATGACACAGACCAACTCCAGCTCTCAGCTTTGACCCCATGACATTGACTCACAGATGAGCTGGAGCTTCCTAGAATAAAGAGTGTTGTGTGTAAGGAGGAATCACTGAGCCAGTAGTGAAGCTTCTCTACCTGTTCTTAATAGAAATACGTTTCCTTAAAACAGTATTTTGGCAAGGATTATGGACACCTACTTATCCTTTTCCTTCTAACGTCTTTGGTAGTTCTTGGGAGCTGTGCAGATGCAATGCTCATGGTTAAGGGAGAGGGTAACTGCCATCTCCTGCACGCTCCCAGTGAGGTTACAGGCTTAGGGATCTGCAGAGCATTGCTGAGGGGCTCACATGTGCGCCCTGATTATGGATAGCAATTTTAAGTTGGCTGCTTAAAGTTGGCACTTAAAGCTCTATGGTACTTGGTTGGGCCGTAGCTATTGCTGCTGTCACTCCTACATACACAGCAAACTCCTAGTTTTAGTTTGTTATTCTACATGGGATATTGAAATATTAGTTCCTCTTGATTTCAGATTTCTCTGAAATATTTGTGCTTAGTATTGTCTTGTGGTAATAGCCAAATATGATAGAATGACAGAGAAATCCTGTTTAAGTGCAGTTTTCAATCTTAGATGTACTGACCTCAGACTAGTGGATTTCAGAAACATGATGTTTAAATTAATGTTATTTTGATGTGAGTGTATATATGTGTGTCTGTGTGTGTCTGTGTGCATGGAATGTATTAGATTAAATTAAGTTATGTTCCAGCTTTTACTAGAGGAATATAATTTTGTTAGTAGTTAATAATGTTAATGCCATGATTTTCTCATATTATGTTTACATATATGGCTACAGTAAAATCAAATTATATTTGCTGGGGGTAAAATTAGTCAGTCAAGGACCTGTTTACAACAGGATAAGTTAAAATGCAGAGTTTGTAGGAAAGAGATGCTTCTCTATTTCTGTCTGCCTTGCTTTAGCTGTGTTGTCTAGACTGCCCTGGCAGTCGTAGACTCACTGGTCTCAGGGTCCATGTGCACAGCACAGCAGCAGAGTCTGGCAGCTAGAGGGGAGGCTTCATAGGGATTTCTCATCAATCACATAGAATTTGTCATTCTGACATTTTTGGCATTCAAAGCCTTATATTCTGCCACCAGCTTTCACACAGGGTGAACTTTCCGTCACACCAACAATGCACCTATACAACTGTGCAGTGCAGCAGATGGAGAAAATTTCTTCCCAGCTCCTACAGCCATCAGCTTATACCCCGAAGCACAGGATTTGATTATCCTGATTATAATTTACAGAGCTATAAATGTTGTTAATGGTCATGAGTCAATGAATGAAATTGCTTGAAGATAAAAAATCACTTATTTTTTTCCCAATCTGTGTTAAAAGGTGCAAGTAGGAGAGTAAGTCATTTCAGGTGAACTTTCACATTGTTCTTATGCAGTGGAGTAACTTTAAAATATAATCTAAGTGTTACATTTGGGCAAAATGGATGGGGATTAAAAGAGAGAGAGCTTGAAAGTAAGCACTGCTTGGGTGCTTATAGGTTCAGGCATTTGCTCTTGCTGAATGTGTGTTTAGTACTGTCGATATTTTTAGGAAAGTAAGCATGATCTATTTTTTATTTTATTTTTATTCTTAATAATTGGACATATTTTTCATGTTTGACCACCCTTTTAGGCCTATAAATAATTTAAAAGATCTAAAAGTATCTCTGTATTCTGAATCAACTAGTTAAACGCTTGTATGCCTTGCTTTCACCTTCAGTTATTTGTACATGAAAAAAGAATCTGAATTTAGGCATGGCCTGTTTCACTTCCATTTTTCTACTCTAGTTTGAAGGCATTAGGGTTTCTTTGGGAACAAGGTGTGTTTAGTGGTAGGCTGATAGGTATGTCAGATTTGTGTAATTTGCAACGATATTTTGGAAAAGGAGAAGGTGTAAGATCTATGTTTTCTTTTTCTCTGATTTTAGTAAGGCATTGTAACAGCTAAGTGGCACATTGAGCAGGTTTATGTAGTGCAGACAGTGCATAAATCCTCTTCTCAGTCCCTGGAAGGGCTCTATGCTGCCATTATGCTTTCTATAAACAGAAGACAAGCACACTGCCAGATCCTTGCAGTGCTGGGTGCTGGCTCTTTGTGTTCTTAGCTTGTCTTCTTTATAGTTGCTCAAAGACTGTCTTATTTGCTAGTATTGCATCTGCTTTTGATCGTCGGGAGCAAAGAGTATCTTGCACTTCTTGGTAGCTGGACTCTCCATCTTCTCAATTTCTTCTCCATCTGCAATTTTAAGTAAAATAGTTGCCTCTGATGAGCATAATTAATTTGACAGTAGTTTGATCTGATTAAGGAGAGTTAAAGACAATAGCTACTCAGAAGCAAATGCTTTTGGGGCTAGACCCTGGCTGGAAAACAGGACCCTTGTACGACAGCTTGAAGAACACTCAGATTTGGACTGGCAGAGAAAAGCAAGAGGTATGTAAGTGCCACTACATTGGATTAGACAGCAGAACTCAGCTTGCTGTTCTGCGTCTAACAAGGACCAGCAGCAGATGTTTGAAGAGAGTAGAAATAGAGCAAATCCTGCTTTTGATAAGATGGAAGATACCTCCAAACCATTGTGTTTAATGCTGTCCTTCATGAGCTTGCTTTTATTTGGACATGTTTATGCTTTTAGCCTCTGTAGTGATAAGTTCTACAAGATAATTATGCATTTTCAAAGGATTTTTGTTGGTTTACACTTGTTGCCTAATAACTGCAGCAAAAACATGGGGGTGTTAGGTTTTCCTAACGTGAGAAATAATGAGTTGTCAATCTCTGTTCACTTCCTGCAGTCTCATTCCTGATTTTATAACTCCTGTTGTTTTCATGACACCAAGGTGTCTCTTCCAAGCTCAAGAGCCTTGGTTTTGTCCTGAGACTTCTGGCTTTATGGTGTTTTCTGGTTTACTCTGTGTTTCCTTCCTAATAATTTTTAACATTATATCCACCCTTTTGACTGCCATTGGCCACTGAGCTGTTTTCAGAAAATTGTTGGCAACAACTCCAAGAACTGTTCTTTGGGAGCAGTAGTTGATTTAGTATTTACCCTTGCCTGTCCTCAGTTTGGATTGTCTTTTACTTTGCATTTATCAACAGAGAATTTCACTGGTGCTTGTTGCGTGTGGTCACTATGATGTCAGTTCTCTGTAGGCAGCTCTCCTTTAGGATGGCCTGAGTAAACCAGCAAATTTATAATCTTGCTGTTTGCCATCTCATCCAGGGCATTTATGTTTAATAGAGCAGGTCAGTTTGGAATGCCAGTAGTAACATTGTGAAAACTGCCCACTTATTTTGTTCTGTCCTTTAAATAGTAATTCATGTCAGGCCTTTTATTTTACCTTGTGACAAATTGTTTAAGAGCTTTTGGCTTGTGAAAGCTTTTCAGAAATCTAAATATACTACATTAACCAAATCATCCTTATCCAAATAATCATCAACTCCTTACAGAAACGCTAGTAAACTTGAAGTTATGACTTCTCTTTACAAAGCCATGCTTTCTCTTCCCCATTACATCATATTTCCGTGTGCCTACCAATTCTCTTGTTTATTATAGCAGATGATTTGATCATGCTTCTATTGTTTTAGAGCTCTTGGGTGAACTCTTGGGTCTGGGTGTTTTGTGCCTCTTCAGTTTGTTAATCTGCCCCAAAGCTTCCTCTGCTGACACTTTGGTTTCGAGCTGTCAAGGTCTTCTCTTGTTGCATAGTGAGTATCATGCAAATAATTAATTTAGCTTTTCTGCAATGGTCCTGTCTTGACTGAGCATTCCTTTATTACCACAGGCAAATGGTGGCTTTTCACATGCTTTCCATGAAGTTTTTACATTAATCTGAGCCAATAGCAAATGGTTCTTCAGGATGTTTTTTTTTGTCCTGAGTTCTCCTGGGTTTGCATTTGAATCTATGAAACATAAGCCCTTTTCCAGTTTCAGGTATTTAACTGTAATGTAGGGTGCCCAGCCTGTGTAATGTCTCTGGACCCTCAGCATCTGCTCCAGCAAAGCCTCAGGTTCCTGCAGCTCTACACAGGTCAGCTAGTCCTGTGCAGGTGTCTGAAAATAGCACTAGAGGCCTTGTCTGAGCATCAGAATTGCTTGCAGTGTCTTTTTATTTTATTAGTTGTTTAGTAGTTTTGTCTTTTTGTATTCTTGTTATCTTTGGAGAGTATAGAGTGAATGTACTGTTGCAGATCATTCACCTCTTACAAGTGGTGTTTGCTATTTTGTGTATAAATCCTTGGTTTGGTGAGATCCATGGATCGCATGTTTTATGTATAAAATTACAAAACCATAAAATATGGGGGATGAACTGTGTGTTGACTTCCAGATGATACAATTACAAAGCACAAGCTTCATAACTTCCAAGAAACTATTTATTTGAAGCATATGTACCAGTTAGTCAGTACTGTGAACATGTCTTGTATGCATGCTTGCACCTGTGGAAACTCTTCTTCTCCTTTGGGAAATAAAAAAATAATCTTGGTGCTAGAATATAATAGTTGGTTAGTAACTTTTCCTATATGCTGTGAGAGTCACGGTATTCAAAGCCCTCCTAATGTGAGTATTGGTTGAATTCTTTTTTGTTGTTTAATTGTACATTTCAGAAAGCCATCTCCCACATGGTCTTACAAAAAAAGTTACACAGAAACCTAGAAACCTCTTTAGTTTGTCTAACATGCTCTTGAAAGATTTTGGAGATTAGGTTCCTGTAAGTGGGCAGTCGTAGTCTCGCTCATGTCTAAGGCAGAGAGGGCAATGGTGTCTCCTGCCCGGGCAGATGCCCTGCTGCAGCCTTCTCACTGCTGGCATGGCTGGGTACAGCCGTCTCTTCAAAATGGGAGACTGAGCTGCAGAGGCAATGGGACTTCTCTTTCTGTCACAGCTAAAACAACAACAACAGCAGCAGCAGGATATTTCAACATCCCTGAAGCAGTTTTGAACACCCAGGATGAACACTTTTAAATTTTATGCTCCTGCCTGTTTTGTTGAAGGTGAACTCTCCAAACTACCTCAGGGAGAATTAGGTCATGAAACTCTGGTATATAGACAGTGGTTTTGAGGCCATTTCCTTACAGCATAAATACAGAAATGAAGCTGCAAAACAAGCAGAGTATACTTTTTGTTTTGTTCTCTTTATGAATTTCCTTTGTCTGTGTGAGATTTTCCAGTTTGGGGTGTTTTTCTGTTTGTTTCTCAGAAGCGTTCTACATGAGGCCAGAGCACCCAGCAACGATGTGTAAAGCTTTTGTATGATGTGCCAATGACTGAGAACAGAACTTACTATCCTGTGGTAACTTTTACAGTGGGAGGTTTGATAATCCATGCAGACATGACAGTAGAGCACTAGGGTGAGATCTGAGTAAGACTTTTTGTTGTTGTTAGAAAGAGTTGTTTGAACAGTTAAGCCAAAGAGACTGTCACCAAAAAGAGCTCCCTTCTCCAGCTGAGAACTGAGGTGACAGAATTTTGCTTTTCACACAGTATGCAACACATTTGATGCATGAGCTGAATAGCAGAGCTCATTATAGTGAGTAGCAGAAGTGTTGATATAGCTGTGATAAACTGCAAAGGTAAATGAGATTTGCAGGAAAAAAATTGTGTCTTTTTATAAGATCAAAATGATGGAATAAGAGGTTGGAAAAATAAAATCAATTTTAGCTGCAAAAACATTCAGTACCTTTCTCACTGGATGTATTCAGTTTTAAAAAAAAAAGAATAGCTTTGAAACTGAAACTCTTTGTGAATTTGTGTTGAATTTGGGTTAATAGTTTTGACCAAAACCCCAGAAACTGGGGGTGCTGGCATCAGTTGCAAGTCAGGAAGATGTAGATGCACACCCTTTTCACTCTGTTATCTAGTGACGGTGCTTTGGGACGTGTGGCTGTGACTGACGGCTTGGGTCGGAGCAGAGAGGTGAATGAACACCTCACCCTTGCAAGCGAGTGTCCTACCCACCTGATTGCAGATATCCCAAGGGAGAGGTTTGAGAGCAACTTGTTCCAGAAAAGCAAGAGGGAAGATGCGTTCCTGGAGGAGCAGTTTGAATTCCAGCTCTAATCAGGCAGAAGTGGGGTTTAAGCTTCATTTTGCAATGCCTGGGTTGTAGGATGATCAGGGTGGTAAGAAATACCTGCTCCAGCCACACCCCCCACTCCCCCACCCCCCTTTCTTTTGTCATCTAATCTTTTTGTTAAAAGTGCTTTCTCCGAAACTTTCTTCTCCCCTTGCTAGTGAAAAATTCTGGAAGGTTTGGATTTTTGGTCTGACTCAGAAGGGTTAGACAGATGGGTTTTGGGAGAATGGGGACATAGCCTTCCAGCAAACTCCGTATTCACAGCTGTGTATTTTGATTTCTTTTTGGAACCTATATCTCACTGACAATGTTTGGAAACATTCCATTATTTATGTAATATTATTTTAAGGCCAGTTAATAGCTCTGTGATTTAAAAAAAAATCTTATAATTTATATTTAGTTATATCTAGGGGAAGATCAAATACTCATTCTGGTAGACGGCACAGAGAGAGGAAAGAGAAAAGCAAGCTGTCGCTTAAAGAATTTGCAAGTTTAGTTTATAGCAAGGTATGATGGAAGAGTAAATGTTAGAATTGTAAGCCCATCTGTTCTAAAGGCAGCTTCTGAGAGCTGAATTACTTTATTTTTTTGAAAAAAGATTCTATTAATTTTTTTAATGAAAAATAAATATAATCAATACCCTTAATAAGTAAGCCAGTGACTTCTTAATATCTTTTAGTTAAACAGATGCACTAGTTGAAGCCTCTAATAAAGGGCTTTATTCCTGTTAAAAATCAGTAGCCAGTGAGATCTGTCGAGCATCAGGCCTTAGGTTGTTCTTCCCCCCTGGCTTCAGTGTATACTTGGAGCCAGTGCCTGCTGCAATGGTCCTGGATAAATCCTAGAGCTTCGGACAGAAAAGAGAGTCTGCATCACCACTCCTTACCCACTGTGGCTACATCCCGAGCAAGTCACTTGAACTGCAGGATGTGGGGTTCTGCTCTTACGTTGTGCACTACTTTCCTTCCTCCACTTAGTTCCTCATCTTCCCATCTCTGTTGCCTTCTGTTCAAGTAAAATGTGTCCTAAGTAGCCAGCATGATTCCTTTAGCAAGCCAGTTGTGAATCCTCAGCCGGCGAAGCTGCTAAAAAGTAAGCCTTACACTGTCTGGTGCTAGCATAGTTTGATAGATCTCAGAACGGCTGATAAGATGATGAGCTCAAGTTGGTCAACAGATTACAATTAAAAGTGTGCAGGAGACACAGAAGCTCTTTTTATTTTAATTATGCTTCCCTCTCCTTTTGTGGGTATTTTCTTTGTTTTATCTTCAAGAATGGAAGATTGGACCCCAGCACACAGCAGCTCCAAATCCTTTTTCTGCCTCTTCCTAGACTTCTCCCAGAGAAGAGTTAATCCAATGACAGTTGGATTATAATGACACCACAAAAAGATTTTATCACCCTCTTGACCTCCCTCATGAAAATGTTTCAGCATATAAGTGGGAAGAGCGTAAGAGGTGTCAGCAAAAGGAAAGATGTATGTAATGCCTTATATTCTGAAAGCACTAAGTGCTCTTCTTTATTAAAGGTTTAGACAGTCTGTGTGGGGATCGTTGTGACGGGGTGTGATGGCTTCTGTGTGCTTGAAATGCCAAGATGTATTGGCTGCTTATCACTGTGTAGTGAGAAGGGTCACACTAATGCCTTTGCTTCTCTGGGCCTTTTAGAGCATGTCCATTCTCCTGTGTTCTACAGCTGTTACCTGGATGTTATGGCATTCGATGTGTTGTACGGGAGGAGGCTGTGGTGAGCATGTTAAAGGTGGGGAGGAAGGTGGGCACTGCACCGTGTGATGTAGTGCATGAATGGGTAGTAAAGTGTTGTGGAAGATGACTCTGAACTGTAAGAGAGGCAAATAAGTTTGGAAGAAAGAAGGACAAGTCATTTGCACTCTCCTTTTACCTCCAGGTGAAAGTACTCCTCCACTCACCTGCCTTTCCTAGCCTTTGACTTTTCATCTTTGTTTTCACATTTACTGGCACAGAACAGTAATTTTTTTCAGTTGAGGTTAACACATGACCAAGGATCATACCAGCTCATGCCTGAGAAGTTATTTGTGCCTCTGAGCTCTCAAGTCTTATAGGACCTGCCATAAAATTAAAAATGGATGTTAAACGTTTTCCCAGAATGACTTTGATAATTATCAATTACATACTTATCTTCTGCTGCTGAGCATTGTGACTGTTTGCTTACTTCACACTAATGCCAGATTTACATTGGCGCTTTTTAGGTCATCTTGAGTCCTTTCCTTAAGCAGTGGTACACCTTTGGCTTTCTTCCCATTCACTGTCAGTTTGTGCTAATAATAATCTGTGGTTCTCAGCTGGTTTTGTCGAAAAACCAGTGCTCTTTTGGGGATTTTTTTTTTTTTCTGCACTCATCTTATTCAACCACTGATGTTTTGTGCCACTCTAGTTTCTTGTTGTCAACAGTTAAGTAGGAAAACTTTCCCTCCAAAGTGTGCACAGGGCATTCAGCATTAGAGACAGCTGCTAGAAATAGAAGTCGTGTTATTCTGAGTAGTTGTGGATAGTTCGTGTTAAATGAACTCGGTGGGACACTTTATGTAGTTAGTACTGCTGTTACCTAAAGAGGATTACAAACTTTTGCTGTGCTGTTTATTACAGATGGTATTTACTGTCACAGAGTTCTTGTCTTAGTATTTTTTTTATGGAGTTGCTTGCCAAATGTTTCATGCTTAAATATCTTTAACCCCAAATCCTTGTGAGATACTGGTTTAGAGGGTGTTATTATTCTGCCTGTAACTCTTGCGCCCCACTGAGAAATTGTGCGAGTTACATTTATAAGTCAAACTGGTGCTGACAAACCTATTGTATTTTGTACTTTAACATTTGTTTTCTGCGAGTCATTTGTAGGTATAAAAGTAACATTTGAGTGAATTCAGTGCTAAGAAGTGTTACACAGGACCTGTGTAGGTCTGCCAACAAAAATAAACATGGCTGTGATGAAGTGTGTGACGGTAGTGTTAGCAGAGCTGCAGAGGCTCTTGGAGAGATGCTGAACTAGTACCATTGGGATCACAAACAGGCTGGCCATGGGGAGTGAGGGTGCTGGGCTTCTGAACCGGGGTTTATCTTCGTTCAGCACAGCCTTTCAGTTTCATGTTCATAAAGGAGTTTTAAAACTTTATTATTTTTAACAGCCCTGAATGTGTCAAAACTGAAGGACTACGTTAACTGGCTGTAATATCCAACATGTTTAATCCAAACCCTTTGTGTTAGCCCAGCATGCCTAAACTGTCACTAGAGGTTTCATGATTGCTCTGGTGACATTTTTTAAAGATCTAAGGCTTCCGTGAGGAAGAAATTAAATTTTGCTGCTTTGAGATGTCCTTGTGTAATTGGATGTAATGTTTAGGTGGCAAGGAGGGTTTTGTCATTAAGATGTTGCCCTGACATTGGGATATGTGAATCCTGCCATGGTTGTCTCTGCTTTGTCTTTGTCTGCGAAACGGGGTAGTAATGCTTTCCCTCTCATCATACTAATCTAATTAATTTGAGTGAGTTGTAGTAAACTTGTGTTATGTATAGAAGTTGCACTAAGCACTGTGTCTTGCAGTGCTGAGTCTTGAATTTGTGTTTGCTTCTGAAAGTCAAGTGAGAGAGTGCCAGATATGAAAGATGAACTACTCTAAGCTTTTGCTTTGAATCATGAAAATGATGAAGTTCAAAATATTCCTATGAACATCTCTGTGTAAATGCTTATAGCAACTATATTTCACTGGACAAATCCAAAACACACAGCGACTGACCCCTACGCTTTTGCGGTGATCAAGATCTGAAGTCTAGATTTGAACACTGTATAATCTGTGTCTATGGGAGGAGTGGGAGTTATGTGTGCACAGCTACAGCCCTGAATTTGGTCCAGAATTTTCTCCTATACTCTGTAAATGCAGTAATTTCTCTTAAAGCATGTTCTTGTGTGTGGTTTCTTCCTTTTTGTAAGTGCACACATGTTTTTTCCTAAGACTGTTATACAGTATATGAAAAATGGTATGCTTTTGAACTATTTAAATTCTAGAGTAATTCTTTTCTGTAGCAGACTTTGATATTTTTAAATACTGAGCACATATTTAAATGACACTGTTCAGTGCTTTCACATGTCTTTGTTCTCATCTGGTCAGAACATAGTGTGGGAATATTTTGTGATAACCCAAATTGTAGAATAAGTTTAGTAGTTTTGTAGTCTATTGAGTAGTTGAATTAATTAATGCAAAGTGGTACTGAGAGGCAAATGAAGGAAATGCCAGGATAAACAAAGCAAATTTTAAACTTTTCTTCAGCTCTTTCTAAAATAGGACAAAGTTAGTAGACTTACTTTTAGACATCTGCTGTTGCTACTGTGCACAAATGATACTACATGAACAGAGGGCTACGTGATGCAATTTTAATAGTAGCAAGATTCTATTATCTTGTGACTTGATGGGGTTTTAAACAATGCAAATTTTAGAACAAATATTTTTAAATGATAAATATAAAGGTGGTTGCCACGTGTATTTCTTATATTTATTTTATATTTAGCTGTGGTTTCTCTATTAATCTTTGTTTCAAACATTAAATGCCTTCCTCATGGCAGCTGTCCATTCACTCGTACCATGACTACTGGCATGTTAAGTTCAAAGTGGAATGTCATGGAGAATGCAGATAATATATTTAGTTCCTGTCACCAGACAGCACAAGGCACCAGTGCGTCTCGTTCTCAGAGGGGGAAGCCAGCTACTTGCACTGCAATGTTCCCCTTCCGTTAATATAATTTGGGGGTTTTTTAGAGGAAGCATTAGTCAAGTCTATCAGCATGATTTTTACTGCAATCTTCTGTGTTATGAGTACTTGAAAGAAAAGTTTTAAACAAAGTAATTTTAAAAGCGGTGTCAGAGAGAATAAGTAGAAGAATATATGTTTGTTTTTCAATGCTTTGATATGCACGTGCCAAAAAATAAGCTGGAGCTGGAGCAGATGCAGGAGAACTGTGGGTCTGAATGATCAGAAGCAAGCCATTTTAAAACAAATTACAGAAGCTTATAGAAAAGAAGACTTTCCCAAGAGCACAGTGAAAGGCTTAATCCATGTCTCTAGAAAATTGCAGCTGTCAGGCTTTCTTTTATTACCCTAGCAAAATGCTGTGTCAGGTGTTACGAAGAAGTTTGGCCACGCATTTAGAAAATTAATAGCTTCCTTACATCAGATGTGTTAAGTGGAAACATGTCTGGTTGTGTAGCCAGTTGTCATATTTGATATTCCTATTGAAAGTTATTTCTTTTTCTGTACAATTTATGTTCAGTAATTAAGCTATGAGGAAAGAGGCATTTTGTTGGAACAGTGGTCATGCACATAAAAACATTTACAGGATGAGACCAACGTTTGCTGTGCCAGTCTTGCTGTATATAATGTCAGGTGCTCCTGAGAGCAGTTGCCATTCAGTCACAGCAAATTCCAGTGTGGAACAATAAAGAATTGCAAATTTGACACAAAGAAAAGAAATCGTATTGACAAATACATTTGTGTCACTGATAATTTGTGTTCAGTTTGTCAAAAGAACAACGTGACAGTCAGTAGAAGTATCTTACACTGATGCTTGAGTTTCAGTAAGTTCTACCTTGTTCTAATAGGGTTTCCAGCTCTCCAGTGCTTTCATCTAACCATAGATTAGTCCTTGCATTAACAGCTTAAACCTCAGGTTTTATGGGGTTGGTTTCTTCATTCTGTGTTATGATTAGCATACTGAAAACTGGTGCTGCACTACTCTCACGGTGAAGTTGTTTTCCCCTTGTGTGTAATTTCCCATGTTGTCTCTTACCCTGTCACTGCACATCTCCCAAGAAAAGTCAGGTTTCATCTTCTCCTTATCTTCCCACTAGGAAGATGTAAAGAGCAGTAAGATTTCCTATTAGCTTCTCTTCATCAGGTTGATCAAACCCAGTTCTCTCAGCCTCTTCTTATATGGCATGTGCTCCCTAATCTTCTTGATAGCGTTCTGGTTGGGCTCATTCCACTAGAACAATGTCTGTTATACTGGGAAGTCCAAAACTAGACACAGTGCTCCAGATGCAGTCTCTCAAGTGCCAAATAAGAGCGGAAAAATAACTTTCTCTGATTTGCTGCTTGTACTTTTGCTAATACAGCCCCATATGCTTTGTCCTTCTTCACTTCTGCTAGCTCATGTTCAAATGCTCTGCCAGGTACCTCCATCCTTTTCTGTAAATCTACTTTCTACCCAGTCGGCCCCAAGCCTGCATTGTCATATGGGGTTATTCTGCCCAGGCGTAGCACTTGGCATTTCCCTGTGTTGAACTCTGTGAGGTTCCTGTAGGCCCATGTCTCCAGCCTACCAAAGTCCCTCTGATGAATAGCAGCCCTGCCCTACCTGTTTGGGAGGACAGGGTTGCAAACTTGTAAACTTTGCAATCTATAAACTTACCAAGAGTACACACCATCCATCTCTCTGCTTGTAGAGATACTCTGCTAGTAAAGATACCAAACAGTATTGGCCGTATTATCAATCCCTGAGAGATGACACTGGCAACTAGCTGCCAGCTGGCCTTTATATGGCTAATCACAAACCTTTGAGCTCAAAGGTTCAGCCAATTTTCCACCTGTCTTATCTTCTACTTATTTATCTGAAAGGATACTGTGGGAGACTTGTGGACTCTTGTCCACAGAGCCAGTCATTTACTCATGAAGGCAATCAGGTCAGTTAAGCACAAGGTGCCCTTGCTAAATCTGTGCTGGCCGTTCCTAATTATCTTCTTGTCTGTCATGTGCCTGGAAATGGCTTCTGAGAGGTTTTGTTCCATAATCTTCCTGGAGACTGAGGTTAGGCTGACTGGCCTGTATTTTCTTGCAATCTCCTTGGTCTTCTTGAAGATGGTATGACAGTTGCCCTTCAGGAATCTCCTCTGATCATTAGGACCTCTCAAAGGTGGCCAGTGGTGCTGCTTTTCTAACTCTATCCCTGCATGCTCAGGCCATGTCTCTATACTCCTCATAAGTAGCCTGTCCCTGCTTCCACCCTCTATGTACTTCATTTTTGTGGTTAAGCTCAGCAAGAAGTGTCTTGTTCATCCATGATGGCCTTCTGCCCTTCCTGCTCAGATTCATACGTGTTGGAAAGGACAATGCTTTGCAGAGGTTGTTGTTGAGGGTCAACCAGCTTTCCTGGGCCCCACTGCCCCCGTGGGATCATGCCAAGTAGGTCCCAGCTGCTCTTCTGAATGGTAAGATTTGGATAGATGCAAGAGTGGGGCTCAGTCACACTCTATAGGATGAGAGTGTTCATGCTAATGGACGGTTGGCTTCTCTCTGTGAGATAGGTCAGAAGAGAAGGGAGAGATGTAGGTCTGGTCTCGAAGCTGGCAGCATTGTGAGAGAACGTGGAGAGGAAGAAGCTGAGGTGCAC
The DNA here is from genome assembly GCF_034619465.1 of Leptosomus discolor. NCBI lineage: Eukaryota > Metazoa > Chordata > Aves > Leptosomiformes > Leptosomidae > Leptosomus > Leptosomus discolor. Next base: position 47,019,943 of record NC_141395.1, on the reverse strand, counting down.
AACTTCCATTGAGTGATGACAGAGCTGCTGCTGATACTAGCTAACAGCATTAGCAAGATAAATTTTAGAGCTGTAATTTAGACAATCCAAACATGGAGAAGATGGTTGCTGCAAACAGCACATGGGATTTGTAATGTTTTGGAAAAGTCCTTTAGCACTGGAATCCGCAGGCTTGTAGATCAAATCTAAAAAGGGTAATAATGAAAGATCAGCCAAAATGTTTCCCCAGCTGCGGTCATTTGGTGTCCGGCGGGGGTTTGGTAGCGGGGCGGGGGGCTACAGAGGTGGCTCCTGTAAGAGGCTTCCAGAAGCTCCCCCGGCTCCAATTTTGGACCCGCCTCTGGCCAAGGCCAGGGCAATGGCACCTCTGTGAATAACCATTTAAGAGTGAAAGAAGTGGTTGATTGTCTGCTGTTGTTTGTCTGTCTGTGTTGGTGAGGGGAAGAGAGGAGGGGGATGGGAGAGAGACAGCCCTGCGGACACCCCGTCAGTGAGGAAGAAGAGGGGCAGCTGTGCCGGAGCAGAGGTTCCCCTGCGGCCCGCGGTGGGGTGGCGGCTGAGCCCCTGCAGCCCCTGGAGCCCGGCAGTGGCCCAGAGGTCACCCTGCAGCCCGCGGAGGGCCCCGGGCCGGAGGAGCAGGAACCGGGCCCGGAGCAGCCGTGACTCCGGCCGCGCTGGAGCCGCCCGTCGGTGGGAGGGCGGCAGCCCCGGGAGGGACCCGCGCTGGGGGGTTCTGGGGAGCTGCGGCCCCGCGGGAAGGACTCGCATTGGAGCAGCTGGTGGAGGGCTGTCTGCCGTGAGAGGGACCCCATGGTGGGGCAGGGGAAGGCTGCGAGGACCTCTCTCCCTGAGGAGGAAGGAGCAGCGGAGACATCTTGTGCCGGACTGACTGTAACCCCCACTCCCTGCCCCTCTACCCCGCCGCGGGGGAAGAAGTAGCAGAGCTGAGCCCGGGGAGACCAGAGGGGTTGGGGGAAGGTTGTGTTGTATTTAAGACCTGGTTGTATCTCTCATTATCCTTGATAGTGGTGGTTGTATTAAATGTATGTTGTTATCCCCAAGTTGAGTTTGTCTTTTGCCCGTGACCATAACTGGTGAGTGAGCCCTCCCCATCCTGTGTCTTGACCCTCAACCCTTTTTGGTTGTATTTTCTCCTCCCCACCCCTCCGGGGATGGGGTAGGGGTAAGTGAGCAGCTGCATGGGGCTTTTGTTGCCAGTGGGGTAGGCTGAAAACATGACAGGTGGTTTGACCCTGGCTGGGTGCCAAGTGCTCACCAAAGCTACTCTATCATTCCCCTTCTCAACTGGACAGGGGAGAGAAAATCTACCAAAAGGCTCATGGGTCGAGAAAAGAACAGGGACATCACTCAGCGATTACTGTCATGGGCGAAATAGACTCAACTTGGGGAAAGTAGTTTAATATATTACCAATCAAATCAGAGATGGGTAATGAGAAATAAACCCAAGTCTTAAAAACACCTTCCCCCTACCCCTCCCTTCTTCCCAGGCTTAACTTCATTCCTGATTTCTCTACATTCTTTCCCCCCGAGAGGCACGGAGGATGGGAAATGGGGGTTACAGTTAGTTCATCATACGTTGTCTCTGCCACTCCTTCCTCCTCGGGGGGAGGACTCCTTACACTCTTCCCTTGATCTAGTGTGGGGTCCCTCTCACAGGACACAGCCCTCCATGACTTTTCCGGTGCGAGTCCTTCGCACAGGCTACAGTTCTTCACCAGCTGCTCCAGCATGTGTCCTCCATGGAGTCACAAGTCCCGCCAGCCAATCTACTTCAGCCTGGGATTCTCTGTCTCCATGAGTCCACAGGTCCTGCCAGGAGCCTGCTCCAGCATGGGCTTCTCATGGGGTCACAGACTCCTTTGGGCATCCACCTGTTCTGGTGTGGGTGCCTCCATGGGCTGCAGGTGAATGCCTGCTCCACCGTTAAGCTCCATGGGCTGCACGGGGACAGCCTGCCTCACCTTGGTCTTCACCACGGGCTGCAGGGGAATCTCTGCTCCGCTGCTTGGAGCACCTCCTGCCCCTCCTTCTTCACTGACCTTGGTGTCTGCAGAAATGTTCTCTCACATATTCTCACTCCTCTCTCTAGCTGCAGTTGCTCTTGAACAGTAACACTTTTCCCCCCTCTTAAATATGTTATCCCAGAGGCACTACCACCATTGCTGATGGGCTGTCTTGGCTGGTAGTGGGTTCATCCTGGAGCCAGCTGGCATTTGCTCTGTCGGACATGGGGGAATCTTCACAGTAGCCCCACTGCTACCAAAACCTTGCCATGCAAACCCGATACACCCCCTATGTCTCTTCAGAATAACTTATTTTGTAATACACTGCAAATACCCGAATGTACAGGGTTGTTATTAAACTCTATATAACTAAGAGGTAATTGTCTATTATATAACAGTAGCCTATGTTATCACTCTTAATTTCCTTACACAGTGATGGCATACTAGACCCCAACATCAATTAGTATTTCCGATGTATCAATGCTTCATTGACATTACAAAGCTCCTTAAAAAACCCCAAACAAATCACAAACAAAAACAACAAAGACTGTGTAGATACTATTATGCTTGTTCTATCTGGAAATATATATATGTTTAATTTTTCCTCACTGTAAATGGGATGCCAAATCCAAATGCATGTGCCTGTTTTCTGTAAAGGCAAGGCAGGACGGAAAGCTCTGGGTCTTCTAAAGAAGCAGGACCTCACATTAGTTCTAATTGAGTCAGGAGACATTCTGAGCCTTAGAAGGTGATGGATTTGTTTCAGTTTTTCGTGAAAATCAGTTTGTTTATTTGAGTGCAAGCTGGCTAGGAAAACATCGCACAAGAGACTTGATGACTAGAAAAGAAGAAATGGAGTTTGTGTTTTAGTTACTGCTGTTGAATTAAATCAGAAAGAAAAAGAAAAAAGTATTTACAAGCACTGTTTATGTTTTGACTGTAATATTATGCATTGTGAAATATCTCCATATTCAGTTTTCACACACCTTAATTTGCTGGTTTACCACATGGATAAGGCTTGATTCTGGCAGCATTTCTGAATGTGCACCTATATGAGCAGCTCTTCATTCAGTATCCTGGAGTCCTTGGCATCACTAGCTGAGGAAGAAAAAGACAGTCTACAAGTAATATTTGTAATAAGTAATGAAACCTTCTCAGGGGTAGCATAAATGAAGATTTATTGGAATCTGAAAGATTTTGTTAGAATATAAATTAATTGGGATGCTGTCTGAGGTGACAAAACCAATGGGAGCCGCTCCAGAGAGCAGCCTGCACTGATCAGCCAGAGGGGTGTGGCTGTGAGGGAGCGGATGGGTGGCACTTCAATTTGGAGGGGTCGGAGGTCCCCAAGAAGTTGGAATCAGAGCAGTGAGGCGTAGATCATCTGAACAGCTGTAGTACCAGTGATGTGGCTTTGCTGTATTTCTGATCTTGTCTGTCACTGGGCGGTACCCCTCGCTAACTGCCGAGGCTAACTACGTTTGGACCAGAAGGATGCTCCCTATGGCAGCCTTATCCCTGCTCCACTCATGGATTTGAGACATACTCTTTTCTCTCAAGATGAGAACAAATTTTCAAGGCCATTTTTATCCATGAGCTTCAAAGGAAATAGCTTTAAATAAGTGGGCATTTGCCTAGAAATTGGCAATATTTAAAGCTGGCTGTATGCCCGTTTAAATAAAAAAGAAATTAAATAGTAAAACGTGAGTGCAGATTGTGGATGTAAACCATGGTTTAGGCTGGTTAGGTTGAAAGAGGAAATTGATTTAAGTGTGCTTTTTTTTTTTTCCCCTTACAGAGGATTGCGAAGTAATTGCTATATTTTCGATGACTATTGTTTCTGTGTAATGATTATGGCATGAACACATTGACTTCTGAGAGCCTGATATAATTTTATCAGTTCCTAGGGGAAGTGCTCACATTTGAATGACGAGCAATTTTATGTCAGTTTGTCTAATATTTATGCCCGTAGAGTGTACAAATAGGAAACTGCTTTTGTGGCAGCTTTTAAAAGCTGAAGATAGGCTGCAAAATTTGATAACGACAAAAAAATATTTAATGCAGCTGAGCGCCAAGGCCCAAGTATTTTCCCATTATGTAATGTACAAAACAAATGCAATACATGCAACATTAAAACAATGCTTTTCGCTACTTCCTGGGATGCTTGCAGTTCTCTGCGTTTTATTTTGATGATTTTTATAAGTACTCCATTTGTTTGCCCTGTCTGCAGAGAAGGGCAATAATCACTTAATGAGTAAATTTACTGATAAGTTGACAAAAAGCAGTAACTCTTCAGTCACTCTTGGTGGACTTCTGTAAGCACATATCGTGAGATAAGGTATAATGAGGAGGAATGCAATACTGAGTTTGTGATTGAGACATGAAGAGGCAGAATATTGAAGAGATTGAGTTATAATGTTAGCAGTTCCTCTGCCTTTTCCACCTTAGTCTGTTTATGTTACTGGATGTTAAAGGCAACACAGTTAGTTTTGAAATTGCTAAGGAGACTTCAAGAACAATTACCAAAAACTAATTTAAATTCTGTAGTCTCTTCCAAGCTGCAGTCAGGTTTCCAGCAAGTAAACTGCTGCCCTGCTGACCTTAAGTCTGGGGATATCCTTAACACAAAATGCCAGTTGTACTAATTTATGAAATCTTAGTTTTATAACATAGATTGCATTATCTAGGGACTAAATTGGGACTATCACAGATACTTCCCTTAATGTCCCGTATTTGTTAAACCTAGATGTTAAGTATGAAAATAACTTTTTCTTATTTTCTCAAATGTACAGAAAGTAATAATAATTTTAAAAGGCTTGAAGTCTCACCTTTTCTTGATCCTTAAGTGGTAGGAGTTGGACTTCCCCAGTGGTTTCTGGAATAGCCACAGTAGTTGAAACTCCATCAAGCAACTCAAAGACCTTAATAAATGGGCAGATCTTAAAAGACTACTTAAGATTCAAAAGTGTTACTGAGGTTTTTTCCAACTAAATACTTTTTTATGCCAAAGTGTTTTTGCATTCCTTACAGCTGCGAGTTTTTTATTGATGAGATTTGCACAAGTATTCACAAAGGGCAAAATGAGGCACATAGTTGAATATTAGTGCAGTTGTTTTCAGCTGTGATGAGCACAGTAGTTCAGTAGTATCTGTGATGATGTGGTTAATTTTAAATTTTTCATGAAAGTAGCATCTTTTTCTGTAAAATACACTTGAGTAAAACATACATGTTGTGTAAATACATATATAATTATGTTCTATAAATATATATATATTTTATATATGTGTTAAGTGAACTGGGAAGATGTGTAGATGTGTGTAAAGCTTCTCAGTACTACTGTAAGTATAACTGTTGTGAATGGATCTCAAGTTTACATACATGAAAACTGATCTATTAGAGTAAATTTTCTTCTGAATGCTAATTGAATTTTCAAAATGTTTGTACAGAATCCTTTGCTTTCATTCCATCTGTATTTATCTTTTAATCTTTGCAGAAGCAAAGTATTACAATCACTAAAGATCTTGAAGTCTTGAGTTAGTAGATCACATCTCAAGAAGGGGACTTGTACGAGGGAATTTTATACTTAACTTTTCTAGGTATCTGATTGAAAGAAAATTATTGAGAAAACTCTGCTAGTGCCAAGACTAATTTTTAAGTGATTGATATTTCTGAGCCGTGGCCAAGGTTATGGTTAGGCAGATCATTTGTCATGCTGTTTGATTTTCCGTTGTTGGTTGATTTTTGATTGTGAGCTTTCAAGTTTACAGGGAAGATCCTGTGTATGAACCAAGTATAAGTGGAACATGTCAGTGTTACTATTAGTCCTACCAACAAACTGTGCTTTTAAAGACCTTCTGTTTCTATGTTTATGAACTATTATTAGTTTGTCATTATACAAACAACATAGGCACTGTAGCATCTAAGGGCCTAACCACAGACTATGTATTCCTAGGTGAATGATGAAATACATAATTATTTTTAATGATTGCATCTAACGCAAAGATCATGAGAGAAACTATGACCATGTTGAAGTCAGCAAGAGGATTATCAGTGATTTCAGAGAGACTAGCCTCCCAATTTTTTGCAAGTGTCATTTTTTCTTACTTGAGATAATTCCATGGCCCAAATTCCTCCCCTTTTATAATGCCAGTTTCTACCAGTTGATAATTAGTGTATAGTGGATTAGTCTATTAGTCTATCGTGCATTTCAAAGACTATTATTTTGAATTATATTGGATTAAAAGTAGACCTTTGGTGAAATTTATGAAGCTCAGTTTTCCGTAGCTGTCTCCTGTGTGGATTTTCTATTATCTAAAATCTGACTGAGGTTATGAGGCATCCTTTCCCTTTATCGGGAAGAGCTAATCAGGATCTCTCTTCTAGTTAGGCTTCTCTGTCCCTTAGCACTGTAGAAGAGGCCCTCTGTCTGCCAGGTTCAAATGTTACCAATCAAAGAATGAGAGACACATGGCCTGCATGACAGTAGAATACTTGGTGGGTTTGTTTGGTTTGGTGTGAAAATGAATGTTTGTTTGCTGTGTAATTAAAAAAAAAAAAAAAAGAAAAATGAAAGTAAGTTTTAGACATATCTTCACCTTTCTCTCATGTAAATATTAAATGTAAGTAATAGGTATGTCGTTGTGCAAGGTAAACCCCTGAGCTTCATCCTGTGTTGAAAATATGCGTTCTAGTAAATGAAATTAGATGCCAAGTAGCATTCCACAGGATCTTCTTAAAAGTCAGATCACATGTTAAAATAAGGTTTCAGTTGTGTTACACAGTTTGATTAGAAAATTGATAACCTGAGTGACATGTCTCAGGGAAGCAATTGGTAGTTATTTAAGATCCTGGAAAAAGTGAGATGGTGAGTGTGGGGAAGCTTAACAGGAAAGTGTAACCTCAACTGTTTGACTTCTGTGTCCTGCATCTTTTTTGTAGGAACTCATGTAGTTCTCTTATGGGTACCACACCATTCCCCAGATTACGTTACCTATGTAATCATAGAGTCATAGGATATTTTGGGTTGAAGGGACCTTTAAAGGCCATCTAGTCCAACCCCCCTGCAGTAAGCAGGGACATCTTTAGCTGGATCAGGTTGCTCAGAGCCCCGACCAACCTGACCTTGAATGTTTCCAGAGATGGGGCTTCTACCACCTCTCTGGGCAGCCTGTGCCAGTGTTTCACCACCCTCATTGTAAAAAGTCTTCCTTATATCTAGCCTAAGTCTACCCTCTCTTAGTTTAAAACGGTTACCCCTTACCCCTTGTCCTATTGCTACAGGCCTTGGTAAAGTCTGTCCGCATCTTTCTTATAAGCCCCCTTTGTATATCGAGAAGCCACCATAAGGTCTCCCCAGAGCCTTCTCTTCTCCAGGCTAAACAACCCCAACTCTCTCAGCCTGTCCTCACAGGGTAGGTGCTCCAGCCCCCTGAACATCTTTGTGGCTTCCTCTGGACCCGGTCCAACAGGTCCGTGTCTTTCCTGTGCTGGGGGCCGCAGAGCTGGATGCAGCACTGCAGGTGGGGTCTCACCAGAGCAGAGCAGAGGGGGAGAATCCCCTCCCTTGGCCTGCTGGCCATGCTGCTTTTGATGCAGCTCAGGATGACATTGGCTTTCTGGGCTGCGAGCGCACATCAGTGGCTCGTATTCAGTTTTTCATCCACCAGCACTCCCAAGTTATTCCCGTCAGGACTGCTCTAAGTCCCTTCATCCCCCAGCCTGTATTGATACTGGGGATTCCCCAGCCCAGGTGCAGGACCTTGCACTTGGCCTTATTGTACCTCATGAGGTTCACAAGGGCCCACTTCTTGAGCTTGTCCAGGTCCCTCTGGATGGCAGCCCTTCCCTCAGGCATGTCAACCGCACCGCTCAGCTTGGTGTCATCTACAAACTTGCTGAGAGTGCACTTGATCCCACCATCTATGTCACTGAGAAGGATATTAAACAGTACTGGTCCCTTTAATAGCTTTTATAATAGATGAAATTTCCTCATGTTTACTGGCTGAAAAGTGACTTAAAGTAGGGTTATTCGTAATTAAAAAAAAAAAAAAAAAACCAAAAACCAGACAACACTGCCTGACCAACACAAAAATGATACAGAACCATAAAACCTTTGATATGTCTTTTAATATCTATTTTCATTTTTGTTATACTAAATGGTGCTAATAGACCAACAGACTTTTGAACGTCATCTGCAACTATCTATAACTCTCAGATAATTAAAACTGATCATATCTTATCCAGATATTTGTGAGCTATATTTTCACCTGCCTGGTGCCATGTTTCATCACATACATCCCTGAAAAGGAGAATGCAACATGATTGATTGTATTTGGTAGGATTTGATATTCCTTTATAAACACTCTGTGTATATGTAAATGACAATGCAAAGTCCAGGGGGCTTAGATGAATGTGCCTGGAAGATAGTTTTAACCATCCTATTTCAAATGAACTAGAGGGGACAGGCTGACTGTCTTGAGGACCAGAAAAAGTTTCTATGTCTAGTCAAGACATAGAAATTTAGAGGGATCAGTGACCTAATTAAAGGACACAAATTCTTCTAGTGTTGAAGCCTAAAGTTCAAATGTTCTTTTTATACAGGAAACTTGTCTGCCTGGCTGCTACACAAATATTAAAACAACTCTGTGTGAGACATCTGGTCTGCAGCACCATGAGACAGTAGCTAAATCTTCACTGTGCAAGACCTCCTTGTCAATCTCGAGCCTAAACATAGTAGCCAGTGTAATTGGATGTTTATTAGGGGAAACAAATAATTCATGTCTTATCTCAAGACCACATAAGACCACATTCCTCTTGCAAGTTACTGTAAAATGACTACTGTGTTTTCTTCCTAACTATATTCCTTTCAGGAAGAGACTCTGCATGCCTGCTAAAGTCATTTGTAGCCTTGTCCTCCATATAAATGAATGTCAAGGTTGAATAAGATAACTAATGAGTTGGACAACTTCATACTTGAACACCAGAAGAGAGGTAGCTGCAAGTTTCCTTCCTTTAGTCCTTGGTGAGTTGCTCTTAGTCTCATAACTTTTTCTTCCAAGAAACTTCTTACTGTGTGTTTCTGTAAGAAAATACTTTATCTAGGCTTTATTCAAATTACATCTATTTCGTTACCACATTCACCTTGGGACAAAAGCCTGTAATGCAAAACAGGGGTAAAATATGAAAACAATGGTTTCCAACTGTTCAAAATCTTTACATTTTTATAACTAAATATTTTAGTGTCAGAAACGTAACTAATAAATTGAAAGCTTTCAAAATCACAACCAGGAGGTATGCTGTACCCTATAGCACATGTTTTAAAAAGAAATGACTGAATAAATTAAAACATGGGAAGACAATCTGAGTTACATAATAGCTGTATGTATTAAATCATTCAGGAGAAGTTGCAGCTGAACTAACACTCTGTAAAAATGAACTCTCTGTGGTAGACTCTTCACTCACTGAACTCATTTAAAATGTAACAGAGGAGTGAATGGTTGTACAAAATGGAAAATTGCTGCCATGGAAGAGATATGTTCAGATTTATTCCTTCCAGAGGAGAAGATGATGATTCAGTTACATACAAGGGAGAAGCAATTAACTGTATCTTTCAGTTTAAATCTGAAGTTATGTTTAATCCCAAACCAATTCTGTCCCTCTTATCTAAATACTCATCTATAAAATGAAGAAAGCATGATCTATTCATAGAGCAGACATTATGGATGTGATTAGAAATTGTTTACAGTCTGCATAAACTCCAGGTCTAAATTTCCCCATAAATGTTCATATAAGCACCCCATTGACCATTTTTTTCTCAAAATGTTCAATCATTTTCACTTCAAGTGTATGACATAACTACAGCCCAGCTAAAATGAAAGTCTTAATAGCCTAATACACAGTCCCTTGCAGAGGACCTCTTACAGACCAAGCAGCCGTATGAATTCCGATCTTACTGTTTTATCTAAATTAAGAGCCAATGAGCTGGAACTCGTAATTTAATTTTATGATGCACTGAAAGTATTTCAGTAAGTAGTCATACCAGACTGCTACAACACACAATCTCAGAAGGTGTTTTACAGGTTGTCTGTATAGTGGATTTTAAAGAACAGAAATTATCTGTTGTCAGTAAACTTAGAAACATTTTTGATCTTCCAGAAGGGTACCTTTATTTGTTTTTAAAGAACTGAGTTTGAAAAATACTTTGCCATGTATAAGAACAAAATACTGCAGTTAGTGCTTAGAGAACCAGCTATTTTCCTTTCTTCTGTTCCTTTTTCAGAAAGGTTACTTTCCAGACCTGCCTTCTAGTCGTCTTCATTTTGTAGTTATGAAAACATTAGCTTTTACTTTGTAGAGAAAGAAACATAAACATATAGCAAATCCCCTATATTCATATGCTAAAAGCATTAGTATTTCATTGTTGCACTGAGAACTTACCAGTTCAAGGGATTGTCTGCTCATGCATCCTGGAAAAAGAGTGAATTCCCTCATTAAGCTGCACACAATTGCTAACTGTATAATGTATAAAACTTTTGCTGCAAAAATTATTTTAACTTTATTCACTTATTTAGGAGGAATGCACAGAAAGCAGTAATATTAATTGGAAGGACTCCATTCTATTTCCTGGCATGCTTTCTAATCGGTGATTTAAGTAAAATTAAATTGTGCTGAGATTTCAGGGAAGAACTTTACATTGTGAGAATTCTCTAGTGGTTGCTCTGTCTTTTTTCAGCTGTATGCCACAGCAAATGGGCTATTTCTATACTTCCCCATGTCTTTGAGGAAGCAACTGAGTTGAATCCCTTGTAGCTAGGCTGGTGAGGACTTAGAAGCGGGTGAACTGTGAATGCTTAAGTTCAGTTCATTCCACAGGGCTGCAAATTTTAAACGAGAGGTGGACAAACCTCTTCACTGTAGGAGCCCCATCCTAAACCCCTTGTGGATAAAAAGCTACATGAGATACATTGCATACTTGGCAGAATCAAGGATAGAGGGAGTGTGATTTCCCAATAAGAAGAGACAGAAGATCCCTCCGCTCCATAGGTCTGACCTGTCTTGCTTGTCAGTCCCAAAGCAGCTGAGGGTTGTCATCTTCAGCAAGCTGAACCTCGCTGGCAGCACAGATTACCTGGCAGACCAACTGAAAACTTGCTGCTGGCCAGCTTCACTGTAGGGAAATCCCTTTGAACATCCACTTCTGTCTAGCACCACATTTTGGCCAGCCTTATCTGGTTGTTTAAGAATCCGAATCAACTTAAGCATTAACCTCAGGAGTAAATGATCTCATTATAATCAGTGCAGCTACCAACAGGCTAAACTTACGGTTCATGATTTAGGACCCTCCATTAACAGATGAAGATAGTGGATTCTAGTGGTTAAATATGTCCACTCATTTTTCATTTATTGAAAGGTACTCTACCAGCCACAGTTCAGACCAAGCTGCTTTACAATGTATTGTTATAACCTATTGGAGGTAGGAATATAGAGTACGTAGTACAAAGCCTTGTCCATTTGAAAAGATACAGTCCCTATAATGACTATAAAGTGAAAACATGTTTATTTCATTTGAAACTCCTGTATGCTCCATTGAAAGACTGCAGCTTATATCTTCTGCTAAACTTCCAGGAGTTTATTCTATAAAAACTAGTACTTGAAGGTGGGAGTTACTATTTTTAGGAGTATAGAAGAGTGTTTTTCAGAGACACCTGTCAGAAGTGAGACTACTCTATTTTATAGAAATTCATGGAGAATAAAGTCCGTTCTTGGCTGATACAGTGGTCTTAAGTTGTAGTACTAAAACTGACAAGACAAGACAACTCCTATCCTTGTCATCAAAAGTTGCTTTTTATCTATAAAGGACATTTCTTATGTGTATTTGAGAGTAATTTTCATTGATCTATATATAAGAATAAAATCAGCCTTTTTAAACTTTGAATGGACTTTTTCTTTCCTAATGACATTTTTACTACATTACATGTCACAAAAACATTTTAAATATGCTGACTATAAATTGAACAATATTAATAAAAACATAAATGATAGAGAACTTACTTCAATAGATCATTTCATCTATTGCCATTTCTGAAGCAGGATCTAACATGCTCTTGGAAACCTATGATGCTGGAGTTTGCTCCATTCCCAGTTCACAGAGGGTAATTCACTGCCCCCGTTGTGAGAGACTTTTAGGAATTGGTAGGGATTTGTTGTACCTCTTCTCAATTTTCTCCTTGCTAGATCCACCAAGCTCAATTCTTTGAGTCATTCCTGATAACTCATGTTCCCTCAACTTGCTTGTCTCTGTGGCTCCTTGCAAGCTCACCTGCTGGGTCACATTTTTATTGGGGTGTGTCACCTAAAAGAAGCTGAGGCTGTGTTGGAGTAGAGGTGGGTGGGAGGATTAATTTGCATGTCTTGCATTTGACATTGCAGTTTATCTGTCCCAACAGGATGAACACTTATTTTCACACAGATTGCTTAGTGATTTTAGTTGCTTAGTCACTTGTGATCTGCTCCAAAGCCGTTTCTCCATAACTGCTACATATCCAGTAGTTGCCCCCTCATATCTGTGCAGCTGCCTGTTTAGATGTTACAGCTGGTTTACATATTAAATATAATTTCAGTCCATGATAATTAAAAGAAATTAAAAATACAGGCTCAGTTTTCTAACCTGACAGTGAAGGGAATTCTAGAAACTTTCAGTGAGTATCTTTAATTCCAACTTCTGCTTTTATTTCACTGATTTTTATATTTTATCCTCACTGTTACTGAAGTAAATGTTCAGCACACTTTAAATTAGAGCTATGCCACAACTAGAGTGAAAACACTCAGTCTTCATTTTAAATGGTTAAAACTCTTATGTATTTTGTTATTGTCAGGGTCCTGTAACTGTAATGTTATTGGTCCTTTTTTCTTGAATTTTTAGTGGAAGTCTTGGAAGGACATTTATTTTTACTAGTAACTGCTATAAATTAATTAGTATTTTTTTGTCAGATGCTCAGACGTAAACTGTTGGTTTTGATTATGTCCCATAGCACTGCTTTCCTAGATGTACATTTGCATGTAACTAACGTGGTTGAAGTTAAGGGGGCTGCTTACAGGGCATACACTGAAATGTATGTTTACATCTCTTGAGTACTGAGTCTTTACTTTGAGGTCTTCAGGGAAGCAACTCAGTTGGCTTTCCTCCCTGGAGAGTGTCTCATGCATTATAATAACAAAAAAAAATATGAAGAACGGGTGTATTTTCTTATTCCAGTGTACTACTATACACAAACTAGGTTCTTCCAAATTTTCAAGTGCCTGCAGATGGGTTTAGCAAATACTTTTGTTGTCTGATGATCTTTCCTTCATTAGCATGAGTTTCCCTTCAAGGCAAGTGTTTTTCAATCAACAGTAATTTGCATATAATTTATCAAGAGAAAAGAAAGGCAAAATAATTTTATTTAAAGATTTCCCTTTGTTTTAAGTGTCATTAGCAGTTCTGACTAATCAGATTTTTACAATCTCATCAGGCGCTTTTAGAAAATCTCTATGAACTCATCTAGAGGATGCATTTATTCCTGAGTGTCTTGTATTGCATTACAGCACAGTAACGAATCACCAACTGCTACAGATGTTTATGTGAAATGCAATTAACACTCTGCCAATTTAGTTTCTATAGGGACACAATCAATTTTTATTCATTTTAAAGCTAGAATGCTTTCTTTTATTGTGTGCTGCCTCTTTGCTGATTATATAGCTAAACAAATTATTCTTCTGTTTGTACTAGATGGGAGTGTTTAGGCGGACAGTACTGTGGCAATTACACTGATCACAAGTAAGATAGGAATTAAATATTTGGATTATTTAGAATTTGTATGAACTAAAAGCTAATTTTAAAATATAGTTGTTTGGTGTATGAAAGAAAAACAACATAGAAATGTGAATGATGGTATTTAGAGATGTTCGTTTAATCACAAGCTTGGTCCTGTGATGTGCTTAGTGTCCACAGCTACTGTGGCTTTCATTATTAGTGGAAGAGAAAACTCAGCCTGTTCAGGGTCTCCTTTAACAATGATATTTTCTTGGATATTTGACTTAGTTAATGTAACTGCAGTGTACAACACTAAATTATTATACACATATCTTTGCTGCATAAAGAGACCCCAAGTAAATGGTACTTTCAAAAAACATAGGGATATTGTTGTAGGTAAGGGCTATCAAAGACTTGAGATGACTGGAGATTTCTGGATGTCCCTGTTCAGTAGTGGGGTTTTTTATATTAAGGGTGATGTCAGTTCAACTGAAAAAAAAAGGCAAGAGGAAGACTGGTCGTGGTATGAATGTATAGGAAAAGTTTTGCTCAGAATGAACCACCTTCTGCACTTACCAGAAGTACTGATAAAATTTGCTTATACTCATGCAGAAGCCATTTTTTTCTAGGAAGTGCTTCCACCTTAAATAAATATCTGTTATCATGACTTTAGCAATCACATAGAGAATCTGTAAATAGAGCTTCTTCTCATTAGTCTTTCTTCCTTTAGAAGCATGCGCATATCAGTTCCTATCCCTTCCTTATGCATTTGTTTGTTTGCTTTTCTTCCTTGACTTCCTTTTTCTTCCTTGGGCTATGTTTATCTGCTTTAGTAAAAGCTTATCAAAGAGTTGGTCTTTGCCCGTCCTTAGCATATATAACTGTATCAGGGAAACACTTGAATGTGACTAGCATATGGGCCATCTATTGGCATCTTCTGTTTGGGAAGGCTGTGGTCGACCCTCAAGCTCTTCCCCAGTCAATCCTTGTGTTTTGAACTCAGCAAGCAGTCTCAGCACCTTCCTTCTGCCAATACCGATGTTTCTTCCTTGGTGGGTCCTCCTGGTCACTTTCCTTTCTCATGGTCGGTTTGATGTTCATTTGTTCCTGGGGTGTTCTCACCTCTGATGCTTCCCTTCTCCAGCCCCAGGTCCCACACTGCCCCTTATGTCCCAGCATCCCCAGCTCCTCTCTCACCAGTCCCTTCTTCCTCCTCACCTCTCTGCCTATTCTTCATGCTTTTCTCAGCCCCAGAGCTCATTTTCTCTCATCTGCTCTTCTTTGCCTGCATTTGAATCAACTTCTTTCTCAGTCCTTCCTGGACACAACACAGAGAATGAAGGGAAGGAAAAGATCATTAATGAAAAGATAAACCCCCATCTCTGCCCTAATTTTATGAGAAAGCCTACTTGGAATTCCCCAGAGCATGCCAAGTGTGGACAGACTGGTCCATACGATTGACCTGCTAAAATGTAGTATGTTGTCAAGTCTCTACCGCGAGCTGTGGTTTTCCAAGATTAATTATTTTTTACCAGATTCATAGGGAAGTTAGTAATTATTGCTCTGAAATAAATTTCGTGTTCCTCATGTATAGTCCATCTTAAACGAGAAGTTCATTATTTTGAATGTGGCGGAATTGTTTTCTTTTTTATCATTCTCAGAAACGGCTGAACAATTTTCGATGGACATTTCCTATCAGTCAGCTTCAAATTTGGGAAGCTGTAAATTTGCAGTGGAACTTGTTCCCCTAGTAGTTAAAGCACGTGTACATTTAAGTTTTCTAGGCCTCTGCCAAACAACCTGGAAAGCAAGTTGAAAAGCCATGTCTTCTGCAACTGCCTTGCTACCCTTTCACTGTTGAGCTGTAAGGCTTATAAGTGTTTTTATAGTCCCAGTCATTCAGAGAATGCTTAGATTACACCTACGGACTATTAGAACCACCTCTGTATAACCCACGCAACTGTTAAAATACTGTTAGTTTCAGAGAAAGCAGTAAGAATGTGCATCCTATGTATGTTTAAAGCCCACATTTACATCCTCTGAATTTTTGCTGCACATTTCAGAGAGGTTTCAGTCTAAGTCCAGGTGTATGAGTGCTTAAAGGCAGTTTTGTCTTTATACTTGCCTGTTAAATATCATGAGTGCTTATAGTTTTGTGATCCATACCAATGTTAATTTACTTAGGATGAGTTACAGTGCATTGCTGGATTTTCTTGACCTCAAGAAATGAGACAGAAACTTAACTTAAAACACAGAAGTAGTTTCCTTAAATTTAAACTGTGACTATAAATAATGCACACACTTTTGTGTAATGAAATAAATAGTAATGTATCCCAAATTTAGTTATAAACAACTAAAATTAATATTTAATTTTTTTTAAAGCTCAAGTATTCTATAAAATGCATCTAATAACTTTATAGAGCACCACAACACAAATCTAAAGAAAATATGTACAGATTTTAAGGAACCCCTCCATTTTAAATTGGTCACTTAAGGTTGATCATGTATTCAGAGAAAACATACAAACATTTTGTTTTCTTTTTCAGATATTTTTTACGTGATCTGGCTTTCTGTGGGATATAACAAAGTATTAGTACCATTGGTGCTGAATACCAGTAAATCATAACCTAACGCAGAGTTTTCCAAGGCCTCCCTCAAACAGTATGAAGACTTCTTGTTTCGCTTCCTAAAATTTATTAGTATTCAAGTTCAGTGAAGCTTACATGAATAACTGCAGAAAATAAACACCCCTAGGAAGTCTGAACAAGGTGAGCTATAGAAGCTGCTCTTACGCCGAAATCAGATGAGATCCACATTTTGTTCTCTTTCATGTTTCTCTTGTGATTTTTCAAAGGAAACGGTACAATGTCAATGAGCGCTTTTAGTAACACTCAGTAATGCCACAGTGTTAGGACACAAACCATTGTGAAGCAGGGAAAAAAGGGCTAAAAGTGACCAGCAAGGACACTTTAATGAACACTTGAATGCACCTCAAATGAAAACCAGATGTTCTTTGTTAACTTCAGCAGTAAGCCTTCTGTTCTGATTGAGGAAACTGTACCTTCATCAAGGACAGAGAACAAGGAGAGCTCTTTCCAACAACAACGCATATTTTTTATGTTTAATAGATAATACTGCAGAGGTATGTTTCTGTACCTTTCTGAACCTTTAAGTCTTACGTAACATCACTGATATAAATAACAACCCATGGCGCCGTACTTTTATGATTTGAACAGTACAGTTATTTATTTAAGAAAGCCCTGTAACACAATTTGCTCAACAAATGGAAAATATTTCTGCAAAATAACTACCCAAAAAACCTACAAAAAAGAACTATTTCCTTACTATTTCACTATACCAGAAGGAATACTGCAAATAAAGTGATGCTGTAAATAGAGTTTGATTTTCAGCATAGTTTTGATTTAATAGATCGTAAATACCATTTTTTAGCTATCCATTCTCCAGGTTCTAGTGGGACTGCCTAGGTCTGGCAAATCAACTGCTGACAGGAAACTAAAAATTCCTGGGAGAATTAGTTGCAGTATTAATGGGCATGTGTGTATCTGTATCAATACATAATACCTAGACATTCAGAGATATTGTAGCATTGTATATAAACTCTAGACCTTAAAAACATGTTGGCTTGTAGAACACCTACAGCAGCTAAGGCAGGTATTAGGTGCTGCAGTTACCCCTGTAGACCTGCATTCTTCTACAAGTACAACTTGAGGGACACTGCTGGAGCGTAACAACGGTAAATTGTCTCTTCAGACTTTAAGGAAAGGGTTTAATCAGAGATGTTCAACACTAATTGTGGAAACCTATAACATTCTATAGGTTTAGCACTGATTTCTCCAGGTCATCAGGTTGTTCTGCAGCACGTGGTGTGTGGACAGCTGAATCCTTGGTAGGTAGTGAGAATCTTGTTTCTGCCCTGGAAAAGATACAGATAATTTTCCTGTACCATCTGTCCCCTTTCCCATTAGGAGAAGTGGGACTGGAGGCAGAGACAGGTCATGGTGGGGCTAACTGCTCTGTGCTTCATCATTTGTTGGACTATATTAGTGGAAGTACAGGTGGGTTCCTGGTTATTTTAGCTGGAGGTGAGGAATGGGGAGGAATAGCCAGCTACTTGTAGCTGTTGCTCTCCACTATGTCTGAACATAGTTTTAGGATTATGTATATTGTATTATTTCATGAATTACTAATGTAATATGAATCATTTCTGTCTGCCACGTCAAGGCCTACTGAATGGAAATGTAAAGTCTCATGCCAAGATCTAGTTGGAGATAGTTTAATTTATGGCCTATTGACTAAAATTTGTGACCATTTTCTTCTGAGCTTTTAATATATGCTGCATAAGGGTTTATCAAGGCACTTGTATTATAGTAAGTGATGTAGGAGATCCGAAAAACTAACATGCAGTGGGTAATGCTAAGTAATATACTACAGTTCTTTTTTGTGCAGGAATTCTTCTGTAATACTTAATTATTTAGCCATTCATCTGTTTAGATAGTTAATAATTTACAATGTTAGGATGATAGGAAAATTCAGTTTGGAAGGCAACCTGAGAGGTCCCTAGTCCAATCTACTACTCAAAGCAGGATCACCTATAAGGTCAGACCAGGTTGCTCAGAGATAAGGTCAGACCAGGTTGCTCAGAGCTTTATCTAGTCCAGTCTTGAAAAACCTCCAAGTTTTTCACCTCAGGGTGAAAAAGGTTTTCCTATTATCCACTCTGAAAGTCTTGTGTTTCAGCTTATGCCCATTGTCCCTCATCCCCCCACCAAGCATCACTGTTAAAGAACCTGGCTGTTGTCTTCTTGATGACTCTTTGCAGTTACTGGAAGGCTGCTGTTAGGCTCCCCTTAAGCCTGCTGAACTTGGTAGAGTTTGCCTGATTTAATCCACTGGCCCAGCCACATGTTCTTTTAAGGAACAGAGGCCAGGTTTTAATCTTTAAACAACTCCCAATAGCTCACTGTTGTCACATGTTTAGGTCCTTCAGATTTTTTGCCCTCCTCTTTGTTTGTTAGTACTGAGCCTCTGCGCTGTACGAGTGTTGGTCTGACATTAGTGAGCAGTTGTGAGTGTTGTGCCCAGAGGTTCAGCATCAGGGCAACTAAAATGTTAGGGGGATGTTTAGGTTGTGGATACTCGGTGTTCTCTGTTGGCTGCAGAAGGGTTTTGGTTTCATGTGCCTCTTCACATAATAGAGGTAATGTGCTATTTACATTAGTCACGCAAGGTTCCTCCAAAGGTCAGTGGATCTCTCCTCTCTTGTGTTGTTTCCATTTAATCTATTCAGGAGGACATACCCTCTTTGCATCCTTCTTGCTTTCTGCCCTTTTGCAGGGGATTTTAAACTCTAAAATGAAAGTCAGATCCACAAAGCTACTGGGAACACCAGTTCATCTTCAGAGAACTTCTGTTTACCTCATCTTCACCAGATTATACCATTTATCCTACTGCTTAGAATTCCATAAAATACTTAGGACATCAGGTCTTTTTCTTTGATTGTTAGCTGGTTTGCTCTGCGTATCTTTAGCACACGAGATGTCTGAAAATGTTTGTGCTATGAAAAGTGGTTCATCTGGTTTTATGGACAGGGTTTTTTTTTAAACCAAATGAATCTGAGCTTCCTGAGAATGTGTTTCAAAGTTGCCATTAGCTGTCTTCAGTACTTTGCATTCAAAATTTTTTTGTTCCTGTGGCTGGATTGAGACTGGACTGGAGCTAGTAGGTGGGGACATTCCCATATGTCCTCAAACGGAATTCAAGGGTTTATCTTACATTTGTTTCAAAGTAAAATGCCAAAATTGACCAAAAATAAGCATTGTCTATATCAATCCTATTTTTTTTTAATTTTCCATTTGAAAGAAAAGATCCTGTGTATGCCTAGAGATAAAAGTGAAAATCTGTTACTTACTGGCCAGTAGTTTAAGAATACAGAACTGATTTGTACAGCTGAATTAATGAGTTTGCATACAGCAGTTAAAGCACACCAGAAATCACTGCATGTAAGGTGTTGGAAAGACCAGGTTCATAGATATTTTCAGAGCCTTGCTCATCTGTCACATCTTTATGCTTGGCTCCAGTGTTTTCTGACTTCTGATTCAGCAGATCATTTTGAGCACAAACTGTTGGCAGGAAATATGAGGAATTCACTGAGATTCTCTGACAGTTTTATACGTGGTATTTGGAGTTTTTTCCTAGAATATATAGTACTTCTACTGTCAAGACTCAGTTTACTTTGTCTAGATGTAGAGGTGGAAACCTTTTCTTTTTGATTTCTGCATTTATGGAAATGAGTGGCAGTTTAGCATTTTGTTCTCATCCTCAGAAGACTTGTAGGAGATTTAGTCCCATATGAGACTGTGGGGAGATGCACTAGATGGATGGAGAGAAAAGCATGAGAAGGGAGGGGAGCAGATCACCATGTCCTTCTGCATATCATAGAATAGTTTTGGTTGGAAGAGACCTTTAAAGGTCATCTTTTCCAACCCCCCTGCAATAAGCAGGGACATCTTTAGCTAGATCAGGTTGCTCAGAATATCAGAAATTGTGATCATTTAAGATTTGATGATAGCTGCTGATGAACACTATCTATGTGTAAATAGATGGACAGTTTGCTCTTTGAGCAGATTTGCTGACTTCCATTTGATAGCACCCCTGCAATGGCTTGGGAAGGCTTTAGTTAGCAACATGTACCCAGTTCTACAGATTTTGACTAGTTCTATCAGGATATCCCTCCCGTGCTGCAAGAAGGAAAAATATTAGTGTTTTGGTTTCTTTCTATTTTAAGTAGACTTTTTTCTCCAGTGTAACTGAAGTTTTGTTGTTCATTATGCCAACTAGTATGTCTCATGGAGAACTGAGGTCATGGAAATCGGCTGGGGAAGGACTTCACAGCAGCAGGAAGGAGTCCAGAAATGGCAGTAAAACTGTGGTTTTTTTCACATGGTTATTGAGGCCTATTAAGTTCATGTTTTAGTGAGCAAACTACGAGATATGAATTGATACACTGAGAAAAGAAAATTGGGGTCATTCCTGTATTTCAAGCTTTAGCAATTAAAAATGTAAATTCATATGTTATTGCTTGTTGTTTTATATAAAAGCCAGGCTGGGATACTGATTCATGGGATTTGTGGAAATAGTAAAATATATACTACTTTGGGAAGTCGTTCTTAGGTTCAATTTATGTATTTTGGATACTTTCTTCACTTCTTGTGAAGTTTATCCTGATGTCATCATAAAATAGATTCACTCCTGCTTTAAGTGATAGTGGTACAACAAAGTTATGTTCACGGTTCACGGAAGTAGATTTCAAAAGAAATATTAGATAAACCAAATAAGCCCCAAATGCACAATAACTTCAGTACAAATGAGGTTCTAAAAATGAGTTTTGGGTTACATTTGACAGGGCAAATATTACATGTATTCCTTCTGTTTCCTCCTGGTTCTGTGCATGGAGATTCAGTAACGCATGCGCGCAAAAAGCAGAACTTTATGGAGGCATTAACTGGTGTACTCATCAGTGCCAGATACCGACTCTTTACTAGAAGACACTGACGTGCAGAATCACTAGTTAGAAAAAAACCTGGATTTGCAAGCTCAAGTTACAATATTTCCATACTGTACTGGTGAATTTACTGTTTTAGAATACATGGAGCACCACAAAGCGGTGTTAAATTTTGCATATGCTGGAGTATTGCATGAAAACTCTGACTGCCAAAGTTTGGAGTTTAAGGTGGCTGACGGGAATTTCATAAAGAAAAGAAACCATGAAAAAGGGAATTATACTACTTAGATATACTTTCAATTCCCACCAAAATATCTCCATGTTATTTTCTTATTTGAGTCTTTTTTTGCTTTTATGACTTATTAGAATTTTGTCTTACAGTCTGGGAAAGCGTTGTAACAGGGAGTAGAAATCACAGATTATAATTTAAATCTATGGTATGATTGCTATTGCAACGTTGGTTATAGCTGTCTGCTGAGGTTTTGGTGTAAGAATACTAGTTCCTGGGGGGGAAATGGAGTTTGTAACTTACTTAATAGGAAAAATAAATAGAAGGTCCTGCTCTTAAACAAAATCCCTCTGCCCATAACCCCTTAAAGTTTGGACAGCATTCAAAGAATTCAGAATTAAAACGGTACTCCAACAAGCCATTGTGGAAATGCAACCTGAAAAAAGAAGAAATAAATGTATTTTATATTCATCTTGTATTTTATATAAAGCAGAAAAAGTCTTCATTTTATAATGCCTCATTTATATTTTAGCTTGGTTTACTGGAGGTCTCCTTAGAGAAGCAGAGAAGTGGATGGAGAACTTCATTAGCTCTTGAAGGACAGAACAGATTATTGAATAATCAGCAGAGATCTCACTTCCCAGCTGTTTGAATTAAATAAGCTGTAATAAAATGTACACAAATCCTCCCAGAGATATAAGTAGATGACTGTGCCTGAGGAAGCTGAATTATAAAAGAACATCTTAATTTCAGTCCACTGTCTCTGGCACTTTCATAGGCACTGAGAATATTTAACTCTCATAGAAATCAGGCTACTGAATTCTGGGCACCCAAGTCAGAAAATATAGCTCCTTATATTTTCCCATGACATATATTTTTGTTTCTTTATTTGCAGAGAAATAGATGGAAAAGCTTATCTTATAAATAACAAAAAATATTTTGTGATAATTTTTCTTTGGATCCTTTTGCTAATCCCCACTAGAATAAAAACTATCCAATTATTCATGTTGTAAAAGCCAAAACGTTAATCAGTCAGACTGTTAAACTGTAAGAAACTAAATATAATAGTTGAGAAGGGAAGAGGCATTACACCTCTATAATGACTCATGAATGATTTATTTATGTTAGTGTAAAATTAAACACCTACTTTTTATACAAAGTTGAGGAACTGTTTGTGTTTATAATGCTGAAGGAGGCACTAAACCAAATAACGGAACAGCAGCAAGAAAGCCAAACGGCATTGTATTTGTTCAGCTTAAGAAGGGGTTGGTTAAAAAAATGAGTAACAATACTGGAAAGCACTGAGACATATTTTTGTACGAGGTTACCAGTGAGTGTGGAGGTGTAAATCCCTTGGAGAATATATGTGAGACACAAAGAGGCTTCTGCATTCTTCATGTGGGTCACTGAGAAGGTGAACAAAAACGAGACAGATATGGTATATTTGGATTTTCAAAAAAGCTTTAGATTTTCACAGGAAGTGATTCAAGAAACATGTTGCTACTGACGTCTGTGTGGGTTGAAAAGTGGCCAGGAGAATAAAGAACAAATAGAAATAGGAGATGGATATTCATCATGCAAGACCTTCAGCTTCTATCCTACAAGTACTTCAATAAATACACTTATTAATCAACTAACAATAGGATGAGTGGAGAGGTGGCAAATTTAAGGTAATGTAGGTGAAGAAGATTAAGAAAGACTGAAGAAGTCCTGTGGGACTCGTTATAATTGGCAAATATGATGCAAACTATTTGGAAGGACTGCGTAAGCTGCTGTAGCCAGAGCTCCTAGAGGGGTTCGAGCATCCTTTTGTGTAGCTCATTGCCACTTCTGCTCAGAGCACAGCACCTATCCAAAATTAAAGTAGTTTCATTGATACTGGAAAATATGTTCTTTGTGCAAGTGATAAGCCTGTGTTAGCCATAGAAGCAAAATTACTTTTAGAGTTCAGGAAGTTTTAAAAGGATATTAACAAAGATAATAATGATAACGAGAGCAAGCATAAAAAGATATATTTTTTTTTAATGTTACATAATCTATATCCTTCAGAAGGCAAAACCTTGGGCAGTGATGTCCCTCTTTTGTTGTTCTGGAAGAGCAATCGACGTCTCTCTGATAAAATGGTACCATCAGATAGGTGAGAGCCTCTAAAGGGACAAACCACAAGGCTGCGGTGGTCACTGTGTTCAGAGTTCACCAGCAAAGATAAAAGTTCCTAAATGAGAAAATGCTTGTGCATGTACATGTCATCAGAAAGTGGAAGTTCAGATTGCAACCCCACTCCATTTAGCTTCTGGGTTGCACATTTACTGCGTGCAAGATGACACTTCTGTCTTATCTGAAAAAACATAACCTTCACTATTCATATTAATTCATAACTGATCACCTGCGAATGATCTAACTACTTAGACTTGTATGGTTTTAGTATCCTAGCCTAGCTAAGTGCTTCTGGAGACTTAGAGCTCAAAACTCGGCCCACTCGAAAAGCTTGTTAATGGGTCCCACATGACATAGCTATCAATTTTTTAGTATCAGATATACATGCTGTATCCATTATAACTTTCACTTAGGGGCAGGCTTGCCCTAACTGTGCAGGAGCTTGTAAGGCTTTGCTCTTATTTTGGGTCTGTAAGAAGGAAAAAAATTAACAATGTTAGATGAGAGTGAAACTGTGTCTTGCAAAAGACAATGCTCACTGTGTGTCTGGCAGAGAGAGGCCTGATGCATTGCAAAGGGTTGCAAGACTCACTCTCTGTTTTTAACATTTCCCAGGTTGTTTAAATGTGCGTTGTAAGCAATGATAAAATGACAAGTTATCATTGATCTGTCCTTTCCTCCATCTCAGAGGGATTCATTAAATAATGCATGCACCCATGTGAATTACCCTTCTTCACTATACTGTCCCCAGACCATTAGCCAAATATAGCAACAGCAGCATCTTTCAACCCCTAGAAACCCTTTGGCTTTCATTTAATTAAATTATCCCATTATGAAAACTCTTATAATGAGATTAAATTTAATTATTTATTAGACACTTATTTGCACTAGGGAACCTATCAATTATGCATGGTTGTGCTAAACATTTTTCAATCCATCACCTTTCCTTTTCATGGAAGGTGCAATTTATTAAGTGCATCTGAAGTACTGTAACAGAAGAGCTTTGGCAGAAATGTACATGCCATCCTCGTTCAATTACTTGCAAATGTGCTAGGAAAATAGAAATACAAAATTTTACTCTCTCTGCTTTTGAAATACAGCACACTGACAGTATTGCACAGTTTGCAATTATTTGGTGCATCTTCTTTTTATAATCTACATAGCAAAGTTCATGGACAATCATTTTAATTCATGGTTTTTTGGTTGTGTGTTGTGTGTTAACGGTTTCTAATTGCACAAAAGTTCAGATGTAATGCCTAATTAGAATAGTCCAAAGAAATATTTGTAGCACACTGGTTTGTAGCTGTGTACATTAAGAATTTCTCATTAATTTATAGAGGATACTAATATTCTCTTAGTATAAATTAGTTGATCATAAAGGTTAAATTTTACGCAAATTGCTAATGCATATAACCGTAAAACATTGTCAGTCACGTCTTCTTGATAGATATTTGGTTATGAAAGCAAAAACATGTAAGCTACCAAGAATTGTGTCAAGCAGAATGACATTTTCTGATGAATGTTAAGAAGAAGATATAAATGTCAATACAGCTCTGAGCTTTTCTTTTATAAGACCTTGTCAATATGTAATTAATTATTCAACTGGAGTTCTGTGGGGCTCAGGGCAGCATTTCAAAGAGCTTTCATTTATAAATTGCAAAGTCATCATAAGATTGCTTTTACTTTTTTCCTCTCCTTTTTTTCACATTTAGAAATAGGATATGTATAAAAGCTCATAGACACCTGTGAGGTGGCACACGCAGTGCAATGATAAAGTGAGGAGCAGTAGGTTTTTTAGTAGCAGTGGGCTTTAGCAGATGCTTTTAATACATTACAAAATTCTGCCTTGATTTAAAAGTACTCATGTTTCATGTTCAGATGTGAACGGGGGTCAAACAGAAAGATTTATGTCCTTTTTCTCCTCACTTATGCATGTAAGAGGATGTTTGCTTCATTAACTTTGAAATCCACTGGCCAAATAGACTGCATATTTTCGAGGATTTAGGTAAATGTGTCCCAAAGTTCATACAAATTACTATAGAGCGTTTCAATCCTCGTCTTGAAGGAATGAGACAAGATGCATCTGTTAATAAAAACAAAGCAGTGCTGCTTGTATTTGGCAAAACGGTCATATCTTGTACTTAGGACTTGATCAATGTCACTGGTTGTAATTATTTGGTACTTTCTTCCTGAAAATCAAGACTATTAATTAAATCTCAGTGTTACCCTAGTGGGCTTGATAGGATGGTTTTATTCCTGTGAGAGAGTCCATTAGGACAGCTCTCCAGATGATATTCAGAACTGAAGTTTACTTTTTGGTATGCTGCTTTTGCCAGCCAAGGATCTAGTTCTCATTTTCCAGCAGACCCACCCATCTTCCACTTGGGTAGAGATGCTCATATGTAAGCCCCATCTGTAAGATCAGTACATAGTCACACACAAGTAAATTTCTCCTGTTGAAGCACCAAGATCATATATGAAGAGAGTGGTGGTACCATAACTAGTAATTTTGGTCTCTGACACTTCCTCTGCAGACAAACCTCTGAGTGAAGCTAAAAAATAATCTCTAGACCAAACCATTTTCAACATAACTCTGCAATGAGATTACCATCTGCAAACTCTTGAATGGTGAAAGGGTGAGTTACGTTTTACATCTTCTCAGCCTAAAAGCAGCATTTTAATACATTTTTCAGCAAGTTACAGCAAAAACTTCATTTTAACTTTGGCAAAGATGTGACGATTGCTGTATTTTGCATTCTGAAACCTAAGTGCTGCAGTTAGCTGCAGAACAGCCCATCTTAGTTTGTGTTGGATGCTAGTAAGTTGGCAATGGTTATTCTCATTTTTCTCATTGTATAATCAGTTGGCAGCTTTGAAGTCTACTTTGAAATCTCCTTTAAGGATCATGTAGGCTACACACTACAATACATTAAAAATAGTTTTAAATGCATACTTGAGACATGAAAATGAGATTAAAATGAAAATGAACATGAAAAAGCATGCTTGAGACATGACATCTGTCAGCCACCTGTTTAAATTACAGCTGTGTAGTCAGGCTACATGCATTGGTAGGTGTGCTCAATTTTTACACCTATCTTACATGAAGGTTTCAGTGTTTGCAAATTGCCTGTGGTTGCAAGTCTCCATATACTCCTCTTTTCCTTTCACATGTGCTAATATCTTTTTTTTCTCAAGTGGTACAAAAAAGGTGAGCCTTCTAAGAGCTTCAGATGCTGCAACATTAAAGAAAATGTACAGCCAGCTTGTATTGTGGAGCAGGCTTTTTGGATGCAGCTTTTCAATACTTTGGATACAGGTTTTGACAGTTTCACCTGGGCAAAGACATGACCTATGAGGAAAAATAGAATGGCAGTGATGATTTCATCATTGATATCAAAAACATGTTGGAAGGCTTTTCATTTACAGCTTGCTAACAGCTTGTTAACTTTAATTAACATTCTTTTGCTTGCATTTTTAATAAAGACAACAATTACTAGGGTACTGCATAGGTATCAATCTGTTAAAAAGCTACTAATTTCATCTGTGTACCTTTTCAAGCTTTATTTTTAACACTCATGGCAAAAACACATGGTGTGGCCCAGTCTAGCTTATTATAATCGTTTGTCTCATGTCTTTATTAATAAAGAACAGCATGAACTTAGTATGGTTCTGAATTAATGTAATTTTAAAAGAAAGATATGAAGTTTAGTAATATTACTTAGAGGCATAAGTTTCCACCTTCGTTGCTTGTTTAATGCTTCCCCCTTCCATAACTGTTTAACTAGAAACAGCTTTCTGCGGAGGAGTTAAGATATGAGTAAAAATAACGTTGTATCAGGGAAATTATGTTAAAAAGGAAAAACTTGTTAAAAATGGAGGGAAACATGGGGTTTCAGAAAATTGCAGGATGCAGTAAACATTTTAGGACACTTTAAATGCAAAGACCTTTCAGCTTTTTTTTTGTTCTTACAGCTTTTAAAATATTTTTAGACAAGTGAAACTTTGTTTAGTTTGGGTGAAAAGACTTCTGATTTCAGATTTGCTTGGTTCAGGAAAAGATTCCTTTTCAACAGAACGCTGATGATTTTCCCGATAAAGACAACCATAGCTGGAAATCTTCAAGGCATCAGGTCATTAAGCCAGGGAGAAAGACTCTTGCTCCCCTATGCCTGATGCAAAGCTTTTTTCCCATCATTTTAGGCTCTCAGGTTGCCAACACTCTTCCCATTTTCCTTGAAACAAAGCTGACAGCCTAAGGCTTTCCAGCAGGCTGTGTAACAAAGCCCTTTCAAGGCCTAATTGATGTAAAATCAGGTTCATTATGAGCTCATACATTGTGTCCGTTCTTGTGGCTTTGACTTCTTTTCTAGTGGTCTCATCCCTCACTACGTTCCTATGCTGCCTTTGATTTTATTTGCTGGTATTGATCAAAGCAGATTGAACAAATGGATGAAAAAATAAGATCCTCTTCACTGATATCACTCTTACTCATGACCTGCTGCTACGTGGTGAAGAAGACAAAGTCAATCTGGCCCATGTATGAGACAGGACAGTTCAGCTGTGTACAGCACCAGGTCTGAGATGAAAAAAAAAAAAGTTCAAATGATCCATAATGTGGAAGAAGTGACTTCTTGATTGCAGCCGTAGCTAGGCCCTGATAACAGGCAATGTACAACCAACTTGGGGAAGGATTTTGTGTCTGTAGTCTGTAGTGTTTTCCTTCGTTCAGCAGCTCTATAGGGTGAGCCTGATTTCTTGAGGTACAGCATTGCTTATATAGGTAGGGACTGAAAGGATTTCCTGTGACAACTGACAGATCTTACCCTCTGGGGAACCGTCTTTCTATGTAAAATGAAGTTGCTCTGTCGGCAAAATGAAAAAGGTCATTAAAATAGCTGAACAGAACTTTAAATGGAGATCAGGCAGTTTCTTGTTATAACCTGGCTTCCTAAAGAAAAAGGCCTTTGCAACCACATTCTTTGTACATGTCTGTCTAGCTGTATGTCTCCTAATAATAACCTTTTAATTGGTTGGGAAATCTCAATCCAGTCTGACAGAGAGCTAGCAGCCTCAAAAATATCACTCTCCTTCAAGTTTTATGAAAACAGGCAGATGGGTTCTGGAGAATGTGTGTAGATGTCCTTGGCTGATGAAAGGCTAAAGTCAAATATATCTTTCAGTAGACATCTGTGAATCTACCTTGTACTGACAATGGAAAGGTTGGAGGTGTGCGGGTCCTCAGTACAGGCTGTCTGCCTTTTGGCCCTGGGGGTGCATTTGGTGGGTGCAGCTCATTGTGTGTCTCTCTCCCCAGACTGGGGTTTTGGTAAGAGGTACATGGTTGGTCTCTGTCAACCCTAAGCCATACACCCTCAGCGCTCCCAAGCCCAGAGATTGCATTTTTAAGCAATTTGCACCCCAGAAGCTAGACGCTTTCCTCTTAGGAGCTACATCAATCTCATCAGCAAACCTCGCCTTCTTCCCTGTCCCTTGATTCCCTTCTCTTAAGCTACACCATGATCTTCTCTTCGAGTTTCTCAGTGCAGAGCCTTCAAACCCACTGCAGCTGCTGCACCACTGGATTTCATCGCTCTTTCAGGTGCTGCTTTGAGCTGGCTCTGCTCCCACCATCTGCCTGGGTTCACTGCCCTGCCTCCGTGGCCTCTGAACCTCTTGAGGTTATCTGTGTGGAGAAAAAAAGTCCTCCCTTTCCCCACTCTTGGTTTTCAGGAGATGTAAAAAAGCTGGTTAGAAGCAGCAACTGTGAAAATTCAAGCCTATGAGCTATAAAACAGAGGGAATCTCTGGCAAGACACTGTAAGTAACTCTAAGCCTGTAATTCTCTCTACTCACAGCCTTGCTCTAAAATACCCTGGCTGACCTTCCTGGCACATTGTGGGGAAAGTTCAAATACAGTCAAATGACAAAAATCTTTCACTTACAACTTGCTGTCATTAGCTTCTGGGGAAGGAATGTCAAAAGCACGGTTTCTGGGACTGTTTGATGGGTTACCAGGTTGATTATGTATTATAATGGTTTTAGCGGTTCTTTTGAGCCTACTTTTTTGGTAATTGTACTTTTAATTATGTCAGAGGTTCCCAGGATATTAATTTTCTACATATCTAAATAGGCATTTTAGCAAAGGAATTAATGGAAATGTCTTTAGAGATGAGGATTAGGAGCAGCATGAGGAGTTTAGTAACTCTGATTAGGTGGGGACTTTTTCCTTTGGGTATAAAATGCCACTGGAGCATCCTGAAGCATCTGTATGAAAAGACCGCATGCCCCTTGTGTATTTATAGATTGTAGAGAGGGAGATGCAGACAGTACATACTTGGAATTAGACAGTTATTTTAGATGGTGGAAAGCAGGAGGGAAATTTTCAAATTAGAGTGTGAGAATGTAACCATGTGACTCTTATTAAAATTAATAGGAACTGTATAGTATAGTCCCTATGCACCTCTTTGAAAATTTCCCTGGGTGTTTCTCTATGAATATTTATGCAATCAGAAATAAAATGCAGACAATGAAGCAAAAGCTAGTGTAAAAACAAAGTGATCATGTAATTTACATGGTTTTAATTATTTGACATAAACTCCACTTTTGTCCAGTAATAAAAAATGCATAATAATGAAGAAAGTAGTTAAACACAAAAGAAAACAGTTTCAGCAATTATTTAAAAAGGAAATACATTTCTGATTTAGTTTCTAAAGTTGCTTGCACTTTTAACAAAGGTATTTCAGATCAGTAGTCCACTCTGGTTTTTTTTTTAGAAAAAAGACAGATGATTGCATCACTCGAGAGGTTTATGTCAGTCAGATGACCAGGTATCAAACAGCCTTCTGGTAGTGTACTGAGAGTCTTAATTTGATCTCAACATTGGGTGAAACTAGTTGTTTGTATTCTGAAGACTGTATGTGCACCAAAGGATAATATGAGGAGGTAAAAGGAAAGGGGTATGTATTTGCTTGAGAACCCCACCTATCTACCATGTCCTCTGTCCAGTTGCTGCTGACTTACTGAAAGACACAGGGTGCTTATCTTTAATTAAGTCATGAATGGTGTTAATTTTATTATCCACTGGTCTTTTATTCAACAGCATGAATCCAAAGCAAGGTAACTAGCAAGGTTCGTGGCTCCCAATCATCAGCTCAGCTCAGTAAAAGAATGAAAATTATGATATGGTGTCTGCACCCCATCCAAAACTCAAGACCCGCAGAATTAATTTCAGCTGTTAGTATTATTGTACCACCTTTGCTTTCCCAAGCAGATGCAGCAGGTCAAAGAATGGCAATGAGAATAATTCTGAATCAGTACAACCTTTAAGAAACCTGTTAGGAAAAGTAGATATTCTGCAGTTTCTCTGGACTTCCCTGTCTTCCAAGTGATTTCTACATTTTGAAGTCCTGTCAAACTGAGCAGCAATCTTCCGCCAGATAATTCCATCACCAATTAGTCTGTCATAGGCTTTGTCAGTTTATCTTAATTTCTCTGTCCTATGGACTGAATACTGGATACCAAACAAAGATCAAGAGAAAAGAAATGTTATGCTTTCTCTCTGTACAACACTGCCTTAACCCAAACATCCTCCTCCCCTGAAGTTGTGAAGCAGCGAAATTCCTCCTCAGGACCCCAGACTGGAAAAGGAAACAGTCACATCTCTAGTAGGACCAAGCTGTTTGTACCTCTCCTAGCGAGACCCAGCATAGGAATGGGTAAAGGGGTGAGGAGAAATATATAACGAATTGATCGTTATCAGAGAGAGCGATCCCTCACGTGTCACAAACAAAATACAAGCACCCTCTCTACCCCATGGAAAATCTAAGGTAACAGATTTCCCCTGGGAAATACATGTGGTTCTTCCTCAAGAGAAGGAGAGTTTAACTGACTTGTGTAAAGAAAGACAATGGTGTAAATCGGTTAACCAAAGGATAAATTGAGAGAGGGCTAGGTGTGTGCCAGGTTGACGTGGGCATCTCCAGCTGTTGACAGCGGCTCATGAACAGCTGGATAGCAGGACCAGCTGGCTCGTATTGCAACAGGGCTGTCCCCGCTGCCAATATGATTCAGAATATCTGTGATTCGTACTTCAGTGGTTCAGATCAAGAGAGCTGGTAGAGTGAACACCAGAGATCTAATAAATACATCCACTCCCTTTTCTCATCTTCAAAGTCAAGAGAAGGGAAATAAGCTTCCAACACACAATAAGGCAGTGACCCTGTGTAGGAGAACGGACTCCTCGGAAAGTATTTATAACGTGGTTAGGGGAGGGACACCGGTATGTTGGACGACATGTTGACTTCTCTGATAGACATTTTCTGAAAAGTAATTTCCAGAGCTAACAAGGACTTAGGCAAATGGAGAAATAATCAGGTAAGATGATCAAGACTGAAGAAATTAAACACTCTTTCAGGGTGCAGTTATGAAGAGATGATTGGGATGCACTTAGCAGATTTCAGTTAATGAAGTCAGAGTTGTGATTGCAGGCACGTGCAGAAAACGAACAAATTTTAAATGGTAAATCAGTATTTATGTTTTCTAGACTTGCAGGAAGTCAGGGTTTCATTTGTTTCAGTCCAAATATTTGAAAAAAAATTTTATGGGAAATTTTGAAAACGTTGTTAGGACTAGCTCTTTTTGAGGGGAGAGGGTTCCCTTAAAAATATAGTTTTATTTTCACTGTCAAGCCAAGCTACTCTGCTGTGCTGCAAGAGGTGCAGTGTCTGGCCCTAACAAATTGCATTTGCATGAGGATGTGGGTGTTGTGATGTTTTCTGTCTCCTGGTTGGCCTTAGCAGGGAATGGTAGCCTAAGCACAGTGCTCAGCTCTGCAAGGCTCAAAATGGCACGCAGTATGCTCATACCACAATTTAAGCACCAGTTCCTATCTGACATCATTAATTGCTTCATTTTTCTTAGATGATGTTTAATACAGTTATTTGGGTTGTGTCCTAAGTTAAGTTGAAAGCTAAGGCCAATTCATGGAGGTGGGAGCAGTTTGAAGGTATTTGTTTTTTTTTCTGATAAACAAGAAAAAAATATCCTTTCACTTTGCTGATCCAATTGATAATTATCCAGTATAATGACTCATAATATTAATACTTCGTTGTAAGTTTTATTTTTCATTGTAACTGTTAACCAACAGTCATTAATAAGATGCTAACCTTTACTTTGTATTCCATCTGTGACTGGAATACCAGAGGTCAGGTATCAGTTTTAAAGGCTGAACATCAGTTTCCCCATTTCAAAGCATACTTGTTTCTGTCAAGCTTTCATAAAAAGATGTTTCAAAATTCATTATTTTTTTAATTCTATTTTGTGAATCCATTTGCACATTTCAGAAAAGCAAGCAGAGTAAGGAGTAAATTTGTTGGGATTTTCAAATTGTGGAGCTAATCCAAGATCCGTTCAAGTGAACAAAATTTACTGGATTTACTTCTTTCAGTAGAATCCACCCTACGGAGATGTTGGTTTGGACATCATTTCATTTGATGTTAGGCAGGGAAAGATGCTGTGTCATATTAGTTCTTCTAGGGTGGGAGGAAAGAAACACATTTTCACATGCTAAAGGAGATACTAAATGGATTGGCCATTCCCTTGAGCAAATGACACCTATGTGCTTATGGCATGTTGCTATGTGGAAATCTTATAAAGTCTGGATATCACTATTTTTATCATTTATTAGGTTATCACATTTCCACTGATGTCTGCACATGTACTTTCATGTTTGTTGACCATTAAATGATGTCACTGCTTTCTGATTGCTAATAGTTTGCATGACTGTTACTTCTCAGCTGTTTGAGGGAAGATTTATTGGTATTATACACGGATCATTCTAGCAAGAGAAAAGCCATGTATGTCCTTAAACAGAGCTGAAGCTGGAAATTTGGCAAGTATTTTTAAGCTGTGCAGTGCAGTTTTAATAAAACAAAGAAACTTATGTCTTACAAAGTTACAAGCAAGCTTAGGTGAGTGTAAAGGTTTAGCAAATCAGTGTCTCAAACCAATCTCTTAAATCACTGTGATTTATTCTCTTTTTATTCACAGTCATGAATTTCTAAACCAAATGTAAACAGCAGTCTTCAAACCTCTTATTCACGGTCTCTAAAGTCCACTTCTCCTACTAAATTAATAGGAAACATTTTTACTGCATATTAACTTTCAGCTGTTTTTTCATTGCCATTCACTTGAAGTCACTTTATGGTACTCATTCAAATTCTGAGAAACTGGTGTCTTCATGGACTTCAGTGCATCTAAACATGAAGATAACTAGACCTGGCTCCTGCAACCTGGGCTGTGAGGGTAGACTCCAACACTGGTACACAGCCCTTTTTTCAGGTCAGAATGACTATTAATGGGTACCACAGTCCACCTTTGGGTCGCGGGACAGTGGCCTGGGCTGAAGCAGACCCCAGCACTGGCTGACAGGTCCCTCGTAATGTAGGACCTGCTGAAACCTATTTCATCCTGCACATTTATCGGATGGTAAAAACAATTTTAAGCAGCTCCATATTAGATTGCCGTAAAAAAATAGTTGACCTACCAGTTGTTACTTTATGATGCGCACTGCATAACTATTTACTATTATTTATTTACTATTATTTACTTACTGACCAGAAAAACAGGAGCCAAATCCTGGAATTCATCAACTAGTAGAGGAAGACTTGTATAAAGCTCCTGCTGTGCTTGGTATACCACATATGTCTGAGGCCAGTTCCATAAAAAGAAACTTAACATTGAGTTGATCCTACTTTAATTTAAGCTTTAGAGATGCATACAAAATGTTTTACAGTATTTTGGAGGTGACAATATTGATAGAGTTTCCTTATGTAAGAAAAAAATAGAACTAAAAATGACGAGGATTTTATGAGAGGGGAGACAGGAGGGAAGAGAAAGCCATTGTAAGGGTATTGTTGCTGCTTTGCGGCATTTTTTTCGGGTCTTACAGAGGAAAGAGAGCCTTACGGTGCCCAAGCTGTACCCAGCTGAGGGGCAGCCACTCTCTATCCCTTGGATTTCCTCCTTCACGGCTGCAGGCACCATGCAGTTCCTGAGACTCTTTCTGAATTCAAACCCCTTTCTAGATGTGGTTCAGGAGGGGGAGCCTTCATTCTGGACACTTGTTTTCCTTTGCAGGGAGGGGTGGGGAAGCAATTCATCAGTGGCTGCAGGGGCCAGGGATGCTTTCCCGTATGGCCACTGCCCGTGGAGCACTGCCAGTGTCCTCAGCCAGGGCAATGGAGCCCTTGTTTGTGTCCCAGGCACCATAAGGCATCACTTGAAGCATTCAGTCTCCAGCTGTATATAATTTTGACTTTATTTCAATAAGCAGTCATCTGCAGTGGAGTTCTTTGATGGAGTGTGTTTCAAGCTAATACTGCATTTTTAGGCTGCTAAATCTACTAAACTTTCCAAGGTATCTCTAATTTAGGGTTTGCCGCTTTCCAGAAGAGCTCTTGAAGATCAGCCTTGCTACACAAAGGTACCCCTTTTATGAGTATAAGGAAAGTGGCACTAGATGCACTGGAGATAAATAAGCACTTTTGAGGTGCACTCACCACATTCCTGATAGCTGCCAATGATTATTTTTAAAAAATCAAATTATAGGAGTTAAAACTGGTTTATCTCAGCTTATCCACCTTTGTTTCGAGTTCTTTGTGCGGCTGCGTTCTGCTGTATGCATCGTTGTGCCCTCTTCTCCTTACGTTATTGCATTCCTCTGGTGTCACTGCGTGAGAAGCATCCTGCCTCTGCTTGGCGTGCAGCACCTGTGCTGTGTCTTTCAGCACATAAATTGGCATCCAGTGCAAGGTGTGTTTCCCTTTGCCTGTGTCTAGTTTAGCAACACTATTTAACGGAGGTTGTTGTGGCGACTCCTGTGTTACAAAAGGCAGGAAATCCTTAAAAACACATTTTCAGAATTTCGTCAGGGGAATCGCTCGGGTGGATAGGAATGCTTCAGTCTTTTGTGCCTGCAAATGTGGTACAAGACAGAGGGGCAAGGTATATGATTTGTTTTTTTAGCTATTGAAATCAAACTTCTGCTTGTTCTTAATTCTTCTGAAACCCTCTTGAAATCCTTATTTTAACCTGTTTCCCTCTAAATTAATGACAGGTTTGCAGGGACGAAAGTACTAACTGCCCTCTGTGATTTTTTTTTTTCCCCTTGAGCCTAAGTTTGAAAGGGATCTGTCATCTTGTGTTTGTGGGCTGAAAATATAGGTGTAATCATGAATAATTGGTTTAGGAATTAAATATTTCTTTGGAAAAGGTAGATTGTCAAGCAGGAAATATATGTAGAAAATCTGTATAATGCACTTAATTTAAAAAAAATATGTATTAGTAGCCTGGAAGTATCCAGGCAGTAAAAGGAGTTTAAGCTTTGTTTACATTTTGGCTGCAAGAGGTGCCTCTCTTTAAGTATTTATATAAACAAACCAAAGCTGCTGTTTTCATTAGCATGTAACACAGAGCCCAGTTTCCTTACCTCGGAGAACATTAAACTAAAATTTGGTGGCAGAAAGCAATTCAATCTCTTGCAAATATGAGTCCTGATAAACCTTACAGTATGGAAAAAAACCCCACAACCTTCAAATTTCGTACCTATTGACATTGCTTAATAAAAACATCTCGAGTGCTGGTGCTTCTGGGTGTGTTTCCAATAGCAATGTGATTGCAAGGCTCTGTGGATAAAGTTACCAATCCTTTGAATTCTGACCTTCAGTCTAAAACAGCTTTAGAGGTTACTCTTTTTCCGATTTGTGAGATTGCAGAGAAAAAGTTAATGCTGCTGGAAGGAAGCGGGGGAGGGAGCCAGGCTTGGAGATGAGAACTGGGACTTTGAAGCCATCTGAGAAGTTGTCCTCTGGCCTTGATTTGTAACAACAAATATTGTCAGTTTGACTCTGAGTAATTACACTAAGTTTCAAAATAAAGCATGCAGCAATTGAAATTTCTGTGAACACAATTACTATTGAGACCAAATTGATTTCAAGGGAAATTAGGCTGTTGAGTTTAGCAAAATCTGGATTCTTAGGGGGAGCCATAGCTGTCAAAACCTGAGAGCTAGCTTAAGCCCATCATCTGTGTCTGCGGGGAGGGGAAACCCCAGAACTGAGTGCCCCCCCAGACACATCAACTGGAAGTGTCTGTCTCTCTACACTGAAGATGACAGTTGGGATGATCCTCTTAAATGAAATGCTTAATTTTAGATGGTTACAGTTAGGTGAGAATCTAACCCCTGCTGAACAAGCGAGGGTCATGGTGTAACTACCGTAAGGTTCAAAATAATTTATTGTGGTAAATTTCTTAAAAACAGTTTACAGGAAAAGCAATTGATGCAAGTGTAAAATAAATTGCCCTTGTAATGATTATTTTAACTTAGACTTTTTCCTTCTCATGACGAGGCCCAAAATGTGGAATATTTATGAACTTCACTTTTAGAAGATACTTCACCCTTCCTGATCATCATAAGAAAAATATGTGTGACTGAATGTTTCAAGGTTAAGGACATACATATTTACTGTATTTGACTAATGCAAGGTTTGTGATTTGAACGTGTGTTTGTGAATCACTTATATTAGTCATAAATGCAGTCTTGTCTCAATAATTTGTCAAAGTGAGCTTGGATTGCGTTCTTGCAACTTTTTTCATAAGTGCTTTAATTAACAATTAGTTTCTCTATATCATTTTTTTAATTTGCTTGTGCAGTCTTCTATGTCAGCAGCTGAAAAATTAAGCAAAAATTGACTCAAAAACCTGCAATACAGTAATGATCCACTGCTCCATCTACTGTTGAACAGTGACATGAATAATGCTTCAGGAAAAAAATACGGAACACATTTAGGAAATAATAACAAAATGGAATTTGCAACAAATAAACCTATTGTTTCTGTGGTTAGTGAACAAACATTTTTCTTGCAGAATTAAGAATTCTGAGTACGACAGTAATTCAGAGCTGAAAAATAAAGAAGAACTTTCCATCTCCCTTTTCACCTTATAGGAGGTGCTGACAAAACTGGGTTACTTCATCTTAGTGGAAAACAGTTGGAGAAAAGACAGTCTAGCATTACTGAGCTGACTCATGTTATACAGTGCGCTGTGTTTGTGCCACTGGCAAAAGTGTAAGTTATTGCTGTGAAAAAAAAATTTGCAATGGTTTGTAAATTCTACCTTTTTTCTGGTAACACTAAATGAAAGATGAGGTAGGCTTAAATAGTTGTGGGAGGACAAGCTATGTAAAAATGGCATGTGTGTGAAACAATGTGTTTTATAGTCTTTAAAGAACAATTACTTGATTATTTTGTCAGCTCGCTGGTAATCTCTCATTTGTACTGCATTCTTCGTGCAGGTAGCTTTTATTGCCTGTTAAGAGTGCTAGCAAGGTGCTCCTCATCATCACTGGTGCGTTGGATTTGACTTGTTGGTTTTTGTAAGCTAATTGTTATTCACACATCACAGGGAAGGATGATTATTTTCAATTTTTAGGCAGTTAGGTTTCCATGCTGAGCTGGAGTAAAAGCTTGAAATGTAAATTAGAAAAACTAGCTCTTTCTCAAGGATGCTCACAGGCTGCAATTTACTCCTTTCGTTTCACCCCTTATCTTGCAAACAGCTAATTCTCCAAATAACTTTGTTCAAAGACAATCATGTTGCCTTCAGCAGAACTACTAAACAGTCACTAACATGTTTCTGTATCTTTTGAGCTGAGGTTCTTGTGCAAAAATAAAAAAAGTTACATTCTCCCTATTCTTAAGTAGATAGATTAAAAATCCCCCTGTAAAACTACTGAACTTGAAAGTGGAAAATAATTTTCAGTAGTTCAACTTCATAGACAAGACATTGCTTAAATGAAGGCTGTTGTAGTTAGAAAAGTTACATGACTTTTAAATCAGGAGTAGATCTCAGAACTCTGCCCTCAGAGTGTCACAGACCTGATGTCTCAGTCTTTAGGGAAGAGTGATGCCATCACTTTTGGGCAGAGGATCTACTCCAAGACGTATTTTTGTGTGGCAATCATAAGTATAATTACCTTCATGAGATTTCTAGAAGAGAAAAGTTATGTAGGAAGTTTTCAGTTGAGTGTTAGATAGTATTAGATATATTGAAAACTTACCTTCATGTTGGAAACATTTACTACACCCTGCCAAACTACTTACTTATTTTGCAGTTAGAGTACTGAGCATATTTATAGTTTATACTGTTTGTGTCTATAAATATATATTATGCTATATATTTTCCCCCTTGTACACGTTGCTTTTAAGATGCAACAAATCTATTGGAAAAAACATGCATATCTTGATTTTGGAAAGTGAAAAATTGAGAAACATGAAGGCATTTGCTATCAAACTAGACTTTGACTGCTTTTTCTGTGGAAAATCTCTGCATTTATTTATATCATCATAGTCAAGAACTATTTCAGAATCATGTCAAGTCATACTCTCATTCAAAAAGCTAAAGCAGTATCTACTTAAGATTAATGAAGACTGCTGTTTCCTATTTTAAATTAAACAAAATGATCCTGTACTTCAGACTGAAGTTGCTGATTAAAAACAAGTACAATTGCATGCAAACTAGGAAAGGTGTCATTAGAGCCAGCAGTTCATACACATTTTGACTAAGGACGACAGTTAGCAGCATGCACCTTTTCTTATAACACGTTACACGTAGACCTTAATTCATTATTAATTTTATCCAGTGTATCTTGAAAGAATATAATGAAACTCTCTTTCTCAATCACACTGATAGTTTTTGGACAGAATAGTTAAAACGGTTGAGTTCTGTCACTTTTTTCGTTTGTATTTACCAAGATCTTTCTACTTTTGCTCACGTGAGTAGCATGAGACAATAAGGGCTCCTGTCAAACGCTGCAAACTCCTGCTCCAGCCAGGGACGTCTCTAGGCAACAGCTGCTATGTGTAAGATAAAACTTGTATGGAGACAGAGGAGGGATGTCTCCCCTGCTTCAGAGGGTTCTGGCGTTGCATTGCAGTTGTTACGGGAAGAGCCAGGCGGCGGCTTTTGGGAGAGATGGGATGCACCTCTTGCTTTAGTGAAGTGTGGTCTTCCTGGGCCTATTTCTAATGTTAAATAGTTCAGTAGCATTTCCTACTTGGAGACAAACATGCAAACATCCCACTGTTCCATAGCTTACATCTAATTTTTCTTAATTATCAGCACATCTGGCATTGTGGCACCTAAGCGCCCAGTAAATACTGCGTTCAGGATGGACCTGCTTTACTTCTGCTAAAACAAGTGTCTGACACTGCATATGGAGTCAAAGCCACATTGCAATGACTAACAGTTGTAAAAATATGCCAAATCGCTTGTTGTGCATTTAATATTATGTAATAGGCCTGGTCCTTTACTTCTTATGACTTTTGAGATGCCAGCTGCATCAGCAGGAATGCAGGATGAGGGCAAATTCAGGCATGACATATAAACACACACAAATCCCACTGAAATCTCTGTTCCAAACCCAGCATTAGCACAATTGTGGTTTAAAATTGTTGTTGGGTGCCAGTGATCAACAACTCAGACTGCACTGATTCGGTATGCAGTTAGTTGGAAGAACAAAACCAAAAAGCCAAATAAACAAACCCCTTTCGAACAGGTTTCAAATAGGTGCAGTGCTCAGCTGGCATAATCAGATTAGCTATTGAAATAAAAAAACTGCACTGACTTAAACCAAATGAGGATCTGCTCCATGGTATCAGCTGTAGGGTAAGTTCATAGGTTAGACCATAGCGTGGGGTAATGATATACACTAATCTGAAGCCCAATCTTCAGACATCAGATAAAGAACTTTAAGGCACTGTTTAATGGCTGTATAAACACAGAGGACCCGACTTTATCTTATATCCCCCATCTAGAGCATTTATCTGGCTTCAGTTCCCATACTGCCTACATGCCATACTACAGAAGAGATTAAAAATTCAAAGCCGATTCTTTTCTTGCAATGCATCGTCAACACCCTTTTTCTGATCATCTTAGCCTCTGTGTAATTTATCCCATGTTTATCATCACATCATCAGGCTTGGGGGGGGGGGAGGGGGGGGGGGAAGGGAACTGTCTTAGTTTAGTTAAATACAGAGACTGGGCACACTCCTAAAGTTATTACTTAGACAAAACTCCCATAGGGACTACAAACTCTAACCAACAGTAAACCTGTTTCAGTAAGCTTTATATTTAGACCAGTAAAATTTATTCATATATTATTTGTGGGGGGGTTTTAAAATATGGAATGATGCAGATTTACGCAAAAATTCACATGCATCACTGGAAGTCACAGTGGTATTTTTTTTTGAATCATTTTTTGATTTCCATAGCATCATTTAAGTATCACTGTTTTTGAGAAAGATTTTTGAGTTACATTTTCCAGTGTTGGATGGTACCTCAAAACAACAGTATGATTTTTTTTTAGTTTTTTTCCAGAAAAAAAAAAAAAAGTGCTTGTTTCCTGAAAGTATGTGCCTGATCTTTGTCGTGTAATAGACGGAGCTCCTACAGGCAGTGAAGCAAGACGTGTGTCTTTAACTTTGTATAGGATTGGGTAGGGTTTTTTTAAAATGATCTTATTAACACTGGTAAAGACTTCAGGGGTAAGCATTTTCCAGAGGATCATGGCTGCTCCAAAAAGCACATGGTTGAGAATGATTGCATAGTTTTGTATTTCAGGATTTTGGTGGATTTTACCTGACAGAACCGCGTGCCTCTGCAAGCAGTAATTTATATTTCTTTCACAGTTTAATATAGAA
Organism: Leptosomus discolor; assembly: GCF_034619465.1. NCBI lineage: Eukaryota > Metazoa > Chordata > Aves > Leptosomiformes > Leptosomidae > Leptosomus > Leptosomus discolor. Next base: position 46,978,464 of record NC_141395.1, on the reverse strand, counting down.
CATCATAAATAGTTTTCTTGGTGCGAGAGCTGGTTTGGGACTATGAAGAAGTAAAGGGATCGTGTTTGTGCTGGCTATGCAGACGGGCCCAATCGAAAGCTGCTTATTTTGACCTGGGTTCCCATATATGGTGTGTGACTGTCCCGAGATCCCTTTTCTCTGCTAACCAAAATGAAATCCTAGGTGCCTTTTCAGCTCGAGGTTGACTTGTAGCTTTGCAAACCGATCTGCTTTCCTGAAGTATTCCCCATGTACGTGCTACAAAATAATGTCTCGCTTACTGGGATGTAGTAGCCAGAAGACATTTCTTCTCTAGAAGTATTGCTTTCATTCACAGATTAGTTAATTGAAGGTAAGGATGTATTAGCCGTGAATAACCACAGATTTTTGAAAAGAAAAAAAAGTTCTGTTTCAATCTATTTATACAGTATAAAGGGTTTTTTTATTATTTATTTCATTCTGTAGACCTGGCATAGTATTAAGACTTCTTCTTTTGGTACTGCAAATCATTGTGCTGTTTTCCTCATCATATGTGGATTACGTGTACTGAGAAAGTGTAGAAAAATAAGTCTTACACAAATTGAAAGATACTGTCTACAAAGTGGAAATGCTCCGGAGAACCCTGGTTAAATTTAGTTATTGTGTATGCTGTCATGTTTTTTAACAAAATGCATATATTTTTTAAAAGATTTTTTTTTGGTTATGAGCAACTAAAAGTGCTGTAATAGAAATGTATCATAAACCCATTTCAGTTTAATGGCTTACGAATTAAATTACTTAATTACTTATTGATTGGTAAAAGCTAAGCTTTAAGGAGTTACTGTTACTTAATGCACAAATTTAACTCTATGCAACCGTCTCTCTCTTGTTTGGAAATATTTACAAGGTTTATGGAAAGGGCCTTTACACAGTTTTAAATGTAAAACTTTAGTAGGTGAGTAGTAAGAATTTAAAATACATATTTGGCTATTTTTACAATTGTTTTTCGGGGTATAGATATTTCACATATCTGCATGGTTGACGCCATTTTAAAAGTTCCAGATACTTTATTTACTAAATACCTTCAAATTGGAGAAGGCTGGCTTAAATAGTTTTAGCAGACCCTTTCTTTACAAGGTTGCAAGAATCTCAGATATTTGAGAACAAATCTGTTACATATCCAATCAAAACGGCATGTCCGGACGTGCGTGCTGGTTGTATGCTGGGGAGCCTCTGTGAGTATCCTTATTTAGCTTCTCTCATTGATATAATGGTGGTTTAATTCCAGTTATTCTATTAGTGCAGCTTTTGTTTAAGCCCGTCTTACTAGAGGGGATGTATCTACGCACAATTCAGCTTTTTCAATGAGGAGGGACCCTAGGGATTCATGAGTTGTTCTGGGGTGAGGCTGAAAAAGGTGCACAAAAAAAAAAGGGGGGGGGGGGGGGGGGGCGGGTGTGGTGCTCCTCTGCCGTGAGGGCCGCCGGCCAGGGGCGCGCAGGTTCCGCGATCCCGGCTCCGTTCCGCCCAAGCGGGAAGGTTGCCTTCGGACCGCTCAAGCCTCATTGCAGTTGTTGCTTTGAAACCAAGAAGGTTGGGACGAGAGAGCAGCTGCGGTTTGCATTACAAAAACAAAAAGAAAAAAAAAGAGAGAAAAAAAGCAGCAGCAAGGGCGGGCGGCGGGGGGGGGGGGGGGGGGGGGGGGGGGCAGCGTGCCCCCAGGCACTGCCTGGGCAGCCCCACACGGCTCAGCGAACAGGCGGCGGGGCTGGAGGCAGCCGCCCTCCGCCGCGGCTTTGTCTGCCGCCCGCCGCCGCCCCGGTCCCGCTCCCGGCCCGGGGCGCGCCTGCCCCGCCGCGCCATGGGAGGCGCCGCCGCCGCCGCGCTCTGAGCCCGCCAGCGCGGAGGTTGCGCGGCGCGGAGACGGCGCGCGCCGGCAGCGTGAGTAGCGGGCGGGCGCGCGCTGACAGCACCGCGGGGGCGGGCGGGGGGAGGGGAGAGGGGGAGAGGATGGACGCAAAGCAGCGCGGGTTGCGCAGCGGCGGGGGTTAGGCGTGCGCGGGGTTTGCGCGCTTGTGGCGGGGCGCGGCGCGGCGGTGGGCTCTGGCCGCGTCCGCAGGCTGCCCGCAAGGCAGCTGTGGGGCGGGCCGGGGCGGGCCGGGGGTTCTCCCGGTTTCCTGATGGTCCGGCAGAGAGGAGTAACGTGCTCGTGAGCTGTTAAATTGGGGGGGGGTGTCGGGGAGTGGGCGCGTAGTGTAGGAAAGCCACGGACCCTTCTGAAAGAGACATGGGAGCGTGAGAAAAATAAGGAAAAAAAATTGGAAGGAAGAATGCCTGACAGAGATTTTGACAGCGCTTGCTGAAGCAGGAAATCCTTTTGCTTAATGTGTTTAAATTTTCCAAACACCAAGGAAAACACACGGATCCCCACAGGAGAACTTTTCAAGATGACAGAATAAACATCTACACAACTGAAATACTTGACGTTTATTGACGTTTTAGGTGGCTTATTTAAAACGGTGATCTTAGAACGAGGAAGTTAAAGACCTTTTGAAGTCTCATTAAATTTACATCGTGCTCTTGAGCAACAGAGACCCAGAAAACATTCCCAAGTAGGTATTTCTCTCGGTGTTTCTGACAGACACCAACAAGGGGATGGACTGCATTTTGCAATGAAAGGTTTATGCAGGAAAAGTTAAGGTGTTAGTGCATTTCAAAGCATTTCTCCGAAGGTGGTTAGGTTTCAGTGTTGTTTTTTTATTTTATTTTGGGAAGTAAATATGTGAAAACAAGGCAAGCTGAAGAGATAAAAGCTTTCGGAAAAAAAAAAAAAAAAAAAAAAGAAGAAGATAGTATATTTCATGTAGTTTGTTTAAATTTAAAAATGATCCCAGGGAGAAATTTGGGATGAGAAGTGGAAATGTTGTGGAGTGTGTCACTGGAAGTTTTTAATATTAGTTCCCACGTATAAAGAATCTTTTCTTTTTCATCTCATACTGAGACAGTTCGCGAAGGCATCTGCCAGAACACAGACTGCATGTTTGGTGTGTATAAAATGAATTAATAATGTGTATATGTGTCTGTAAAAATACATACGTGTGTGTATATACGTTACATACTTCTATGTCGGTAAACATGTACGCTCACAGCGTTTCACATGTTGCTTGCAAGCCCCTGACATGCAGTATTTAGCCAAGCACCTCGCTGCTGTCGGAGTTTTCCCAAGGCCTGGTAGAGTTTGGGAAGGAGTAGCCATCCGCTCGTAGCATTTCTGTGCAGTGACAGGCGGCTGGAGTCACGCTTCGCCTTTGGAGAGTGCTGAAAAAAAGAATGAGTAATCATTTTGTTTGAATTGCAGTAAGTATGAAATATTTCTCGGGAGCCAAAAAAATCTTGGAAAAGCAGAAGGACGTTCTTAAATGGCTGGTCATAATAGGAGCATTGTCACGTTGTGGTGCTTCTTTCTTAAAGGGAAGAGAGTGTTGGGGTTTCAGAACATTTCATTCATGAGCGTATGAGATGAGCACACAGGATAGCACTTTTAGAAGAATTTAAACTAGTAATTAAAAATGAAATAACTGTAATTACCTGCTTCTAGTTTAATAAGCGCAATTTGTCTTTGATGTGAGTATCTAGTGAAGAAGCTCTACCTCTTCACAGCCCAGCGATCCAGCTGTGGGAAGGGGGAAAGTATGACCAAGTTCAGTGTGTTGCCAGCAAGGTGCCTTTTTGTAGCCAGTTTGCGTTTTAGTTTTGTAACGTTTTGGCTGTTTGAAGCCATTATGTCTCTGGGTGCTGATTGCATAGGGCTTCTAAGGAGGCGAAGAGCGCTGTTGGGGGAGAAGTCCTCTCCCTCCACTTCTTGCTAAAAAATGACAGATTTTTTTTTTTTTTCCCCCTAAGGAGGATCACTCTGATTTGAAAACTGCCATTGTCTCTGAAATTTGCTTCTTTAAAGTCGAACTGTGTTTTAAGAACAAGCGCGTGTGCTGGCAGTAGTTTTCTGGGTTAACTTCTTATTTTCACTTAGAAAATTTCTTTTCAGCTGGAACAATGTTTTAAATTATAGCCATTTAAAAAAAAAAAAAAAACCTGCTCCTAGCAAGCAAAAATATTGTGGAAAACCTGTAATTTACACAAGTACCTACATTTTATTTGCTCTGTACTGCTGAAATTCAGAATCCCTTCCCATTTACAGTTTACGTTTCACAGAAAATTATTAACTTTTTGGCTTCGCACATGATCTCCTGTCAGATGCTTTTGATTTGTAATTTAGCAAAGTATAATAAACAGTGCAAAAGTCATGAATTTTCCTCCGCATCCTGAGCTCTGTGGTAGGGAAAATGTGATAAAATGTGTACCTTAAGTCTTGTTTGATGATCTCTCAAAGCAAGTTTCCCTTCTGGAAATAATTTCTGGGGTTGAAGAGCATGGTATTAACAGATTTAATGTGGCTATTCAATGGATTGGTGGAGTACTATGTGAGGTTTAACAAAATGAGAGAGACAAATTGAACATCAACAAAACCTACATCTGCGAAGAATTATAAATTTAATTAGAAAAAAGGCAAACTTAAAAGACCTCATTAACTAATCAGAATTTGATGTTACTGATTTAAGATTCTTAAGTGGATGAATTTTAAGTAGCTTTGCTATCATTGTTCTTTTTTTCTTGCATGTACTATGTAGTGCCCAGATCTGCAATCCGTATTAAGGAGCAAGATGTGAGTGTTACTGACAATAATGAAATTATACACAGTAATATTTTGGAGGTATTATTTAGCATATAAGGTGGTTTAGTTTAAGCAGAGTGCAGAGTGGGCAGGGTGAGTGACAGCTCCTTTCTTCTCTTTTTGATTTTTTTTTTTTTTAATGTGTCCCTTTGGCGGGCTGGATAAGGCTGTTGCTTTTTTTTTTATTTCCCCTTTTTGTTTGATATGTGAGTTATGTTGCAGAACTTCAATTATCCAGAAGTCTGTTGGCAAAATGGGAGAATGTATGAGAGCAAGCACACACCACCCAGAAATGTTTTTATTCTATGAACTGGTCGTCGTAAGTGTGGTTCCTTACTACGTTGTAATTTTGTACTACACATAAAAAACTGAAAGCATGTGAAGTGTAGCATTTTGTAAACTGTAACTAATTTCACTCACATCTGTGTCTAATTGTTGTCTGCATTCGCATTCTTGAGAGTAGATTTATTTTTCCTGGACCACTCTGTGGATTCAGCTGACCAGCCTAAGTGAGGATTAGTTGTTTTAAAGTTATTTTGATTAAAGAGTCATTTTTAAATATGGTAACGTGCAACATATGGTTTAAATAATCCTTGAGACACAAAGGAATATATCTAAAGTATGTCTAATGAAAATTAAGATTGTGGATATGAACTTTAACAAATCATAAAGTGTTAGAGGACATATAAGGTATATATTTAATTCACGCTGAATGAGCTGTATTTTTTTTTGCCTTCTCCCATGAATCCGTAAGTGAAATCTCCCTCACTATACACATGTGTGCATGTGTGTGTATATATATTTGTATGTGTTATTATTTTTTTAATTGGGATAAAATAAAAAGTGAGGATTAAATGTAGTTTAGAGTTTAGTGAAGTATGAATAATACTGTAGGGCACTTTGGAAAATATCAGTTAATTAAAGCATCTGTTTGGAAAAGGAAGCTTTTTCTATTCTAAAGCGTATGTTTTAAAGGATCCTGTGCAAGAGGGAGTGAAGATAGCTCTGTAAGCAAACTTAGTTCTCACCTATAATTTTTTCCAGGTGTTTAGAAGTAACAGCAGAAACATATCCTAAGGCACTCTGCTGCAGTTGCTGGGGTAAAGGACTGGAAAAAAAAAATCTTTAAAACAAAATGCAGCGTTTTGAATCTATCTTGCTTGTGTAGTTTGATTTGGCACACGACGATGTATTGAAAAGCACGTTATGCACTACTTTTAAGTACTCAGTTGTAAAAAGATTGATGTTTTTCAGCGTGCATTAGTGCATGCTCCTTGACATCATTTGTAATCTTCTGCATTGCCTGGCTGCCCCTAGCAGTTGTTTACTCTTGCTAGTAGTAATTCTGTCTGTGATTAAAAATAACAAAAAAAACCCCCAAAACCCTACAGACACATAAGTAGGATTTGCTTGGATGATTTTTATGGCACTTAAAATGCCTCATCTCTCTTGTCTTTGCTCTGTGATCGTTTAAGAGATGTCAGTTCAGGTTGAATGGAAACGCACATGAAGGATTCTCAGTGCAGACGTTAAGAGGATATATACCTTGCCCGGAGAAACTTTTGTGTGCTTTTAAGGTAACAGTGTCTAGCAGCATATCTTCACCTGAATTTTATCACCTGCTGACAATCGTTACCGCTATAGGGAAGAATCTGTTAGCAAAGCAATGGTGTTTTTCTAATAGGATATGAAAATCTGTTACTCACCTGAGTTATGAAAGGAGTCATTTTATTAAACTGGAAAATTATTGCTGGGCTTCCCAGTGGAATCAGATTCCTTTTCTTGATGAGTGATCTTAAAGGAAAATGCTACAGCTTCCTCCTATTTATTTAGCCAGAAGTGTTCTTTTAAGTCATTTTATCAGAAATCTCATTAGCGGCTGGAGTTTTTACGAGTAAGACTTTGTGCAGTAACGTGTGTGTGGGGGGTTATTCTAATTCACCCCGGTCAGAGATTGTTTTGGGGATGGTTGTGTAATACTGTTGGTCTTTACCAACAGTAAAGATCTTTATGGTAAAGATCTGAAAGTCTTTACCATAGGTAGGTAGATTGGAAGATCTTTACTGTAGGTAGACCTGCCTCTTGTTGTGTGGCCCCACCCAAAAATAGTGTCAGCCTTTGGGGTGAGCTGGCTTGTGGGTTCGCTGTTGCCCAGGTGCAGAGGAAGGATGGCGAAGAGCGGAGGAAGAGGAAAGCCAACACGACGAGGGCAAGAAGCTGCCAAGAGTTAAGGGGATAGGAGGCGGAGAGAGCTCCGCTGATGATCACCAGAGGGCTGGAGGATGCTGGGGGGCTTGGGCCAGCGCGGCTCCTGCTGCCCTCGGCGAGGCGGCGTGGGGCGGCAGGGTTACCTTCGCGGGGGTGTGCGGGGGAGCCATGCCGTGGGAGGAGTGAGCCCCTCTGCAGCTGTCATGGGCCCCTGATGAATCACTAGCCCGTCACTTGGCCGCTGGCCCCTGGCGCGGGGAGGAGGGAGAGAGACCTGCCGGGGAAACAACAGTTGAGCCTTCAATTTAAAGACAATATGCCTTTCATGGGCACCGCGCCCTCCTCCTCTCCTTTTGGGTTTAAAGGACAGAATTGTCATCAGCGGTGATATCCTTTCTTTAAGTTAAGGCCTCATAGTAAAGCGGAGTAATAGAGGCTTCTGTTTTTCCCTGGTTTACAGGTGCAGAAGTCCCAAACCAGTTCAGATGTTGCTGTTTCCTCAAGCTGCAGGTAAGGATTGGGTTGAAAATTGCTATTTTTCTGCAAGCCTTTTTTTTTTTTTTTTTAATGTCATGTAATAAGTAAATATTTATTCTTGTTTTCTGCATTAAGCAGAAGTGCTGGAGCGTCGCCTTTACATGCATGTAACAACGTCTGTAAACCACAAGCACGAGCACTTTTTCACCAAATTGTTTGACTTTATATTAGAAGTTGGCTTTTTAAACTCATCATGATGTTGCCCTTCTTTATGTGTAGATCGGTTTAGGTAATGAAATATGAAATGAAGGATTTGTGTTCAGAACTTGGGATAAAATCTCAGTTAAAATGTGAGAACTTCATAGCTGAAATGACACTTAGGCTTAAGGATATTTATACCATCAGTGTGGGAGGAATTTTTTGTATCAGTTTAATAGTCTTTAAAAGAGCCTAAGCATTTCTTTTAAACCGAAAAATTACTGGTTCAAATGCCTTGGAGGCACACACACAGTAACCTATGAAATTTCTACTGGGAGCGATTACTTAGACTGAATACATCAAATAACATTATCAGAAGTTTTAGGTATAAAGGAGCAAAAGGATGGGGCAGTTCAACCAAGGGATATGTCATGGTGATGATGTCTATTGGCCTTTTTTTATAAGGCTCTTAAAAACACAAATCGGAAATACTCAGCTGCTTGGGTGTTGTATAAACATTTAATTTTTGCTTTGAATCGGAATTGCTCTCTTGTTTTGACTAAGCGACAGCTGCTGAGATACAGCAGAGTGCTAAGGCATACTAACACCAGTGTGGATTCACTGTATGTTGGTCAGATCCCTTTTCATTTGGGCACGCTTTATGTAATCCACAAAGCAAACAAGTGAGCAGACATAATAATGTTTTAATGCTGCATTTGTTTCAACGGAAACAGAGGAACAATTAAGTAGTTTGCCAGGGTAAACACATACATCAGGAATATCTCATTCCCTGTCAGTGGATGATAGGTTTCCACAATTGCTTCAAGTGTTTTATTTGGTTTAGAGGCTCATTATATTGCCACTGAGTGTTAAATCCTGAAAAAGCAGAGTGTTAATTTATTAAGAGAATATATGTCTTTGTATATTGGTGATTCCGTCTTTGTACATATCTTAAAAATACCAGGTGACATGAATGTTGAAAGTACAGTACTTGGTATCTAAATTTTATTCTGTTAGAAGCTGCAGAAATAATTATGGTAGGTGGTTAGTCGTGTGTGGGGCTACAAAATGAGCTTAGCCCTAGAAAAGATCAAGTTGGGAGAAGCTGTTTTTTTTTCCTAAGTGTTTTCAGGATGTTGATTAAGAGTGGGCAGCATCTCATGTGGGTAATTCCTCTGTAATCCATGTTAGATATGTCACTAAAACTAGTTGCATCTTGTTTTCAGGTCTATGGAAATGCAGGATCTAGCCAGCCCACACAGCCAACTCAGTGGTAGTAGTGAATCCCCCAGTGGTCCAAAACTTGATAACTCCCATATAAATAATAATTCCATGACACCCAATGGCACAGAAGGTGAGCCACCGTTTTTTTAGTGTTTCCTAGTTTGTTTTTTCTCCTTGTTGCATTGGTGTTCTTGCCATCAGTAAGCTACGTAGAGGAAACGTTTTTAAGGTGTTCCGTGTTTATGTAATATGGTGTGGAAAGCCGATGTTCAATGTTTATCACTAGGTACTACTGTCAAGTTTCAGCAATAGCTTTCATTCCAGGTTTATGCTCCTTTCATAGACTTTGAATGGACTGAGCAGTGCAGTATGTGCAGAGCTTAAAAAAAAAATTCCAAAAAACCTGAAAGGGTAGTGTAACGATGAGAAAAAAAGGTGTTTACAATCGTCGTCCTACAAAATGCCATCTTTCAGTCTTTTTCACTATTTCAGTATTTCTTTATGTTCTCACTTTTTGCAAGCTCCTAAGGCTATGGAAGTTTTGTCAAGTAGGCTAATAAAACTAAGTGTTGAAATTTCCTCGGGCTAGCTTGCTGCTCTGATGGAGTGGCCAAAATTCAAAGAGGTGTAGTAATTCAGTGGGGTAAAGTGATACCGATTTTTCAAGAAGCAGTCAGGCAGTTGATAAGTTATGTTTGTTCTCAGTAGAATACTAACAGCAGACTAACCTAACTAACAGCTTTGACGGTAATATAATACATACATAATACATATAATAATACATCTAATGAAACACAGAAGGATTTATATAATAACCAGCAAAAAATACTCTTTCCTGTAACATTTCTATGGCAATGGTAGGAAAGATCATACATGACATTTGGCTAGCTATGTGAACAGATTTTAATGCATTACTAGAAAAGAGGGTCATGCAGCTTCAATATTGCTGTTCGATATAAATGTATAGTTAAACAACTGTAGTAGCAAAAATACGCCTTTTTTTCTTAAGAACTGGGTCATGTTAGTGATGTCAGACTGTTCAGGATTATGGACATACATTGCATTCTTCCAGGAAAGGCACATGTCAATCAAACAGATGTCGTCCCCCCTCAATTCCCCAGACATCTCTGTTATTCGTTCTAATTGGAGTCCTCTGTAGTGGGGAGGGTTTATGGGTTATCAGATTAACAGGCATTTGTGCCAGAGTTGTGTGTAATGTACTTTTTGCTATTGCTGCAGAAGTATTGCTGCAATTAATTTTTAAGCCATTTGAAAAAAAAAAAAGTAGCTTTTTAAAGTGTGAATACAGTGCTTAATTAATATGTTAATATAGTTTAAGCAGAAAAATCTTTCATATCCACAGATGAGTCTTCTTCCTTTAAAATACCCAAGTAAATTATTATATTTCCATATTGTATTATCAGGTATATACCAGTTTTGCTACAGGATAAAATTGTTCAACCCTTTCAGATGAAAATTCCTGTAGCTCATGAAAGCCTTTGCTGTAAACTTCACCAGCTTTTGTACCTTCTGTGTAACTTGAAGGTCCTTTAGCAGCACAAAAATAGAGAGTGTTCCTTGAAACACTGAAAGACAGTCACCATCTGGCTCGACTTTTTGTTCTTGTGTGCAGGCATACGCTCTGAGAAATGGGGTGCTTAATGTTACTCTGCCAGGAAATGAGCTGTATCTTGTGTCTATTCATGCACTGACCTCAGGTAGCAAATAATTTTGGAAATAATATCCAAACTTCTAGGTAGGTATCATAGTTTATTGAGGAAAGTAAATTAAACCACGATAAATTACTTATCCGACACTAGAATTTTAAAGTTCAGGCTAACTAATTTTGGGTGAGTTCTACCCAGAAAGCGCTAACTTGCAATACGTGTTTGCCTTCTGAGATGAAGCCAAACGGTTTTCTTTTGTTTGCAATTTTCCCTCAGGTGACATGACCCTGCTCAGCACTGCGGACTGGTTGCTAAGCCCTAGCAGACAGAGCCCCACAGGTTTGGGTGGCTGTGGTGGGCGCAGCAGGCGTGGGCACTCCGCATGCATTTTCAGATATGGTCCAGAAAGCATCCTGAGAAATAGCTTGTGCTTAGCAATTCTGGTCTAAACTTTCTAAATCGAAAATTCCTGTCTCTGGTTGTTCTTGAGTGACAAAGACGGAAAGGTCTTTGAAAGAAACGTAATCAAATACTTTATTTGTGAATTAGATGTGTGCCAAGAGACAAAATTTGTGAGCGAGTCAGATGCCCAAGAATCTGAATGTGGAAATTTTGCTGTTAGTCTGTTTTATCTTGAGGTAATGTTTGATTTGGGTTCCTTGAGCTGCTGAACAGGCGTAAGAAAAAATGGGAGTGAATGAAGCAAGGGTTTCTTATTTTTTTTTTAATGAAAGGTGGAGTGAAATTATTTTTTCTGAGATTCTTGAAGCAGAATCCTGCTGAGACACAAGTGGCAGATTGTAAGGATGCAGTCGTAAGGGCTTGCCAATTGCCTTTCTTAAAATGTTGCAGTGTGGTTTGCTTGCTTGTTGCACGTGGAGTGGAGATGTGGGTTGCTGAACCTTCACATGTTAAATATAAATGTGAAACCAGCTTCTAATTTTCTACGCACTCATTCTCACTAACATGAAAGAGCCTTCCTTTTCTGGCATAAGGGACCTTCATGTGAATGAGCAACAGACCCTCTAGGTATTTGCATGTTATAAATATCTCGTAAAGATATGTTAAATTTGATTTGACTATGGGTGTGATTTCGGCAGGTTTCCATACCCCGAAGTGCAGGATCTGTTCACTAGATGAGGGGGAGAAAAAAACAAAACAAAACAAAACAAAACAAAAACCAAAAAAAAACCCCACCAAAAAAACCTGTCCCAAAATGAAATGGCACTGTTTCAAACAAATGTTCATTAATTCCTCTAAGGCACATTTTCAGACTTGTCTCTTATTGATGTTGTTCTACAAGAGGATGTGGTTGGAAGATAGCTCATTGTAGTTAGCTAATATTTTTAGCTTCACGCTTAGTGGTAAATTTTCAAAGCACTGAATGGGGATTTAGTCGTGTGATTGAGTTTAATCTCTGCTTGCAGCTTTTATATAATAACTCTTCATGCCCTTAATTTCACTTTGGTAGGGCAAAACTACTGTAGTGCAGAACTGACCAGGTAGTGCTGGTCGAGGACTGCTGCTGAAGAAATGCAGGGAGTTTTGGGTGACTGCTATTTATTTCCTTTTATCTAAACATTTTTAAACAAGTCAGATTTACTACTTCTTGTCTCAGATAGCAATTCCTCTGCAGGATTCTTTTAGAGCATAGTGATTGCTGTAGAACAAACACTATCCTTTTAAGTTTGTAGCAGATCATGAGACGATCTTCATAGCTCTGGATGTATGTGTGGTGAGGGGAAAAGAAGCATTTCCTTAACATCTTGATTAAAAAAAAAATCATAGCTAATAAGAAGTAATTACTTTGCTGGTGTTTGGTTTCTTTCTTCCTCTTCTCCAGGCCAGGCAGCATGGTCTTCAAACCAGTGACGGGGAAGTAACAAGGAAATTATAGGCCTTGACCCGTCAGCAATTTCCCAGGATCAAATGCAGAGGAGTAACACTAAAATGCCTGGCTAAAGGCGTTCAGATAAATCAGTCCTGGCATTCCAAGATGGTGCCGATGGTAGAAATACTACAGTATTTGAGTTTTCCATATTCTCTTTAACTGTTTTTCCACAAAATACTCTCTGTCACAGGGAACAGCAAACACTGGACACCATTAAAAATTTGGCCCTGTATGACTTGCCTAAGAAAATCTGTTAAAAAAAAAAAAAAAAAAAAGGCAATTGAAGTAGGCATCAAAATGCTCATAGTTTTGCCTTATCTCTAATCTTCCTTTGTCAGCAAATTGCTGGGGTGGGTTGATACTGAAGGAGTTAAAGAAACAATAACAACAGAAGCTAATAAAATTGCCATTCGTTAAGTTTTATCAGACAGCTAGTGGCTATTCCAACAACAGGGACCATTTTTGTAGATGTACTTTAGAGGGGAAAGGCTGTGAGTAATCAATAAATTTGAAAGAAGTAGCAAAGCTGTTTTCCATAGTAGACAACTGCATCCGGTTTCTGCCTACAGTGATCTTTACTTTTATCTAAAGAATGTAAATCAGTTCTGTTGGATGACATAGAGTGAGAAAGAAAAGCACGTGGCCCATCGTGGTAGTGTTTTATGTAACTGGGATAGAAAGGACCAGATGAAGACTGGGAGAAGGAGCCATGGTTTTCCAAGCAGCTACACTTCGTTCATGTTAGGAGTATGGAGATGCTGCTGCCCTCATTTTTGAGTGTTCAGAAGGAAGACGAGAAGGCATTTTCATATCAAGCAGGAAGGGAAAATGGATAACAAATTGAAGATCAGATTTTCAAAGATACATAGGAAGGGAGGCTTCAAAGGCAGTTGGACATCAAAATTCCTTTGGGAAAAAAAAGGTTCTTGCTCTTTAAGTACGTGCTGCAACATGAGAATGAGATCCCACACAAAGGCAGTCAAAGCTCCCCACTACGTGACTATCTGATGGGTGGCTATTAGAAAGGTTGTTTTAAGTCTGGTGAACGTAAATCTATCTTCAGGGTTTCAAAAGGCAGCGCTGTGTAGTATGTTTGCTGTTGAGTTGCGATATTGTAGAACGGAAAAAAACCTGTTCTCAGTGTTTTCTGAAGTAATGGTGGAGTAAGGTATTGGAATCCATAGAGAGGTTATGACCTGGTGGTTGTTATGGCACGTGGTGTAGATTTCTGTAAGTAAATGATATGTTGAGTATTTGTTGTAATTCTAACAATACTTTATGGCACTCAAAATAGTCTTTCAGTATTACAATCAGGCGTGCACATTGGCAGTGAATAATTTTTAATTTTTGCTGAGTAGTAGTTATTCATGATTTTGTGTACTTTGGGGTGCAAAGTTGTGGTAGGCAATGGCATTCAGACAAAATGATCCTCCTTTGGCAGATGCTTGGGTTCTGGTATCTTTTAATTGCTCATTTCTGGACTTTCTGTCAGTTATGCATGCTGAAGTTTCCAGACATATGTTTGTGATGAAGAGCTTGATGGTATGAAATTTGTAATCAATGCAGGGATACCTCTGTATTTAGAAATAGCATTTTCCTGAAAGAAAGGACCTTGTTTTAAGTGAATAGACAATAGCAGCACTGGTTTCCATAGATGTTTGAGGAAAAGAAAATACTCCAGCTGACGAAGGACTTTAAAAAAAGAATGGAACATCTTGGAAGCACCATTGTTTTAATATAATTTATTTTTGCAAGCTTTTCATAAACATGTTCACAGCACGTGCCATTCTAGACTGCAAGTGGAGCGTGGTGGTGTGAGACCACCCTCTGAGTGTGACTGAGGGTCCCAGAGCCCCACAGGCACAGTGGCTTTGCACAGGCTGCGGTATGTCAAGAACCTGTGAAGATACTACTTCACCAAAAACTCTGTCTACAATACATCACGCAAGGTGTGTCATCTCTCCAGTGGGACCAGCCTGTTAGGCACGATCTGCGTGTGTACAATTGCATGGTTGCGCAGCATAAGATAGAAACATGATATGCCTGGCCAGTAATACCGATGAGAAGGAAATCCAGCCCCTGCTGTTGGTGTGCACTGGCAGAAACTCCAGGGAACAGGAATGGAACATCTTGGTTTAAGATCACACCTTAATAGACAATAGGTTGGTATTGGAAGAGCCTTAGCAACTTCAGAGACTTGTGACTTGATGATTTAGCACTTGTATTTGCATCTTGTAATCTTCTGAGGGGTTTTGCTCATAGGTATCAAAAAAAACATGGAACTTGGTTACACTTCAGGATTAATCATGTCATCTGACCCGTGGTCGTTGAGTGAAGTACCTGTGCCACCTGGTTTGATGAGACAAGCTGGAGAGTTTCCTGCTGCTTCTGGGTGGAGGGAAATACAAATCACCAGCTTTGTATTGCCCTCTTTGTTTAGGTAAATTTGGCTTTAAGTTTGGCAGTCCTGCAGTTCAGGCCCTGGCCAAAAAGTAGAGGATGTTATTTCCTGCTTATGAAAGGTCCCACCCGCTTTGTGGTTCTGCTTCTGTCTTCATGTCTCAGTTTTGAGTCTTGTACACCTAAATGGCAGAGCAGGCTTGACGTCTCCATGATGCTCTGTGTTCACTTGAAACCCTCCATGTTCCCAGAAGGTAGGTGAAGACAACCTTCTTTGCCATTAATGGCTGGGGCTGTGATGTTGTGTGGTCATTCTGTCTGGCTTTGGTTAAAGAGTATGGGTGTTTTATGTGGACACTCTGCAAACTGTTACCCATGTGCAGGGGAGTTGCCATGGTCAAATTCCCAATCGAGGATTTAAGAAGAGCAGGAAAAAAAAAAGGAAGTGGGCCATAACACCTCTAAAAGGATTGTTTCTGGCTATATGCTGCCTCCGTTTGGACAGGAGAGATACAATCTTTTGGTATAAATCAACAAGTGAGTGTGAAGGGGTAAGACCATTAGTTTGACTCTGATATCCTGATCTCCTAACTGCAGTGAATGAGGCTATTTTAACCCATGGCTGTACTTGTCAGATGAATATCCAGGCTAAATCTTGATTAGCAGCTACAGATACCATCAAAACTTGTCTTCACCCAGATGTTTTGAATTTTCTTTCTGATTTAACACTGTAGTGGTGATGCCATTTCTTTGTAAATTTAAGGTTTTTACTGCTAGATGAGCAGTACAATGACATTAAAGCTCTTTTGGTTGTAATGCGTAATGTAAGAGGAAGATGAGGGTCGTGGGGGAACGGTGCCACACCGTGAAATCTAGCTGTTAGCTGCAGCCCAAGTACTGTGGAAGTTTTGAAGCCTTCTCACATCAGGAGAGCAGGAAACAGTCTGGGCTTGAACCAGAATGTGCTGCTTTGAGCAGGGACTTTCTTTGAAAACTGAACATAAATTTAGGATGGAAATTACCTTATAGTAATTACCTTCTGGTAATTTCCAGACAATGAGATTCAGGAAGAGTCCTCTGCTTTGAGAAGCAAGAGCAAGTAAGTTTATCGGACTTCATAGTCAGGAGCTGATGATTTGATAGTCTGTGATAAAAAGAGAGAATATCCTGGGTAGGAATTAGTATAATTGAGTAACTTGTTTATAAGTAACCTGTAAACTTTAGTAACCTGTTCATAATGCAAGATTCTTCAGTACAAACAGCGGAGAGTTTGAATAAAATAATGGAAAATATAATCAGCTTAGAGATTCAAGGTAGAATTTTTGTTCTGTTGTTAGTGATAATTGTCTTTGAGCTTTCAGGTGAGCTTTGGGCTTCTAGTGGGTACAGAAAAGGATGGTATCAAGAAAAACAGTGTACAAATGGAAATGGATACATAAAATACCTAATCAAGATGTCTACCTGGTGTTTAGCTGCTAACATTTTTTGCAAATGTCACCTTAAGACAAACCAAAATAGGGCTAGAGATTGTATTTATATGTACGTCTATAGACAAACTAACAGCTTCACTTACTTTGTTGAGGCTCTTTGTGCCCCATGCACACTGAGAGCTGTCAGCCAGAAATGATTTCGTTTTGCCCACTTATTCGTATAATACAAAGAACATAACATTAAAGTATTAATTCAGTCTTAGAACTGCAAAATTAAAATCATTCATCCATGTTTACAGTATTTCTATTCTGGTTTAATGTGTATGGCATAGCTGTTAACAAAGATTAGTTCAGAAGAGCAAGCCTTACAGGTACTTTAGATAATGTAATTTTAAGAAGATATTTAAAACCCTTACTTTTTGCATGCTGCAATCTTTGTGATTTATTCAGATGACTTCTGTGTTAGGAATGGCCAAATGTTAGGTCTTGAAGTCCATATTTAAAACAGCCAGCATCCTATTCCCCGTAACACACTCCACTGCTGTATAGGCCAGTGACTGCATGACAAGCTGTGAACTCAAGAGTTGTTACTTGGCCAATGAACCACATGAACCTGTGTGTTCTGGTCTGAAGTTCTCTCTCTTTGTGGAGTTCAGAAACTGCCATGTAAGTAATTTTTAACCACCTTTTGTAATACGGCATTTTTGCATTTGCGGTCTCTGAGTGCCTTAAGAAGAAATATCTTGACAATTGATACAATGTTAGATGAGCAGTTATGCTGTCTCAGAATTTTTGTGCTTTTTTTCTCAGAGCTAATATGTGTGTTATTATCTGTTATTCCTATTTTTGCCATTATTTGGTTGTGTTGTTTTCTTAGACAGTTTCTTTTTAAATTTTGCTTTTAGAATCTCCTAAATGACTAGAAAAGGAAAAATAGGGAGTAAAAGTGTCTCTCTGTTGACATAGCTTCTTAAGCTCCTTGGTATATAAACCAAATCTGTATCAGTAATTCTAAATAAGTGTTGAATTTTTTCAGCAGGTTGGAATACGTTAGAGTTCTTCTTGAACTTCTTACTGGCAATCTGTTTTATTGCATGAATGATTTTGCTGGCACAAAAGCTTAGTAGCATATTGCTAAATCAGTCTGTCTCTATAATGCAAATCTGATAATTCTGCACCTCTGAAAAGGTCTGTTTTGATAAAAAAGCAGCAGAAATGGGAACTCCCCTGTTTCACTTCCTGCGGTCCTTGCCATGATGGAGCACGCTGTTGGCAGTTACTGGCAGGCTTGCAATGTGTTCTGTGTAGATGTGGCAATATTCCCACTCATTGCCCAGGGTCATCCTGTGAAAAGGTTAGGACACATTGCAGAAGTGTTAATTGTCATGGAAAAAATGGAGAGCTGAAATCTAGAGAGTGCTTAAGGAGCACATGGCAGGGCCAGGTTCATGCCTGTCCAAAGCCTTGCCTCCTTGGACAGCTTCCTATGTCTCTCATGATAGACATGAATTACTGGTGCGCTACTGCAATAGACTGGCAGACTTGTAACCTTAGGAAATCCCTTTGCAGCTGTCTTTCCCCATGATTCTGGGGTGAAATATGCTCAGTTGCAGGTCAGTTTTTGCCTTGGGCAAATGAGAGACCTTCCTTTGCAGTGACAATAGATGTGGTAAATATTTCCAGTGGGTAAAACTATGGCTGTTCTTCCCAGTTTATTTCTTTGTATAGCAAGCTTTCATCCTCTTGAAATGTGTTTAGGCTCAGATAGAAGGAAATATGCAGTCATTGTCTGGCAGTTTGATTAAAATGCTTGGGGAATGGAAGGCTTTTCAGTTCCTATCCGTCTTCATTAAATTCCCGACTAGCTGCAGTGCAAAGGTCCGTTCAGGTCATGGTTGTTCCTAAAGGTGGCATGATAGGGCTTATTTATTATCACCCTACTAATGAGTATCCAGATCAGGAATAATGTGAACAGCCTTTCTTATCCTGTTTTTTGTATACTCAGTAAATAAAACGGCTGAGAGAGGAGACATAAGGAACAGTTGTAATGAAAAGTTTGTGAGCACCTCAGTCAGCAACTAGAATTAATTTCCATGAAGAAGGCACTGCAGTGTATTTCATACATGTTGTCTGGTATGTTCAAAAGTAGTATGTCTAGTAAACAGCATTCAGTTATAAAGTTATATGCACTGAAGCGTTGCTCATGAGTCAGAGAGACAGAAATTTCATTTTGATGAGGTTGTGCCCAAAATCATCTCTTGAACAAGCATCTGAGATCTAGATAGGTGCAAAGGCACATGAAGTGGGCTTTTAAACCAGTGCCAAGAGAGGTGTTTACATCCACTTAGAAAGAAATTGTCCCAAAAATCTTTATCTAGGACAAATTATGTTATAAGTCTTTATATTGTGTGAGGTAGCTCAGCGTAGTCCTTGAACTGCTAGTTTGTGGTGATCCAAACAATGACATTTTATTTTATAAGGAATGTAGAAGAATTGTTTCTTGGGTAGAGAAGAGGGGAGGAGTTTGGAGAAAGCATGTACTGAAATCTTCCACCCTTTACCCCAAGGAAGTCTCATCTTCCTCCCTTTTCCTCCCCCACAGCTGTCAGCTATAGAGAAAAGCATCTTTCATTGTTGTTTCCAAAAGCATAATCTCATTATGGAAATTAGGTTCAGAAGACTTGCAAATTTTGGGGAAAACTGGAGTAATCTATGAAGGAAGTATTAGTCTGACTGTAAAATGTAGCTATGATAAACTTCTAAGAAAAAGCAGAAGATAATGTAGATGCTATAATTTTTGGTATCTAAATTTAAAAAAAAAATGTGTAGAACTTGCTGTAAAAGTATGGTGGTTTCTGGAAAATTGCTTGGGATAGATTCTTTTACAACAAATATTTTGTTGCATCTGTGTGTCAGACTTTCAGTATTTAATTATGGAATGGATGTTGGATATGTTATACTCTGTGTTTTTAAGAAATACATTTGTATTAGAGTTGTCATTCAGATCATGAGTGCACTCTTGAAATGAACCTCTTGACCACACTTCCTTACCACATGTTAATTCACCTTGTGGAGTCTCTTGGACTTCACTTCTTTGCAAAAAAGGTGCTCTGCAGAAGTGCAGCTAACATTCTGCAGCTGCTGATGGGTGCTCCTTCCTTGGGACCACACTAAACCTAGCATGAAGTAACCCCCGCTAATGCCTAAACTGTGGATACCGGACCCTCTGCACCAACCATTTCACTCCATGAAACTTCTCTTACTGGGCTGCACTGCTTCTTAATGCAGATGTAGCAGAGTTTTGTGTGGAGCTAGTATTGCTCTCCTGAGTTAGTGTGTGCAGAAAAAACACCCTGTGTGAGAAGCAAAAGAAAATAGTGGGTGATCAGTAAAATCTTAAGAGATTGCATGTAAATCCCATGGTTGAGTTCAGGTGAAGAAAATAGTTAGGCATGTGGAAATAAGAATTTGGTTTGTCAAGGCAAGGAAAGGGAAGGTCCTTTGTCAAAAGGGGGAAGTGCCTCTCCCTCACCCTTTCCAAACCTGGCACCAAAAGGGTTTCTGCTAGTGATGGTTGTAATTCCTGAACACGTATATGTAGGCAAACATACATGCATACACTCAACACCCATGTCAAGATGGCCCTAGGGCTTTACTTATCAAATAGGGTGCAGTTTACTGTGGTTTTCTTGGATTCACCTTCTGCAGTGTTACTGAACTGCCTGGCTGGAAGGTCAGGTATGCAACAGCGCTGATGCGTGGGAGGCGGTGACTCTGTGTGTCAACAAGAGCGAAAACAGTGGGATGTTGATAGTAAGATCAGCTCTGTTGTTTTCCGAAACATCATCCCCAGTTGCTTTAGGTGTGCTGTAACTCCTAACGCTAGATATGTAAAAATGGATTTGAGAGATTGCCGTGCTGATCCGATAACTCCCTGGGAGCAGGTATTGTGCTGCTTTGCATCCATTGCCAGGTCAGCCCCATCCTTGCTCCGTGGATCCGGAATACTGTTGTTACTGAGATTGCACTGGAGTAACAGAAAGGGCAGTTTGTTTATTTACTTGGGCTTTATTAAAAATAATTAAGTAATAATTAATTATGAGGCAGGAGAGGATCTTTCTTACTCTCATTCTTTTTTACTCTGACAGCTATGTTGGGTTGTGGGTGCAGAGGGAATAAAATGCAAAAGCATTCTTTAAAGTGTCTGGTGAGGACTGTCCCCTTTGTTTATTCAGGGTTTCTGAGTATAAAGTTGGGTTTCATTTTAAGAGGAGAAATCTACTGTGAGGAAAGTGTTTTACTTGTCACAAATTCTTATTTTACTTAATCACAAATTCTCATTTTTCCTCTGAAAAGTTGTTTGGATGGAAAAAAAAATTGAACAGCCCTCAGAGAAACCTATTTAAAAATTATTTCCTTTTTTGTCTGATTTAAATTGCTGTCCTTCAAGCCTGTAAATGTCTGTGTGGCCTGATCTAAATGTGGACCCTTATTGTTGGGTCTGCAGGATTAAGAGGAATCAGGACAGGTGCAGAGAGTTGCATGAGGACTTCTGGTTTGTTACAGTGGCTCTTATTCCTTGGGGACAGAAATAACACTCTTGATCATTTTATATGTATGTATAAATCATAGCTGCCAGTACTTTGCATTGTTTGTATACACAAATACACAAAATGCAAAATATCGATAGCCATGATTTAAAACAATTTTGGCAGATTTTTGTTTTATTGAATTTGTGGCTGCAGTGAGTGTGTGTGCATGTGTGCGCAAGAGTATTAGGTGCATATAGAATATATTTTATTTATATTTCTATAGTTAAAACAGAACCAATGAGCAGCAGTGAGATTGCTACTACTACTACCACAGACGGGTCTTTAGACAATTTCTCAGGATCAGGTAAGGAATAAACAAAGGTTTTAAGCTTAGCGTTTTTTCTTTTACTATTTTGTTATCCCACGTGGTCTAAATCTATGCACAGCTGTTAAAAAGCCTCGTGCATTTTGCAGCTTATCCCTATTTCTGTTCATCTTACTGAGATAGTGTAAGTCAATCGGAGTTTTTCCTGAGTAAGGAGCGTTACAACATCAGCCTTATTAATGTCCATTTGTGTCTTTGGTGGGAGTCTCGCTAGGGAGTGTTCCGGCCCAGAGTAATTACTCTCTTGTTTTCTGTGAGCAAACATACCTGCCTCTGCGATTAGCGTTGTAATTGAGGGGCAGGTCTTCCTCATTTATTGTAATTTCTTGGTATCAGGGTATTCGTTCTTTTGTCAGGCTTATTTTCTTCCTGGAGGCCAAACGCATCTTAGCTTCTAATGTCCAGGAGGCAAATACTGTCAGAAAATCCTAAGATGTTTGCACAGTTTTGCATACCTATGGATTAACTGTGGTATTTCTAGCACATCATTTTTATGGTGCAAATCAAATAAAAAAGGATTTAATACTATGTTGTGGGATTATCTTTTCAGAGTAGAAAAATTTCATGTCTTGCAACCAGTCAGGCTCCAAGTAGCCAACACTTTTCTGGTCTTGTCACAGCCTCCATTTTCTGCACATGCTTTGAGTAAGAAAGTATCAAACTTGAAAGCCAAAAAAGTGTTTTAGAGCATTTTAAATCTCTGAATGAAGAAAAGGTAATGTGTTTAATAGTAGCCACATACATATGTGGTGATCTGACTAAAGGCTGGACTGTAACATTTCACATATCTGCAGCCTCACAGGCCACAGAAAAGAAAAACTTTCGGGTGTGGAAAGCACAGAAAGAGATTCCCTGCTTTCCTCCATGCTTTGCGAGTGCTCCTGGAACATAAAGATGATGGATTTTCCCTGTAGTTGGCCAGGAAAGGGGTAGCAGGCGAAGGGTAATTATCCGTGCCTTGTTTATTTCCAAGTACTTAGCAATAGGGCCTGTTGTTTCTCTGGCTGTCTGATTTTACAGTAGTCTCATAACCTGCCACTGACCCAGTCCCGGCAAAGGCTTCAAACCCACCTTGGGACCTAGAGAAGAAATGCCACCCTAACGGTAACCAGAGAGGGAAGGGCTCCCGAAAATAACGCCCAGAGCACATCTGCCACGCTCCGGGCGGCATGCAAAAATACCGAAAGAAATTGGGATGGGTTGGCGTAAAGCTCTGTGCCAGCAGCCGCTGGCCTGCTGGGGGAGAAGGTTGCTGTTTAGCCTCCTAGCTTGAAGTGTTTCACTAACAACATTTGCACATTGGACGTCTTGATGCAATACTGACTGATTCGAAGGTCTGAAAGCACTTTAGAAAGCAGATAAGATGAGGGGGAAAGAGAAGGAAGTGTAATATGGTAATATATCGTTTGTGTTATGGAATTTATTTTTTTTTTAAAAAGAGACACGTGCTCTGAAGCTGGCCATGTGTTTTCAATCGAGGCACGTATAAAGCTTCTTCATAAAATGTAGGTCTTAAAAATTCTAAAAGTTAATAAAATGTTGCACTTGAGATATAAATAATCCTTTGAAAATATGAAGGGAAGTGTTTCCATTAGGAAATAGGTTGTTTGCATTTGAAAATGTTGTCTATGTGCTAGCAAAGAATAAACTATTGCTCAGGAGTTGTACAAAGGGGCAATTTAGTATTTGAGATTTGTAATCAAGATTTTAATGTTCAGCATTCTTGTATAGTTCCTGATAAAATATTATTTTCTATCTAAGGTATCAATGATATTTGAATTTAATTAAAATCTTGTTAATACTCTGAAATTCTATTAGGAAAAATAATATTTGTCTTTGGTGTGTGTATTTACACTTTTGTGTGCTTTCTTTTCTCCTTGGTGCAGCAATTGGAAGCAGTGGTTTCAGCCCAAGACAAACACACCAGTTCTCCCCACCACAGATTTACCCTTCCAAGTATGATATCTTTTAAAAATAATAATAGTGGTAGTAATAATAATAACTGAAATAGGCAGATTTTAACCTCATTTGAAATAATAATTAGGTCCATCTGTTAAGTCATAATTTAAACCGCAGCAGCTTCTAGGGAAAAAAAAAATAATTTTTAAATGCTAAGAATGTCTTTGAAAAATATTTGTAAAGTTCTTATTTTACTTATTCTTTTATTGATTTCTTATTGTTGTTTTGTCTTTGTCTTACAGTTTCTGTTGTCTAGCACAGCCTATGATCATGTGTTAATGAAGTAGCAGGATTATAATATGGCTAAAAATAAGTACACGCATGTCTGTCTAATTCAGTGTCTGTCCTATTTTCTCTCATTTGCAATCAATAGCAGACCATACCCACATATTCTTCCTACCCCCTCTTCACAAACGATGGCTGCGTATGGGCAAACACAGTTTACAACAGGGATGCAACAAGCTACAGCTTATGCCACTTACCCCCAGCCCGGCCAACCCTATGGAATCCCTTCATATGGTAAGAAATCACATCCATGTTATTTTATTCCTGAGGTAAATGTTTTTTAGATCGAGATTACCTAACCGTTGCATTAGTACTTAGTGGGACAGCCATGCTCTCGAGCATTTCTTGTGGAAGACTTGTAATGTCCCTGTTGGAGTGAGCAGTGCTTAATCTATGTATTAAAGAGCTAAGGAGCCACTCAAGAGGATGATGACTCTGTTTTGGGATCAAGTAGAGAGATCCATTAGGCTTTTATTGATGATATGAAAAAACCCACACTGAAATGGGAAAAGAGATCTAGGGACTTCCATTACACAGGCGCAGCTCCTGGTGACTTGCCAAGGAGCCCTGCTCTCCAGCATGCTGTAGGGTACGTTAGTACCTAAAGGTCTGAATTTCAGCTGATCCAGCTTACTGGAACCCAAATGAATCAATGAAGCTGTGCTGATTTTCAGCAGGTGAAAAACTGATTTTAAAAAGACCCCCACCGAAAAAAACCCTCACTTTCAATGTTTTAAAACTCCCTGGAGGTGAAAATTGAGGTAAATTGCCACTAAAGCTCTGTCTGCCTGATGAAGGAGATGGTACTAAGTAGCAAATATTTCCAAAAAAAATTAATTTAAAAACAAGCTGCTGTGGGTGAGACCATTTTGCTGCCAGACTGTCTGCTGGCAGACGACATAACAGTTCGTCAGCGAGGATGCATTATTAGAAAATAGGTCTTAGACTCCTCTGGAGGAACATATTAAAAAATATACAATCCACATGCTTTTAGCAGTATATTTTGTAAAGATACATTCAGGTAATGTAAGTTTTATACCAAAAGGACATTATAAGCAGTGCCCCTTAAAATCATTAAAACTTTTAAGTGCAAAACTGTTGAGTCTTTCGTCCTGAAATCTGCAAGTTGAAGTCCACTGGGTCTCAAGGGTATCCTACAGCAGATTATTGTGAACAGGTTTTTTTCTGTTATTTCCCCTTACTTTAAAAATGTGTTTCATTAATATATCATCAATAATTATGATCCAAGGAAGCATTCTTCCTGTGGTTACAGCCTTCATTACTTACAGGCAAAAATATGGTTATAAACATGAACTGGGTGTTTCAGTTTCAGTTCCATTCCTCATATTTTAAACTTACACAAACAAAACATTTTAAGGATATTTAAACTACATCTTCAAGGCTACAGAGATGGGGATTCTTCCCCCCACCGCCACAAGCTCGTGTTGCTGCTGAGAGCTTGTCTGCTGTTTCCAGCTGGATCAGGTGGTGTGATAGCAGACCTTTCCCCACCGTGCTCTTCTTGACCTGTTTCTCCTGTGGACACCTCGTGTGAATACTTGGCTGGGTGTGGTGGCTTGGGCAGCCCAAACAGTGCCTTTTATTTTTTTGCTTGGTTCCTCTGGATGAAATCCTGACCTCACTGAGATCCACTATAAAACTCCCACTGACTCCACCAAGGCCTTGATTTCGCTACTTGTCTCCTGTGTTGGAGCTGTAATTAAGAGTTGCTTTACTTGGCAACTGCTTGCTGGGGGTTAACATGCCTGCCTGCTCTTTTGTTTTGCTTTTTTGCCCTGTCCATCTGCTGTGCCTAGGACCTTGGATAATTTTGCCTAGTGTTTTATGTTGCAGAGTTGCTTTTGACCACTGAAACTCCCCACTCTTGAACCAAGTGGATTTTAATGCATTCAGTTCTTTTCAGACAGTGCCTTGTGGTTGGGGCTAAGGTGCTCCTCGCTGCTGTACTTTATAGGAGTAATATTTAAAAACAAGTAACTATTAGAAAGTTTTACAACCTAACACCATATATAGTTTTGCATATTTAAGGCGCATCATATAATCCATGCTCCCAAAATAAATTCTGTGGGGAACACTGGGATGCTCATTTGCAAGAACTGAAGACTTATTTGGAGCCAGAATTCTCCTCTGGTCTGCAGCTTATACCCCATGTACCATCTGCCTTGCCTTTCTCTTGTCCAGGCAGAGAGCTTCCAGCAGGAGGAGAGTTAGGAGGAGACTTAGGAATATGTGAAAGGAAGAACTCTGAGTTGGAGTGGGGGGGCTTCTTTCTTTTTGTTTCTTTAGTCTGGGGCTTACTGGAAGAAAAAGTATTTGTGAATTCCCGTATCAGCCTCTCTCAAATTTTCTCTCTAGGGCAGAGTTTGGGAAGGTGCTGTCTCAATTGCATCTCTGGCCTCTTCATTTTTCTACTCCCCCACCTCCACTGCGGTGCAGCCACACAGGCAGGAAGGGGGGTGGAGGGGAATGCCACTGACAGCTGCCTCTCAGGGGCCCTTGGCTCTGCTTCATCTGCAAAGCCCTTGAGGAGGCTGGAGAATTTCCTGAAGCACCCTCCTTCTGCCTGCTCTGGTACCAGCATGAAGCAAAGGCTTCGCTTACCAACTTCTTTTCTTTCCAGATCCTGGCAGTCCCCTTATGTTTTCTCACTGTCCTGTCCCGCTTCCTTGTATACATTAGACTTGGGAGAAGGAGAAGGGAGCATCAAGGTGTGATGAGTGAAGGCCTTCTGGATGAGAGCTGGTGGGAAGAATAAGTCCCAGGAGATGAAAGGCTCTTCATAGCATGGAGGTTTGCAAAAGGGCATGTCAGTGCCAAGTTGTCTTCACTCAAGTGGCATCCTCCTGCTGCTGCCTTTGATCATCTCCTCCCTCTTCGTCTGAGGTGGAGAGATGAATCAGGCTGTTAAAGCTGGACTAGAAATGTAATGCTTAATTTACTTAAACTTTCCCTGAGCAATATTTAGTCAGCATTTCAGAAGTCCTTAAACAGACAACAAATAGGGATTGCTGGTACCAAAACATCCGTAGCAGGAGTTTCCTTGTGGAAACGAGGTGTCAGATTCGTCATTGCGATTGTTTAATTGTAACGTGAAACAGAAGAAGCAAGTAAGCATCAGGGAAAAACAAGCAAACAGGGTTAGTCTGGCGCTTAGTCGGTCTGGCAGAAGGAATTAAGGGTAATTAATGACAGCAGTTGAGAAATAGTGATTTAAATGGCAGAAGAAAATATGCTGCCATTTGTATATAGGGAGATACTGAGGTTTTGCAAACACAGTAACTTCTCAGCCCTCTCCTACCTTCAAACGTTGTTGAATATTGCTTTAAAACAAAAATCCAAGCAGGAAATGGATTTAGGTTAGCAATTATTTTCAAAGGAGTGTTACTGATTCACACTTAGTTAATTCAGTTCAAATAACGGTGGTTTCTGAACAATGAGGTATCACTGAATGCCACGGTGAAGCCTAAGAGTATTGTATTACTTTTCCATTGCTTTGGCTGTATTTATTTTAAAATCGTAGTTCATGTTGGGACAACCTTATAATTAAAACTAAGGGACAGAGGCTGAATTGTGGGCATTTCCTCAGTGTTTCACTTGCTGATATTTACTTGCTTGTTGCCTCACAAATTGGAGGAAGAATCACTGAAGCTGGGAGGCAAATCATTCATGTAATTGGACTTTGGATTCTTATATTACTAAATTTGGAAGTGAGAGGGTAATGCGATGTGTAATGGATTTCCCTGTCAGTGCAGATTAATGACTCTCTGCTATGCTTTTTCCCAGTTTGGGAGATTGCTTCAGGAATAGTTCCTGTCTAAGTTGTTTATTTGTTAATAGACTGAATGCCTCCTATAGTGTTTAATAAGCTTTGAAAAATCATCTTTATGCTTAATGCTACAAGTTTTCTTTATCCACTTCTAATTCCTTAGAAAGCTATTGGACTCAGACCCATGTAATTTTCATGTAGGAATAATATACAATGCAAATCTCAGTTATGTCATTGATGGGTGGATGGTAGGAGAGCCTGGCTATGCTACGTTTCATTAAAATCATATAAAGTTGCTAATCTACTTCTGTGAAATGTCATGAATATATGGAAAAGTTAGCCTCTGGCAGGAAAGGAAAAAAGGAATAATGCAGCTTCCTGTTCATGTATAAATTTCTTTTGCAGTTATTGGAAACACAGTTTTGAATTTAACCTCTCCCTGGTGAACTTCAGTTTTATGTGTGCTTTTGGACTATCCTTACCCTGTTCATTTGTGCATGCTCTCAATGTTCGTTCTTTCATGCATGCAATATTAGGTATATGTTAAAAATGCTGTTAATGAAGTGATTTTCTTTTCCATCCCTTTTTGAATATGAACAAATAGATTTGCTGTCACTAACTGATTTAGGTGCATTGTGGGCAGGCATCAAGACAGAAGGTGGATTGACACAGTCACAGTCACCTGGACAGACAGGATTTCTGAGCTACGGTGCCAGCTTTAGCACACCTCAACCTGGACAGGCTCCCTATAGCTACCAGATGCAAGGTCTGTATAAACAGATATTACCGTTAATTAGATATAGTTAATGCTATGGGGTTTTTTTTCCCCCTTATTTCTTTTCATTCCTAGGATAAAAATGAATGTTTGCTTGAGGACTTCCTGCTGATGTTATTGCAGTTGAAGCTGAAGTGGTGACTGCCTTTTCTGAGAGCAGCAACAGGCCAGCTCTCAGCAGTTTGGAAGATCCCTTGCTTAGTGACTTCATTAATTTTTAAATCTTGAAGTGTTGTAGTGTTATTACAGTAAAACTGTATCTCCGAATAGCAGTAATTTAACACATAGTGAATGTGACAGAGCGAGTTCTGGAAAATGTGTCAGGTTTATGAATTTAGGAAGTGCCAAATATAGTTTGACACCTGAGTGTGTTCAGGCAGGCGAAAGGAGATAAAAATACCTACTGCAGCTGTGGATGTGGCTAAGTAATGATTGCAGTCTGTTTCTTTGAAGTCTATTTAAAAACTGTAAGTCTGTGTATGTACGGGCTATTATTATCAATTGTATTTTGTAATCTTGCTTGTCTGTTTAGTTTACTTAGTATCTTTCCACCTTATTCTCCCAATTCCTTTTTCCCCTCCTGTATCGGGAAGTTGCTGGGTGTACATGGCTCTGGATTTTCACCACTTTAAGGGATATTTTAAAGAAATCTCTGTTTACAACAAGTAGCTAATTTTGCATGTCTGCTGCAGGACTTTTCACCCCTGAATTTGACACTTGAAATCAGGTGTGTTGCAGATTTTAGGATTGTTGAAATAGGTGACCACTCACAAAATCGGACCACGTTTTTTA
This sequence comes from Leptosomus discolor, assembly GCF_034619465.1. Taxonomy (NCBI): domain Eukaryota; kingdom Metazoa; phylum Chordata; class Aves; order Leptosomiformes; family Leptosomidae; genus Leptosomus; species Leptosomus discolor. The sequence continues at coordinate 46,949,743 of NC_141395.1, read as the reverse complement.
CAGGTTCGGCACCTCTCCTTATTATTATAATGCTTCATTTAAATTGTGCGCCATCATGTAAATGCTCCATAATATGTCCTGAGGCAGAAGTGCTTTCAGAGACCAAGTGGATGAGGTTTTGATTTTGTTCCACAGCTTTAAGGGTGTATTGATCCAGTCCTTCACTCAAACACAAGAGAGGTGTTTTGAGTTGTTTTTTTTTAAAAATCCCTTTTTGAACTGTGTGTTGAGTAGCTCTGTAGGGCAGAAGTAACCATCTGACATCTGAAGTATTGCTTATGTAGAGAGCTCTGACAAGTGAGAGGAAGATGGTATAAGAATAGTACGCAAAATTCCATCTACGTGCTGAATAGTGGTGAACTTCTGCTCATGGGAGTATATATAAATATAACCAGGTTATTGGTTTTGCTTTCTGCAGATAGCCACAATTAAAAAACCAAATGCACATGCACACATCTACTGAAAAAAAGCCTTACCTCTCTGTAGGAGAGAGCTCAAAATGCTTGCCAGCAGCAACTACAAGGAACTCCTGGACTGACATTCCAGCTCTTAAGGAACTGATAATTCATGGTCTCTAGGAAACAGAGTTATTGAAAAATCCTGTCTGTGTTGCCTATAATTTCTATTGCAGTAGTGCCTTGGTGCCACGGTCACGTATCCTGTTGCGCTAACTTATATAGCCAAATGAAAAAACAACCCCCGTAGAAGTTGGAGGCTAAAATAAAAGACACAGGCTAGGAGGGCATAATATCGCAATAAAGCTGACACTGTTTAGGCATAATAAGCAGTCGTCACCCCATATTGATTATCTAACAGCTCTAAAGGTGGGGGGTTTTTTGTAAGATACAGAGCAGAGGGTTGTCAATAAAAAGGGGGTTTAGGGAGGACAATGAAGTAGTTTTGCAGATGTCTACAGGAAACTCATTCGGTGGAGGGAGGAAAGGGGGAGCAGCATGGGATAACGTGAGAGGGTGCTTGTTGGAAAATTTTAAGAGTAAGCAGTGAATTCTGGCATTAGTAGAGCTAGGACTCAGTCAATGGAGTACATAGAGGTCTGTCATAAAGGGTATTGCTTTATTTTCTGTGATATGCAAAATGTGTATGAGATCAGAATTGTCAAGGTTGTGAAAGGGTGGTAGTTGTCAAGAGGTGGAATAGTAAGATCTTGGAAAGCATTTCAGCTGTACACATCGAAAGGCAAGGATCTAAAAAAATTCTGCAGAAGAACTGTGTTGAAGATGACCCAGTTGTGAAGCTGTAGTGAGAGGAGAGTCAGATGCCTTGATTTCATGACAGTATTGTCCGCAGGGATGAGGAAGGAGGGGGTCTGAGCCTGGGTTGTGCTCCAGCTGTGCCGTGCTTGGGCTAAAAGCTGGCTGCCCATGGGAGGCAGTAGATTGCTGAGAGGCTGGCTTGGGTGAAAGAGCCACAGGTTGGAGTGAGAGAGTCTGGATGTCCCTGTGGTATGTATGTCATTTCTGTTGTGCTTGTAAATGGCATGGTGTGTGGATGGGAGCAAGACTGGTCTCCTACAGAAATGTTACAGACCATAAGAATAGAGATAAGGAGAACATTTCAAATTAAAATATTAGTGGAGTTGTTAGAAGCTAAGTAGAAAACAGTCACCTTTCTAAACAAATAGGTCTTTCTTGCAGTTAAATGTTAACAGTATATGTCTATACTATACATGAGAACATATGTCTTTTTAATGTTTTCATTAGGCCAACTTTTGAATTTGAAGCAACTTTAAATTGACTTTAATTCTTCCTTTTGATTGAACAGATGTTAAAAGTAAACAGGAACATTTGTTTCCCTTTCCTCATTTAATTTTGGAAGGAGAACCTATTCATAGTTTCAACTATTATTTAAGAACAAAATTGATTCTCTTGACACCAGACGGGGGTAGTGCTGCTGCTGTTTCAGTTGTTTGTGCAGAAGCCTCCAGAGAGGGAAATGAGTTTATTCTCCCTTTCCCCTCTAGCAGTATTATGGGCAGGCTGCAGCCCCGGCCTTGTCATAGCCCGCAATAACCGTTCTTCATCTCCTGCCTGCGGCTGCTGAGCTGCTAAATGGAGATAATGGATCCCACAACCTACTTCACAACCAAGCGTTACATGACAGCGTGCTCGGGGCCCTGCTGGCATTTTTGCCTGCAGTAAAGGGGATTTCCTAGCAGCCTTGCAGTTGCTGTGCTCACGCTCCCTGGTTGGGGTTACCTCGTGCTCAAAAGCTTTGGAGTTATTCCGGTTCTTCTCCCTGGGGCAAATGTCCCCCTGCAACGTAAAGGCGCTCCCTCATGGTGCGTGTGCAGCCAATTAAACCCAGTGCTTTTCCTGACCCTGCTAAAATTACAGCGTGATTAGTCACCGAACAATAGCGGAGGGAGAGACTGCCAACTTTTGAAAATGATGAGGAAAATCGCTGCCTGTGACTCCTTGCTAAGGTTATTCTGGTAACTGGATTTTCATTTGTTACAAACTTACCATCCCTTTAACAGTGGGTGCAGAGGGGAGAGGGTGGGAAGAGGAGCTGGGTGGTTCTGCCACCCCATCCCCCCCCACCCCTCCACCCTTACTTTAATGAGCGTATTCCTTAAGCTGATTTTCATATAAGTTGCTTCAGAGATTTTGAAAGACCACTTACATGACTAATGGCTGTGGGAATGGGCCGTTGTTCCTATATTGGCAGAGTTATAAGGATTGCCCAGTGAGGATAAATGAAGTGAAGGACTGGGGGAAACGCCAAGGAAAGACGTCCATTTGCACCTGTCTTCTTGAGTATCCTGTGATTGTGATAAAAGCGTGATTTTTCCCCTGCACCCGATTCTTCTACCACTGGAAGGGTTCTAGACCTGTGATGAGCACCAGCATTTTTTGGTTACGAAGACTGTGATGTCTGAGAATGTGCTAACCAATTGGTTTGGGGATTCATCCATAAAAAAAGTAAACGTTAAGGTATTCAGTTATTGTTATACAGTATAAAAATATTGTGCTGGATTGCTAAGCTGTTACTACGACAACAAGGGGGTGTTTGCCAAGGTTTTTTTAACACTGTAAGCAAACGGAAGAAACCTTGAGTTTAAATAGCCCATCTGGCTGTCTTAGGCTTTCCCAGGAGAGCTGCACTAAACTTCTGCCACATATATTGTACCCTGATGATAGACATAGCCCATGGCAAGGAGGCTGAGCTAGGAAAGCAAATGGACTACTGTGGCAAATACACAGGGGAGGACGGCATCCTGCGCCTCGTGGCGGTGCGGGGGTGAGCCCCACGCCTGGAGCCTGCGCCCTAGTCCCAGCAGGGTCCAGCCGCCTTCCGACGCTGACTGGGATTCCCAGCTTTAATGTGGGTCTGCACTCTTTGTAAAATAGACCTTTGACCTGCAATTTACAGCTTTTATCACATTTTAAAGCTACGTAGCTGGACAGCTTGGGGCAGTAAATCTCACGCATTTCATAGATACTCTTATTTTTGTGTCTGTTCAGCTAAGGCAGGAACAGCAGCTCTATGCCATGCCGTGGCCAATTATTTCAAAAACAAATGGCAAAATTGGAGCATTTTAAAAATTACTTTAGGCCAGTGGTTCTGGGTGGCCCGTAGAGCTGTTTCTGAGAAACCTGCTTCATGTTTGTTACGGTCTAGGAGACCCCTACCCCTCCTCTATAGGAGCCAGTGCTGACCATGAGATGAAAGAGAGAGATCTGCATGTTAGTGTGTGTGTGTCTTTGTCTGAGAGGGGGTGATGCTGGCTGGCATGTAATTACTCTGCTCATTTGCTCTTGCAAATTATTTGCCAAACTTTCTGTGGAAAGAGAATGTATTCATCAAAAAAAGTTTTGTTTTGGTTTGTTTTTTTTTTTCTTCTTATAACTATGAGAGGCCTTTTATATGTTTTCAGAATGGTTCAACCGTGCACCTATAAAACTTGTGTTTGAATGCATTACTGAATCACTCAGAAATAACTATGGAAATAAAGAGACACAGTGACTTCTTCCAGCCAAAGCACTGTTAGAATAAAATAGCATTTCAAAGTTTTGCAATTTAAAATATTTTTCAGCTGTATTTTGGCTCTGGGGTTTGTGATAATAAAAAATAACATCTGTTTTCCAATTTTAAATTAAATTTAAAACAACATGTTTTTCTCATTAGTACTGTTTATCTGTACTATCTGCTAAACTTGAATGTCAACTCTTCTGCTGAAGTAATCTGATTTTAGTTCACAGGATTAGTAGCATCTATCAACAACCTCAGAGCTTTTGCACTAATAGAAAATACAAGAGAAGTGTTTACAGTCATTATCACATGTTAGGTTTGAGCTTCATCTTTTACTCCCAGTTCTGTTGGGCTTCACGTCTCCTACTTTGAGGCTTAACTTGTATGTGTTTTTAGTAACTTTTGCAATCAAAGCATTTAATTATTTTTCTTTCTGATTTCTTATAGCTAGAATACTTATTGGTTTGGGTTTTTTTGTTTGTTTGTTTAAAAAAGTAAATAGCTCGCAAATGTCTTTCAGGGGTTGTACTAAGCATGCAGCCCTGCCTGCATTTCTTGCTGTTTGGAGTTGCAAGAAATGTTGCTTTTCTCAATAAGTAATGGCTGCACGGGATGTGGTTGTTAGTGGAGTTGCGTTAGGTACCTCAGAGGATGGATGCATCTGTGTGCCTGGCTCCCTGTTGATTTCCATCCCTCCGTGCCTCCTTTGCTCACCTGCAAGCTTTTACTCCTAAGGTCTCAGTATAGCTTTTCACTAAGGCAGGTTTTGGTGGCAAGGGAGGCTGTAAACAACCCATGAGCTTTAATGTGAGCTCCTCGCTGGCTGGTGCTCTCCCGCTGGATGAGTTCAATAGGTTGCCTCATTACAGACTTTCTGGTGGCTTATGTAGCTTCACCCTGTGCATCCATATGTCTCAGCTGGTGGCTGTGTCACTCTCGGGTTATAACCAGCAAGGGCAAAACAGCTGAAAGGGGGTTTCTGCCCTTTTAGTGGAACAGCTTCTCAGGTTAGGTATTAAACAAGAGCCCCATCTGTCTATTTTTCGTGGTTCATGAAGAGGGGTGGAGGGAGGTGAAGGCAGTAATTCAGTCTCTGGGCTAAATTCGATCTTGGGTCACCCCTCTCAGAGAGGTACTTTTTTCCCCTGTGTCGTGCCTGGTAGACCATCAAAAAAGAAAAAGGTTTGCGGCCCAAGGCTGTCCATGATCGATTAGTGAATCCTAATGGCTTTGCAGTTGGGCTGAGCTGCTTGGAGCAGGGAGTTGCAGCTTTTGCTGTTCTGCTGAGGGGCTGAGGCTCAGGGAAGGGAGGGGACCCGGTTCTCAAAGGCAGTAGGAGAAATGGGGCCAGTGGGCTTCACGGAGGGGAGATGGGATCTCTCGGGACAAGGCTCACAGTTACTGTTCAACAAAAACTGGAAGTTAAGAAACCCACCCTACTTCCACAACACTGAGTGTTATTCAGAGGGGTGGGATAGCCTAATACTCAGCAGACCTGAGGTGGCCCCAGATTCCTGCCTAATTTTCAAGTTTTTCTTTTTATTGCAATAATGAAACACAGGGTATAGCAACAATGAATTATCACTTTCCACATATTAACATGTTATAGAGCTGATGACAACCAAATCAGTCAACATATGGGAAATATTACAAATATGCTGTATCCTTCTGATATAATCGCATGATGGAAGTTATTTTCCAATACTGTGTTTTAGTAATTCACATAATTTTTCATTTCATTTCAGGCAGCAGTTTTACAACATCATCAGGAATATATGCAGGAAACAATTCACTCACAAATTCTACTGGATTTAATAGTTCACAGCAGGTAAATTTGTAAATACAAGTTGAGGAAACTTTGGCAAACTTAGAATTCTCAGCCACTGAAAAAATGGAGCCCATAAAAATGGAGCTTTTTGAAAGAAATTAGCATCATTTGAAGTTACACTAATGTTTATAAAAGGTTTTTTTTTTTCAATTTGTCTTCCTCCAATAGTAGAACTAATGGTCTGGGCTTGATGTTCTTATTCATGTATCTTCCTCAGTGTGTCTAATAAACTATTTGTATGAGAAGACATGCTAAATTATGTGTAATTCAGGTTTTGTTTTACTGCCTCACAGTTTTAGGTCCTGCAGCATCCAATCTAGGAAGCATACGTGCTGAAAGTCTGACATATGTTTGTAGTTATATTTTGGAATTCATACTAAAAAGTAGCAAAACTTTGATGGACTATTCAGTTGCTTTTTTCTCTTGCAGGAATATCCCTCTTATCCGAGTTTTGGCCAGGGCCAATATGCACAGTATTATAATAGCTCACCATACCCTTCACATTACATGACAAACAGTAACACCAGCCCGACGACACCCTCCACAAATGCAACATACCAGCTTCAAGAGCCACCATCTGGCATCACCAGTCAAGCAGTTACAGATCCTGCAGCAGGTAATTACATGGATTTTATGGTCCCTGTGAGGCACATTTTTGTAAGTTGAAAGGGGGTTGAACTGGATTTTTTTTTGTGTAGTTGTTGAAATTTTTTTTTTATTATTTCTTAATCCTAAACCTGTGGCATGTCTTGCACAGATCCTAACAGAAAATAGACTAAAGAAAACTGGGATCAGTAAAAGTTTTAAAGCTTGTGAAAAAGTTCAAGTTGTTTGTATTTATTTGTAAAATGCTTGTGTTAAAAATAGCAGGATATGGCAAAGTCTTTACACTAAACCAGTACCTGATGCTTTTAAGTTCTGTCTTCATTAAGATAAACCCCTTTGATTTTTCCTAAGATGGAAGTCAAAAGGCCTTCAGACCATAGCCCAACTGTCCACTTGAAAGAGAGCTTTTGTGTTTTTCACTTTCAGACGACATGATAATGCTTGTAATGGGGAGTTGAGATTGCACAAGTGTTTCCATTTTAAGAAAAGACTTTCAGTGGCTTGTCCCTTTTCCCAGTCATTTTACCTTTCTTGCTGGAATTTGGCAGTCCTTTACTAGTTGAGATTTTTTTTGAACATTTATGCCAAACTGCTCCAGCTGTTTTTGGAAATGAAGGGTGAAAAGTATTTTTCACATTATTAAAAAACTTACTTTTTTTAACAGTTCAAGCATGTCAGTTGTTAGTAGATGGCAGAAGTTTGAAAACTGTCAGAGAGGAAATCCAAGGTTGCAGTAATGCAGTGAGAAGCAACTATGATTTGGTAATGTTATCAGGAGGTTTTGTTTTCAGATTTTGTTGGGGGAGGTTGTTTTTTAGTTTTCTTGAAGTGTTTGATAGGACTGATACTGCATGTGCAGTGTGAGCTTTAATATCATTTGCTAGGGCTCTCTTGCTTTCCTGCATGAGGGTGTACCTGAAGGAAATGTGTGTGGTGTGGTCTTTTTTGATACATTTGATGAAAGTAATCTAAATATGTGAATGGATATTGGAGTCTGTGACTTTGGGAATATATAGATGCATATTGGAGTCTGCGTAATTACTCTGCTTTTCACTTTGTTTTTAATTTTTTGGGTTTGTTTGCATTTCAAATTGGAAGCAGTAAGTTCTTTTTACCCCAGAAAACAAATGTGATCAAGTTCCTTCTATCAGTTCCTTTTTAAGAAGTCTTTCTTTTCTCCCTCAAGTCTTTCATGCTCTTGTTAAGAAAGTTTTGTCTACAAATTTGGAAGAAGTTGTTGGGCTTTCTCATGGATGGGTCCTGCACCTAAGCCCTCTTCTAGTTTATGCTTTCATGTATTGAAAGCTGTATACTCATGGGTGCCCTACCACAGCTCACCTAGACATAGCCATTCCTTGGACATGGGCACACCTCCGCTGACATTGCTGGGACTGCCGCTCTTTCCTGAGATATTTGTTACTGATTAAACAATTCTGAAAAAAGTTTCTTCAAATAGTTAGTAAATAACAAGTCTTAACGTAGCTATAGGGTTATCTTGGGCTGGCTGCTTGTATCACAGACAGGGACATGTTTAGGAAAGTACCTGCTGTGGGCCACTGTCTATTAGCAGCAGCTAATGGAGTCATAGAATCATAGGATATTTTGAGTTGGGACCTTTAAAGGCCATCCAGTCCAACCCCCTGCAGTGAGCAGGGACATCTTTAGCTACATCAGGTTGCTCAGAGCCCTGTCCAACCTGGCCTTGAATGTTTCCAGGGGTGGGGCTTCTACCACCTCTCTGGGCAGCCTGTGCCAGTGTCTCACCAGCCTCATTGTAAAAAAAATCTTTCTTGTATCTAGTTTAAATCTACCCTCTTTTAGTTTAAAACCATTATCCTTGTTCTGCTGCAACAGGCCCTATAAAAGTCCCTCCCCACCTTTCCTGTAGGCCCCCTTTTGGTACTGGAAGGCCACTAGAAGGTCTCTCTGGAGTCTTCTCTTCTCCAGGCTGAACAATCCCAACTCTCTCAGCCTGTCCTCATAGGGGAGGTGCTTCAGCCCCCTGAACATCTTCATGGCCTCCTCTGGACCTGCTCCAACAGCTCCATGTCTTTCTCATGCTGGACACAATACTGAATCACAGAATGGTAGGAGTTGGAAGGGACCTCTGGAGATCATGTAGTCCAACTTCCCTGCTAAAGCATGTTCACCTGGAACAGATTGCAGAGGAAGGTGTCCAGGCAGGTTTTGAATATCTCCAGGGAAGGAGAATCCACACCCTCTCTGGGCAGCCTGTTCCAGTGCTCTGTCACCCTCAGAGTAAAGAAGTTCCTCCTCATGTTCAGATGGAACCTCCTATCATAGAATCATAGAATCATTAGATTTGAATAGACCTCTTAAGATCATCAAGTCCAACCATTGACCTAACACCACCATGCCCACTAAACCATGTCTACAACTGCTACATCAACACGTTTTTTGAACACCTCTAGGGATGGTGACCACCATTTCCTTGAGCAACCTGTTCCAATGTTTGACTACTCTTTGTTCAAAGAGTGTGCCCGTTACCTGTCGTCCTGCCAGTGCGCAGGTACTGCAGGTGGGGTCTGACCAGAGCAGAGCAGAGGTGGAGATCACCTCCCTTGACCTGCTGGCCACCTTCTCTCAGTGCAACCCAGGATACAGTTGGCTTTCTGGGCTCCAAGCACACATTGCTGACTCGTGTCCAGCTTTTCCTCCACCAGTAACCCCAAGTTGTTCCTGACAGAGCTGCTCTCAATCCCTTCATCCCCCAGCCTGTGTTGATACTCGGGATTGCCTTAACCCAGGTGCAGGACCTTGCACTTGGCCTTGTTGAACCTCATGAGGTTCTTTCTGTTCCCTTTCACCAACATGGTGGCAGTCAGTAGAAGGTGTAGAGCTAGATCCAGATTTCTCCATTTATCTTTACACACTCTACTTATCCTTATGCATTTAAGTTAGGATCAAGCCCAGTTAGGCTCCTTCAGTGGAGAGAGATGAGCACCTCTAGAGCAGTATGTAGAGTTCAGTTTAACTACCCTTAATCCAGAGGTGCCATAGTTTCTGCCCTGGCATGAGAGCAGTTTAAGGTGGTTGACATACCAGTGTTGGGTTCCTAGGTTAAAATTAGGTGAGAACCTTTTGCTGCCTCACAAACCTTGAACCTGGTAGAAAGGAAGTGAGGACCAGTCAGAGAATCCAGTGCTGTGTGTGCCATTTCCCCTTGGACAGTGTAAATTTTTTTACTTTCCTCTTGCTGAGGCTTATTGCAGAGCCTCAGCTGAGCTCATATACAGTATGCTCAGGAGACAGAGCTAGGTTGAGGTCAAAGAAAAGAGGGATTAGCATGGAGGAAGGGAAGTCTGGTGGAGTGGGAACAAGCGAAAGGTATATTAGAGTAAAAGAAATTCACAGTTGGATCAAAAATACAGAACCAAGGAGCAAACTAACCAAATTTTAATTACAGTTAGTCAGATTTCTGTAGGATATTTTGCCACACCTGGTCAGATTAGGCTGCTGATTCTTTACCACAACTGGAATGCTGCATGTGATTCTGTCATATGGGGAATGGTGCGGAGCAGTGCAGAGCAATCACGTTAGGCTGTTGTACCCCTTTAGCAGGACAGGCTCCAGCTGCTGAATTGCAGCTGCTCTTGCTGGATGTTGATATCCCTAGATACCTTCTGTAATTAAAAAAAAAAAAACATGTAATCTGTGCAGTTCTGAACTATGCCAGGACAAGCACAGAACAGCCTTCAGACTTTACAGAGGCACCAGAATAATTTGACAGACATAGGTGGTTCCTATGAATTTGGGCCAATAAGTGAAACAGAAGAGTCTAGTAAGAGACATGTGAAAAGAGAGAAAGTAATTATGTGCTCCTGTGACATTTTTAGTGGCGTTTTGTGGACTCAGAAAGCTCAACTAATTTCACTTAAAATATGTTTAAGTCCTTGTCCAAATATAAAATAATCTTTTTATGGTTTCCCACAGTTCCTAGCTAAGTATGCAAGTTTTTACCACGCAGTCCAGGACGTCCAGGGATTCTTGCAGAAGAACCTGAGATTTTCCATGCTCAGTGTTTCTTCTTTCTCTTCCCTTTGCAGATCTGAAAAATTTCTTTGACCTCAGTCATGAAAAAACCTTTTGATTGCACAGAGGTTGATAGTCCTTGCCTCCATAAATCACACATTCAAATTAATGTTATTTTCTTGTGAAGAGAAGGCGGTATTTTTGCTAGTGACATAATCAGAAAATTATTAAACAGAACAATAAATCTCAGTGTGACATTTCAAATTTTATGTGTGCTTTGCTTCAAATTCATTCAATTCAAAAGTAAGACTTTTCAAAGTTGTTTTTTTTCCACTTGTAGTATTCTAACTTTTGCTTAACAGAATAAAATGTTTTTCATCAGAATAACGACAAAATATTAGGTTCCTTCTGGGTTGAGCTTTCAATCCATACATGAGTAGATTATGCCAGGTATGAACAGTGAGTTGCTGATTTTTCATGTGAGCTGTAATATGTAAGAGAAGTAATAATAATTAAAATTATATAAAAAAAAAAAAAATAAAAGTAGACTAATAAGCGGAGATTAACTCTCTCTTCCAATACGCAAATTCATTAAAGTAGGTTCAGAGCAAACAAAAAGAAATAGTACTTTGTTGCATACAGGTAAGCTGTGCAGCGCCTTGCTGCAGGATATTGTGTATACAAAGTTTATGCCAGTTCAAGCACTGCTTAGACAAACTCAAAGATTGGATTTACACAGATAGTGGTGTCAATTCAAGAAATTCTTGACACAAAAAAATCACTGGAGACAGTGGATGAGTTAGCACTGTGTGTATGTCTGTCCTTTTTATGCTCACTCTCCTAGTCACCTGCTGTTAGCCAGTGTTGAAATTTATCCTGGACGAATGGAGTTTTGCCCCAATCCATTATGGTATTCTGAAATAATTAGAGGAACAGTCATAACATGTATTTCTAAGAGCTAATGTAGAAAATGATTACTTTTTCTAAACCTTTAATAAATTTCTCTTGCGGTATTTCAACTCTATCAGCTGGTTACAAAAAATGTTGATTTGTGCAAATTTTTGTTTAGAAATTCAGTCAGCAAAGATGAACTTATCCTTCTGTTTCATATGATGCTGTATTTATAAGTTATTAGACAGTATTTCTTGCAAGAGAGACTTGCATTGTTCTTGAGATTTGATCTGTCTCAGTTTTCTTGGTTTCTGCAATAAGTATGTTTAAAATATTACTGGAAGGGGTTTTTCATATTACTCACATACTTCACAATGCAGATTAAAAACCCCACAAGGGCTGTGCTAGCCAACAAAAATTGTTCTCAGCCATGGGTTACCATTTTGCTCTTAAAGACTAAACTTCTTTTTCCTTGAACACTGTATCATATTTAGTATCGCAAAAGGGAAAGCTGCTTTTACAGTTTCTCGGTATCATATTTCATAACAATAAACTAGACATAGGAAAGTGAACCAGAGCAAATAGACTATATAGGCAACTTTTCACTAATACCAGTATGGAAAAAAATACTGTTTTATTTGCAGTACATTGCTAGTGTTCTGATATTTGCTCTTTTTCATAAACATAAACGAAGAGTAAATCTGGAGTATGTGTTTATATAGGAAGGAAACTCCCATGAAAATTCTGTAAAAGCAGAAACGAGATTGAATGCAATAATGAATGGTGAAGTTCAGCACTGGTTTTGCTTTTTTGATAAAGGTTGTTCTCATGCTCTTACATTCACAATGTACAGCTTTTAACTCTTTTGCATTCCATCCAGCAATATATAGCCTGAATCGCTGTCACGAGATGTGTTGAGGCTAAGAACTTGATGCACTTTTCAGTAGACATTTTAGTAGATAAATAGGATGTTCATAACTTGTTTTAGTAGGATTAAAAGTAACAATAATTTCAAATTGTTTGAAAGTGTAAATAATAGTAAGGAAGAAATGCCTACAATGGAGAGAGGTACTACCTGCCCATTATGGGATTGCGTCATCTTTTTTTTCTTCAGCATTGAAAGTGGGAGAAAGATCTGGGCCACTACAGGGTTTGTTAATACAGTTGTTGTCATACGTAGTTAATGTATACTTTTATATATAAGATATTCTGTTAATATGATATTTTGTCATTATTTTGAATACACAATCCTAAATCAAAAAGTCGCCCAAGCCTTGAAATAAATAGGCATTTTTTGCCAATATTTTTAGCAGACTATTGAGGATTTCTGTCAAGTTTGTAATAGCATGCTTGTAGTCCTCAATAGACAAACATTAGATTAGTTTTTCAGGTGAAGATTTTGATGTTTTGTCAAAACAGCACTAAAGACATCCTTCTATGATCCTGTCATCCGGCATTATTCTATTTCTTGCAATACTTATTTAGTACTTTTTCTTACCTCTAATGTAGTTGTCAGACTTTTTTATAGAGAAGTAAAAACAAAAATTAAAAAATCCTCAAATACCAATGTGATTCTGCTGCGTTGTTTAATCCTGGTCCAGTTTTATGTAAGCAGTAGAGGCAGAAGTTTGTATAGCGATCATGAAATTTTGTGTTTCACTTTATTTACTCAAAAGTAAACTATGCAAATTAAGAAAATCATAGCATGAGACTGACATATTCAAAATACTTGTATCTTATGTTTTTATTTTGCTGTACAGGAGTTGAAATAACACTGGCTTGGGGATTTAAGGTCTTTATTCAAAATTAAGTATAAGATTTGAGGGGAAACCATTAATCAGGGCACAGTCTAAATGGAAAATACTTGTACATGCTACTTGCAGAGACATTTGACTATACTAGCTATCCTACACCCATCTCGTCCATGTGATTTACGTTGTGACATGAGATATGATTACTTTGATAATTTGTCAACAGCAAGAGCTCTACCCACACATTCTCCAGTTGGATTTACCGAGAAATAGACTGGATTTTGGGATTTCTGGGGTGGCTAGCTTTCCCCAGATTTGTCATTTGATACTATTACTGTATAGTGCATTGAAATCAATAGTAAGAAAATACAGCAATTATTTAGGGGGGATTTCCATAACAAACAGAAGGGAGTTACAGAATATGGCATTGCAAATGGTATCTCTATGGCTGTATTATCTATTCATAAGTAATCGAAGTATTCTTATTTATGAGGTGATGGAAAATTGTCCTGTGTGACAAAACCATCAAAACTGCCCCACAATGATGTGTAAAAGGGAAATATATGCTTGTGAAATGTTATCTCAAGTTGCAATAATATGGTGCCTTGAAGCATAGGGGGGAGTCTGCTACAGTATGGTTCATGTAGTTTAGGTAAACCAGAATGTAAACATTCCTCACAGTTAGGTGTAATTTTTGTCTGGCTTGGTGTCACCATACACTACAGGGGTTACTACCAGGGGTCAGGAGCAGGGGGTACCCATCACACCTGGAAAAGGAAGCATACATTTATAGAATCTGGGTTTAAAATGTTTTTCTGACTGACTAGAGAAGTCAAGATTGGGTCTATTACACTTGGTCAAGGTTGACCCTTACACTCCGAGTGTGTGAAGCAGAAACAAGCTGTAATGTTTAGTGTCAGCCTGGGGCAGAGTGCAGAGAGATCTAAAATTACGTGTCTGTTAATGGATGTAGAAGAGTAACTATTGCTACATTATTAATATAACTTTGTGAAGGCACATGCAACACATAGAAATGGCTGTAGTGGTCCAGATCGGTGGATCAACTGACCCCGTACCCTGCCTGCTGCAGTGGCCATCAGCAGACGCCCTGGGAGCAGCAAGGACAGTCTAAGCTTGTATAAGACTTGCCCTAAGTGCTTTTCCAGCTTCCAGATATTTTCACCTCAGGGGATTTCTAAAGCTGCTGTTCGTATGTTTAAGGTGTGCCTACATTAGCATTTTAGTTTGGAGCAGGAGTCTGTTTTGAAGTGAAGAACTCTGGCTCAGCAGATCAGTCCTAGAGCACCCAGCTGGAGTCTTTCCAAACTAACCTGGAAGGTGTCCTCCAGGACAGTACCTAATTCTTCCAGCTCCTATTGAGGATGCGTAGGACAATAGGTCAGGCTGGACCTACACTGAAATGACTCCCAGAAGCAGGCACTGAAGCCTGGGGTCATGTCTACCACTTGTTTGGTCCCACAAACCCAACCTGCTAATGCAGCATGGCTGTAGCACCCCTGAATGCTTCTTTTCCAGGGGTGTCTTCAGGCTCCTCTTGAACCCTTGTAATCTTTTGGGAGCCTGGAATTTTTTTACAAAAGGTGTTGCAAATCTCCCAGGTTTTGTCTGAACTCCTTGTGTTTAACCTGGCTGCTGCCAGCTTGCGATCTTGCTGTAGTACTGGGACAGGCAGTGGAGAGCTGATCCTCATTCCCATTTCCGCTCATGCTTTTTTGGAGGGGTGAGTTTTCCCCTGCGCTACTCTGCATTTGTGGTGCTCAAGAACAGGGTAAAATTTAGAAGCATAATAATTTCCTTTGCTAATGTTAAAGTATGTCTGTTACTATGAAGTCAGCTGAGGTTGAACAAATTAACCCCCTCATATCAATGAACGTAGAATGATGGGTATAACAATAACATGTTTTGTGGCTATGTAGCTTGACTTCAGCAAGGCTTTTGCTGCTCTGATGGTTAAATCTTTTCACTTAACAGTCATATAAGCAAACTAGGCTAAAGCAGTCTAGTAGAAACTGCAGCAGAATGGTACAAAGCTGTTTAGGAAACCATGTTCAGAGAGAAGTCAGTGAGAGCTTGCTGTTAAAATAGAAGGATAGCTACAGCAGCATTCTTCAGTGTCTGCCTTGGGCCCAGCATTTTCATTAATCATTTAGATGACGGAACAGAATGTGTTTGCCTATTAAATATGTAGATGACACCATGCTGAGAGGGGCTGCAAGTTGTTTGGAGATAGGATGAGAACTCAAAAAATGGAGATGTGATCTGAATAGGAGCAGGTGTGAGGTATACATTTAGGCAGGAATGATGAACTGCACAAATGTGGGATGGGGAATGTTGGCAGCTCCTTCCAGGCTGTACCTTTCCCTGCAGGCTGCTCTCAGTACTCCAAATATTAGTGGCACACTGAGTACCCTCAGACACTGTTGTTTTTCTTGCTCCAGAATTTGTCAGGGCTTGGGCTTGCTGAGGCTCAGGGCTCAGCTGGATACTGAATTCTTTACTTGGGTTTCCTTATGAGGACCTGAGAGCGACCATTGGACAGTGAGCTGGTAACCCAGCCATGGACATGGAGGCTGCCCTGTTGAGTACATGCTATGATTTCCCTTTACGTACACGGAATAAGTTTCTTGCACACGATGTCACCTTCCCCCTGTTGGTTACTGCCATCTGTCACACTGTTCATAACAGACTGGTTGTTGTGTCTGTTTCCTGTGTAGGCTCAGAAGCTCCAGGTAGTCGCAATGTTGTGTATTCAGTTCATGTGCAGTATTTGGCCAAGTCTTTTGAGAAGCGACCAGTTGGGTGTTGCTCCCTCCTCAGAAGATGATCTAGAGGTCCTGAAACTAAGATTTATTGAAAAGATTGCAGAAAATGCAAATTGTTCCTTGCCAAGTGGTGCTGAGGGGAGGGTAGCCTGTGGGACATGGGAAGTAAAGATTTGCTTGACTTTGCTTTGGATTACTTGTCCAGTTTGGAGAGACTATAGAGAGCGATAATCAGAACCTAGAAAAGAGGCTCATCATTGAAGGGTTAACCTAACAGCAAAGGCGATCTGAGAACAGACTTTAAATGCATGCAAATGCAATGAAGGGCATAGATTCCTTCCCCCACCCGCACCCCAGCCCCCTTTCAGAGATTGAACTTATATTGCTGTAATGAATGCTGAAGCTGTATGTTCTGTTTCTAATGGCATGGCTGTTAAAGCAGCAGAGTAGATTTCCTGGAGAGATCCATAAGAGCAAGACAGACAAATCTCTTGGGAATGATGCAGGTACAGTGGTCTTGAGAAGAGTGGGCTAAGGTGTTCCCAGCCAGCCTTGGGGTCCTGAGGCAGGGTTGGGAGTCTTTCTGTCGGCTGAGGGTCTGGTCCACTCAGACAGGTGACTTGTGCCTGTGAAGGGGAGGTGGAAATGAGCCTCCACCCAAGCTTGCAGCCCTGTGTTTGAGGTTTCGCTTGCAATATACTGAAATGAAGGTGTTTGCAAAACTGGAGAGCTGGGTGGCTCTTACAAACAGACTTTCTTCCCTGTCCTATTTCTGTGTTTCTCACTCAGAGCACACACTGTTTTTACTTGGGTTTATTTGTTGTGAAGGTTTGCCTATACTTTTTCCATGCTATCTGTTCTCTGTTTTATTTAGTATTATTACTACCCTGAATTTAATACCTAAAATTTTTAGGCATATCTGTGAGAGGAATTTTAAAAACTGGGATCTAAAGCCAAACTCCTAAAAATATTGTTAGAGACCAAGAGCAACCCTAATTTAAATTAGTCAATAGGAAATGCAATTTTTCATTACCTCCGAATTTTAGAGCACTTATTTAGAACATCGTTGGCCAATATACCTGTTGAAGAAAATCTGATCTGTTTATTTTACTGGCTTATAATTTACTTCAAGGCTTTTGTGCGTTGTTTTCTTTCTTTTCTTTTTCTTTTCTCTTAAGGATTTTAATAATAAAAATAATCTATAGCAGGTAAATTCATTTAGGTTTAAAAGGCTGGGAAAATTTGTACTAGTTGAATTATGATTTCTCATTCATGTTTAAGTACAGTGGGTGAAAGCAATCAGCATTCAAATTTTAAATAGTTTAAATAAATATTCTGAAGTATACATTGTCATAGGAAAAAATGTGTATAATTGGAACATACATGATCTTCAACATTTAAACCTCTGTCTTTAGTAATGTAGACTAACGTGGCTGGATGATTTTTGTTGTTTGGCACATACACAGAGTAACTTTTAGGTATAGGTCAAGTCTCTTTTGAAGGTTCTTTGTTTTACCTTGAGTTACATCTTAACTTGGTATTCTGCTTTGTTTAATGTAGCCTGAGATACTTAGGTAAAAGTATAATGTGAAATACATTATGTCCAGTTTCCATTAAGTGTAGATTTGAAGGCTGAACATGAGAATTTCAAGACCTTTTCCTTTCATTCAGCACAAGCAGCCTTTATTGAGTAATTGTGAATGTGTGGTGTTACACAGATGTCCTTAATGTCTCCTCCTTAATCTAACCTTTGACCTCAACAGGATGTTTTTTTAGGAGAAAGAATCACTTGTGTGAGAAGGGTACCTGTCTGTTCAAACTGGAATGCCATCACCTATGCTGATCAAAAAATAAAATTAATATTGATACAACTATGCACATCTACTGAACTCTAAAGAGCAGTTAGTGAAATTGATAAATATATCATATGCTGAAAATTCCATCTGCCTTCACAGAAATAGTTTTTTTAGGAAAAAAAAATCGATAAACATCAAAAAAAGTCTTTTCTCTGTGAACTTAAATGAAAGGAAGTCTTTAAAAGAGATTTTAAAATGTGTTGTTGCATTTCTGAGGAGTATGGTGCTTCTAGTTTAATGAGTTAGGAAGGATAATTTATGCTGGGTGTGTGCTTTGTTAATGTTTGAGCTCTTCACTGTTACTAAGTCTATGGATGTTAAGAATAATAAAACACGTTTCAACTAGCATGTTTTCAGGAAAACTTTGTTCTTACATGCGTAAATCATCATTATTTTTTACCTTTTCAACAACAGTAAATATTTTTGTAAATAAATTTTGCTGAAGCATAATAGTTAATGTACAGTACTGTTTATAAGGAATTGTATCCTGTCTTGAAGGTGCTCATTGGAAAGGGTCAATGTTGAGTAGGCCTTTGAGGAACACTATAAATTTCATATTCATAGTTGATGCATATTTAAAACTTACTAACTGAAGTTACCCTGGCAAAATAAGGACTCTGTTTTATGCCATATTTAGAAAGACTTCTATATTGTAGTGTCACAGGTAAAACCAAGTTTATTGAACATTTTGAAGTTCAAACTGAAAGGTAAGAATGTAATTTCTTTATTACAGCAGAATACAGTACAATCCACAGTCCATCAACACCCATTAAAGATTCAGATTCAGATAGATTGCGTCGTAGTTCAGATGGGAAATCACGTGGACGTGGCAGAAGAAACAACAATCCTTCACCACCACCTGACTCTGATCTAGAGGTACATTATATTAGATGTATTTGACCTGTTACAGGCTATTTTTATCATTATTTTGCACAGAGAAGTATTATTTACACATCAAAAATAAGTGGCATTGGAGCTCCCTTTCTTTTTTCTTGTAACAATATTTTCATAGAAAATAAGCGTTTTTCTTCTAAAGAACCATCTTCATGAAGAGCACCTACTTTGGAAGATACTGGGGGTTTCTTTCTCCTTTTGTTTAAAAAAAAAAAAGAGCAAGTTTTTCCCAAGTGAGAGAAAGGTTTGCGTTTGGACAGGAGACACTTCTAGCACAATAGTGGTTTTTGTTCTCTCACAAGTGTTCACATTCTTCCCAGAGTGGCCCATGCTTTATGTTGAGAACGCATCTCCTGTGACACACTGTAGCTATGAGTGTCCACACTGCGTTACTTTTCCCTTCCAAAAGCCTAGCCCACTTGTCATCATGGGAAATACAATCTCACCAGGATTTAGAATACTTGTATTTGAACACTTTTTCATTAGAGTATCATTTTGTGTGTGGTCGGAGGACAAATTTAAAACACATATTTTCCATTGACTGTAAGCAAAAGTATTATTTACTGATGCCATAAATTCTTACACATGCAGCATCTAAGTTCAAAAATTTTAATTCTTCAGGTGCCTAAAATCTTTAAAATTGGACATAGATTAAGGGGTTTCAAGTGCTTAGCGGCAGTTGGCTTTATTTTATTTTTAGAGGTAATTTTCAAGAGCAGTTATATGAACTTTGTTTTGTAAAACTTGCAGAAATACAGAATTCAAACCCCGAAGATTTAATTTTCAGGGGCTTCTCTTCATTTATTTCAGTTTCTATCTCACATCTGGCTTTAAAATAATACATTGCATAATCTCATTTTCTATGTGTATTTGACAGTAACTATAATCATATAATCATAGAACGTATTGGGTTGGAAGGGACCTCCAAAGGTTATCTAGTCCAATCCACCTACAATAAGCAGGGACATCTCTACCTAGGTCAGGGTGCTCAGAGCCCCATCAAGCCTGACCTTGAATGTCTCCAGGGATGGGACTTCCACTACCTCTCTGGGCAACCTGTCCAGTGATCCACCACCCTCATATTAAAGAACTTTTTCCTAATGTCCAACCTAAATCTACCGTTTTCTAGCTTAAAACCATTACCCCTCGTCCAATCGCTACAAACCCTTAATTTGATATAATAGCAGTTGTAGTAAAAAGCGAACAGATTGTGTTTCCCTGTCCTGGAAAAACCTTGTGTAAGTTCTGAAAATAAATGACAAGGAAACTATGGTTTTCATATATAACCATTTCAATACAATTTTCTCATTTGTGTGCTTACTGATTCAAATTTTAACTTTCCATTTCAAGTATCAGCTTCACAGAGGAACACATTGATTTGATTCTCTTTTTACAGAGAGTATTCATTTGGGATTTGGATGAGACAATCATCATTTTCCATTCCTTGCTTACAGGGTCCTATGCTAACAGATATGGAAGGGTAAGTGTCAAGAAATTGATGGGAATTTTCATTAGTATTTGCTGTTTTATGGTTGTTTCACAAGGAAGACCAGAGCATTAGTTGATTTCCTAGAGGCAAACCGGTACTGGTATTTCCAGACATAAAAAATCAAGGAGTAAAGCTGTTTTGCATGTCCATTCTTTGCACTTACTCAGCTCTTATATTCAGTACATAATTAAATAGCATTGGGAGTAATACTTTGACCACTTGAGGTTGGTCTGTAGGTACAGCGTGTCTGAAACCTGTTGATACCATCAAAATCTGCAAAGGTTTACTTCCCCTCAGAGTGTAAAGAACTTCCAGGAGTGATTGCTAAAACAACATTTGAGTTCTGAGTGATTGGAAGTGGACTATGCTCTGTATTGAGAAGGCAAGAGGAAGAATACTTTTGGACACAGATGGATTAGTCTGAAATTTTTTAGCTTAACTTTTTTTAAATCTACATATTGGCTGATGTTTTTGAAAGCCTGCTTATGAGTCAAATCCTTCTATTATGCACAGTCTAGAAATCATAACTGACCTGATGAATATCTCTAAAGACTGTGGGTTTCCTCAGTAATTCTTAGAAGAGAAACATGGTCTTAGGTGAATAAGAACAGTTCATGAATGAAATGCCGTTGTGAAATCAAACTTTGCTTTTTTAGGATTGTATTTGAAAGCTAATGTCTCAGCTTGTGCTACAATCTGTTATGCCATTTCATGTTCACCTCCTGTGAGGCATAACTAGAATGTGATTCTTTGGTAACCGTAAAAAAATCTATGTGTAAAGAACAACTAGATAGCTTTGTCTGGCTTCATGTAATCACTCTGTCTTCTTGTAAAGCTTATATTTATCAGTAAAAGGTATTGCCCTGTGCCCAGTTGAGTGCTGGGCAAAGCTGCTACTGATTCAGTCCATGCCTGGGCCAGGTTCTGAATTCCTCCTAATAGGTTTTTGCATTGTAAAAACCTTAATCAGTACTGCTTTGCAGCCTTTCTTGCTTGTTCAGGTGTTGTGTATTTTCAGAAGTGTTTGCTATAATAGCAGCTTACCTGTTTGAGGAATATAATTATTAAATATAATATAATTTCATTATGTGTCAGAAAAGCCAGTTAATTCAGCAGCCTTGGTTTCCTAGGTGTTATTAGTTTATATTTAGGTAGTAAAAAGACTCTAGAACTTTGTTTCAACAGTTATTGTATGGATGCATATAGACAAGAGCTTTATAGGGTATTAAACATTTACCAGAAGTTATTTTCTATTTCTCAGGCCAAACCCATCTTTTTTCATGGCACCTCAAAATCACCACATCTATGACAGTTCAGTTCAGAACAAGGAGAACAAATCCCAGTGCTCTCAAAAAACCTCAGTGCCAACAGAATCTTCCCACTTGCTTTTGGGCAGTAGAGTAGTGCTGGAAAAGTGTAATTAGTCATTGCCATAGAAGTACTTGTGTGAGCATATTTTTTCCATTTGTTACTAGTTCCTTGTAGTGGTTTCATTAAATGGGCCTGAACATAAACGCCTTTCTTCCTGGCTGCTTGAGGCTGAGGAAAATGGCTAGTATTCAGCTGCAAAGAGATATAAATATGTGTGCTGCAAGGAGGTGACTGACTCCTGATTGTGGCTCCATGACTGTTGGCACTGTTTACTCGAGAAGTAGCTTTGGCCCAGCTGGCTCTGGTTGCATGGCATGTGGCAGAATACTACTGCATTGCTAGACAACAACAGACCGTTGATGTTAAGAGGGGTTATGGCATTAGTGCTTATGCTGTGGATAAATATTACATCTTTTTGTTGAGAGGTAGCAACATGCATGTCATGTCCTTGGCTTTCAGATGCAGTCATGAAAGAGTGCCATTCTTGCTTTGTTTTCTTAAAGTTTCATTCATATCACAATTTCTCTTGGCTTATTGACAGCTTCAGACAACAGTTAGTGATTCCACAGACGTTAGAGGAAGATAGTGTCAAATGTTCAAAGCAAGCATGCTAAAACATGCATCTGTCATATGACAATTGTAGGGTTTATTTGCGGCAATGAGAGGTGCATATTTTCTTTAAAGTGTTTCCTAATGATTTCTGGCCCTTAAAATCAGAAATCCAGATCATAAGTCAATTTGAAAAAAAACCCAAACAAAAAAAAAACACATTGAGGGAAATTTTTGTTCTTTTCACCTATGTTCTGCCTTTTGATTGACCTAACATCGCGTTCTCGTCTGTTTCTGCACTTTGGTGAGGGCTAGCAATGCCCTTTCTAAAAAGTAAATCTAAGCTGCTTACATATTCATTAAAATAGACAAGCTAGATCTTCAAGCAAACAAAAATATCCTAATTAAATAAGAGGGGATTTGGCAACTTGGCATTCAGTTCTTTTCATAGTGCTTGAGTGAGCTATGAATGATGAGCAGCCCTACTGCTGAAGGGATTGATTTTCTTTTCCTTCTTCTCTACCTTGTTCCTCGTAACTTCTTGCTTGTGCCATGCTTTTCTGTATGGACGTTCTTACTTTTTCATCTGTTTTTATCACCTGCTTTCCTTTTGCTGCTGTTGTGCTCTGCTTTCTCCCTGCTTTTGTCCTTCAGCTTTGTTGGAACAAAATAATGCCTTTGTGTTTCAGTTTGTGCAGTCATGTTATAAACGGTTACATTTTTATTTAAGGGCAATTTGAATTTTGTGAATTTCATGGAAATGTATGAAACTCTGTAGGAATATGATTTGTCCTTCCAGAAGAGAAGAAAAAGAACCAAACCATACCAAAACATTTCCATTTGCTTTTGGATTTCATTTTTAATGTGTACAGAGAGAGATCCATTGATCAAACATAAAGTTATCAGTTACTTTAATTGGCATTAGGGCTTCTAACACCTCAAAATGTATGTTTTGTGCCAAATATCAGCTGATCAGAATTTGGAATTTGGAAACAGTCTGAGCCTTTCTTTAGTATCTTGGAGCAGGTGGAAATACATCCCAGTGTTGGCACTAGAATACTGTGGTCTTTACGTACATTTCCGTTCTCTGTGAAAGCATTTATATTCAGAAGGTTTAAAGGAATTTTCCTTTAAATTATAAGCTATTTTAATGTGGTTTAATATATTTTAGAGATTGAGAAAAACAAAGCCTGGTTTCACTTAACCCTTCATTCTGTGACCTGTAGGCTTAAGTGGAAAATAAGCCTTGTACCCAAAGTGAACTTTCCTGTTTTTCAGCTTCTTGTTTCTCCACAAAACAAAGAAATCAAGTGGATAGAATTTAGAAATGACATACAGACAATGTTTTGGCTCCAATACTGATATTCAAAACAAGAGGCCTGCTTAAGGAGTTTGACATTGGTATTTCTTTTCTTTAGCTAGACTGTACCTCCCTTGGAGATTTGTACCTGATTTTGACCATACCTGAAAAGACACTCCGACTGAACCTGCAAATCCCAATCAACAAGAAGAGATTGTTAGCTCTCCTCCTCATTGTGTGACACCTTACAATAATTAGTTAGCAATTAGTGGCTTCAGGTTGCAAAAGAAGGTTCAGTATGGAGTTATTCTTTTAAAAACCTTATTCTTGGCTTGTCTTTTTCTAAAGTTTTCAGCCCCCACTGTAGTGTCTTGACAGCAGAGTTTAATCTACTGCAGTGCCTTAAACCAAGGCTCTTGTGCATTTTAGTACAGCAGTTGCAAGATGGTGACTACACAGATATTTAAAACCCTAATGCAGGTAGAGCTTTTGCTTCTGTGAAATACGTGGGTATCCAGAGCTGCAGCTTAACACAGTTTTTATGCTAAGTGGAACTGTCTATAGAAAAAGATGGTGTTTAATCAAGCAATTAAGGTTTCTTTGAAAAGCAACCTGTTTTGTTTCTTCTCTTAGCTTTTATGGTATTTAATCTGACATTTTCAGTAGGTGCCAATGATTTTCTTATTTGTTTTTCTCCTAATTAAATTAACTTAATAAATGGCGTTACTTTAGTATTATTTTAGAGAAATCCCCATTCCGTTTTGTCTGCCTTTTAAAATTACCTTAGAGTGAAATGGTTCACAGAAAGCTTTAAAAAAGCCATTTTTTCAGACTCAGAAGTGTGATAAAAAGTTTAATAAAATACTCAATTTAGGTCATGCATACATTGAAACTTAAAATATATATTCACAGCCATTTGATTAAAATTAACCATATGGGTTTGTAACCAGTATCGTGCTCTGCTTGCCCATTTATTCTGCTTTTCAAAATGATGTTCAAAATGTTTTATGGATGGAAGCTCAGAATGGGATTAGTTCTACACTGTTACATTAGCAGTTGATAATCAAGATGTAGCTGGTGATCTTCAATTTCATCTTAGAGCCTTAGTTCATCTAACTCCTTCTAATAACTGAGACTGCTGTGGAGTGACTTCTGTTAGTGCTCAGGCACCGCAGAAATCCTTGTTTGCTTAAAAAAAAAAAAAAAGCCAATGAGCCATGAAGGATGGTGGGGTGGTAACTGGGCACAAAGATAAGCAGGAATGTCAAGGGAAAAGTAGCCTCAGGCTTAGCTAGAGAGAAAATATCACCTGCTTTCCACCTCACATGCCTCCAAAAGTAAAATAAAGGAAGATAAAGGTCTACAAACAGAGTAATATTAAAACAGAGAGACAGAATACTTTTGTTCATATTTTAAAGTCTTTCCATTTGAATTAAGAAGCCAACTATTCTTTTTTTTGGCAGTGCCAGTTTAAATAGAAGGCTTATTTTTAAGGGCAAAGTTCATCAAAATAACATGATGCCATTTTTCTTTCCCATTTAAAAGAGTTATTTTTTTGATACTAGAAAGCTTATTTAATCTTAATGTATGTGAGTTCAAGAATAGTTTTGTGTGTTCTATATAGCTTTGTTTCTAAATGTTCCTTTCCAAAATTCTTTTTCTGGTTAGTTTTACTTGGGTTTTGGCATTTCCAGGAGGCAAACAGGCTGCCAAATCACCATTCTTTTCCAGCTCTTTGCTACTGACACATTTTGCCTTTTAACCAGTAGTTACAGAAAAATGTTTGAAAGTTCAGAGATCATGTTGAAACACCTATTAATTTGATTGAGAGGTGGAAAAAGAAACTAGAGACTGCATCTCTTGGTTTTTAACTTTCAGTTGTCATCAGGTTTAGAATATTAACTTATTTTAAGTAAAATATGGATTGTCACTTCTGCAGTTCTATTTAAAATGTAATTCCTAACAAACTAACACTGGTAGTAGAAGGTGTCATGAGATAATATAACATGTTCTTTCAAACTCAAGCTTCTGTGTGTTTGAAAATACTTGGCATTATATAAGAGAAACTCTGTATCAAATGTATATATTAGGCTTTCTTTTTGATTTTTCAGGTTGAAAATATATAAAACAAAAAAAAAATCAAAACAAGACAAACATCTGTAATGCATTTGGTAACCACAATGCTGAACATGCTTTTTTAGTTTATTAACTTAGTGAGGAATAAGTTGTTATGGTAATTTCTGTAGAGAAGTTAAAGTATGTTACGTATTAATAACAAACAATAGATTTGTTCACTCTGCATGGGTGGGCCAAACTGAAAGCATAATTAAAGCATGGTTTTGTGGAGGGTCAGGGAGTGGTTTAGAATATAATTGCTATTTGCAAATAAAACTTTAACGGTGATGTACTTTAAAGTCAGTAGGTATTCCCAGGACTGAATCCTTTCACTTGTGACCAGTGAGAGTTTATTTTGAGTAGCAATAGCACTATCGTGGCCCTGGTTGATCACAAAAACTTGTAAACAGTTTTACAATCCAGAGAAGTTTTAGGTGCAATGGATCTGCCCTTTCTGCACGGAAGGCAGAGACCCCATGCCAGGGATGCACAAGGGTGACCGCAGGAGTCCTGCTCCAGAATCATGGTATCAGTGAAGTTAAAGTCTTATTTTTAGGGTGTTACTGGTAAGTGTTATAGTAGAGGATTAGAGAGTTACTGAAGTTAAACTGAAGAAGTGGATGTTGCATTTAATATGTCCAATAACCTCTCTTGAAAAGCAGTTCCTCCAGTTTGTATTCTGGTATGTGTGTTAGACACAGTATTGATGGTGTACTCACTTAATTCCTTCTTTAAGGATCCACCCACTTCTGTGTCTCTTGGACTCCGAATGGAAGAGATGATTTTCAATTTGGCGGACACGCATCTATTCTTTAACGATTTAGAAGTAAGTGTTCATTCTTTTAAAAAACATAGAGGTGATTTAATATTTATCTCTTTTTGTGTGTTGTTAGACAGTTTGACAAATATTTTTGGTTTCACAGTTTTAATATGGAAACATTTAGAAAATACCTGTATAATTTAGTCATTAGGATATATAGTATCTACATTAAGTGTCTGCACTGGCATTCAAAGGTTACAGTAGTTTAAATGGTAGAGCTTTGTCCTCACAGATCTTGGTATTTATGACCACAGTAGACAAGTTTTAGAAGTGGATACAAGAAAAGCGTCTATAAACATTAGAATTCAGTAGTCTGAACAGGCCATTAAATATCAAACTTCAACTTCTATAAACAGTTAATGGCTGGGTACAGATTTCTCACATCCCACTGTGGGCAAGTATTACCTTAACCCTGAGTGAAATCCTTAGTCTTATATACACTGTCCATCTTGGTAGCCTGTTACTGGGGGTCCTCTCTCTTCCCCAGTGGGAAGATTTGTTGCATGCTAGGGTTTTTCTGCCGCGCGTGCCACTCCCCCGTGGTGTGCGGTGAGGAGCTAGTGTCGGCATGCCAAGGGCTTTTTCAGCCTACGTAGGCTATGGTTTGGCGATGCTTGTGAGATTGTTCTAAAACTATCTGAACTGCTGAAAGAGACTGTCACCATAATGCCTGGCTGTTTCATCTTAGAAGGGAAAAAAGCAATTTCTGATTGTATTTTAATAACATGAAAACATGAAAACAGTCAGATTTCTTTCCCATCGTAATGAAGACAGCTGTTTATTTAAAATCCAACTGTTAAGCAAGCTTGTGGTGGGGCTGCCAACACACATTAATCATCAAGTTGTTGTTTTGCTAGATTTTAGAATAGTGTGTTATTCCAGACAGGCAAAAGAATCTAAAAGATTCAAATGCAACTTTTACTGATCAAAGTTAATTGGCAGCAATTGGCCTTTAAATATTTCCTGATGTTTCCCTTTCCAAAATCAAGCAAAATACACCTTATTTAATAGATGAGCCAAAATAATTTGAAAAATGCCAGTGTGTGATAGACCTCAAATGTGGTTTGTCCAACATCTGTCCTATATTTTGATTTCTTTTCATCTCAAAAGAAACCACTAACAGATGATTTGGCATCTTAGAATTTAATGAAATTATTTAAATGTGCTTTATTTTTTCTTCCATTCCTTAGTGGAGTATTTATTTTTATACTTACAATAAAGTAGATGGTTTCCTTAAATTTTTAAGTAGTGTTTTATGAAGGTAGCTATATATAAAGATATGATTGTTTTGGATATAAGAAACATGATTAGTGAGTTGCACGTATAGGATTGATTTTTCAGATTTGTAGAAAAGTATGACAATGCTAGTTATTTTCCAAATCTGTTTCTGATTTCTGGTTATATTTCATTTTATCCAGAGCAGAAAGAACTACTGTGTCTTACCAGCATATTCAATAAAGTTCAGTGTGTTTGCATTTGCTGTGCATAGCTAGATAGTTAGTAGACTTGTATCTACTTGTCATACATGTTTGTCAGCGTCACTGACTTTAATGGAAGTTAAGCAACTGCATCTTAGGGACAGTAGATGATCTTCTGCTAATTGGCATGTTAGATCCTTAACAGTATAGCATAGCGGTTTATTTACTGACTGAAGAACTTTGAAGCTGTGTGTGACAAAACTACTGATCCAGGTGTTCACAGAAGCAGAGGAGCTCACTGGATGAGCTTGGTTCCTTGCATTTCCCCCCTAACAAGCCAGTTTATCTTGCATCTCCAAACTCAAGTGTAATAGTCTGTGTCTATACCCTAGTCTGTCTTCATACACAGAGGCATTTAGGAGCGAGCAGTTGTGTTCTTGTCCTTGTACATGAGCTCTAAGTCCTTATTTCTGGGGAACATGAGCTCCAATCTGAACGATCTTGCCCTGGACAAGGGAGTGAAGAGCATGTTCAGCGTGCAGATGAGTGGGTTTGTGCTTGTGGGTTGCCATAGAGAAGTCTTCAGAGAAGTACACAAGGAAGAGACATAAGAGAGCCTGTACATTGTGCGAAGCAGCACATAAGGACTAGACCTGGCCACAGACTGAGGCTTTCAGTTTTCCAGAAATGTCAGGTTGTTAGAAACATGTCAGACGTGGTGTTTTTGAAGGAACATATTCTCCAGGAGCTGCAGTTTGTTGTTTTTGTGAGCGTCACCATTATTAGCAGGGCCTGCCTGGTTCCCAAGGCCTGCGACCTCAGGGCAGATTCCTCCCATCCATCTCAGAAACTGAAAGTCCTTGCTTGGTGCTTTGGAAGTTCAGGCTGCCCTACAGCTCAGCAGGCTTCCATGAAAACTGCGGGCAATCTGGCTTGGCTGTACCTCAGGCTTAAAGCATCTGTTCCTACTGATGAAGGACTCAGTCTGGAAGATCTAGTGGTGACCCTGGAAGATCTAGTGGTGACCCTGCTCAGGCCTGAGCTTTCCAATTCATGTGTGCAGGCATCTGGGCTGGCAACCTTGCCAGCGAGCCACAGAGCTTGGGCATCCTTGCCCAGAAATAGTATGAGGACAGGCAAAGCTGGATTTGGAACATGTCTAACCCGCAGTGTAGCCATGTCTTGGGGTCTAGGCATAATTCAAAGTGGGAACCTGAAAGCTGATGCTCTCCAGCCCGCCCAGGCTCAGAGGATACCCTTCCTGGCATATAGAGAGGCTGGGTTAACAGGCAGGCAATCATCTGTCATAACTTTGGCCTATGATGCACGTTTTTCCAGATCCCACAAGTTAATGTTTTTTAATAAAAATTTTCTTTTCATCAGATGTGTTCCAGAAAGCTCTAATCAGAACAGCTGTCTTGTCATCCAAATTAGTGGGAAACTACTTTGTCATCTTATAAACTGCTGAAGACTGATTTAACAGTTTGAATGCAAAGGGCAGAGCTGAAGCAGTGGTCTCTGAAGCACTGCTTGATTTGCTTATGACCTAAATGGCTTTTAAAAGCTCAACATAGAGATTTATTTAATGTTACTAGGTTAAATTCTAAACTTCAGCAGTCAATTTTAGTCTGTATAAAGTGAATCTATGCCAACGTATATCTGTTGCAAACTAGTTTACCCATCCTGCTTTAGTAGGGGATACAATCAGGTAAATCCATCTAATTTCCTGTATGTTGATTTTTATGTAACAACAACAACAATAATAATAATGATATTTGTAAATGACATTTTTCAAACTCAATGAAAAAATTCAGTCAGACCTCACTGTCTAGCTCTGAAGTCAGTATTCTGTTTATGAATGGGTGAGCTGCATTTAGATTTACAGTTAGTTACTGCACCCTCAGTTTCTCCTATTTTAGTTTATTGCTTTAAGAGAGATGGCTTATTTCCTTCACTTTGCACAGCTATATTTGGAGTAATTAATTCCAAATTGGTATAATAGCAAATAATTTCAGCTCTTGAAGGAACATTTCTTAAACAGCATGTTAAGGGGGTTTGGCAAGTTTCATTAACATACTGAAAGGAAAATATTAATATTTACTAATGTATAATTTGATCTAAGTACCATCATAAACAATGTTTTCTTGCAGTAGCAGTAATTTCATAATGAAATTATAGAAGTATACTGGGCCAAACAGTAGAAAATAGTGCAGTGTTCTTAAAATTTAGATTCCAAAATCTGCATTTGGGCTTCAAAATAGGAAGTTTAGGTTTTCAGTGTTTAAAATTTTAATTTAAATATCTCATACCCTGTTCTATAGTACAATTCTAATTGCATACAGGAGGGAGTAACTGCATTGATGTAGTGCTCTCAAGAGAACCAGAGTTATCGCGTCAGAAAAGAATGTGTGATTTTACATGCTGATTATGTTGTGATAGGGATAATAAGGTATAATATTTTAATGGTCTATATGGAGCAATTACACATATTAGGTATTTTAGGATGTATGCTCCAGTGTTTTAGGGAAATTAGCAACTTGATGATAGGACTGAGACGTGATGTCTACCTGTCTGCATCTTTAAAGATTGTGTATATTTACATATTTATACTTACCCTCTTAAAAGATGAGTTTATTAATTTCTTTGGCATAGCTGGTGTGTATTATTACTGGGTATGTTAAAGGAATAATTGCCGGCAGTGAATGGTTATAAACATCTTATTTTTAAAAGTTAGTTCAGCGCTTTACAAACTCTGTTCTAAAATGGCACTGTCTCATTAGATCTGTTCTGTTAGAGATATTTACTGAAGCTGAAAATGTCACTTATGAAGCCTTTTTTTTAATCTTAACTAACACTTTTATGAATAAGATACTTTTTTTTTTTTTTTTGGTCCATGTTGGATTCTATTTAAGTAATTAAAATCAAATTAATTTGTAGTTTTATTTCATGAGTATTGTTTTTTTTTCTTTTGGGCTTTTTATTTCTATTTGTTCATTTCAAGTTTTCGGTGTGGGCTTTTATGGAAGGGTTCAAAATAAGAGTGTATACATTATGGTACTATAAAAAAAATTAATTTTGACACCTCCAAGAAATGCAATAATGCATAAGGGCACAGCATCACTTTTGTTTGTGGAGTCTCTATATGCAAAGTGGTGGTGTGTGTATGGAAGTAATTTATAATGAATGGCAGTATGGTATGAGTTTTTTAGCTAAATTGGTTGATGTATTTCTCATCAATAAGATAAAAGATGAGGGAATGCTATCAGGTGTTACTTAACACAGTAACTTTGGTTCTTTGGGAAAAAAAAAGAAAAATCGTTAGTTATATTCTAACAATTAGGAATACTGACCTTGATTAATTTCTCCTCAGATTCTTACTTAAAATCCACTTGGATGTATACTAATGTGTTCCTGA
The DNA here is from genome assembly GCF_034619465.1 of Leptosomus discolor. Taxonomy (NCBI): domain Eukaryota; kingdom Metazoa; phylum Chordata; class Aves; order Leptosomiformes; family Leptosomidae; genus Leptosomus; species Leptosomus discolor. The sequence goes on along the minus strand of NC_141395.1, from coordinate 46,918,671 downwards.
TGAAGATTCAGAGCATAGTCTCTTCTGTGTGTCAAAAAGAGCTGCATAAGTGCTTTATGATTGCAAGTATGCTGTTACTTCAGATTAATGAACCTTTAAGGCATCACATTAGCGTATTGCTGGGCACAGACCCCCCTGGAAAGCTGCCTGTGTTAGGGTTGGATGCAATTTCCATAGGATGCGGCTATGTCTGTAACCACGGCTGGCCTGAGCGGCAGCCTGGGCAGGTGGGGGCCACGGTGCTCTCTTCCCACCCCCAGTACTGGGCAGCACCTTTGCTCCTCTCTCCTGCCCACCAGCTGGGCTGGCTGGCCCTCTGCGCCAAGAGCAGCACAAGGGCAGCCATCTGCATTGCTCTAACTCTCCTGCCTCTTCACTCCATTAAATAAAGTTAGAAAAATACAGAAACATTTTACAAATCCTATACTTTACACATACGGGAACATACCGGACTCATGAAGCGTCGAGATACTGGCTTACGTAGATGCATCTTTTCACATTTTAAAGCAAAGAATAAGCAACATTTACATCCCTGCACTCTCACGCTCTGTGTTTGCCCTGTAAACCTCTTCCCTCCACCCATGTGGCAATAAATCCTTCTAGGACTCCTGCAAGTCTGCAACTGCTAGCTTGGATTTTCTCTGATCTAGAAATTGATAGGGAGAAATTAACTGCCAGGTATTTTTTATGAAAACTGCCCTTTGTGGATTGCTTCCTGCATAATTTACTATGCAGATGTGCCTGATCTCCTTGTTTGTAGCTCCCAGTCATCAGACTGTCAGTACTTACCAACACTGCCTCACCCTCGTATTCTTTTGCAAGCTCAAGGCTGTGTGAAGGGCAGCTTTTACTACTTGAAATGCGACTGGGATGCCTGACACACAACACCATGCAGAGCCTCTCTGTTCCCTAAAGAAATGCAAAGGACTTCTAAGGCCCACATTGCAATACAGACTCTCACGGCCCTAAAGCGGATGGTGATACCTTCTGTACTAGCACCAGGCACTAGAGGGATTGCTCCAAGAAGAGGTGCTCCAGGGAAATCGTAGTGAGAGCTCAGGCCTTAGAAGAAAGGGAAGAACAAAACACCAGCCCAGCAACTGTGAAGCTTCGTCTCAGAGCAAAACTTGTCCAATGTTAGTCCCTCTTTGGCCTTTGCCTTCCGTTCTTACAGGTGAAACTAGGCTGCCTCCCTGCTGCTGGAAGCAAATGCACCATATAAATCACTTCTGGGCCTCAAGGAGACCTTTTCTTCATGACAGGGACATATATTCTTCTTTTCATCAGCCTGAGAATTTTCTCCTTTGTAGGTCTCGGTAAGTCTGCAGGAGACTAAGTGACTTTCCTCCCAGGTGCTTCGGTGACCATGCACACAGCCATGTCCCCAGTGTATCATGCAGTGCCCTGTAGGAATGCCTTTGAAGGAATGCAGCCATATGTTCTGTTTCTTTAATCTGAAGGAGAAAGGGAAACTGTTTCCCCTCAGACCTTGATGCTTTAATATGCCACAGACTCAGGCTGGTAACTTTTAGCACAGTAGCACTCTGAAGCATGATTTGGGATCGTGGGCATTATGATAATACACATTATTGAATAATAACATTCAGGAGACTTATTGTGCACAGGTTACTGCACATCTCAAAGAACCATGACCACTGAGGGTAAAATGCTCTTCTTTCTGAAAGCATTTTAGCACATCTGGTCCTGGAGTCAAGTAATCCAACAAGTGAACTGCTTGGCTTCAAGCCAGCCCTTAAGTGCAGGCTTTGAGCAAGCTCCAGAGCAAGCTGGGAGAGCAGGTTGGCCACTATTAGCAGTGTGGAAATACATCATTTATTCTCTCACACCTTGTGGAAATGTCTTACAGCCAGCTTGGGTAGGCATGATAGGTATAATGTCGCCTAGATTTAAACTTAACTAAGTCGTATGGAGGTCCACAGTCAGTGATGGGAGTTGGGGGAGCTGCAGAGACATAGCCAGGCAGACCAAGGAAGTGGAGGAGTACTGTGAAAACAGGATCACCAGAGGGAAAAGCTTGCTCAACTTCTCTGCACAGAAAAATTCAGATCAAGGTCGTTTTCTGCCTGAAGCAGTGCTCCAAGCTCTGAACATTTACAGGGTAAGCCTTGCTGGCATTGTATACTAATCAGTTGTCCGGTGCACGTATTTTACATACATCCTTGTGTAGAATGAAGTGAAATGAGGTCTGGTTTTGTGATTGCCATTACTGTGATTCCTGATCTCTTTGCCTTTGTCTCCTAATCTACAGATAGGGATGATGAGGGTGATAAGGATGGTATCTACAGATACAAGGATGATAATTCTGTCATAATGTACCCTAGAGGGAAAAGAGACAACTGAATCTGGTGACTGTATTTGTAATTGTGTACAGTTGTAGCTGGCTTTCTAACAGTGCTTCAGCTTGGTCTCTTTAATATCTCACTCCTCTGGAACATCCTGGCACCAATGCTCTCTCTGCTGACACAATTGCATGTATTCAAACAACTTTAAAAAAAAAAAGGGGGGGGGGCCAAAAAAAAAGGACAAAAAACCCATTGACAAGTAGTTATCCAAGAAAACGTTCCAATTTTCCATTGTATTTGTTAATTTGTTTTCTAGTGGGTTTTTATATTGCGTGATTTTTGTAAGTTGTAATTATTCCAGTTTGAGTTATTCATACATTTCAAGTAAAGTCCATTTTTTAAAACCACAGCTTAAAAAAACACCCCAACATTTAGTGCAGAAGGGAATCAGTCATCACTAGTCATTGCAGTGTTTCAGGTGTCTGTACTTGTGAGCTCGTAACCAGTATGAACTCCATGTAGTCTACTGTTTGGTACCAGGGCTTCTGTTTGGGATGCCTAGATTTTACTGTGGTACAAATGAGCTAGAGTAAACAGGAATGCTTTGTGAACAAACACATTGACACTTAAATCACCCAGTATAGTAAAGAGCATTTCATAGAATCATGAAATGGTTGGGTTGGAAGGGACCTTAAAGACGATCTAGTTCCAACCCCCTGCCGTGGCAGGGACACCTTCCGCTAGACCAGGTTGTTCCAAGCCCCATCCAGCCTGGCCTTGAACACTGCCGGGGAGGGGGCAGTCACAGCTTCTCTGGGCAACCTGTACCAGTGTTTCACCACCCTCACAGTAGAGAACTTCTTCCTTGTATCTAATCTAAATCCACCCTCTTTCTGTTTAAAACCGTTACCCCTTACCCCTTGTCCTGTTGCTACAGGCCTTGGGAAAAAGTCTGTCCCCCTGTCTTTCTTATTCCTATATATTTATATATTGAGAAGCCACCATGAGTTCTCCCTGGAGCCTTCTCTTCTCCAGGCTGAACAACCCCAACTCTCTCAGCCTTTCTTCATAGAAGACATGCTCCAGCCCTCTGATTATTTTTGTGGCCCTCCTCTTCTGGACTTGCTCCAACAGATCCACACCTTTCTTGTGCTGGGGACCCCAGAGCTAAACACAGCACTGCAGGTGGGGTCTCATGGGAGCAGAGTAGAGGGGGAGCATCACCTCTCTCAACCTGCTGGCTGTGCTTTTGATGCAGCCCAGGATACAGTTGGCTTTCTGGGCTGTGAGTGCACATTGCTGCCTCATGTCCCTTTTTTTTTTTTTTTTTTTTTTACCTGCCAGCATCCCCAAGTCTTTCTCTGCAGGGCTGCTCTCAGTCAATTCACCACCCAGCCTGTACAGATACGAGTGACTGTCCCACCCCAGGTGCAGAACCTTGCACTTAGCTTTATTACATTTCATGAGGTTCATGTTGGCCCACCCTCCAAGCCTGTCAGGGTCTCTCTGGATGGCATCACATTTGTAAGTGGCATACATGCTAGTGAAAAAAGGTTTGTGATAGCCAGCAAGATAACTTTTAGTGGTATTAAGCCCATCCCCAAAATGGTATCCAAAAGTAATTTCTATCAGATAACAAAATATGTTTTGTCTAAGTATTCTCCCGACATACTCAAAAGTGTTCCTTCCAGTGACAGAATTAAAGCTCGTCACCTTCCCAGGAAATAAAGTGCCAAATGCTGACAGGCTTTTCACGGTAACAGTTTTACCTGCCTATTACAGCTAGGTTCTGCAGAGCCTGAAATACCAGATTTAAGGATTGGCCAGTACAGGAGAACAGTGTACTGAAGGGCAGCTGTAAGGTACCTGGAATTCATTGTAATGTCTGCATCAGAGCAGTATATATTCAGGGTCTGTTACTGGAATCGCAGTTCTACCCCATGTATGGCAGCTGTAGTTGCAACCGAAACCTTAGGTTTGTGCTGCAGTGGCAGGCTCTGAAGGGTAACGTAAAAATTGCTCTATAATGAAGGATGTGAGATAGCGCTTTGAAAATTCTATTATAACCAATAGTGAAACAATACAGTTGTTCTAAAAACCTGTGTAAGGCTTGACGGAAATTAGAAGATGGAAAACTGTCTGTAAGATATGTAACAGACTGAGAAGTTTGCAGTATATGCGGACACTTGTACTGTCAGTCTGTTAGCAGATTTCAAAACACTGGCTTACGTTACATTGCTGACACATATAAACACCTGCCCTTAATGAATTTTTACTTTTGAGGGGCTGCAAAGTCCCTGATACATGCCACAGAGCTCTCCTGCCAATGCAGATCGTGCCCCTAAGCACAGACATGATACACTGCTTGATGGTTCAGCATGTTAGATCCAAAACTAGTAATGGTGTGATTCATCCTGAAGGCCTCTTAGTGCCAGAATTGTCATTTCAGATTTGAATAGGTTCTTTTAATAATTGTTCTATTATTTCAGACTTCTGGGATAATTTCCAGAAGTCTGAAATAATAGAACAATGAATGAATAAATAGTTGATACTAATAGTAAAAGCAGTTAATGCTGATACTAGTTAATGTATTGCTTTCCATTTATTCTTGTGTAGAAAGACTTCTCTTTGCCTTTTAATATTTCACAGAACTGATTTGAATAAAATGTTTTTTACATTTTCTTTAAATATTATGAATACCACTGAACAAAAGCCTATCAACTACCAGAGATGTCAGTACTCTAGTTGTGACTCATTCATAACAGATTGATGTATTTCCTAAGTAGTCCATTATTAGTTTATAACCTAAAAAACTAGAAAGTTTCACAAAATCAAATAACATTCCTGAGCAGTCGTGTTTTGGTCTCTGATTAAGCTGACAGATGTGTAAAATCTCATACAGCCACTCAAGTCCCTGGTGCAGCTGCAAGTGCTGAGGAGTGCAAGTTAGCCCAGCTAAGATCATCAATTTACACTCGAATATCTTTCCCAGCCCACCCTTTCTTTCACATAATGCAGTTGTTTTGTGCTGATTCCACCACTTTGAGGCAAATTTTTTTTTTTTTTCTCACTGGACTCTTCCAATGCAAAACCTAGGAGATAAACTGAAGAAAACATAATAGTCACCTTCAGAAAAAAAAAAAAATCTCTCCTTGTTGATTTGGGTACCATCTTAAACCGCAAACCTCAAATTTACATTATCGAGGTTGGTGTTTTAAGTGGATTAGTCTCTGAAAATGATGTGCCTTTTATTTTAGGAAAGCTAGGCAAAACCAAGTGTCATCCTTACATGCCATTTTGCAGGATGAGAGCACATCAGCCAGTCCTCGCATTAAGTACAAAGATTTGAAACCACAGCGTAAGCATCTTAGCAATATGTGTGGTAGGTAGTTTCTATCAGCCCCTTCAGCCTAGGTTTAATTTTGACATGAATTTACAATGTTATTTACAAGTTGTCTGATAGCTTGAGAGCCAACGTGCAGTTTATGCTGGTGTGGTTTCATGTGAGTGCTATGACTGTAGTTTAAATTTTAAGAAAATAGGCATGCACATGTATTTTAAACAGATCTGTTTGTGTTGGGTTTTTTGGTAGGAATTATGTTAAAATGTTGCTACAGGGAGAAAAAATAAGACATGTCTTTCATTCATTTTCTTTTAAAAGCACAAAAGGAGTGCTTGAAGTTGTTTCCCAAAATGTTTGAGTTTCACAGTCTCGGGAGATTTCTACTGTTTCAGTGTGGTTACAATAAGGCCTCTATCTGAATTTCATCCAGTGCAATGGTCTAATGAAACTTTAAAGAAAGGGGGAGGGCATTATTCCGTTTACTCATTGCAGTATCACTTTTATTTTCCTGTGGTTTAAAGTAAAATTTGACTGATGTTAATTGTATTTTTAAAATTTGTTGTTAGATACAGTCAAGAAGCTGGGTGATTCTATAGTGAACTAAAGCGATCTTAATTGGTACTGTTCAAGCAGGAGGGTTTAATGAGGATTTTAAAAAATATAAATGAAAAGTTTAACAAAAGCAACAAGGTATTCGAGGAATGGAGCATTTGGGTTGGTTTTTTTTCCCCAAGATCCTTGTCCAGTCAGAACAGGGCAGTCCAGGCGCTTTCTGAACACTGCCTGCAATACTGTGCAGTCAGGAGATGATGGTTCTTACATGTTCACTGACAGCAGAGTACAGACTGCTGACATGAGTGCAGCACTCACCTGAAATATTACTGCCGCAAGAAAGTTCAGCTATATCTAAGCAAATGCTCCCTTCTGAACTGTAGAAAATTATTTCAATCAGTTGAAGGATCTCCTCTTTTTCTTCTGTGTCTTTGTGTAACTCGCATCCCAACTGTGAAGTATGGATACACAGGGGAATAACTCTTTCCCTAACATTGTTGGCAAGGGGGAGAGCCAGTTGTAGCAGCAGTTATAACCCAAGTTAGAGGTTTTCTAAGAATTTTCTCTGACTGAAAAGTTAAAAATCCAAGTCAAATATTTCAGTTCATTTATTGGAACAAAATGTGTATATATTTTTTAAAGGTGTGTTTCCAAGACCAAAACTCCCATTATGGCCTTGGTCAAATGAATAAAGCATAAATCAAGCCATAGTTACCTACAAATAAGGATTGACAAACAGAACAAAAAAGACACTGAAAACATACACTGACTTTTTTTTGTCCCATCACTTTAATAAATTCAGACAGAAATTTGAATACAAGCAACCTCTGACTCCCAAACTGTCAAGAGGACTGACTGACAAAACTAATGTCTTTTTCCTGAATCTAATCTCCACTAGTTTGGCGTTTAACAAAGCAAACCTAATGACTAACAGAAGTGTCTTCCACAAAAAGTCGTAACGCAAACAGGTTTTTTTCTAATTGTTCCATTATATTGTAAATTCATACATCTTTCCTTACCATAGGAAGACAGGCAAAATAGAGAGGAAAAAGAGTTTTGTATGACTAAACTTCTAGTTTATAATCAAAACCACACTCAAGCATTTATGCTAATGAATTTTTTCACATATTGGGAAAGAGTCTATAATTTTAAATACAACCTTGTATATTAAGAAAAAAGCCTATATACTGCTTGACTATTTCCAATTCATCTTTTTTTTTTTGTTTTCTTTTTTTGTTAAAAAAAAGTACTGTGAAAAGACAATTTAAAAAACTTGCTAACAACAAAAGTGCTTTTACTGAAGGATTAACTCAGCAATGTGGTAATATAGCTTTTATGTATAAACTCCATATGGTCATGCAAAGGGTTAAGCTATGTGATTTCAGGATAAAAGGTTTCCTGAGTTGACTATTATTTCTATGGTCTGCCAACAACTTTGCAATAAATGGAATGATTTTTATGGGAATGTGGTTATTCACAGCAAGACTACAGTTGGTGTCAGTATGAAAAATTCTTCTTTAGTAGATTCTCTCAGCAGGGATAACAGATCTGAAAGAAAGGCAAAAAGTAGTTACAGAGAACTCTGGCTGGTGTTGGTGACAAATTATGTTTACAAAATGATGGGGTAACCCATTGAAAAAGAACTCAGAACAACAGTAAATCAGAGCCTTGCTCTTCTAAGTACTTCTGTTCCAAAACAAGTTACTTGTGATTGTGTGTATCATTTAATAGCTTCCATTTCTCTCTCTCCATAAAGCAAGTGAGACTTCTAGGCTTCCAGTTGCAAGGGTGTGAACAAATGCTTCAGAAATCAGTAAAATTACTGCAGTTATACCATCATCCTTGAGATAACATAAAATATTGGTAGGTATGAATTACGATAATTCAGGAAAAAGGAGAAAAATTTTCTCCTTTGATTGTATTTTAAAATTATTTTATAATTATTAGTTATAATTATAATATTCATAATTTTTATTATTTCTTGGTATCACTGGTCTATTTTTTACTTCTTTATGTTTTTTGAAATAATATTATTAGGAGGAGAGTGTGATGAAGAACGCATTTATTTATGAACGTAGTTGGCATTAACAGTTACTGCGTTTAGGTTCAATTTGTGATAAGGTTTCAGAATGCTTAAAAAATTAAACCTTTGATTAAGTCTGCAGCACCGCCATTAGAGCTGGTATTCTCTTCCATTCAAGATGAGGAGTAAAGTTACCTAGAATTTAATACTTCCCAAACTATACAGCAACTTTATGGGTTTTAATTGTCAGATCATTCATAAAGAAAGTTGTTGAATGGGGGGGCAGGATTGTTGCTATTTTGGTTGGGATTTTTTTTTTAAAGCATTGGTAGCAGCTGTTTAAGAGGTAAACACGGCAGCTTTTAGTGCTTCCTGCTCTTTGTTACCCTCATGCACAATTATCCCAGTTCTATTGAAAACATTTCATTTGTGAACTTGTCTCAGAGCATTGCAAGAACTCGGTGCAGCATTATGGCATAAATTTCCTGTGTTGTGCTGGGATTGCCAATGGTGTACCAGCAAGGAAGAAAATCAGCCTAGCTGTGTTAATGTCAAAAAAAAAAAAATTGGACCAGTACAGGGCAACAATGTTGTTGATAGATGGAGGTTAACCTCTCTGGAGGTAAACAGGTGGGTTTACTGACCTAAAAGTAAATATTGGCTAAGATGATGTTGAAGAAAATAAATTTCTTAGGAACTTTTGATTTCACATTCTCTCAAACCAGAAAAATAGCATGTGCATTCTTTAATATACTAGGAAATATTTCTTCACTAGAAATGTTTAAAAACAAATATATGAAAGAAATTTTTTTTTTAAATTATTTTCAAATGAATTAAAGATAGTTAAAGGTGCAGTTGAAAGCAGAATCAGCTCTTGGTGATTGTTGAATGTAATCATTCATGTTCATCACATCAGTATTTATTGCTGGTAATGTAGAAATTGAGAATATAACAGTACAGCTTTTCCTAAAGTGATGGGTTTTGCCAGATGACCTTCATTTGGCAGTGAATAATGGACAGAAGTTCGTATTCAGACCAGTAGGTCTGGTTCTACAGACAGAAAACAGCTGTTTTCCCTGAGATAACTATCTGATTTTGGCAGAGTTAGTCTGATTTGGCTGTGAGTGGAGGATGGGTCCTGGAAAGTCTTAGTCCTTTACTTCCTAATTGGTTAGCTGGATGTTGAGTAAGAAACAACTGTAGTTGCTTATTACAAAAGCAGGTAGAAGGACTGTAGAACATACTGAAAAGAGATTTCTGGGACATCAAACTCAAAAATATTACAGGAAAGGCTGTTGAATAAGCCTTATTGCTGGTGAGATATGAGGGATGGTTGCAGGGAAAGGAAAACTTCAGATAGAGCTGGCTGAACTCTCTCTCTCCCACCCCCAAATACCATAAGGATGGCATCTGAACTAATCCCTGGTCATCCAGGGTAGAGTGGTCCAGTGCTCTACAGAGGAATATCTATTAAAAAATTGCCTTGTCTTATGTGGCTGAAGAGTGCATCTCCTCCTGATGTTTGTGTTGTCTGTAATGGCAATCTCCTGACCAGACTGTGACTAGGTATGGTTTATGAGGAGCCTGAGAGTCAACTTCTGATAGTTGACCTTCAGCAACAGAGAGTTCTGAGAAAGTCAGATGTGATTATTCCAAAATCTACAGGAGAGGTTTCTTTTTTTTTTTTTTTTTTTTTTCCAGCACGGCATTTATTTGTAGATGTAAACTTAATTTTTAAGGTACTTAAAGTCCTGTGAAGAGTAGCAGTTCACTTTCTAATGAACCCGTCAACAATTGTGGACTCCTTTCCTGCAGGCAATGCAGCAGTTATCTTAGCCCATTCAGACTGAGACACAAAGACCATCTATTTGCATTTAGTTTCCCACAGTAACAATCGAAGAACAGCTCAGTTTTGTTGCAGGAAGGAAGGAAAGACAAAAAAGGAAATAGAAATCATGGTATTCCCTGATACATGTATGAGGGAATGACTGGAAATAGTGTCTCATCTACATGATACTACAGCCGTGGGTGACTTGCAGAAACTCATGAAGTTCCACTTCATGAACATGGGACTACATTACACCACACATGAAGCGGTAGGTGAATGAACAGAAATGCAAAACTAAGTCTTCATTCATAGGCAGAACTGTGGCTCTGCTGGTGTGTGCAAAAGCCAGCTAAAAGCTTCAACCCATCTGAAATGCATGATGCCTCGCTGTTGTGGAATGTGCTGTTGTGGTGCATGAGTGTTAGAGTTACAAAGAGTAACAAATACCTCCTTAGCTTGAGAAGATTATTCCTGTAGACTTATGCAACTTACTAACTACATAATTTATTTCCTTTCATGTATCCAGTGATGAGCACCTTCATACTAGGTGCCACTGAAAATAGACCTTATATGATTTCCTTTCTCAAGAAAATCAGGCGGAGTGGTCTTTGCACACATACAGCTCAGCTGAAATACATGGGAGCCTACCAAGCTCATAGCATCTCTGTATCACTTTATTTACCTTCCTGTTGCTTCTCCCTTTCTCTGAATGTAGGCTGCAAGGAGATGTGGCATGCCCAGAGCTCTGGCAAAGCAGGTAGTTGTCCTCTGCTGCAGCTGGGCAAGGCAGTGGTGTCTCAGCTCAATCCCTGCTTCTGCCACTGAGCAGCAGCGTAGGGGTCAACATCTGCCCCATAACATCAAGGGGGGAAAGAAAGGGAAGGAGAAAAATGCAAAGCGTGTGCAAAGGTCTTCAGGCTGCCCATAAGAGCAAAAGTTGTAGCTCTGTACTGGCAAGGTTAGTAGAGAGGATTTTAATCCCAGTCCCATTAGCAAATAATTACAAGGACGGGAGACTCGCTAGCCCAAAGCATTGTAGCTTTCTTTCAAACACAAGCATGTAGGAGGTGATCAACAACTCATTTAAATTGGTTGTGCAGGACTGAAAGAGAAAGCTTACATCTTCTTGTGAAAATTTCCATGTCAACCTCTCATTTCCTTAGGTATGAGACATTGTTTTTAGGCTTTTATGGAAAAATCATTCTTTTTCTAAGTTTGCTTTTGAAATTGTTTAAAATTTAAATATATTTGAACAACCTTTAGTATATAGTGTCAATAAAATGTATATGTTCTTGAAAGTATACTTTCAAGTTAATACGTTTGGGAATAATTCGTGACGTGCTGACTAGGTTCATGACTCTTGTTAGTTCTTTAAACACATTCGTATTTTATTTTCGCTGGCTTTCATTAGTCATAGAGTTTTTTTCTTTTTACAAAAGTATATATCCGCAGATAACATGAATCATGTCATAAAGAAGGTATTTACAATGTAAAGTGCTGTACTTTTAAACTAAAGTGAATTTGACATTTTGAACTTAACACTGTCCTTTCCGGGAGTGGCACAGACTCTTTAAACAGATAAACTTGAGTTCTATTCAAACGTTTCTATCTATGGGTAAAATTCTTTCTCTGACACCCTGCTCTTCCCTTCTCTTTTCCTGCAAAATATACAGAAATAGAATAGCAAGTTATTTTGTCGGAGTTGTAGCAAGAATTGATTGTTAGAGAGGCACTCCAAAGCACTTCACTGAATAAGATCATACATGACAGAAATAGAATAGTTTTATGTTGTGTCTTGTCTGAACAGCTGGAATGTAATGAGCGTATTCGGAACAATAGGGAGTATCTCTGAACTAGAACCTGAACAACACATCTACACTCTAAAGCAAGCAAGAAAGCTCAGGGCTTTGGAGGACTGCAGTTATTGTGATTGTCCTGAGTTCTGCATACCCTCTGCTAGAGGTACAGTTTTACATTTTGGTCTTCCTTTTCAAGAGAAATTTTTCAATGCACTGAGTAACATATACAGGGACACTATCAGTTCTTGGAATATCTGTTTCATGACACTTATGAAGTACAGAAGACTAGCAAAACAGTTTTCTTTTTTGCAGTGGGAATGCAACTGGCACGTTACAGATACTATATAAATGCTTCTTTAGGTCATGTTTTATTTTAAATTGGATTCTTCCAGTTACAAGGTGCAGCTGAAATGAAAATGTAAACCTTTATTTTAGTGTAGCTACTTCAATAAACACAAGTTGCAGAATAAGATCTGTATTTATTTTGGAACAAACACTGTTTACTTTAGGAGTATTGTGTTTAATCCAAATGCACTTGTTCATGTGGACAAGGAAAATAGGATGTTAATCACTTTTTCTGTTAGAGGAGAATGGCATCCATTGTGCATTCTAAAAGGGTTGCGTGTCCGGTGCGGAGAACTCTCCTAAGTCATTGGCTATGAAAATGAGTTTGTTAAATAATTTTAGTTCTTAGCCCTCAGTGGTTTTAATAGCTAATAGTTTATATAGATGATAGCCTTAAATTATTTTTAGTTTTGTTTTGGTGTGCTATTTTAACAGTAAAAGTGGGACTTGGGTGTTTGTTGTGATTTTTTTTTTTTTACACTGTAAGCTTCTCTTTATAGTCTTAAGTTTAAAATGGGAGTGTTTTGAAAGCCTTCACAGCCTGATTTAATTCCTTGACTGTTCATCCACAAATTGTCAGGCAGAATGAAGTGGATTTCAAGAACTCTCTTTGTTCTTCATATCCTGTGCCTGACCCACAGGTAATCTGCACCTTTTTTCTTCAGCGCCAAATAATTGTGGTGGGAAAGAAGAGAAAATGTTAGGGTCACAAAGTGCAGGCTAGACAGAGATGACAGGTCCTGCCAATTGAGTGCCAGCGTTGAGAACCTGTGAACCGTGGCCTCTGCTTTTTCACATGGATTTGTGCTGTGGGTTAGCCGGCACTCTGCGATGATGGGTTAGGAAGTTCAGCACTTCAGCCTCTATTGCCTTGGCTTGAAAGGAAGTGCAGAGGCTTTTGCATATTTAGCAAGTACAGTACAGGAGCATTTGGCACAGGCCATACACATATATATGGGATGTAGGTGTGTTGTTCTATGTAATGTTGGTTTTCTAACCTGTACTCATAGAGATTTTGCTATCCTTCTAGCTGAGTAAAAACTGGAGGTTTGCTTGTCAAGTTTAATGACTACTTTTAACATCTTTGCATGTTATTTTTCTAAAATTAGAATAGAGACTAGTTGGAGCAATCTGCTTATATTTTGCAGGAAGATAATCACAGCTATAAGTAACAAGATGTAGAAACAAACAGTTTTATAATAAAAAATAGTCGTTCACAAACTAGCTTTGGAATATGCAGTTGTCACTTGTTTTGACAAAAACATTCCCTGAGAGTCTGTAAGCCTGTGTTTCCCAAAGAAGCATGTTGTGATGGCTTATAGAAGTGATGAGTATTTGTGGAGCAGATAATAATCTGGAAGGGTATATATCTTAAAGGGCATATATCTTATTTCTGGAAAAGACATAAGCAGATATACTGCTGTTGTAAAAAGCTGCATAGAAAACACAGCAGTGTACACTAGGGGATTTTTTTTTTTTTTTTTAATTAAGGTTTTTTCAGATACATCACATTTGTAAAGGATTGCAGCTTTAACTTGTTTTGCCAGTTCTCACATGTACATGACCAAATTTCTCTACTGTTCAGTAGGGAGAATGAAGCAGTGGATATAATTGCATAATGACAGATATGAGAGGAACAGAGAATCCCAGCAATCATTTCCTGCGAGTTGGCCAGCGTCCAGGCTGTCTCAATGGGCAGGCTGATGTAAAGGCAAAATGAAAATAGCTTGTTCTGAAAGGTGGTTGTTGGGGTGGGGTTTTTTTCCCCTCTCTTATTTGACTTTGCAGACTAAGGTATTGAAACAATTAGTTGACAGCATGGTGTTAGTTTTCTCACGGTAAATTAAGAAGATTAACCAAATGTGGAAATGTGTTTTAGCTATAATCAGCAGATTTGGGACTGTAATACTTCAGCATCCTCTGAGGTTATGTTCATAATATTATTCACATTATTCCTTTTCATAATGTGCAAACTTCTCCAGAGTTATCTTTCGCTCAGTGTTTATTCAAAGAAAGCAGAATTATTAGATTTATTTTCGTTAGTTTTGTAACACAGAAATGTAGAGGATCAGCATGTTAGCTGTTGCGTCACTCCACTAGCATTGGCACAGATAAGAGGAACTTTTGTAACAACCTTAATCTCTTTCTTTTAATTTACTAATTTTCCTATGGTAAATTGAGTAGTGAGGCATATTTTACACAATTATGGCAGAAGTGCATGGCTTGACGGGTGGTAGTGAAGGAGCAAAGTAATATAAATATTTGCAGAACATTTCTGCCATAACTTAATGCTTTGCATATGAATCTTTATAAAGATCCTAAGTTAGTTTAAAGGAATGATTCCAGAAGACTACATAGGTCCAGGCATTTTAAGAGCTGTGAATGATGACTGTGGAGCATCTCTGGGAGTTTTTGGCTCGTCATACAAAAACAGAAAAGAGAAGGAGAAAAAGTTAGCAGGAAGGAGTTAGCAAATGCTTTGGGAATGGAGGAGGGAGAAGACACAACCTTTCCATGTACAAGTCTTAGGCTAAAGAGCCTTAGGCTAAAAAAGCAGATGAATGACTCATCTAGTCATTCATTTTCGATGGTTGTTTTTCTTTGGCTTACTGAGTTTCACTGGACATATTTTCACTTAGCAAATGATTGCAGCAGTTTTACAGAGCTCCTGCAATCACATATCTGCTGCTGCTTCAAGCCCCAAAGCAGAGGTGATGGAAAGGAACATAGAAACAACTCTTAATTGCTCCGTACAACATCTGTTGATTTAATTGAGCTTCTGCAGGAGATTTGTTTCAAGCTAAGCTACCCATTGTGGCACTGAAAGGTCTGTTCAAGAGAACAGCAAAGGACAGCATGGAAAGTAACTTCTTAAACTACTATAGGTACATTTGCGAAGTTACACATGCTGACTCTTGTTTTCCCTTTGGCTAATTGGTAAGTCCGCAGACACCCGCAATATCACCATTAATGTTGATCTTTGAGTATGCTTTGAGAGTGTTACTGATGTTTTAGATCACTTATCTAGCATCCTCCCTCATCCAAACTTGCACTTGTTTTAGATCACTTATCTAGCATCCTCCCTCATCCAAATTTGCACTTTAAAGTTATACGGGAAGTGTTTCCTTTCTCTCCCTTGACAATGGCTTTTGCTGGGATCTCCCTCCTACAGACTTTTAAATCCTCCTGCATTTCACAGCTTGCTGTCTTTCGTGCTGCCATTCCTGAACTGAAAAGCCCCACTCTCTCTCTTTGCAGAAGATTAGTTTTCTCTCTGCCTCAAATTCTTTCTGAAATTGTAATTCTCCATGAAGCCTTTTGAACAAACCCCCCCAGCTTACAGACAGCACTTATTTGACATAGCTCTGGGGGTGCTGCCTTGGGCAGCTGCCAGGCTGCTGCCAGGAGGGCCAGTCCTGCTCCCACCTCCCAGTCCCACTCTCCTGACCTTTCCCACCGCAGCTGTCAAGTTAGTGTGCAGCTCGCACAGAAAATCAACCAAGAAAAAACAAGCACTCCAGGTTTCTGACCAACTTGCCCTATGATTGTTGGCCACGGCTGCAAGGGATCTGCAGCAGATATCTGAATCAGTGCAGCGTCACTTCACTAGACTAAATTACCCTTTGCGAATGCCTGTCCTATCCCATGTCTGCCCCTCATATACAGAATCACAGAATATGCAGGCGGTGCCATGAATAAGGTCTTTTAAAGTTTCTGTTTGCTTTAGTAGCCCAAATCTCGTTTTCAAATGCAAATTAAGCACTTTGGCAAGGGTTTCATTAAAATCAGTGCAGTTTAGAAGACCTGTGTGAGAATAGGGTTTACTTGCCTAAGATGCTTTGCCCTTCCGAAAGTAGTATCCCTGAACTATATCAAGTGCATTTTGCTTTCCAGGGATTGATCTCAACGGGGATAGCTGCATTGCAGCCTGTCTGACTGAAATCCAAACCTTTAGTGCAAACATGTCATAACTTACAGTCCCTCGTGAAGGTTTCAAACTGGATACACTGAAGTTGCAAGGTCAACACCTTTAAGAGCAAAACACAGCTTGCTGCATAATCTTTATACATAAACCAGAGGATATTTTGCTCCTTACTTGCCAATTCAGCCTGTTTTAAAAGAGAATCCAACAATTTTAATGTTCTGCTTTGGAGCTGTGTGCAAAACTGATTCTATCATAATAAAATACATCTGCATAAATAACATGTATTGATACAGGGACTTCCAATATTAATTTCAGGTATCACTTTGCCAGAGAAATTAGGGGGAGAATAGTAATGCTGCATTTCCTATGAAAATTTTACAAAATTGTCCAATATATCCGTAAAAGTTTGAAATGGTAAGCCTGCAAACAAACCAGTATTGTTTTTTTTTTTCTGAACGGCTGTTTAGCTCTAAGTTCGCTCCCGTCACAGAAGCTTTTTTGGGAAGTACTTGAGGATTTTATGAGTCTTTCTGTTTTTATTAAAATATATCTTTGCAGAAATGCACTGGTTGGAAGTGCATACTTCATTTGTCGGTCAGTGTCAAACTTCGTTTTAGCATATCCCCAATTACGGTGCATGTTGAGTAAACTGTTATTTTAAAATGTTGAATGTGTGAGTGCTTACTTATAACTAACCAAGGGACTGAACAGTGTCTCAGGTAGTCTTTGCCCATAAACAAAATGCTCCACACACCGCAAGCAGGTGAAAACAAAGTGTTCTGAAGGAAGGTTGGACCAGATCAATTAATGGTGGGCAGGTAAATTGGCTTCTTTGATGATGTATTCCTAAATAACTTTACTGCTAAAAGAGTAATTGCTAAATGGGTGTTTTTCCTTCCCATGTTAAGGGGTTGAAGAATGCACCCATCACTCATTAGTCCGAAGTCCAAGTCAGCTAGACAGCATGAAAAAATACCTGGCACTCAAAGCTTGCGTTTAGCCTCAAAGCTGTGTCCTGCCACTCAACAGGAGCAAAACAGTCATGCACTGTTTGTGACCTTCCTTTGCCTGTAACGTAGTGTCAATCACATGAGTCTTTAATCCTTTCCAAATTATAACACGTATCTCTTCTGCTTGAATTTTGCTTCATTCCTTCCTGACTTTACTTTTTTCTTCTTTTATTCCTGACAAAAGAGGACACTATCTCTCTCTATTATATCCAGCATTTCACCTGAAATTAGTAATGTTCGTGACCTTTTCTTTAATTTGCTTACTTTCTTGACACTGTTTCTATATCTTTCCCCCACCAGTTTTTAGTCTCTGATTTCTTTTCTGGGTTTTTCTCTCCAGAATCCCTCTTTCTTTCAATACCATGGTTTCTACTTCTAATGTGTCATTTCAGTTCTCACTTTCTACCTACCATGCAGTTAGACAAAAGCGGAGAATGTCTGTGATGTCCCAGGGCTTGTGATGGTCCCAACACCTTGCAGCATAAATTAAAATTCCAAGTCCTCAGGTCCTCTCTAATTGTGGGATCTAAGATGTAGTGGTGTCATCTTTCCTGCCTGAGAGTGTTGAATTTGGAAGGCTATTGAATTATTCCTTCTTTCAACTGCTCCTCTGAGAAGCTATCTTCTACTTCTTCCTTTAATTTTGTGGTTACTAAAAAACCCTTTCTTTTTCCCAGATTTCTATTTTGAATCCTCTTCTCCAGCAACTTGTTCCAGTTGTCATTCATGTTTTCCAGGCTGGGAAAGGAGACTATTGACTTGATAGTTTTCACTGCTACATTGACAACTCAGGCTTAAGTTTTCTCTCCGTGGAGACTTTGAGAAGTCACTGAGCAGTGGAAGAGCAACTACAGTAGGAAACTTGTGGATTCAGGAGGGTGTCCCCCTCATTAGCTTACACTCAGTTCATATTTGAATCATTAGCTTTGTAGGCATTTGGATGGACAGTTCCTTCCAGTTTTTTAAAAAAAAACCTTAGTTTCTGTGAATTTGATAACTTGCTGAAGAAGCTTCTGGCTTTTTTTTAGCCAAGATGATTTTCAAAGCCTGGCAACCTGGCAACATATGTTCACACTTGTAGTTTCATCTGTGTACATCTAATATATTTTGTCTGTCTGAGGAGGAAATTCACTATATGGTGGTTAAATATGAGCAAATGTAGTATTGTCTTTCCTGTGCTGATTGTCGCTCTTACCTCTCTCTCTAGCACAGGCTACCTATGTGTAAAATATGAAAGAGTATGTATTACAGAATAAGAACATGTTGTACAAGTGTGAAAGACCACACCTTGTTCCTCAGAACATTTGAAAAGTTTCTGAGATATTTTTCATAGACTTAGTTTTTAAAAAACTGGAGACCACAGCCATCATGTGAGGCCGAATAGACTTCAGCTTTTTTCTTATCTGAGGTTGTTGACCTCAGGAGAGGAGAAGAAGGTTACAGGGTCAAAGTCTTTTCCTCCTTGGAGCTTGCTGCTTGCTGGGAGAGGGTTGGCTGGAAAATAGATGTTTTAGAAAAAGGGTTGAGGGTCATGATTTTAATTCTGTTAGGGAACAGCTGGTTTGAGTTTCTTTCCACTTCTATCTTCCCTCCCTTCCTCACAAATCCATGGAGAGAGAAAAATTTGTTCAGAGGAAAGCAGTAACATAAAAATAAGGTATTGCAATATTTTCATGTTTAAAATAGAACATGCTTGTTATAGGGCTTCACATTAAGAGAGAGAAGAGGAAATTATTAAAATAATTGAAATCCATTATTGTTTCAAGCATTGAATTGAGATTGATCTGGAGTGCCAGAGGTTTGTTTGTTTTCCTGCCAAAAGTTAAATTGTTAGTAGTAATGTTCTAATGTTTTTTTGGTGGATAAACAATATGTGTTATGATTTTTGATTTAGTGATGGACTAAGCTAATTATGAATGTGCCCTGTTAGTTCGCGTACAAGTCGCTGGAGAAAGATACTTTGATTTGCCTATTTCTGATCAGATTTTTTTTGCATGCTGATTTCATGCACTAAGACCAAAGAGAGAGAAGGAAACTCACAACTCTCAAATGAATGGCAAACTAGGAACAGATTTTTCGTCTGCACTCCTCTGAAACACTGGCCTCAGGCTGTGTTGGTGTGTGGCTCAACAGCAATCAGAGGTCATAATTTCATTGGCGGTTAGCATCAGGTTTAATTTTTCTAATATGTTACATTTACCAAAATGTCTGGTTTCAGTTACACTTATGCACTGACTGAATCAGCTTTGAGCAGCATGATGTTTTTAGGTACCTGAAAGGCTACAAGAACGTTTATGGAACACATATGCTAATTGTTTTTAACCACTTTCCTTTCTAAACACAAAAATGTGTTTTTGGAAAGCCATTTAACAGTAGTAGCTAATGATGGTCTGCATGTATTCTAAGAAATGAGCACAAGGAATAGGTAAAATAGTTGTTTTAACAAGACTGCCATCTACTGATTTCCACAATTAAAAATATCCCTGATGAGTAGATTGTTCATAGTTTTTTTTAATAGCTTTATTTTTGAGGTTTGCAACATCAAGAAAATTTATAAAGTCTTTCTGTCACCTTAGGAGTGCGACCAGGTTCACATTGATGATGTGTCTTCAGATGACAACGGTCAGGATTTAAGGTACAAGAGAACTGAACAAGATAAAGTGTTGCTTTGCAAGTTCCTTCATGGGAAAGCGATGAACTGCTGTAATGCTTACAGTAGCCCACTCTCTTTTTTAGCTGTCTTAGCCCTTGCAACCCAGCAAAGTGAGTGGCTGGTGGCTGAATGTAGCCTATTGCCTTTTGTTAATCTGGGGGTTTTCTTTTCTCTGACTAGCACCTATAACTTTGGAACAGACGGTTTTCCCGCGGCCGCCACCAGTGCGAACTTATGCCTCGCAACGGGGGTGCGCGGAGGAGTGGACTGGATGCGAAAATTGGCTTTCCGCTACAGACGAGTAAAAGAAATATATAATACCTACAAAAATAATGTCGGAGGCAAGTGACTTTGCAGTATGTAACAGATACAGATTAGAAGTGGTAAAAGGGAAGAACTTTTGGTTTCTGTTCCTTTTTTAACATGGTAACATTTAGTGAGCTGTTTGTGGTGTGTGGAAAATTGTCTCTGAGCTAATGAAAGCAAAGGAAAATGACAGAACATTACTTAATTTCCATGCAGACATGCCCTTATCTACTCCGCAGGTCTTCTTGGTCCAGCAAAAAGAGAGGCTTGGTTACAACTAAGAGCAGAAATTGAAGCTTTGACAGATTCTTGGCTAACACTTGCACTGAAAGCACTCACCCTCATTCATTCGAGGTGAGTTCAAAGAGTATGGGGTAGTTAGGCAACTTTAGGATATCTGTGGATGATCTAGAAGAGGCTGCCTGGTCTGGTGGGCAAAACGCTGAACTTGGAGGACCTTCTTCTCATTCCTTGTTCCAGTCTCACCATGGCACTCTATCTTGCTTTCCTTACGGTGGAAAAAAAAACTTTCTTTGTAAGTGGCAATAATAATAGCGAGGGGTTCTGATGGGAGGGATAAGGTTTTCCTTCTTTTGTCTTGTTTTGTTTCGTTCTGCTTTGCTTTGTTAAAAAAGGATGTTTGCATTTTCTCTTCCATAGGACAAACTGTGTGAACATTCTCGTAACAACTACTCAGCTAATTCCAGCTCTGGCAAAAGTCTTGTTGTATGGACTAGGGGTTGTATTTCCCATAGAGAATATTTACAGTGCAACTAAAATAGGTGAGCTGTTTTTGTAATGTTTTGATACATTTGAAGCTGTAATTCTAAATAAAAAGATACTGTAGTCTATATTTCTTATGTGCATCCACTGTAGCAAATACAGAGATTAGGAATACTTGAGCTCATGAAACATTTCCCATGCTAAAATATCCTAAAGATGCTTTTCAAATGTTTGTCATGATCCAGCACAGAAAGCTTCTTATAGCTCTATTAATGCTCATGCAGCCTCTGTTAAGATGAAATATAATTGCTTTTTTGTCATCATTTCTCAAAAATATGAGGCTATGTAGCAGTCAAGAAGGCTTTTTGGTAGGCTATGGGTACAGAACACTGAAGTCTTCCCAGATTAGCAGAGGAAATTCTGTAAAGGTAAGCCCTGGCTCCATTTGTTTTCATGGGCTCTGGAGCAAATTTTGGTAAAAAGTTTACTAGAAGCGAGAATGTTTTGCTGCAGAATGTAATTATTTAAGTTCATTCATACTGACTGTAATAAGCTTCAGCCGGGCAAATGTTTATTTCTGTTTCTGGTTCAATATAAAAGATGTTATTCTGAGCATGTAGAAGTACGTAGGACCAGATGGCAATGGTGCTTGTAGTTTTTAACGTGATTATGACATATCTGTTCTGTCTCAGATTCCTCAAAATTGTAGGCTACATGAAAACATTTTTCATGTGTTCTTAAGTATCTATAATACAGGAAGCTCAAATGGCTGAGAAAAAATGGTGGGTTATTTTTGTTTGGTTTTGTTTTTTTTTGAAAACACTTGGTTGAGAGTTTTATGTAGAACATAGAAATGTTATGGTACCATCTGTCAAAACTTTAAAGTAAATTAAAGCTTTGAATTATAATACTTTAAATACACATTTTAATTAAAACATATTTTAATAAATATTCACTTGTGACTTCATGTCCACAGGACAGAAGGGTATTTTTGGAAAACTGTGTTCAGTCACTGACTGTCACAAGAAATCATGAGATTTTTGTAACATGACACAATTCATAATTTCCAAGCACCATTTCAACCTAGTTAGCGTGAGGGGTTTCTTATGCCTGGCGCTGTTGTTAAAGGGTGCAATTGAGTAGTTTGGCTTCTCTGTTAGCTAGAAACCTTTTTTTAATTTCCAGCCTCTTTGTTCTTATGCTGGTATTGTTCTGTAGCTGAAATAACTATTTTGAAAAACACAGTTTTTCCCATTGGTTGTTGTAGATACACAGGTAAGCATGTACCATGACCACACTGAAGTAGTCTTTCAGAATGGGGACATTTGAGAAAACTCAACTATAAGCGTTTACTTTCTTTCTGGCTTCCCAGTAGCACTACCTGAAGCTTCCCAGTATGGGTACCTATGTGTAGGACTGGAGCGCTGGGATCATGTCCCTATGTCTGTGCAGTGAAGTAATGAGCCACATTAATGGATCCCAGTGCAGGATCAAGGACCTTGCCCGTGTATTGGATTACAGGCATTTAAATCTAAATCTTTTGGGTGACCTTCTAAGTCAGGATACTACTGTTTCAGGAGCTGTGATTAATCTTGTCACAGGTTGTGGAGAAAAAGCTAGAATTTCAACTCAGATTCAATCAATTTGCTCAGTTCAGGATACTGGCTGTAAACAGCCTGTAGAGAATTCTCTTAGTAGGGAAATTCCCCCTGAAACCTGTCTCAGATTAGGGAAGGAGACAAGAAAGGTGATGTTGTGGACCTCTAGTCCTCTATGGGGCTACCATGGCGTGTGTACTAAGGGACCTCACGGAGCAGATTTGAAGGTTGCCTGTCAGCTGCTGTGGTGGAAGTAAAGCTGCAATCGGCCTTGGTACACCATCCTGCGGGAGAGGATCTTCTCTCCCAATAGCTCTAATTATGTATTCAAAGTGCTGGGGACATCCAGGCTAAAAAGTGATTATTTGGTGTCATCCCATCACCATCCATTCTGAATAGTCTGATCTTTTTCTTTCAGGAAAGGAAAGTTGTTTTGAGCGAATAATTCAAAGATTTGGAAGAAAAGTAGTGTATGTTGTTATAGGGGATGGTGTCGAAGAAGAGCAAGGTGCAAAAAAGGTAATGGCCCTTTTTCAGTGTGGTTTGATTTCAAGCGTCTGAAAGCAAAATTGTTTTTTCTTCAACATGGGACAGCGTGCATTGACATTTGGGTTTTCTGTCTTTGCTTTATGAAATATGTTTTGACCATATCTCGTAGAAAGCCACATTAAACTGTAGATAATGATGCGCCCTGCTGTTCTCCAAAAGACACATTAAGCTAGCTATGTATGTTTGACGTATTTCAAAAAGGAGCCAGAAAATGGACCCTGGCTTTTGTGCCAAGAACTAATAGTTCTGTTTTCACTGGCATCCCAAAATATCACATAGGATATTATGAATATAAGCAAAAAATGGCATTTCTTAGTGATCAAAGGCAGTGTGCTATTTGACTATGTGGAATACGTATATGAAATATGTATATGTCGCCCCTTGAAAAGTTATGTAGGACTGGAGTGGGTATACATAAATTTCAGTTTTCTTGTTTGTCTTTTGACATTTTTGACTTTTGAATTCTGTGTTCAGGTAACTACTTGTGGCTTGTCCTGCATTCATAACCTCAGTTAACTGGGCAGAGGATACTATTTGACTATGTCTTTATTACTTTTTGCTTTCCTCTGTGAAGAAGGGAAAAACTCACTTTTTTTTTTTTCCCTAGTGTGGAGTAAGCTCAATAAAAAGCAGTACTTCCCACTGACAATCAGTAGCATTCCTAACCTTGCCATTCTACCCAAGTACAGCAGATACAGACTCTTTGCTTGGAGGAATGAGGCATAATTTTGGCTATTTGAACAATAGGAGAAGGAATAGGAAAAAGGGCATTTCTGGTTTTGCTTCCCTTTACAGGTAAATTGCTTTTGCACAGCTGCTTTTTTACCATGAAACTCTCTGTGGTACTTCCGTATCTGTTTCCACTGTAACTTTCCAAATTGGAGAAGTGAAACTAATTAGTCCGCATGGTGTTTTAACAACCATTGACTGGTCTTGCTTCATGAAATGTGGGTTTTGTGCCCCCGAAGCATTGCGGGTAGGTTCCCGGCTTGTCCTGGCCCTTCGCAGAGTCTCAGTTTCATATGTCCCTTTGGCGGACTGACGGGAACAGTTTGCTCCTTTCTCCTTCAGAAATGCCTTTCATCTTTGTGGAGAAATGTTTTCCCGCTGTAAATGATTACATTTTAAAAGCTGCATTTAAGATCGGGGTAGGGGGGGCAGGGAATTCTTCTCTTTGTTCCTTTTCTGTTGCTCGGTGAAATAGTGTTGTATATGATAATGGCAGGAGTAGTCCTTTTGGTAACATTATCTAATTCAATGCTTTTTTCAACAGGAAACATGATTCAGAAAAGCATAAAAAAAAGCCTTTCCAGTTGCTAAGAGGAGTAGCAGTATAGAAAGTTCCTTTGTGCCATTACTTCTGTGTATTCTTTCTTGGTGGAAGGAATTTTCAGATTCAAAGCATGTTAGATGCTCTGGATTAAATTATCTGCTGCAGCAATGCCAGAGAAGTCAATAAGTAGACCAGCAGACCTGCCTTTCTGCTGAAAGTATTAATTTGATTAAGGAAAATGCCTCTTACTCCACTGCAAAAAGAAGTCACCATTTCACACTGTGAAAGCAGGATTTGCCTCTTAAGTTTTGGCCCTTGCATCCTGCAAGAGCAAGGACCACACAGTGCCTTGTGGAACAAGGAGCTACTCCAAACCCAGATGATGCCTTTTTGGTTATCTGCACCTCAGGTTGCTTTTAAGGTTATCAGGAGGAACAAGCATGGGAATGCAGCCTAGTGTGTACTGTGCTTCAGTGTAGAGACGTGTGCCCTGTCTAAGGAATAAATGGTATCTCTGTATTAGAAAACTAAAAGCCTAGACGTTGTCTGGAATGTGTAAACACAATAGAAGACAATTTACCCCCACAAAGGCACCCAAAGCCCATCAATTCAAAGTGGCATAACTGCCCCATGATGTACCCCTTTGCATTGCTTATCCCCTGAACCTTCTTAGCTGGTTCCTCCCGACTCTCCTTCCCATCAACACGTTGGGATTTGTGATATCCTCAGGGCAGGGACAGCTTTTGTGCTATCCCTTTGCACAGCACTTTGCTGAAGGGGTTTGGCCTGTGGTGAAGCCCATAGAATATGTATGTTTCTTTACACTCTTGAAGCATAAACAGTACACCCTTCTTTAAGTAGCACTTCATTGACTATATGTAAACTATAATGAGTATTTTAAGTAAGCATATAAAATCAAACCTATTTAATTTGAGAGATTTTTTCTTCTGTGTTTGTTTAGTGAAAAGAGCTGAACTTCCAGCTTAGGCCATAAGAAAGTTAAAGTTTGCTATTAAAAATAATTTACCAATAATTTATCAGTTACTTCACCATAAAACAAGATTTTAATTTATGTCCTTCATTCCCAGAAAATCCTGAGTCAATACAACAGTAAGAAAATAAAGGACACATTTCAAATCTTTTTATTATCGTCACTATTGTAAAAATTCAACAATAGAAACTTTTTAGTACCGTTTAAAAGATTATTGAGAAACATTTTTAGGAGAGACTGTTTTTTCATAAAATGCCTCTTTTGATTGATGAAAATAGATACAGTACACTGAGGCAAGTGCATGCTCTTAATTTCACATCGCACGGGACAAGCCATGGTATCAACACCTTTGTTCAGCTGTCATGTCCAGCAAAATATTTTATAAGATGATTAAAATTCTGGGGACGTTTGCGTTGCAGACTGAGGAATAATCATACTCTTCAGTTCAGCAACCAGACGGCTCAGCTGTAACGCCAGGGTTCACGGGGAGGTTGCTACCTTCAGATCAGCTTCCCCTGGAAACGAGGGAGAGGAGGGGAAAGAGAAGCAGGTGTGAGATCTGAGGGGTGCTCGGGATGTCCATGGGCATCAGGCGGGTGCCATGTGGGTCAGAGCCACCACATCTGAGTGCCACCACCACACAGCTCTTCGCAGAATCGGTTTCTGGGGTTTTCTGCCACAGACTCCATTGTCTTGGCATTTTGTTTTGTTTTGTTTTGTGTTTTGTTTTGCTTTGCTTTGCTTTGTTTTGTGTTTTGTTTTTTGTTTTGTTTTGCTTTGCTTTGTTTTGTGTTTTGTTTAGTTGTGTTGTGGTTTGGTTTGGTTTGCTTGAGCTCATCTTTTGCCTTTGGAGACACAGTCGAGAAGTACTCATAAGAAGGCAGAAAAAACCCCCGATGCCTGAGTTTTTCTACTTAGCAGAATCCTCCAAAGGATTTCTAATTTGTGAGAGGAGACAAAGGAGGGGGCTCTCTGCACTGAGGAGCTGGATTTTACATCAGGTGATTCGGGAGAGCCTGGGCAAATTGGCTTCTCCCTTTGTCTCCAAAACGGTCATGCTGCCTTGGAGGGAAATTGGGAGGAAAAATCATAAATCTTTGTGGAGCAATAAATAGAATATAAATGGGTATCCAATATGCCACTGCTTTTAAGCTCACAGTCACACTGTGCTGGTCCGGTTTGGGGTAGGAAGTAAAGGCAACCGCTTAGCACATCTGGCAGGAACAGAACAAAAATACTGTGAAAGATGATAGAAACTGATGAGTGTTCTATTCAAATCTGTCACAATTCTCAGGAGTAAGGTTTTTGTATAAATATGTATTCATTTAAGGGAAGGTGGATAGTCTGCACTTTTCGGTATTGCTGTTAAAAAATGGTCTTGTTTTGCACGTGTATTAAGAGAAACATTTTATTTTGTCAAATACAATAGTTGAAGTTTTGTTCTTATAGTAAATATATGCTAAGAACTAATAGTGCTTCTGTTTCAGAAATAAAACACCTTAATATTTTAGGTCATTTAATAATATTATAGTTATTAAATTTACTAACTTAATAATTTAAATTTTTGTGCTTTTTACACCAAAACCAAAATCAAACTTTTGCCACCATATTTCATCTCAAATGTCATAAAAATTAAATAATTAAAAAGTTCATAAATTTATTTATTACCAAGTATCATCTACAAAACAATTTGTTTTTAAAAGACAAAAGCTTCATATGTACTTGGAAGATATTGAAATAGTACACAAAATCATTGCTTTACTGCTAGTCTAGGTGGACATTCCTCCAATACACAATAATGAAGTCTTTCTTGTAATTTCATGAGATACTAATGCATCCAGTTACATCGCCTATTTATTAGCGGTTAGCATTTGTCATCTGTTCTCCCACAGCAGCAAATGAGATAGTCGCATTTTTCAGTGTGCTTAGAATAGAAGACACGTGTTCTACAGGACATGTGTGCTGTGTTGGCTGGGATGGCTTTCTAAAGGCAATATTTAGTAAATATATATACAAAGAAACTCTTGCCTAGTCATTTGGTAGGAGAAAATATACTTCTGTCTCGAGTGTGTTGCCACTTTTGATAGGGCTGAATAGTTGTGGATAAATGGGTCATGTTAATATAGGAATAATGTATAAGGTTTTCTATGGTAATTTTGTTACTTTAAAAGTTTTAGTTTTGTACAATCATTTGTTGTCTTAGATGAGGTGAAAATTACTGTGTATGACCCATGAACACACATGCATGTGTATGGACGCATATTTGTGTGAGACTATATATGTACACAAACATATACATATAGATATGTAGATAGATCTATCTCAGGTTTGTTTCCCCTCCTGTTAGCTATGAAGGCTGTGCCGAAGGATCAGACTGATAGAGATCTGAATCGGCCCCATTCATCCATGCAGAGAGCACCGGCGCAGATTCCAGCCCCATGCAACCACCGCGTTCCTGGCGTGCTTTATTTCTTGGGAGTGTGCTGCTGGTCTTTTGACCTATATGCGGGAGAACTGAAAATAATTATAATCCTGAGGTTTACACAACCTCTTTGTTTTCATGGGACTCTCCAGAATCATTCCACACCTCACTCCTGTAACTACGTGGAATAAATGGAGGTATACTCACAACAGAGGACACTTACGTGAATTTGAAATAGAAAGATACAGCCAAAATAATGACCCATTAAATTTTAGTTTAAAATCTGACCATAAACAGCTGAGGGCAATCCAAAACTCAATATTGCATATGGACATCTAGCAAGAATCACTGTGATTTGATTTAGCAGAAGCTCAACCTTCTGTTAAATTAATCAGGTTTTTTTAGCTGCCCTGGCTGCCTGGTGTGTGTACACTCTGTGATGCTGAGGTTGTTACTAGGGAAGCAGTATAATGCTGGAGCTGCATGAAGTGGGAGCTGGAAGCCAAGAATTTATTACTACAATTCTCCCTATTCATTAGTTTGCTGTATGATCTTGGAGGGCATCCATATCATTGACTCTTGGCTTCTGCAGAGACACTACGCAAAGGCAGGTGTCCACCAAACTCCACCACGCCACCGGCCAAGTGCAATCAGCTGGCAAACACTTCACAGACCTGCTGCAAGCACGAACTTGTGCCCAGTTGTCCTTGATGTAATACCCCTATCAGATGTTAAAAATTCTGCCAGGAAGATCTGGCAGCCTAAATAAGAGATAGGTGCACAGAAGCTTTTGGAGAGTCCAGAGAACAGCATGATTAGGAATGTTTATTTTGTTTTGCTGTTGCTGTTTCAATTCCTGAACATGGTGCGAGAAATGAATCTTTAGGAAAGATTTGATTTGGAAAGTGTCTGACCTGACAGGGCTCAGAGGATAGACTGTCTGTATGGTGTAACAGGGAAGACACTGGGACATGGAGTTGTAACTGAGTGAGCTAGTTGCATCTAGTTTCTGTTGCTGGTGGAGCATAGGGACAATACAATGGAGGTCTAGATTGAAGATGTAGAAATAGTAGGTGTCATAGTCAGTCTTTAACACTTCCTTCTTAAGGAAAGGATTAATCTGTGTTTTGGAAATATCATAAGTGTTTTTTCAAACAACATCTCAATTGTCTCTGAATTATTTTGGTTGGTTGGTTTGTTCTCTCCATAAGCATCTATTGCTCATGCATTTGTCTTCAAGCTGAGATTCTCAAGATTTGTAACAATCTAGAGTAAAGTGAAGCAGAACAGAAACTCTTTCAATGGTGCTTCCTTGTGGGTCGTTTAATTTTCTTCCTGAAAAAATTTCTTTGCTCTAAAAGCTAGGCATACTCTGAATGTGGGCATCTGTTGGTGCATCAATACTACATTTTAATTCAGATCAGGAGTGTCATATCAAAGCAGACCTTCCATTCATTCATCCTCACTATACTTTGATAAGCATCCTGGACTGGTTTTAGGGGTGAAGTAGAGCACATCTTTTGGATAGAACTAAAGAACAGTATCTTGTCCAAGTGCTCACTAAATGCTATGCAGCTGCTAATGGGTACTTTTTCCACAAGGGCAGACTAGAGCTATTCTGAAAACCCTGAAACCTGGGCACTGGGTGCTCAGTGCCATCTGCTTTGCTCTGTAGTCCCTCTAATTGTGCAACTGTCCTTGCTAACACTTGCCCTTCGTGGGGTGCACATTTTCCAGCTTCCTTACAGTCCTCCTTTGCTGATCATACAGTCCTCCTTTGCTGATCATATACAACTCTTTAGTCTTGATTATTAATATTAATTAATTCAGTATTATCTTCTCTGACTCTCGCAAGAGTGACGGTTGATTGTCATTTAACAGTTGCTATTTGACTTCAGAGAGACTTGCCTCAACTTACATGGTTATGTTTCTTTTAAAAATCTCTGCTTTGTTCTATAAATTCAACCCAATTTGTCATTACAACATTATCCAGATTGAAGCAGTATTGTTCTAAAAATAATCATTATTTAGACACGGACAGACAGATGTTTACCTGTGCTTCTAAAGACAAATTTATGAAAGGGTCTGTGCTAAGGTGTTTGCCTTCTGAGATAGGTATAAAGGAAAATTACAGGGCTTACAGTAAACATACAGCTGGAAACAGTTTCACATTGTTTTCAAAATTGTTCTCTAACTTAAAATTTGAGGAGAAGATCTGGATGAAATAAGAAAGTCAGCACAGAAGTGATGATCTGAAGAGATGGAGTTTCACCACTGATTTCAGTAGAATTAGGAATTTACTCAGGAAGTGCTGAAGGAGGATGAAGAAGGCCTTTGTAGATTGTAGATAAAATGCTTGGGGAACTCAGAGCTATTGTGATAAAAAATTGCTCATGGTTTGCCTCCGTAAGATGCCAGGACACAAGCTCACCCAATGAAAAGGTGAACATGGTCATGTTGGCCTTCAGTACATAGTTGAATTGAAACTATTTTTCCCTGGGATTTATGGAATGTTTTCCTGATGAAAGCTGATGGTTATCTTTTTTTTTTTTTTAATGCAAAATTTCTTGCTGACACTATGATCCCTGGTTTAGAGTATAAAGATAGTTCTTAATCAGATTTTTACCCTTCATGGATGAGGTAATGTGTGCTTTATCCTGGTATTTGTGGTTTTGGTTTGTTCAGGTTCTTTGCAAATCTAGACCTCCATTGTATTGTCTTATTTGTGTTCCAGGCAGGTTTTATTACAGCTAATAGGGAAAAAAAAACCAACTTATTTTAAAAATTGCCCTGTATGGAAAAGATGTCTTAAGATTGGCGCTAACAATGAGCGATGTTATACAAACCACTGGGATAAAATTCCTTTCAACGTGATGTGAGCAACACATGAGCTATTCTGAATCACCATGGCTGTGTTCTTAACTCACCTGCCAGGGATAGTTCCACAAGGAACAAACATGTTTTGATAGTAAATAATACTTTCACTTCCTTTATTTTTTGTTTTTTTTTTTTTAAATCAAGTTCTGTTCCCTTCCTCAAATTACCTGCATGTTTCATATATAGGTTCTTTTTCTTAATTTTTTCTAGAAATAATATTTTCTTCTGCAACGTGCTGAAATCTGTTTTTCTCATAAAGAGATGAGAACTCCCCTCCCTTCCTTATGATCTCCTGACAAGTTTGCTGTTGTTCCTGTTGGTAAATAGATTTGCTATTATTGAGAATGTATGCTGAGGGAGTGGGTCAGAGAAACCGGAGCTAAACATGAAGGGCTCGAGGTTTTAAGACCTTTTTCTCTCTTTGCAATGTTCCCTTCTCCTTGTGAAAGACAATAGGTGGGTCTAAATACCAGAATGCTTGGGGTTATTTTTACATGTTGTCTGTACTGTTCACAGCATGCTATGCCATTTTGGAGAATCTCGAGTCACTCTGACCTTATGGCCCTTCACCATGCCTTGGAACTGGAGTACTTGTAGCAGCTCAGCAGCACTTTGAAACCTCAGAGCCTCTTTCTGCCTGTGGACGGAATGCCTGTGACTTGTGTCAGCATTGGACTACAGAACTTTGTGATTTCAACATGTTGACATACAGCTGCAATTGGTCTTAACCCTTGCCCTTTCAGTAAACAGAGGAGCATGTCTATTTCTTCAGAACAGCTGTTGACTCTGGTACAGCAAGTCCAACGAAAATAAGCCATGCGAATGTTTGAACAACTTACCTTTACCATATTTGCTACCAAAAAGAAATAGAGAAGGAAAAGGAAAAAAGGAAATAAAAGGTTCATACCTGTGAAGAAATAAAAAAGGACCTACAAAGGCTTTGTAGTTTTTAGACTCTTCAATGTGACACACACCCTTTCTTCAACACAGCAAACTTGATTGCACAATGAAGACTGAGATTTTTCAAAATACCAGTGGAGTAATTTTCTTGTAAAGAAGGTTTACTTTTTGGTTCTCATACCCAGGGTACTCTGTACATCTTTACTTATTTATGAACAGACTATATTTTGACATCATATAACTGAGGATATGTATAATAGGATTAAAGGCTATTATAAACCTTTGCCTTATGGTACAGCAACTACTTTTGATTTTAGCACATTACAGAGTAGTTTAAAATATGTCTAATTTAAACTAATAGGTACATCACTGAGACAATCATGTACAGGAAGAATTTTTGTGTAAATTTGTAATAATGAATGATTCTTTTACATATTGTTAAGGTAAATGCTATTGAAAGATAGTAATGCCTTGTTAGTGAAGAATGAGGCCACATGTGCACAAACTGTTTGTGCAGTGCCTCGTCAATGCATTGGATATAAATATGTAGATAATGGATTTTTTTTAGGTAAATTTGTCAAGACCAAAAGCATGGATGTCAAGTGTCAATAGGAATTGGGTTTTGTTTTCCTCATCTGTTTCTCTACCTTTCTCTTCTCTCACCTACTCTAATTATGAAAAGATTGATTTCTCCCTCCTGCCCCCCCCGAAGGAAATACAGATAAAACACAGCTGAAGAGGAGTCCTTTGCTGTCTTCTGCTTCCTCTTTTAAAGTTAACATATTAACCCTTTTTTAAAAGTATTGAAATATTATTTAGGAAGTTCATTCTATAAAGCAATAGAGAAAGAACAAAAATATATTTTAAGACATGACTTAAACTGGAATCTTGGTACCAAATAGTTTCAGTAGTCTCATCCAAAAATGAAGGAAACTATCATCATTGTTATTTTTAGAACTTAGAAATGGGAATATTTTGGAGAGATTGAACAAGAATACTCATAGACATTTAAGTTTTTTAATCCTCTTCCACCAGGAGTCAGATTTACCTAAGATATAACTTCCATTGCCGGCAATGGAAATACTGAAATAGTTATCGCCAAGGAGTTAAAATCTGCTCTTGTCTATACCCATTTACAGGACAAACTTAGACTGTGTCTGTCTGTGACCTGTGACTTTTCTACCTTGAAGGCCATGAGCTACTTGGTCAGATAAACTGTTAGTCTGACTTTTCACCTTGAATTGTACCAATTCCCTTTGCCCAATTTAAATCTCTTCATTAAAAAGAAGCCTTGGCTTAGTTGGTTCATTCTCCAGCTTTTCTTCTTGTTTTCCTTTGCTAAAAACACCAGCCTTGAAACAGCTACCTGCAAAGCTGCAAAGCACCAGTGTAGCTACAAAACAACACCCTTCTCTATTGAAGGAATCATATTGCTGCTAGAATTCAATGTTTGTGGATTGCTTTATTACCAACAGAGAGGTTTTTACCCTACCAAGTCTTGCACATGTGCTTTACTTTACCTAGTATGAGTGCTGGAATTCGCACGGTACTCACATATGTACATAAAGCACACTGTGGGTAGTTTTTAGAACTAAGACTATAATTAGCCTTTTTCTTTCCTCAAGCAAAGTAGACAGTGATGGGGGGTTGGTTGTCTTTTTTTTGGCTCTCTTCAATTTTTAGTCACTTGCAGACTGAAAAAACCAAACAGTTTATCTGGGCCTTATTGTACAAAAAGTGTGTTGTGTCCACAATTGTGTACAGAATTTTTCTTCATAAATTTTGTTTTAAATTAATAAAATTGATTTGTGAACGTATTAAACAATTGTCTTGTATGCAAGTCTATGATATTTCTGCCTTCTAGGTTGGGAGTGTTCTCTCATCTCTTTGCTGTCCCAAGGCAGAAGTTGTTCATCTGCTTGTGCCCAGCTGAGATGTTAAATAGGATAAAAAATATTTGCATCTAGTTTATAAAAGGCTCATTTAGATGGACAGTAGTTGTTTGGCTTACCAGCAGGAGCTAGAGAAGGTCAGTGCAGAACAGGGGCTTGGTGCATGTCATCCTGGAAATGTGTGCCTAAGTGACTCATAGAAGTAAGTGCCTGAATGTTAGGTGTTCGAGTGCTTCTGAATGTCACCTGAAGCAGTTCGTGTGCCGAATGGATGAGTCCCATTGTTCAGACGTCTCACTCAGGTATATAGCAAGTCTCCATCCTCTGAGGATCTACAGGCCTGAACATCTGTAGGAATTCAGGACTGGTTTTTATCTTTTACAAACAGAGTAGGGCTGTGCTTTAAATCAGAGGGAGAGTGGCGGTGCCTACTATTTTATAGCAGGTGCTTTACTGTAGACCCATGAAGTATTGGTCCAGGGTGTGGGTTTGATTTGCTCTTCTAAGGAGAGGGAGGGTTATCCTAATTAACAACTTTTAGACTACTCTGCCCCAGCAACATCCTTCACTCCTCCTGGTACTGCTGTGCCACCATGCACAAAGGGATTAGTTTGGCCAGAGAATGTAGAAAAGAAGTCAGTGAACCAAAGAGTGAGTGGGGCTGCCATGAAGAGAAAATCAGGGAGGAGAAAATGTGTCCAGCAACCATGGATGGTTGTTATGCAGTGGCTGGTGAAGAGCCCTCTTTGCTCCTCTGCCCATGAGCGAGAGCCTTGAATGGAGGCTAGTGGGCACTTGTGCTCACATTCTGGTCTAGTGAGACCTGGCTTTTGTCGATACATTGTGGTACAGCTTCAAAAGGAGCAATGGACAGTGCTGCAATCAAAGAAAGGCATGGCTTAGTAAAGTATGGGCTTGTATCTTCCCAGAAAGGAAGGGAATTAAGTCAGTATAACTTCTTTGTAACAGTACTGACCAAAAGGATGGCATTGCAGTCATTTTCTGCATGGTGTAGAATTGAGATCTGCCATGTTTTCTGAGCAGCTTGATCCGACTGGCATCTGAGGTGCTGGAAGTGCCTGCCAAGTCAAGTCCTTAGGAGATTTAGAAGAAATGTCTACTTTCCAACTCTCTGATGGCCCTCGGAGCAAGCCGGGAACCAAGACTGGATATATGTAAAGAGGTGAAACAACTAAATCAAATAACTCTTAACTTTACAGACTGATAATTTTAGGTGAGGAACAGGTTGATAGTTTCATTGTAGAGTCTGCTTAAGTCTCACTTTAGGTAACTCGAATTCGTTCTGTATCTAGCCTTTAGCATCTCTGTCAGGCCCATGGAAGAAAAAAATAACTTGAAAATGTTATGGGCAACAAACTAAGCTGTAGTATTATCAACCTCCATGTGCTAAACCCCTTTCCTTTCTCATATCTTCCACACTTTCACCTTTCCTCCAACAAGCATTTGCTTGGGTTTTGCTGCAGTGTAGCTTATTCTTTGGCAGTGCTTGTTGCAAGATCTCCAGCCCCACTGTCTGTGAAGGACAGTTCCACTATGCCACCAGGTGCTAGAAATTGTCTTCTCTTAGGAAGTGGCTTACCCTCAGAAGGCTTGAAGTCGAGTTTTCCCTGTTACAGAAAAATTGAACAAATTCTTCCAAACAGTAGAACTCTGGAACAAGCATAGTGGCTGTAATTTCATGAGGTTTTGCGATTTGCTTCTGCGAATGATGAACAAAGCCTCTGAGGTTTG
The DNA here is from genome assembly GCF_034619465.1 of Leptosomus discolor. NCBI lineage: Eukaryota > Metazoa > Chordata > Aves > Leptosomiformes > Leptosomidae > Leptosomus > Leptosomus discolor. The sequence continues at coordinate 46,883,607 of NC_141395.1, read as the reverse complement.
CTGTTTCTTGTGATTACTAGGATAGAGGTCTTTTGGAGACTGACATCCCCTTGCCAGCTGGCCACATTTTAAAAAGCCACCTCTAAAGCTATCTCCTCCCCTCGATGCACTGAATGCAGTGCTCACGTGTGCTCCTGAACTGTCCATTAAAGTGCACTGACTGTTCTGTTGAACTAATTTTGGAGGTTTTGGTGCTTGATGGATGGGTTTGGTGGATGACCTCCTCTTTCATCATTGCTTCCGATCTCAGATTAGTCTTAAACCATGAACATGAAATTGCAAATGTTGCTTGCTCCAAACATTTGCTTCCAGAACCCTGGAAGGCCTGTAGCTAAACGTTATCTGACATTACTGATGGAGGCTAAGTAGTCTAAATACTCTACTGTGAATCAGCTCCTTTGATACATGAATACACATACTCGTATTAAAAAATGTTGCCTCGGGTCCCTCATTCATTTTGAACTTTTGCATCTTAAAACAATTATATGTACAGTACTATTGATGTTTCTGAGGCAAAAGAAGCCAGATGCAATATATTATTCTGCTGTAATCCATTAGGGCATTGAGTTCACAGTGGCAAATCACAATTACAGCTTTACAAACTTTTATTTATAATGTGAAGATTAAATTGACCTTTTTGTTTATATTTTCATCCCTTTTTTTTAAAGCTCACAACCTAACAAATGGAAGCAAAACCAAGACCAACCAAGGAACTGCTTCTGTGTGTTTGGCACTGCCGTGAAAGTTCAATGCTCAGAATAAATTAATGTCTACATGTTTTCATCATATATATGTGAATATTTCTATGCATGTTTCAGTTTCTGTATGTTTTCGGTGGCACTAGTCCGCTGTAATAGGCACCTAAATCCCCTCTGAAGTCAGTGGCTTTCTCTTCTGTGCTTCTCAATGCTCGGAATTTTTATTTTTTTTTAAAGAACTGCATATGAAGACCCAGCTTAAATTGAGATCTTGTAAGAAAGCGGGGATTCCTGTAGAATGAAGGGCACCACGTTATGATGTAGGTAGCGCATAAGCTTGAGGTTGGCTTTTTGGAACATGCCAGCTTGAATTTTCCATTTCTTAGATGTTCACTGGTAACAATGTTCAGCTGTAATAGCTTTAGTTCTAAGAATAAAATGCATCAAAATCATTAGACGTACGTAACTTTGAAGTAGTGCCAAGAAAGTGAAATTAATAATAGTGATTATTATTATTTATGTCTTTCAAGACTGGAAAGCATGCTCAGTGAGTGGTACCTTTGCCTCAATAATGCTTGCAATGCAAGCCAATAAAATATTGTTAGAAAGTCTCTTTTGCCATTTCCTACAAATTTCTGCTTCTCTCAGTGTTGTGATTCTTGAATTCTGCCCTGCACATGCATAGAGAATGGGTGTCAAGAGACATGTTGCTTTGTGTCATATGCTAAGGAGGGGCACAGTCCTGCACCAACTTTCCTCTGTTCTTTGTCAATGGCAAGGCTGCACAGCTGCCACTTTTGTCCTTCCCCTTTTAGCCAGGGACTGGCTCTAACAAAACTGTCCATCTCTCTTGTGCTGGAAAAGGACTAGAATAAAAATGGAAAAAGCAGGGGAAAACAGTCAGCGCCCAGGCTGAAAAAAAAAACAAGGGGAGAGGTGTGAGGGTTGCCAGGCTCCAAAGAGGGTCTGTAGGTAACCAGAGACTGTCGCTGAGTGGAGCACCTAGCACTCCCAGGCAGCCTCCCAGAAGCTGCCCAGTGCTTTGCCCAGGGATGTGATGGGACAAGGGACTGGTGAGAGGCCCTGCAGTCTCTTGGCTACTCTATTCCACCAGCTTCATGGTGTGGATGGCACGACAAGGGGAACAAGGACATACAGTAACTTCAAGATGGGCCTTATATGAAGATGGTATAAATCAAGAGGAGGCTGGCTGCAGTCCCTCTTCTGGCTCTTCCTGAACCTGTTTGCTGTTCCCATCACCCCTGCACAGCTGCAGCATAGCCTCTCACTGTGTGCCAGGAAGGCCGCAGCAGGACCTGGAAATCTGTAGGGTACGTGTCCTGGAGTACCTCCACAGCCTATTAACTGTGTGAACCTATATACACACACACACATATATGTTGCCAAGCTTGGTTGCGACAGCACAATTGAAATGGTGTGTCATTGCGCTTATTGACTGACTGACTTTAAAGCAAATGATTTGCAATAGCCAGTGCCCCTTACTCTCGTTCTCCAGCAGAGCTATGAGAGATAAATAGGTCTCTTACTTTTGCCTACTCAAATCATCCTTCTTTATAGCTGTTTGTCGACATTTCATTTTGTGTTAGCACAAATAAACTTTCACATTCTGATATACTAGGGAAAAATATATTTTTAATTCTGTACAAATATTCTACATTGCCATTTCTGGTTTTTAAGTGGCTATTCGTTTCTGCTAATGGTGTTAGAATAACAGCAGAAGGAAAACAAAAGATTTGGATTTATCCAAAGGAAAATACAGCTCTGCCAGCTCTCATGGAAGCCACATGATGTTGCCAGCTAACACCTTGTGGAAACCAGCCCAAGGCACAAGTAAGTATGTTATTAACGATCTGCCCTTTCCATTGCTTCACCACCACTGGCAGTTATTTTGCTGGGAAGAGGTATTTGCGTCTTGGGTTTTGTTTCTCAACCGCTCTTCGAAATCTTCTGCATGGACTGCTGACTACAACTCCCTGAAGGGCTGGCCTTTGACATTTTGGTATTTCCAGACTCATGTATAGATACAGCATTATTTTCCAAAGTGGGAATTGAAGCATTTACAAAGGAAGCCCCAGTCTGTTTCGTTTTCTTCATTGGCAGCTCATGTCAGATTTGACATGGAAGTGAGATGAGGTCTAGAGACTGCATTAAACTGAGTAGCTGGGACTGTAAAGACAGGCAATATAAGGCAGAGGAGGTGGAGAGTGGTTAGAAAGAGAAAGAAGAAAACATAATTTCATTTGAAAAATGTGAGATAATAAACCTGGGGAAAAACAATCCAGAGCAAGGAGTAGGTAAGAATGATGAGTTGTCCACCATGGAGTGAATTAGCTTTACGTTTAGGGACGTAAGTTTCATTTCTTGGCTCTGCCACGGAACGGCCCTGGCCTGTTTTAGGGCCTCAGCCCAAAAAAAGGCTCAGGCTTGGCAAAGCTAAATGTCGCTGTGGCTGGCCACCAACAGTTTATCCAGAGCTTCAGCTGGGCATGTGCACTCTCCATGGAGAGAGCTGGGAGCCTCGGTGAGAAGCTGCTGAAGTCAGCTACTGGCACCAGAGGTCAGCACAAAATCCTGCCCTCCCTGGAAGACTGGGCACCACATCTCGCCCCTCACAGGTGGCTGGGAGCCCTTTCTCAAAGGCAGCTGCTTTCCTCACACAGGAGGCTGCCTTCCAGTCAGAAGCAGAGGCTGCCTGTGCTGAGGCACGTCCTGCGCGGCTCCCACTGCTCACCCTCTCTGCAGAAGCTGAGTGATTAGTGACAACTCGCATGGGATAGAGGTGACTTTAAGCCAAGTCTGCTCTCAAGCCTATCCAGATCGATGTTTTGCTCTCGGGAGGCTGCTGGCTGTTCAAACTCTCAGAAAGTCAAAAGAGTTTTGTGGGAGCAGAAGACAGGAAAGAGGGAGCGAGCGAGCATGCAGGCTCTCAGGGAAGCACATGAGGGTGGTGTTTGCGGAGCAAAACCACTTTGCCTCTGTAGAGCTGCTTAATGCAAAATACAGAGGGTCCTGGTAGCTGGCACTTAAGCCAGGGCTCCTGCCTCAGAGGCATGTACTTACACCTCCGAATTACAGTGATGCCCTTTGCTCTCCTCAGCAAAATCCATTGGGTGGACTGGGAGAGATTCAGCAGGAGGGAGCAGCAATACCTGTTTTCCCTCCTCTCGAGAGTAAACAAATGCAGTTCTCGGTACAAAGAGGAGCAACTGAATAGAAACAAAATCGTGACATTCCCTTTTACCTCTGTAAGTGCTATAATTCCAGAAGGGATTACTAACTTTGCATTAAATTCATGTTCCAGCTCCTAAATCTATCTATGCAGTCATTATTTATTTATATGTGACTCACTAAACATTCACTAGAGCAGCTCTGTCATAGATATCAGAGGTCCACTTACATGCCATTTGGTATTTGTCATTAATTTGGGAACACAGGAGGTTAAGTCTAGTAATATCTACACTACGGAGCAGGTAAATCCTCTAGGAGTCCTTCTGATACGTTCTTATAAAATGAGAGTTTGAAAGTCAATTTAAAAGACACAGATTTATTCCCAGTAACAGCCTTCCTGGAGCTCTTTTTTTTAAGTCAGGAAGTATTTGATCAGGAGTTGAAAAAAAACCCTAAACTATATACTTAGTTCTCTAGAAGACAAGGAAAGCTCAGCAAAATAAAATGAAAACGAAAGTAATCAAGGTTGCAATATCCCTTTTAAATGGCAAGTGTGTGGAAAAAAAGTAACTTCTTGTGAATGTTAGCAGTCCTTTTTTGTGTTCTTGCAATCCAGCTGAAATCCACTCTTCTGTAATCTTTTGGTCCAGCATTTCTCAAGCACTGGCTTTTATGCCACCCGATTGCTCTCCCCATTGCTCCAGTTGCTGTGTGAACCACCAGGTCTCAGGATTTTGCTGAGGGTCTTTCAGCATTTCCCTGTAGAAGACCCAAAGGAGGAAATGGATGCATAAAGCAGGTAACAGAGCCGATGTTAATATCTTCTTGGGAGTAAAGGTGCTCTTGTTACCGTTGACTGTTCTTGCTTAACATGGGAAACAGGCTAATATGGTTGCATGTTAAGTGACAGCTAAGAAGTTCGGTTTCTGAAGTATTTTTTATAATTTCATTTATGGTAGCTATAAATTTACTTCCATTGAAGTCGAAGACTAGATTTCCATCAAAATCTGAACATAAACTGCCTATTACAAATCCCAGACATTGGAACAACCATTGGCTTCAATAGAAGTTATGGACATCTGTGCAGATCTCTAACTGTTGCAGACCCTGAAAGCTTATTGGCATTTTTGTTTAATATTTGCGGGTTTTTTCCACTAGAAATAGAAATGAGACAAACCTGATGATTGCCGTGGCAACCCTGAGCCAGAGTTTTCTTCTGAAGCCTTTCATTTGGTTCTTGAACCTTGTTTTGCTTGGGAATGTGGTTTGATGTTATTTCCTCCTTCCTGCTGAGCAGTCCAAGTCCTGAGCGGGGCTGCTGGGTGATGAGAGAAGATACTGACCTCATGCTCCTTTTGGGTTTTTTGTTGTATTGTGTTTTTTTTTTTACCACCTTTTTCCCACATTTGTCTGTAATGAACTGATCTTCTATGATCCTTTTCTTGCCATTTTAACTTCTTCCTACTAAGTGCAATGTCTCCTCCATATTCAATGATACCCCAATGTTTTAAGCATTGACATCTGAGACAGAAACTATTTAATACTTCCATAGTAGTATATAGTACATTTCCTTCTGTTCTGAGATGGAGAATACTGTACCTGAAATGTGCAGAAAAAGTTACAGTTCAGATGCTAATATTTTCCACAGGCTTCTAATTACTGTTTCATCTGTATCAAATACAGACTGATGTTCAAACCTTGTGTAGATCTCTGGCAGGACTTTGAATGGTTATGTTGTCTCTGGTCAGGTTTCTAAAAACAGTCTAGTAATTTTGAAAACATGATGGCAAAAGGAGTCCGTTCCACAAGACACTGGTTTAATTCTTAGACAGTGGCTTTCTGCTGAATATTTGTGGTATCATTCTAAAGTGTAGAAGTACATGGGATTTCTAAACCCTCAGTTTCCTAGTGGGAATAGTTCTGGACAGATGGTTTTACTATCCAGATGACAAATTAATTGCCAATAATTTTGTAGAAATAAAAATCCTATTTGAAATGATGACCTAATTGTTATGTAAAAGAAGAATAGACTATTGTAAATGCTTCATTGTGTAACTTAAATCTGAAGATGAGCTATGAATGCTGCTTTCAAATCAGTCTGTTAATTACACTTTGTTAGACTTGTAGGTGACATTCAGGGGTTTCTGTTTATTCAGAGGCATAAAGCACAGGGACATTTTGGCTCTCATAGATGGAAAAAAAATAGTCTAATCCACTCCTTTCTAATTGTAAATCAAAAGTAGACCCCCATCAATCATACTTTGAAACAAAAATGAGGAACAGCTGCAATTTGAGGTTAAATCCAATTATTCCCACAATTCAGTAGAGAGATTTGGATTTTGGCCCTTTGATTTACTCATCCACCTAAATAACCAAATGACTTTGCTTTTAACCTACAAGAGGGTAACTAAGCAAGAAAAGCTAACTAAGACGCAGTATGTTTATGGCTGAACCAGTACATGAACATCCTTAAGTGTATGTAACAACGGCGCCATGTGTTTCCATTTGCAGTCATTTGGATTTCACTTCCAGCATCAGTTGCACAGTTAGTATCAGTGTGCTTATGAGGAGTTCCCAAATGGACCCAGGGCCACCACATGTCCTTCCCACCCATCTTCACATAGACTGTTGTGAATCTGCATTTATGCAAAATCAGTATTTTAGCCACCAATCACCGCCTTTCTTCTGTTGTATCAGTTGTGTGACACAATGAATCAGGAAGCAGAGGCAGCGGCATATGGGTCCATACCCATCTTGCTCATTAAGAGCCTCAACACCTTATAGGCAGGAAGAGCTGGATTCAAGCTGTTCCATATACAACTCTATTTCATATGTCTGCAGAGTACATCTCAGCTCCCTTGGTCTTGGTCTTTTGGTATTACATAATGCTAATTCCCTACATTCAAAGTCAGTGTAGGAAGGCTGCAAGAACGTGAACTGTGAAATGGCAGAGCTATGGCTTGTTGTCATAGCGTATTGGATCTTCTATGCAGGTTGGAGTCCTGTTTATTAAATTCAAGTCAAGTCATTGAGTTGCATGTCAGATCCTCATGTGTCATTCATTTTACATCTTCACTTGTAAGATAATCTTCTGTTTCATCTTCATGATCAGTGTTTTCCAAAGGTGGCCTGGGTAAAATAAATAAAATAGCATGTATTTATGTCTATGGCCAGAAGAAAGACTTTGTTTCAAACTCATCAGAATACTCCTTAACAACAGTGTGCAAAATTTAAACCTGTCTAAACAATGCCAGGAGGAAAAATTGCATTGAAAGTGTATAAATAAAGTTATTCATTCAGTCTCCAACACACAGATTAAGCATACTGTTAGTGATGTAACCCATGAAAAAATACACTATAAAACCCTAGCAGTCAGACTATAACCAACTCTGACATCCTTATATATTCTTGTAAACCTACAGTGGTTTGTAGTTTTCTTTGCTGCAAAGAGGAAGGCAAACAAATATAAATTGAAATGCACAGCTATGATTTGAAATTACCCAGCCAAAAGCTGAACAACTGTGTCACTTTAGTCATCCATCAGCACTGGTGTTTTGTTCTGCCAGAACTCCTCAGATCCTCAGCTCTGTACCACAGACAGTAAATCCTAAACAACCATGTTTTAGTAACTCTAATTGGCACAGCTGCTGAAAAAGACCGAAGATCCAAAAAATCAAATAGGATAATGGTAAAAGCCTCTGCCCACAAACCTAGCTTGTGGTCTCTGCAAGTTTGCCACGACATTTCAGTTTGCCAGATGCTGACTGCATCAGTATGCAAATATTCTACTTCTTCATTTGAGTTGTTGAGGATGCTTCGTAGATAATGACCATTCTGGATCTTTGAAAATAAAAAGATAGGATAGGACAGGATTGAAAGCAGCAAAATAAATAAATTATTTTTATTGAATAATGTAACTGACAGAAAGACAGCAATCATTACTTATCTCCCAGAAACTAAAAGACAGGCAGCAGTTTGGGAGAAAGGACCAGCCGGGCTAGGAGAAATGATTTGGCTTATGGAGCATGTTGCATGCCATGCCAGCACCTGTGGCTGATTTTAGAGTCCATATTAGCTGAAATACCTTGTAATAGTTTGGTTGGGGCTTAGCCCACTCTTTCCAGGGTGGGAAGAAGGACAGGCAGTGCTCCATGGCAGGAGGAGCTGGGCTCATCCTACTGTAGCGCAGCCACGTATGACCCTCTCCTGAATTGGGGATCTTCACTCACACCTCTGCTGCACTTGCAGGGACAGCTGAGCCCCTTCAGAGCTAAAATACTAAATGCTGTGCAGAGTTATACAGTGTGTGCATGCCCTGGACACTGCCCTAGGTCCCATAGGAAAGCAAATCATGAATATGGCCAGCAGCAAAAAGCCCCTATCCTTATCAACTGTTGTCCTCCAACCAACCCACATCATGGAAATACATTTTCTAGCTCGAGCTGATACCTTTTGTGAGTCAGCAGTAGTGTATTGGAAGGAGAACAAGGACTGATGCAGCTCCGGTATCCAGAATGGCTGGGTTGTATCCTCTGATTCCCTATGTCATGCTAAGTGACTTATCAACTCTGTTTGATGTCTCTTACCTCTTAGTAAAAATACCATACACAAAACAGCTGTTGGGGTACTGGCATGTTCACAGTTGGGAAGCACTGTGTGCTTCTCCAACATGCAAAAAGGTCAAATGTTTTCAGTGATGTCAGTATTTTATTGTTTGTACATTTCCATTTTAATTGTAGTATTATTTCTATTTCAATCGTTTTACTCCCCACAGATCCCAGTGGATCAGCCAGACGTCCTGATGTTTATGAGACAGTCCACCTCCTTCTACTTCTCGTGCTCTTCCTCCTCCTCCTCCTCCTGATGAATTTCTGTGTCCATTGAGAGGGTTCCATTGTGGCCCAACTCTGGCTTTCCATGTGGTGTGTAGGGTGCAAAAAGAGATAGAGAAAATGGTCATCCTTAGTGACCACACAGCAAAAGTACATGGAGATGACACCTCCTGCTCTCCCACCCCTCAAGGCTGGTGGCTTTGCAGGGAGGAATCTCATCTCTTGTTGAATTTGGATATTTGAAAGAGAAATCCACCTACAAGCAAAGCTCCTAACTCCACCTCTGCCCCTGGCCATGGCTACTGTCAAGGTGTGTGCCAGACAATTACAGCCCAGTAGCCTTTCACATTTCATGAAATTTGAACTGGAGTTGAATCCTAGAGCTACTGTGCCAGCTAAATGGTAAGGGTGTTGTGAAAGGTTTACTTTTGTCTGAAGGGAACAATCCAAGCGGGAGAGAGAGAGGAAGAAATAGTTACACAGAAAAAGCTGCTTCAATTCCAGTGTTAATAGATTGGTTCTGATGTCACTTTTCTCCCTCCCTTACTAAATATAATCCTCAATTTTTCATAAGTCTCTCTTTCTTTCTCATGTTTTTCATGCCTGATTGGCTACCCAGTAATTGGGATGGCTAGGCAAGGAGTGGGGGAGTTGATTATTTTGTTTTCCTCGATTTTTGTTTTTTAAAAACGGTAAGGATAAATGGAAAGGAAGTCTTGACAATATAAGCATTTGTTTAAACAATTGTTAAAAATAACATGCAGTTCTCTGTAACATTTGTTCTAAAATGTAGTATCTAGCAAGTCAGCTGCTTCTAAAGCTGTGAGTCTTAGTGATGTATCTCAGCAAGAGCTAGTGCTTTGCAGGTTCTTCTGAAGGATGCAAAATTGTTTAATAGGTATTTATCCATTAAAGAAATGTGAACCTTGGCCTGTCAGATGCTGGTAGAGGTTACACCACCTGACATCTGCATGTCGAAGGAGACACCACCACAGCAGCAGTGTCTAAGGCAAAAATTTAACTTAGAAATCCTGCCTTCTCTTTCTCGGTTTTGTTGTCAGCATATTTGTGTTGGCAGCACAGCCTGGGTCTTTCAAGGAGGCTGGGATGAGGACACCTGTCTCACTCTGGGTGATATAATTCCTGCACTAATTCATGATCATACAAAGAAGCTCACATGGGATAAATTGCCAAGAAGGATATGCTTAGTCCATGAGCCAAAAAGAGTTTTGTTTGGGGTTTGCTTTCCCTCTTGAAGGATAAATGGGGAGCAGAAGTGGAATGTACAAGAACCACTCAAGATTTTCTGGAATATCTGGGTTTATCTGATTGTCTAATGCCTATTCTGCCTATGTAGTTTCTAATATTTTTGGCTTAAATCCTACTTTACATTTGATTTTGTTGAATGTAATATTCCATCAATATGGCTGTGTATTTTTTGTCTCCTATAATTTGTGAGTCCAGATTCTCTGCTTGCAGTAAAATTTAATTCTAGTGGTGTCTATACTTGTCAGCTGGGGAAAATAAAACTTCTTTTATACCAGGTAAAATTTTGCATTCCCATCTACCCACCTGCTCTACACACCTGCAGTACCTGCCCATCACACCTGTACTAGTCCCACTCTTCTCCAGGCAAGATTTCACCCATCCCAGGTGCTGCTTTCATACATCTCTCCTTCCTCCAGAGCATTCCCAAGCAGCAGCAAGGGGAGAGACTCTTGGTCTGTTGCTTGTGCCTGTGGTAGCAGTACATTTTTGGTTTTGGAAAGCATCTAGTCAAGCAAAATAATTTCAGCTATTTTCACTCATACTTGGAAATTGATGATTTTTAGAAGGAAAGCACATAAATCAGGTGGAAGTTGCTAGAAATGTTTTATTCTTATCAGCATGGAGTAAGAAAATTTGTGGTCTGATATTGACAGAACATGTCTTTCCTGGGTTAAAATACACATTTACCTCTGCTACTGGTTTAGAAATGTTTTAGGAATACACAAAGGATTTTTAAAAATAAAAGCATGGTGCCTCAGGGAGTACTGCTAGTTTAAATAACACATGAAAAGTATTTATGATCCTTTTTTTATGAGGTGGTCAAAGCAAAGAACATCCAGCATGTAACATAAGACTGGCTAAAGAAGAAAGGTTTTTCAAAACCACATTGGAGAGTTAAGCATGAATGGAATTTTATTTCAATCTCTATTGCTTACTTAAATTAATGATGTTTTCAGGTGGAGTCTAAATGATAATACAGATCAAGGTGAGTTTTGCCAGCGAGCAAAACTCACCGCCAGTCTGTTATTCAAAGAATGTTACTGACTAATGTTGAAATAATCCTAAACAGATAATAGGTTTAGTGAAAGGGAATTTTTAGATAGTTTCAAACATTTTCAAATGCACTGGAATTGCATTGACTCATTCTTTAGCAATGGAGGTTAATACTCCTGAATAGTCCCACGTTAGATCTCCCAGTGTTTATCCAGTGTGTCCAACCACAGCAAAGCACAGAATAAAGGTCATTGCCTCTTGTTTGGTAAGGCAGTACCAGCTCAGGAGTTCCTGTCATGTTGTTGCAGAGTTAATGAGGTTTTCCCTAGTACAGGATGAAGCTCCAGTCCATCCCATCAAGGAATCACCTCCAGGTCTAATTCTTAAGATTGCCAAACCCTGGCTTATTTCCTGAAGCTCCTAGAGGGGTTTCAAGTACTACCACTCCAAAATGGTCTCTCATACACTTTTCTTCCACTTTGCACGCACTCACTCATACTCTGGTTCTAACTCATCTCTTCCTCTCCCTAACTTTCTTACCTCCACATAGGTCTCTGAGCTAGAAGAATGATTACAGAGACTTACTATCCCAGCTGTTTACTGAAGTTCTACAAGTCCAAGGTACCTGCTGACCAAATACACCAAACTCAGTAAGAGAGCTTTATACTTCTTGAACTACATCTCACCAACATAGGAGACTCCACTGCCTTCACGTTGTTTACTGATTTAACATTAGGCTTCACTGCAACTGTGCAAGCACTTAAAGGGTTTGCAGAAGTGCAGGTTGATGAGGAAAATTTGAGAATGGACATTGTTTTGCTTCTGCCTTAATTATGCCCTATTCATAAATATATATGAATATATTCAGCTAATTAGGACATTCATTTGAAATTACTTTTGCAATTTCTATGCTAGTAAGTAGAGCAGAACTGAACAAGATCGATTACAATGGGACTACCCTTAACTGCTTAAAGTAAAACATGGACATAAAACCTCAAAGAACAAACTTTATCTGTAAAAGGAGAGTTCTAGTATGCTATTTGTGTGACTTCATTGTGAATAAGACTGATGAACTAATCTGGATGCAAACTCAGTTTAAAAAATTTTTAACCATGTTTTGTTTTGATTTTTTAACTGAGGAAACTTCTCTTAAGCTGGTATCGTTGTGGCCATTTTGTAACATCAAAACATAACCTCCTACAGGAAAGGTAAATAAATCCTGCCAAGGATGGCATGAAACTTCAATAACCTTAAACCATTTTACACCTAAATGAGAGCATCTGTGGAAGGGATTAGCATGCTGTAATTTATGTGCAGTGACTTTCCACCTTGAGCTCGTTTGCCTTAACTCTTCTGTGTGTTCCTAGGTAGATAAGCAGACACAGAAAGTGCCTGGGCTGTGCTGGTTCAGTCACTTTATGGAATGATTCCACAGATCTGGGTGTTTGAAACTGGTCTTGCACAGAGACTCCTTGATTTTGGTGGAGGAGCTTCACTGAATGGACTCGCATCACTCACAGCAGCGCTGCAGCTGAGTAGGTTTTTCAGCAATTTATCGTTAGGGACGAGTATGTCTGTCTTGGTAACTATTGTCATTCAAGAGCATGCTGTTAGCTATGGTAATGGAGATTAAAAGCATTTTAAAATGAGACAGCTGCAGTCTCTCAGTTGTTATTCATTAACATTTCATCGTTCAATCTGTGTTATTGATTTTCATAGTGTGTAAAATACACAAAATGTGCAGAAAATACGATACCAAATGAAGGAGCGATGTGTAGAGAGAATCATGCAGTCTGAGGAACAACTACAGTGAAACAGGCAGTCTGAAACAGGCTGGGCATGAATTCCCCAAATGAAATGGACTAAGCTGCCACCTTTCATTTTAAAAGGCTGGAAAAAACTATTAAGTGCCTCTGTGGAAGTATGTAGCTGAAATGACAGCAGCTTTCCAAACCAGAACACAAGCCTGTGTCTCCACTTAAAGAGGTGTAAGATCCTGCTCAAAAACGTAAACAATTTTGGCAGAAAGGCTTTGGCTCTACATGAAATGGCACGTAGTTGGATGTGCATATATGCATTTGTGTTGTGTGTGTGCTTCTGCTCCTTGTTGAAAAGGCTGTGCAGATGCAGTGGCAGAAAGCTCAAAAGCAGAAAGGTACTTGAAGAATGGGCTGATCCAGTAGAGTCATCAAGAGGAAAAAGAGTTTTTGTGGGGAAGCTGCCCTAAAAATGTTGCTGCTAAAACCAAAGTTGTCTCCCATTGCTTAATACTACCTGGGTTCAAGAACACAGGGCTTGTAGCCAGAGAGAACTGCATACAAGCTACCTGACTCCATCATCAATTTCTCTTCTTAAAGAGAACAACCTTCAAGCCTCCAGTTTTTTGGCATAGCTAATCAAGTTGAAAAGAGCAAAAATATAATCTGCATGAACAGTACAAACTGTGCCTGGTGGTCAGGGAGCCAAACAGGCATCATCTAAATCCCAGGGAGGCCAATGGGATGACTCTGATTTCACCCAAAGTGTGCTTTGGGTCAAGTCCAGCAGTAGCATATGTATCATCTAAGCGTATATTGCTTCCCTCACAGGGTAACCATTGTTTCAGCTTTAAGTGGTTACAGAACAGCAGCACTCTGATAGCAAAGACGTTACACTATCACTATGCTGTTAAAGACAGAGAGATGCTTTACATCGGTGAAGCACTTCATCTTGCCAAGGACCGCTCCTGCTTTGCAAAGCAAGGGCTGTCTCCAATGCTGCCTCTGCTCCTGCTGGGAGTCAGGACTGTGAACGTATGCAGCCAGCATGGGCCCTGACAGGGATGAGAGCATCTAAGGCCTTCGGGCAAACCTCATGAAGTTCCATAATGTGATTCCCAGGCCATTTTGGACACTCTCTTCCCTTGGACTTCATGCACAACAAAGCCATGATGGGATTCTCAGTGTGCCTGGGCTCGGTGCCATATGAACAGCAGTTGTATCCTGGCAGAGGAGCAGTCCAGCCCTGGGCATTGCTTTTCTGTACTTTGGTAGTATTTCAGGTCTGAGGTCTCTATGAAATTGGTCAGAGAATGCGATTTGGCTGCATCACCCTTGCTGAACACATTAATTAACCTTCTTATTAAAGCGCCTGGCTTTTTCTGTAGCCATGCAATGTTAGTTTGCAATGCAGATTATCAGCTTGGCTCCATGGGAGCCAAACACTGACCTTCTTCTGTTTCATTCTCCTAGAGCCTCTTTTCCTGTGATTTTCATTTACATTGCTAAATAGTGCAAGCATACTCAGACGACTATCTATCTCTCTCTAGAATACAACAGTCATTTATCTGGGACTAAAAATGTAATAATGATAATAACAAAGCTGTCTCTAAGTGTTTATTTGAACACACCTGGTAAATCCACAGGAAAGGCTGAGTGCAGCGATGTATTTCATTAAAAGACAACTGATGTTTTATTTAATTCAATAATTAAAAGTTTTACAAACATCACCTCAGGGTGTTTTTTTAATAACTTGGTTTCAACTGAATGCCCAAGTCAACAGGTATGATAATTGTCCAAGAGAATAATTTTAATACAAGCAATAAAGTTTCTTACAGATTCAGATGTGTTTCCCTCAATGAGAAGTGTTTCTATAGAGATTATGATGGCAATATAAATTAGTCCATCACTCTTCTGTGCACAAACTATAGTAGGCTACCAAACGATTTGAGTAGATAGTTTTCTGCAGCAAATCAGTGATGGTATGGAGCTGTAGAACAATGGTACCTAGCTGGTTCAGCTTCAATTCAGAGAGGATTTTTTTGCCTGTTGGAAGGACAATATTTTGCTTGATGTAGTACATGGAAAGAAAAGAGATGCTGACTGCAGAGCTGTCAGATTGCTTTTCCTTATTTTAGATAGGTTGTTTTTTACAAACTGAGGACTTTTGGAGGGACATAGAAAAGAAGCTAGCAGGGCAATGTCTTGGGAGCAGTTAATTAGTGAGAACATGATACGAAAGGGGGATTAAACCCTCCTTTTGTCTTAATGAAATGGATGCTAGCTCCTGCATGGTCTATTCCCAGCCTGGTGCAGAAGCTTGACAGCTCTTCTTGTGCATTGCTTTAAAACGTATTCTCATGCTGCCAGTCCAAGTTCTGGCATTATCTTTACCCTTTTTGTGTCCTCCCAATCTTAGCTTTTTCCCCCATCCCTGCTGCTGTTTTCTAGATGAAATTGTTTCCTATGCCTTTTATGACAAATCACTTCTTTCTGTCTCCCTATGGGAAGAAATAGTTGTTATGATCGGGCATATTTCTTTTATGCATGACACATTTACCTTGCAAACCTTGTGGTGCCAGAAGATGTAACTCACCCTGACAGACATTTGCTATGCCAACACAGCCTCAGCAGTAATCATGGCGAGTGTTTCCTAATCTGCTTCAACACAAGGTTAGTGGATAAGCTCAAACCATGTTGATGAGTTTTGAAGTTTATGTGGCCACATTTACCCTGAGTGGCCTGCATAAAGTGGAGCTGAAGACTGGGAGAAGGTCCAGTGAGCCAGCAATGAAGGAATGAGGACAGTTAGGTCTTCAAGTACTCCAGTTTGATCTGGCAAAAGATGTCATTCCATGCCCCAAACTTTCTTTACAAGTGAGCCCTGATCCCTCAGTATTTTACGCCTTGCCTTGTACACATTTAAATAGGGCTGAAAAATATTTGTGAGGCAGGGATTTCACACAAGTATATGGGCTCCACCTGGCATCAGTAGATTACACCAGTACTGACCAGCTAAGAGCTTGGTCCTTTGTTTCTTAGGCTTGTGTATAATGCTATACATATGTGAGTGACTGCATGTGAGCATTGCAGTGAAAAGGAGAACAATCATAATCCTAGTAAAGTATGAACATGAATTGTTATAGAATTACCATAATAGTGTTTATAGCAGTAGGTATAACTGGTACCATGAGGCTGATTAAAGCTAAAGAGCTACTTTTCCTGCTCGCTGATTACAATTAGCTCTTCACTGAATTGCTTGCCAGAGGACTCCATTACACTACAGTCAATTGACCTTACAGGCTGTATTTTTAGTATATTTTAAATATACAGCTGAAGTTTTTCACACAGAGAACTTCACATACTCTGACCACAGGTGTAGTGAGGTGAGTGGAAAAATCTACCTGCAGCAAAAATAGCTGGGTCTTTGTACATACTGTTACATTAGACATTTGCAAGCTCTCATAAGCTTTTAAAGTCCAAATCTATTAACTATTTCTCCAGCTTGTGGGTAAGTCCCCATCAGTCTGCTCTCTCATTTAGGTATGTCATAAGATTACATTTGAAACGTGATCTGGGTGTTTAGTTTCCCAAAGCCCATATGCTACTCATGGTAAGTTTTAAGATACTGTACTTGTATTCTATCAGTCCTTATTTTCAGTGTAGGAGCAGAGCCTTTCACCTCAGAAATCTCACTTTCTCCATTTCTCTCCTCCAAACAAAACCTCCTTCCCCCATTCTGGTAAAAATCCCCAATACTGTAGTTGATATATAGCCAGCTCTGTACTTTTCTGGTACATGCTTTTGCTTTTGTATAACTGAGCAGGGTCTATTGCTTCCTCCGATCCCCACCTAAATTTAACATAAATTTTCACACCCTCCTCTTTGTTTTAATATTTGATCCCCCCCCCAACATCTTCCCTGCTGATTTTCTTAAGGCACCATGAAGGCTGATTTTGATCTCGCTGTGAATCTGACCAAGTAAGATTGGCATTTAACAAAAAACTCTTTTAGAAACAAAGCCCTGAAGACTAAATGCAATCACACTTATTCTGAGAGCTGCAGTCATTTGTCCTTGGCTTGTTTTTCCCAGAAATGACTGGCACAGGCATATTTTTTCATAAGGGTAGTTGGCTCTGCTCTCACTTGGCTGGTCTTGGGAGATGATTTCAGTTACAGTTTCGTCCGCCAAGTCCCATATTCCCTGGTGACCTAGTTTGGATTTTAGTTTTCCAGCTAGACCACCTGCCTGGTGTTAATTAGTTATGGTTTCCTTTTTATATGCAAAATTGTTTTAACTTCATAAGCTGGCACAGATTTGCCTGGGCTTCCCTCCTAGTCCTGTACAAACAGCGTTGCCTGCCTAGACCTGTCATCGGCACTATAAAATCAGCTAGCCTCAATCAGATATGACAAATTGTTCAAGGGGAAGGAGTAGGAGAAGAGAAGCAGCAATTAACTTTCGTGTTTCCCACTTGAGGCTGTTGTGCTCTCTGTAGTTAGAAAATCCTCGTCTGACTGAGTTGCTGGTTTTTTTTTTTCTAAAAAGTTGCTGGGTTTTAATCCAAAGCAGAATGAGAGGTAAAATGTCTTTAATAAGTACTAGAAGTCCCTGTGCCCAGATATTTATAATCAGGCTATGCATTTCTGGCAGGACTGCTCTTTCACACCCAGACTATTTGCTGTCTACTTATTACTATATCAGGCTGGACTGATTAACCTGTTACACTAATGGGTACTTCCAGCAATCTCTGTGCATCCTACCCAGTCCGTTCCTGTTGTAACTGGTGTTATGGGAACTGTTTCAGGCACACACCATGGAAGAACACCACCAGACAAGCTGCATGGCACTGAGGCTGCCCACCAGCCTGGTCCTCACAAGGATGCCACAACATTCTGATCTTCCCCTGGTCTGACTCTAGACTCTTCTTTTCTTAGCTGCTTTTTCTTGATATAGGTATTCTGCCTGCCCTACCTTCATAGCAGCCTTTTGCCTTTGGCCCTGACCAAAAGACTTCCCCATAGATTATAAAGGTTTTGTTTCCCTGGATTTTGTTCTTCTGGGGACTCAAGATTTACAGTTTGCTTTTCAGAGGTTTTTCATTGTGGATAAGTGATGGTAAAGGTGGTAAAAAAAATTTTATCTTTTCTAATCTTCTGTCAGCTTTCTCAGATGCCCTACTAATCCACCCTAGCAGAAGATGCCTATTTCTTGGTCAGAGCTATATTTCTTAGCTATTGCAATGAGTGCATGGCTACCCTGAGTCTGCTAGAGTTGTTACCACATCCAGAGTTTCATATGGATAAATGATCATCAAAGCTTAGTTACCTACCTGGGAATCACTTTGTGTTATGGCAAAGCTTCTGCTAATATTTCTTACAAGAAGCAATGAAGGCAACCATGACCCGCCCTCAGAACAACACTGTGGTTTAGCTGTTTGGCACAAAGGCTGTCCAGTACCAAATGGTGCCAAGTCAAATACTGATGTGGACTATGTGGCTTTGGATTCTGGTAGACGCAAACACGCAAAGCCATGTGTGTGTATAGTATGCCTACTTATAGGTCTTGCTTGTTTCATCGAGTGCATGTCATCTCTTTGCAAAATTTCATTGACCAGTAGCTTTTGAACCAGAGGTACTGTTAAGTTCCTCTAATATGAACATAGACCACACAATTTCACTGAATAACTCCAGACCAAATACATCTAACTGGAAAAGCGTCTATTTTTCAGAAAGATATCCAAATCCTCATGTAAGGGTTTAAAGTAGGATTCACTTCTAGCTATGTAAAAGTCAGGTACTTGGTGTACAACGGCCTCAAGGTATATTCAGAAACCTTTCATTTAAAAACCACTCTTTGAGCTACTGAAGCTTCCCTTTAGTGTAGTTTCTCTCTCAAAGGAAACCTAAGCTAGGTTAGATCAGAGATGTAGCTTTTGGATGGTTAAAATTAGGTGAAACAAAATTTCTCTCTTTTCATCAGTGACAAACGTACTAACTTTTCTGTTTTATAATTTCAGATGTGAATGACACTTGCCAGTTTTGAGTCAGCCATGTTAACCTTCATCTATACGGGCCTAGGCCCTAAGCTGTGCAATTCTGAAGATGCTAATTTGGATGACAACATGGGTACTGTCATCAGTCTGCTGAGACAGGTGACATGAGGCATCACCTGATGCCTTTTTCTGTTTCTACACTACACAAATTAGATCTAGAGTGACTGTACAAGTGTCCAGAAACTGAGTCTTTCACTACAGAGGAAGAGCCCATTCTGTGTACTGAAAAAGGCCTCCTTTCTGAATTTGGGCTGAATTTGTCTTGTTTCTCCTCAGATACTTTTCATGATGTAACAAGAGAACATCCTGTCAAGACCCAAATTCAACAATGCCCAAAGCTTACATACTTTAGACTCCAACCCAGAGATGTGACAAGGATGGAGCTGATCTCAAGCATATGAGTTACGCTACTGACTGTCACAGAACTACCTACTTGGTTAAGTGTCTTAGTACATCAAAGTTTCTGTGGGTCCATTAACAGTTCCTCTGAAATGAGAGGGCTATTTTATAGGTCCTTCAAATATCAAAGAAGTAGAAGTTCCCTAATACCACTCAAATTGTGTCTGAAGTAATAAACTAAATGTGCTTGGAACCATTCTTTGGCAGTGAGCACAACCAGCACTTGGGTTTGCACCATCACATCTTGCCCTCCAAGACAGGGTCCCTGCATTCAGTTTGCCCACCTGGGAAAACTTTCAGCTCCTTGCTCGCCCTGAGATCATTCCTAGGTATTGTATGGGAGAGCGCTATTTGACATGAGCCAAAACCATCCCTGGGACATTTTTAAAAATTTAGGAGTACAGGCAATTGAAGCCCGGTGCCTGGGAACATTCCTTGCCACTCTTTAATTTACCAGAATAGTTGTAGCCTCAGAGACTGAACACTCATCTCAGGTTACTTATACAAGCATGCACAGAGGCAGGAGAAAATTGAGAGGCAGATAGTTAGGAAAACAATCACTTTGTGCTTTCTGCAAAAGCCGCATATACTTAACTGTGATAATCTGGACAAAAGAAAATGGACTTTCACCAGGCTGTTGAAATGCTAGAACATTTCAGACCATGGAACTGTTTGTGTGCCGAATTCAAATCTTTATCCAAGAAATACTTAGAAGTTATAGCTATTAAAAAAATGTACTTATAGTTGTTATAAAATCAAAAATTATTTTGTGCACTTAAAAATTAAAAGATCATGTTTTGTAAACTAACAGAAAAAGGAAAACTGGATGACTGCGGAACAAAACAAAACACTCCTTCAGGAGTCTAATCCAGCTTGAAAGGTGAAATTTAAAAAAAAATAGTGATAATGTAAAGGGAGAAGATTCCTAGGCAGCTGTAAGCTCCTGTTAAATCAGTAGCATTACTGTTCTCATCATATAGCATTGACAAGCCACCCACTCCCATTGGGTTAATAATGTACACTCATGAAGAAAGACCATCTGCACTGAAAAGCCTCTGTTCTAAACAAATCAAGTACAACGTCCTTATCCAAAGTTAGCAAATATCTGCAAACAATTTACTGTAGGATGTACAGCAACTCAAATTGCACTCTGTGAAACCTGTACAAATTATTACCTCTGCAGAACATCTCAGCAAACAGAATGTGGCCAGTTTCAGCCTACATCCTCATTTTTGAATTTTCACAGAAAAGGCATCCATGCTTCGAAATTATGGCGGACCCTTCCCTTCTCTGTTAGTGTTCTCACTGCACTTGCAGGACTTATAAATAATTTACTGATGTTTAAGCTACAAATTCAGCCCTACTACCTGCTGGCCCTGAGGCCATTGCCTGAATTTTCCCTCTTTCTAATCAATTTATGTATACTTTTGTGAAACCGGATACATTCATCCGTGCATGCTTTAAGAGTACCAATTCTTTTGAAAAACTGTTCAGAAAAGACACCAGAGCTGATGCACCTTACAGTAGATGACTCCATTGAGAATGAATGAGGGGGAAGTGAACTAAAGAAATGGAAGGAGGAGAGCTGAGAGTCCCAGCAACAGCGCAGAGCCAGAGGAAGTGGGTAATGAAACCAAATCCAACAGCAGCTGTGCTGTGTTGCATATGGTGTCTAGCACAGATTTCGCTGGACTGTCCAGAGGATAACAGGAGGACGTACAGCCTGGCATGCACATTACAGCTTGCAATTTAAAAAGTTACAGTACTTTTTTTAAAGGGACTTCTTTGCTGATAAAAAACAAAACAAAACAAAAAACAACAAAAAAAAACCTCCCACCCAACAGAATAAATGAGGTGTGTTTAAAAAAATTAAGCATCTATTTCCAATTTGTGCAAGTTCATGTAGGGGATTTTCAGTAAAGTTTTTGTCAGAAGGATTTTCCCTTTGCAGTATCCATGCTGACATAGAAGATGTTCAGCTGGTTCAGTTGAATTATTAGAGATGTAGTTACATCGTTTTACCAGCTAAGATAAAATAAGTTCTCTCTGAAATTCCAAAGTGGTACAAAATGGAATCAACCTAAGCGGCTCTGAGATACGCTTCAGGAATTGAAAGTGGGGAACAGTGTCACTTTTTAAATTTGCCAGTTCTTGAGAAGTTACCAAACTATCACATGAATAGAACAGGCTTTGAAATGCTTTCCAGGTCTGTAGGTTGAAAGGGAGGAATTTCCCACAAAGAAGAGTAAAATGAAACCTGTAGTATGAGGAGGAACCATCCTACTTTCTAATTCATCATACATAAAAGCCAAGCGCCGGCCACAAATTGAGCTGGGATTACTGCAGGTCTTTTAATAAATGATGGCCTTTCTAAAGCAGAGTCTTTGCCAAAGATTATCTGGAGTTTCATTTGGGGCTGACAGGGAGTAAGATCATGTACGTTGCATTACTACGTTGGTAACTTCTGTGATATAGCCTTAAGCTTTGAGTAGCTACTGGTTACTGCTGTGGATGCCGCCCTGCTCAAATGGAGTGCTGGCTTGAGTATTTGACAAAATTTTTTACAAAGGCAGGTTTTGCAGCCTGAGCTGAGCTTCCTGCTAAGGTAGCTACTTGCTAACATTCTCTGAGCTAACTAGTTTAAAGCTAGTGTGGCCATATTTATCCTCTAAAAAATGCAATTAATTTCCCTAGATTTCAGCCACCTGAGGTTAGAAAGATAGTCTAATCTAACCATCTGGGAGAGGGCAGATTGACTTTAAACATGGGATTAATAGCTATAATGGGAATGGCAAACACTTCAGGGAGCTTGACAGGCAGAAAGTATTCCTTCTGTCCCGCTGCAGGTTTGAATTGAATAAGGAGGGGCTAAGACTCATATTAAGAGGAAACCCTTGCAGAGTATTCACTGGTGTTACTGAAGTATGGACAAGATAATGGCTTGAAAGCTTTCTTGGATCCCTGGATATCTCAGAGTTGTCTCAATCCATATAGCCTGATTGCCTTAATCTGTTCTTTCACCGTCACCCAGGGAGATGGAGTCAGATAAGTTGCTCTGAAAGCACCTAAGACAGATCAACTTTCTTCTGGTGGTGCTTGACTGTTCTAGACACCAAAGGGACTTTAGCTCATAAGCTAGGAGAAGCTCATAACTTTCAGCTAGGTAGACGTACGTGAAATTACTCCACTGTGGTTAAGCCACTCTGGTTCATTGTTGCAACAAGCCAAAGATAGCTGTGGTAGGCAAATAAAGTCAACTGCCACTGATGCCCAGCTGCTTGCTCCTACCCTCCTCCCGAGGCTATTGCCTCCTCAATTCTGCTGCTGTAACTAGTTGTCAGTGAACTTTACTTCGAGTTTGTGAATAAACCGGGGGCGCGGGGGGGTGGTGGTGGTGGAAAATGACTGGACAGAGTGATCTGAGGTGGAAAACCACCAAATGTGAATCAGCAGCAGCTGGGCTACATCATCTGACCATGACTGAGGCTTTGATTCTGCAGGCTTGAGTCTTGGCCCTTCATGGCAGAGTATTCTGTATATTACGAAGGTCTGCTTTCCTAAGGAAAGGTGGAAAGCATTTCTCTCCTATACATAAGCACAGGAGAGAAGCAGAGAAAACCTGTAGTAGCATCTCAGGCAGGCAGCATGAAGCAATGACCCCATAAGGGTTCTTCAATAGCAAATCTAAGAAATCAGCTGTATGGCCACACTGGCGACTCGGTGCCACACCGTAATAAAAGGGTGGGTTAAATGATTTTAGCTGCAAGATCCTTCTAGTTAGCTATAATGTGACAGATACCCAGAAATATCTTCCTATCATTTGCAGAGAAAATGCTCTGTGGTAGGCCATGAAAGAAAAACAAAATATGTGTTTATATTCAGTTCCTGCTGAACAGCTCTTATTTTTTCACGAGGTTTTGCTATACACAAGATGCTACAAATAATCTTCAGATGATACTATGTCGCTCCTGATCTCCCAACTCCCTAGTGGGTTAAAAGCTGCAAGCTCTGTGTGCACTCACATTCCCTGGAAGAACTACAGTAATATGCAAATGGCACATGTCATCACTAATTTCTGGGAATGATAGAGAAAATATACAAAAGGTTTAATGAACAGAAGAAGAAAGAGAAGTGGTAACTGACATTTCTAGCCAGGGAATATGACAATCAACAGCAGGGCTACCAGCCAAATCCTCTTATAGGCCTGAAAACGCTAAAAGCTTTAGCTGAGTGTAAACAAATGCCATGTTCAGAGAAAAGCAGTCTTGAGGGACAGATCTGTTAACCATCAGTGGGTGTGTTTCATCTCACCGCTCCTTTCGAGCCAGTTAAAGGGAGCTTTGTGTACCTGCTTACAGACAGGAGCTGCGGCTCGGTGACGCAGGAAACCATTGCCTTCCCCTCAGGCCTCAAAGTGGAGACTATAGCTGCTGCCTACATATATAAAATATAATACAGATCATTTATAAACATAGAATTCTTCAAACACCTTCCCTTAGGCTACCACTTTGCAATTTATACACAAAGAGAGCAAGGGAAATGTCAACTTGAAGTGAAAACTGGGGACAGATTTATTTCTTAATTAATGCTTAAAGTGAACCCGTCTTGTTACATTAGCCTGCAATAGCATGAAGTATTGTTTAATGCTTAAAAAAATGAATGATATCTCTGAAATCATGCTTTAAAGATCTGTGCAAGGTAAAACACAAACCCAGGAAAACATTCAACTGTTGGTTTCACCCTCAGCTCAGGAGCAGTCCCACTGAAGTCAATGGCAGTGCTGGTGTACTGGATGTCCTGCCCATGCTTTGATGTACCTTTACCTTAGGCCTCAATGACCTTCTTCCCCATTTTGACTAAATATGATCTTCGTGCCTGCACAAGCCAAAAGTCAAGTTGTTCAGATCATCCCGAGTTCACAAAATGTTTATTGAATTGTTACCTTTTTACAGTTGTTGAGCTATTCAGCTGGTGAACCAAAGCATCTCAAAGCACATATTTAACGGCTTTGGTTGATTTTGACAGCTTTTGTAGATTTCTTCTGTATGTCAAAGCAGATATTTACAGAAAGGGACAGCAAAGTCTGACTACAGCATCTGTAGGGGGGTTGGGAGGTGGACTTGGTGATCTCCAGAGAGGTCCCTTCCAACCTCAGCTGTTCTGTGAACCTTTGAAAAAAAATCTGCAAGAAGCAATGTTAAGAAATTCTCCCAAGGAATTGCTCAGACTGTGCTTGCTGTACTAGGAGGTGTCCTTCCTGCAGCCGTTACTCACTGGGATCAACCTACCATCATGGAGCCCTACTACATCAGCAGGGACTCACAAAGTCACAAAGGTGACAGGAGGTGCTTGTGAAAGTCTGCTCCATCATTACTCTACTGCAGTGAAGGGAGCATCCCAACTGCAAACCGGTTCCAGGGATGGCAGAACGCGCTGGAAGCTGATGCATTTGCTTGATTTGCCTATCACAGTGATAAATCTGTGGTTAACCTAGAGATGGCTCGTGGTTCATAACAATAAAATAATTGCAATTTGATGAACAAACTCCTGAAAAAATATTCTCAGTGAGAAAAAGATGTGCTTGAAAAATAACACAAATCATAGTCAGGTCAAATCAAATTAATTTTCTGGGGCTCTTTGGCAGTGCTAAAAGGGTACAGTCACACAGATTCGTTCTTTATTTTTTACACTGTAATTTGAGTGGAGCTATCTGATAGCTGTGCTTTTTTTAATCCAATGAGTGGTTTAGGGATATCTCACCTGCAGACAAGGAGGGTTTACAGGTTATTTGCTGATCTGTTTTCTTTCTCCATAATTTCCAAGCACTAAAAGTTAACCTCACTAATTCTTCTCTACAGTTGAAAATTTTCTTGCGATACCTAAAGGTATCGCATTAATTAGTGGCATAATATGTGCCCTGAAACACAGCCTCTGCAGATATTCACATGGCTTCAGGTTTTTATTTTCCAGCCTGAAGAAATAATTTTATAGTTTTTAATCTCAGCCCCCTGCGTTATAGGGATGTAACTATGGATTACCTACAAGGCACAGCTAGTTGCCTAAGAAGTCGCCTAGATGGATGAATTTAAATCAAACTGCCAGTGATGATCTGTGTCTCCAGGGTCTTTGACCTTGCTGCCAGCCACAGCCACGTAGTTGGCGGTCCCTGGGTGGCATTCCCAGGCTGCATTCCAGTCCTGAGCACGTGCTGCCTCTCGCCTTCCCGCAGCACAACCTGCATCTCTTACCCTTCCTGGGGCAGCAGTTGTAGCGAGCCATCACCACTTCTCACCGGGAAAACAAAATGCAGCACCTCCCTGGCTCAGCCTGGATGGAATGGACACACTTCTTCCTGCTGGGCATCCTTTAGGAGGATTACCCTGGACCTCTGTTACAAAAACAAAAACCCAACCCTGCCCCAATCCCCTCCACCCAAACCCTGAGTAGCACTATGACAGACATTTTCTTATGTGAAAGCCGTGAGTTTGCCTTCCCTTTCTGCCTGTCAGGACTCTGAAAACAGGCCAAATGTATTAACTGCAAGAGTCACGCCTACACGCATAAGAAGTGATTCAGTTTTAAGGTGTTATCACCTGTAAACATACACTTGCTTTGATAAGTTGTAGACCTACCTCAGGGATAAAGTACAGTTTAGATCGGTTACTACCATGGTTATATCAAATAATCCATCTTTCCTAAAACTCCTTCTAACAACTGGAACCACTCTGAGAAATTTCAAACAACCTTCTTTATGTAAACGAATGATTGAGTGGCCAAAAGAGGCATCTCTCCTTTCCCCTTCAGAGCTGAACTTTCCTGCATAGCCGAATAGTCAAAAGCTCTGTTGCCCCACTGAACGACTGGCATGACACTGTCCATGAGATGTCATGCAATTGTATGGGGTAGTTTCTGAAAAGGCAGCGGGGGGAACAGGATGTGCGTGTCTTCCAAAATCAGTGAAACTTCGACTAGTCAATAAAATCGCACAAAAAGCCTTCTGCCTTCTGTTTCTTACTGCAAGCTATTATGAATGCACAGTCCAGTGACTGTGGACATTCCAGTGACATCCAAGAGAAGTGTATTAAGTTAGGCAAAATGCAGGTTTGGAAAAGACTTTTACCACAGTCTCATGTTGCACATATTCATTAATTTTTTTCCTTCTCACTGGTAATATCACTTCAATTTTTGGGGGGGAGTTTCATCTGTATCAAAGAGAAAACAGGTCAGATCATAGTAAAATATCTTTCTAAATGAATTGTAGAAATAATTACATACCATAGGCTTTTTCCCTCCCTCTGCCCAGAAAGGCGAATTTTTTCATTTACTTCTGTTGATGTTATATTCCTGTCACCATTCTGAGGTATGTCAGTAGTGTGAATAATGTTGCGATTTTCCTTTCCTGTATAAAAGCTTGGGAACTATAGAGCCTTAATATAAATTGTATTGCATTAGAATAGTTGCTAGGGAATATAGGACAGTATTGACACAGATACTTCCTACTCACTCAGTGAATGGAAAATCAGCAAGGTACAAGACCTGAAGGGTTTGGGAGATAGTCATGAGCTCTGATACTTGACTGGACTCAGGTTCTGACTGCAGCTGCAGAGCTCGAATAAGACAAAGCTGATATCTGTAGTCCAAGTCATTACACTCCAAATTATGAGGTGATCCTAAAAAAAAACACATTTATTTATTTCAGGAAAGTTCTGCTTTAGGCTGTAAAAGCAAGGAATGGGTCAAGGAAAATACAATGTATGTTGGCAAACAGTCATGAGATGTGTAGAAGTATGAACTGGCTTTGCTCTGCAAACTTTCCAAGTACCTGATGCTTTAAGCAATCATTCTTGGAATGTATTATTAAATTATAAATATGTATTTAATAAACAGAATAAGTATTAGAGGATGCCAGTCAAGTGTAAGGAAATCTCTGAGAGCATAGCCAAAAGGAAAGTACTTGCCCATTATACAATAATGGATGTGTGTGGGATTCAACATGTATCACTGAGGTAACAAAATACCATACAGCATATGACTAGCAAAACCATAGAGTTACACTGCTACAGATCTGGCTGAAAATATTTTCAGCAGAGCTCTAGAACATTAAAGAAAGGAAATTCATAATCTTAAGTCAGTTGACCAATTCACTATTTTCCATTCCAAGAATGTACCAAATAGGAAAACAAAATCTTTGTCTAAACAATAATTAATTTTACTGAGGGTTTTTTCTCTTGTGGAAAGCAAAGATTTTTACTGTTTCATTTTCATGCCTGAAAAGTGATATCTTTCCATGCATAAGATTTTTATGCTCAAATCATGAGACTACAAGGCGAAAAGTTCAGATTAATGGTATAGAGAATGAGCACAATAAAATAAAACTCTCCGTAACTGAAGTTCAGCTGTTGTCTTGGGTGAATTTTGAAAAAGGTAACAAAAGAGTTAGGAGCAGAGGAAAGGAAGGTGCCTTCTGCGTCAGTGAACCTAGTCTCCCATGAAATGCACAAACACCTTTCTTAAGTGCTTGGAATTGCAAGGTAACATTTTGTTCAGTTAGTGAAAAAAAACTGATAAGGGGTCTGGTTAGAGATTCGCGACATGTACCAAGGGAGGAGCACGAGGTTTGAAATTTTAATGAAATAACTGGGAATTCCAGATTACAGAATTTAAGGCACATCTCATGAATTGGGAAGAATTTAGTAAAATGGTGTGTAAAAGTAAAGAATATTTTTCACATCTTGAACTGAAAAGAAAACAAGCCAGCAAGAGACAAGCTTTGAGAAGAGGTACCACTAATTTGGCAGAAAAAGGTACTTTTTAATAAACTTCTCAAAACAACATCAGTCTAGTCCAGCTGTAGAAATTCTTGTCACACAAACCATCAAGGTAAGACAGCTTTTTGTTATGGTACTATGGGGTGTCCTTGCAGGTGCTGGGAGGGGTGGTGAGCTCTCTGACTTCTGAGAAACATGGCAGCTGCTGCTTCTAGCTATTCCATCTCATTACCTCCAGCTCTTTTCTTCCTAAAAGATCCTCCAGGGTTCTTCAGGCAGCTGAAAGGTAGCAACAGCGAAAAGGCTTTCTCTTCTGAGGGAGTGGTGGCGGATGCACTCCAGCCACTGTCCCCATCATGTGCATGTGCCTTTCCTCGCCCAGGAGAGGAAGGGTAATTTTTATGGCCCTACTAAACACTTTCCTTGTGGCCAGAACTTCTCTTCAGCAATGTGAGGGGAGGAAAAGCTCTGGCAGTGGCTCAGGGCAGAGAGGAGGTGTCTGGTCCCCACGTCTTTCCCTGTGGGAGAGCCCCTACACAGGGACGCCTTAATGCTGCTGGGAAGCTAAAGGAAAGCGGTTCGATAGCAACATGTTGGCCAGGTCAGAGATGGTGATGTTCCTACTTGCTCTCTTATCCTCCCTTGCCCTGAAAGCAACAGTTCTCCTGTACTGTCCCATTCCAGTGAGACAAGGGAACAGGAACCACAAAGCTGAATTATTGTTGGATTTAGGATATCTAAACGCAATACCGAAGACTTAAGCAATTGACACGTGCAATTTAGTCCTTCTGTATTATGGTAATGAAGTGTCTTAGCAGCCAGAGCAATAATGGATACCAAAACCTCTGTATTTTTCTGAGGTGGTCCTGTGAACTAATGACTCCTGAGCTGCTGACAAGTAGGAGTTTTCAATCAGATTACCTGAAAGGGTGCCTGGAAGCATGATAAATGAAGGTAATTAGTCACTGTCCTTGCAGGTCTGCCTCATCTGTAAAGCATGAGACAGTCTGCTGCTCCTGCAGAGGGGAAATCACAGGGAATCCCAGCCCCACGTTAAGGGGGATCTTAATGCATCACCTCCAAAATTAAACATCAGCAGCACAACACTGAGAAAGGAAGAGGAAGAAATGAAGAGAACCTTTTCTAATGCCTTGAAATTTTCCTTACTTATAGAAGCAGCCACCAAAGTACCTTCAGCACAGGCAATTAAGGTATTTTTCCTAAATAATACCTACCTATGCCTTTGATTTTTCTGTACAGCATGCACAGAGGCAGTCGAAGACAGAAACAGGCCTGACCCATTTGCGCAGATTGGGGACTAGATCCAGCCTCTGAAAGAGTTTAGGGGTGTTCAGACTGAGCCCGTTGCTAATACCTGTATTATTACAAAAGAACTTACAAAGCCACTGCTGATATAAGACACGTATCCCCACAGTAATAAGCTTATACCTAAAGGAACATTTCCCATCGTTCAGGTTGTAAATGAGAATTGTGCATGCATTTCTATATATTTAAATTCCTAGTAACTAGAAGGTGAGAGTAAGTAGTAAACACTCTGCTGAGCCAGCTGGCCCTTTATGGTTATCAAGCCATAAAGTTCTCACATGAGAGAAGGTGTCAGCATACCTAGAGACAGCAAATCACGTGGAGGTGTTGAAGAAGGTGAAGATTTACTGCAGACGTATGCAACCAGGCATTAACTTGGCTGGGAGTCATTGCTGCTGTTGAAGGAGAAAGGATCTGCTTGAGTCACAGGCTGTGGTATTTTACACATTTTCCAACATACCTTTTCACAGCACAAAACAATATGTAAATCTCATTAAAAACACGGTAAAGATAATTGCAGCTAAATCTGTTCTAGCCTAGAAAGGGGCAATTGGAGGCTATCCTGTCACCTGTGATTTTAATTTGGATCAAGATGGCAGAATTGGAGAAATCCTGAACACTGGTGCTTTCCCCTCTGTCCCTGGGAGAGATGCCACTCTGGAAAGGGAGGATGTGTTTGGCCAGAGAGGGCAAAAGTCTGTGAATGGGATGGCAGGTCTTTATGAAGTTGTGCCAGAGTTTCAGTGTCGCCATAGCCGGTTCCTTACGAGGTCCCCCGCACTGCTCTGCACTGATCTGGTCAGAGATGCAGGGAAGAAAAGTGGTCTCTTACCTGCAGTTAATAAATTAGCACTGAAAAGGAAAGAAAATGAACAAATTAGGACCACAAAGTGCCTTGCGATCCACATGCAACCTCCTCAGCATTGCCCTGTGCGTGTCTTGGAGGTGCAGGAGACCCACCAAGCAGACTGCTCACTGCTTGCACAATCATCCCAATAGGATGGCATGGGGCTGAACAGAAGGTGAAGATTTTGTCCAAGGACAGTGATGGTTACACAAAGAGCCTGCTGAGTGGAGCAGACGCCAGTTTTCAGGCCCGTCGCAGATGAACTGTGGCTGTGAAGCAGCAGCAAGACTCCTCATATAAAGCAATTAATGTGTGGAGAGGCTGAGAGAGTCCATATTTGAGATTTATGAATTATATATGCAAATATAAGAAAGATGCAGGACCAAATGTTGCTCTCTGTTAGTAATGGTGTAAATCCTTATGAACACGCTGGAAGTTAGTGAATCTTGTTGCAGATTTGTGCAGGCTTGTCCCACTATGTTTGTTAATGTATTTAGTTAAATATTGTTCTACTTTGACTAACATACTGTGCAGGAAATGCATAAAGAAAGTTAGCCACAAAGTTTTAGAAATGCAGTTGCTAGGCATGGAATAAACCCAAACTGGCATTTCATTTTGGGAGAAATGCATTACATGCAAAGATTTTGCTCTCAAGAGTACTGTGTTGTGCTGAAATGAAAAATATTTGCTAGGAAGTATTGAATCTCATTATGTTTAAATGGTATTTTTGTTGAGCAAATTGGAGACAATATATTTTGTTTTGAACTAAAGGTTTGAATTGCAACATTTTGAATTGATGTTACCCAAAATGAGGTTTTGATATCAATTTGAGATGTGGTATTTGCATTTGGGAAATATATCAGCCTCGTGATAAAAATGTCCACTATCTTGATGGACAAAACAGTCAGGAGCCTAAGTTGCCCAGCAATTTTCATACCATTATATACTTCAGCTATTGTTACTTTTGGTCCAGTAACAAATGATGAGGTACCACTTAATGAACCTGTTATAATAACAAAATTCTCTCCTCACTGTGAATCAGAGAAATATATCGCAATTCACACACAGATAAAATTACTCACAAAGCTGTAAGAAAAAAACCCAGGTATTTATTCTCGGAGACTTTCCTGTGGGAAATGT
The DNA here is from genome assembly GCF_034619465.1 of Leptosomus discolor. Taxonomy (NCBI): domain Eukaryota; kingdom Metazoa; phylum Chordata; class Aves; order Leptosomiformes; family Leptosomidae; genus Leptosomus; species Leptosomus discolor. The sequence goes on along the minus strand of NC_141395.1, from coordinate 46,852,333 downwards.
ATTTTCTACTGCTGATAAAATTTGTGCCTTAGAGAATCAAGATTAGTGGAAACCCTCATAGTACAGTCATGGTGTGCTCAGGCTCAGAGAATGCTGCATGTGTACTATAGCAAAAGTAGACTATTAGAGTACAATTTATGTTACTTATTTCTGCAAGTAATTGAGTATTTATCACTATAGCTTTAGATTTCCTCTCACAAGAGGTGGTACAGACTATATTTGATTAAAAAAAATCCACAGTGCCTATTGCTTTTTCTTCTCAACATACTTAGGTGAAAATAACATCCCAGACACATTTTTTTTGCATTTCACTAATGCCACCTATTTTATTAAACCCTTTATGTAAAACCACATCAGTCATACTGAGGGAAAATAATACCCCCACCAATTTAGCTATAGTCAAAGCAAAACCATTTTCACAAATGACTGGCAGATTTTTGCATTTGGTTTACATGGTTCGGTATGTTTGTTTTTATTACTCAGTTGTTTTTAATGAGTAAATTTGTTTAGACTATGGGGAACTTAAAATAATTATAAATATTTTCTGGCTGGTTATTGAAAGGAGAACTCAAATACTTTTCAGAATGCATTGACATATTACAAGCACAGCAGTCTTTTTTTTTTTTTTTTCTGTAGGCTCAACCTATATGAATATCATACGTTTTTCCTAAACCAACCCCCAGGGCTTTTCTCCAGAAGCCCCATCTGAAGACAAGGGATAGAGCTGGAAAATCTGGAAGCAACTCTCATCCACCATTCCAGCTTCCAGCTCAGCCCGGACATAGGCACTCAGAGGTTATTTCAAAATATTCCCGACACTACTAAGTTCCACAAGGAGTTTCCAGCTGTTGTAAAGACAAAGTTGTCTTGGCCTGGTCCTGTTTTCCCATCTTGCAATGAATGTAGCTTCATAAGACTGAATCTAATTTATTTGCCACAATAAAATTATCACACACACAAAATCTGTCAGACCCAAGTTTTGAAATCCTTACTCAGAGGTAATTAGGAAAAAGCCTGGCTTTAATTAGAAAAAGTATCACATACTCCCAATTCACCTACAATATTTCACACAGAACACAATTATGTTCTTCAGTGGAAACAAATTTTAGACTTCTACCACAAATAAGAAAATCCACCGTGTGAAAGGTGATCCATTGAAATGAAGAGCTCTTCAACTTATTTGCGTTCTAAACTAACACAAATATTCTTAATATTAGATTTTATGTAAGAAGTAAAATTTCTAAACTGTTTAACTAAGAGCATATGCCTGAGAATTCTTGTGGTTATACACCATATTTCTGATGCTTGTCCTATACATCAGGTTTCCCATTAATTTCATTGGAACCAGGATTTCCCTGGTAGTACCCTTTGTGATACTTCACAGTTTCACTGGGTTCAGTTCCCAGTTTTGCAGCTATGTCACATTCATTCATAACAAATGTAACAAAAAGCCAAGTCTCTATTTTTTGCTAATATTTATCCACTATGCTCATAAAAATGATCTAATTGAAATGAATTGAACTGCTCATATAAGTAAAAGTTTGGCCTCCTGATTTGTATCAGATGTGCAGAAGATGCTCTCAACATTTCATCACTCTTGTAATTTAATAAAAATTTCTATATGCTGAAGAGGAAAGGCTGAATACAAGAGATTCCTTTGCCAGACAGGTGAAAGCTTAGAGCAAGTGTATGGATTTAGACTGAAGAAACACTCAGGCACTTGTGCCATGCTTCAGTTCATCTGGTATGTGCAAGGAACCCTAATTACAAACACAGGAATGTCTGCCATGTACTTGCCCACATAGCTCTGCTGTATCTCTGCCAGAACAGGCAGTAAATATATCACTGCAACGTTACAGTAGAGATAATATGAAAACATTATCATGGGTAATTTCAGGCACTTCTGCAGGGCAGTCATGTTTGCTGACCTGTACAAATTCATTTTCCCCAAATTCAAACTTATCTGAACATGATGGGTTTGATGGTTTAGCTTAAACACAAATATTATCCCATTTTCCAGTTCCCGAAGTGCGATTAAAAGGAGAGGAACAAAGAACAGAGGGAATATTATATAAATACAACAAGATAAAGTAAATAAAATAGGCTGTGAGTCAGCCTCATTTGACTGAAAAGTGTACTTTCAATGGAGCTAAGCTATACCACAAGAAAAATGATCTGGAGAGCCATTGCATTATTAAGCAGCCACTACAGAAGTAAAGCTCATCAATTTGAGCTCACCTGTGTTTTTCTGAAGATTGGAAGAACGGCATTCTATCACAAAACCATGGCATAGGTGTCCTCTGAGTTAGAAATCTATCTTCTTCACTGGAAGTGAAGTACCGTTAGTAATGAACAGCACAATATGTTGGCAAATCTGGGGGGCAGTGAAAGGATGGAAGGTTCATAAAACTTTCTAGCTTTTTGAAATTATGAAGACATATATAAAAGTTCCCAAATATAAAACTCCAAGACATTTGACTTACCTTAACACTCACCTTTCACATGCACATAAACTGATATTAAGAATATTCAACAATGCAAAACTAAGTGAGAAAGCTACTGAATAATTGCAGCTGTCCCTCAAAATATATGAACATATTAATATACATATGCAGAAGTTTATATTATCACCACTACAGCAATTAGCTACAAAAGACCCCCCAGAAATGGGGGAGGGCGAGAAGGCTTTCTCTTTTCACGAGATTAGTAAGTACTGATTTACAATTTGCAGTATCATCAATACAGACGCTGGTTTATGTAGCACATGAGATATTCAGAAAATGACTGAAAAATATGCACGTCTGTGATTTGTATGGGTGTTGTGGGTAATAAACTGCCTCCTACAGGAAACCTTTTAGGAATATTTATGGCTGCAGCCAAACCCTGCTGTCAGTAGCCTGGTTCACCTTTCAGCATGTGATTACAAAACCGGAAGAATTTTCTGCAGAGGTGTGAACATTTATGTGCCTTGTACTGAAATGTAACATGGTAAACACAGCTCTGAAATCACCCTGTAGTTTACTCTTTCCCAAATTTATTAAACTGAGATTTAAGGTTTGTTGCACTTGTCAGTTTGATGGATATTTCTCAGATCCTCTACAGAGTCGCTGAACAGAGTGAGTAATATATAAACAAATTATAAAAATAGATAGGGTTTTGAGGCATTACAGATAAATTGCCAGAGATAAGCAGGTCTGCAAAGACGAGTCAAGCATAACTGCAGGGCTTTCTATGAAGCAACCAATGCCGTGCGACAGGCTCTTGCGTGGCAGGGTGGGGTGCACCGCAGGATCTCCAGTTATGCAGCATCACCTGCCCAGGGGCAGTGGTGGGTGGGCAGGTGGGCATGCAGCCCCCACAGGGCTCTGTGGCCCCAAGCAGCTGCAGCAGAGTGGGGTGAGGGCGAGGGGAGTCTCCTCCCCCAGGAGGGAGACTCTAGTCATTACAGCCGCCCGCTCAGCTGGTGCTACTAAAGAGCTGAAATTTGGCCTGAAATCAATCTTCTTTCCAATATTGTTATTTAATTTTCTGTTCAAAGCATATTGCTGAGGAGATGGAAGAACACACACTATGATGCAGATTTTCAAATATTTCAGAATTTGCTGTTCGGCCTAGATATTTCTGAAGCTCATATTCAGACATCCAAGTTTTTTTAAAAGCTTAAACTAGCCTACAACCCTGCCATACCGTGTTTGCAGTTGGGCTGTCTCAGGAACCCAGCATACAACACGCCGTCCGCCACGGGGGTCCAGAATGGAAACCACTTTATTGAAAATTGTCCCCCTGTGGCTAGCAGGATGGGAGAAGGACAAAGGCATACTGCAGTCAAGAACTGGCCATGAAGAAATACATGTGGATGGGCTGTGAAGTGCCGCATGCAGGAGCATACTGTTTTAAACCCTCTGCACATTTACCATACACATAGTATCTGCACATGTGCAGTAGGTCTAATGTGACACAGAAGTATTGGATTTACTGCACACATGCTGTAAAGCTCATCTGTGTGCAAGGAGTGGAAATATTTGGCATTTGGGGAGCAGAACTTGGAGAAACAAGAACTGAGACTAGGAAGGCAAGAAGCCAGGAAGAAAAGCAAGGGCAAATCTGGGGACACACAGCCCTCATGTGTCAAACCTTTCCGTGACCCAAGTAGCAGAAAATCTGATTACTGGATGGTGAGCACTCTGCTTGCTCCTAACTATCAACTGTATAACACTAGGGCAGTCATTCTAAGAAAGGAGATTGTTAGAAGCTTTTAGAAGGAAATACAACACCTTAATAGCACCTCCCATACTGAAGGATATATCACTACCACAATGATTAAACACTCCCAGGGTTGACAGTGACAGTTGACAACTCTGTTGAAACTAACCCCAATTGTCTTTATGGCATAGACATGTCTGTTCACACTGGAAATGGCTTTTCCGTTTCCTTCTCCTCTATTTGGCAAAACCCATTTTTTTAGCATACTTTTCAAGTTTGAGATAATTAGAGCACTGATCCTGAAATATGAGCCATCATGGGGTGGATACAAGGCTGCAGTTTGTGCAGAGCCTTATTGGGTTTCAGGCTGCATTCTCCCATATCTGACTGGAGATTCTAGACATTTTATTGCATGTTCAAACAGGAATAGTCTGCTGAGGAAAATCATAGCAAGTGCTGCAAATACTCATATGTTTTGTAAGGAGGGGAAGACTCCTATTTTTAACAGCTGTAGTCCAGATTGTAATGCTCTGCCTGCTGTACAGCATGCCAGAAAAAAATGAAAGTCTGGCTTCCAGGAGAATTATTGTACCCTCTGTAGCCACCTTTTGAACTGGGAGTCACTTGCAGTCCCCTCCAAGATACTGTAATTCGAGAAAGGAGAACCCAGGAGAGCACACACAGAAATCATCTAGCTTACAAGTAACATTTTCTTCCCAAAGTCTATTTATTTTCTTTTACAAATTCATATAGCTGTGCTAAACTAACACATGATCTATGAAAAACAATGCACCACATGTTCACTTATGGTTACACTTTTTTCGGAGGTTGATCATTCTACAAGTTTTAGGTTTACTCATAAGTAAATGATCTCTAAAAGAGGAACGGTTTCAGTGCATAAATCATAAATATTGTGTGATTTTTGGTCCACTGCATTTAAAAACCTAACACCTTTGTCAAAATAGTACAATACAATCCAGTACTTCAAGGGTTATGATGGCTCACATGGCTAATTTGGATTAAGAAAGTGGAGGAAAACTAATGTAAAAGGAGCTGTGCAGGGTGCAGGGTGTGAGCTGAAAAGGCCAAGCAAGGCTGAGTACATTTATTTTGGGTTTGGTTCTGCAGATTAATAAAGCAAGTTCAGAGGTGAAGGTCAAGGTCATGAAACTTCCTGACCAATTTGTCCTTTTGTGTGGTATTTGCAGCAGAGACAGCATCCTGCTCACACGAATCAGATCCATACTTAGGAATTCAGAACTAAATGTGACTGTAAACTCGTAAAACACCCTCAAACAAATGTGATTTGGTTTTCAATTGGTGAATTTCAGGAAAAAAAACAAGGCATGTTCTTGCCTCTGTGGGTGCTTGTTCAGCGTCCCAGGCTTGGGACTGATGAAGTAACTTCGAATATCCCAAATTTTAGAGAAACTATATGTTTCTTTTTTAACTGAAAACTTCGTTTCCTATAAGGCAGACGTGTTTTTCAAAAAGATGTTTCTTTTTGCATGAGAAAATGTTGGTACTAAAAAAGCCTCAGTCAAATAGGAAGGGCATAACAGGAGTAATTCTGGGCTTGCAGAATCTCTTGTTCAAAACCAGAAGCTGAGCCAACTTGTCACAAGACACCACATCTCTGCATCCTACTGCTCAGATTCCAAACAGGTTGTAAAACATTTTGGGTTTGGGGAGGCTCCAGCTAGTGTTTCCAATACTAAGCTTATTATCCATGCAGTTTTGATGCACCCTATTTATTTCACTAAGTAGCAGCTATCCCAGTATGTAGCAGCAAGTCCTGAGAGAGTCTGCCCAGCACCAGCCACCGCTGCAAAGGCTTCCAATCCTCCCTGAGCTGAGCCTTAAAAACCAGAGCTGACCCAAAGCCACCAGTTTGCCACACCAGGGGTTGTTATTAACCCTCTGGCACCAGAAGCTGCAGCTGAAGTTTAATGAACTTGCACAAGGCCTGATCCCTTTCTTACACACCAAGTCACGCAGCACACCTACGGACTGTCCCTGCTCAAAGTCCTGGTTACCACAAGTGCAGCTGTCTGAGTAGATCCATATTTTAGGATGAGGGCTTTAGTGAGGCTCAGGATATGGCCCATGCAGCGAGGCAGACATCTGCAGCCATTTTATTTCACACTTCCATGACTGTCTTTGTACCTTTGCAAATCCCTTCTGAAGATGTCTCCTTCTCCTCCGACTGTTTAAATGCTCTTCTTCCAGCATGTCCTCTGCTAGGTCAGCTCATTGCTGATTCAGTTTTTACTCACAGTTATCTCTAGATTTCTGTGCCCTCTACCATTCTTCCCTGGCATTTAACCAGAGGTGTAGTGCAAACAAAATGTAGTGAAGGTATTCAAGACATGTCCATTACCCTTAATACGCAGTTTCCTTCAAAACTCAACTCATATTCTTTCATTTTGTTTGCAAACCTAATTCAGAAGAGCTGATCAAAAAGATCAAAAGTGAAGCAAACAAATGGCCCACAAAATCCAACAGCTTAAATGAACTTTCCACCTTTCCACAATAAAGCATTCATAAGAATGGTAGCTAGATACTCCCATTATTAATGATTCACTAGCAGTGTATTCATTAGTAATACGCACTAGTGTCATGTCAACAGTGCATCTAAATTGAGCTAATTACATTACTTGATGCCTCATATTTTATGCGTATAATTTATTCCCTTGGCTTTTCTCCAGTGTCAACCAAACAGGCCTGGTAGTTTACTCTCCACTGGAACAAGAGCAGAGCAAAACCTTTTATATCCCATCCCACTCAGCACCCTCAGGTCTGTCCCATGGCCCGCAGTTTGCAGGAACTGTGACGTTTCCCATTTTTTCTTGTGCACAGGACTGTGAACGGTGCTTCTGCCTCACATTTGCTTTGCATCCTGACTTCTTAGCCTGCACCTCTGCTGCAGCTGCAAGCCACAGTGTCTCAGCCTCAGTGGGAGAGGGGCCACCAGTGACCGCACACAGACATGTCATTTGCCACAAACACCTCTGCTCAGGATTTCTGTGTTGCTTTAATATTACCCTAACTCTCTGCAAGTTGGTGTGCCCTTTGAAGGGTTTCCAGACATTCACAAAACCAAGAAACCCTCTGAGGTGTCATTCTGTCTTGGGTTAATCCCAAGCCATTTTCATGTCATGAGTAGGCCAACATAGGTACAATTTCCAGAAGCAATGTCGTTCTCTAGAGTGTGAAGAAACTGTTCCCAATAGGTAAAGTCTTCAAAACATTTTCAAGAGAATTTTTGTTAAAAATAAGGACATGTCCTTTTGTAAATATTTTGGTTTACTTTTTTTTCAGTCTTTGACCAAATGTGGTTGCTTATGCTTTTCCATCCCCAGCTACTGCCTGCCCGCCTTGAGTAGTCTGACTGAGATAAAAGATGGATAATAAAGACAATCATACTAAGTTCAGGAACCTAACTTTTAATTTATCCCACACAATTACCCTGGACTTTTCTGTAGTCAGTGGAAAAAGATACTTCCAGGTATATATTCAAATTTTAGTTTTTATTATTTAAATTAAGTTCCTAAGGTGGCACATCTGAGGCAACCTTCTTATTTGCATTTAGGGGGTGATTTGCTTTCAAAAGAAAATTCAGAGAGCTTACGTACACAAATACCCTTGGGCATATTTTATCCACTTTCTTTTGACAAGTCCCTTGATAAATATATATCTAAGTACAATACCCTTTGCATTTAAAAAGGGTACATTTGTTGTATCGAAAATAAAATTACGGACTTATATTTCTGAAAACACGCTACATCACGTCCCTCAAACAGAAGTACATACCCCAGAGAGGGTAACATGACACAGCTTGAGGATTTCAGGACTAGCCATGTGGCTGGGATATGGCCTAGAACTTACACATCTTCTGCTAGTACAGCTTTTAAAAAGAGCTCCTGTGAAACAGTATATCCACATAGATAGATGACTGTGTTTGGCTAAAGACTCTGTTCTCCCCACTTACTTCGTCAGATCTCCTCTTAACTATATGGCAAAGATGTCTATGCTATTAATCAGCTGTTGTGTGATTTATCACACAAATATTGAACGTTCACTAGTGAAATTTTCCTTGGGCTCTGAGTGGGGCTTGATACTCTCCTGAATTAGCAGAAACTCTGTGAGGGATAAATTGTTCATCAAGGCAAAAGAATGAGTCTTAGACATTTGGAAATTCAGCTGCACTAGAAGGAATGAACCCCAGGGACTCCATATATACTGTGTGCTACAGATCCCCGGGGATCTTATAAGGGTTCAAGAAATGCCCTCCTTAGTAGCATCTTTTGTGGTACAAACATCAACTTCAGTGGTGGAAAGAACACCAAAGGGCAGATTTCCACAGTTGCTGCCAGCTGCCTGCTGCACGTTGTTGAGGGTCACGTTCTGGACCCCCGAAAAAGAAGGTGGTGTCTGCAGTAGGGCTGGGATTTTTATGCAAGTGTTATCTCCTCTTGGGTTCTGCTTCTCCAAATGCTGGAAACAAAGGAACAAAGTGCTTAAGTAAGTGACCCAAAACACAGGAGAGGTTCAGGACAGGTTAAAAAGAAAAACTGTTCAGCGGGGAGTCTATGGAAAAATCTGAAGGAAGTCTTGACATAAAACAAATCCAATACCTAACCCTACCAGAGTCTCATATTACGGTTGTACTGACTGACACATTATAGCTGATAAAGACTAATGCTACTGTAAAAAATCTGTGATGTTAGTTTGACTGGTCAAACACTCATGAAAATAAGGTTTAAAAAACTTTCAATGTAAATTTTACTATAAACACAATATAATTAAGTTAATACTATTTTTTTACTGTAAAATACTAGCACCATGCTAGAAGTTAATAAATTATTGTTTTGCTTTAATTGAAATAATAAGAAAATATCATAAAATAAGGAATAAAAGCATATTGCTCTAGAGAAATATTTTTCAATATAACTTTATTGTGTCTATTTTGCTGTCAACTTAGCAACTTTTGAGACCTCATAATAAAAGTATTTTATCCAATTTATCCATTCTACTTGAGACCATGAATCTTGAGTTAATGCTGCAAGGAAGTTTAGGAATCCAGTGGTCTCAAATGAATGTCAGTTAGCTAAGAGGTGCTCAAGGAGGGTCTATTAATAATGAAAGCTCCAGGCAAATGTATAATGCAAGCCCTTCAGATCACAGCACAGAGTTCACATTCTCTTGAGAGTCATCTGAGGAAAAGACGTTTTGTTATAGTGAAGAGAATATAATAAACATTAACAGAAAGAAAAATCTATTTGTGCATACTATATGTGCGATTTTATGTGACAGAATGGCTATTGCTATATAAATAATAGCAAGAGACATCTATGACAACAGATACCATGAAGATTTGGAAAGAAAGACCATTTTCTAACCTGCATATTTGAATGCTTAAAAATAGTAAAGTGCATAAAAAATCCAAATAGACACTATTGTGTGTCTGGTGATAATCTGAATACAGAAAATAAAGTTTCATTATAGCCTAATTGTTCATCTGATTTAGCAACAAAACTGACTTCTAAAAGAGGCTTAAATGTAAGTTTCTAATCACCAGTGTATAATATGCTCAAATCAATTTACAAACGTTAGAAAATAGTCCTTGTGAGTTTACTAGTTAGGAAAATAAAAAAATGTATTTTCTCTATTTTATGAATGGAGTGTATCAGTCACATAACAGATTAATAGGGTAATAAGATTAAAGTACAGGATTTGCTCGTTCCTAAGCCAACACTCAGACTACTGTTAGAATATTATTTTTGTTTAAGATTAATATCAAGAGATGTAGATGGGCAGAAGTTGTGATCATGTTTTTTATTTAAGGACATGCAACTCCATGCCGTCTTCAAGAGATGCAGAGGCAACCCTTGTTTTCCAAGACCATGGATGGGTCCTCTGACTACTCGACCAGAGTGAGCCAGCTATGTCCACAGGTACAGAACAAGTTCAACCAGGACTGTATACAGAGGCAGCTCCATGGTCCAGGGGTGTGGTGACTATATTCATTGCTCTCCCATCCCCAGAAGCTGCTCGTGTTTTACATGCAGGGTGGGTGACACGGGTGTGCAGTGTGGTCAGCACCCCAAAGGCTTGCCCGCACTGCCAGGACATCTGAGCTCAGGAGCAATCAACGCTGACAGAAGCAGGCTGGGGCTGCCACGGTTTGGTTGGATTTACTAAGGGATTTACATAGTGTGGATTAATGGAGGTGGGACCTTGGCAGACATGTCATCTCACACATTTTATGCATCCAGCTCACACATCTGGCCCTTATTTCCACCAGCTGCATCTGGTGTATGAGCTTCAGGAGCAGGCTGCAGTGCTCGGCTGTAGCCCAGGAACCATGCACATCTTTTTGGGCATGGCCCAGCACATGAGTTGACGTGGGGTAGTGTGCCTCTTTCTTTTGACCCAGCGTGGCAGGGATAATTGCACCTGTGATGTGTGAGAAAACTGCAGCCATCCTGCCATACAGGGCAGCCACCCTATTTCTGCCTTCTCCCATCACCTCCACAGCTCACTTTGGGCTGTGGGTCATGTTAGGGTTACATTGTCTTTGCCTGTGAAAAACTGAGCCAACACAACTTTTTTTTCTAGGGCCCCACTGAGAGTTCGGTTGGTTTTGTGGTATCATGGAGGGGTGTAAAGATCACTTTTGAGAATGACTGTTGAGTTTGGCCATTTGTAACCCAAAATAAGAATTTATTTTTGGTTCTTTGTACTGATTTTCAAGAAGGCAGAGATACTTCAGGCGAAGATCTGAGTATGTTCAAACACTGAGGACATGCTGGGCCCATCCATTTGGGCATTTTTTAAAAAGATTGTGTTGTAATTACGCTTGCAATTCCATTCTCCAAAGACCACAAATAGTAAAAACATACCTTATTTTAATTATTAACCAATAAATATTTGTTATTATTATTTCCTATTACTCTTTTTAATAACAAACCACAAGAAAAAAAAGACTGCAAGTTACCACAGATACTGTTCATCAAAGGGAGTCATCTTAAGTTGGTCAGAATTACTTAAGTCTCACTGCAATTCTTGTCCCGGCATTCTGAACCCACACAGCATTTTCTTGGGCAACTGTTAAAACTTTCTGTTGGTTTAGTTACACCGGTCTCCTATTTTATCAGCTTAGCGTTGTTAAGACAGAGAAAGTCACAGATGTATCTATTAAGGTAGTTAACCTATCCTAAGAGCTTTAGCCCTGCACAGGAAAGGATGCTGGGGGGTTGCATTTGCCAAAGCACATGAGAGGTCACCTTTTCAAGTCCTATGTGGTTTATCTGCTGGTTGTTCTTTAAAGAAAGACTCCTATCCTGGTTTTGGGAAACGGAAAGTGTTTCTCTCCTGGGATCTAGTAAGAGGATCATGATACGTTTATGTCATAGGGATCAGAACAAAGCAAAGAACAAATGTTTTTTGCCTGGATCAAATGTCTGGGGAATGTCCAGACTGTTTAGAAAGCTGTATCTTTCTCTTTACCAGCTTGTCGAAGAAGGCCAAGCATTTGTCATCTAGATTTAGATGACATTTTAAGATTTTTATGCTGTTAGTTATTAGAGCTGGTCCTAACATGAACTTGTGAAACGAAACTTCATCTAGGCATGCCAGTTGGAGAATGTACCTGTCAGCTTACATTTGCTGTTACAGAAACTATGGTTTCTATAAAAGCAAAAATACAATATAACCATAATCCTAGTCACAGGCCTACATAAGTGCACAACAGCTAATGTAGACTGACTACATGAAGAAGAGGTCCATGTAATTATGGAGAATGAGGAGGTTTTCACATCACATGGTAATATAATTACTTCATTAAGAGTAGAGACCGTGTCAGCCAGACCCCTGCACCTAATATGTCCTGACAATTAGGTGGATTACAGCTGTCAAAATACTGATAGTACTGATAAACAACTGACATGGCTGTAGCATTTCATGTTGCAATGTTCTAAGGAAGCTGATTAAATTCACATCTCATAGCATTTGGGAATTTAATTTATTCCTTCCCTACTTAATTTCAAAATTCTTGAGGCTGTCACCTACTAATCCCTTGTGTACACTTTGCATCTGATGGCATGCACACAAAAGTACTAAAGGTTTAGTCGTTTGCCAGCAGGGCTGCGCAGAGGCAGTTCTCTGTTTCAAATGCAACACAGGTTTTGGAAGTGTTTAACATTCCTACTTGCCGCCGTTAAAAGTTTTAAATTCTATGCTTCAACTATGACTGCTTTGGAGGACCCTAGGTCCTCCAAATGTCCATGGTCTGAATGTTTGGGGCTGCCTGTTGCAAATGCATTTCAGGAGAAGATCTGAGCAGGTATTAGCCTTCTTCCTGTGCCCTGTTTTGCACACGTGCTGAGCCCAGAAGGGACCTCCATCGATTTCCAACATGTGGACTGCTGCGAATGCAGCCATCACTGGGGCCCAGATTAGGAACGCGCCACAGTGTGCCCTTCCTCATTGACTAGATCAGGCTCTAAAACATCCTAAAACACAGGATTATAAAGACAACTGACTTTTCCCTCTTGAGGCACAGATGAGACAATTCAGAACTCATTGAAGCACACTGACAGGGTGTTTACAAAGAAGAATGCATTGTGGGGAGACAATCTTTCACATACCACCACGGACATGTCATTTGAATTGTATAAGGAAGTTCTTAATCACTTTTAAAGGGAAAAAAAGCAATTTGCCTACTTTTTTCCCCACTTGTATCTTGACCCCTTGTTCAGAAAGAAAGAGACTGGCTCTAGGAATCAAAACTCCATGTTTACAAATAGCACTATAAAACCCGCATAGCCATTGGTACTAGATATGTTTCTGTTGTCATGTTCCTCTAGCTGGCCTAAAAATTAAAGTAAATAATAGTTAAATAATTATCAAGCTAAAGAATATTCCAAATGTAAAAGCTTCCCTAAAGATGTTTACTGAAGCTCCCTTGCTGCGATTGCCTTTGGCTATGTTACAGCCATTGCTTGTACGTTACAGAAGAGCTTGAATGTCTGAAAAATGGTGCTGACAGGAAAACTTAAATGTAACAAATGTCATATAAAAAAGGGCTAACTCTGTAATAGCCATTGGCTTGTTTCCACTGTGACTTGAAATGAGAAATGAGAAGGAGGTTTAGGTTTAGTGAGAGATTTTTCACTTAAAAACATAATTAGGATATTGAAAAGTCTAACAAAAGATGAAGATTCAAACAGCATGGAGTTGAACAGCAGTGAGTGGAGAGCGCTTTGGGGCATGGCTAATGAATAGCAGTCCAAAGAAAAAGGATGGATTAGAAAGACCAATAGTTCTCTTCATACTAATTTCCCAAATTTCTGTATACGCTTTGGAATGGGGATTATTATTAATTAGGTTCTTGAAGCTCCTTTTGAACTGTTATGCCATTATCTTGGCTAAGAAACACCTTGATTAAGCATAATATGAGAAATGTGGAATTACTGAGATTACTTTTCAGGCTACGGCTGCTCATGCGTACCTATGCTGAAGTCCTTAAGAAACGTTAAAAATGCAAAGTAATTGAACACTTATTGTAACGTTTCCCCTAAATCTTTAGCACTTCATTGTTTCTGCTTAAATTCCTCTCATCCTGGGGACAAGAGAGAAAGGCAAATAGCTGACACTGTAGACCAAATGCTCTGAAACTGAAGTTGTAGGGTAAGAGCATAGCAGAGATTTAGGGGGAGCAAGATCCGCTCATCAGCAGAATGGTGCACAAGTCAGCAGGTCTCTGTCCGTATTAATCTACTAGTAACTCATGGTTTCAGCCCATGCAGTTCCTCTGGCCATGGTCTTCACTTCTCCTTCCTCTATTCTTAAACAAAACAAACAATCCCCATTTTAACCTCAGATACCAGCACTGGAATTTCTAAAAACCAATGGAATTATTTCAAAAATTCTTTATTTCACGGGAGTATAAGGAAACAAAGATCAGACTAGAATATAAATCATTGAAAATGGACTGTTGCTCTTCTTTGCTCCTGTAACCCACTCAAGGGATGGAAAAAAAACCCTTCCCAGGACTGGAATGCAGCACTTTAAACTTTGCTGGTATGAAGCATTTATTTCTGGACAAGATAGTGGTTCATCTACAGAAGACTGTAACCACCATAAATGTTCAAATTTTGCAGTTAATAACATTTTACAAGTGAATGTCTAAATGCAACACCTAACACTTCAGCTGCAGATATTCAAAATCACTGAATAAACACTTTCATTTAGATGCCAAAATACAGATGTAGGAGCCAAAATTCATTCAGTCAGGTTTTGGTATCTGTACTCCAGACTCCAATTCCTGTTTAAGCTTTATTTAGAAGAGGAAAAAAAAAATCCCAAGACCTGAGCCAAATTCTGATTCATTTGGAATTTTCTTGCACCTACTGCTATTAACAGAGGAATGACAATTGGAATGGGAAACCAAAGTGGAGATTGAGAAAATTATTCAGAGAGAGGAGTGAGAAATTAAGTATGAAGAAGAGAGTGAAAGGATGAAGACAAAGGAAACAAGATTAAATGGGATAAGGTCTGGGAGAAAAATTCTTTCTGATCGGACCTATGGAAACTAAAGGCGTAGTGATTATAATTTTGTTTGTAGATTGTCCCTGAACTACTGCCAACATCAGATAATTTAGCCATGGTTGGAGTTTAGGAATGACTTACCTTTTTTCTCTGTGGAAGGAAAATCACTTTATGATAGTTTTTGTAGAGCCTTTCATTGCACTCAAACTGTAGTTGAAGGTGACACCTGATAATATCAGAAATTATTCTTGGGCTCTAGATACAACACAAAGACATCAAAATAATTAGCAGGAAGATATAGGTCTTTTGGCACCCGCTCATGCAAATATAAAGATAGCATTCATGTAATCTGGATTCAGAAAGAAAAGGAGACATGTGTAAGAGTGTACATGTAGTTTTTGGAGCATACCAGGATGATCTGAACAAGCAGAAGCAACTGTATGAGTGACACAAGGAAATTAAAAGCTCCTTATGCAAAATGGAGTGCAGGGCTATTTGGAAAGACATGGTAAACTACTGTAAGCCGAAGAGTAAAACATGAGTTGTTTAAGTAGGTGTTTGGCATAGGGGTTGTTAGGTTTGCTGTGTTAGCAGTCATTGTCTTCCATCACAAATGGAAAATCTGACTCTAAGAGTGAGAAAAGCATCATGCCTCAGGGTACAGGTGAGGGCCAATTGGGATAACTTCATTTCAGGTAGTTTATGACAACTTGGTGATGGGGTGCAGGTGAAAGGATTCGCAAGCCTCACAAGCTCAACCATAGAGAGTCACAGTGCTGGAAAATGTCTCTTGGGTCATGTGGAATTTGGGGTAATGATCTAGGAGAACACAAGTGGAAGCATACTCAATGAGATGAGAACTAAACCCGTGCATTTTTCAGCCCTGTATATTTTAGGGCATTATATTTCTGCATCTGCAGGGTTGCTGTTGTCCCTCACTGTGAGCGACATCTCTTTCTTTAGACATCAAGCCCCAGAGACCTTTGTCTCACTTGGAGCTCTGTAAATTATTTCCTTCTAAAATAATAATGAACATTAAATAGCAGGTGACCTTTTTTTAATGACGGTGCAATTTGTTCCAATTTGACTCATGGTGTAGTACTTCTCTGTGTGACATGTCTCATGTTCAAACTGGGCGTGATGTTTCAGCACTGGGAAGCTGAAGTAAGACAGTGCAAGCAAAGAAAATGTGAAACTATTATTGTTTCAAACACATCACTAGAACCATCTTGGAAAACAGCCCAGGCTGTTCTGACTCTGCCTCTTCAGTCAGTGGAAATGGAGGCCAACAAACAAACAAACAAAAAATAAAAGAAAAAAGGTCCGTGCTCATGGGGTCTGCATGACTGCTATCTCCACCATCACCCTGAGCCCTCTTCACTCACACTTAGCAGCAGATGGAGGGCTCTCTGAGACCATCACCTGCTTTGACCCTTGCCTTCAGCTCCCTCTGAACACAATATTGCAGCAGCCTGGCACAAAGTGCTTTCTATAGGTGCAGCAGTTTCACAGATGTATAGAGTACCTCAATTTTCTAAAAATAACTGAGGAAATGCTGAGCTTAACATCTTCCCCTCTGTGTAGCACAAATTCAGTGGCATAAGTGAAAATGAGAGTCTTTGATACAGATGCTCAGGGGAGTGGTTTAGTAATATATACCACATTTTTTATTTGGTAAGAAGTCCAGGTTTCTTAATGTTCTGTTACATATTTGAAGTGTTATGCACACATGCCTGAACAATTTGTTTAAGTCTATACATCATGCTGTTTCATCACTTACTTAAATTCAGTGAATTGTTTCCCAGCCAGATTTTATTTTCAGATGTACCCACGTGAGGGGCAAAGCAAAGGAAACATGTCTGTTCCACTTCCTCCTTTCTACCATAGAAAGAAATAGTTTCATAACTATGAAACCAAAATACCTTTGTTCTTGGTGCTGTTGTCATGAAATATATTCCCATGAATTTTGTTTAACTAAAAACCAAAGTTGAGGTCTCAGGATGAATCCGGTCTCCTAAATATATGATCCAGAAAAATGAGAAAAGTGAAGATCTGTTACAACCAACTGAAGAAACATCTCTAGGCTTACTAAAAGTAATCAGGCAGGGATGCTAGATTAACTCTGCAGAATTAGTTTTTATGGGAAGACATTTCATAACATTTGTGGACAATACCAGCGTGGCTGGCACTCAGTAATAGCCAGCTAGGCTAACAAATGGCAACAGAGAGAAATCCTGGTGAGCATTACAGACGCTTTGCACTGCTTCAGCACTCCCAACACTAATGTCACCAGCTAACTTGGGTTTTTTAAGTATTACTACATCTAGATAAGGACTTTTCCAGTGTGTTTGAATTTCTGTGTAAGTGGTAGGAGCATGGGTGGAAGACAGGCTTCTGTAATAACTTCTTGAAATTTTTACCTCTTGGCTATTGTTTCCAGAAAAGGAAGGTTAAAAGGATGTGGTACAGTCTTTCCCAAGCATAAGGAAGTAAATAAATATAAGGAGGAGAAAAAAAAAACCCAACAGAGTCATGAAACAGAGCAAAGATTTGAGAAGAGGTTTATATGCTGTTCCAACAAAGTAGATTGCAGTTTTGGGGAGGATCAGAGATGCTGATGGGAACTCTTTTAAACTGTGAGCAAATGGTAGAGCATAGCACATACACAGAAGGGCTAACCTGAATCAAGAGGTAACCTGTTATGTGTGTATTTTGATATCAGCTGCAAAAGTTACATCAACAGACGATACAAATAATAAAAATATTCAGTTTGTCTCCTCTACGTATATAACACTGATCAGCCTTTCATGCCTTCATTTTACGACTACTGTGTTTCCAGTTTACCTTCTTGGCAACCAAAACAGAAAGGGCACTTTATAACATCTGCATGCAATTTTTATAGACACTGGTGATTCATAAACTTTGATTTCAAAGACATTTCCTACAACTCTTCTTGCTCCACAGGACCACATGACTTTCCCCACAAAAATCCTCGATTTGTTTCCAGAATTTATTTCACAATTTTTGTTGTCTCAGGGATGAAGTGGTTTTGTTATAGCTCAATCATTGTGAGCTATTAACTCAGCAAGCTCAAACAAATTCCTGAGCCAGGAAAAGGTCCTTTAACCATTTTTGTTCAGAGATTCTTTTGTTGCTTTTGCTAAATACTTCTGGATTGAAACAAAAAAGAAAAGACAACAAATCTAACAATAATTCTAATAATACAGTTTGAACGTTGTCCATATTGTTTCCATGATGGAAACAGATAGATAAAAGATACACTAAGCTAATGTGGGAAAAAGTGAGGAAAGTAAGATGTAGTGGACTTGGATAGATTGGAACAAAGTTTTTTCTTACTATAACTGCAAGAGGTAAATAAGCAAATAGTAAAATGTTGATCTTCACAGTGCTATTACAAAACCATCCATTAAAATTCAGATAGGGTTGAGGTATATTGGTGTTTTAAATCTTAAATGCATTACAAAACTCCTTTAAACATCACACATAATTTTGCAACATCTGCTGATAAAAGCATTATAGGAAATCCAAAACCATGCGGCTTGGTTGAAACAACCGCTTTGCTGAAGTTGAACTGTGGACAGGATCTTGTCTCATAACTAGTCTGAATGCAGTCATCCTTACCACCATCAGACTAACAGCTTGGAAGTAAGCAAATGTGGAGGGAGTTTCTAGCAGCTAGTACCACTGTGGGCTTGTAGCAGGATCTAGTTTGTGCTCAGTGACTAAATATTTCTTAAAAAACAGTGACAGATGAAGAATGGGTCCATGGTGGCAAGTTGTGTAATTCCAGTAATTGCTGGCTCCAGGAAAACATTACAGGATAAGGAGAGATCGTGGACTCTGAGTTTTTATTGGAGCAGTTTCAGGTATTGCTGTACATTTAAACGGAGTGCAATAAAAATATTTGAAAGCACGAGGAAAAGGAAACTGTTCTCCAAACACAACAGAGATGTGGGTTTTACCTGGTGGGGTAAGGCAAGATCAGGTACAATCATATAGACGTCTTTATGGTTACCATTTTGAAGAAGATGTTTTTATGGTATTAAACAAGCACAACTATCCTTTCAGCCAGTTGTGGGGTCTCACTCACAGTTCCAGCTATTCAAAGAAAAACCCCCAAAACAAGACCAGAACTATTTGGCTTTTAAATAGTTCTACCTTTTGTCACATAGGCAAGCTAGTCTGAAAGCTAGCCACTTCATCTACATTTTTTCAAACCTGTTCTTAAAGACGCCTTTCAGCAGGTGAAAGTGGATCAAAAAGACAGGGACAGGAGTGTTATCAGGGTGAGAGTTCAGGGTTTAGCTTGTGTGATTCTCCTAGAACAAATACATTACCAGAGAAGCTATTTCTTGATGTGTCTCCTGCTTGCATATGAGTCTGGCTGAGAATTTGGTGCACACTGGCCATTTCCAGAATGAACTGGTGAACTCACAGATAGATGTGATAAGATTAAGCACGTCACCTGGAAACGGGATCCAAAGAAACGTGAGCTCTTTTAGAAAGAGGTCACCTACCTCAGGTGCAGGCTCATCACAGGGGTAATTTCTGCTGACAAGAGAAAATGTCAGTAGTGTAGATCTGGTTAACTCCCCAATTGTACTCAGACTTAAAGTTTTACAGGGTTACACTAGTAGTACAGAAGGTCTATTTCCACGTTAACAAAACAATTACATGGTTTGAGGTGGAAGAGGAAAACAGGACTTTATTCCTTAACTGTATCAGGAACCTGTAGAAGTAAAAATGGCTCTAAAATGGCCTTAGAGTCACTTGAGCTGCATTTTCAAACTCAGTTCATATTTGATGCAGAAGTCAAGTGACGCCAGAAATATGAATACTGAAGCGTGAGATGAGTCAGTCTCTGAGACAAACAAATATTCAACTACCTGAGATAATACTCCTTTGTAGCTATCTGTAGAGTTATTTTTAATTTACCTGTATCAGAAAAAATTCTTGTAACAACAATATATATGTTTTTACAAGGGTTCTTCATAATAAAAAAAATCCTTGTTTGTGTCTGGGATACACCTTCACAGGTAGACCTGTGGGCTTGGGGAGACACACGCAGTTTGTACAGGTGGCCTCATAGGAATGACATCTGCAGACACTGTTCCCTCATAGCACTGAGGGTTGCTCGGAGGGACTTGGCCCCCAGGGGTTTTGAATGTTCACAGTTCCTATTTCTGCTGCTAGGACAATGGAGAAGGGTGTTGCTGGAATACAGCCCAGAGCAAAGAGATTGCTCAAACAGAGATCTTGGTGTTAAAATTGTGTGTCACTGGAATTTCAGTTGGTACTTGCCAACATCTTGGAACAGTTTAATCTTCAATATACTATTGAAATTATTTTCAGTGGGAACATCTGGAATACAAAGATGCTATGTTGTTTAAATAAAGCAAAATTCCGTGGAATGATGGGAGAAGGTATCACTTTATTATACGGTGGTGGTCTCCTGAAGGAATGTTGTGGCAGGGGTGGGGGTGAATGAATGGGATATGTATAACATGGAAGATTATTATTGTCTTGTTATGCCTTGTTCTTTTTTTACTATTGTGTGTATATGTGGCTGCAACCTTTCTGTTGCCCAAACACTACATAGTCTATATAAGAAAGAGCCAAGTGGGTTGTGTTGGTTAGCCTTAAAAACAAAGAGCAGTTGCTTAAATGTCTTTGCAAGCCAACCTGAGGAAGCCAGAGCCATTGCCCAATTTCTGTGATTGTGAAGGAACCTGCCAAGAGAAGGAACTGGTATTTTGGAATGGAGCAATGTTGGTGGGATGTCTTTTTCGTTCTTCTTTGGTACACAGGTATTTCTAAGCTGTGGTAGACTAGTTTTTCAAATAAGCCAGAACCATTGCTCCATTCAGCCTCACAATGTAAGACATATACATGGAATACATAAAGGGTTAAGATCATACTATTATTTTAAGTCTTGGACATCTCAGGGTTGTGACCGAAGGGGAAATTTCTGATACATAGAACTGTTACAGGAAATATTGGGGTTTTGTTTCAGGGAGCTTGGCTTCTTTGGCCATTATTTACACTGAGAAAGAGAGGTTGTCTAATTGTTCACTTAAACTGCATAAATAGCTTTTCTAACACTGCAGGATGGCTGAAGTACAGGATTGTTATACCCATGTGTATCTGAGGGCATTTGATGTAGAATCTGAAAGACAGGCTCTATGTGGTCAAAAGGTACTAGTTTGAAGCAGAGGGTTTTCCCCAGTAAAGACCTGGGGATAGGCAAGAGACAGATGGAAAGTGTGTAGAGAGCAAAAAGCAGTATTTGGAAAGTCAAAGGAAAAAGGAATGCCTTCCTGAAAAAAATGACATAGTTATAGCTAGGATTTCTGCTAGTAAAGCTATGCAGCTTATGATGAATTGTGTCACCTTTCCATATAGAATGGATCTATGACCATTTGGCAAATCAACATGTGTCCATAGAAAATTACTCACTTTCTCTGATATGCAGCAAAGTGTACACTGCAAACTGGTGCTCTCTCCTCCACTGGACAATGGCAAACCATAAGGAAGAGCCAAATACGGACAGGAAAACAAAATATCTCATTTCAGGTCTTTCCCCATTGCAGTTTTGATGAAGAAATGCCAGGTGGCGTCAGGCTCAGAAGGTTCACATAAGGAAGAGTAGGTTAGTTGTACAGTGCTTCCATTTCTGTCTGTGGTTTTATAATCATTACCCTGAAGCAGGCTAGCTTTCAAGTTCCCAAGAAGAGCTCAGGACAGTGTGATATTTAAGCCTAGACATCTTTTCTCATCTGGGTTTCCTGTCACAATGCTAGTGTCTGTGTGTGCGAGGTTCTGGCAGCCTGAAATACTTTGATATATTTTTTCCCAGGCTTCAAAAGAAAAGGTAAACAATGGGGTTGTGACTCCAGGGCGAGCATTGGTAGCTAAGAGTTTACGACGTAGCCCATCTTCTTTATGTTTCTGGCATCACTTTAAATATTTCACTGTGTAGAAGGGATGTGTGAAAGAAAAAGAAACTCATTTAGTGGTTTTTGAGGCTGCAGGTTTGATGCCTAGGGCTGATTTCTGGTCCACACAGGTTTTCTGCTCTTGCTACAGGTAAAAGAGAGGTCAACTCTGCATCAAAGACTTAAGAGATCTATTTAAAACCAAAAAATAAAGTAAAAGTTTTAGAATATCCTTGAAATATATTTCAATTTGGATTTCTTTGACAGTGCAAACAATATCTAAGTAAAAAATTTGGCAGGGGAAGCGTTCAGCTTAATAGTGCTTTGGATATTTATTTACAATGTTTTAGATTCACTAACATTGCAGGCTTCAGTTCAATATACATATACTCTGTTTGCTTATTTTGTGTCATAATACTGTTATATATTCTAGTAAATATAATCTTGGAGCTGTTAAAATCTAATCATAAGAATAGATTTAAAAAACTGATTTTGCATTGTTTAGCCTGGATGACCAGTTATAAAGTCTCTAATTGTTCATTGCCACTTCCTATGAGTAATCCAATAATGTGGGGATGGAAGGGTGAAAATTAACAATATAAACTGAAAAGGGAATAAACATGAAGAGCAACAAGACGATCTTAAGGATCTTTTCCAACCTAAATGGTTCTATGATTCTATGAAGAGAATTGCAATTTAGGGCAATGTGAGGAATAGAACTCTCAGAAAAATGTACAGAAGCAAAACCAGGAAAAGCTCTAACAAAATATCAGGGAGAACTTATGATAGGCAAGGGTACACACAATGGTTTATTAATTCGGACCTCAACATTTGGTTTACTGAAAATTAGCAGGAGCGTTCTGTTCTGTTCAAACTGGTCCATTGCATTTGTCACCTCAAGCCATTAGAACTGCTGTAAGCAGCAGTGCTGCTATATATAACATATAGTCTGTCTTCGCTTCATTTTTGTTACACTGAGTGTGAAATTGAAGTTATTTAAATATAAATAGAATATAAATCAAATGCACTCTCGCAAAATAGACTGGATAACCATATAGCTCTTTGAACTTTCTGTTTTACATCTCTGTCTCTGCTCAGGGAGTGGAAATCTGGTTTGTAATACAGCTGCGAAGGAGATAGACCTTGTACTAAGAAGACTTCCAAAGATGGGACATCAGTCATAGAAAATAATCAGTGCATTCATCAAAGCAACAGAGCAAGATAGTGGAAAAACCTCTGGTAATCGAAAATGTTTCCCCTTTCCCTTCCTCTTTTCCTTTTCCCTTTCCCTTTTTTTTCCTTTTCCCTCCCCTTTTTCTTTCCTTTTCCCTTTCCCTTTTCTCCAAGTGCATGGTTCCCACAAAAACATATTACACTTCTAGAAAATGTTTTTCAGATTTGGAATTGCAGTCAAAGAAAATTCTAATGGCTTCAGTATGTAGTATCTGAATACGAGAAAATTTTAAGTCTGTTTCTACTGGAAATATTTCAGCCCACGATACAGCTGATGTCATGTGGTGCAATGCCCAGTCCTCCCGTGGTTGTCTGAGTTATGTTATGAATGCCACATGTCCTTTCGCCTTGTGTTCTTAGAAGGGGGATATAAATGGTCTAAAAAGACAGACTTGATCTGGGTACTTGTAATTATTGTAGAGATTGAGATTTTGTTGCATTTTACAATATTTTCATTTTCCATTTACATCATTTTTAAGGTGGAAGATAGTGCCCAGAAAATCATCCGTGGCATCAAGGGTCTAAAGCCTCTCTGTCTGGATTAAGACCTTCTTTGCTCTAGGCTACTAACTTCTTTAATTCCCTTGACTTATATAGCCAGGGAACTCCTGCATTTCACTTGAGATGACTGCATAATACATTCCATTACAATCATATTTCCATGCTTATTTTATTTAGTGCCAAGCAAAGTAAAATGCTGTCATTCAGCTTACAGGTGTTTCTTTTTTTTTTTTTTTTTTTTGTTGTTGTTGAGTATTTATGTAGAACCTCCACCTCACAACAGACATTCAGGCAAGACAGCTGTGAACTTAAGTTAATACCAAGGTCCCCAGTCCTACCATTAACTCTGCATTTGCAAACATGTCTGCACGCACAAAAATAAAGTCTCAATGCAGTCATAATGTGTAAGATTGATGCCATCAGTTTTGAAAGTCTGGGGGGAATTTGACAGGGAGTAAAGGAAATTATAGAGTTCCCAGAAAGCTGCTGTTGCATGTAATTTGTTACACAAGGTTTGGGGATGCAGTAGTTAAGAGCCTTCCTAAATTAGATAATCAGCTAGTGGGGCCACTAGGATGTGTGCAGTGGCTTTTCTTTGTACGCAGCCCACTGAAGAAAACAGATCACTTTTGCTCAAAATCTCATGCTCACAAAATTTCACGTGTCATTTTTAAGTGCAAAATGAGTCTCCTGAGATTCTGAGTTTTGAAATATTTGTGGAGATGTATAAGCACTTTCACACAGCTATATCTCAGCACTGTAAATTCTCATGGTTTCTCCTGAATACTCTGTAACTGTATAAAACCCTGAAACAGTTGAGAAGGATACAGATTAGCCTGCTGTTGCAATGGTGGGAGTTCAGACTAGAACTGCTCTAAAAAAAAAATTTAAAAAATATATACAAATGCAGCGGATCTGTTAGCCATTTTCCTCAGCTAAATATAGCATGGTGAGCCTGTCAGTCATTAACCTGAGGTTTCTTCAGCCTTGAACAACTTGGGGGACTCTCTTTCCTTCAAAGGACTTTTTAGCACCTCTTTAAGTAACCATGTCTCGGACTTTTTTTTACTGTCTGGTCCCACTATTACTGAAAAAGAGAATTTAATCAGCAGCTAAAGCCCCTTCTGCTTCTCTCTCCTTGAGATTCATGCATCAAAGAGCATTCTGCACCAGGGGTAAAGGTCACTTTCACAGATACATTTCCCCATATATCTCCAACTGTTTCTAGTCTTTCAGAGAGCAGTGGGCTCCCTCATACCAGCTCCACTTTCATGACTCTGTTCAAAAAAAGTAAATAGCAGTAGTTTAGAAGAGAAGCTCCCTCCATTTGGCTCTTTTGAGAGTTTTTATAGAGATATGGTAGTTTTTCTTTTTCTTCAGCTTTTGATATTTATTTGAAATGTCCGCTATTCTAAAGGCTTCTGCCATGTTCAGGACCCCGGTTCTGCGGACACCAAATGAACCTTGATGCTGTCCTTGCAGCTGAGTCTTTACCTTCTCTGAAGACCAAGCCAAGGAGGTGAGAGAAAAGAGTGGTCCGGGAGCAGGTAGCTAACATCTGTCATCTGAGTGTGAGCAGTAGCACTGGGAGAGAAGATGAGAAAGTTCTTGTAGAAACTGAGGTGGGAGCTAAACAAGAGAAAGAAGGAGATCAAGGGGGCAGGAAAGGACCAAGTAGAGCTGAGTGAGGCTTGCAGAAGACGGATGAAGAGTCTGAGAAGAAATTACTACTTCTGCTGTAAAACCTGAAATTATCAAGCGTCGAATTAATTCAAGATGAAACATTAAGTATTTGTGTTCAAAACTGCCACTATGTGCATTTTCATAGTCAAGTCTTTTGGACACAAGGACTTCAGAGAAATCAAGCTGTAAGCCCTCTCTGTAGTAAAGTTTACATAGATCAAATTCATTGACTCTTCAAGTGTAAAGAGATCCCTGATGCGTCACCTGGAATCATTCAAATCAGTGTGTCAAAATCTGACCTCTCTTTTTTTACATACCTGCAGCCAGACAACTGCTCTCTGAAAATGAGATGATAAAAGATACCCTGTAACTCTTTCACTATTCAACCTACCATTTACCCACATTTCTAAGAGGTGTGTCCTTGGAATGGTCTGCTTAGTACAGAGCAGTAAGTTTTTTGACTTGCTAAGATTCACTAACCATAGCTCTCTGTCCTGTCTCCTAAACATATCACCTTTTCCACTGAGCACTCCAGAAGATCTTGACAATAATTCCATTTATTTAATTATAAAAAATATTGGTCCCATAGTTTCTTGGTAAGATAGTTTATTTCTCTCTGATTAGTCACAAAAAAATCAGTCCACAAAAGCAAACAACAATCTGCCAGCCCTTCAATTACCAGCAAGAATCTCCTTCTGTCCAAATTCTGTCTTCTGACAGAATGCATTGTCATTGCAAATCATAAGTTTATCTTCAGCCAAATAACAAAGCTCTTTTTTGGGTTGTTTTTTTTTTTTTTGCAAACCTCACTAGTTCTTCATTTAATGAGCAAAAATCACAAGCCAAAACAATTCTGCTATGACTTTGTCCTCCCTATTTCAATGACCTCCTTAGAGGGCATTCTGGTTTTCATTTTCCATGTGTACGTCAGCTTGACAGCCCAGAGATGTACATACACAATTGCAGATATACATATATGATATATTTCCCCTCTATTTTAAAGACATGGTTTCATTTTCCCCTCCTTTTATTGACAGACTTGTCATTGATTCCGATGTTCATAAAAGAAATTATGACAGATAGATGTCTGTAACTGGACAACCCACAGTGTTCACTTGTTCTAGTAGGTGTTTCTTTTTTGCTTTTTTTCTACTTACTTTGTTTCCCTTTCTCCACAGCAAGTGTATTTAGGGATTTATGGATTATTTTCACTGACCAGATGTCAAAAATAGGAAATTTTGCTGCCCAGCAAAATTTCCTATTAGCTTTTTCTTCCCTCCTGCAGAGGTTCACACTTGTTTGACTTTGCTGAAGTTACAAAGTTTAATTCTAACTGACTTCACATTTTGTTTAGTTAATAGTCTTCTGTTTTGCAGAGGAAGATAATAGCTTGTTGATATCCTCTTTAGAGCTCATAACCATCTCAGTCACCAGCCCATGTTAAATGCTAGCTGTTCTGCAAAAACTAGTTATCTATTTATTTTCTCTGAATCAACACAATGCTCAAAAAACCTTTTACTTCCAGTTCTTAAATTAAGTTTTCTGAAACACAAACTTGTAAAAGGCACCAGTGAGGGCAAGCTGGTTGTAGGAAGAGGAACAGCAATCACTGTGTTAGACTGGGGAGGCTCTTGATGACAAGACTAGAGCTTTCTAAAACAAAATGCAAGTTGGCAGCTTGTAAGGCAGTTAGTAGAAGAACTGAGGTTTTAAGCAGAACTTGGAGAGAAGTTCAGGTGCTTTTCCAAGGATTTGAGTCAAATATGTCAGCTGGAATGATTTCACCTGTCAGCACAGACAGTTCAGGGAAATACTGAGTCTTCTCTTTGTCCCTGTTTTTCAACGTAGAGCAAACCCAATTTAACACATAAAACTTGCTGTTCCCTCCACCCCCCATCCCTTTTCTTTCCTCTGTTTTATTTGTCTAGCAGTTGCCAGCAGGGATCAGACAGTAGGAACAGTGCAGTCAGCACCTTTTTCTGGGGCACAAGCACTGCACCAGAATTTATTGACTTTATTCGCTGCAGGGAAGTTCACTACATCCAAGAAGGAGTCTCTCCTGCAGGGCAGCAATGGTTTGCCACCAGCCCAGTCATCCGGCTCCAACTGCAGTTTCAAGGTTTGTTTCATGCCCCTCGGGCTGAGAAAAGCCTGTCTCTTCTGGAATGCTAACCATCCTTTCAGGGCCGGATGACTCCATTTCATTGGACGATAAATTAGAGAGCTCACATTGGACTAGAAGTCACCGTTCCACCTAGCTTGAGATGGGGATAAAAAGATGTTGTTGAGCGCCAATTTAAAAGAACAGCCAAGAGTCATATTTATCAAGTGTATCTCTATCCATCTTCTGGGTGGAAAACAGTAGCTGCAGCACTTCCCCTGCTGACGCACGTTTTATAAAGCCATGAGAGGGATTGGGGAGGGAGGTGGGGGGTGAGAAAGGGAGGCGTGGGGGCTGCTTTTGTGGGGTAGCCTGCAGTGACACAGCAACCCAGACATATGGTGTCATTATTCAGCCGACACAAATTTGACACTTGGTGAATTTATTGTATTTTGGTTTGCTCCTGGTGCCTGAAAGGCTTTGCAACTGTCTCTTCATAGGGCCTGTCACAGATGTTGATGTATTTTTCCTCCTCCACAGCCAGGTTTTACTGTGGAAACTGATACAACTTCACGATAGAATTTCTGGATGAATTATTCACGCATTGCATGCTTTCTGCACATAGGGGGTTGGAAGAAATCCATCCTATTCAATAAATGGTCTCTTTAATCCCCTTTAACAGAGAATTTTCCCTCAGTTTAAACCATTTCTATTATCACCTTTGTGATCCTAATGTTTTGGATAACATATTTGCAGTTAATAGCTTTGTTAAATTTTTCACTATATTTCACTATATTTCACCTTAACATGCAATTAAACTGTCCAGACACAGTGATGAAACTGATACGTCGAAGAGACAATAAACCATATGGGCCAGATTCTCATCATCTTAACTTCTGGTAGCCTTTTTTTTTTGTTGTTGTTTTTTAAATCCTGTAGATCATTCCATGTCCAGTGATTTATAGGGTAATTCCTGAAATATCTCAATATTTGTTGTTATAGACAGAATGGGCTGCTGCTAATGCCACTACCATCTGTGGAGATGATTTTTTAATTGAAAAGAATTTTCAGTCTTGAGAGTAGAGAGTTGGATGAACTCATCACTGCCCCCTGAGAAAAGATTAATGAAATGAAAACATATCATACCCTTTTAATACCTGGAGAAGTAATAAGGGTGCATCAAGTGACAATATAGAGCACGGTGCGTGGGGGTAAATTGCTTTAACATAACATGCAAAGTCCATCCAAGAATTAAAAATCACATTTTCAGTTTTAGAAACTATTGAGGCATTAATGTGTTGTATTAAAACTCCTGATTCCGTTTTCTCCCTGATGTCTCACGACAGAAGCAGGCGTTCAGGTTCAGCATTCCCAAAATAATCCCATTTAATTTAACAGTAAATAGTTATATGCCTATAGTAAAGTTTTTAAATCAATCGGCTGCATGGATATTAATCTTATCCTGCACCAGTGCAAGTGCTATTACTTTTAAAAGACACAACCAAGTAAAAGTAAATAAATCGATATTCACTGTCTAAAATGCAAGAGTTCTACTTTTTTAGTATAAAGTACACTGCCTTGACAAGAATTGGTAATTTAAAGCCTAATACATTTTTCCTCAGATTATTGTGTTTTGCATATTACTAATACAGCCTGTATTGCTCAGTCACCAGTTGTTAAAAAGGGATTTATATTCATATTTTGGAAAATCGCCTTTCTCCACAAAATTCTGTGTATTAAGAGCTCATCCTTCTACCTCCATAGCAGTATCCAAATGTGGAGAATACTGAAACTACCTGGCCTCCATCCTAGCGTTGTGTAGAATGATTATTAATAAGCATTTAAGGTATTATTAACGAGCACTTCCCAAAGTGTTTCAACTCGCACAATAACTTTAATTGAAATAGAGAAATTAGATTAGTTAAAAACTTATGAGTTTTCTTTCTTAATTTTTTCCCCCAAACAATTGCATATTTTTCATAAAATTACTGTATTTAAAGAAAATACTTTAATTGACAAAATTCTGTCACTACTACATCACGTGTCTGTGAAATGAGAAACAGTATAGCAAAATATCTTTTGATAATTTGAAAAAAAAAAAGCAAAACCTTTTTTTCGACAGCTTGGAGCTTTCTCATTTTAAGTTTAAGTAGAAGAGGAGATTTTTTTTCTAAAAACAGATCGAAGTGAGCTGGACTGACACCATCCCCATCCAAACCCCAAGCTCTAGTTTCTCCTGGTCAGGACAGCAGATCTAATCAACTTAGCAGAGGAAAACAGAAGACAACATTTCAGAAATGCTGTTTAAGATTATAAATGTCTCATCAATGAACTAGAAACTGAAGCAAATACAGAATTCACGTATTTAATTAACTTTGCTTTTTTTTTTACATTAATGCACATAACCAATGAACTGCCAATGATTTGGGTGTAATCTTTGGAGATTCATTTCTGGAGCAGGGAAATAAGAGTGTAGGATATTAAATTCTCCCTCTCCCAAACACATAGTGTCATTACTACTACTGCCTCAGTTAATGGGACAATTGTGTGATGGTTCTGAGTGATGGTTTTCCGCTCTTCCAGTCTTTGAATGTGTTCATAAGCTACACCACATGTTGGGGGAAGAAAGGAGATGGGTTATTTAAAGTAAACCATCTAAAATTGTGGTGGCAGAGACATCAGTAGAAGAAGATTTTGTTCCTTAATTCGAACTGGTTACAGCTATGAAGCTGTGCGACACAGTTATACCTTTAACAAAAAAAAAAAAAAAAAAGCTGTCCTTAGATATTTCCGTTTCAGTGCCGTAAAGAATTGACCGGTTACACCTTTTCTTTATCCCCTTTGGTTGGTACCTGCTACTCTTACACATGCCACTTGCCATGCAATCACTTTTCTACTGGGGGGGGGAAGATAAAACTATTAGTAACCAGCCAGTTACTCCACTATGAATAATGATTGCTCTTGGCCCAAATGAATAGCAATTACTCAGCCAGCAAAAGTTGTATAAGACTCGTGGCATGAGATGTCATTCAGCTGAGATGTGCTGCTGAATCTGTAACACCTTGCAAAGACTGGCAGTCCCAAAGTTAGTCTTTTCTAGAGTGGACACTTGTTCCTTTTCCTCTGATGCCACTTATTTTGCCCTATGTACCACTCTGCTGGTACACGCATATTTGAAGGTCAGCTCCACTGAGCTGCTGCACACACTCAGAAAATGCCACCAAGGCACAGAGGCTGTGAGCAATTTCAGCACAGTGCTGGTAGAACAGTAGCCAAGAGCTGCTGTTAAAAAGACAGCCACAGCAATTCGCTGACATACATCTTTGCTTCATCTGACAAAAAAGCTCTCCATCTCCATTTTCCAGGCTGTGTGCATATGTGCCACAGGTATGAAGAGCAATGAACTGAGGGCCAGTGCCTGGGGAATCTCTTCAAGCCAGTAACCCTTCCCTTCCTTCAAGTCCCTCCTGAAAACTCATCTCTCACTAACATGTATTAAATTACAGGCAGATAATAGCCCAGCAGGTTGAGAGCTATCTAGGAACAGTGTGTGTCGAGGCTGTTCAGCTGGCAGGTCACAGCAACAGCGCCATGCATCAGTTCCCTCTTCAGCGCATACCTCAAACGCATGCGAAGGCTTTTATGGCTCTGAGCTGAGCCTCCGCCATAGAGTCATGCTTCCAGGTAAGAGTGTGACCAGTCCTCAGGAGCTGGAGAGCCCTGCGCCATATTACTGTAAAAGCCCATTCCCCACGCCCCACCCCCACGCTTTCCCTGCCCTGGTTCGCCCTGCCACCCAGTTACTCACTGCTTTCCAGCCTGAAGTCTTGCCAGACCAAACCAAAGAAGGCTTCCCTGTAGCTTCTAGCCCAGCAGTGCCAAACCTCTCAGAAATCACTGCATGAGTACGGAAGAGCAATCAGGTGAGCATCTATTAAAGGAGAGCTAATCACAAGCTCTCAAAGAGGTGATTTTTTTTAAATTTCCCACTTGCATGATTCTCAGCATTTAATCTCTTCCAATGCTTTTGGTGAATTACCTGCAGGCCACAGCCATTGGAAGTAGTTCAGCCTCTGGTGCCATTACTGTGATAATACATAAAGACCCAAACAAGGGTGAAAGGAATAGTAGGAACAATCTGCAGAAATAATCCTTTTGTCCACCATAAATTTAAATCATCAAACAAAAAGATTTTAGTAGATACAAAGTTTTACTGCTAATAAATATTTCAGCGTTCAGCCCTCTATGCAGACTGCCTTTAAAAGCCTACGGGTTCAATGCTCTGCAATCTGATTCTGCCACAATTTTTCAGGCTTCAAATGGCAACTATTGCAGCTACTGCAGTAAATATAATTCTGTGAACCTAAAAAAAGAAATGCAGGTGACAGGTCTTTAAAACCTGATATTCATTGCTAACCATTCTGCTGGAAAGCACAGCTCTAAATTTGTTTCGTTTCCCTGTATTTTAAAGGAGAGCAGAGAGGGGAAAGGAAGAGTGAAGGAACTGAATTACTCAATTTTACTGAGTTGTTGTGTGCTTTGCTTAACAAGCCAACTCAAAACTTACAGGTGGCCTAGAAATAGATGATGTGATACAATGGGAAATGGTTCAAATTCAACACAGCTGAAGGATAGTCTGTTACTTGGCAGGTATTTTGGCACTTACAAATACCTTTCCCCCTGCTTTTTTCTTATGCAATATTTAATCTCATTGTAATTTTTATTCCCACTTCATTCTGCTTGTCATTGCCACCTTGCTAGTTGTGTTTTCAGAGACTGCATTTTAAATAGGATTTTTATATTTGGAACTTTGGAAGTAAATAATATTTTTAAATGTGTATGAGGGTAAGCAGGCTTTAAAATCTTCCATTCACCTTAGAGAATTTACTTGATTTTTATGACTAGTTTATATGTACAAGAGCAGATGGAGAAAATAACAAATATATCAGGTGATAAATATTGCCAGGTTTGCTATTCAGAATAGTGGACAATATAAATTTCTTGGCACTTTGTTTTGCATGATAATATTAAAGAATTTGAAAGGCAGACCTTTAAAGTGATTTCATTTTAAGGAGAAAAGGAAGAATGGATAAAACTTGCGGCAAGGGTACTCACTGACATTCCCATATAAGCAAGAGCAGTCTCAAATAATATTTTGTGAAAACAAACTAACCTGGCTTTGTTCAACATTCAGTGTACACTTTATGTCCCCCATTACCCAAAGACATGTGTGTGGTTTAATAAGCTTTAGCTATATAAGGAGAAAATTTGAACCCAAAATCTGGCCAGGAACTTACCTCATTCTTTTGTTATTCCTTCTTTTAAGTTTTTTTGGGGAAAAAAAAATAAAGGGAAAAAAAAAAGGAAAAAGTTAAGTCAAGTCTTTCACCATCTCTATTTTGAAATTCATGCCTCTGTCATCCTCAGCCGATTGTCTCTACATTAGTCTCTAGTCATCCTTGTGTTCTGGTCTTTGGGTTTTGTTTGGTTTCTTTCTGACTGAAAATAGACTGAAGTTGACCCAACTGAAGAAATTTGGCAAACCTTTAAACCTTTAAAAGCTGTCTAAGCCAGCTCCTTGGATCTCTTGCTAACTTCTGACCCCAAAGGAAACGAGCTGAAACAAACAGGATTATTAATGTAGGTTTTGGTGTTTTTTCTTAAGTACATACTACCAACTTGACCAAAGACTTCTGTGCTGGCCAGAAGTCATATAGCTCTGTGGGATGGAGAGGGCAGTATCTGTGGAGAGAAGAAAGAGGAATGGGTGTTCAATTTTACTTGGTTATGTTTTTTATGTGTGGCTAGTGAATTCTGGCTAGTCAACCCACAGCATTTTTAAATGGCTTGTCAAAGATTTCTAAGGTTTTCAGCTATATGAAAGTCAAACTCACTTTTTAAGTGTTTAGATATCAGCACACAGAGTTGATGACTGTTCGAGTAGTCTCTTATTTTTGATACTCCATCCTGTGATCAGCAATACATAAGCCAAAGAGTGATGCTTTTTTACAAATCTGCTGGAGAGGCAGATAAAACCCTGTGTGTTAGCAGAGTCCGAAGCGATTCAGGAAGCAGCTAGAGGTCACTGAAAAGCTTTGGCAGAGGTTTTAATGAGTTTTCTTTGGGAATTCAGCAGTCTCTATGAAGGCCAGGTCTGTTTAAAAATAACAACTACTTACCTTAAGGGTTCTCAAAACAGATGCCAGGCTTTTTGGTCTTTGAATTTGAGCATGCATACACACAGCAACATTTTTTCCTTTTAAATGGAACAATCTACAAGCACAGAGTAAAGCACATCTATTTTTGGTTGCATGATGCCCTTCAAAGTGATCTGGGATGTATGTTGGGAAGAGGAGGCTGTTCTGTAGCAGCCACAGTGAGATCTTTACAGTAGCACCGGGGAGACAACAGCGAGTATGACACAACATAAAGTAAGAAAGGGGGAACAATAATTATTTTATGTAGAAAATTATAATTTTTTACTCTCTGAGCAGCCTTATGTACAATAGTTCTTTCCTTAAAGAAAGTCATTTTCTCTGTTAATTCCGTGTGTGATGATTCTCTTCTTATTCTGTCACAATATTTTACATCTCCCACATGAAAAACGCTGTGGAAAATATTGCTTTTAAATCACAGAAACTTTGCTTTGTGGATAAAAAACTGGAAAGAAGTTTTGCAAAAAAGTTTTCAGGGATAAATACCACTGTATACCCTAGAAGTGGTCACAAAGTCAAATCCCTATATCTGAGCACTCTCAAGTTTAGAAAGCTTGGATCTGAGCAGAGATTTTTTCTTGTACTCAGAATATGTTCACCTAAGTACGATAAGAATGAAAATTATCTGCTCCCAGCAAAACTTAGTAAAAGAAGACTCTATGCAGACCAAGTAACCAATTAAAAAAACCAACCTTCTGAGTTCTGAGCAGCTATCTTCTCTGCCCCAGCATCTGTAACAGCTAAAACTTAGATCTTCCATACATGACAATATCACACCAGTTGAGTTTAAGTTATTATTTTGAAAAGATGTTGTTAATCAGGTGCAAGAAGCTACACAGACACTTTTATTTTTACTTAATCCAAACTTACTATGTTTAACTTGGTCACAGGAAAGAACAAGGTCAGCGACACTGCAGCCTTCTGCAGATTATTTTAAAAGTAGCACAATGATTAGGTTGCCTGCACACTTGGAATTTTTGCTGGCCATTTGATTAGGAGTACCATCTGGTCTGGTGATACGTTCCTCAGGCAGCAAAGAGGTACAGCCGTATCCTTGCGTTTATCCCGGTATAACCAAGTCTGCATTCAAATGTGATAGCAGTATCACTCCTAGCAAAGACAAAACCTAAGGTGCTGAAAGCAGCTTTGTATGCCACCATTATCTCTTCTGTCCAAGCCCTGGTCATACGCACTGGTGCAGAGGGCAGGCTGCTGGGGAAGCTCTGCATGGGGGTGGCCAGCCTGACATCACCTTCTGTGCAAGCAGCCCTAAAAATAACCGCTAAACAAAAAGACTGGGATGCTGGAAGTAGCTAGTTTTCCACCCTACTAACCAAAACAGGTCCAACACTGAGCAAATATCACTGCATTTCACAAATAGTCCATCAGCTACAGTTACCTTAGCCCTGCACAGGCCCATGTGAGTCTGTTTCCACTTCTAACACATTGTGAGTGCTGGTACAACAGGTTTCTTTTGGTTGCTGTTCAATGAAGTCGTTGCTTTGCTGGAAAAGTGCGTGCATGTTCTTAGCCATTTCCCCACAGGTCTCTGTGGCTGTACCTGACAAGTCACAAAGAACTGAAAGGATCTGTGGAATAGCAAGTATCCATGTGAGTCTGTCTTTCTGTATCTGTGAGCCTGTCTTTCTATACCTGTTTGCTCACGGGCCTAATCCTACTAGCAGATCAAGTTTACTGTCAATTCTCTTTCTGCCACATTCACAAACTGTGCAAATAAGCGTTTAGAAGAACAAGCAAAAATGCAAACTGACTGACACCCCCATGGATACCCGGATGAGACAGATTTTGGAACATCAAGCAGAGATCACATTCCTGATTTGTGGTAAGAAGTCGTTGCAGTCCATAAAGCCATGATGTAAATCAGCCGCAGTCCTGTACTGGGACCGTTCTACATTGCAGGTACAGAGTAAGACCCCTATTTGCCAAATGCTGATTTAGCACGTCATAAAAATGCAGCTCTTTAAGATGCACTCTTGCCCTTCAGTCTCCAGACTAAAGGGAGCTGAGCTTGTAACTGTTCAATTAGTGAACGTTTTCCATCTAAATCCCTCTTTGGAGCACATCATCACATATTTTAAAACATCCAAAAAGAAGCAGTGGAGTAGTTCTGGCTGCACCATAAACAAGGTAACTGATCAAGGAGGTAAGATGTGGAGAGAGATGGCCAACTACAGAAAAGCAATAAGCAACCAGAGGAAATGGCCTCATATTGTTCCCTTGTTTTATTACTTAACTGAGATACAAAAAGTCAACACTGATAAACAATTATTTCTTTGCAGTTTTTGAGGACCTGTAATTGAAAGTACTTATATTGCAGAAAATTAAAAATGGATGACACAAGCTCATAACATCTGTTTCTGTGAGTGACAAAAGAGGAAAGAGCTCCCTAATAGTAGAAAAATTAGAAAACACAGGCACTGTGTACTGCAAGAAACATTTGGTCACAGTTTCCAACTAAATGAATAGTGTTATTTAAACTACCATTACTTAAAGTAAGGATGCTCTTAAGTGCATAAATAATCAATTATTAATGAATGAAAACTGATAATCAGATTAATCAACTTCTTCCCCATTCAAAAGCAACTAAGCTAATGTTTTAATTTGCTACGCAGTTGCCAAATTTAGGTTTGATTTTTTTCTCTGTGACAGCCTGTGTCCTTTTTCACAGTGCCCTGCTCCTAGGTCAGATGATTATTTGAGACTCTCAACCTTCATTTAAAAGAAACAGTGACTTTTAAACCTTTGTGGTTTTGAAGACTGTCTCAGAGAGGTACTCCAAGCATAGCTCTAAGAGATCAGGGGCAAACAGGTTACAGAATATTTATTTATTTATTTAAAAATCTCTTGCGATATTGCATCATAAAGTTTGAACTTTTGCCATGAATTCCATTTGACTCTGAAGGAAGCTGGGATTTTCCAACACTTTGGAGTTGATAACTTTCTTATAAATACTTCTAAAACAGAAATAGCCAGCCTAAAATACCAGCCACTAAACTAGTCTTGTTTGGGTAATAGTAACACAGTGCAGTGGATCTTGAAGAAATTTGTGCTGGGTTCAGAGGGCTTCATGTTGCCTGAGAAATATATTGAACAAAGATCTTACTTACATGCTACTAGGATTTAAAGCTGGTGACAGAAGGTGGGTTTTGGTCCAGATAAAATGTATGGGATAGTCAAGCCAGGAGGATGAGGGAGACCAGGAAGTGCACTAATTACATGCTGTTTTCTGGATTTGGTATAATAGATACCTATCTTGAGGGGACCTCTGTTTCCAAACAGCATTTCTGTGTTGTTAACATACTACCAGTGCTGAAAGAAGCCTGCCCAAGTCTCTTCAAAACAGGTAGGAAGCAAAAGAGGAAGATGACTCATGCACGATGCGCTACAGGAGCAACATAGCAGACATAATACTAATGAGACATACTTGAGAGAAACAGCAAACAGTAGATCAGATTTGTGCAAATATAAAGGTAATCTTTGATACTATGACAGTAGGTGAAGGTAAAAGCCTCTTATCTTTAACTTACTAAGTGCAGTGATTCTCTAGTGATTCTGCTGGACAGTACAAGTAAAGGGAAATGTGAACTTTCCTTTCCCCTTCTACTACTAAGCAAACAATTAAAATAATGTGGTCTGTACTGAACTGACAAGAATATAGGGGTCCTTGCACGTGGTGGTGGAGAGTAAAGAGCCAGTCTGTACTTGGGTCTTTGAGGCACACTTGCTCCTGCATGTGGTGAGGGAGCAACCGCTGAGAAGAGCAGGGCTGATGCTGTCAGCTGAAGTGATTCCCAGCAATGGTTTTCACCAGCTGATATGAGCTCTGGCCATGCTGTGTGTTTGCTTATGGCTGCTCCAGCTGTTGGATGTAAGAATAACTGCAAAATAGGCAACAATAAAAGTCAAGGCCCAAGTCAGCATCTGCATCTGAAAAATGAGCACTTTAAGAGGGCTTCAGTAACACATTTTGTAGTCTCTCTATTCTAGATTATTCTGTGCCAGTCCTTTTTCCCAGCAGAGACTCTGACTTACTGTAATTTCCACCACCTACTGACAGCACAAAGTGAATTAGCACTGTGGAGGAAAAGCCCTGTACAGCTTCTAGACATCTATTCAGCTGGCCCTGGGCTGCTAGACGATCTGCTGGGGTGAGACAGATGGGTCCCGTGCCATGCCAGAAGTGTAACAGCTCACTGCAGGCAAGCACAGCCAACCCCTAGGAGCAATACCCTTCCGCTAGCATCACAGGCCCCTGCAGGTGGGATCCACATCACTTCCATGACCGTTACTAACTCTTTGTCACTTCTAGTGACACAAGCCAGCCTTCTGCTTTGGCTTCCCCTCTCTCTTCCAGAGATGTTTCTGCAGCATGACTGTTACTTTATTAGCTTCCTATATTCTTTATGATTTTCCATCTTGTATCCAGAAATAGTGTATTATTTTAACAGATAGGTTAGGTACTCTACTATGGTTTTTTACCTGCCATGACTTCAAGGCCAGAAGTACAGCAGTTCAGACCTGTCATAGTTATCCATGGTCATCATACAGGTTTTTGCCAAAGAACAGTAATCCGCTCTATTTTAAACATGCAAATGTTTGCGTGCTGGGATGAATTTCAAAGTGGTATTGCATTTCTTCATTTTATTGCCTCTAGATAATTACACTTTGTAAAGGAAGAGCATCTTTGTTTTCAGAGTTGCTTTACAATTGCTCATACAGGAACAAAATCCTCTGATTCGCACAGTAACACACCACCCTGCTCTGTCCCATTATTCAGGGCTGTCATGTTGACCCCATTATGTCATTGAAGCTGGGATCTTCTCACCTGTTTGGACTCACATTCACCCAGCGTCATACATCTCTTTTCTTGCCCCATTCCCACACCATAGCCAATACCAATTTGTTTCCATTCTCCTCTTCCACACCCCTTCCAATCCAAGCACCCCAGTAGTGCTGGAGCAGAGCCCATACTAATAAACACAGCAAAGTATATTAGCTTGGGCTCAGTGCCATGCCTCATCTCTAACATCATTATGCTTCTCTAGTAAAACACACATCACTAGTTGGGATTTGGTGGCAAGAAAAGAGAAGGAGATGTGATATGACTCTGAAATGTAACACAACATGCTAAGAACCTCTGAACAGTGTACAAATCCATTGGCAGGAGGGTCTTTGCAAAAGTCATGGTGGAAATATATGTCTTCTAGTAAATAAATCACAACAAATGAACACCTCTTAGCATACAATATTAAATAGGGACATAGTAATAGTCCCATTTCTCCATGGAAAAACTTGTATATGTTCTTAAACATTAGGAGGGTATGAATTAAAATGGCTGCTGTCTTTAAAAATGTTAATTCCCTTTTACAATCCATGTCACTGTGAATTGCTAAAAGGCATGTGTAACAATTGCCCTGCTCTTCTCTTCTCTTCTCTTCTCTTCTCTTCTCTTCTCTTCTCTTCTCTTCTCTTCTCTTCTCTTCTCTTCTCTTCTCTTCTCTTCTCTTCTCTTCTCTTCTCTTCTCTTCTCTTCTCTCTTCTCTTCTCTTCTTCTCTCCTCTCCTCTCCGCCCTGCCTTGCCCTCCTTTTTCCTTTCTTCCTTCTTCCCATTTTTGCTTCTTTCTTCCTCCTTCTTTCTTATTTTTTTTCTTACTTATTTTCCTTTTCTTTTCCAAAATTCCAGTCTTTTTCTTCTTGGTACAGATTTCATAGATGCATCACAGCAATCAAAAATCCACAAGAAATCCTACCAGAAACTTTCTAGACAATACAGTGCATTTTCAAATAAAGTCTTTGGAAAAGCTGCTCGCATTATTATGGCATGTATTGTTGCTAAGGGAAACAATATCTATAGACAATTTAAAGCTTTAGTGATTGAAATATACTACTTGCAAAATATATCTTTAAAGAATATTGTACAAGAAGAAGACCTATGTTTATTAGTAACTGGATTTGGTTCAGTTTACAATTCTCTGCTATCAGACCTCCATTAAAATGCCATTTGATTAGCGAATTGTTGATGTCCATGACTGAGCAAACAAGATGGTTCCAAAGTTCACTTCCAGTCCAGCTGTGGACTATCAGTTGGTCAAGCCCATAAGGAAGGATTTTCCACAGCATGGACATCAATGCCTCTAGATTTCACACACAGATACCTACATATGTTAGAAATAATACATAGCTATGGAGCTGCTTTTAAGTTTCTCAAATTGGTAGGGTCTAATAGCAGAGTAAAAGTATGAGAGCTAACATGAAAATCTCTTGTCCTCTCTGACAAGTGAGTTTTACATCCACTGCCACAAGACTGAAGCAAATACAACCATATCATTTGTCTCTGAGCAGCACCCAGAGAGAGAATTTAATCTTCCCCAAATATCGTGCATCTTGTACACATTTTTGCAGTAAAAGGGTTTGCGGTATATGTAAGCTCCTCTGCCTGCCTTGTTAAAGGAAAAATCTTCTAGTAAAAACACAGAGAACTGTATATTTAATGCAGTAAACAGATGGTAGTGTCTCATGGCAAAGCATTTTTGTTCAGCAGTTGTCAAATATGACTTTCACAGAAAGTTTCTGTCTACAAAGGTTTGGTTTTGGGGGGTTGAATTTTGTAGATGAAATGGTTACTCTAAAAGCTTTACAAGTCATGGGGTCCTGTTAAAAACTTATTGCTTTGAAAATGGGTTGCTACCATTTAAATGTAACTATGGAGTATGTGTTAACATCCTCTTTTATCTTAAATTCTGCTGAACAATGCAAATGGCAGAATTAGTCTTCGGAGGCTTTGGAGGAAGATTTTTTTTTTTTTTCCAAATACACTTTAAAATGCATTTGCAAATTCATGAGCTGTGTAGGTTTTTTTCCTACTTTCCAATCTTCCTTTCGTGTAAATGAGTACTTACGTCCTCCTTCTACCCAAACTAGAAAACACTACTTACAATAATATATGACTGTCCAAAGTACTTCATGGAACCAGCAGCAAGATTTCTTGCAGAGAGAGGAATTATTTTCTATTCCTGTAGCTTAATTGCTACTGTATGTGTCATAGGTTCTGCCTGCAATTCAGATTTAAAAAAAAAATCAAAGGTTTAACCACTGTAATGAAGACCTACTGGCTTTGACTCAATACACTCTAATGCTCTGTAGGCTGCAATGCTTCTCCACTACTAAGGCTTTTTCATTAAATACCTAGGCAACAACTTTTGTATTTCATGTATTAAATATGTGAGTAGGCAGGCTCACTTTTTAATTCTGGTGCTAAGAGAGTTACACCAGTGGTGTCTGTACTTCAGGTCAACAACCATGTAGCTCTGTACTTCAGAGACCTGCCAGAACACAAGACTTGCTCCTGCAAAATGAGCAATTCTTCTGGAAAAAGGAGGATGGGAAATTTCACACATCATCTGAAATTAATACTACGGCTCATTCTTGTGAATAAGCCTCAAATTAGGATGTAGATTGCATCATTTTCTGGGCCTGTGGGAGGAACTGTTAAGTCCTGCCATGTGACTTGGGGGGAAGTCCTGCTAACACATTCCTTGATGGAAACAGATGGAAAGACTTGAAAAACGGATTAGCTTTTGTGAGTAACAGCTGCTGGCTTCTCTGCTAGCGTCCTGTCTCCATCTTCCACTATGTTGCCCAAAATGCCCTGTACCAAAGGCAGGACTAACAAAGGGTTGCTCATGTGGGAGCTACTCTTCTTAAAAGTTACGTTTGGAGGAAACAAAAGCCATTTATTAAAACTTATTCTGCAGACCATTTTGCCAGCAGCTAACTGAGATTTCATTCTTCAGTTTTGTTGGCCAGCAAAGTGTCCTCCAATATTGGAGGACACAGGCAATTATAGAAATTTTCTAGCAAACAAAAAGAATTAAATATAAGTTTATAGGTGATTTTCAAAAGCAACAAGGCCAGCTGACCAACCAATTTAAAACCAAAAAAGGAGTGCTTGATTTATCTTTGTTTTAACAAAGAAAAAAATAATTTTATAACTTAAAGCGACCAACCTCAGAATCATTACCACTGCACTTCTTTTTGGGTAACTGGGAAACATTTTATATTTTCATTCCTTTCCTTTTTGTTTAAATATTAATGCTGTTAGTCATGGTACAGAGTCACTGTTTTAATCAAGAACTATGCATTTTAAATATTTGTGTTCATTGTAGCCAAGAAGTCTGAGGAGTAAGTGTTTTGGCCAATTAAGCTTTAATCAGGACAGACTGTTTCAATGTTAAAATATACAAATTGCATCTGATCCACTGGCATATGCTACTTTTCTTGTTACAGTACTCCGTCTTTCTTCATAATCTAAATGGCTCAGCTACAGCCTTTCATTTCTAAGTAACAGCATGAGCCTCCCATTGCCAACAGAGCTGTTACAAGACCAGAGTGAATGCTGTCTTTATAGCACATCTAGCATGCAGTATCATGATCCTTTATTCACTTCCCATCTCCCTTCTTTACCCTGTATTTGAAATTTTCTGTCACTTATGTTCTGTAATGGAAGACTCACGGGTATTGTTTTGGTACTCCAGGGAGAGGTTGGGTTGCTGTAGCTC
Organism: Leptosomus discolor; assembly: GCF_034619465.1. NCBI lineage: Eukaryota > Metazoa > Chordata > Aves > Leptosomiformes > Leptosomidae > Leptosomus > Leptosomus discolor. The sequence goes on along the minus strand of NC_141395.1, from coordinate 46,810,308 downwards.
AAGGCACATTGAAAGGACACAGGAATTATCAGATGTTCTATTTGAGAAGGCTTAATTCTTAAAAACCATCCACCGAGATTCATCCTCTGAAAGTTAACTTCACTGTACCTCTCCTGCCCCTTCACCTATGAAAGGGAGTTTCAGCAAAGGTCAAAGCTAATCAAGGCCAGCACACAACCCTGACAAAAGATGACAAACTCAGACACCACTTGTTTCTCAAAACTATGAATCCTTGTGAATCTTCCCATTTGCACAAATTTCTAAACGTGGACTGAGCATAACCAGTGTCATGACCTCATGTTCACTTGTGCAGGCTTCAGCAGATATAAAGCCACCTCCTTTCACTTCATTTCTGTTCCTTGGCATTTCTGCTACCTAGGTTTCTACTGTTAATTACTCTCTCCTCTATACTTTCATAGCATGAATGTTCCCAAGTCAGATCCTGTATTACCCTTTTGGGTCAGGTTGCTAATTTCTTTAGACTTAGAGAAATTCTGCTTATCTTGCCCATATTTGTAAATAGTCTCAGTTTGATAGTACCTTGGAATTTCCTTTAAATTGAGTCTTGTTTTTACTTCCTCGTCATTATGGTACTGTACTGTATCTGATCCTCAGATTACTCCATTAGAGAATTTCCCCTCACTTGAAATTCTGCCATTTAGGGTGATCCCTAATTTACAGTGTCCTGTAAACAGTCTTCAGTCCATTTGACAATTTTCCTTTTCAAGCCAATTTGGGTTAGTTTTGAGCTATGTTACGCAATTCACAAAACCAGCAGACCTCTTCACATGAGCAAGCAGTTATCAGAGTGAGTAAAATTTCCACAGTCTATCCCTCAGAGGCTGCTCTTTTTTTGGCATCTCATTCATTGAACAAACAATGTATATCCTTGCCAAAATTTCTAACTAACCCACTTCTTAGATTTAAAAAAAAAAAAGAAATTTAGATTATATTTTTTCCTACTACTTTTCCCTGCCCTTCTGGCACCCATCCACAACAAGAAAGTGCCAAAATAGCACAAGGATGACTGTTACCTGACCCTTAAATTTCAGAATGGCTGGAATAATCTTTTGAGGGGGGGTACACGGAAATTTTTCTTAGGATTCACCCACCATTTGTGTGTAGGCAAGTCAGAAGTCTCTGTTCCTCTGTATTATCCCCAAGAACCCATTTCTGAGTAGACAACACAGTCATCTGTTCTTACTTTTAAAGGGGGAGAAACATAATTTACTGGTTTCACTGAAAAACTGAGATGCAGTTTATAACACTCTTGCCTAAGAACGAAAGTATAACACACCCTCTTATAAATCATATCTTGTGCATTTAAAGTTGTGGTGAGGTGGAACAGAGGGAAACACAGGACAAAGCTTTGATCACTTTGATCAAGCACAGACCACCTATCAGGCTCCTGGGTGCCACTGTGTGTCATGCACATTTTCAAATTTTTGTCATAATAGCTACCAGTCATTGTAGCCGAGATAAAAAAGGGGATGGTGATTAAACATGTGATTGAATCCAGACATTTTAATTATATCCCTTCTATCTATTTTTGCAAAGCAGGCTGCCTGTTTTCCCAGCAGTCCACATGAATAGCCCAGGGATGACAATTTGCATGCTAACTGAATTCATGTACCACACTGATTGTATGGAACATCTGTTGCTGATTGTTTTGGTCCTCTGCTTTTCAAACTAATATATGAAAATGCAGAAGGTAAAAGGCAAATTATCATGCCAAGGGCAGCGAGCAGATTGTTCCATTTCTTTTTGTTGGAACTCTATGTTGTAGCTATTGATAAATGTCACTGCACCCCTGCTATCCCACTGGAATTGCACTAAAACATTATGCTTTAAATTGCTGTAATTTTCTAGATGCTTTTTCCTTCTCAACTTAATTTTGGCATAGCTGGCTTAGATGTGGTTAGAAAAAAAACCCTTCCCCCATCATCAGCCTGCATACCATCCACTGTATATCTAGAACCACCACTTCTGTTCTGCTCTAGGTAGGTGTAAACCAAGAAGGCTACTCAGCAGCTCCTCTTGTCCCTAAAGTCCCACTTTGCTGAAAAAGGAGGCAATCAATCATATCAGGGCTGAGATTTTCCACCTTAACGGTGGAAAATTAAGACAATTCTCAATACTGGTTAAGGAAGATATGCCAGCATGAAGCAGGTTGCTGCCAGGATAGCCCTAAAATAGCAGTGAGTCTCAATACAGAGAAATAAAGCTATACTTCTAGATCCATGATATGTTAGGTTTCAAAATAGCAGGTTAAATAGTAAATGAGTAAGAAAACTACTGAGGAACTACGTTCCCTTCAAAGGTAGATTTACTTGCACCCTATAAGCACTTATGTTACTATTTGGAGGGAGGCTATGAAATTGCCAGCACGGTTAGCTAGCTTTTTGCTAGCTAGTTTTGCCTAATATATAGTATGTAGGGTGCTTTTTTCATGACAGGAGGAAAAGCTAATATATCTGCATGTAAAGGATATCAGTATATAGGCTATTTGAATGTTTTAGTCTTTGATCTGTGCAGAAAGAAGAGAAATAGCTTGAACTAACCGTTGAGAAAATATTCCATTAATCCATCACCAGCTGTTGATTCACAGTGCAACTGGCTACAAAGATTTGGTGCATATTCAAGATTGCCGTAGGAACAGCTCTGGATTACATTGCTCCAACTCAAAGTCTGGCTGCACCGGAGCTCGTCTTCTCTACTCTGCGTGTGATCATTCTATTTGCCTTTTCAATTTTCCGATATCTATGTGATTCTGCAAAATATGTCTGTGTCTAATTCCCCCGGTGATTTGTTCTCATTATTATTATATGGGAACTTGGTTTATAATTTTTCTTTTTGTGTTCATTTGTCCTTCAGCAGGGTTCATTGTGAAAGAGAAATTATTATTGTATCATATATGAATGTGCATGGTATTTGTGGGAAAGCAGGGTCAGATCTCTGTTGGATCTTTCACGCTGAGTCTCTAGGAACTAACCCACACAACAAAGAGAAAAAAAACAAACAGGAAAAAAAACTATTAAAAAAGTGCAGCTCGGCTGAAGGCAAATCAAGCAAGTGGCCTACACTATCTCAGTCATGCCTTCAATTCCCACAATCAGTTGATAGACTTCTTAACACTAATGAGAAAATTGGACAAAAATTCTGTTGCTCCAGAGATTGTTGCACTTGAATTACTTCACTAACTTTGGCATTGGATGAAAATTAATTTTCCATGGACTTTAGTGTGAACTAGAGTGGTTACAAGACTAAATATGGAAAGTGAGTAGAAAAAGACACTCAAGTGTTGTGAATCAAAACTAATTTCTAATTGTTTTGTGCTTATCACTATTCTGGCTAATCTTTTCGGTACTGAACTCAAGGATTTTTTTAAAAAGTTTTTTCTTAGAACAGTTTCTTTTTTGTTTTGTTTTTTTTTTTCTGATTGAAGTTATTAATTCAAAACTCATAATTTTGTTTGTATCATCTTAATAAAAATTTCCTTTGATTTCCATTAATCCCATTATCCAAGTCTGTTTAAAGATGTCAAAATGACTGTCAGATTTCTTGCAGACTTTCAGGAAAATCAGGACTGGATCTAAACTACTGATGTAAAAAATAATGGAGGAAAAACTATTTCTGACAAAATCTTCAGGCCTCCTTTGCAGCTCACAAAGGAGGCAAACAGAAGTCAATCTCTATCTATACATCATATTTCATTTCAGAAGTTTTTTATAGTTTTCATAATTATTTTTGTTTTAAAACTGATAAAATGAATGCATATAAATGGGAGGGAAATTAGGATGTTAAAACATGTGCTCAGGAAGAAACAAATATACTCATTAGAATACAAATAACAGATGCAGTCTCTGAGCACAGAACCCGATCTAAAATTCAAAATGCAGCATGGCAGAAGCCAAGAGGGGACTGCCAAGCAAGCTGTTTCCTCATATTCTCTCTTTTCTTGTTTTTTTTTTTTTCTTTTGAGATATATGACAGAGAAGAAGAGCCAGACTTAGGGGTTGGAAGGTTGTAATCTTCTCAGCTTTTCATTCCTCTCCTGAACTAACTCTCAAATCATATGCACACAGTCGTAGATCCCACAATGTTCAGTTTTTGTCAGGATTGTCCCTCAAATCATGGTCTCTGCTTTCCAGACAGCACCACAAGATGTAGGATTTCTGCAACTTAGATGTCTGCTCTCTATAATAAGAAGTGACTAGTGGTTGTTTGCCGTGGTTTGCATCAAGTTTTTCATACTGTAGAGGCAGAGCCACAGCAAGAGCTGGAACCTCTGTTAATTTTCCATTAAGTTAGTTTGACAAGTCCAATACTTTGATACCATAGATTACACTAAACCATAAATATGCAAACAAAAGAACTTGATTCATGTGCTTTTTTTGTGGTTGCTGGATAATTTAGTAAGAATAGCAACCTCCAAAAATAACTGTGTCTCCATAGCCACAAACTGTGCCTGCATAGCCAAAACTTTTTTGTCTGGAGTCTGGATCAAAAGAATGCCCCCCAGCAACATCCCATCCTTTAATTCTGCTGGTGTAATTACGAATCAAGTGGTGGAATGTCAGTATCAGACATACCAGCAACCTGAGCACATTTGTTAACCAGTGGTGCTTCGGAGCTCTGGACAGGATATTGCACCCAGAAAAGCAAACTTGGCATGACAGGTGAGGTAACTTTTTGCTTTCTGCAAAAACTATACAAAGCTCAGAAACTCCCACTTTGATCCAGATAATAAGACTCCCTTTTGTTAAATCAGCTCTGTTCCAGAATCACCATTCATGGTACTCAAGACAGTTGTGTTCAGTGCTTGAGAATAATATTTGCCCATCTTTGTGGTTTCTCTGTTCTTAAGAAAAGGTAACGACTAAAAAAGTACCAGATATTACTGGGAGGTTTAAGCTGCCTAACATCAAGCATCTACAGTATTAGGTCACCCATAGAGTAAATGGAGGCTAGACACTGGAAATCTTTCCCCAGCGGTTATATAGCAAGGGTTAGGGAAAGAGGATCCTAATTTAGATTTCCCAGTGAAAGTACTACAATTTAGACAGACGTGAAATACTCCTGGACATAAACAAGGGTTACTACTTTGTCCACACAGACTGCCTATGAGCTCCCTTTTCTATTGTTGGGCTTTCCTGTCAGTGTGTGAGATGTTACCTCTGGACAACTCAATTGGCCTTGTAAAGACACTGCAATGAAAGGGCGTTGAGAAGGGATGCTTTCTGTTGGGACTCTAGCATTTTTACAATGCTAGGAATGCGGTGCTTTTGTGACATTTTCTACAGTTACACACATGACAGCAGCTACAGGGTTTTAGTCACATCTAGTCCAATGTTCCTAAGCAAAGATGATGTACAAGGTCTGATGATAAATTTTATCAGCTATTTTGATTATTGATCAGGAAGCTTCAAGAGTCAGTATATCTGAATTCACCAAACAAGTCTGATTTGTGTTTGATTATGATGTGCTGAAGCCCATGGGGTGACGTGGATTAACCTTGGTGGACAGCTCAGCCCCACCCAGCTGCTCATTCATCCTCCCCCAGGGGAATGGGGGACAGAATTGAAAGGGCAAAAGTGCGAAAACTCATGTGTTGAGATAAAGACAGTTTAAGAGGTAAAGCACAAACTGCCCAAGCAAGCAAAGAAAAATAAGGAATTAATTCACTAATTCCCATCAGCAAGCAGGTGTTCAGTCATTTCCAGGAAAGCAGGGCTCCATCATGTGCAACGGTTACTTGGGAAGACTTTAACTCTGAAC